>NC_060143.1:191559320-192870153 GCF_021461385.2 Schistocerca piceifrons
TTGGGCCAAAATTACAAACAAATTAGCTGTATGAGTCCATTTCTTAGAATGTTGCTGCACCCCTATGACCCGAACGCATGCACAAGTTTGGTTGGGGTGAGTGTCACAAAATCGCTGTACCCTCTCCTGAGACAAGGTAGCCGAATACTGTAGTAGCTGGTTCTTGATATTCTGGAATTTTTTTAGGAATTTGTGGTAAGTCCTATGGGACCAAACTGCTTAGGTCATCGGTCCCTAAGCTTACACACTATTAATCTAACTTAAATTAGCTTACGCTAAAGACAACACACACACCCACGGCCGAGGGAGGACTCGAACCTCACACAGGCGCAGCCGCTTGAACCGTGACAAGGCACCCTCGACCGCACGGCTACCACCCGCGGCTGATATTCTGGGAACAGGCATGGTCTTGGGTTGCCGTCCGAGTTGGTCCTACAAATGTTCTATTGGAGACAGATCTTGGGATCTAGTTGCCCACTGTAATACGTCAACACAACGCGCGCAAGTCATGTACTGAAACAGGATAACTTAGTTCCCCAAATAATTGTTAGATGCTCCGTACGGTTCTGGGGATAGTATGAAACAATTAGACTTGAATGTTTGCTGATGAGGCTTTTGTTTTCCGTTTATGAAAACCATCAAAATAACATAACGAATTTGAAAAATATTTAGACGATACAAGTTTTGTACAATCGGGATATAGGGGAAAATACGTAGCACATGTAATAAGCGAGTTTGTGTGGTAATCATTAAAATAAAGGCGTTTTTCTCTGCGGATAGAATGCAAAATGATGGGAAAAGTAACAATTGATACTGAACAATGAAACGTGTGAGGTCATTCGCAGGAGTACAAAAAAATTCCGTTACATTTCATTTACATTTGAAACACCATACGAAGGTAAAGATTAACGATTAAATTATGAAACTAGAAGGATAAAAATAACGAATAATAAGCTAAAAACAGTCACATGAAAAAATATTGTGGAGATGGCACACCAAAGACAGCTTTTTATTGAAACGTTGGAATATGCCAGCGGTCTGCTGAGGAGACTGCTTACACAGGGATTCTCCATCCTGTCGGGAACATTGTTTCGCTATGTGAAATCCTTTCCAGAAATAAATGACAAAGGCATCAAATAAGATGGGAAAAAGGTAATATGTTTTGTAGAATCGGGATATAGAGGAAAATACGTAGCATATGTAATAAGCGAGTTTGTGTGGTAATCATTAAAATAAAGGCGTTTTTCTTTGCGAATAGTACTTTCCACAAAATTTCGATCACGAACTGTCTCTTCCGAATACCAAAATACTTTGTTATCTCCCACCTACATAGCTAAAACGACCATTGTAATAAAATAAGGGAAAGGTGAGTTCGGACGGATAAGTTTCACTATTAATTTTTCGCATGTGCCTTTTGAAGTTTCCAGATGGTGGAGAAGTACGCTACTATATACTGAAAGTCATGCCGCTGGAACATGCGAAGTTCATTTGGTCTACTAACAAACAGCACAGTAGTTTGTGGAGCCGCAGCGAAAAATAAAACACTACCTCTTCAGTGCAGGGCTTGGTGCTAGCAAAGTGTCCTGGTTGTAGTTGATGTCCGTGGCTATGTCCAGCGCCATGGTGCAGAGGCAGCCTCCTTGAGGGCCAGCGGTTTAGACGCGGTGGTGCTGTGCTCTTGGCCGGCGGATGTGGGCGGACATCCCCCCGGTGACGGAATTTTCGTGCTGAGGAACCGCGACGATACAGGCACGGCTATACTCCCGATGGGTTTCAGCTGCGCTCGGTGTGGAGAGTTCCGTACTTAGAAACCACGAACAGTCCACGACTGACCAAGGAAGTGGTCCTATGTGCAACTGCCGCACATCGGCGGCGCCGCGACCTCTGTAACTGAAGCTAAGAGGAACCAGCGCTTGACTGGCTCGTGACCGGTGGCAGCGAGACAGTGCCAGTGCCGCCAGAGTGGAAGGAAAACAATCCCGCAGGTTCATCAGCGGTTTCTCAGACTTGTGGGTCAGATAATGAACCAATAGTTGGAAGTGCACAAACACGTACACAGCACACACCATATAACAACAATGCAGCCCGTAGCAATTGTGAAAGCGACGGCCGCCAGCTTCAGTGCACCCATGGCAACGGTGCCGCACTGTCTTAACGACCCCTTGTGTGTATTGTAGCAGGAGACAGGCAACTTCAAGCACCAGCAACCAGATCTTCGCCCGTTTCTTCAGGGTGTTCATGCATGATTACTTAACCCCTGTTGAAAAATTACAGAAGTCAGAGATTTTACGATCTCGCTAGCAATGGGACTGGAGCGCCGCTTCGAATATAACGATGAGGGTACATGTTGCTCAGGTCCTCGCGCACGTTGATTTGGGCTGGTGTACCGTTGTGTTGTAACCAAAACCTCTTGTGGACAACAAGGGCTACAGTCACCAAGAACTGCGGCTACATATCTCGCAGGAGCATCAGATAACGCGGGCCAGTCAAATGGGTTGGCTAGCAGATAAGGTCCTATTAGGAAATATTGGACAATACCCACAAAAACTTTGATACATAATCGTTGTTGGCGACCACCGTTGTGAGAGGCGTGGGCGTTGTCCTCACTCCAAACATGACTGTTGCGGCTGTTGTAAACATCATCATGAGGCCTTACCGAGAACAATACAAGCTCTACGAAGTTCGTCGCTACAGCACTGCTGTCATAATCCGTTGGCGGAAGGGAACATTGGGTCAAAATCCGTCGGCCGCATATAGTGCACAAGTTCTTCATAATAGGGGTGTATTATCTACTCTACGAGTAATTTCCACGCTGTATCCTTCGAAGAGTGCGTTTTAGGAGAAAGCTGACCGGTGCTTATAGCTGGATGGTCGATCGCACGATCCAACGCCATGTTCTCAAAGTCTGGTGTTTGGACATGTCTTCTGCGAGAACCGCGACCAGCTTTCTGTGCCGTGAACGATTTCATCACTCGTAGTTAGTGCACTACGTCCTGTCGCACCGTACGTAGTCTCTCACGAGAGTAAGGTTTCATCTTTGACTGAGCGTCATGCTGTGTACACTGCAACACACCTCACCGTGAAGACATCATAAGCTGTTTGCTGCAATGGGTTCTAGGCGCTTCAGTCCGGAACCGCGAGACTGCTACGGTCGCAGGTTCAAATCCTGCTTCGGGCAAGGATGTGTATGATGTCCTTAGGTTAGTTAGGTTTAACTAGTTCTAAGTTCTACGGGACTGATGACCTCAGATGTTAAGTCCATAGTGCTCAGAGCCATTTGAATCATTTGCTGCAATGGGCCACTCACTTCATCAAGAACCAGGGATAATAGCGTGCAGGCGCCACATGTTATTGTTATATGACACACGTGCTATGTGCTAAGTTGTGTACAGTATGTCTCTTTGGTGGGCAGGAATGTAAGGTGTTTATCACTTGCTGCCTGTTCCGGTGTACAAGAGATACCAGGGATCTTTGCGAGAATGAAAAGGAACTGCATGAGCCGTTCCAGTACATGCTCCGGAACTGACGCTCGTCGCTTTGAACAGTTACTATGAGCTACGTTTTTGTTATGTAGTTTACTCTGTGTATGTCCATAACACAATAAATCAATAAATATGCATTTCCGACCATTGTTCCCTGTCTCCAAGTAGTCGGTTGTAGATCCACTACCACATGTTCCAAGTAGACCTGAAACGTTTGACACGCCGTGTATTTACCATGGATTTTTCCCTTGTGTTCGCCGGAGTTCGTGTAGCTATCCGGCGAGGAGTGTAGTCGATTTCTGCTACACAATAGTCTGAAGGGTAATTGAATTGTAGACGCTAGCCATACATCACCACACTGTTCTATAGTGGAATGGTCGAGAGTCTAAAAGTGGTACCGGGGCCTTGTGCCAAACATTTAATTATGAAACGCAGGGTAACCATGTATACGTAGACTGGCGAACTGGTCACAGAATTGTTTAACGGAAAATGTAATAGAAATGATAGAAATCATAGCTGTCAAAGTCGAGAGAGCCTGGCTACGAAATTTCGGTAACTGTCTTTTCGGAAAAACTGCGAATAATTTTCAGTCAACGAGCACCCCACCACATATATATCCCGTAGAGGTCATACAGAAGAAATAACACCTACAACATCTTGCACACAAGCGAACGGTCCTATTTCCCATGGTCCATTTGTACGTAACACGTGCAAGAGAGGTCACCCATTATACTGTAGAATAAAATGTATCCTCTGCCACACGTTCCAGAGTATTTTTGAGATTAATGATGCAGTTGTAAATGTTGTTGTTGTGGTCTTCAGTCCTGAGACGGGTTTGATGCAGCTCTCCATGTTACTCTGTCCTGTGCAAGGTTCTTCATCTCCCAGCTCTTACTGCAACCTACATCCTTCTGGATCTGCTTAGAGTATTCATCTCTTGGTCTCCGTATACGAGTTTTACCCTCCACACGGCCCTCCAATGCTAAATTTGTGATCCCCTGATGCCTCAGAACGTGCCCTACCAACCGGTCCCTTCTTCTTGTCAAGTTGTGCCACAAACTCCTCCCCAATTCTATTCAATACCTCCTCATTAGTTATGTGATCTACTCATTTAATCTTCAGCATTCTTCTGTAGCACCACATTTCGAAAGCTTCTATTCTTTTCTTGTCCAAATTGTTTATCGTCCATGTTTCACTCCCTAAATAGAAAAACTCCTTTACTACTTTAAGTGTCTCATTTCCTAATCTAATTACCTCAGCATCACCCGACTTATTTCGACTACATTCCATTATCCTCGTTTTGCTTTTGTTGATGTTCATCTTATATCCTCCTTTCAAGACACTGTCCATTCCGTTCAACTGCTATTCCAAGTCCCTTGCTGTCTCCGACAGAATTACAATGTCATCGGCAAACCTCAAAGTATTTATTTCTTCTCCATGGGTTTTAATACGTATACCAAATTTTTCTTTTGTTTCCTTTACTGCTTGCTCAATATACAGATTGAATAACATCGGGGAGAGGCTACAAACCTGTCTCACTCTCTTGCCAACCACTGCTTCCCTTTCGTGCCCCTCGACTCTTATGACTGCCATCTGGTTTCTGTACAAATTATAAATAGCCTTTCGCTCCCTGTATTTTACCCCTGCCACCTTTAGAATTTGAAAGAGAGTATTCCACTCCACATTGTCAAAAGATTTCTCTAAGTGTACAAATGCTAGAAACGTAGGTTTACCTTTACTTAATCTTTCTTCTAAGATAAGTCGTAAGGCCAGTATTGCCTCACTTGTTCCAACATTTCTACGGAATCCAAACTGATCTTCCCCGAGGTCGGCTTCTACAAGTTTTTCCATTCGTCTGTAAAGAATTCGTTTTAGTATTTTGCAGTTGTGACTTCTTAAACTGATAGTTCGGTAATTTTCATATCTGCCAACACCTGCTTTCTTTACGATTGGAATTATTATATTTTTCTTGAAGTCTGAGGGTATTTCGCCTGTGTCATACAACTTGCTCACCAGATGGTAGAGTTTTGTCAGGACTGGCTCTCCCAAGGCCGTCAGTAGTTTTAATGGAATGTTGTCTACTCCCGGAGCGTTATTTCGACTAAGGTCTTTCAGTGCTCTGTCAAACTCTTCCCATTTCATCTTCATCTACATCCTCTTCCACTTCTATGATATTGTCCCCAAGTACATCGCCCTTGTATAGACCCTCTATATACTCCTTCCACCTTTCTGCTTTCCCTTCTTTGCTTAGAACTGGGTTTCCATCTGAGCTCTTGATATTCATACAAGTGGCTCTCTTTTCTCCAAAGGTCTCTCTAATTTTCCTGTAGGTAGTATCTATCTTGCCCCTAGTGAGATAAGCCTCCACATCCTTACATTTGACCTCTAGCCATCCCTGCTTAGCCATTTTGCACTTCCTGTCGATCTCATTTTTGAGACGTTTGTATTCCTTTTTGCCTGTTTCATTTACTGCATTTTTATATTTTCTCCTTTCATGAATTAAATTCAATATTTCTTCTGTTACCCAAGGATTTCTACTGGCTCTTGTCTTTTTACCTATTTGATCCTCTGCTGCCTTCACTACTTCATCCCTCAGAGCTACCCATTCTTCTTCTGCTGTATTTCTTTCCCCCATTCCTGTCAATTGTTCCCTTATGCTCTGCCTGAATCTCTGTACAACCTCTGGTTCAGTCGTTTTATCCAGGTCCCATCTCCTTAAATTTCCACCTTTTTGCAGTTTCTTCAGTTTTAATCTACAGTTCATAACTAATAGATAGTGGTCGGAGTCCACATCTGCCCCTGGAAATGTCTTACAATTTAAAACCTGGTTCCTAAATCTCTGTCTTACCATTATATAATCTATCTGATACCTAGTAGTATCTCCAGGATTCTTCCATGTATACAAATTTCTTTCATGATTCTTGAACCAAGTGTCAGCTATGATTAAGTTACGCTCTGCACAAAATTCTACCAGGCGGCTTCCTCTTTCATTTGCTTGCCCCAATCCATACTCACCTACTATGTTTCCTTCTTTCCCATTTCCTACTCTCGAATTCCAGTCACCCATGACTATTAAATTTTCGTCTCCCTTCACTACCTGAATAATTTCGATTATAAGTTGTTAATACATTACTCAATATTACAGGTGTCATCATCGTGGTAAATTTTGTACGTCTTTGATTTGCGTTACATTTGATTCATGAGTACAATAGATTTACATACTATTTCCTTTCCCATGAAGTACCGTAGTAGCCCTGTCTCCCACCGTATTATGCTCTACATAACAGTGTGTGTATGTTTCTCCTTCAATTAACGAATTTTCCGTCTTGTTGTGTACAATGACATTTTCTTGACGATAATCAAATGTGAGCTCCATAAAGTTTTACAGCAAGAAATGATTATGCAGGGACACTAAGTGATTAATGCGTTTAAGGCAAGTGAATTCTACAATCTGTTGTCGAACTTTGTCTGGGCATGAGACGCAGAGCACAACGTCATGAAAGAAGAAATTGTGATTCACAAATGATTTAGTATTACACGTACCTTTTTAGTTCGACAAGTTCAGGGATCTACAGGTGTCTTCTTAGATGGCTGAGTCTGGTATTGCTGTCAGAGAATCTTCTTGCAAGATCCTCTGAAATTCTGCAGGTTCACATTATTCGTATGAAGTATTGAAGGGATCTAAATCATATTTTCATAAAGTGAATCATTAACTTGTATTTAGATTCCAGTTTGTACATATCATTGTTGAAAGTGATTCAAAAGCTCTCATAAAATCCACGAAACCGAGCGAAAATAATAAATTTCAAACTCAGTGCACCGTTCTATACTTCCATTTATGAATTACGTTTGGTTAGTATTACCATGCCAGCATGCATCTTTACCTGCTCATGTATTTATACAATGCTATTGCTAATAATTTTAGTGAATATCGTGTACATCATAGATAGAATCCTAGTGCACTGATTAATTTTTATGTATTTTCTATCTCCGTTATAAACAGGTATGTGAATTATACACAGTAGCATTGTTGTAGTGAACTGTATGCTGTCTAACTAACCTTGGAAGATGGTATTCTTGTACTTTGTGTCCATCTTTATACAGATGTGTTCATGCATCTTTTCCAAACGCTATTGTTTTCTTCCTTTGTCGAATAAAGTAACACGACTCATTTTCATTAGTATACATCTGAGTTTTTATCTGTGTCTTGGACTACACAAATATATTTTCTCTCTGTTGTTCATAACTTTACCACAGGCCATTGTTCCTCATGAGATGCGGGATGTCTAACTGTTCTTCTCATGTCGTCTTAGAGAAATTTCCCAATAATTTTGTTTAATTCAGCACATACTATCATTTGTGCATGTTCGCTTGAAGTACATTAATACATGACTTCGTTAAATAGTATCGTTTCAAAAGCGATTTTGTTTTTCTCAATCTATAGTTGTGAAGCCTTTTACCTTTTGCGTAGATACCTTTCTTAAAAAATCAACCCATTCGGTTTTATATGTTGAAACATAAGGCAATGAACATGTTGTTTGAGATACCGCTGTAATGGAAATATTCCTATACGTATTACCACATTATACGTTCTCACTTTCTGCATGACCAATCTGTACCTTCCTACAGACTTTTGATCTCCACCTTTACAGTCTACAATCACTTTTAATGAGAAAGTAGTTTTGTTTCGTCGTATACTGGTACTAACTGAGTGAAAGAAACACATGGGAGTATCCGAATCATAAACTGCTACATCACAATTACAAACTACTATGCTAAATGAACACTTGAGAGGTATTGAGTGAGACTAATTGATTGTTTTTAGTTTAAGATCTCTAATTAGTGACAGAAGCCCTAAAATTAATTGGGCATATAAAATGAGAAATGAAGCCGCAAGAACAAATGGAAATAAAAAACCATATCAAAACAGGTTAATCAGATGCCTCGTATGCAATCCTGAATGAGTTATTTTCTCACTGAAGTAGGCATTAGTGTAGTAAAATTTTTTGGATGGAGAATACAATATCTTACATTGACACTGGAGGAGGAAGACATATGAATCTCAAAACCCTATGACCTGGAATGGATCCTCACACAAGGACTTTTAAACTGACCATTAACAATTGCAGGTTCGATATTTAGAACAAGTCACACACTACTTGAAATCGTTAGCTTAGCGAAGGACTTCATCTTCAGTTTATATAAGCTTCTTTAATTGTCTCGAAATTGTTACTCATTCTCTCTAGAGGAAGAAGAAGGACGAAGACCCTGTGTTATATCTGACAGCGCCGTTCAGCAAGCAATCTGAAGGACTTGACAAACTCAAATTTAATATCTGCCCTTTTAATTAAAAGTGTCAGCTGGAACTATGTTATACCCAAAATACACTTCTGGAAATGGAAAAAAGAACACATTGACACCGGTGTGACAGACCCACCATACTTGCTCCGGACACTGCGAGAGGGCTGTACAAGCAATGATCACACGCACGGCACAGCGGACACACCAGGAACCGCGGTGTTGGCCGTCGAATGGCGCTAGCTGCGCAGCATTTGTGCACCGCCGCCGTCAGTGTCAGCAAGTTTGCCGTGGCTTACGGAGCTCCATCGCAGTCTTTAACACTGGTAGCATGCCGCGACAGCGTGGACGTGAACCGTATGTGCAGTTGACGGACTTTGAGCGAGGGCGTATAGTGGGCATGCGGGAGGCCGGATGGACGTACCGCCGAATTGCTCAACACGTGGGGCGTGAGGTCTCCACAGTACATCGATGTTGTCGCCAGTGGTCGGCGGAAGGTGCACGTGCCCGTCGACCTGGGACCGGACCGAAGCGACGCACGGATGCACGCCAAGACCGTAGGATCCTACGCAGTGCCGTAGGGGACCACACCGCCACTTCCCAGCAAATCAGGGACACTGTTGCTCCTGGGGTATCGGCGAGGACCATTCGCAACCGTCTCCATGAAGCTGGGCTACGGTCCCGCACACCGTTAGGCCGTCTTCCGCTCACGCCCCAACATCGTGCAGCCCGCCTCCAGTGGTGTCGCGACAGGCGTGAATGGAGGGACGAGTGGAGACGTGTCGTCTTCAGCGAAGAGAGTCGCTTCTGCCTTGGTGCCAATGATGGTCGTATGCGTGTTTGGCGCCGTGCAGGTGAGCGCCACAATCAGGACTGCATACGACCGAGGCACACAGGGCCAACACCCGGCATCATGGTGTGGTGAGCGATCTCCTACACTGGCCGTACACCACTGGTGATCCTCGAGGGGACACTGAATAGTGCACGGTACATCCAAACCGTCATCGAACCTATCGATCTACCATTCCTAGACCGGCAAGGGAACTTGCTGTTCCAATAGGACAATGCACGTCCGCATGTATCCCGTGCCACCCAACGTGCTCTAGAAGGTGTAAGTCAACTACCCTGGGCAGCAAGATCTCCGGATCTGTCCCCCATTGAGCATGTTTGGGACTGGATGAAGCGTCGTCTCACGCGGTCTGCACGTCCAGCACGAACGCTGGTCCAACTGAGGCGCCAGGTGGAAATGGCATGGCAAGCCGTTCCACAGGACTACATCCAGCATCGCTACGATCGTCTCCATGGGAGAATAGCAGCCTGCATTGCTGCGAAAGGTGGATATACACTGTACTAGTGCCGACATTGTGCATGCTCTGTTGCCTGTGTCTATGTGCCTGTGGTTCTGTCAGTGTGATCATGTGATGTATCTGACCCCAGGAATGTGTCAATAAAGTTTCCCCTTCCTGGGACAATGAATTCACGGTGTTCTTATTTCAATTTCCAGGAGTGTAGTTCTCAGACGCAAATCTGAAAACTTCATCAACGCTTGAAATCTCATAGAAGTTAATTTCTGCAGGCGGCGTACCATCTTATAAGTCAATCCTGCGCAACTAGTATCAAAAATTTTGTAGTGCTCTCAGATTTATCTCCTCCGGTTTACTGATGACTATATTACATTCCAAATCCTGGTGGCTTAAGAAAGTTTGTGCACAGAATACTGTCTTCGATTTTAGCATTTTTTCAGACAGACATTATTTAGTAGCATTTCGTATCTGTGTGATTGTATGTTCATACTTTATTTTTACCGACTTGTATTTATAAAAATGCTAAAATGATCTTGAAAGATATAAAAGTAAGTTCACCATAGTGATACACAAGACATTTTTTCTAAGATTATGATAACTGATGAGTTACTGAATATTAGACTTACACATTCTTCTCCCACTCACATATTGCTCCATTTCTGATCCCTCGGATGATGATATTGTTGCCTGAGTAGGCGTGTTGGTTAGCATACTGGACACGCATTAGTGATGATGATGGCTTATATTTGTTTGGATATCTTCAAATCAAAGCTTAATTTGCTAACGTCGGTAGTAAATTTCTAACCGAAAAGAGTTTAAGGTGATGTTTCAAAATCATACTCAAAGTGCAGAAAGAATTACGTGAATTAACTCTCGCCATTTTCGAGTTTATTAACGTGAAGTAAGTATCCGAAAGTCAGCACACCGCTTTAAAGCTTTCTGGAAGTAATATAGGAAAATTATAAAAAAAACGGACCTAGGACTGTCGGATGGATACCTGCGGCCCACTCTACAAGAAATCGTTGTGTCTATAATTACTTGATTACATAGCTAAGGATTTAAATAGTATAGACCCAGATGAATATGATCTTTAGCTACAACATCCTTTCAGAGGACTTATTCCCAAACAATGGACAATATTTTCAATTTCTAAATAAAGATTATAAGAATAACAAGCTGTCAGAAAGCTTAATATGAAGATTTATTTTAAGAATTGGTAATTCTATCTGCAACTTGTGGCCACATATACAAATTTACAATGTACATTAAGCATAAAATCGGCAGCTTCCACAATCTTAGAAAAAGTCTCATACTTAACTTTGTTCTATCTATAAAAGACTGAGAAAAAGCACAAAATCCCACTTCATAACAGGGAAAAAGTTTTAGATTCAATTTTCCAAATATTAATTAATACTATTCAGATATTTAAAAAGGCTGCTAAAGTATATATTTTAAGTAATAAGTATTATAGTATAAATGCTTGTGTAAGGCAGCAGGGTTGAAACTGATGAAATAAGTAATAACTACTTTAATATTAAGTATCTGTGTTATTCTGCAGCGTACAGTCACAATAGAAGGCATGGACAGCAAAATCATGTACACAGAACTTGTAGCGGATTCTCCTTATGTTTTCCTAATCCTAAAATCTCGTTCTTTAGTACAGGGATATTGACTCAGTGTTCCAGTAAAGAGATGGCAACTACTGTTTTATGACGTTTTTCTATGGCCACTGCATGAAAAAAATTAAATAACACACTAAATAAAATGGCATATAGCAAATCTCAGTCTTAAATAAAATATTACAAGAATAATGGAAAACGTTTCGTTGTTAGCAGATGCAAGATGTAGAATGTATTCTAAACATAAAGCTACCAGCATCCCCAGCTAACAGTCATGTGAGCTGTATGAACAAAAATATATATTTTTAATAATTTAATATCTTAAACTAAAACCTAAGAAAACCGTAAATGAACAATATAATATAACACTCAACTCAGTGAGATAACGTATGTCTTAACTGCACGCAGTATCTGAATTAATGGAAATTTTTCGTCATGTAACATCCTCTCCTTTTCAAAATGTAAATAATGCTGATCGAAAATTCGTTATACATACTTGAGAAGTTAATATATAACAATTTTTCAGAAAGAAAATAAATAAGATGCCCACTGAAGGTAGCATGTAAAGTACTGGAAGATGTCAGAGTTATAACAAAAGTAAAACTGCTGTCTTGGAAAAGGCAGTATTCCGTTCAGTCTTTTTCGTCGAATACAGTATCAATCATAGATACCTTCCGTTATTCCGATAACAACTGTGCGAAAGTGACAAGAAGTACATAAAATAGACGCCCATCAGTGGAGAGAGCAGCTCCACAAGTGCTGAACTGACTTTATAGGTACCTAATTTGGTCACCGTTTGTGATGTTGTGAACGTTAATTATAACGTGAAATTGTCAAACTCTCTGAAACAAACTACCCGCGGAATCGTGACAGCTGTCTGCTTTAGAAATCACTACATTTGGTTCCCTACGTGGAGGTACAGACTAATACGATGGCACAATGTGGAATGATGATTTGTCTACATGTTCTGATACATCTGCCCTGTAGTACACCTACACCACGTCGCGTATTAGGTATAGTAGCTAGCGGAGATGTTCTACTACTGATTCCGACTTTTTATGTATGTCTTGTAACTTTTGTGTTGCCATCATCTGAAAGACCAGACGTATTTGTGAACTAATTTCTACACTGCTGTTCTTAAAAGATTGACAGAACTTAAGAAGCGATATCATCCTCAAGGCATTTTGTATAATGTCACAGAAGACTGAATGCCTACCAGTTTTGAAAACGGAATTAAACTCTAATTAAGTTCACCTTAACTTAAAAGTTTTGTGTCGTGTACCACAACAGCTTTCAAAAACTGAAATCGTTCAATGTTTTCTTTGAATTAAACAATTCCCGATCATGCAGATAGGAAATATAAAAATAGCCCTCTAAAGTGGCTAATAACTTGTCGGCTCGATAATGTTTTCTGTTAGACAATTAGAGAAGAAAAATGATACTCTTAGAATAATATGAACAGTGAGTCAGATGGACTTGCAAACGAAGTACTTTATCGCTAGTTACTCCTAGAGACTCTGCAGATGTAGTCTAATTTGAAAAATTGTTGGGTTGATGTCGACAATGAAGTAGTATGTCTCCTTTAGAAAAACTTTAGAGCAGCTCCTTAGCTCAGAGCAGTGGTACGTTGCTGATATAACTATCTATATGTATTCCCGGAACACATGAGACAACTTCAGTCTCCCATGATACCAATCTGCGCGTCACCACCACTCCCGAGCCGTTGTCCATCTGGATGGTAGTAAGCATTTCACGCTTCCTTCCACAAGTCACTGAAAGCAGCACTATGCCTTACATGGTACCAGTGGTGGTTGTTGATCTTCAGTCAAAAGTCAAGTTTGAAGAAACTCTCCATGCCGACACGAAGACCAGCAGAGGTACACAAGACGGATGACGTTCGTTGAGATGGCTTGAGCTCTGACGCGCTGCTGCTGCTCGTTGTGCAATTGCTAAGGACTTGAGTGGCGAATGGATGGAGCACACCTGTATTGTCATGGTGTTCTGAAGTGCGTCACAACAAGGCGTTCTGCTGGCCTGCGGCACAGCGGACGGAAACTTGTACTGCACGCCTTGACAGGAGATATGACTGTTGAGGAGCGGCAGTGCGATGGCGACATTCCATTTCGATAGTGAACATCCTGTGGCAGAAACTTCCTTTGTTTAATGATGAGCTCTGATAAATTTCCTTGTGACACTGTTATTCTTATTAGGAAACCTGCCAGCCTTATCGCACTCTGGATGTCTCCCACAGTGCCGCTCTCTTTTTTTAAAAAATGGGAAGACATTCCAGGAACGAGTTGAGTATAGGTATCCAGGCTGTGATAAAATTTGTTCTGATACTTGTGTAGCAATTAAAATGTGCTGACTGCGTTTAAGTTTCGTGACAGATTGTCACAGGGGTTAAATAATTACCTAATGGTGTAAGACACTAGTTGGAGTCGTTGACACATTTAAATGGATATTTTAAGTCGTTTCTTTAATCAGAAAGGTAGTTGCTTAAGTTCAAATACTGACATTTGTTCATCTGTGGAATTCTCAACGTGTTCACATTGAAGCAGGGAGTATTCACTCCTTCTGACTTTGTGCCTATTGAAATGTCCCCTTAGAAAAATTATACATGACTGTGTTTAAACTGACACACAATATTTTTAGCGCAACACAATCTGACTTTGAAAAATCCTTACAAAAGAATGGCCCTGACTAACATTAACTTGTACCTTTCACAAATCACTTACCTCACAAAAATCTTCGTTACTCGAACTACTGAAATACAGCGAGCGCCAATACTGCCAGCTAAATAAGAGATTCAAACTACTGAAGGCACTAACTATTGATAGGCATAGTTAGCAAATGAAAGATTTTGTTAGAGAACAAACATTGTATTTACCTTACTACTGTTTAAAAGTCATAATATACATAGCAGTTCATGACATCCATTCTTACAAATGTACTGTTTCTGATGGACACACGTCCAGATCATCTGCTCTCAAAATCTCGCCATCTCAGTTCCCCACATCCACCACTGCTGGCGGCTCACCTCCAACTTCGCAACGCTACCCGCTGTTAACATCCAGCTGCCCAACACTACAATCGCAGACAACAATGCAAACTAGCCACAGCCTGCACACAGCACAGCCAGTGACTTTCATGTAGAGCGCTATGTGGCGTTACCAATAAAAAAGCCTAAACAGCCTACTTACATAGCCCCCATGCTTCCCACAAAAAGTTTTACAAATTGTCTTGGACACTGGCCAATACATATTTGTAAAAATTTTTTTACAATTACAATAACAAAGAAATAAAATGCATACACTTATTGATACAAAGTTGGTCAAAAGCTAAAATTTTCTCGCAGTCCATAAAGACTGTCCTGATCATTCATCACAGTAAAATAGCAGTGTTTTTTTTTTCTCTAAGTCTGAGGAGTAAAAGAAAATGCACACGGAAGTGGTGGATTTCTATGTCGTCCTTCCAACGGAAATACAGGGCTAACTCTTGACATGCAGACAGGTAATGGGCCACAACAGAGCAAACCCACAGCAGAGTCAGTCGACGTTTTGAGGAATATTGGTAGGTAGGTGATCAAAGAGCAGACCCACTGTAGTCCTGGTAGAGATTATGGTATTGGTGGGCCACCAGAGGTGCAGACCCACTGCAGTCCTTGTAGAAATAATGGTACTGGTGAGTCAGCAAAGATGTAGACCCACTGTAGTCCTTGTAGAAATAATGGTATTGGTGGGTCATCAAAGATGCAGACCCACAGTAGTCCTTATAGTGATGGCCAGCAGCCATCTGTTGTGACTGTGCGGGTGCACAATCACCATTGAAGAGTCTTGCAGATAATATAGCAAGTCCATAACCACCACTTGTGCACTCACAAAGTCTTTGGAATTGTCCTTAGAACCAGCAATGCTGATAACGAGTCCCTTGCTGAATTATTAACACACGTGAAAGCACTAAAGTCCCAACTTCTCACATACTGTACAAATATTATGACCAACAGAAACGTGTGCACTGAAATGAAACTTAATTTGAAGAACTGGTGTCTATACAATTATAAATTTATAACATAAGAATACAATTACAAAGGTACAAAATACATCATTAAAGAACATTACAGTACAGATAACATTTGTAGTAACACAGGCTTTACAAAGGAATGGAGATAGACATATAAATCAGTGTTACAGGAATTATGACATAAGTAAATATATAAAATAATGAGAATAGTTTTCAAAATATTAATTTCACACATGAGCATTGAAACAAAACAGAATTGATAATGTGTAAACATCTTTACAAAGAAAATGACGTATTATTAATGCACATTATATTTGAGGATAACAGTATTCCTCATCATAGTGAATGTAGCTTAGTACTAGAAAAATTCTGCAACATAAATCTTATTAACTAAACACATAAAGACAGGAAGAACACAAATACACAAGGGTACACAAACACATAGTGGAATAACAGAAAAGGAAAAGACAGGGTTTGTTTTACTGCAGTATCTTGCAAACAAAACTTTCTTTATTTCTTGGAGATCTCCCTTCGTTCTTCAATATTTCAAAAAGTGCTATCTATACCTGCTTTCTGTACTTTTTTCGTAAAACTTCTCAATGTATTTCTTCCAATTCATCGCAACTCATTTTCTTATATAGTCTACCCCCTCTTAAGCTAACTTAAATCTACTGAGCTCAGGTGCATAAACTAAGGGACGAGGCAATGCAGCAGCACAAAACAATTAACACAAACAGCAATGAAAAAAAATGCAAATTGGCAAAGCAAGCAGCAGGATATCTAAATTAGCAAAGCAATTGCAATATTACAACTAATATAAGGCACTGTGCAGCAAACAAGAAAAATAAATTAGTAGTAAAACTGGTTTAACAGAGTAATACAAAGTCAAATTCAGTAACACTATGCCTGGTAAATTATGTATGCAGCAACTGTTATTAATCCCTTCTTATTGTTCTTTCCTTTCCAAGTGCTCCTTTTACGAAGAATGTGGATCATAAAATTATTACTTAATAGGTCTGTTGACAGAAAATGGATTCTATTTTATTTTATAAAACCAATGCTGCAACACTGCTGGAAACCAGATATCAAATGAAATAAGCAACTATGAAAAGCAAAGCATAAAAATATCATTCAATAGTCATGTGACATTTCATAAGTTAATAGAAATTCTCTCAACTCTCGTAGAAAGATGCTTGTCATAATCAGGTGTGCACATGTAAGTATCTTTCCAAGTGTGTCGTATTTGCGATGCTTTCAACAATGGAATGTCAATAGCGAGGAAAATGGCCTCTTTTTTTTTTCCAACTAATGGCTTTCTTTTGATAGACAACTATCTCTCAGGGGCGCCCAAAACGCATTACGTCAAGGTCACTTACCTTTCTTACCGAAATATTTACGACAGCAGTTTCCGCTACAGTGTCAGTCTCATATTAAAAAAAATTCACAGGTTGAGAATATGCGTTACTATGTGTAGAAACAAAATCCTATAAATATAACAGTGTCCAAAAAAATTTCGTCAGCATCGTGATACATTACACATATACACACATTTCATAACTGTTAAAGTACGATTCTCGGTTTCCAACATCCTTTCTCACAAACCAGAGTCGCTAACCACTACTCCTTATTCCTTACCTTATTACACATATACATATTCGTCTACACTTCTTCAATATTTCATCATAATAAATACATATCATAATAAACATTCCTCAACAGCATAATACACATCGTCGTTGTAATAATAACATCATAACACCTCAGTCAAATCTCAAATACGTCGTAGCTTTCTGCAATAATTTCAAAACCAAAGAAAAATCTGCCACTACAATAGTGTCATCTACCTCAAATGTACTTTAAAAATCATGATCCCTTACCAAATACATCATTCAAAGCTCTCATAGTATCACAATGGTTCTTAAAAAATATGAACAGTTCACAAAGTACAGACAAAATACAGTTTCATAAGTGTGAAGTTATCCAACTGTGTAATTGTGTAAACATGTGTCACTGATGTAGTAAAAAAAGTTTGTCTCTCTCAGTTAAATGATCAAATAGCTGTGTAATTCAGTGTTACAGAAATATGGTACTGATGTGTAAAGTTGTATATGGAATTGCTGTAAGATAATTCTGTGGAAGTGTCATAGTTATCGTCCTCCGAAAGCTAAGTTCTGCAGAAGTCAATGTACTTACCTCATCGTAAACAAAAGTGAAATGCTTTGCGTATAGATATCGTAGTTATTATGCTTATTGCTGCGATGAAGAATGTACTGTACTGTAACGTATTGTGCTACGAAAAAGGCTGTCTCATTGTAGCTATACCACAAAAGTTACTACTATAACATGTTTCACTTTCCAGAACAATTCAGAAAAACTGTGCAGATATAAAACAGATACACTGCAAAATCAATAATATAAATTGTGTTACTCATTAGTAGCATCGTGATATAATCATGTAGCTGTCAAAGAAACCAAATGCTAAGGTATCTTTAATCCCGCAGAAAGTACTTCAAATAAAGACTGTATTTTCAAGTAAAAATGTTGCATTAAAATCTCATTAGCAGTACCTGTATATTTTCTAGGTATGTAAGCCTTATAGTCGTTACATAATTGTGCAACTAGCAAGCAAAAATGTACACACGCAAAAACACTGTGTCATCTGTTCACTATAACAATGCACTCGTAATTTCTGTCTAAATAAGTTCTCTTGGTTCTTTACTGGATATTTAACTTCAAACATTGTTGCATGTTAACAGATGCTAACTCTGACAAAGCATACTAGTAATGTAAAGTGAAAAACCTTATAGCAAGGACTAAGTTAAAAAACAGATTATCTCTCAGTAAACGGTTTTACATGTGAAATGTGGAACAATCTATTACCCTTCCTAGTACGCACAGTTTCAACTTCAACGCAATTATCATGTGGTATACGTCGGAAGGAGTACTGGAATTTTTCTTAAGGTTAGCGTCTACGTTATTTTTCTCTGAGCCAGCCGGCGCACGTGGCTGCCTGCAGTGCGAGTCATTGTCTGTCTCTTTGTTGGCGCGCATCGTTATTGGGATTTGGAGATCTAACTTCTACAAACTCACCTTGTCGAGAGTGCCCTGCTCTCTTTGAATCCCGCCAGTTCTGATGAAATTCACGTCTGTCGTTATGATTATATCGTCTGTCGTCATGTCAGTAGCACCTGTAGTTTCTTTCTTGTCGGTTAAGTGGTGGAGAATTTCTCCCTGACTCGTAACTGCGCGCTGAACCGTTGCGTCTGAAGTTATTCTGTCTCCCTTGATAGAAATTGTTTTGGTTTCCATATTGTCTGTTTCTATGGTTATCTCTGTCTTATTCATTACTACGGAAGTGCGATCTTTCTCTGTAAATATTATTCTGCCAACGGTTGTCATACGAGTGGTTTCTGTTTTGGTCACGATTTACGTTGTAAGAATAGCCTTGTCGTGTCCATTTATTGTTTCTGTCATCGCGGAATTGTGACAGATGTGACCTGTAATTGTTGTGTTCCTGTTTTCACGTCCCGTGATTGTCAGTGTCAATTTACAATTCTTGTAACAGTCCCTGAAAAGCTTCAATGTCGTCTTTGCAACGTCCTGCCAAAATAATATGTCGTAAATGTTCAGGCAATTTGATTAAGCAAATGCGGATGAGTTCTGAGGGGCTGTAAGGGTTTGATAGGTACTGATTCTTGTGCAGCATGTCTTCAAAATATTTCACAAGGCTGGAAAATTCAGATTGTCCGAAATGTTTCATCGTTATGATGCTATGTTTTACTCGGTCTTGTGTGGCTTGAGACCAATATGCTGAGAGGATGGCATGATAAAATTCTCCTTCACTGTGGCAATCGTGAATGACCGATCGCATTCTCACAGCTGGTTCATTCTCTAAGTAGCCACACATAAATTCTAATCTATGCTCTAATGACCAGTTGGGAGGAAAACAATGAGAGAATTGGTGAAGCCACGCTTGCGGATGAATGTCGTTGGGAGAATTCTTAAATGTTTTGAATTTACGTGTAGTAATGAACAGCTTAAAGTCAAAATCATCGTGTCGGCGAGTCGCATATCAGTCATTGTTACGTCGTGTCGGCGGTTCCATCTCAAAATTCGGTGCACCTTGCCAATTTTCATAATTTCCGAAATGCACTGCGTTATTATTTTGTGGCTTTTCTGTATTTCTAAGTCCCTCTTCCCGTATTGGAGCGCGAGTGTCCTCTGAAATATGTAATTCTTGTATTACTTGTGCCAACTGATCTTGTACTTACCGGATTTCTCTTTGGTGTTGCGTATTAATTTAATTCTGATTTTCTTTGAATTTCCTAATTTGTTCGTACTCTTCTGTGTCATTAAAGACTACTGGTCTTGCATCATTCAGATTATCATCTACCTTCGTAGATAAATTATTTAGCTGATCCGAAAGTTCGACTACTTTCCCTGATAATGAACTAATTTCCTCCATGTGTCTTTCTGAACCAATTTTCAGAGTATCTACTGTGTCCTTTAAGTTTTCCTGAGTTTTTGCAAGTAGTGTAACCGAATCGGTAGATGCAACTGAGTCAGTTTCAGCCCACAAGGTGTCATGATTTTCATGAACAATAATTGGCAGTTCTTTTATGGCTGCTTCGTGATTCTGTAATGCATTTTCATGCCGCTAAAAAATAGGTTGAAAATGCTCACAAATTTGTGTTTTTACGTCATTATAGACTTTTTCACATTTCGATTCAATGTTATGTAACTCAGTAGTTAAATCTTCACGTGTCTGTTCAAGTGTGGTGGCTAACTTTTGAAGCTTTTGCTGTGTTTGGCTCTGATTTTGCTCCATTGTGTCTAACTGTTGCTGTGTTTGTCTCTGATTTTGTTCCATTTGTTGCATTAATTGCAATAATAATGTATTAGTGTCTGGAATCTGTTTCTCTACGCTTTTAGGCAGTGCATTTGCACCGGCATCATTCACATTTTGACAAGCAGAAAATGTGTCTTGACTTATTTGAGAAAACGGTGAGGACGCTAAACCTGAATCTACAGTATTTGCAAGATTGTGTCCTGTCATTTCGGATTCCTGAGGCGAGCTGTTGCCGACTGATCGATCGATTATGCTTCCCTGTTCACTAATTGTTTCGTTGCCTACACCATTATTTGCAGCTCGCTCCATTTCCCTATGCAATATTACCAAATTACTAATTTGAACATTAGTTAATTCATTACTCGGCAGCGCTAACACACTGCTTTCGTCTTCACTGTCATTTATCAGTTTACTTTGGAGCCTAGTATTACGTTTTTCACACGCCATTATTCTCACAATATTTCACACGACAAAACAGAAAAGCACAATTTGAAGAGCAAAATAAGAAAACACATTAACATAGCATTGAAAATAATATCTCGTTAATTGCAAGCGGAGCTGCGAAATACTTGGTGCAAATCTACATGCACGCAACAACTGTTTTACTGTACAAGAATGAAAAACTACAACTACAAAGGAAATTCTCTCTACAATTACGCGTTAGCAATAAACAAACCTTAGTTCATATGAAGACCTATTCTCATTCAAAGTAAAATATCGCGATATTATCTCTGAAGCACACAACAATGTGTATATCTTACGTATTTTCACCGCTGCTGATATATCAGAATTAGTTCTCAACATTAAAAACGCAACCAGACGACATATTAAGTCAGTAATGGTATGCAAAGAAAATGAGGATACGTCTTCATATGAACTAGAGTTTCTCTTATCTGTAAGAATAATGTAGGTTTTTTTATGCTTAAGAGAATAGATAAGCATCGTTAGTTGATGCTTCTGATTCTATATTGTCCATTTTTTGGTCTTTTGTGATGTTTGACATGTTCTGTTAAAACCACCGAGCTCCTGACTACCTTATTATTTCATGACTACCCTATACAAGCATCTTTTCCGCTAAATCACCGTGATATCCAGCCACTCAAACCTGCTTACCGCTGTCAAAGCTTGGTCTCCCTATGCAATTTTTATTCCCTCCATCACCAAGTTGATGTGTCCTGTCAATCTGACTCTTCTTTTAGTGAAGTTGTGCCATTAATTCCATTTTTCGCCATTTAGAGTCAGTACCTCATCGTCAGCTAAACACTATACCCACATAACCTACAGCATCCTTCAATATCACCATATTGTAAATCATGTATTCTCTTCTAATATTTTTTACCCACATTACTCTAGTGTACTAGTCTACAGTTTAGAGAAGTAAATTCAGAAAACAGTTACTAACACTTAAATTTAAAATCGGCTAAATTGTCTTTCTCAGAAGCAGTTTCCTTGCTGTTGCCAATTATGCATTTTGTAATGACCTTACGTCGGCCATCGTCAGTTACTTTGTGCCTAAATAGCAACTACTTCTAGCGCCTCGTTTCCTACTGTTTTTCCTCAAATTCGACTACATTCCATTGTCCTAGTCTTACTAGCAATGAGGTAACAATAGTCATGGGATATCTCCTACTATCGTGTCAGACCTCCGTTCGCCCGTCATGGTGCAGCATTCCGACGTGACATGGCGTCAACAAGTCACTGGAAGTCCGGCATACTGAGCCATGCTGCCCCTATAGCTGTCCATAACTGCCAAAGTGATGCAGGGTTTTGTGCACGAACTGACCTCTCCGCTATGTCTCACACATACTCGATGCAATTCATGTCGGCTAATCTGAGTGGTCTTATCATCAGCTCGAATTGTCCACGAAGTTCTTCGAAACAATCGCGAGCAGTTGTGTCCCTGTAACAGGGCGCATTATCATCGATAAAAATTACACCACTGTTTGGGGACATGAAGTCCTTTAATGGCTGAAAATGATCATTTGCAGTCAATGACGGGTTCAGTTTGACCTGAAAACCCTGTTCATTCCATGCAAACATAGCCCACACCGTTATGGAGCCATGTCAACTTGCACAGTGGCCTGTTGACAATATGTGTCCAAGGGCTCGTGGGATTTGCGCCATACTCGAACCCTACCGTCATCTGTTACAAGCCGAAATAGGGTCTCATCTGCACATACCACGGTTTTCCAGACGTCTAGGGTCGAACCGATGTGGTCACGAGCCCAGCAGAGGCGCTACAGACGGAGTCGTGCTGTTAGCAAAGGAACTCCCTATTAACAATAAATTTCATCGCACTGACCAAACGAATACGTTCATCGTCCGTCCCACATTGATTTCTGCCGTTATTTCACGCAGTGTTACTTGTCTGTTAATACGTACAATTCTACGCAAACTGGGCCACTGAGTTGTCCGTGTTGAGAGTTAATGCTTGAAGTTTGGTAATGTCAGCACACTCTTGACACTGAGGCTTTCGGAATATTGAATTCCTTACCAATCTGCAAAATGAAATTCCCAAGGTCTAGCTCCAACTAGCTTTCCGCGTTCCAGGACTGTCAATTGCCGTTGAGCGGCCATTACCACATTGGAAGCCTTTCCACATGAATGACCTGCGTACAAATGACATCTCCATCAATGCAGTGCCCTTTTATACCTTGTGTGCGTGATACTACCACTATCTTTATATGTGAATATCACTATAGCATGTCATTTGTCACTTCAGTGTGTAGTAATAAATATGACAGCTGTAGTTCCATCGTTTGTCTCAGCGACTTTTCGTTAACCTAGTCATTCCCAGATTATCAGATTGGACAAAGCAGTCGAGCTCAGTGGCAACTATTTTTATCCGCAGTATAGACATTCTTGAAACTGATGCGTATGCCGAAAGTTATTTCTACTATTACCAATCCATTTCTTCTTTTTTGGAGGGGCCGCAAGTGCAACATATCTGGAGGTCAGAACCTCGATAACCTCTCGTACTCGGGCTGCTGCCTCGGCAGTGACATTCGCTTTCGCGTCTGGTCCACTGCCGCTGAGACGGAGGGCTCCCCAATCGCCGGATGCTTGCGTGGCTGGCAGCAGTAGCGGCACTGCGGGGCGCTGCATCTTGCATGAGATCTCGGCGCCCCATGACCCGTGTTAATACTTGATGGAGTGGGAGTAGGCCCGTGGCGCCCTGCCTCTAGAACATACGTCCGCATCGGCTGAGAGACCCGCCTCTTGACGTGTGGACGAACACCGCTCTCACTCCTTGCCTTCCCATGGGCTCCATCCGATTTCAAGTGTCGAGGTGGCTGCTGTGGAGAAGAAATACAAGGAATGAAGTTTCGTCCGCCTATGTAGTCGAGGTGTGGTATCATGTATCGGTAGCACAACACCGGCGTTCTAGAGTTGGTAACATGAGAATTACAAGTTTTCGTTAGACGACAACAGCAGTTATGCTGGATCTGACGGACCCAATGGTGCGCAGGCACTGGGCCATGCCTCGAGCTATTCTGGACTATGAGCGCCCACTGCTTCCAGAATACAGATGGCTGGCCGCAGCCACTCACCAAAACTTGCACTTGGAGCCTCTACGCTACGTCACCGTCGTTCACGCTCACATCAGCGAGCTTCATCCTAGTTGCTGTTGTAGGTTCTAATTGTTGCTGCATTGGTTGTAATGAGCGGTATGCACTATTGGTGTAAGGTTGTCTTGGAATGGAAAAGGCGGGTAAAAAAACTATGAACTGAACATCGTACGTAACAAGATTTTTGTTAACACTCCTCAGGAAAACGAACATTACTAATTAGGTAAACAGGGTATTGATATACAGGGACAAAACCATCCAGTTACATAAAACAGTTTAAGAAGAGTTACTAATAATCGATAAAACAATTTCTTAGAAATGTTCTTTTCCTTTGTTAGATACAAGAAGGCCCTAAATAACAGTGTTTTATAACAAGTGTAACTTGATAGGAAAATAGTCTTCAAAACAGGCAGGCAATGAACATTTTTATAATGTGTGACTAATATACAACAAATAATTCCGGTTTACCTAAAAGGAGTTCCTTGAAGGAAAGAAAAACAACTGAACCACAACATATCGGGCAATGTGCTCTAGCCAAACAATGCTGAAACTACTTGCGGCAAGCACGATACACTGCTCACCACACTACTATTTTTCGAAACAACCAGTGGGTATATGCCCCAAGGCACAAACATTCAGTGATAGCGTGATGAGCAGAGAAGTAACTTTTAAGTAAAACGAGTAAAAACATACGTCATAAGAGGACACGCTGGTGGTATAGACAAAGCTATTCTGATAAGACGCTAAAAGACCGTAAGGTAACTGGCAAAGGCAACGGCCTTGTAAAGAAGTTCACTGGCCAACCGAGATTCTGACTAAAATCACGCCACGAGGCAGAAATAGCTAATAATTAATTGTCATGTGGAACAGAAAACGTAAGTGGAAAGGTGACGAACGGTTGGCTGCTGAAACTCAGCTATATTAAATACAAGTTTGGCTTGGAAGTATAACCGACCAAAATACATGTAACAAGATTCGCCCTCATAAGAAGCATCACTTTGCGAGTCCCAAATAACTAAAAGCGACTTGGTGATTTAGTTCACACGGACCAAGAGAAAAGAAAATGTTTCGAACGTCATGATTAATAAGACATTGAATGTAAAAAAACTACGTAACCATAAGCAGTTCAAAAGCCCCGTGATTTAAAATACGCAAATCACAGCTCTCTGACAATCATTAAATTGAATCTATTATGTTTTCATACTAGCGACCCGTTGCTCAAATCACCTGGCCAGACTCAGGAACAGGGATCAACAAAAACGGGAGGCTACACCGAGTCCGATATAGAAGCTACAAGACACAAACACCTGCAGGAAGCATGGTGGGGAGAAATATCAGTGATTACGAATGCCATGTTATCAGTCTTTGCGAATGCTGTGTTGTCTCGAGGCATTGAAGCTATGAAGTAGCTCACGGAGCATCTTAAGCCGCTGACTGGTGTCAAACAGTGTAGAAGCTGGGAACCACCAGAGCATTCGGCCAAAGGAGTAATGTGTCCATTCCCATTTTTGGTGTACATTCCTTATGTCCATAAGAAGCTCTGCCAGGCAGACTTAGAATTCACTCATGTGGTAGAACGAACAGCCAGGCTGTTGCCCCTCAGACCTGATCTGTCCATACTGTTTCACTCACTGCCTCTCTCGGGAAACGTTCCATCAGACATGGCACGGCTATCAATCGGGCAATGGTTCAGTTTCCACCCTCCAAGAGAGGAACCCCGGCCGGCGGGGCAGAGTGCACAAGTGATAATACTACCTCTCCTAACTTGGCTAAAGTGCTGCTGTGACTAGTTTCCACACGTTTCATTATGGAATCTAAGCATGATCAGAGCGGGTACCTCCAACACATTAGGAGAGACCACAAAGCGAAGTGATAATTTTCCAGACACATTATGCACAGTCTCTCCCCCAAAAATTTCACATGAAGACTGTGTCCCTGACCTGAATATGCTCCAGATTGCCGCGCTGGTTACACTGTTCCACTTCCCTTTCATGGTCGCCCTGAATATTTGCCCTGGCTCTATGCCAATTATCCTTGAGCAGCTCAGAGTTAATATCATTGGGCAAAAATCAAGTATGGGCCAGGTATTTGATAAAGTGGAATTAAAGGGGTAGACAGACACGAGACAAGCAGGGGTAGCTCTGAGGGCCTCATGTCTGGTAGTATTAAAGGCTAGTTTCAATCTTGGTTAAGAAACACCCCTTTTAGTTTCAGCCTCGCAGTGGAAAATAATCAGAGTGGACTTTAGTTTACGATTAATTCACTTCCGGAATGCAGGTAGATGGCAATACGGTGTCGTAGTGACCCCTCATGAGAAGTTGAAGTTTCGGAATTCTCTCTAAGAGAAACAAAGGGCACTGTTGCTAACAATGACATTTGGAGGACCAAAGCAAGGAAAAATCATATTCAGATGCCAAGTACATTGTCTGGCAGTAATGCAACCAGCTGAATCGAGTAAAACATCAACCACCGCAAATATATAGCGCGGCCCACTTTGAGTCTGCAGAAGGGGTTTGCCACAGTCAACAAAATGACACGCCATATTGACCGTCATGCGAGTGTATTGAAGCAGCCCCTACACCTTTTGGAATTCGGCTTAGTCATTTCGCGTTTTCGACACTGACTTATCATTTTTCTAACGTGATACAGGTCATTACCCGGGAACTTTCTGACCGGTTCTCAATTGCTTCCGAATGGAGCCAAACTTGGGATCGTACTCTTGTTGTTGCGCAAGGTCAGCAAACAATACCAAAACTTCAGTTAGCGCTGAATTAACATGACCTTATACCACCTGGTCATTGTGAGGAGAAGAGCCCTCTTCCTCCACTTCGAGCATTCTGCTCAAGGTATGTGCTACAACGTTAAAGCACCCGCTATCATAGCAACACTGAAGGTGGAAGGGAAGCTAGAACCCAACTAGGGGACTGGATGTCTGATACTACTGTGAATTCCCTGTCTTTGAGAGTATTTAAATTTCTCTAGAATTAAGAGAACAGCCAGTGCTTCCACCTTACAAGTCGAGTATTCCTTCTCAGATGGAGACAGGCACCTAGAGTCGTAGGGTAAGGGCCTCCACTCGGCATCTTGCTTTTGAAGCAACATGGCAGCAAACCCTGAGTTAGAAGTGTCGGTTCGAACCATGAAGGGTTGAACTCAGGAATGGCCAGAGCGGGGGCATTACTCAAAGAGATTTTAAGCACATCAAACGCAAACTACTCAGTCAGTCCAGACAAGTGGCTTGCCCTTCTTTTGCAGTAGGTTTAGCAGACCAGTTACGTCAGTAAGGTTCGGAACGAATTTTCGGAAGAAATTAGTCATTCCAACGAAAGGAGCTAATTGAAACTAAATAATATAGGTCTTAGATTGACCAGTTCCGACCCACTCGGCCGAGGCTAGATGCCCAACAAAATATATCTGACTACGCGCTAAGGTAACTTCAGACGGTTTGAAAATTAGCATCCCTTGCCTCAGACGCTACAAAACCTGTCGCAACTGCAGAATATGCTTGGAGTAGGAGGAACTGTAAATGACAACATAAAAATGAATCGAGTAACATAGAAATTCCACCCCAGTAGAAAAGCCGAAAGGCATCCAGTTGAATTCATGTAAGTTCAAGTCGGTGTAAAATGCAATGGCTGCCTAGCATTCGTCGGCAATGGTATATTGGTAATATCCATTGCTACGCTCGAAAGCAGAAAAATAGTGGGCTCCGGAAAACCATGAAAAACACCTGTGTATATCAGGAAGAAGAACAGATTCCAAGATGGCTGTTTGATAAGGGCAAGATAGGGCACAATGGGTCTGAAACCATCCTTTTCGTTATTGTTAGGCACCAAAAGTATCGGTTATTCGTACAGCGACGTGGACAGCCTTATAACCCTCCTCAACGAGAATTTTGTCTGTCAACTAACACAATACCTCGATATTAGGTGGAAATGTCCGGTAGGGTGATTACTTGACTGGAAAATGGTCATAATATAAAATATGATATTCTGTGCGATTAATTACACCTAATTTACTTGTCAGCAATCCTGTGAAACCATGCATCTGTGAAGGAGAGCCACAGCCACATCAATAGCTGAGTGTGGAACGTCGAACTCCATCCCACTAATGTTAGTGCCACAGAGATGTGCCCTCCTAGAATGATGGTATGAGACAAACTTCACCTCAGGCCTAGATCCACAATAAAGTTTCCCCAAACTTACAAAATCACACTGCAAGTGGAGGTCAGTACATAAACCCCTCTGCCACCAACACTTCCGTATGCCAAGAAAATTCACCGACATGATAAATGCCCATAGGTCCAACCAAATGATTAGCTTGACCATTAACAGTATTGCTTGTTCTATCCATGGGCTAAAAATTGGGAAACACACAAATGATTCGATATATGGAGTATCACCTACGACTCATTAGGGAAAGACTGCTGCTAGAATTCACAGTTTACTTAATGACTGACGCACACACACAAACGGAAGAGGATTATGTGTTGCCCCTTTTACTTTATTACATGCCCTGGGAAACATGCCACGCCGTCCCTGAGATCTCACTAATGAGGTGCCGAACCGCCTTTTCTGTTGATTTTGCACCGACGAGCAAAAGACTCCCGCCAAGCATAGCGATAATACCTTAGGGGAACATTACTAGGGGTACCTGTGCCTGACGTGGTTTAGGTGAAAGAGAGGAGATGCCTTCTCACAGCCTCTCATCGCCGGAATGAGTGAGTTATTTAAGTAGTGACAGGTAGATGGTCCCTCCACAAACAAGGCCCTGGAACGATCCTCCCGTTTAATCCCCTGGAAGATGGTGGCAACAATCTCACACTCAGCCAACTCTAGGTCAAAGGCTGCTGTTGCTGTGAGTACTTTCAAAAATATATTCGAATTGGTTGCACGCGAAGAGAATATTGATTAATGAGGTTACTCTTAACTCTGACAGACAGGCGCTCCCATAGCAAGCAGGAGAATTATTCCCTTAACCAGCCCTTCCTCGCTAAGACGTCACCGACCATTTTGGTCAAGGACCCTTGACACAAAGGATAAATGAACTGAAAAATGGTTTCCCAGGAAATTTGAAAACATTAACTTGTTGTTCTAGAGTAAACAGCAAAAATTTTACCAGTTCCTGTTGAGTATCGATAGCAAGGCGTTCTAACCCGCGCAGCACATTCAAGCAGGGATTAGGTACTTTACTCGATATCCTCTGCCAATCCTTGTATTATATTCTTGTATCTCAACTGGTCCTTGCGAAGGCAGCCCATTCCCACGATTCGAGGCTGCGTGTCAGACGAATGAACCTGAAACACAAAGCCAAGAAAACAATCGATTGATAGTGACCGGGCCAAACATTTCAGGAAATAAGCATCAAACGAAAAAACTACAAAGAACGAAACTCGTCTAGCTTGAAAGGGGAAACCATACGGCGCTTTTATTGGCCCGCTAGATGGCGCTGCCATAGGTCAATCGGATATCAACTGCGTTTCTTTAAAGGAACCCCCATTTTTGTTACATTCGTGTAGTACGTAAAGAAATATGAATGTTTCAGGCGGACCACTTTTTTCGCTTTGTGATAGATGGCGCTCTAATAGTCACAAACGTTTAAGTACGTGGCTTCACGTAACAAGTCCGGCAGTGCGGACGGTATTTGATTCGTGATACATTACTCGTGTTAAAATGGACCGTTTACCAATTCCGGAAAAGGTCGATATCGTGTTGATGTATGGCTATTGTGACCAAAATGCCCAACGTGTGTATACTATGTGTGCTGTTCGGTACCCTGGACGATATCATCCTAGTGTCCGGACCGTTCGCCGCATAGTTACGTTATTTAAGGAAACAGGAAGTGTTCAGCTACATGTGAAACGTCAATCACGACCTCCCATTTTATCTATGGCATATAACTGGTGCAATGTATGCTGATTTCCTACGTAATGTTCTACCGATGTTACTACAAGATGTTTCACTCCATGACAGAATGGCGATGTACTTCCAACATGATGGATGTCCGGCACATAGCTCGCGTGCGGTTGAAGCGGTATTGAATAGCATATGTCACTACAGGTGGATTGGTCGTCGAAGCACCATTCCATGGCCCGCACTTTCACCGCATCTGACTTCCCCGGATGTCTTTCTGCGGGGAAAGTTGAAGCATGTTTGCTATCGTGATCCACCGACAACGCCTGACAACATGCGTCAGCGCATTGTCAATGCATGTGCGAACATTACGGAAGGCGAACTACTCGCTGTTGAGAGGAATGTCTTCACACGTATTGCCAAATGCATTGATGTTGACTCACATAATTTTGAGCATTTATTGCATTAATGTGGTGTTTTCAGGTAATCACGCTGTAACAGTATGCGTTCTCAGAAATGATAAGACCACAAAGGTACATGTATCACGTTGGAACAACCGAAATAAAATGATAAAACGTACCTACGTTCTGTATTTTAATTTAAAAAACCTACCTGTTACCAACTGTTCGTCTAAAATTGTGAGCCATATGTTTCTGACTATTACAGTGCCATCTATCACAAAGCGAAGAAAGTGGTCCAACTAAACCATTAATATTTCTTTACATACTGCACGAATATGTAATAAAAATGGGGGTTCCTATTAAAAAAAAAACGCCGTTGATTCCGTTTGACCTATAGCAGCGCCACCTAGCGGGTCAACCATAGCGCCATCTGGTATCCCCCTTCAAGCTAGAAGCTACACAAGTTTCGTTCTTTGTAGTTTTTTCGTTTGACGCTTATTTCGTGAGATATTTGGCCCGGTCACGATCAATAGACCATATATATATATATATATATATATATATATATATATATATGCAGACGAAGTTCAGTGTAGTTCAGTCCCCCAACTTCGAGAAACAACACACTCTAGCCAATCAGTAAGGCTGCGTGGGAGTGTGGGAGTGGGAGAGCAGGGCCAAATGAGGGCTGAACATCATTCATCGCTTTTTATTAACACTTTCCAGGTGACCATGAAGCTTGTTAGAATGAAATTACAACGAAATGAACACCCTAGCTGCTTACAGGCGTTGACATACGTCAACGGGGACAGATGAAAATGTGTGCCCCGACCGGGACTCGAACACGGGATCTCCTGCTTACATGGCAGACGCTCTATCCATCTGAGCCACCGAGGACACAGAGTACAGCGCGACTGCAGGGATTTATCTCTGGCACGCCTCCCGCGAAACCCACATTCTCAACGTATTGTCCCGCACTACATTCGTAGTGCCCCCGCCCATTATGCTCATTACTCGCGGCGCGTTTCCGATTCCCGTAAGAGTTCGGGCACTGTTTGTGCATGTCCGAAAGATCAGATACCATCTTAGTAGATATATAGTTAAGGCTCACCGGCCACATGACCATCTTCTGTGCGAATGCACAAACAGTGCCTGAACTCTTACGGGAATCGGCAACGCTCCGCGAGTCTTCATATTACATCCTGTCTGTGTAGGCGAAAAAATTCAGATAATTCGCTAATAGATAAGGAACTGGCCAATTCAGCGGCCCTCACTTACAGCTGGTTGTCAAGAAGTTCACTGGCCAGCCGAGATTCAGCTTCACATCAGGCCACGAGGTGGAAATTGTATTATTCGTCGTGTAGGAAAAAAAAAATTGTTGGAAGGGAGACGAGAACGGTTAGCTGGTGAACCTCAACTACATTAAGCACAAGCTTGGCGTGGAAATATAACCTACCAACATATATACTACAAAATTTTCGTCCTTAAGAAACATAAGCTTGCGGACTGCAAACAACTACAGAAGTCAACTTGGCGATTTAAGGTGAAACGTACAATGAAAAGAACTGAACGTCACAAATTATGACACACTCAACGAAAAAAAAAATTATATAATCCCAATTGAAATACCCAGGCTAGCAGGCCAGAGCGGATTAGGTGGTAGAAAGGGGCCAAAATGAGTTCCTGTCAGTTGCACTCAACATACAAACTTTTTTTATCAACACACAATATTACAACAAGAATGCATAACACTGAAAACTTTAATCGACCTTCTTTGATTACCTTTAGATCGGATGGAGGCCACATTGAAAATACAAGACACAAGGCTTAAGCAAAATAGAAATACAAGGTTCTTTTGGAGGTTACCAAGGAATATTTCCTAAATCTTCGATCTAATCTGCTGAAGGCCTTAGCAATTTAATTTTAATGGACCTCGGCTGGAGGCCGCATATTAAGCAATAACAAGTGTTTCAATCCAACGGCAGAAGGCTTAATCTTAAAACAATTGAAGCAAATTCGGCTCAGCTGAAAGCCACACATCAACTAAATAATTAAAATTCAGACAGGGAAGTTACTGTGTAACACCCCGGAATGGCTCTCAGAATTTCCAAGGGTCGGCCTGGAATTTTAACACTAACACCCCTTTAGGCGAGACAGGCAGACTGTCCAAAAACTTCTTAATCTGAAGGCAACCCAACACACAGACAGCCGACCGACCAATAAACAAAATCAGTTCCACTTCACGCGACCAGCAAAACGACCACAAGATTTCAATACAACGACACCCAGAATACTGGCGCCCACAAAGACCAACAACACCTCAGCTGTCGAGCTACACGTCAAGCTGGACAGCAACAACACGACGAGGAAAATACATTGCCGAAAATTACGTCAACGACCAGGGTAGGTAACCGGAACGTCAACGGCCACAAGGCAGAAGATACCGCTGGTGAACTTCAATAACAGGGAATAAATTAAGTTAAATTCCACAGGAAGATGGCTGCAAAGTTAGCCGGCTTAAATACACACACTTTCTTGCTCGCGAGTATGTCCCAAAAGCGACAACCAGGATCACACGATGAGATGTAAGCAGTTGAGGCTCGATAGTAAGTTAAGTGAGGACTCTCATGTTCAAGATCGGTGGGCGACGAACTTCGTAGCACTCGCAAGCAGCACCTCACACTCAAACCACGCGTGCACGCCGCCAGGGGCTCCAGCCCGACTCCACACGACGGGGGCATGCTTGCTGCTCCACTCCGATCAACTCACTGGACTGCTGGTCGGTCCGTAACTGCTGCTCCGTCGCGACTGCACTGCTGGTACGTCTCCTACTGAATTTCTTCCATCGGACAGACTACGTCCCAGAGACTTTGACTCCGACCCAACCCTGCAGATGTAGCAAAATCGACATCTTTGCACAGAAGGAAACCGACCCAAATACACGTCGTCGATGAGACGACCGACCGAACGACCAACAACGGTCGTCCCCGCTGGTACTGCCTGTGCCGACTTCAGTGGGGCTCCGTCCCAGACTGCAGTACTAGTCCGTCTCTGAGTGCCACACACACGACTACCCGGAAATACTATCGGTCGCACCAGAGATGGTACGACAGTGCACTTATCGATACGCGCTGCTGCTGCTTCTCACGGGCAAGTAAGGCAGTCAGTTAGTGACGCCAGTGAATGGAATAAGAAAACGAGGCGGCAGTACCGTAATAGAAGATGACAAGCAATAAATGGCATGAACACGAGCTGTGCACGGCTCACCGACCACTCGAAAACCCCAACTATTTGATACACGAAGTTAAATCACAACTCTATAACAAATACGAAGTTGCCGCAATTATGTTTTCATACCAGTGACATGCTTCTCAAATCGCGCTGCCAAACACAGGAACAGAGAATTACAACAACAGAAGGCTGAGCCGAGTCAGATATAAAAGCAGCAATACATAAAAAGGCACAGGAACCGAACCGAGTTACAAATATCACGCTGACAGCGGGAGAAAGAAAATTGTTTACGAATGGCGCGTGGTATCGGCACCAGAACAACGATATTGCTCACCAAGGCATCCGAAACCGCTGTCCAGTGACAAACAGTGGGAAAGCTTACAGCCGCCAGGAGATGCGTGGATGACGACGACCGACCGCCCGCTCCAAATCTGGTCGGCCAGAGCAGTAATCTGTCGACTCCCATTAACGGTGAACATGCCTCGTGTTCAGAAGGTACTCAGTCAGACGAGCTTGGAAGCCACACGAGTGGTAGAACAAACATCTAGCCTGTTCCCTGCAGACCGGTGCTATCCGTGCTGCTACACTCATTGCCTCTTCTGGAAAACAGTCTCATTACCACTTGCCGGAAACGTGCCACGCCCCCTTCAGCGCCAAAGATCGTGTGGCAGGAGACGTGGCTCGAGCTATGGATCGCGCTACTGGTCAACGAGTCTTCGTACACTTGCAGAAGTACAATTTCTGTAAATCTTCTGTTTATTCTGTTAGCTCGCTCGGTAATCATTTGTACTCCAGTCCAGACTTTTTACGACGACAATTGCCGCACCATCCTGCTGCCCACCCTGCAGTCGTACACAACACTCTGGACGACACTGGGCTCACGACCATTACATCTCACGGTAAGAGCGATGGATTGCGATATGATTTTAGAAACAGGATAATTTAAGGTTGTCAGCTGCAAGCAGGTTACGTTGAGGGATTGCAGTAAGAAGTGACACACAAAATTTAATAGATGACTTTTCCTAAATGTGCACCAAAATAATGGACGATGACCAAAAGCATACAAAAGGCACACTTACAAGAATAGCTTCTTTGAAAGAGGAGCAATTTTCCTTACATCACCTCAACTCCGTGCAGACTAACTTCTACTTCACTATGCAAATGGAGACAGAGAGTTGTCTACCTTTCCTTGGTGTATTTATATTTCACAGGGAACTACAGTCTCACATATTTAAATTTGATTTTGAAATTCGTCTTAACTGTAATTTGTATATATGTACTACCTAAAGCGACATAAGGAAATTTGCGTCACACCGATATTTACAGCCAAATCTGCCGCTTATCGTGACCAGTGATCTTACCATTTAGCCTATCCGAGCATCCTCCTTGGACCCAACCAAATTTCCATATGTCCCACATTTGTCTATTTTATGTTACAGATATTAATTCACCTAACCACATCTGCACATCTCGTGATTGCAATGTAGATGTTGGAATCAAGACAATGAGCAGTCGCAGACTTTCGTTTTCATTTTCGTCAGAGGTCTGTCTTCGCCTTATATAAAAGTAGGCTTGATTAATCCCAGGAATAAATTTCAACTATTGAAACTGTTAAACTGTTGTTCATATATATATATATATATATATATATATATATATATATATATATATATATATATATAGAGAGAGAGAGAGAGAGAGAGAGAGAGAGAGAGAGAGAGAGACGGAGAGGGAGAGAGAGGGAGAGAGAGAGAGAGAGAGAGAGAGAGAGAGAGAGAAAGAGACAGAGAGAGAGAGAGAGAGAAGAGAGAGATGAGCCTGTGATTATAGAGACAGTGAAAGTCTATAACTTGTTATTGACTTGATTCTAAACACTGAATGGACATCATGAGATGTGAAAACGCGGCTAAATGAATTAACAAACTCTGAGAACTGATATACAGGTGCGTGACATTTGGAAGTTTGGGTCAGTCCGGGGAACACACTCAGATAGCCTAGGTGGTAAGGCAGCCGTTGGTGATAAGTGGGAACTCTGGGTACTGGTTCAGCATAAGTTTTCGTATTTTGATTTAGGTAGCACATTTATACTTACTACAGTTACGTTGAATTTTAGCAATAAATTTCAATATTTCAAACTGTAGTTCATCGTCAAATATGAAAATGCGGGGTGTAATGGGTGTAAGTGCAGACGTTTCTGTTGGTGACTCAGGACAATATATCAAACAACATTAAATCAGTATTTATATCTTTTGCAGATTAATAATTGTAACTATTAGGAGTAGCATGGTTATATGTTGGTTAGTACCTCCAAGTGCACGTAGCGATAGCTTATTTTCCCCTGGGTAGGAGGTGAAATGTTCAAGTGTGGATCCATGGATGCAAAAGGTAAACCTTCATGACAGGCGTAGTCCACTAAGAGGTGCAGTTATGACTGTGCATAAAACTTCAGGTAGTAACTTACGTGACATGTTTGCAGGAAGACTTTTACAGACAGGGAAAAACAGCCAAAACACTGGTATTTGTGCATATTAAGGTACTGCGTATAAAAATATCAACACTTATGCCCATTACACCCTGCATGTAAGGCGGAGATGGGCCTGTCACGAAAATTACAGCGATACTCCATGACTATCCATTGTATTGTTTTTAAAGCCTGCACAGCAGTCACGAGATGTGAGAGTGTGGGTTCATTAATTAATAATCTATGAGAGGAAACAGACAGGTGTGTGACACGGAATTTTGAATTTTTCTGGGGAGCGTGGAGCGTGCTCAGATAGCTTATGTGATAAGGCACGGGAAATCCGGGTGTGAAACCTGGTCCGGCACCGATTTTCATATGTTGCTTTGGGTAGTACATCTATGCCTATTACAGTAAGCTGGATTTTGGAATTATATATCCATTTCCTGAATGTTTTTAGATGGAAGAATTATAGGTCTCTGAAGCATTAAGATTTTCACAAGCCCACTCATACGGTTATCATAGGGGCTCGCCCATCTAAGGACTGTATTCAGGAGAGAAATTAATATTATACCTAGCACACTAACTGGATAATGTCCGACAAAACCAGGAAGTGGGTAAAAGGAAACGGTCTCCCTCAGCTGATAATATTTTGTCAGGACGCCAGGAATACGCTGTATATCTCAAGAGAAAGTGGTTTTGCGCCAGTTTAAAGGCCTAGGATCTGAAAATGACCTTTTTTTTATTGCGGATGGATGAAATTTTGAAAATACCTTGCCAATGTGGTACGCCTGATATAGGCCGGAACGCATGTGCCGTGGTAGAACGCTGCACGAAACGTTGACGCTGCTCTCGCCTTCTGCACCAAACAAGTTTTCTATTTCCGAACATTGCATTTCCACCACACATTTAATGGAGTACTATAAAAACGGTAAAAGAATAATTTTCGAAAGAGCGTGTAATTTAGGGGCTGCTTTATTACAGAATCCTTGGAACACGCACTGCGGAAAATCTGATGAACCGTGATACCGTTTACCAACGGGTTAATACATGGAACCTTATCATTTCCGCGATTTGCTCTAGTCGATGACCCAGGTAGGCCGACTTGGGCGGCGAGCAGCAACCCTATGGGCACCTGAGTTCCACCAATTCCGCAACCTGTTTCGGTGGGAGACGGGTGGGGCAGCGCAGCTCATCGAATAGTACTGTCATTCTGCCACGGTTAGAATACTTACAGCACGCTAATAAATTACGGAAGGCGGGACGTCTTTGTTAGTCTTCAATTGGTCATTTGTGATTTACTGGCAGAAGCTCAGTCAAAATATCGTGGAGTTTAGTTATTGAAGACGAGGTACAAAGCTGCAATCTATTTCAACAAAGAGAAACTTCAAAATAGTGACTCTACACCGAGCAGACAGAAGTCATAGGATAGAGATATGCACAAATACAGTTGACGGTAGTATTGTATACACAAGGTATAAAAGAGCAGTGCATCGGCGGAGCTGTCATTTGTACTCAGGTGAATCATGTGAAAAGGATTCCTATGTGATTTACAGCCACACGACGGGAACTGAAAAACTTTGAACGCGGAAATGTAGTTGGAGCTAGACGCATGGAACATTTCATTTCGGAAATCGTTAGGGAATCCAATATTCCGAGATCCACTATGTCAGGGTGTGCTGAAAATACTAAATTTCGGACAGTGGCTTCACTTAACGACCGAGAGCGGCTGCGTTTGCGTAGAGGTATCAGTGCTGAAGGACAAGTACTACAGCCTGAAAAACAGCAGAAATCAATGTGAGACGTACGACGAACGTACCCGTTTGCACAGAGCAACGAAACCTTCTGTTAGTGGGCGATGGTAGTAGAGGACCTACGCTAGGCCTTTGCTAATAGCACGGCGTCAACTGCAGCGCCTCTCCTTGACGCATGACCTTAGCGGTTGGACCCTAGATGACTGGAAAACATTATCAACATGATTAAAAATTGTCATTGTTAAGGAGCGGTTAGCTTTGTTATGAAACTAAGTTTTAGTTTAGCTACGTAAATAAAAATTTCTTCTGAAAATACTGGTTACTTAACAATCAGAAATTTTTTAAATACTGTAGTATAATTTTTTGCATTAAATAGAATTTTTAAGTATTTAAGAAGCTTACAACACATTCACCTCAGGAAACCTAGTTGTTTACTAATTATACTTTTTACAGTAACAAATGATTTGTGTTTTTCTCCAAACATCTGTATGTTGAACTCTGATTACTTGGAGAATCTCAGACACAATTTTTCTTATCATTTAACATAGGCATGAATCAACTGCATACAAATATTTTAGGTCCAAAACAATTATCTTCAGTTGCATTTCTCTCATACAGTTCAACTTAGTAGGTTTTTCGTTAAGCACCTTTATATATTTGTTCTTCTCTGTTAGCAGTCAAAATGGGTGGAGTCTGAAATTGCTCAGGATGAGAATTCCTGGCTGGTGCGACTGGTTCTTCTACAGATACATTAACTGAAGAGTATCGAGAGATGATAGAGCCAGTTATCAATTTGTGCAACGTAGGGCATCGATCACAGCCAGGTACGGGACAGCGCTCTGTCATGACTGTTACGCGGCATCTGCTTGACATTTGATCTACAACATGTATGACGAATTTGTTGTTATTATAGAAATTGAAAGTTTCTGGATTTTTAATCTCTACAGATTCATTTACTGTTACACTAAAAATAAACGCGTTTTCTTAGTCTTCTCTTCATAAGGTGATAGAATAATTTCACAAATATTATAAATACCAGTTGTCCTTTTCTCACATATCATGGCATTTCATCTTCAGTCGGGTTCAAAGCGTCAACTGAGCTTGTACTCTCTTTTGCAACTCTTTTGGCAGCTTGAGAAACGTGAAGAAGATGTCTGATGTAACTTTCACCTATTCTGTAAGTAAGGTCACATACTGTACATTTTTAGTGTGAAGTAGATATTGTTCACCTTATCTATTACTCTCTGCACCTTTTCTACTTACTTTATTACTAATCATGTTACTTTTTCTTGTAAGGTCCTTTTCGTATTATGACTAATTTTATTTGGTATTACAATAATTGTTTGGTATTGACACTGCTTCATAGAGTGTTGTATTACACCTAGTTCTTTTGAAGTAATGTTGACAAAAATTAGCTTTGTTTTTCAAAAGATTGATGGAATGGTAGAAGATTATCTAGTGGTACATAAAATGCAATTTAAGAAGTATTACTATTATATTCATCAAATATATAGTCTATAAAGTATAACACCCTGAGGTCTCAGCCTCCACAATACATCACCTACAAGGCTATTGCTATGATCTTTCTCTCCATTTAAACTGAAAGGCGTCATTTCACGCTTACATCTCATAAAGGTTCCGTAGCACAGCATTATTCCATGTTTGCATAACGTCTCACGTGTCATTACTGTCAGTACTGTTACTTTAACACAACTGGCAATGACGGTCAGCAATCCTACATCTTCAACAAACCTGCTTTTACTTTTACCACGAAACTCTCGAATTAAAATGAAGTTGACTTGCATTCTCATTACATTTTCTTTAACAGATCTCTGCTAACTTCTACACCAAATGAAGTTTTGTGATCCTTTTGTACTGTAAGGCACTGTGGGGCATGTGAAAGGTGACAATTTTTAGTTCGCTTATGCCTTTTAATTACCTCACCATAACTAATTTCAATTCATTGAACATCACTAACTTCAACATTCAGTAACTTAAATCTCATTTGATTCAATTACTTCTTTATTATTAGCCAATACTCTTTTTGATATATTATTTTCAATATAAATTAGGGGCTCTAAGTGCATACTGATAATGACAATTTCTTTCTGGAAACGTCCTCCATGCTGTGTCTGAGCTATATCTCCGAAATATCTCTTCTTCCAGAAGTGTTAGTTCTTCAAGTCTCGCAAGGGAGTTCCTGTGAAGTATGGAACGTAGGAGACGAGGTAACGAGGCACTAACGGAAGCATGGCCATTAGGACGGGCCGCGAGTCGCGCTTTGGTATCGCAATAGCTAGAGCACTTGCCCGTGAGAGGCAAAGCTCACGATTTGAAGTGTCGGTTTAGGACACAGTTTCAATCAGCCAGGAAGTTTCGAGGATCTGCTTTTCCGTATAGAGCACTTCAATTTGATTTTAGGAATGGGCATTCTTGTCCTGTGCTGTAAGTCTTATCACAGCAGTGTTGCTACATGTGGGTACACGTTAAATGTTTACACAAAGCTCACTCTCGTAAACCACTGTCACACAAATCCAGTAATACTTAACAACACTTTATCAAAAAATATTCGGAACTGTGAACAAATTTATACAAACTACAGCTCATGACATTAACAAAGTTTTACTCTCTTTACCACAATTTTCCCTCACCCTCATATAAGTGACTGTTCACTTTTCCCATCACAACCCAACTCCAATAATGCACTCACGTTTTGCAGTTGACACTTTTAATACAATTAATTAACGTAAGTGATCTGCAAGCTTTAAGCTGCTTTAAGCTACACCGCATATGCAGCTTATTCAATGATGACAGTGAAATTGACTGTCTCACCACCAAGAATCCTCCACCACTTATCAATCTTCTCATCAGTAGGGTTTCCTACATACTGCAAAACACTTCAGTCTGATTGATGGTAATAAATTGCCATCAATGTTACTAGTTTTGTATATTTCAAGTATAGTGCTCCAACATTATTATAAGCTTAGTGAAAAATGTGGCTGTAATAATGAGGATGTGCAAATTTTAATCCTCTTTAAAATAGTAATGAGACAAAAATAATTTTCCATGGAAAAAAGTGTTATGTACAATGTTTGATATTCACCAGTGTCACTAGATTTGAAGTACATATCAACAGCATATTACTCATAAGACAGGTGTCAGAACTTAAATATCAAGAGGTATTTGTGGTCAAAAGTACATTGTGAAATACACAAGAAAAATAAGGCATCCAAAAAAAGCCGAAAATAATTGGGTGTATGAATCCGTTTTGGTGGAACAAGGGCATTTTCAATAATAGTAAAAAAATTGCGGTGGATAATTTTAGAAATGGTCGTTTGTTAGTAATTAGAACTACGGATTTTATATGCTGACCTCAAAAGAAAGACTGACAGCAGTGGATTTGGATTACTTTAGTGGGACGATAAGATCACCAAGAATTAAGAGAGAAACAGGTGATGAAGTGAGAGCTAGTACGAAGATAAATCAAACAGAGGTAGGATTAAACTAAAACCATTAAACTGTTATGGACATTTATTGTAGATGGCGGATCACTGGTAGCAAAGAAAATATTTGAACGCCAACCACATGGCAGACAAAACTGGGGCAGACCGCAATGTTCTTGGAAAGACTGTACCCACAAAATAATGAAGCATCATGTTGTAGATAAGGAGAATTCTATGAACACTGAGGGTTGCTAGAAGGTAACAGGAATAAAGGAAATTCATCTTCTGATTAACTAATGCTGTATATAGTAATAAAATAGTTTATAATAATAAAATACACACAGATAACAAAACGTTATAATTTGAAAGCAGTATGGATGTAGCTGTTAGTATAATGAGCTGTATGGGCGCCAGCTCTAACTAGGCACAGCTCGTCTTTAGTTGTTAGCACCAATCGGTCTTCAACTGTAGTGTGTGAGAATCCCAGTATTTAATAAAACATAAAATTGTATCTAGTCAAATTACTGAATTAATTTACCAAAGCAAATGCAGTTATATTACGAAACAACAAAAACGTAGGTGCTACGGACGTTTGCGAAAATATCACACAACACAGGGGAAGTGTTGCGTAGTGGAATAAACTCTAGTGCCTATATGGACACAATGGGCAGACGTCAGGCGACCACTATGCCTTTTGTATTTGAATTTGTATTTATTTGGTCTAACAAATATTGCATGTACAGTACAGCACATCAGACATTGGATAAGCCAGTACATATATATCTCCTTGTTTACATTATGTTTTCTATACAGTAAGGAACACATTTTTTAAAATTCTTACTTACAATTAAACCAATTTAGCTAGAAAATTACAGCTGAAAATATAAACAAACTGATAACGATTGCATTCTTTACTTGCTACTAGCAGATAGTCATATTTACACAGTATTTTTGGACATTATAAAGAATGTAGCTTATATGCTTAACATTAACTTTCTTAGCCTCTCAATGATTCTGGAGGAACTCTAGTAGGCTATAGAAGCAACACATGAATAGACATACTTTTAACAACGTTTTAATTGTTTAGATCATTAATTACGTTCATTTATTTTGATAAAGATAATGTGAATAATTTTACCATTGTGTAATGTTCCTTTATGGGACAAAATGGCTTTTATTTGGAGCATGTGAAAGTTAGTAATTTATGGTGTGTTGTCATGATGAAGATTTTCATTTTCGAGGTGGACACTAAGAGGTGTTATTGCATATTCCCTCATAAACGTTGCTCTTTCAAAGATGCAAATAGATAGAAGAGTAAGAACCCCCAGTCTTTAAAGTAACGGACTGCAGAGCTTATTCCTTCGTATTCCATCAAATTTTCTCGCTATTCTTTGTTGCATCATGATTACGCATGATTACGAGTTACCTGAGAAAGTGATCCCATAATCATAATATAATGTATATAGCATAATAAACAGTCATCCGGCAGTCATTATGACAACAGTTCCCAGGTACTCATTAAACAGCAAATACTATTTAGTTTCATTTATATTCTGTCAAAGTGAATATTCCATCTAAGGCTATCTTGAAGTCAGAGCACCAGAAATTTTATTTTAGCTATACTTACAATATCTGTGTTTGGTATTTGAATTTTTGTATGCTCTTCACTCGTTTGACATTTTGAAAATTTAACGTCAGTGTTTTACTTTTATTTATTATCAGGTTGTATTGGCTGGGCCAGTTAACAGACTGGACCAAAGAGGTAAATAAGGTAAGGGTAAATGAACTCACCTGTTGAGTATAACAAGACGTGGGTTTGATAAGACACCATAGTAACACTCAAATATATTATTTGATAACAAAGAAAAGTCATTTATATAGGACTAAATATTCAAAGAAGGTGGTAAATGAGTCTAATGCAAAGCAGTATATATCTCGACCAATGTTTGTGTACAGAAATTAGTTTAATTGTGTAATTTAGTGTCATTCTGTTTTGTTATCCTACTTTCTGTTTTAAAACGATCACGTCATCAGGATGTCATAATAAGACAAAACCGGTAATAAATAGTATTTATGCAGCCTAAAGCTGAAATTCGATGTGAAACAACCTTCCGTTTATAAGACAGTCGCTGTGTTGCTCCTAGACAGTATGCTTAGTCTATATGAATAAGATAGTTTGTTTTTTTATTTTAAAAAAACTGAAGCGAATTACAGACTGACGATAGCAGGGCTTTGAACATTACGTAGATTCCCTGTGATTCTTTAACTACGATTGTGTTCGCTAGTGAGCGATATTTGGTTAAGACAACAATGTACAAGAGAGAATAATTAATTATTTCTGGAATTTTCCCTGCGTAATTTTTCTTCTAATAATTTTCAGGTGTGCAAGCCGAATCCCGTCGACATTTTGCCACGATATTTTGGGTCCGGAAACGACCTGCCATCTTCAGGTAAGTAGACAACTATTGAAGATCCCAGGTATGTTCAGTAAGTATACAACTATTGAAGATCCCAGGTATGTTCAGGGTATTTATGCTAAATCTCGAGCATGGGAAATGTGCTGGCGTCTTCCGGTGCATCCATCAGGTGGTGACGTGCGCGAGACAGCCGAGTTGTGTGTGCTGCCATCGGGGGTTGTAGTGAGAGACGCTCTAATCATTGAGTATCGAAGGACCCCGTCGATTCTGCTTTGAGTCGATAATTTTAATTATAAGATTACAATTTTTATCCAGTTGAAAGCCATTGCCAGGATATATGTCTTCGGCAAGACGTATTTCCACCGATTCTTTGATTATTGAATCCCAAAAACTGAGAAGTAGAGTTAAAATTTGTGTTCTGTTGTATTACGCTGAGTGTTCCATGGAAATACAGTGTTCTGCTATTGCTGATTTTAAGGGTTCGGATGACGGGTGTGTCTTTCGTGTTATGTACAACGCTCCTGGAGAGTTCGTGTCGTCTGGCCTATACATGCAGCACGACACTCAGAGGGAATCTTGTAAACGCCCGTTTTCTTCAGCTATATGTCGCCTTTAATGGATCCAACCAGGGTCATGTTCTTCGCTGGTGAACGGAAGATAACCTTGATTTTATTTTTCCTAAGCATCCTGTCTATTTTAGAAGACATGTTCCCTCTATATGGAAAGATTTATCGTCGTCATCCTCAGTGAGTTTGTTCTTGTTATTATAGCTTTGCATGGCCTTCCTTATTTCACGTGAAATGTAGCCATTCTCTTTAAAAACCTTTTCCAAGTGTTCTAATTATGTGAGGAGGTTTTCATCGTCCAATACTACGTGCGCCCGATGTATTAAGGCACCGAGAACTCTGGCTGTTTGTGCCGGGTGATGGGAGCTAGACGCCTGGAGATATAGATCTGTGTGCGTGGGTTTTCTGTACGCAGAAAGTCCCAATGACCCATCATTCTTACAGCGTACTAGTACGTCTAGAGAAGCTAAAGTCCCATCATTCTCAGTCTTCATCGTAAACTTTATGTTCACATTCAACCGTTAAAATCGGCAGTAGCAGGACACTATTTCAATGGGACCTTCAATGGAATACAATAGAACAAAAATTTTAACTCCAGTTCCCAGTTTTTGGGATTCAGTAATCAAAGAAGCGGTAGAAATGCTTCTTGTTGTTAATCTCATAAATCGTGACAAAGACTTTTAACTGGATAAAGATTGGAAACCTATAACTGAAATTGTCCAATCACAGCGGAATCCACAGGGTCATCTGATACTCCGTGATTAGATCATCAGTCATCAGTCCTTAAGCTTACACACTACTTAACCTAAATTGTCCTAAGGGCAAACGCACACACCCATGCCCGAAGGGGGACTCGAACCTCCGTCAGGACCAGCCGCACAGTCCTCTGCTTTCGGAGGCGAGGAGTTACGGCTGCCGCCGACACATGTCACTTGTGTTTTCGCTAGTTTATAGGCCCAGCCTGCTGATATTACGCCACACTTAGTCGTTTGCGTACTTACGGTGTTCCTGTTTCAGTCTACTTTCTTGACACATTACGTCTACTTTTGACATTCTGGCTTGAGTTTAGTTTCGATTCTTTTAGCTATTTAGACATTAGAATTTTCACTGTTGGCAATTTGGTAAGGACCAGATGGGAATGGAAACGAGCATTGGGAGTCATTGGCCAGGAGGCCCCTTACGGGGCAGGTCCGGCCGCCTTGCTGCAGGTCTTATTACATTCGACGCCACATTGGGCGACCTGCGCCCCAAATGGGGATGAAATGATGATGAAGGCAACAAAACACCCAGTCTCCGAGAGGAGAAATTCCCCGACCGAGCCGGGAATCGGACCAGGGCCCGTAGGATGGCAATCCGTCACGCCTACCACTCAGCTATCGAGGCGGACGGTAAGGACCGGATTAAATATAGCGTCTCTTTAATGGCCATACATCTGCTGTAGAATCCATCCTTTTTACTTGCACGTAAATAGATAAGTCAGCGGACCTACACTCTGTGATCAAAAGTATTCGAACACCCCAAAAACATACGTTTTCATATTAGATGCATACTCAATATCAGCAACCTCAGTAGTCATTAGACATCGCGAGAGAGCAGAACGGGGCGCTCCGCGAAACTCACGGACTTCGAACATGGCCATACGATATTTCCACACTCATAAACATCCCTAGGTCCACTGTTTCCTATGTGATAGTGACGTGGAAACGTGAAGGGACACGTTCAGCACAAAAGCGTACAGGCTGGCTACGTCTGTTGACTGACAGAGACCGCCAACAGTTGAAGAGATTCGTAATGTATAATAGGCAGACATCTATCTTGATCATCACACAGCCGGCCGCGGTGGCCGAGCGGATCTACGCGCTTCAGTCCGGCACCGCGCAACTTATACGGTCGCAGGTTCGAATCCTGCCTCGGGCATGGATGTGTGTGATGTACATAGGTTAGTTAGGTTTAAGCAGTACTAAGTTCTAGGGGACTGATGAATGTTCATTATCCTGACAAACACTGGGGAAGTATACAACAGGCTCATCACAGACAAATGTAAAATATCACGGCAGCAAATAATTACAGTTCACAGCTGACTGAAATCTCGTTTGTTATGACACGCAAAGTCAATCATCGAGGACAGGGTCAACTAATACAAGTGCAATCAGAAGTGTAAACGTGTAATACACGCAGTAATTCGAACACAGCCCTCTGTGCTGATTCACCAACAACGACCAACCATAGCAAAATAGCCCCTGAACGCTAAAAGTCCCTGTGCAGCCTGCAGCATAACATTAAATATATTTTATGACGTCACACACTACTGACTTCGTGTTAGATGCTTAAATAATGACCATCGTTCATGTCTAAATCTATTTACACGTACGTATAAAATACTAAAGTACTGTTAAAACTATGAAGTTCTATTTGCGACCTTTCCTTAACAAAACAATGTTAAACAAGTTGTCAGCAAAAGTCACAAAGCACGCCTACAGCTGGTTATACCAAAAGACTCTCTTTTGTTGGACAGTCATCTATTTTTCATATTACGTTCGTCACAACACTTTTCTTTCTAGCGGATTTATGCAGCTTTTATTAATGGCCAATTACATAATTAGACACTAAAAACGTACTAAATAATAATTTTGGGTACTCACACACTATGGTGGTTGTGCAGTAATTACGGTTTTGCCATGTTTTGCATATAAACTTTTAATTAACTCGTCTACTATTCCACGTCTAGCTGCATGATTTGAAAATTAGCTTGTTAAGGTATTTAGTGACATCCGCAGCTGTCATTTACACCGCAAATGATCAGATCACTGATGTGGCTCAATTGGTATTAATCTTATAACTTATCACTGTTGAAATAGCTGTAACTTTCGTAATATTTAGTCCAGAATAATGCCCGAAGTAGCAGCGAGCTTACCTTACCACCTTGAAGTTTTTGGTGCAGGTTTTTTCGTATCACGTTTTTAGGGTTGTAAAGAATTTTTGTTGAAAATATAGTGCGCGTCTTTCATATCTTCCATCCCACATTCAGTCTTCAGCTACCAGCCTACATGCAATCCTCGCGCAGCCGGGTAGGCGCTGCGAGCTAACAAAACACACTCTATTGCTTGTGGTCAGCGAGCCGGCTTCTTCTAATTTCACAAAAGGAATTACGGTATTGCAGTTTTGTAGCCTTCATTACGTCTTCTTCGTTCGGGATATATATGTTCCACGTACCAGAAGGCTAGTGCAATCTAATTTCACAAAAGGAATTACGGTATTGCAGTGTTGTAGCCTTCATTGCGTCTTCTTCGTTCAGGATATATATGTTCCACGTACCAGAAGGCTAGTGCAATCTAATTTCACAAAAGGAATTACGGTATTGCAGTGTTGTAGCCTTCATTGCGTCTTCTTTGTTCAGGATATATATGTTCCACGTACCAGAAGGCTAGTACAATGCAACCACGCGTCGACCAGCCAGAACGTTATAAGCACTTGTTTTTTGTCGTGTTGGTACGCTTTGCAAACACAATACAGCAACAATTCTGCTTGGTATGAATTCATGTTGGTCGACTGTCGGGACACAATACAGTAGTCGTTCTGCTTTGTATAAATTCCAATCGTCCTTGACAGGATTCCGGAAGAATGTTGCACCAGATGTGAACGTACAGGTCAAGCAAATCCCGCAAATTACGGGGTGCTGGTTTACCTGCACGTAGCTGGCGCCCGATATCTGTTCCAGTGGGTGTAGATCTGGCACATTTGCTGGTCAAGAAATCAGTGCGAGTTCACTATAATGCCCCTCAAACCACAGTATCATGAGTGTGACCTTGGAACGAGGACAGTTATCCTGTTGGAAGACGTCATCGCCGTTAGGGGAGACTTCAAGCGTGAAGCGAAGCAGGTGGTACGCAGTTCCTCAATAATGTGCACGTAGTTCACTGTGTCACGATTCCTTCGACTATCACCACAGATTCCGTGGGCGCCCAACTCAACGTACCTACAGCATAATTCTGCCCTCACCGGCCTGCATCTGTGGCGCAGTGCATGTTTGGTGCTGCGATTCGCCTGGATGACGGCGTATAATCACCCAACCATCAGCCTGGTGTAAAAAGAAATACCATTCATTCGACAGGTGACACGTTTCTATTTACCTACGGTGAAAACTCAGTGATGTGGCCACTGTATTCGTAACTGACGATGTCAGCGGTACACAGGAACACGTAGGGGTCGTGTGATGTGGAGCTCCTCGTTCAACAATGGCCTCTGAGCGATGCGCTCCGGAGCACTTGTGCCTGCTCCAGCATTGTACTCTTCCGTCAGATCTGCCACAGATCACTGCCTGTCCTCGATTACACAATAGGGCATCCCTGACCTCTGGGTTTTGTGATGAGACGAGGTGTCCAATATCGTACGGCCAAATCGCTATTTCACGGTCCTTCAACCACTTTCCATAGATATTCACGACGGTAGTGCGCCAACAAGCGACCAACGTCGGCTTTTCAGAGATTCTCGTTTCCAGCAGCAGCGCCGAAACTATGTACCCTTTGTCAAAACCGCGTATATTAGGGGATTTCCGCGTTTGCGGCTAGTATCTTCGCTATAACGTCTGTCCAGTCACCCACCTCCCCCCTTCCGCCTAGTTCTTTCCTTGCTGTATCTCGTGCCCGTAACACCATCAGGAGGCTTCAACATGGTGTAGGCAGTGATCGTAATGTTTTAGCTCATCAGTGTACATTTTCATTGTATTAACAACTTGCCAAGTCCCCTTTGTCATTTGCTCTCTTCCCTGCCAGTTTCATTTATTTTACATTATTGTAGAAACAGCTTGTTGCTAACGGTAAAATATTTTTTAAGAATAAATAAACCTGTGATTCTTCAACACATACCATTTGTTGTACAATTTATGGTCTTAGTGTATTCTCACAACTGTGCGGAACCTGTCGACCTCGAGACAATCTGTTTGGTGTCTGATAAAGTAAATTACCTAAGCAGAACGACGCCGTAAGAACAACGTGTAAGTGTCAAATCCGGAAATATGTCACTGGTGTGTACTTTCTTACAATACATACCTGTTCGCTCTGTCCCGTTAGCTGATACTATACAGTATATGGGGATCCGCATATGATCCGTCGGCGTTAAGTCAGTGCTACATGACGAATAAGTAGATGAACGGTCGCAGCCTGGTATTGCTCCTCGTATTAAAAGCGGCTAAGAGACAATCACACCGTTCCTAGACCTGTGAGCGCAACTGCCAGTGTACACGACAAGCACACAATTCCGCTGCTGTCCAATTGGTCGTTAATTCGTTCACGTATCGCTTAACACGGGATTACTTTCTCCCTCCTTGGTGCTATTAGAGAAGCGTAAGCTTTTTATCAGCACAGTTTCCACGTTTTCCGTAGCCTGCACCTGCATAATCATCCGTAACTACACCATCACGACTCTATACCATATTAGCACTCATCAAGTCACCTAACCGAGAGAAAAGACGAGGTGGGTATAAAAAGGGACTCATATTCCCTGCATTCTTCTTGACAAATGAAAATAAAATCTTTCATAAGATGTAAATTCCTACAAAACGACCTCTCTAAGATTTCTGAAGGAAATAGTTTTTTAAGTAGTCTAAAACCTTTCGTTTCTTCAAAGTCAGTAGAGATTACACTTAAGAAATTAACATCTGTGGTTACTGGATGCATAAAACAATACCCGTCTTATAGACCTGTTATTGATAGCATTCTTTATCTTCGAGAAGAATGGGCCGTAAATTGCAGAGAGATTAATCCCTTAATTGCTTTTCAGAGAAGCTGTTAAAATTTCGTAAGAACTTTACTTCGAAAGTTTTTCTCTTTTGAACGAAGTCACCCCCACTCCTCTGGTTCATCATTCGCCGATTACATCCCCCTCTCGGACCAACAAGTGCGACCCTGCGCTCCACGGGAAGGCGTCGTCGCTGCCGCACTTGATTTTATAGCAGCAGTCCTAGATTTGTATTTGTCACATGTAGACTTCGTCTACCTTTAGCATCGTATACAGGTAACTGGTAATTGTTGTAGAGCAAAGCAGTGAGCACCTACTCAGCTATTGGCCAGGGACTAGGGTACGTTTTAATTCTTTCACTACCTTGTTTTGTTGTAAGTATTTATTGAGCAGGTCAATAAACATATTGTAGTTTGCTTCTCCATACACTTCACTATATTTTCAATACAATTTTTTGTAATAATTACGTCCTAGTGTAATTTCATTTTATTCAATGTATGTTGGTTGGTTGGTTGGTTTGGGGAAGGAGACCAGACAGCGTGGTCATCGGTCTCATCGGATTAGGGAAGGATTGGGAAGAAAGTCGGCCGTGCCCTTTCAGAGGAACCATCCCGGCATTTGCCTGGAGTGATTTAGGGAAATCACGGAAAACCTAAATCAGGATGGCCAGACGCGGGATTGAACCGTCGTCCTCCCGAATGCGAGTCCAGTGTCTAACCACGGCGCCACCCCGCTCGGTTCAGTGTATGTTGTACGCTGTATATCAGTAATAGCAACATAGAATACTATTAAATAATCTCGAATTAGTTTTATTTACAGAGATTGTCATATCGTTATTTGTATCATAGAGGATAAGTACAGTGGTATAGTATTCACTTTCTAATCTGCACTATATTTTTTATTCGTTAGGTTTTTCTGTTTCTGCTTGGCATAAAACACAATGTAATAGAATTAACTCTGAAAAGTTATGAGTGTCACCTCATCAGAATTTGTATTCAGAGTCTTAGATTTTTATTAGAAAAATTTTGTTAGAGTCAACAGAACGAGCATAGTTGGCCAACAATATAAACAACGAACTAAAAAATTCTGTTTCATTCTTAGCAGATTTTATATTAAGAATCTCAGATTTTTAAGTAAAAATTTTGTGTATGTTAATCTGCACGACGTTCCTAATTGCCCAACAATGTAAGCAACAAACTTTCAGATGCTGTTTCATGCTCATTATACTTTGTATCAAAGATCTTAGATTTCTATTTGAAAAATGTTGTGAAAGTTACTCAGTACGATGTCCATATTTACCCACTCTTGTAAACAACGGACTGCCGGATGTTGATTATTTCTCATCAGACTTTCGTTAGGCATAAATGATTATTGTTCGAAACATTTTATGAAAGTTAAAGCAAGCTGAATGTCCATAGTTGCCTATTAATTAAAATATCAAAAATCCATATGCTGATCCATCACCATTAGACTTTGTATTAAGGATCTTAGAGTCTTATTTGAAACATTTTGTGAAAGTAAGAGTCAGCAGTATGTTCATATGTGCCCCTTAATGCAAACGTCGAACTGCGAGATGCTGATTCATTATCATTAGCATTTGTATTGAGGATCTTATATTTCTAATCGAAAAATCTTGTGGAAACTACAGACGGTAAGATATCCATATTTGCCCACCAACGTAAACAACGAAATGCTAGATGCTCATTCATTCTCATGAGACTTTGTAATATGAATCTTAGATTATCATTCTAAACCTTTGTGAAAGTTTGAGTTAGCAGGATGTTCATATTGGCCTATTAATGTAAACATCAAAATGCCAGATGCTGATTCATCCTCATCTTACTTTATGTTGAGGATCTTGGGTTTTTATTTGAAAGGTGTAGGGGAAGTTAGAATCAGTAGGTTATCCATAGTTGTCCACCAGTGAACTACTAGATGGTGATTCGTACCACAGAGAACTCTCTTCCCTGATGGGCACGAATTAAGGTGAAGGTATGTAAATCATAGAAGCAATTTTGTTTCAAAATTAGATATAAAGTCAGTATGAGTCGGTGCCATTTATGTATTCAGGGAAGAGCAGCATTAAAGTTAATCTTACTTCGTCAGTCTACAAGAATTTCACCTATTCCACCCCAAGATTTGTCAGAAGGCGCAAACGGTTTCTAGTCGTATGTAAAGTATACCAGGGACCAGCCACAGTCGTTACTTTCAGTGAGGAAGGCGTGGTAGTGTTATCGAGCGCAGTGCCAGCACAGGAGAGTTCCGAAACATTGTTTTCCGAAATTCTTTCGCCAAAGAAGACGCAGTAAATATTTCAGAATTTGAACCTGGCGCAGCTTCCAGCACGTGTGATTTAGATGTAGTTACTGTCAGTGTAACGGAGTAACTTGAGTCCCTTCCTATTTAAGGCAAGTCTTCTGGTCTAGACTGTATAACTATTAGATTAGTTTCGGAGTATGCTGGTAGAATAGCTCCAATTTAGTAATTATACACAACCGCTTGTTCGACGAAAGATCCATGGTCAAAGATTGAAAAGTAGCAACGATTACATCCAAGCGGGAAAGATAATAGAAGTAGGCCACTGAATTATAGCTCCATTTCACTTACATCGATTTGCAGCAGCGTTTTGGAAGATATATTGTGTTCCAACAATTTAACATACCTCGATGAATAGGATCTGTTGATACATGAAAAATATCGTTACTGTGAAATACAGCTGGACATTTATTCACGTAAAGAAATGAATACTATCGACTGAAGGATTTACAATACAGTCCATACTTCTAGATTTCCACAAAACTTATGATACCGTTCTCACAATTGTATTCTAATCAAATTTCGTGTCTACGGAGTATTATCCCAGTTGTGCTACTGTATCCGTAATCAGACAGATAACAGCTGGTAATGGCTGACGAAGAACCATCGAGTTAAACAGAAGTAATATATCGGGTTCCCCATGCAAATTTTATATGCCATCTGTTTTCTTAATCTACATAAACGATTTAGGACACAATATAAGCCGATATCATACATCGGTTTGCAAATGATGGTGTCGTTTATTCTCTAGCGAGGTCATCAGAAGATCAAATCGAATTACAAAACGATTTAGTCAAGATGTCTGTGTCGTGCAAAAAGTGTGTAGTCTTCCACATGAGTATTAAAAATTGCATTAAATTTCGGTTTCACGATGTTATGGGGCTGACACGTTATTGGCAAAACAGCTGGAGATACAACACATCTGTGAGAGAGACAACCGCTTATCCGGCCTCCACTGAAATACTGCTCGGCGGTTTATTAACCTTATCGGATGTAACTGATGGAGGACATCGAGTAAAAAAAAAAAATCGAAAGCAGATAAACGTAGCACGTTTCGTTTTATCACGAAATACGGGACAGAATGTGCGAAGAAATCGAAAAAAAAGATTCACGCAAGCACTTAGCATACAGAAAATTCAAAATAGCCTTTGATGAAGTTTAAACCAAGGGCGGTGAGTTCTACCGGGGTGCACGTCCTCTACAGCCGAATAGACAGTCCTCGATGTGTTTCTTTTTCGTGGCATATCAGAACGTATTGTTATGAAAAAACATCAAATTGACGACGAAAAAATGTGTTCTTCACAGATGAATATCGTTTCAGTTTATGACTGCATATACTCGTAGGTCTCATGGCGAAGTGGAACATGCAGTCTTTAATTGGTGCATAATGGCGAGTGATTTATTTACTATTTTCTTGTAGTCTGTTGTCTAGATACTAGGCCAGACCAAATGTTGCACATTAATGAGCATGAATGTAGTACATCGTATATTAACATAATTTCAAATGCGTTAATAGAACTGTACTGAGACCTGGTGGTTAAGAATGGTAGGATTCGGTTGCAATTATGGACGAGCCGTATTCATTTACTATTGGTTGCCTTCTCTTTTAATGACACACAATTTATATAAAATCTACAACAAATATAAAATAATGGCATTAATTTAAGAATGGTTTCACGGCTGAAGGCCTTAATGACAGTAAAATAAGAACTGATAAACTTGCTGCAACTTAAAAACTACAGTTATTAAAATACTGAAAACAAATCACCAAGGTCTTAAATGGCAACTGAAAAAATACAATTGTCGCATTAGATTTTTAAGACAAGTAGCGACAGTCACGGCTGAAGGTCTTTAGCGCCAAGAATGGCACTTACTAAAGAAAATTAACAAACATACTGTCAAACAGAAAGGCAATAGGAAAAATTAATTTAAAAGACAGGCAACTGATCATTAAACAGGTGAGAGACAATGTTAGTAAACTTGGTAGCACAACCGTTTAAACTTGCTGTAACGCCAAGAACGGCAATTATATTAAAAATAATTTAGAAACACACAATAAAACAGAAAATATAATAACAAGGTAAATTCAAAAGGACAAGCAACTGATTACCAAACAGGTGAGACAAATGATGGTAACTTGGTAATACAATAATAAAATAATAACACAATAATAAAACACGAGGGGTAGTCACATTCGGTGCTCCAGGAATGGACCTCAGTAGGTCAGGCCAAAAACACTTTCGCGAGTGATAAGAAAGGCAGCCAAGAGTTGCTGTCACTTCACAAGATGGTAACTCAGACTAGTGGCAGTATAAAGAAAAACTAATGATAATCTGCTGAAAATACCTAACGTCCGATAACCAATGCAGCGGTTGAACACCACGCCAAAGCCGGAACCGGCGGTCAGCACTACTTCCTCAAAATGCTGTGTTTAGACAGTCCGAAAGGAGGCGGAACCACTAATACCAGAGTAGAAGAAACACCAGCCGACCTACAAATCAAGGAAATTGTCAAAACCACACGCCTTACCGGGTAGCAGCGGCAAGGCAAGGGACCGTACACTGCCGTTACATACACTAACCTCCAGGGCAGGTAACTGGGGCGTTAGCGGTCACCAGGCAGGTAAAATACCGCTGGTTGAACGTAACAAATAGTAACACATAGAATACACCAATTAGTAACAAGAGGTCGAGGAAAGCTAATTATATCCGCCTTCCCCAAGCATTCCATTCGCTGCTCTTCCTCTCGGTGACACTGCGAGCAGTAACACAAACCCAAGACAGTAGAGAATCGGGAGATCTCACAATGGTGGAGGTTTCACTGCTAGGATTAAAATCCTCTCAACTTAAAGCCTGTTGGATCCGGTTGACGACTAGGTCGTGTACCCTCATGACCACATCCCTTCCATCCGGCATGCATGTGTGCCGCCAGCGGTCCTGGCGTGTTCTTGCACCGCCCTATTGGCTCATTCGGAGTCCCCAACCGAGATGCCACTCACACCACCCGGAAGAACAACGACGTCACTCCAAAGATGGGGCCACAGTGACTACATATCGATAAGGCCGCTGCTGCCACTAGCGGACAGGCAGTGCTTGCGAAACCAAGTGGCTCCAGTCAACACAAGAAGAATACAAAGAACCGCAACTATCCCCCCTGTTTCTACTGTTTACCACATTTCTTACCGTTCTTTACCAACGCTTGTCATTATTTCTTTATTCGATGTGGCTCATTTGCCCAGTACCTCCTTTATCTTTCCATATTTGCTCTTTTAGAGGCAATAGCGTTTACCCCTCTTTCTTACGGCTAGGCGTCGAGGTAGCCAACCTCAGCAGCAGCTCGTCACACAGTGCTGTTCTACGTGCGCCTGTCAGGTGCAGTAGTACACTTCTCTGTGCTTATCGTAGAGCCAGATATGTCCTTACCTTTCTGCGTGTATGAGCCCAAACGATAGACCCGTAGCCAAAAATAGCAGATCAGATTCCACTGTGGTACTTGCATATTGCAGTTAGTAGCAGCTGAAAACCTTTTCCCCATTTGTTGCTATTTTGTTCAGGATTTTAATACTTCTGTGGCAGACGATTTCTGCACTTGCATAGAAATTCTGCTTTTCATCGACGTTTATAGCTAGCGATCTTTATAGAGACAGATGGCGCTCGTCGTGATTCGGACCTGGTAAGCAAAGGCATCATGATACGTGGCTGTACACCTTTGTTGGTTAACGAGACGGAATAAGCCGACGTCTAGAGATGCCTAGGCAAATGGGATGCTGCAATCAAAAACACAATTTTTCCTTCGTACGGTTGGACATAATTGCTGGCGGTCGTTCCCGTTCACAATAAACAATAATGGGAGACAACTGTTAGATGCTGCAAAGTATTCATCACCCAAAGTGACAACTACCTCTGTGAATCCGAAAAGTACTTACCACAAATACGACACGCAACTACAGTGCCGCTGGCAGTAACCAAATATAATATTAGTTTCGTTGTTAAGGGATAAATTTACGGTAGCAGCTGTTTTCTTTAAGATGCGTATTTTTGAATTATGGAATTGGGTCGTTACATGTTTTGAATTTATTTGAAAGATAAAGTCATACGATTAAGTTCATGTTGCCCGCCCGGTTAGCCGTGCAGTCAAATGCGCAGCCTTGCGGGCGGGAAGGAGCGCTTGGTCCCCGGCACGAGTCCGCCCGGTGGACTTGTGTCGAGGTCCGGTGAGCCAGCCAGTCTGTGGATGGTTTTTAGGCGGTTTTCTATCTGCCCCAGCGAATGCGGGCTGGTTCCCCTTATGCCGCCTCAGCTAGACTATGTCGGCGATTGCTGCGTAAACAAGTTCTCCACGTACGGGTACACCACCATTACTCTACCGCAAACATAGGGGTTACACTCGTCTGGTGTGAGACGTCCCATGGGGGGGGGGGGGGGGGGGGAGGGGAGGGGGGTCCACCGGGGACCGAACCACACAATAACCCTGAAAGAGTGGTTCGGTGTGGGGTGGTGGAGGGGCGAAGTGGACCTCGGTAGCCGTCGTTGGGTTGTGGACCGCTGCGGCTGCGGCGGGGATGGAGCCTCTCCGTCGTCTCTAGGCCGCCGGTTAATGTACAATACAATACAAGTTCATGTTATTCTTTAGCTCGTCAGACATTTTGACAAAAGCGTTCTGTCATTTCTTTGTTACTGTCAACTTTTGGATGCAGGTATAATTACTGATACGAAGCATATTCTGCACTTTCGGCTGAGCCGTGCTCCCGGGTCGATAGTTCGAACCCTGCGAGATGAACACATTCTGTGCCGGTTCGAAGATCCTTGGACTCTCTTCTCTATGGTATGAAAAAAGGAGATGGTCGAAGTTGACGTTTAGTAATGGTGTCAGATGGAGGGTACGTGCCTCTTGCGGAGCAATTGGCAAGTATTGCCGGCACACAGATATCCTGGTGCGAGGGACGTGAGCCGGTGTATACCTTACAGCACGGTCCGGTTGTTGCCGTGATGTGTTTGGCGAGGCTGCTCCTGTCTTGGCTGTGGTAGCTTGCGTGATTCCGATGTTCCTGATGGAGAAGTCAGCGCAATTCGGTGAGGTCTACTAGGGATGGTGCCTCAGGCCACCCTTGTCGCTCTGAACGCCTTCATCGTGGGATGTTGTCGGACCCGGGACAACGCCTTTTCTGATTTTCCGGACGAGGATAGACCCACATTCTGTCTCCTCCTGTTTAGTGGTGAGCGTCATTGCTAATGTTCACAAGAAATTTACCTCGGCTTTCAACTTCAGTGTGCCCATTCCCGCATTTTACATTCAATTGGCGATTATTTGGAGGACCTGCTGGCATGAGCTCGAATCCCTCGCGTTTGGACTGCTCTGTTTAGAGTATTTTTGTTTTCCTTTGGGCGCCCAATTTTATGTAAAAATTCAGCCACTTGTTTTCCTGTGATTTTGATTTTAAGGCCTCGTGGCCTGTGGTCAACTTTTGGTTTAGACATCAGCTTGCTACTGGGTAGGACTTAACAAAGAGGTTTCTGTTTCCAGTAGTATATCTCCCTCCTTATTCTTCAGCGGGATAAGTGGAATGTTTTATATGATATACCGATATTGGTTTTACATTTAACACTAAAAGTACCGGAATTCGTCGTACCCCCTGAAGTACCACGTTGGTCATTTTTCACTCACAGTACGAAACCACCATTTTATAGATATTCGCGTGGTGTTTTGTGTGTCGCGATTGTAATAATACCGTCAGGTAGAACCTAAAGTGGACCGCAAGGATAATCTGGTGTCTAAAACGATAGTACACTGTCAAAAATTAGTTTTCAGAAATTAAAGATTTACTTTATTTTAAATTTTATAGAAAAAATTCCCTAGTCTTTCATCAAACATCTTTAACGCAAGTAAGTAAAACAATACTACATGGTCTTTCTTTATATCAGTACTGACAGTATTTTTAATTTTACAGATAAATAAGGGACGTAACGAGTATCTGTAAAAGATACCAAAATGCAGCATATAACTAAAATGCTCGGCCTGTTTTCTTGCATTTTGCAATCAAGGAACATGAATTTAGGAATAAACAGTTTCACTCTAGCTATAAATGTTTGGAAATATTCAGGTTCAAAGGAGTGGACGGATTTGCCTGAACTAGTACCGGCTCACTGTTCATACATTTGACGAGAAGACGGTATATGACCTGCCCCTGTGACCTAGAGGTTGTAGGTGCTTCAGTCCGGCACCGCGTTGCTGCTGCGGTCGCAGTTTCGTATCCTGCCTCGGGCATGGATGTGTGTAATTTCCTTAGGTTAGTTAGGTTTAATTAGTTCTAGGTCTAGGTGACTGATGACCTCAGATGTTAAGTCCCATAGTGCTTCGAGCCATTTGAGACGGTTTATCGTCCTAACAATCGGAAAATGATCTGATCGTAATGCATCAGGCAATATTAAGTAGTAACCTTGGCATCTGGTGACGAGCATAAAGTGAGGTCATCAACAGAGCCCCTTTTGTAGGGAACAGATATCAGGATAGGTCAGCCACCGTTGAGAATTAAGAATATGAAAACAATTAAATTAGCAGCATCGGTCGTATGAAGTTTGAAATCATTTATTACAGCAAATTGATTTTTGTCAGTATGTGACCATCTTCGGTGCAAATATTAAAGTGTTGAAGACAATTTCAGCGTCACCTCAACATAGAACAACGCAGCAGTTAACGAACAGATTTGTTCCTAAAGTGCTATGCTGTTCTATAACGTACACGCATCAGCAGTATCGTCTTAATGTCACACCCGCAGAAGAAAATGGAGCAAATCGTTGCATTGTATGTGGTGATTGATGGGCCTTAAGGGGTTTATGGAAGCACCATTAGGTCATGGGCGGTTCCTCAGAAAAACCGTCAAAAGTGATCTCTCACTTTTTTTTTTTGTACCAAAACGAAATCGCTGATTTCAAGATGGCTATGGATAGGAAATGACTCTTTGTTTTTCTTTTTTAACGACGTACTCCTACGATTTCAATCTCAAACAACCTTGAAAACTGTTTTCTTATCTATCCGTTATCGAGATACAGAGATCCACATTTATCCTACTTGCAGAAGTAAAACACGCATTACGCATTTACAACACGCTGTGGGGCGAAAAGGAATTTTGTAAAAAGGCATATAACGGATAAACATGGTGTGAAGCGTCTTATTTATCACCAGAAGGGTTCTGGGAAACCCATGCTGTAGTACTAAAGCATACTGAAATTTTTGTGCACGTGCACCTAGTAGTGTCTGAAGTGTAAAATTAAAGGTGAATCATTTCAGTTACGTATGAGAAATCTATGAAAACAAAGTTCTCTTCATATGTGCGACGTGCCCTGCTGTGGCAATCGAAAGAAGGTAACTAGCGGAACAAACTACTTCTATCGGATTAAAAAGAAAATGAAGGCGGGCATGCTCCTGTTTAAAAGACATTGACTGAAAAGTGGTGTACCAGCTGCATAATTCTTACCTTTCTCAGCACCTTTAAAAACTTTCCCAAAAATTTTGGCGTTCGGACATATTCGCGCACTTTTCTGTGCAGAGGGACATCGACACACTGGCACTGGGAAAGAAACAGGTAAGTAATAAGAAGTGGAAGATAATACAAGGTGCTTGTGGCATAGAAAGAGTGAAGGAGAGAATGGTAGTGTGAAAGAAAGAAAGTCATACTGTGACAGTGGAATATAACTGACAGTGCTAGGAAAGTGTGAAGGAGACATTGCCAATGAGAGACGAGTAAAGAGAAGGTGAAAGTGGAAGTGGGTGACAGCCAGTGATAATGACGGACAGACTTTATGACAATGACAACGAGGATGAACGGTATAATGACAGTGAGAATAGACAGCAGCAGTGGGAAGGGATGAAAGAGATAGCAGCAGTATGAGGAAAGATAGAGATAATTATAGTGAGAGGGAACAGTAGTAGTAGGGCAGTACGAAGGAGGTTGTGGCTGTGAGACTGGAGACAGTGACAGTTTGGGAGACACAAAGAGATAATGACGATGAGTTGGGCTGTACCAGTAAGTGAGAATGGGTAAGTGGGAGTGGATGTGTATGAGCGACTCACAGTGATGGACCAGTGGATGTGAGCGGGTTGCAGTTTGTGGAGTTTGTGGGAATGTGAGATGAACTACATTTTAGGAAAGAGCCCCCCCTCCCCTCCCCAATATGTTCACATGCAAAAACATTTGAGAAAGTTCTAAAGGTGCTGAGAAAGGCAGAATGAGGCGGCTGGTACATCACATTTTAGTCAGCGTCATTTAAAACAGGAGCATATTCGCTTTTTTGTGCTCAGATAGCAGTTTTATCATGTGGTGCCTATTTCGCTAACTTGAGATCCCCATAAAACACCAGAGGTTATTCAGATTGGGCCAACAGCCCATTCCCCTCCGATTCGCTTATTCTGTTTTATGGCGAACAATGTACCGATAACAGTCTTGCAATAGGGGAAGTAATCTGCGGTTCCAAAACAGTAAATTCCTCCCATAGGAGGACAGTGACATCGCCTTTCCACTCTGGTCAACCCGAACTGATAACAAACAACCCTTTACAGTTGATACGCTTCGCAAATGCAAGCTTCAGACATATTTGGATATGATTTCTCCTAGCAGGCTTTCTTTATTATCCCTATCTATGGCTGACCGAACTTTCTACTGAACGACCCTGAAAACCGTGATAGGTAATAATGTTAACGATTTTATTTCTAGAATCTCTCCTGTGTAACTCTGCTTGGTAGGGAACTGAACCTCTACTGTTAATATGATACCGCAGGTGTTACGTGTGTGTCCGAGCAGCCGTGTTTCGTCGTGAACGTCCTGAACACTAATGGAGTGCCTGACTTATGACACGACGAAGAGGACGCCCTGTTCGCCTGGGATAGGGGAAGTAGGGGGCAGCCTGTGTGCCTCCATCACCCGTCATGTGATTACACAGAATATTATCTCTGATAAATTATGGGTATTCGCACTGCTGTACTTACCCACAGTCTCACTGAACGCGCAGTATTACTCTCAGTTAATAATTTATTATTTGCTTTACGTTTGGCCAAAGACATCCTTTACTATCGGATTTTATATAATTTCAAGGCATTTTTCGAACAAATTGAGGCAAAATTCCCAACTTCCTAACTGCTCTGCAGTCTGATGCGTCTTCATATTGCTGTCTTGTATGTCTGAATAACACATATTGTGATTTACTATTGTCTTTGCAGGTGCTATGCAGCGTCTTATGCTGTCTGTGTCTTCCCTGCAAGAAGAAGAGACATGATGTGGGGGACAAGTTGAGAAAGGGCGTCAGGAGGAAGTCTATGATCACGGAAAAATGGTGAAGGTGAGCATTAAGCAGCTGCAAGATGTATGGAAAACGCCACAGTAAGGCTAACGAGCTGCAAGATTCAACTTAATGTGGTCACTGCAATAACATCATACTGCTTCTCAGAGTGTGAGCTTCTTGACTTGGCAAAACTGTCTTAACCACTCGTTATAAACAAGCGATCATCAAATGACAGCTCTGTGTTTAGTGCACACTGACTGCACGCATCCATACATGCATTTATAGAGAAAGTGAAGTAAATGCTGATCGAGACATTTTACCTGATTGCACACACACCTTTGTATTTACAGCACCATAGGCCGCTCGCTTTCTTGTGGTCTTCAGGTCAGTGATATAACTATGCCTATTTACATAAGAATTCATAATAGCAATAACAAACAGCAACTGTTCTAATATTTGGAAGTAAGCTAATAAAGTAAATTAATGAGAAGAGAACTTTAATGTTACGAAATGTATAATGTAATTGAAAATTTCGAATATGGTTAGCTGTCACGTGTTCATTGTACTAATGACACGTGAAAACCTGTAGTGGACTGGGGCTCGAACCCGGATTTATCAATTATCGCGAGTGGTCGTCTAACCCACTTTGATTATCCATGTATGCATCTTGGACCGAGAAAACTTCCATTAGTCACATATTGTCCATATTTTCTATTCTCACACTTTGTGATTCCCACACAGAGAGAGACAAATTTTTACTATTGTCATTTTAGCCCATCAAGGCAGCTACACTAATAGTTTACACAATGTTTATAATTGGTCTGTACATTACTTATAATTTGCTTCAGACATGCATGAATGTCGGTATATTACATTATGACGTCTGTCAGGCATGCATGCATTAATGGTCTGAGGGAGAACACTGTGCTGTAGCGGCACCACCGTTTAGGATGGGGAAAGTTAGTTATATACAATACTCTGAGCACAAGTTACAGCCACGTGCAGGCTGGATTGCAGTGAGTTACGCATACCAAAAGTTGCGAAGTAGAATAGAGGCCACAGGGCTGTCAAATTGCTGAAAGAATATATGTAGTGGCTTTGCACGTGGCAAATCACAGACAGAAGGGGCCCCCTGGCCAACCTAGTGTGTGATGAGTACGTGACGCGAAGCAGTGTGTATGGCAAAACAGAGGCGCACAGCCCGGTATAAATATGTGCGGGTTTCTAATGAGATTCATTCTAGTGTGGCGGCTCTCCTGGACGGCGGGGCATGTCACACCACCAGCTGCACGCAGCAGCAGATGGGGCGCCAGCGTTCCAGTCCACAGCGGATCACTGGTTCGACCCTTTGAGGCCCACGTGGGGTCCATAGGCAGCTACCGGCGGTCCACTCCACGGCTCGCTACTGTGGGCAGTCGTCCTCACTGCCAACAAATGCCGGGGGCATTACAAGGCGGAGGCCGCAGATTGGGACTCCGGATCACAGGTGCTTGTTGTCACCGTGATCTTAGCGGCGCCGGCGAGAAGCATGCAGTTGGCGGCCTGCAGCTCACAGTGAGTGGCGCTGAGTTAGCAGGGACGCCGAGCGCTGAGTCAACTGCCAGCATCCTGACGACGCCGCAACTCTGCTGCTGTACAAGGCCGACCCACAGCTGTGTGTGCACGTGTCGCTGAGGCAGCTATTCCGCGCCAATCCGTTTCGCAGAAAGCGAAGTTGTGTCCTCGGCATTGCGGGACACAGTGACTCAGATCAAGGGGAATGGGGCACTGTAATTGTAAACAATACATCACTTGGGAAGCTCAGGCGAGTCTTAACATGATGCCTTCTACCTCTTCCTGCTACATTTGGTGTTGCTGTGGCATTCGGTGGCAGAAGGTGCCAGTACATTTGGTGTCAGAATAGCGGATGCCGTCTGTCTAGTACAACATTAGAGCCTACCACCTACATTACATTCACAAGATGTGGTGAGCTTTGACCAGTTTTCTTTTCAGGTTTGGACGTTTTCTTACCTTTTTGTGATTTTGAGTATGGCCCATGGCAGGCCATTTTAGATGTTTTGCAAAGGCATATTATTATTTTTTGTCAGGATAAGTGTTAGTGTATTTGGGGCAGTAAGACTTATAATTTTTTTTCGTAGCATTTAATTACTTTTGTATTTGTTTCATTATGATGTTACCTAGTATTATAATACTGAGGTGTAGGAAGTCAGGTTATTTTTGTACTTAAATATTTTGTTTCGGGATTAACTGGGAACGAAAGCAGCACAATGACAGAGTCTGGGACATGAGATGTGTTGGAACCAGAAGCGCTAAGGATTTTGTTGGAAAAACTAGCACAATTGACAGCAGGCAATACGCATTTGAGAAATGAATTAACATCTAGAAGTGAGTGGGAAACCGCATCTGATCAGTCGTTGTTGCCTAGAGTGCAGGAGATTGATCCAGCTGCCACGAGTTTGATTATTCCGTTCTGGCAAGACATCTGAGGATGTTCGTTCGTTTGTGGAGGACTTGGAGACTTCAGCAGTGAAAAGCAGTTAAGGAAGGGCTATTTACAAAGGTACAAAAAACAGAATATCGCCCGGTACTTTAGAGAGAGGTTAAGTATAATGTCAAAGAGACAGGGGGAGACGATGGAAACATTGGCCGACTGGATAGGGGAAATTAACGAGAACACTTACAAGTTGGGTCAGAGAGATGAAGCGAATAGTGTTCCGTTGCAGGAGGCCGAGCAAAGGTTTTTTGAGAGAGTTACCGGCGCATATATCACAGAAAGTGCGTGAAGGGTCTCCGAAAGACTTGTATTCGGCCATTCAGCTGGCAATTCAGTGTGAGGGAATAGACGTGGCAACAGCGGTACGTGAGAGGCAAGTAGTGTTTACAGAGGGTGTGAAATGTTTTAAGTGTAGTCGTACGAGACATTTGCAGAGGCAATGTACCACATCACCGAGGAATAAAGGAAGGGGGGAAATTGGGGAAATTGGTAGTGGGGAGGATGGATAAGTGGAGATAGGAGAGGTGGACAAGCTTTAAACGGTAGAGGGGGCCCAAGACCCTCCTAAGGAGCTCCGTATAATTTCAATGCTATGAATACGTATGTAGAGGTGGAGTGTTCAGTGGTAGGATCCATAGGGAGTAAAAAGTTTAAGATTTTGTTGGACACAGGGGCGCAAGTGTCAGTGGCTACTAGGAATATAATGGGACGAAGGAATTAGACCCACCACGTTATAGGTTGCGTGGAGTGGGGGATAAGGAGGTCACGCCTTTGGGTTCAGCGACAGTTGATTTTCGAATAGAGAAAGTCCGATTTGATGCATGCATGGAGGTAGTAGCATGGGTAAGCGCGGGCTACGACATGATCCTAGGAGTAGATTTCTTGCATCAACATTATGCCAAAATCAACCTTGTACAACGAACTGTGGAACTGAGTGGAATGGTATTTCAGTTAGGGGAAACTTGTCAATGCAGAGCTGTCGCGAGGGGCGTTCATTGTAATGAACAAACCAATTGAACCACTTACATTAGCATTGAGGCTTAATTCGCGTGAGTTGTGTCTAGGGGCACCGGGAAGTCGCTTTGGGTAAGTGTGGAGTCAAGTGTACCTGTGGGTACAGTACGTGTTATTGAACCATTGGAAGATAGTAAAATTTTGGTCGCGTTGGGTTGTTTTGTGAGACGTAGTGTTGTACGTGTATAGCAGGGGAACGACGGGCGAGTAGTTCCCGTGAACGTGGATAATTTTAGCGCTGTAGACGCGAATTTAAGGAAAGGCGTTTTAGTAGCAAATGTGGATGTGCCAGATGACGACGACTGTTATTCGAGAGGTAGGCAAAGCGATCAACCACTAACTGTCGACAGAACTGCATTGCGTGACAAAATTAAGCATTTCAAATGAGAAGATAGAGAGCATACGGAGGAATTATTGTGGGAATTTAAGGATTTGTTTTTCCCACAAGGGCCGTTACCAGCAAGTCCTTTGGTTCAACATAGGATACCAACAGGGACTGAAGGACCTGTTTACCGTAAACCATACAGAATACCGACGTATTTGCAGCCGATTGTGGAGGGTTTCATTGATCAGCAGCTTGCGGACGGTATTATAGAGCATAGTAATAGTTGCTGTTGAGCGGGCAATGTCGTTGTGCCTAAGAAATCTATGGATGGATTAAAGAAATACAGGTTCTGTTGTGACTACCGATACCTCAATAATAAGACAGTAACGGACGAATAACCCATTCAAAATATATCTGAGACTTTGGATCACTTAAGACAGTGCAAGTTATTTTCTATGATGGATTTGACAAGTGGTTATCATCAGTTAGAGCTGGCTCCAGAGGATCGTCCAAAAACTGCTTTCTCTACTCCTAAAGGCTATTACCAGTGCATTAGAATGCCATAGTCAGGAAATTGATAGGAAAGAACATCCTGTAGCCCATTCGTCTAGGTTGTTGAAGCAGCAGAGAGGAATTACTCAACAACTGAGAGGGAGAAGCTTAGCATAATCTATGGAATCACATGTTTTAAATGTTATTTATATGGGAGAAGATTTAGGGTAGTGACATATCATTTTGCATTGAAGTGGTTGTTGGGGCTTCAGTATCCGTCCACTAGACTCGCTAGATGGGCTGTGAGGCTTAGTGAATTCGACTACGAGGTGGTGTACAAGTCTGGGAAGAAGCACGGTAATGCGGATGCACTAAACAGGAAGGTGGCGAAAGTAGAACTCATAGGTTATGACCTAGCAGTATGGCAAGAATTACAGGACGCGGGCAACGATTGTAAATTGTATTGGACACAGCCACAATTTAATATGTATGACGGTCTTCCGTGCAGGGAAACGGAGTTAGGGCCAAGAGTAGCAGTGCCAGCGAAGTTGAGGCATGAGGTTCAAAGGAAGCACATGATCACGTGTTATCTGGTCATGGTGTGTGTAGAGTGACGAATAGGAGAGTGATGGAGACTTATTGGTGGAGAGGTAGGAAAGTAGATGTGGATCAGTGTGTCAAGAATTGAATATCATGTGCACAGAGAGCAGATTTGGGTTGGAAACAGATACAGCCACAACGATTGCCGGAAGCGACATGTCCATTCTCTACGCTGGGGATCAATCCCTTAGGATCTTTTAGGCGAACATAATTTGGGAACAGATTCGTTCTAACGATAATAGATCATTTTTCGAGGTATGTGGAGATGGTGGCTATGCCAAATCAACAGGCAGTAATGGTCGCGCAAGCATTAGTAAAGAACTGAATTTTGAAGTTTGGTGTACCAGAGACAATAATTACTGACCATGGGACCAACTTCATGTCGGATTTCAAATGGTTCAAATGGCTCTGGGACTTAACATCTGAGGTCAATCATCCCCTAGACCCAGAACTAAATAAACTTAACTAACCTAGGGACATCACACACATCCATGCCCGAGGCAGGATTCGAACCTGCGACCGTAGCGGTCGCGCGGTTCCACACTGAAGCGCCTAGAACCGCTCGGTCACACCGGCCGGCATGTCGGATTTAATGAAGGAGCTGTGTACATTGTTGAACGTAAAGAAGTTGAGGACGAGCTCATTCCATCCACAGGCAAACGGAAGGACAGAACAGGTACACAGAATAATCGGGGAAGATGCTGAGTTATTATGTATATTCTCATCATCATCAGTGGGACGAGTATTTGAAGCATATTGTATGTGCATACAGTGCTAAAGACCATACAAATACTGGTTTGGCTGCATATGAGATAGTTTACGGGCGAAAAATTCCGACATGTTTGATTTGGGGACGCTACAGAAATGAAGGACTGGTGAATCTGTACGTCAGTTCGCCATTATATTTTATGTGGAAAATGTACCAACACAGCTGTAACTTTAGTATGTCTTTATTCTGTCACACAGCAGACTACCACTATCTTCAGGCTCCACCACTATGAATGTACTGTGGGATCATTGGTACTGGCACACGACTGCTAGCTTTCATCAGTGCTTGCAGTAAGATGCAAATCGACAAATTAAACGTAAATTGCTTTTATTGATTAAAATAAAGAGCTTTATACATTTCCAACGGGAAGAAACTTGGAAATGTAATGACGATTCATGGAAATTTGTTCCATTTAATAAATATGATAAAAAGCTTATATCAGAACAGGACCGTCGCTCTTTTTTTAGATCTCAGTGGAAGAATGAGAAAAGAGATATCAAACGATAACGGAGTCCGAAAAGTCTGCTGTATCACCCCAGAATTATTCAATATTAACATACAAGAATTTACGCAGATACGGAGAACGTAATTTCAAAAAAGTATATACATACATGAGAGAACTCCTCTCAATAACTTGCTGTCTGATGACGATGGAGTCATCCTAGCAAATAAAGAAGAGGACCTTCCGCAAGGGCCGGCCGGGGTGACCGAGCTGTTCTAGGCGCTACAGTCTGGAACCGCGCGACTGCTACGGTCGCAGGTTCGAATCCTGTCTCGGGCATGGTTATGTGGGACGTCCTTAGGTTAGTTAGGTTTCACTAGTTCTAAGTTCTAGGGGACTGATGACCTCAGAAGTTAAGTCCCATAGTGCTCAGAGTCATTTGAACCTTCCGCAAGGAATTTACTTAATGAAACAGATAAGTGCGACATTTTTCATGCTGATCTCAATAGAAAAATTAAGGCAATGACCATTATGGAGAAAGAATGCATCAAAATCAAAATAATGATCGATCGGAAGATTTTAGAAGAAGTAATCCACCTCAGTTACCTAGAATGTGAGGTGATATATAGCTTTAATAATAATGTAGAAATTAAAGTTAGTAAACTCAGCTGGTTATATTGAAAAGTCAACAGAAACATTAAAAACAAATCTATAAAAGGTACTCAAAATGAATTCTAGAAGAGTCCAGCAGTCCCGACACAGCTCTGTTGAAGCAGGATTTGGGCGATTATCAAAACGCTTGAAAGCCATATTCACGCTGAAGAAGTGAAGATTCTGAGAAGAGTTAAGTGTTGCACAATGGAAGGCAGACTAAGGAACCAAAGTTTTGGTCTGAATGCTAAAAATTTAAATTATAGGGGTAATGGAACAAATACCTAGAAAGAATGGAGCATGAAAGGCTCCCTTTAAACGTTAAAAATTGTTAGTGTTAAGGAAGAAGACATGCAGAAATGGCTCTGAGCACTATGGGACTTTACATCTGAGGTCATCAGTCCCCTAGAACTTAGAACTACTTAAACCTAACCAACCTAAGGACATCACACACATCCATGCCCGAAGCAGGATTCAAACCTGCGACCGTAGCGGTCGCGCGGTTCCAGACCGTAGCGCCTAGAACCGCTCAGAAAGGTAATTGTCCATCGAACACCTTTACCGCGGTATCAGTTGGAACATGAAGCAGATATTGGTAAGAGTCAGTTCATTCAATCATATCATCTCTATTTATAAACGTAATGGAGCGCTCTGATTAGAAATGATTAGAAATTATATTCATACCAGATGGCATCGTTTCGTAATACTTACCGTTTTCATAAGATTTTTAATGAGCTTTATTTTACCACCCTCCAACAGTATATCCTAAGTCTATATTCCAAAGTTTCACTCATCCTACGTTTCTGTAAGAGTGAACTGATTATGTCATCATAGAAAAATCACAAAGGCGGTGTGGGGGTATATGTTGACTTAAACACTGAGTGTGAAATCTGTTAAGAAATACTCCAGCCTGTATATCATAACAAAACTGTTCGCACCATCATAATTGTTGAATGACACATCTGCACTGTCTGCTATTCTGATATCAAATTGGTTACACGTAATGCTTGTCTGGGACATAATTAAGGCATTGTCCAGGGAAATACGCCTTCAAACGTTACACAGCTCTGTTTCACTATCTTCACGATTGATGGTTTAAGTTTTGCACCTCGCTGTTTGATAAGTGAGGCCAGGAAAGGCCATGTGGTCCAGCAAGTTTCCTGTTTCTTTCCATCCTTGAGTCCTCATTCCATAGCTAGTCTCGAGCAACGTCAGAAAAAATGCTACAGTAAGCAACGTCATCAGACTTCCGGGTCTTCTCAGAGGTCTCAATCAGGCAAGGTAGTTCACCCAGTGCTACAGTCGTACGTTAAACAATTCAGTCACGAAGGGAGCTTCCTACTGTATCGTATCCGATACTGATGTCTTCATATCGCGGTCCCTTTTCTTATATTCAATAACGTCAGTATTCCCGATGACATAGCAGGGACAGCATCTTGTTTGGACTACATATTAACTCGACCAGAACATGACCCAGAAGCACGGGCAACCTCTGGTTCGCCCGATGATATTCAGTTGCAGATTCTTGATTTACACCATAGAGTCTGTGTGTGCTACCATTAGTTCTTACTACTTCCTCTTCTCCTCCTCCAGTATTGGGAAAAACTCGTTTTACTGTACCAATTTTTGCCATTGAACAACCTTTCTTCCATTGCAGCAAAGGTGCTGGATCTATAAAGAAGCAAGAACAGTTACCAAAGGAACATACGCGTTATTAACAAACTGATAACCAGATAGGCGTTAGAAGGAATATTTAGATGTGACAGAAAAGTATGGAAACTTAGGAATGCACCTAGGCTAAGGAATCGCCATGCCACAAGACAACCACTAAAAGTAATGACAATAGACGTAGAGAGAAATGCCTGTATTAGTACTAGTGTGATCTGTTAAACGAAAGGTAGAATTAATAAATTTGGAGGTACTACACAATTTCAGATACTAATAGAAAGCAGTGTGTCATGAGTACGTATTATTATATGTGACTGAATACTTTTATTTCAAGAAATAATTTATCAGTGCATCTGACGTGTATGTTATTAACAACTACACCGGACGTAATGTCCACTGAATTTAATTCGTCAGAAGGTTTAGGATTTTACCATCAGCATTTATTTATATTTTTTTGACTACTTCTTATGATTACAACTGTCCACGTGCCTTAATAAATATTTAATATTACCATCTAAAAGCACAAAGGATTCGCAAGAACAAAGAATGAACAAATAAATCTCAAACAGTATGATTCATAGAATCGCATTTCATTACAATCCAGTAATGCTATCGTGCACTGTTTACGATATCTGAAGGTATATGTGTGGTGGAAAGCAACTATATTACTCTGAAAGTAATCTGCCACTGTATAATTACCAAGCTTTTGGAATATATCATTCGTCTGACATCCATTACGGTTCTCTCGCGCTCGAATTCACCAAATTAAAGACGAAGATTAACAGTAAATTCAGTCTTTCATGATCTCCCAAGTGTTCTCGACGTGCTACCCCAGTGTCTAGTACACGAGGTACGACCACACAAAGCGTTAGTTTGAATTCCTGTGCCTAAGACTAAGCACTTCCATAAAGTGGTGTATGCGTTTGCTGTCAGTAGTACAGAAAAAGACAGATGACTGTGATTTCTGTGCAATAGTTTGAGGAAGTGGTACGTATCCATTATGGGAAATCGTACACGATGCCGGCAAGTTGCAATATAGATCACAAACAGTTGCAGTGACTGATACTTAGCAGGCCCCACGCGGGAGGAGATAGTAAACGGAAAAGCTCAATATACATTACATACTAACAGACAGGCATGGCGTTTTTATATTTTAAATCTCTGGACTAGTTTTATTCTTCTTGATGGGTGATTCAATTTATACTACACATTACATTTGTAATTATCTGCTCCACTCTGGGACTGGGTGTTGTGCTGTCCTCATCCTCATACCGGCGCGCTAGTCACCCAATGTGGCGTCGACTGAAATAAGACTTGTACATGATGGCCTAACTTCCACGGATGGGGCCACCCGCCAACGATGCCAACACTCATTTCATCGAGAAACTCTCATGCTCCACAGATACTTTCAAGACACGAGAGACTGCAATGGACACTCGTTCTTACATCAAGGACATTGTAACAGATTCACTCCATCGCAGAACAATATTACTACTCTCTTCTGGTTTCAAGACCCTAAGCTAAATACAAGTTCGCACACTAGGATATTACTGTAGGAAGGAAAGTTTCCGATGTAAGTCTTGCCACTTCTTTGAGGCGTACGAAGCGATTGTCCTGAACAACATTCAGCAAATGATAGATGAAACAGAACACTCCATTCAATTTTCTTCGTTTTCCCAAGAACGTCGGCATCGCACGACAGTGTTATGCACTCTCCTAGATACAGTCATATGGTCGGCGAGTTTGAACTGAGTACCCCACCATGACACTAAGCGGTGCTCAGAACTGGAAGGAACATATACGATCATTAGTAACGCTGCCGAAAGCTGACTTCAGTTTTTAGTCTGAAAAAGTACTTGCATCCTTTGTGAAAAAAGTGTACACGTTCCGATTGTAACGTATTGGAGATTACAGTTAAAGCGTTTGTAGCCCCAGTGACGACTGAGTGCAGGAGAATCTTTCGTAATTCGGTGAATAATTGGCAGGGGTGGGAAAGATGGAAACACACCACACAAGTGTCTAGAAGATTGTTTCTGCCGAAAAGAGCAGGAAAGCCATTGTTGGCATCTTACTTAGACAACAGATTTACATCATTTAGTTCCAGTATGCTGGACACAAAGGAATTATTAGCAAAGTTCAAACAGATTGTCAATGCTGCTCTGGACAAGTGTGTGCCTGTTGCACCCTCGGTTCAAAATTGAACGCAAATGACGAAAGGCAATGGTTAGTAGAGATTCGTGCGTCAACAAAAAATACCTATGGGGGAAGCATTCAACGACAACTACCGTTATTACTTTTCAAGAGGTCTGGCCAATAATCCGAGAACATTCTGGGCTCTAAGGCTTCCATCCGGTTACTCATTGATCAGTACGGTGGGGCACTAGATGGTAACAAATCTGTGTGTTCAAATGTGTGTGAAATCTTTTGGGACTTAGCTGCTAAGGTCATCAGTCCCTAAGTTTACAGACCACTTTACCTAAATTATCCTAAGGACAAACACACACACCCATGCCCGAAGGAAGGACTCGAACCTCCGCCGGGACCAGCTGCACAGTCCATGACTGTAGTGCCCCAGACCGCTCGGCTAATCCCGCGCGGCAGTAACAAATCGGAGGGCGAAGTTTTAAAATTCGCGTTTAAGAAATCTTTCACGCAGGACAATCGTACAAACATAAACGTCGTTTGACCATCGCACACACTCCCGTATAGAGGACATACTCGTGGTAGTAAGCATCCCTGGCATATAGAAGCAATTGAAACAGTTGGGAAGAAGTAAGCTGCCAGGTCCGAATGGAATCCGAATTCGGTTTTACAAAGAGTACTCTACGGCAGTGGCCGCTTATTTAGCTTGCATTTTTCGCGAATCTCTTCCCCAGTTATTGTTCACAAGCGAGTCGAAAAAAGTACAAGTGAGTCGTTTATATAGGAAGGATAACAGAACGGACCTGAAAATTAGAGACCATTATCATTCATTAACATCGGTCTGCTGCAGTATTCCTGACCATACTCTCAATCCGAACATAATAAATTTCTTAGAGACCGAAAAGCTCATGTCCACGAATGGAGACTGTTTTAGGAAGAGCCGCATGGGATTAGCCGAGCGGTCTGGGTGCTGCAGCCATGTATTGTGCGGCTGGTTCCGGCGGAGATTCGACTCCTCTCTCGGGCATGGGTGTGTGTGTTCGTCCTTAGGATAATTTAGGTTACGTAGTGTGTAAGCTTAGGGACTGATGACCTTAGCAGTTAAGTCCCATAAGATTCCACACACATTTGAACTTTTTTAGAAAGACTCGCTCGTGCGAACCTCAGCTTTCTCACATGACATACTGCGATCTATGGATGAAGGGCAACAGGCAGATTTCATACTTCTACATTCCCATAAAGCATTTGACAATGTGCCCCAGTGCGAACTTTTATTGAAGTTGTGGGGTCCTGCTCACCCGTCGCTTGTAGGGTGCCTAAAGGATGCTGCTTTCCTGGATAGATACACAACAATTCAAGCAAATCATTTTAATAGGTTTTATTACAATAAAGATGATTGATAATGCTTAACTTTCGATTGGCGAAATGCAGTCATTGTCCTTCCCTATACACAATGTCGATGTAAGCATTCACACTCGTTCCTTAATATCCCTGCTCATGCCATGCTCTTTTAGTGTCCGTCTTCTACTCTACCTTTACTGTCGGGCCGAGGCTGGCAGGGGCGACGCCCATATTCTCTTCTTGTAGAGGCATCTCCAGTCGCGGTGCGGTCCTAGTCGGCTAACCATTGACCGATGTCGTCTCAAAGCCTTCTCTGCTACTGCGTTCTTCATCTCCGTACTGTCGCTTGTCGATACACCGCAACAGAAGGTACTATCATATCCTATCGGTTCACAGATACGTGAGTGGCTCGAAGACTTCTTAAGTAATAGAACCGTGTATGTTGTTCTCGAATGTTCATCATTGTTTGTTTACGGCTCTATGTTGTAGATGCGTACGTATCTGTAGATTGAACATTCTGTACTGATATTAATCTGCGCCTTAAATCTGATGACTGACAGATTTATAAAAATTTTTTTGTGATGCAGACTACGCTTCCCTTCCGTATTTTGTTTCTGTAGGAATACTGTCATAGAATATTTGTACGAATTTCTTTACTCCCCCCTTCCCCCTTCCTCAACCTACGTTGATACACGGGGTACCTAGATTGCGGAAAGGCAGTTAGAACAAGTTAACTGCCAATAAAAGCCGTGCTGCTACAGAAGGTATTTTTGTCGGATCATTTTCAGGTATGGATAGCTGTGTAATTCAGTGTACATAATACATTTGTGTTAACATAAAGGTGTCATTTTTATTCAATATAGACTCGGAAAATTTTGGTTCTTTAATGTCGATTTGATGGATTGTACCGCCTCCTTCCAACATCATTCCGACACTGTAATTTTATTCTCTGTATGCAGCAATGGATATGGCCGAGACAGAGAACTGGCTCACAAGCCGGAACAAAATGATTTTACCTCTGTTAATACTGGCTCTTCTAATTCTTTGTTATTGGATGAGTACGCCAACTACACTGATCCCATCTTACTCATAACTTAAAATTAGAGTGAGGTCATTTGCATACACCTGTACGGCAATATTTACCCTACAGATACAACACCCATTGAATGCGATAAGAACCTTGGGACCAGAGTAGAGATAATGTTGCTTGGCATAGATCTCATCCGATAACTGTCAAACCGAGAGAGCGTCATCATTAGAAGTAATGGTCAACGCCACTTGGACAGATATGTTTCGTCCGAACTGCGGTGGAATGCATGAATGGACCGTAGCATAGTACAAAGTTCCCAGAAATACCTCTGTCTCTGAAGCAAAAAGACAAGATGAAGTGTAGAGAATGACTGCAGTAAACGATCTTTGAACAATTTGTTCGTTGCTAGACAAATAACACCTCTCCCTTGTTCTACTCAAAATACACGGAATGCGTACAGTGAATGTAAAAAGTAATTAGCCACCAACATATGTCTGATGTGAAATTTATTCAGGAAACAAGGTACAACACTAACATGAACACAGACTACTTAATTATGTGCTGTAACAATTGTTTTTCACGTCGAGTGGAAAAGAGAAACACATAAGCTAGATAAGATAAAATCGTAAGCAGTCGACTGTTTGAGTGTTTGATGGCACAGAAAAAAGTACGGTATTCAGACTCATTACTAGATTCAAGTTGAACACCATTCTAGGGTAACTTAACTAATAGCAAGAACTTCTGCGAACTCATAATGTACAACTAACAGAACGAAGAAATAAAAGAACAAATATGTCAAGAAGATGTCTCTAATCCACAGTAAATATTATAGTCTTACTTTAGCTGTACCTGTTCTTACATTGGTCTGTAAAAGAACGTTTAGCTGTTGTATCAAAACCGAAACAAAGACTTGTGTGCTGATTCATAATACACAGATAAACATGATGTCTTCAGACAATCACGGCAAAGAGGTTGTCAGAATTTTAGAAACATTTCAAGAAAATCCAATTTGTTGTATCTATGAAATTTTACAGGAATGTAATGCGTCAAAAAATCAATACGTTGCAATACTTGGTGATGCGTTTGATGTTCCCAGAAAGAAACTAAAACAGTCACCTGAGTGTGAGAGTGAGTCTAAGTAAAGTAGTGTAGCAAACAATTATCGTGACTGACATCCCCTACAGAAATCATCTAATAGATTCTTTCTGCCTTAAAGACATTCAAAAAGCGTGGTACTGTAAAAAGAAATATCTGCTACTCAAATTTAGATGTATTTTTTCATGTGTCCTTTGTTTGCTGCAATGCCCACTGAGTTTTTCTTTCTTCATTCCGTGTTGATACTGTAAAAGAAATTTTCTCTGCTACATTACGCTACGCATTTTCAGTGGTTAATTAAATATATAACGATAATGGTACGTAATTTGTACATCGTTAATGCTTTGTTAGTTTGCATTTAGGTTTAAATGAACTATGGTGTAATTTAAATATTGTAATGTCCTAAGTACCTTCGACTTATGGTATTTGTAAGTATAAAAAACAGTTTGGTCAAGTAGGAAAAGTTTTATCTGTGCACAATTTTGTTAAGGAGGATGTAACAATTGACAGGAATCAGTCGATGTTCGGGCTCGTTAATCGAATGACAAAGAGTTAGGACGTGTCGTTTAGTTACTGAAAAAAGGAGATACTTTCGAAGAAATGGAGGCAGTTGCTTTGTGGCAGAAGTCAGAACATTTCATGCAGAGTAAGGAATTACCGTAACGACCAGGAAAAAGCAGTTTGACCATCCAGAGACAAGCAAAGCGCACAAGCTTACAGAAAGCTATGATCATCATACTGTTGCAGAAAGTTACTAAGTTTTAAGAAGTGACCCATATCTTAATGTTATCACCGAAGAACAGCGGATGCAATAGAAGAAGATTCCATGAAAGAAGATTGCTAGAAACAAGATAGTAAAAAGTAAGATAGCAAGAAGGACAATTCAAGATCGTATGATTTGACTGTAATTTTATGCAGAAAAATGGAAGTATTAGTCGAATCTTACGTATTCAGAAAACGCTAGTATACAGTGAATTTGCTGAAGCTGAGTACGCTGAACTATTATCAACTATTATCAACGTTTAAGTCGGAGTGAAAGTGACTGTTTGACGGCCTACTTTATTTATAGAAATCGGACTCTGAACTGACTGCCTGTGACTGTATTTAAAGAATTACCTATAATGAGAACCGAAGCACACACTATCTGAAGAGTGAAAGTTGAAATAAAACTGTGCGCATTGATCTTGTAAAACATGTTTTGTGCAGAGAAAAATGATTGTTACAGAAATCTGAAACATTTTGAAGCTTAGAGACTATTAACCAAAAGAAGAGTAGTTAATTAATTTAACTGAAATATAGATTTATCTTGCAACTGAATGTTGTTGTCACACTATTAAAGGCTGTATGAATACGGTGTAGCCAAGATTTTTCTTGCATTTTAAAGTGCAAAGTTTGTCCTCCCTACAAAAGTGAATTAACCTCAATTAACATAACGGAGTCTCACTACTATCAGCGATGATTCTCAGTTCCTGATACTTTAAAAGTGCGATGGACTTTATATTTCGAACTCGAAATAATTTAAAAATTTTCCTAGTGGTTAACCTTCCTTTTATTGATACCTGATTGCCTCTTCAAAACATCTAGCTTTCCTCTAATATCAGTAAGATATGTACCGAAGTCGGTTCATTCATACACAACGTGGTTATCTACCTATGACAAGCTTTTAAGACCCCAAAACATACAATCAGAAAGTGATGCAGCTGCCTCTCAAAATAAGTAGCTTAACAATACAAAGAATGTTCTATTTCTGAATGTTCATTATGACCAACAATGGTTCTGTATGAAATGTAAATTGAATAGACGACGTGAATATTTAGTGTGTTACTTTCTCTCAAAGCATTAGAGAAACACTATAATTATTAATACGTATTGTCTCGAAAGAATTGTACTTCATTTAAATAAATATGACATTAGTATGTATTTGAAATAAACGGTATGGATTTTTAACTTGGATTGTTGTTGTGCATCTCGTATACAAAATCTCCGCAGTCCACAACAAAATCTCCTCAGTCCACAACAATTAAAGTAATATGTAAAACGTACTCTTCTTCGCAAATTCATATAGTAATCAGTTTCTCAAGAAGATCATGTAAGTCACAGCTTACTTGGTGAATTAAATACCTTCGTGCTAAAGCCGACCGCAAAATAAATGCATTTCGTAAACAGAAACAAAATTACTCCACTGAATCGTGTTCTGCCACAACATTCAGTATTTGAGACAGATTTCAACAAGCCAATATGTATCACCCACAGCCAGCTTGTGAGTGAAGGTGTGTGTGTGTGTGTGTGTGTGTGTGTGTGTGTGTGTGTGTGCGTGTGCGTGTGTAAGCAGCAATATATATATTCCCCGGTGTGTGTAAATGCAACCACTTTCAACAGCGCAGATTCAATCTTACGAGGCAGTGGGTGTGAAAAAGATTGCTCTAGCCAAACACGAGGATGAATGCCATTTACTGAATTTCCAAATGCAGAAATCTCTTTGGTTAATGAGAAATCATTCTAACCAAATCCAGACATTTCCTCACAACTGTAACAACCACATCCATCAACCTTCTTGGCTCTTTATTCCACTTCTTCCTTCACCGTACTGGCCCTCAGGTGTTCCCAATTCTTTTCTAAGATCTCTAGTAGTGCAGCGTGACTCGAAATTTGCTCCGTAATTTGGGTAACCACTTTCTGACTTGACATCCTCTCAAGATTTTATGACAAACCTGTTTTACTCCTTTCATATTCCTCCCTCAAATATTAAAAATCGTTTTGTAGGTGTTTAGGTTTTCGCTACATCTACATCTACATGAATACTCTGAAAAACACATTTAAGTGCCTGGGAGGGGGTTCATTGCACCACCTTCACAGTACTCTGACATTACAATCTCGTATAGCGGGCGGGAAGAACGAACACGTATATCTTCCCGTGAGAGCTCTGATTTCCCTTATTTTATCATGGTGGTCACTTCAGTCACACTCTCTCCCCTATTTCACGATAATACAAAACGTGCTGCCCTTCTTTGAACTTTTTCGATGTACTCCGTCAAACCTATCTGGTAAGGAACGCACACTGCGCAGCACTATTGTAAAAGAGGACGGACGAACGTAGTGTAGGCAGTCTTCTTAATAGGTCTGTAATATATTCTAAGTTTCCTGTGTATAAAACGTATACTTCGGTAAGTCTTCCCCACAACATTTTCTATGTGTTACTTTCAATTTCAGTTCTTCGTAACTATAATTCCTAGGTATTTAGCTGAATTTACGATCTTTAGATTTGACTGATTTATCGTACAACGGAAGTTCAACTGATATATTTTAGCACTCATGTGGATGACCTCATATTTTTCGTTATTTAGTTTGAATTGGCAATTTTCGCAGGATACGAATATCATTCCTAAATCGTTTTGCAGTTTTTTGTGTATTCTGACGACTTTATTAGTAGATACACGACAGCGTCATCTGCAAACAACCTAAGACGGCTGCTCATATCGTCTTCCAACTTGCTTATATAGATAAGGAACAGAAAAGGGCCTATTACACTTCCTTGGGGAACGCCAGAAACCACCTCTGTTTTACTCGATGACTTTCTGTCAATTACTATGAACTGTGACCTCTCTGACAGGAAATCACGACTCCAGTCACATAACTGAGACTATATTGCATAACCACGCAATTTCACTGCAAGCCGCTTGTTTGGTATAGTGTCAAAAGCCTTCTGGAAATATAGAAATACGGAATAAATATGAAATCCCTTGTCGATAGCACTGAAAACTTCGTGTGTGTAAAGAACTAGTTGTGTTTCACGTGAACGATATTTTCTAAATCCATGATGACTGCGTGTCAATAGACAGTTCTTTTCGAGGTAATTCATAATGTTCAAATACAATCCATGATCCAAAATCCTGCTGCATATCGACGTTAATGATATGGGCCTGTAATTTAGTAGATCACTCCTACTAACTTCTTGAATATTGAATACCCAGTTTTTGGGTACGGATCTTTCGTCGATCGAATGGTTGTATATGTTTGTTAAGTATGGAGCTATTGCATCAGCATACTGCGAAAGGAACCTAACTGGTATACAGTCTGTACCAGAAGACTCAATTTTATTAAGCGATTTAAGTTCCATCACTACTTCGAAGACATCTGCTTCTACGTTACTCATGCTGGCAGCTGTTCTTGATTCGAGTTCGGCAATATTTGCTTCGTCTTCTTTTGTAAAGGCATTTCGGAAGGCTGTGTTTAGAAACAGTGCTTTGGTAGCACTGTCGTCGATAGTATCTCTATTGCTATCGCGCAGAGAGAGTGTCAAGCCCTTTGCCAAGCTACAATGTCGTGGGTTTCGTGAAACCAGGAGATCATTTTTTGGAAGTAACAAAACCAGTTGAAAACTCTTGTAAAAACTTTGGACCATCAGACTACGTGGTAATTTTTGCAGGTGCCAACGATGTTGCGAGGGATCAAGCCAACTAAATAAAAATAGCTCTTTAATGTGTACTGCAGCAGACAATCCACACGAATGTGTTAGTTATTAACCAACCACAGAGGCATGACCTACCTTCCTGGTCATGTGTGAATCAATTAGTGATTAAGATAAACTCTGACATAAACGATGTTTGTGGAAAATTTGAGCATGCAAATGTAATAGATGTAAGCACTCTTAAAAACTGCATGCACACCAGGCATGGACTTCACTTAAACTATGCTGGTAAACAATACCTAACAGAGAAAATATATAATTTAGTAAATCATTACACTAGAAAACGTACCAGTACGTTGAATAATTGTCTCGTAACAGGCAATGAAAGCCCAAAAAACAAAGCAGAACATGTTAAAGGGGCCAAATTGACTCACAAGGAAGAGTGAAACCCAAGGAAAGAACGAATAACACAAAAATGGTCCAAAACACATTGGATAAATGGCTGGGAAGAAACACACAACAAGGGACAGGTAGACTTTTTTAGAGTAGCTGAGGGTGCCACAGGGGAATGTGTTACGGAACAAACTAATACATCACCAAAACGTACAGTCCCTACCAAACAAACTTGATGAAATAAATGTGCTTCTTAGCAATGAGTGGAAGGAGGTGTTAGTTTTATGTTTTTGTGAGCACTGACTAAAGAAGGACCATTTCCAGCATTCAAACATAATCGGTTTGACTCTGGCAAACTACTTTTGCAGATCAATATCAAAGCTTGGAGGAATCTGCATTTATGTAAAAGAAAGCATAGACTATAAGATAATAGACTGTGTAAATCACTTAGGAAGCGAAAAACACTTTGAAGCCTCAGCTATTGAAATAACATCAAGAAAAGCTATAATAATACGTGTTTACAGATCACCCAACAGCAATGTAAAAATTTTCTTTCAAAAACTTGACCTTGCACTAGGGAAACTTAAAAATACTTGCAAAACTATTGTTCTGTGTGACGATTTTAATATTTACCTCTTAATACACAGTTACCAAAGAGAAAAATTCCTTAAAATTATTCAAGAATATAACCTGAGCACTAAAATATACTCCCCTTCACACATAAGAAAAACTAGTGCTACACTTAATGATTAAATCTTTGTAAACACTGACATGAACACCTCAGAAAACTTTAATACCAGCTACAGTGTCCACAATGCACAGCTACTTGCCGTATGTGGAAGTATTGATTCGTCTAGAAATGGAAGTGTTATCTACAAGAGAAAATTCAGCATGCAAAAGATTGAGCACTTCAAACATATGCTAAGTACCCACTCGTGGAATAAAATCTACAACAGTTACAATGCAGATGAAAAGCTGCATAATTTCATGGAAATTTATAGGCATTGTTTGGAAATTGTATTTCCCCAGAAAATCCAAAACTTGGATTACATCAGGGATCAAAGTATCATGTAGAAGAAAAAGAGAACTTTTTGCAGCATCAAAAACAGATAGCAGCCCCGAATTCCCTCACTACTTCAAAAAATACAAGTTAACTCTGAGTCGTGTAATAAGGGAAGCCAAATTAAGGGCAAATGACAAACTTATTATGGAAACATCAAACAAAGATAAGACAATGTGGAACACGGTACAGAGACTTACTGTAAAGGTGGAAACACATAAAAATATTGTATTGTCACAGACAGGCAGCAAGATCACTGATCCAAAATTAATTGCTAACCACTTCAATACTTACTACACCAATATTGCTGGTACGCTACTGAAGGAACAAATGGGAAAAACTTCAAACAAAGTATTACAGGAAATATCTGGATAAAGTGTAACAAATATTTTCATGTCCCTTCGACCAATAGGAAGGGAAGAACTGTTGAACAGCATAAAGTCATTAAAAAATAAATATTCAGCCGGAGTTGACGATGTGTCAGACTATATTATAAAAGTATCAGCTGAACAGATACTCGCACCACTTTTAGATATGTGCAATTTTTCACTATCATGTGGTATTTTCCCACAACAGTTAAAAACTGCAAAAGTTGTACCCCCTTACAAAAAGGGCGATCGGCAGCAGATCGTCAACTATAGGCCTGTGTGACTCCCCTCAGGTGTTTCAAATATCATTGAAAAACTAGTTCTGCACCAATTAACTGATTTGTTTAGCAAAAAAAATTATCTTAAGATGTCAGCATGGCTTCAGGCCTCAGTGCAGTACTGAAACATCCACTTTTAGCCTCATAAATCGTATTTTAAATTCAGTGGATGGTCACAAAAATGTTTCGGGGATTCTCCTGGATTTAACAAAAGCATTTGATTTAACATACCATGAAATTCTCCTAAGAAAGTTAGAGTGGTATGGTGTAAGAGGCCTGCCACAAGAGTGGCTGAAATCCTACCTAGAAAATCGCTCTCAGATAACAGAGGTAAAACGCATGGGAAAAAACGAACTCCAAGCTTATCAATCGAAACCTTCCACATTAACCCACGGTGTGCTACAAGGCTCAATTTTAGGTCCCTTGCTCTTCTTAATTTTCATAAACGACTTACCCCTACACGTTCAACACTCCGAACCAGTGCTATTGCACAACCATATTAATCAAAGGTGAAAACTAAATTGATCTAAGTTTAAATGCTAAAGTCACAAATGAAAATGTCACAGAGTGGTTTATGAGGAATAAATTACTGATAAACCCTCAAAAAACAGTCGTCTTAGACTTCCAAACACAACAAAATAAAAACCCATTAAAACCAAACATGTCCATGGAAAACCAAAGAATTAACAGTGTCACTGAAACAAAGTTTCTTGGAATCTAATTACTAGACAATCTTAAATGGAATTCCCACATCACATCATGAAATTCTAAACTATCGAAAATGACTTATGCGATGAGGATTATATGGAACAATACAAGTCCTGAAACAGTTACAGCGGTGTATTACGCTTGCATACACTCCCTATTGAGATATGGCATCATATTCTGGGGAAATTCTCCTCATAGCATAACAACATTCCGGAAACCAAAAATGATTGTGAGGATAATGAAAAATGCTAACAGCCGAAAGTCATGCAAACCATTCTTTAAAGAACTGGGGATTCTACCCCTACCATGTATCTATATACTAGAAGTTGTCATGTACCTAAAAAAAGCATGCTAAAAATGGAAATGTATTTATTCAAAATAAATCTGTACATGAACACCATACAAGGGCAAATAGTGCCATACACAGACATCATTGTTAGACGACACTGTCCTAGAAAGGTGTATATCACTCAGGTTCACATTTGTTTAATAAGCTGCCTAGTAACTTAAAGGCCATAAACAAAATCCATAGCTCCAAACATTCTGTAACTTCATATCTCTTGGAAAACTGTTTTTACTCAGTAACACAGTATCTTGAAAAATAAGATAATTTCGGTTGTAACAACACAAAAATGTAATGTAACAATATAGCAATATGACAAATTAACGATTTATAAATGTAATGTATACAATCAATGTAACTGTATGTTAAGGTAATGTCATTTTGTCCAACATCTAAGGTATGGTACATGTACCTCAAAGATTCTGGACGTAAATAAATAAACAAATAAATAAACAGAGAAAGCATTGTTTGTGTGTGGCCGCTAGCATACTTCACACACGACAAGAATCGCTTTGGATTTTCTGGCAGGTTTCGAGACAAAGTAACTATTATAAGCATCTCGCATTGAAGTCTGCGCTAAATTTCGAGCTTCCGTAAATGATCAGCTATCTTGGAGATTTTTGCTTGTGTTTAAATTTGACATGTTTGTTTCGTTGTTTCTCCAACCGTATTCTGACCTGTTTTGTGTACCAAGGAGGATCTGGTCCGTCGTTTGTTAATTTATTTGGTATAAATATTAATATTTTCGTTAATTTTTGTAGGATTATGGGGTTGCAATATTCAATCGCGGTATGAAAATCATATGTTCACTAATCCCTGATCGTGCCGCGCGGAATTAGCTGAGCGGTCTCGGGCGCTGCAGTCACGGACTGTGTGGCTGGTCCCGGCGTATGTTCGAGTCCTCCCTCGGATGTGGGTGTGTGTGTTTGTCCTTAAGATAATTTAGGTTAAGTAGTGTGTAAGCTTAGGGACTAATGACCTTGGAAGCTAAGTCCCATAAGATTTCACACACATTTGAACTAATCCCTGCATCCGTTTTGATGCTCGTTATTTATTCAGGATTATTTGTTGCTAAGAGCTCAAATGGGTCTTCACAACCGTTTACTATTCGCGTGGGCTCATGAACTAACTGCTCGGAACAATATTTGGTGAATGCATTGTTTTATACCTACCCCCAGGATTAAACATGTACAAAGGGCATTCAAAAAGTCTTGCACAGTCGTCTTTAATTTTGTGCAGGAGGATATTTTTGGAAATTTGTGGTAAGTTCTATGGGACCAAACAACCGAGGTAATCGGTCACTAGGGGCTTACACCCTGCTTAATCTAACTTCAACTAACTTACGCTAAGGACAACACACACACGCTTGCCTAAGGGAGGACTCGAACTTCCGTTGGGGGTGTGCTGTAGAAGGAAATTTTGTATGAACGTACTAGAAACATTTAGCTTTCAGTTGGTGTATAAAAGTATTTTCTTTTATTTACAGGTGAAACATAATGGACCGTGAAGTAGATGTCAGGTTGCGACAACGGATGATGATGGAATTCCTCTTCAAGTCCGCCGATGATTCTGCCACATCGATTCACTGGAAGTTGCTCCCTGTTTATAGGAGGACACAGTGGATCGCAGCAGTATCCAGCGGTGGTTGCAGAGGTTTAAAGAAGGTGATTTCTCTCTACTGGACAATCCACGATGCGGTAGACCGATGGCAGTGAGTGATGTGAATAAGGAGACCATTGGTCAAATCATCCAAAATAACAGATGTATGACTACTCGACAGCTTGCTGAAATGACTCGTTCGGGTATTCGGTAGTGTGGTATCACTGGTACAATCACTAGAGTACAGAAAAATCTGTGCACTTTGGGTGCCTAGATTATTGACAAGAGAAACGAAAACAATGAGGAAGAGTGTGTGCGAGGGTCTCAAGAAGACCTCTACTGAAGAGCGAAGCAGTGTTTTGACGACGTTGTTTCACAGAATGAAACATAGTTGTTTTTGTCCGAGTCTGAGAGAAAATCAATCCATGGAGTGGCGTCATCCAGGTTCCTCTCGGAAGAAGAAACCAAGACTTTCACGAACAGCAAGCCGAAAGGTGATGGCCTCCCTCTTCTATGATCAGTGTGGTGTAATTTTCATCGACTTTTTGGAACTTGGCTCTACAATTAATCGGGAACGTTAGTGTTTGTCATTGGACAATCTGCGACGTGCCATCAACACCCACAGACCACAGCTTCATGGTCAGCTCATCAGACTACACCATGACAATGCCAGACCCCGTACAGCACTTATGGCTCAAGAGGAAATCATAAAAATGAGTTGGAAAATTGTCCCTCATCCTTCCTACAGTCCGCACTTGACTCCGTCTGATTATTACCTCTTTGGTCCTCTAAAGGGCCACCTGGGCGGTAAAACATTTGATAGGGAGAAGTACCTTATTTCCTGTGTCAAACGATGGTGTAAAAGTCAATTCCCAGAATTTCAGCAAAGTGCATTCACATCATGGAAAGAAGGTATAGCGAAATGTTCCAAGTATGTTCACAAAATATTTCATCCCCCTCCAGAAAGAATAAAAAAATTAGAGACGATTGTGCAAAACTTTTTGAACATCGTTTGTATTTTCGTCAACATTTCGAGGGTAAATTAAAATCACCACCAAATATAATTGTTCGCGTCGGGTACGTTTCTAAATTCAAACTCAAGTTTTCTTTGAACCTTGCAGCAATTGTATGATATGAATCGGGAGGTCGGTAAAATGATCCAATTATTATGTTACTTCGGTTGGAAACAATGATCTCTGCCCGTAGTAACTCACAGGAAGTATCTACTTCAGTTTCGCGACAAGATAAACTACTTCTAACAGCAACAAACACGCCACTGCGAACCGTGTTTAGCCTATCCTTTGGAGAACACCGATAGGTGCTTCGCAAAAATTTCGGCTGAGCTTATCTACGGCTTCAGCCAGCATTTAGTGCCTATAACGATTTGAGCATCAGTGCTTTCTATTAGTGCTTGGAGCTCTGGTACTTTCGCAATACAGCTATGACAAATTACAACTTTTATACCGATAGTTCCTGTATCTACGTTCTTCCTGTGTTCGGCCTGCACCTTTTGTGACTGATGCCTTTTTTGTGTTTTCCCGAGACCCTATAACCTAATAAAAAGCCCAGTCCACGCCATACAGCCCCTGCTACCAGTGTAGCCACAAGTCGAGGATTCTGCAGCCTACACGGTCGCAGAACAGTCCGAGCTTCGGGTTCAGACTTTCCACTCGGCTCTGTATCAGAGATCAGCAAACGCTCCCGTCAACTGTGCGGAAAATGGTCACCTCTAATTTCATCTCGAAAGCAACACTGCAGCATTTACCACTTCTTTTTTTAGTCTCTCGAAACCAGAGAGAACTTCTTCCAATTCGAAGTGACGCACACCTTTGGTACAGGCGTGAACCACCACCTGGAGTTGGCTACACCATGTGCTCTTCATGGCATCCGGAAGGACACATTCCACGTCTGCAATGACTCCACCCAGTATGCACACAGAGTGCACATTGGATTTCGTCCCCTTCTTGGCAGCCATGTTCCCAAAGGGCCCCATAACGCACCTTAACGGTGTAGCTACGAACTATCAATAATCCCACCGTCTGTGATAGCTCGGATCTTGCAAGCTGAGAGGTTTCCTCTGAAACAGGACAGGCGATGGTATCTGGCTGAGCAACAGTGTCAGCCACAGACAGCACCTGGAATGTGTTTGTCAGACTAACTGGAGAGGCCTTACGTGTTGCCTCATGGGAAGTCTTTTGCTGCCTTTTAAGCCCTTGGGCGCCCTACCACTCGATCACGGGTGATCGGTTAACCTCAGTGCGAGCAGTAATTGGTCTGGCCACGTGTGAGGACTGATTGGAGCAATCTGACGTGCTGCACGTCCGTTGGATCCCTACGGCCGGCCCGCAACCTTGGTGCCTATCTACTGCAGCCTCAAGCTGTGTAACTGAAGACACACAGCCAGAAGCTGAGAGCGAAGTGTCACCAACTCGGCTCGCATCTGCACACAACAATCACAGTCGCTGTTCGTACTAAAGACGGTGGAAAACTGAACTTCCTATGTAAACGGACTATCGATTCGAACTGCAGAGCTCTATTGTAGACGCTTAGGAAAACACAGGAATTGTGTCTAATAAATTAGATTAATACGCAGAGATTCAAAAACCTAACTATCGAAGCACTCAGGTGAAACTAAATAATGTGCCCCTGATTACGAACTTGTAATACGTCACAAAATCCTTTTACTTTCCGACGAAAACTAAAACGAGAGAATTGTGGCTATTAGGTATTAAATTAACATGCTGAAACTCAATAAACTAAACTTTCAAAGCACACTGATGAAATTGTACAATTCACTCCCGGTTAGGAAATCGTAAAAGTCACAATATCGGTTACGTCCTTGTTGCCGCGTCTGTCTCAGCCGGTCGCTGTTGCCTGACTAACAATAACAACTATCTGAGATTGACCATTACCCTCCAGCACCTACGGTAGCTTTGGATGGTGGAATCTGAAGCGAACTCGACGATCTAACTGAACCCAGATGTGTTACATCGGGCTCATTTCAAGACTCTGGCTGGCGTAGCCCGTTTTAGGGATGTTATTGTCCACAAACCATTGACTCAAAGACGTTGTTTTATGGTAGGGTGCAGTGTCATGCTAAAACGAGCAGCCATCTTTCCAAAATAGCCCCACTTCTGTGATATCAGCTCATTTCCTTCTGCATTTAGCATTCCATTACCTTTCTAATGGGAATAAAAACTAACTGTAAAGACACCCTCGTACCATAACAGAATTCCCTTTATGCTCAGGTGACATTCAATGGCAATTCCGTGTGACAGTCGCTGAGATCTCATCTACTCCATCTACTGTTACTACTTTTCTACTAACAATCCACTACTTCATACCTAGTTTTCTATTGTCGGATCCGCCTCTCGTGACAACTAATGGTCTATTCCACATTACACACGAGTGTACCGATATGGCTGTATACTATGAAGAATGGCGGCACTCTCTTTCTAAAAAGAGGCATTTTAAATAGGCCGTGTTAACAGGCAATGAACTCCACTGCCGGTCGTCGGATTACACGTGGGTTCCCTGCTAGGTGTGAGGGAGCGCATGGTTGGGATGTATCCATGGATGGATCCTGATGGCAGAATAATAAACTTTATTGATCAACAGCTATACATTGGTTGTTAACTGGAATCTGTCGCCTCGGTTTCGGCGCTCTGGCCTTGCTGGATCATACTGCGCATACTGCAACAGGTGGAGCCACGAGCCTATAGCCTTGTTGTGATCATGGCTGGAGGTGTGGCAGCGGGATATGTCAGTGTCTGGTTTATGCGACTATCCCTGGCCTCGGCTGTCTGGTGCACTAAAATCGAATCATGCACTTACCTCAACACTTCGTTACACGATGTCTGCGGTACTAGTAAACACACCGCATTTTTCCTCGTTTGATACAACACTCTGTCCTCTGTGCAGAACTGCTGTTGTTTAGCAAATCGTTGACACTCAAGACCAGCACTTTGTGGTGCCCTCCATTCACGTACATCAATGCCTGTGCATTCCCTAGCATACACCTTATCGTTTAGTCCGTTAGCGTTAGTGTGCGACCTTCCCGCTGATGTACTACCTCACAATGCATCTTCCTTAACTGCAAGACCCATCTTGACAGTCTACTACTCGGATCTTTAATATCTAAAGACCACTTTAGCGCTGCATGATGAGTCACCCCTTAAATCGTCTACCATATAGGTAAAAACGATCACATCCAATTCAGAAAAATCACTAAGAGCATTTCCTTCTCCGTAGTGGAATAAATTCGTTCAGCATTACTGGGTTGCCATGAAGTATACGCAAAGGGCGCTACCGTCTATCTTCTTCCTGACTCAAAATGACTCTAGAGCAAAATCGCTGGAATGACTAGAAAGAATAAACAGTTTTTCAAAATCCGGATAGAAAAAGATGGGACTAGATGTCAACAGATCTAACTTCTGCAACGCCGCTTGACACGCAGCTGTCCAATGAAATTTCACTGCTTTCTGTAGCAATTGCGTGAGAGATCTTGCAATTTCTGCAAACTTCGGACCATACCATAAGGTTAAATTTCGCGAATCCCGAATAAGATTGCAATTCCTCTGTATTGGCAGATGTTGGAAACCTTTGAACGGGCTCAACTAGATTTGAGCCGGCTTGAGTGGCCGAGCGGTTCTAGGCGCTACAGTCTGGAACCGTGCGACCGCTACGGTCGCAGGTTCGAATCTTGCCGCGGGAATGGATGTGTGTGATGTCCTTAGGTTAGTTAGGTTTAACTAGTTCTATGTTCTCGGGAACTGAGGACCTCAGAAGTTACGTCCCATAGTGCTCAGAGCCATCAACTAGGTTTTAATCGGTACGAATTCCATCCTCCCATATAATGTGTCCCAGATGCCGTCCTTCTTGCAATACAAAATGACATTCCTCCAAACTCAACATTAACCCTACTGCACACAGGTGATCGAACACACGCGTTGTGTAAATTGCTGTAAAATCACGGTTTACTTCATCCTCATCCAACACTTCTAAATTCTCAACCAGTGTACTCCGGTATAACTCTACTCACTCGGGGCCAAAAGTATCATTATTGACAGGCACTACCCTAGTGACGTCTACCTCCCGAACGTAGGACACGCTATTTCGTATAAAACAGTTAACTGCATCTAGTACTTCATTATCTGCAAGAGGTTCAACGATACACAACGAGTTCACTGGCAGGTCAGTATCAACATCAATGCAAACTACCTTTCCAGTGTCTTTCAGTATGTGATCCCGCAAATTGACCTTAACGGACCTTGTAAGCAGCTGAATTGGTTTCCGTGATGTGGACCTTGCGACAGTAAACGTATTCTGGTTCCAGAACCTAGCTGAAACAATGTTCCATCCAGTTCTACCGTAAGCTGTTCCAGGTCAATTATGGGGCAATGTGCAGTCAGAGAATCATGTCAGAGAATCACGTCGTATGTATCGCTAACTACGGGAGGTTCTTCTGCGTCCACTTGGGAGTTAACCTTCCCTACTAGGAACCTGAGCACTCTAGCACCGAGTGAATTTACACGCCCTCCATCTAAGTCACTTAACATCCAGCGTGGTCCACTTAACACATTTGCCCCAAATACTCCCTTACTTGCAATCGATGTCTGAGAATCGGTAAACAATAATATTATACGTAATTTATCCCTCACATAGCCGGTTAGGGATAAGTCTGATGACTGATGATCTCAGATGTTAAGGCCCATAGTGCTTAGAGCAATTTGAATCATTTGAAAAAGTCTGCCTCTGCTATCTTACATGAGCTAACTTTTACAGGAAGATTGGCACAGTGGACACTCCGCCACCTGAGCCATTTAACTGCTGCCTGTAAGGTCTACACTGTGACTGAAACTTCCGTTGTTGCTAATTTCTGTTATGGCATTGCCGATCCGAGTGCCAAAATGTGTTACAATACCTGCAAACTCTTTGTACATGACGCTTTCGTCCATACTGAAAACTATTTATATCTATTCTAAAAACTGTCCGATATTCACGTGACCTAGTCAATGACTCGATTTCATTTAGTGAAAAATACAATATCCAACGCTTCATTCAAATAATTAGGATATTCCAGACGAACTTTTCTTGACATTTCCCGACCCGTTTCGCAGCTTTAAGCCACATTGTCAGGTGAACGTACTTGGTAAAACGAAGAGTACGGTGTCACCACTTTTTGCGGATATAGAAATTAGTAGAGGAATGTCTAAAATACACTCACAATGTTGAAGGCTAGTGTTCACATCAATCGCTCCTAGTCAAAAGTTACCATTCAGAGATTATCGTAAATACTATGGCGAGCGAAAGGTAAAGAAAAACAGACCCATTCAATAGAAATTTGGAAATTTGTAGTAAGGTCTTATGGGACCAATCTGCTCAGGTCATCGGTGCATAAACTTAGAATAACCTACGCTAAGGACGACACACACACCCATGCCCGAGGGAGGACTCGAACCTCCGACGGGGGAAGCCGCGCGGACTGTGACAAGACGCCCTAGATCGCGCGGCTACCCGGCGCTGCATCATTCTTTAGAATCTGCCTGCATCTAAACAGAACAAAAGAAAATATTTTATAGCGAGCGGACAATATTTTTTTTGAAAAAAGACTTTGGATTGGCGATAAAGAATTGCCACTGCTAACATGATTAGTCGCGGCACATGCAAATTACAATGGGGAAAGAATCAGATCTGTCTTACCAGTAAGACGGCCGGGCAGCTCAGTGCAGAGCAAGGCAAAAGCGCCCCCAAGAGCGACAGAGAAGGGCTGGATGGCGGAAGGGAAGCTATCCATTTGGACAGTGTGAGGCCATATATCTATGACTAGTATACTTATGACTGAGTCGCTATCTTTACAAGCGAGAACAGTACAGAATTTTTTACATGCTAGTACGTAATCATACAAACAATCAAAATTAGTAAGAATGCTAGGGTGCTTTAATTCTAGCTGGTTATTCAACGTGCACTGTGTGTTTTCTTTTTTAAGTCTAAAAATTTCGACTTCCTTCAATATATTCAAAATATGGGTTATTTGTTTTTTGTGAAGCAGTTTTAAATTTTCTAAAGGGCTTGTGATGCAGTTCCCCTCTTCGCGTAAGTGCCCTGTTAACGCAGAGCGGGGATTATTTTAGTCAAGGTCTTCCTGAAATCTAATTCGAAATAATCTACCGGTTTGTCCTATATATTTCGTAGGGCAATCGTTGCATGTAATGCCGTATACATCGGCTTCAGTGCATTTATTCACCCCAGCTTTTTCCTTGTGCCTGAATATTCTGCCTAGATGTAAAAATGTAAATTACACTGGAATAAAGTTTTTGGATCTCATACGGCTGCCAATATATTTTTGGATATTGCACGCAGATATGGTATACTAAAAAAATAGAACCTTCATTTGTTTGCTCGACTGGTCTACGAGTTATAAAATTTGCCTGTTATCTGCTACTGGAAGGAAGATATTTCTTTCTGAGTGTATTTCTATTAATTGTGCTAATAAATTCTATTTTGTAAGCGTTTTGATATTCTATGTACTGTATATCATATTCAGCCAAGTGAGCTTGTCTGGTAAGGGGCAATTCACACATACGGTTTAACATGGCTCGGAATGCTGCGGATTTAGATTTCATTGGGTGACATGACTGCCGAATGCTGCGGATTTAGATTTAGTTGGGAGGCATGACTGCCCGTGTATGACAAGATCTGTCGTGATTAGTTTTCGGCAGATATCAAAGCCTACATTTCCATTTTTTACGGTACCCTGGAGATCCAAAACCGGTAAAGTGTTATTCGCAGCTCACTGCCCAGTGAACTGTACCTTTTGGTTCAAACTATTTAGATCCCTAAGAAACCGGTCATTTTCAACATTATTACCATCATATAATACGAAGACATCGTCAACCTATCTATTCCATAAGAAAAATCTTCTAGTATTATGAGGTAATATTGTCATAAATTCTTGCTCCAAGTTGATCATAAAAATATCGGCTATGCATTAGGCAAGAGAAGAACCCAAGGCTATGTCTTCTTGCTGGGTATAAAAATCATCCCCTATTTAAAATAATTGAAAGATAGGACAATTATTAATAAAGGCAGTATTTCTTTCATATTTTCAGATGGTCTCTCAGAAAATTTACTCATATTCTTCATGATAACACTTTACACCTTAACAAGAGGTATATTAGCATATATGTTATGGACGTCACATGTCATCACACGTGTGGTTGGCGCTAAGATTTCATCCTGCAAATTGTTCAGAAGCTGTTTCCTATTTTTTATACTGAAATTAGTAGGATGTGGTGGCACCGTGCTTTGCTTTTTACCATGTAGTTTCACCTGGTAATGCTGCTTAAAACCGCAAAGCCAGTCGTGTTTTAATAAACACTAATTTTACCAGATGTGAGCGGAGTCCTTCCTAACTTCATGCCTTTCAACAGTTACTGTTGCCCGGAATATAAAATAGTTTGACATTTCGGGTTGTTGTCCTCTAACAAATGCGTCAAGAGCCCTCTGCTATGGTTCCCGCAAAATTTTCGATTTAGCTCTATCATCATCCGAGAGCTCATAGGTGCCTTATATTGATGTTACGAAAAGGGCCAGCAAAACTAAATCGATCCGTTCTGCTTACGGAAACCCTAGCACGTTGTTCCCGACAATATCCTGCCGTTTTCTGCTTTCTATAACTCTCTATTAACTCTTCCTGAAGCTCCTAAAATGTTTCAGCCTCCCTTAGATTCTCGTTACACACAACATGTCAAAAATGGTTCAAATGGCTCTGAGCACAATGGGACTTAACATCTGTGGTCATCAGTCCCCTAGAACTTAGAACTACTTAAACCTAACTAACCTAAGGACATCACACACATCCATGCCCGAAGCAGGATTCGAACCTGCGACCGTAGCGGTCACGCGGTTCCAGACTGAAGCGCCTAGAACCGCACGGCCACACCAGCCGGTCACAACATGTCCTCTAGCAACACACAATAATTGCTCCTTATTCCATCCCCCTAATTTGGTGGCTGAGGCCAAATTGCCAAAAAAGACAAATACATCTTCCTCCTGTTTCCCTGAAAACAAGATAACCAATCCCGCAGCAGTGACATCCAGGATGGGTAAGTTGGGATGTGACGTCTCCCTCTCCACGGCTTTGGGCTTATTTACCTCTATCTGTAACTTATCTACCTGATCCCTAAGTTTGTCGATAACCTCAGCGGCCGAATGTTTCTTCGCAATGACTACAATTTAGTCAAGAGCACAATATATCCCAGGAATATAAATAATGAACCAGGAAAAGGGGCAAACAAAATAACAGAAGTCGCCACTTGCTTCGTTAGATGCGTGGTACGCCGCCTTTGTAGGTGCTCCATACTGCTAACTCCACGTGATCCGTCCTCCATGATGCCTCAGCACTCTCCCTAACACCCTCTACAGCACATTTTACGCTACTTCTGACGATACCTCGCCATGAATAACGACAAATGTTGTCGTAATGTCTTCGGTGACGTGTCCTCATTTGATAATTCAGTTCTTTTTCATCATCTCCTAGCAGCTTGCCTGTGCTGTTTGCACATGACTTTCTTCCGACTGTCTTGATATCGGTATGAAACTTGTAACAACAACGACGTTGTACTATTGTACATATAAGTAAATTTTTTTTCCATCTGATTTTTCGATAAACTAGTGTAATTGATGTTCTGATTTCATTTCTTTTTTGTTTCATGTCATTGTGTAAGAAAACTGTAAACAAGTTTCAATGTGAATATTAATGTTTATGTCAAATGTCAAGCAATATTGTAATAGAATTGAAATGTAACAAATGTTGAAACTGTTGTAAGATATTTAAAATTGCAATAGTGCGTCTGGTCCATACGTAGGCAATGTGTTAGGATATGTAGAATGCAAAACCTCGGGTGAATACCCTGTCTGTAAGGGAGCGGTAAAAGGTGGATGGCAGGCGAGCGCGGGGAAATGCACGCGGGCACTGCACGGCGCAACGGGCTCAGCAGTAGTAGTTGGAGTTTGGCATTGGTTTGAGCAACACCTTCTGGAGCGAGGAGGCTCTCCTGGAAGACGTAGTTTCACTGAGACTCGGGTATGCTGTTCCAACGCCCTCACAGCATGGCTAAATTCCATAGGCACTAAATGGAAATGTATTGCGACGCTAAGAAGAATTAAAGTGCCGACACGTCAAGAGCCATAGCTGTGGTTGTATGTGTGCTCTGTGCCTTCCCATCTCGCCGCCCGCCAACCGCCGCATCGGTACAAACAGGTTGAAACTTTTAGTACTGTATTCGTATGGACCATAGAGTGAACTGTTCAATAATAACCAAAATTTTACCAGAACTTTCCCCTCATTTAATTATCCTCACAACTAACCTAGACAGGGTCCTTTCCAAATGTTGTGCAATCCAAGTGTCCCGCAATGAAATGTTAAATTTTGTGTTAATAATAATTACTTGCAGACCTAGTTATCTTAGAATGGTGTTTAAAGAACTGTTTTGTTAATGAATAACGAAGGTCTAACGAAGTTGAAAGATAACTTTAATATTGATATAGTAATGAAGTTTAATTATTTCGAGACAGATATAAAGGTATTTAAATGAACAGTAAATAAGAAAAAAAAGAGTAGTAACTCATATACTGGAAATCTTGAACGCATAATAATTTCAGTAATCAATTTTTTTTATACAGTTTCAGAGTCCCCCCCCCCCTTTTTATTCATTTGAATTCTGAAGTGTTCTAAATTGGTTTGACCAGCAAAAGTTAAAGTCAATATAAAAGCCAAAATTTACCAGTGTTTTATCTTTATTAAAATTGACATTTTGTGTGTGGCCCGAAAGTGCTATTTCTAGGGTATCCTATGCCCGATTTTAATCAGATCAATAGACAGTACGAAGTTTTGTAGTATACATTACAGTGTAGTGTTATGTATTCATGGTTTTTTGCATATCAGTACACAACGTGAAACTATCAGTTTAACAGATTTTCTGGTTCTAAGATTTTACTATATTATGCAGTGTTACTACGTGTTGTTTTGCATGAATATACACCAACTTGTACAGGGAAGAAACTCAGTTAATGCGTAATTAGGCTGGCGACCGTATTATTATTAAATTGGTAGCATCTGCATTGTTGCTTTTGGTCAATACTGACGTGTAATTGCATTTCGAACTTGCTTGACGGATCATTGTTATAACCGAGTGGGTGTAAGTCTGATTTACCACCATTCAGGTACACGCGGTCGATATCTATACGAAAATCCTTTCTCATAAGGTGAAGCCCGTTCACATACCATAGTACTGGCTTTAAGGAGTATTGTGTGCCCCATGCGCATGTTACAAACTTCCTGACCAGAGTTAAGCTGGAGTAAAATGATTTTCGCTTCTATAGGATGTAAATCATTTTTAGTGGTGTAGTCATTAGCGGACTGCAGTGCGACGACTTCTGTTAAGATTAGAACTATTAATACTGGTAGGTCGTTGTGACCGAGAAGTTCTGGGCGCTTCAGTTTGGAACCACACTGTTGCTACGCTCGCAAGTTCGAATCCTGCCTCGGGCATGGATGTGTGTGATGTCCGGTGACCTCAGATGTTGAGTTCAAACGGTTCAAATGGCTCTGAGTGCTATCGGACTTAACATCTGACGTCATCAGTCCCCTAGGACCTAGAACTACGTAAACCTAACTAACCTAAGGACATCACTCACATCCATGTCCGAGGCAAGATTCGAACCTCCGACCGTAGCAGCAGCGCGGTTCCGGACTGAAGCGCCTAGAACCGCTCAGCCACAACGGCCGGCTCAGATGTTAAGTCCCATAGTGCTTAGAGCCATTTGAACAATTTTTTAATATTGGTAGTTTTACTTTTACTTCGCGTGAAAAAGATCCCACATTTTCGGGCGGCTTATGACTACCAGTTGTTTCACTTATTTGCTCGGCCTCATCTACATCTACATCATACTCCACAAGCCACCTAATAGCGGAAGGTACTTTCTGTATCATTATCTGATCCCTCCAACCCTGTTCCACTCGCGAATAGTGCGTGGAAGGAATGATTGTCGGTAAGGCTCCGTATTCGCTCTAATTTCTTGAATTATCAGTTTGTCGTCAACACGCGAGTTGTATTTGGAGGGAAGTAATACGTTGTCCGACTTCTCCTGAAAAGCGTTGTCCCGAAATTTCAATAGTAAATCTCTCCCTGATGCACAAACCTCTCATGTAACTTCTGCCAGTGGGTTTGTTTATCATCTCCGTAACGCTATGTCACCAGCTAAATGATTCCGTGGCGAAGCGCGCTGCTCTTCGTTGGATCTTCTCTATCTCCTATACCATTCTTTCCTGATAGGGATCCCAGATAGATGGACAGTAATCAAGAATCGGGCGAACAAACGCCTTGTAAGCCACTTATTTCGTGGATGAGTAACATTTCCTTAAGATTCCCCCGGTGAAACTGAGTCTGGTGTCTGCTTTTCCCACTATCTGCTTCATGTGGTCATTCCACTTAAGGTCGCTCTGGATAGTTACGCATGGATGTTTTACGCCAGACGCTGTCTCCAGCTGTTTGTCATCAATAGTGTAGCTATACAACAGTGGTATTCTTTTCCTATGTACGAACGATACGTTACATTTATTTACGTTCAGGATCAACTGCCAGAGCCTGCACCAATCATCAGTTCTTTGCTGGTCGTTCTGAAAATTCTTACTTACTTCTGGCGTTGCTGCTTTGGTACAGACAACTGCATCATCTGCGAATATCCTTAAAGAGCATCCGACCATTTCTATTAGATCACTTATATACATATTACAAACAGCAACGGTATTATCACATTCCTCTATGATAGTCCGGATATTTCCTTTTCATCTGTCGATTTTGTTCAGTTAAGAGCGACGTCTTGAGTTCTTTCTGCATGAAAGTCTAGAATACAATCGCAAGTCTGGTCCGATTCTCCGTAAGCTCGTATTTTTTTACTAAACGGCAATGAGTGACGATGTCAAATGCCTTACGGATATCAACGTGAATGCCGTTGTCCATTACGCTGTGGATCTCATGGAGGAATAGAGCGAGCTTAGTTTCGCAAGATCTCTGTTTGCGGAACCAATGTCGATTTTTATAAAGGAGATTTTCACTTTTCAAAAATGTCATAATACTTGAGCATAAAACATGATCCATAATTATACAGCAAACTGGCGTCAATGATATAAGTATAAATGTGCGGATCTGTCCTGCGGCATTTCCTAAAAACGATAATGACTGCACTTTTTCCAGTCGTTAGATACCTTTCGTTGCTCAAGCGATCTGCTATAAATTACTGCTAGAAGGGGAGCAAGTTCTATCGCATAATCTTTATAGAATCTTATAGGTATCTCATCTGGTCCTGACGCCTTTCCACTACTAAGCGATAGTAGCTGATTTTCAGTTCCGCGATCGGTTATTTCAATATCTGCCATTTCAACGTTCATACGACGATTGAAAGGAGGTCTAGTGTTACTCGGTGAAACAACTTCAGAAGACAGAATTCAGTATTTCGGCCTTCTCTCTGTACCTTCCGTTTCGGTGCCGGTGTGGTCGCTGAGAGAATGAAATATGATTTGGCCCACTTACTGATTTTAGATACGATCAAAATCTCATGAGGCTTTTACTCGGGTCGGTTGACAACGTCTTGGTTTCAAAATCACAGAACATTTCTATCACTGCTCTCCTTATGCTCATTTTCGCTTCGTTCACTTTTTGTTTGTCAGCTAGTTTTTTACTTCTCTTGAAACTGAGATGAAGTGATCTTTGATTCCGCAGCTCTATTCTAACATGGCTATAAAACCATGGTGGATCTTTCCCCTGCCTTAAAATTTAATTGGAACACACTTCTCAAGGGCATATTAACGAAGTCTTTGAATTTTTCCCATTTCTTCTCCACATCTTCATCCTCATCACCGAATATTTCGTTGTGAGTGCTGAGATATCCTGAAATTTCTATCCTGTCACCCTTGCTGAGAAAATACGTCTTTCCACCATTCTTAACATTCCTTGTAGGAACCGTCCTCATAAACGCTGTCACAGCTTTATGACTACTGACACATTCTTCTAAGTTAAATGAGTCGAGGTCTGTTTGTAGCCAGTCGGTCTAAGACATTACTCTCACAAGGTGGTTCTCTATCTGTTCAAGGCAATTTTCCGACAAGACATCCAGAACAATGCCACACGAATCCCTCTCTCTGGCACCAGTTTTGATGGCATAATATTCCCAATCTATACCTTGTAATTTGAAGTCGCCCCCTATTAAAACGGCATAATCAGGAAAATTACTAATGATATTCTGCAAGTACTGTCTGAAGCGCTCTGCAACTACAGATCCTGAGCCAGGTGGTCTATAGAAGCATCTGATCACCATTATTGACCGTTCTTTTTTACTCATTTTCACCCATATTAATTCACATTCGGAATCCGTGATAACCTCGCTACATTTTATCGAATTTTTTACTGCAATAAACGTCACCATTGGCGACTAACCTATCCTTACGATAAACATTCCAATGTGAACACTAGGGTTTCGTTGTCATTGGCGTCTGATTCCAACCACCTTTCTGTTCCCAACTCTATCTAAGCAATATAGTCTTCAGTAAGCGATATTAATTGTGGGACCTTTCCTTGGATGCTCCTGCAGTTAACTAAAATTTATTAACCTCTTTTTTTCTCCGATCGGCGAGGACCAAGGTTCTCTGAGGTCACTGTGGGCGATTTAACCGGCAAATCGTCTTTGATCCCAAGGGAGGAGTTCTGTAAACTAAAAAAGCTCCTTTAATGTCTATGTTTGCAAGAACAACAGTTTGTGTTGTTGGTTTTCGCTATCCAAAGCTGAGGCAGCCTGTGTTAACAATCCGCCTATCTAAGACACTAATATCGAGAAGATAGATGCGATGTAAAGGAAAAGTAACAAGGAAATCTGAGCAGTCTCTATAACGGCAATAAAGAATTTGACCTAAATCGCAACTGTGGCATCAGGGCTGCAAAGGAGAATTCCTGACTTCGCGTGTGCATGTCCCTCGAATGTAACGAGAAAATTCACTACGAACATGAAGTGTCCTGAAAATTGCAGCTCAACTCTCCTCTCTGTCTCAGAATTCTCGCAAGGTTCGCTAAGAATGAGCCAGTGGCATAAACTTCAGCAAAGTCGAAGGTACCACCGAGTGTCATTTGAGAACTTCGGGGACCGTTATGAGACACAAGGAATATGACAAAACAGATCTGTAGCAACGACCCCAAAACAGGGGCAATATCTAGGCTTAACGCCACAACGGATGCCAAGTATGTCCGCAAGACAGCTGGCCGTGGAGCTTAACTGTGACTGAGTGGCTGTCCTGTACCGCCGTGTCTCACTGACCAGACGGCCCTCAGTGCGTGACGTATTCATGGAATGTTGGACGCAGGCTCTTACGACGAAGAATTGTCTTCTTCACAGATAAATCTCTATTCATTTTTCAAATATGTTGTCGTTTCATATGGGTCTCGTAAGGAAGTGACCCATGCTGCCTTTAATAGGTACATATTGGTGAGAGGTGTGTTTATTTATTTAATATACTCTGCTGGTCTGTTATCTAGAGATGAGATCGGACTATACGTAGCACATGATTTGGCTTGACTTTAGCACCTAATATACTAATATAGTTGCAAATGTGATAATGTAAATAAGCATTATGGTGTTAAAGGGGAAAATTGACTTAAAATATCTTCATAAACAGAAAAATTTAAAAGAAGAGTAAAAAAGTTTATGCACTACTATATGGCCACCTCCTACACACATATATGTCCATTCGGAATTGGAATTGAGAAGGCATATTCTAATTGTCTGTTACACTGGACTGCATTGTTGGGCCACGAAGTTGGTAATATATGTTTGCAGACTACGCTACTGCATACTTGGTGTCAGAACCATGTTAGATTCCTGATTTTCCCATGGAACATTGAGTTACAACTCAGGATTCACAGGGGCTGCGATACTGTGCCTCCAAATGCGTGGAAGTTGGAATGTAGCAGTTAGGGTCTGAGGAAGTCTTCCACAGTACTCCTCGAGGCTCATCTCCTCACTGTTACCGGAAAGATGTCGTTGGTGAATCTCCAGGAGTGGTACGCCTCGTTTTCATGATGTGTGGCCTTTTCTTCGTTGACTCTCTGCCCCGTAGGCTTGAAGTTCATAAATTGATATTTTAGCTTCAGTCGAGCTCAACTGATGCCACACTATCTATATTATCTTACAGGCTGTTGTATTACCAAAAACGATGCTTAAATTATCTGTAGCATCTAGTGTGTGGTACATTCTTAGACGATGCTACCCAGGTGCTGATTGCTCCACATTAAAATCTGTATGAGTTTGTGGAGCGTTGTCGTTCTTTCGATCCTTGAGTGAGTGGTTACGTGTGCAAGACGACATTGCTGGTAGTGTACAGCCTCTTTAGTCGAAAGGAAGAGTGACACTCTGGTCCTTCGTTTCATGTTAGGGAAGTACTGGTAAGTTCTCCCTGTTTCTGTCCTGTCCTACATTGCTTGTCATTCTCTATCAATGCATGCCTTTATTTGCTTATTCGATGTGGCTCTTACACCCAGTATCTTCTTTCGCTTACCATGTTCGCCTTTTTGAGTCAATGTTGTGGACCTGTCTTACTGCTAGGTCTAGGAGCAGCAAGTCTAACATCACGAGCTGCGCCTCAGACGGTGCTGATCTACACACGCTTGTCAGGTGCAGTAGTACACTTGTACGGTCTCGACGTAGAGCCTTTGCTGTCCTAACCTTTTTGGCTCTATGAGACCAAACGCTCGACCTGTAGCCCACAATAGCGATTAAGATTACACTGCGGTATGTTCTTACTGGTCTTAGTGAAAGCTGAAAACTTCTTTGGCCAATTATTGCTAATTCGTTCAGGATTTTATTGCCTCCCTTACAGACGATTGATATATGGCCATGAGAGATTTGCTATTCGTCGATGTTGATGTGAAACTACAGGGCTGGTCTTAATTAGGACCTGGTATGGGGAAGGCTTTATCCTCCGTGGCTGTACATCGTTCTTGGTTAGCCGCAAGAGAGTGTTCAGTCACAAGAGGGAAGCTGATGACTAGAGGTGCCTGCAGATTTCAGATAACGCACCCACAAGCACAATTTTTCCTTTTTTATGGTTGACCATAAATGCTGCACAGTTGCTTCTGATTTGTGATAATATCTGTTCACACCGAACTCCGATGACTGATAAAATTTACGCGATTGAAAATATTCATGACCTGAAATGACAACTACGTCTCTGAATATGGAAAATATTGACCAACAACAGGATACGCGACTAGAAAGCGGCGGGGAATAACCACATACCATAACAATTACGACATTGATAATCGGAGAAATTTCCTACACATATTTCTGTCTTTTGGATCGGTATTTGTGAATTATGAACGTGGTTCATTATATGTTTTGGATATATTACTAAGATAAACTTCATGCGATTAAGTTCGGTTATTCTGTAGCTCTTCAGTCATAGAGTTAAAAGCGTCCTATCTCTTCTTGTTTGCTGATAACTTTTTGGTACAGGCATAACTTCTGATATCAAACATATTCTGCCCTGGTACCTTCATTTTCCCTTAATACGAAAAGTCCTTATTGGTTCAGATACTCCGTTCTCACCCTCATTCAGTCCTCTTTCCTTCTTTCGTCCGCACGTTTTCCGTACCTTTTACGCACTGCACTGTTCAAGATAGGGGCACGTAAACCACGCATCTGTAGCGTTTTCGTATTTGCACACGTTTCGCATTTGAAACCTTCAGTCGTATGTTTACACTGTATTTTCTGAGAATGGTATTTCAGACGGAGCTCTGCTGTTAACTACTTCACAAGCCCAAAACGTGGCAGACACTCCTGTCTAGAAACAACTGCATACAGTACTCCTTAGTTAGTTCGTTCACTCTTCGTTACATGACATTTACGTATCACAATCTGTCGTTATTGAAGCTCGCTCCATTAATTGAGGGTAGTTTTTCCAAAACCAGATATAAATTTCCATACACTGCAACGAACGGTAGAATGTCTCTTTGCTTCGGTGCATAGACTTACAAATTTAGCGGGCAATGCCTCAAGCAGTAATATTTCGTGCTCATTGTTGCCAAAATATCACAATATGCATACGTTCCGATCTGATCACAGTAAAATACACAGAGGGGCCGTTCTAGTCGAAGTAAACGTGAAAAATATGGGAATTGCCTCTGTAATCCATTTATTTTGCTCATTCGGACGAACTTTAAATTACGTTCAGGATTTTCAGTCATGAAGAAATAAACTGTTCATGTTATTTTCTATTCGTATGAGGAAGTTGTAATGCATAACCACGACAGGGATAAACAAATTACGTACAGCCTGAATAACAGGTTTTAGAGTCACAAGCTATGGTAACTCTTTAGCATTGTTCCCACACGAGGCTCATAACAATGAAACATCGCTGGACGTGGTGCGTGTGTTGCCAAGCAACTGTCTGCCTGGTGAGTCGAATCTATTCGAGTGTGTATCGAAGTTTGCAGGAAGCGAATTTGGTGAAAACTTAGGTGTGCTACATATCTTTCGTAGGAGGAGTTTAGGTCACCGCTGAGACAAGTTTAACTGTTGAAGACAGGCAGATAACAGAGTTAGAAAGCCATGAAGCCAGTGGAGGTAAGTGACCAATAATCATTTATCTCAGCCATCATCAACGTCCATGCAGAAACCCCCTACTGTGTACTTCAACTATAAAAACCGCTACTGCTGAACGCTGTGGTCATAATCAAAATAATATAAAGCTTGAATCAGAGTAATTTCTTAGATTGTTAACAGATATTTCCAGTGTCCCTGGTGTGTGGAATCGCAGTCTCCAGTGTCAATTGTGTATCACTGCATGTATAAATCTATACTCCGCAATCCACCCTACGACGTGTTACGAAGAGTGCCTTTGTCTTCTCGCCTTTCCTGTTTTATTCAGGAGAGATGCTTGAAAATGTCGCGTAATAAGGGCTGCAGTTTCTCTCAGTTTCTCGTCATTGCCATTTCGCGAGAGCAATAAGGGAGGAGATAATACGCAGCCTGATTGTTTTCGCAAAATACTCTCTCGGAATTTCAATAGTAGCTTCTTCGTGGTGCGTAACAAATTCCGTAGCGTCTGCCAATGGAGTTGAGCAGTTCCATAACACTCTCGATCCAACAAAACAATCCCATGATGACACATATCTATCTGCGTTGTATCACCTCCTACTCCTCTATTACATCAGACTAATCGGTCGAACGAGATTTTTGTACCTGTTTTTGTGGATGAATTACATTACCTCAGGACTATTCTAGTGAATCTCAGCTTGGCATCCGCTTTTCCTAAATTGATTTAAGTCATCATTCGACTTCAGGTCGCTACGGATTGTTAATCGCAGGTATTTTCTGGCTGTTTGAGATTCCGTTGATTTATCGCCAACATCTTAATAAAAAAATAATGGACTTCTTTAACTGTTTACACACAATATGTTACAATTATTTGGATTTTTAGTGTCCAACCTATTCTTGTGCTACTAATCGATTCTCCGTAAAAACTTCTTCATTTCGCTTACCGTCTTTATGCACTGCAACTGTCCTGTAGACAACAGATTCGCCTCCGTATAGCCTCGAGGAACTTTCGACCTTAACCACAAAATTAATCAAGATCTGTGTTTTCAAAAGACGCTTTTTGAATTTTCTTTCGAAAAGATTCGTAATTCGTGGATATAAAACATGTTCCATATTCTACAACAGATTGTTGTGGCAATAAGGGCATATATTTATGTGCATCTATCCAGCAACCCTTCTCGAAAACGGGACTTTCCTGCGCTTCGTTTCCAGTCCATTGGCAACCTCAGCTGCTCCGGCGAGCTACGATAAAGTGGTACTTGTAGGGTCGCAAGTTCCTCGAATAATCTCTATAGAATGTCCCATAATACATCTGGTGCCGATGTGCTTCCTGCAGTGAGCGATTTTAGTTGACTTTTCTTTTTCGTTGTAAATTGTCTCGAAACTACCACTTCGGTGTCTGTAGAATAACTGAAAAGCAGAACCCTATAACGATCATTCGTGGTGAAAGATTTTCTGAAAATCTCATTACATTGGTTTTCTATCTACGCTCTACCAGTTCTGTACCAGTATGGTCAACCGAACGACCGAATACAAGATTTCAATTATTTAAGGGAATCTGCTATGAATTCACACGTCTCCAGAGTAATATGGTATATTGATAATTTTCACTTATGGACCGTCTGAGAGCAACTGAATAAAACACAATTTTAGTGCCATACGCGTTTCGCCTTTATTTTCTGCAAGGCATCATCAGTGGCCTGGAATATGTGCATATGTTAGCTATTTTATTTACATTTTTGTCACTGTGCCTATGGGTTATAAACAGTTCTGGTGGTTGGTATTTCCTATTAAGTAGTAATGTTTTGAACTGTACTTACAGGTTGCGTAGACAGTTTCTTACATATTACGCTCCTGTTGCATTTTTGGTGTTGTTCTTCTTCCTATGAGCGCCAATTTGCTGTTTTTTCCGCATTCCACAGCACTATGCACTGAACGCTTGTTTTAATGCAATGTTTTGGTTTCTGTTGCCGACTGTCAAATGTTTTTGCCAAAGATCGAATATTACTGCCAAACTTATGAGTGTAACTATTGAAGTATCTGTGGTCTTTTCGTGTATGCTTTTGTGTGTGTGTGTGTGTGTGTGTGTGTGTGTTTTTGGTGTCGTATTAATTTAATTTAATTTTATTTTATTGCATTTATTTATTTATTTATTTTTGTTTTTGTCCTGTGTATGTGTGTGTGTGTTTTGGTGTGATATATACACTCCTGGAAATTGAAACAAGAACACCGTGAATTCATTGTCCCAGGAAGGGGAAACTTTATTGACACATTCCTGGGGTCAGATACATCACATGATCACACTGACAGAACCACAGGCACATAGACACAGGTAACAGAGCATGTACAATGTCGGCACTAGTACAGTGTATATCCACCTTTCGCAGCAATGCAGGCTGCTATTCTCCCATGGAGACGATCGTAGAGATGCTGGATGTAGTCCTGTGGAACGGCTTGCCATGCCATTTCCACCTGGCGCCTCAGTTGGACCAGCGTTCGTGCTGGACGTGCAGACAGCGTGAGACGACGCTTCATCCAGTCCCAAACATGCTCAATGAGGGACAGATCCGGAGATCTTGCCGGCCAGGGTAGTTTACTTACACCTTCTAGAGCACGTTGGGTAGCACGGGATACATGCGGACGTGCATTGTCCTGTTGGAACAGCAAGTTCCCTTGCCGGTCTAGGAATGGTAGAAGGATGGGTTCGATGACGGTTTGGATGTACCGTGCACTATTCAGTGTCCCCACGACGATCACCAGTGGTGTACGGCCAGTGTAGGAGATCGCTCCCCAAACCATGATGCCAGGTGTTGGCCCTGTGTGCCTCGGTCGTATGCAGTCCTGATTGTGGCGCTCACCTGCACGGCGCCAAACACGCATACGACCATCATTGGCACCAAGGCAGAAGCGACTCTCATCGCTGAAGACGACACGTCTCCATTCGTCCCTCCATTCACGCCTGTCGCGACACCACTGGAGGCGGGCTGCACGATGTTGGGGCGTGAGCGGAAGACGGCCTAACGGTGTGCGGGACCGTAGCCCAGCTTCATGGAGACGGTTGCGAATGGTCCTCGCCGATACCCCAGGAGCAACAGTGTCCCTAATTTGCTGGGAAGTGGCGGTGCGGTCCCCTACGGCTCTGCGTAGGATCCTACGGTCTTGGCGTGCATCCGTGCGTCGCTGCGGTCCGGTCCCAGGTCGACGGGCACGTGCACCTTCCGCCGACCACTGGCGACAACATCGATGTACTGTGGAGACCTCACGCCCCACGTGTTGAGCAATTCGGCGGTACGTCCACCCGGCCTCCCGCATGCCCACTATACGCCCTCGCTCAAAGTCCGTCAACTGCACATACGGTTCACGTCCACGCTGTCGTGGCATGCTACCAGTGTTAAAGACTGCGATGGAGCTCCGTATGCCACGGCAAACTGGCTGACACTGACGGCGGCGGTGCACAAATGCTGCGCAGCTAGCGCCATTCGACGGCCAACACCGCGGTTCCTGGTGTGTCCGCTGTGCCGTGCGCGTGATCATTGCTTGTACAGCCCTCTCGCAGTGTCCGGAGCAAGTATGGTGGGTCTGACACACCGGTGTCAATGTGTTCTTTTTTCCATTTCCAGGAGTGTATATACATTTTTTGTGCTGTGTGTGTGTGTCTGTCTGTATTTTGGTGTTATTTAATTTTTTTTTCCGGAGGGGGGCTGTGTGTGTGTGTGTGTCCGTCTGTATTTCGGTGTCTTATGTATATATATATATATATATATATATATATATATATATATATATATATATATGTATAATGTTATCATTTCCTTTATTAAGTGTAGTAGGGAGCCTGTGCTGATGTGTGTTTGTTCATTTATCACATGTTTGTTTTCTGCTATGGCTTTCTGGATGTGGAAGTTTTCTTGCATTTGTATAAGATGTTTGTCATGGTTGCTTCTTCTCATTATTTTCATTTCTTGTTCCATGTTTGTAGGACGATGGTTGTAGTGTTTTAAATGCTCTGCAAATGTTGAATGGTTTGTTTCATACTTCCAACATCTGATATGTTCTTTGTATCTTGTTTCAAAATTCCTGCATGTCATGCCTATGTATACTGCATCACAACTTAGACATTCTAGTTTATATATTCCTGATTGTTGGAATTTGTCCCTCTTGGTAGCTGGCTGGCTTAGGTGTGATTGAAGGGTTTGCCCAGGCTTATATGCTATTTTGAAGCACTGTCTCTTTAGGATGTTTGCAACTCTGTGTGTTAGTTTATGTGTGTAGGTCATGGTGTACCATCTGGTTCTTTTCTGTGTGGTGTTGTCATTGTGTGTATTTGTTGAGTGTGTTTGTAAGTTTTCAGCCTGTGAGTTCTTTTGTATTGTGGAAATGTTGTGTTTGTTTTTTATTTTTGTTTTTATTTTTTGATTGAGCCTGTGTACCACATGTGTGTCATACCCGTTGTTCCTAGCTATTTGTATGATCGTGTTCATTTCTTGTTCATAGTTTCTCTTGCTGAGTGGGAGTCTGTTTAATCTATGTAACATGTGTCTTAGTGCTGCAAGTTTCTGGCTTTGGGGGTGGTTGGATGTGGAATGTATTATTGTGTCCGTGGCTTTTGGTTTTCTAAAGATGTTAAATGTATGTTTTCCATTTTTCTTTAATTGTAATGCCAAGAAAATTTATTCGATTTTCTTTTTCTTTTTCAAGTGTGAATTTTATGTTCTTATGAGCTTTGTTTATTTCTGAATGGAGTTCATCTATTTTTTCACTTGGCTCGTCTACCAGACAAATAATGTCATCCACGTATCTGTACCAATATATGATTTTGAAACTTTCATATGTGGTTATCTTATCAAATATCTGATTTTCAAGGTGGCTGATGAAAATGTTTGCTAGTGTTCCTGATATTGGGGATCCCATGGGCAGTCCATCAGTTTGTAGATAATATTCTTCCTCAAACTGAAAGTAGTTTTGTTCAGTTTTCAGTCTGAGCATATCTGTTATTTCTTTTATTGCGTCTGTGGTGAGGTTGCTGTGGGATGAGAGATTTTGTTCTATGATTTCTATTGTTTCTGTAATAGGGATGGAGGTATATATATTTTCTATATCGAATGAAATCAGTGATGCTGTGTGTGGTACCTGTATGTTCTGTATGTTTTCTATTAGGTTTCCTGTGTTTATCAGTGTTTTGTTGTTTTCTACTTTATAGTGTTTTGTAACTAACTCTTGGAGGTGTTTGGCTATGCGGTATGTTGGGGCTTTCTTGAAGTTGATAACAGGTCTCATTGGCATTCCGTCTTTATGTACTTTCGGTTGACTGCGGAGTGTTGGTGCTTGTGGGTTTTTCTGTGTTAAGTAGTATTTCTGTTTGTCTGTGAGTGTGTGTTCAATGTTTTTCAGTGTTCGTTTCACATTTGCCTGGAATCGTGTAATTGGATCTGACTTCAGTTTTTGTATTGCGTTGGTGTTCATGTATTCCTTGGTTTTTGTGATGTATTGCTCTTTATCCATGCGTACTGTTACATTTCAGACGGTCCATAAGTGAAAATTATCAATATACCGTATTATTACGCGCAACTGAGGGGGGACAGGACCACAAAAGTTGAAGACGTCTCCAGAGAATTAACACTTAAGGCAGGCTAAGCATGGGCCTTTTGGGTTCCAGCGAACTGCCGACGTGAACAACGTATGCTATTGGAGCTAATTCAGGAAAAGCTAGTTTCGTCAGTCCACAGCGTATATGAAGTAATTGGGAATACAAACTGCCAAATTTTAACTCTTGTGTCTCCGTCTCTGGTGTGCTCACGTTGCTCTCAACAGTAGTGAATTTTTGTCAAACGGAAATAAGTCTTTTAGATGGATCATCCGTAATTCCCCGATTTACCGCCATCACAGTTAAATTTTTTTGTTGTGTGCCCTATGCAAATAGATTTCCTTATACCTGGGCTCAACCAAATGAAACTTTTTGAGAACCACGATTGACTGGATGCGATCCAAAGTTTCTGGAATAACATGAATGTGAATATAGCTCTACTGTAGTAAAACGAGCATCCCAATTAAGCTTTTTTCATTAAGCACAAAACTGTGTCCACAAGAAGATGGGAGTGAGTGGACAGTAAAGGATATTCCAGCTTTAAATCATTATCACTTTCCGACACAGTATAAAAATTTTGTTTTTTCACTAGTTACAACCATATGTTGTGGAAGACGGAACTGAAACGTTTTGCAGTAACTACGTTCATACTGAATGTCATGATCAGCTTAGCAATAACATGTCATTTAAATGAAGTGTTTAGAAATATTTTATACAGGTTTCCGTGCTTAGTAAAATAAGTTTAATATGTTTACTAGCCTATGGAAAATCAAGATCCAGTACGACGCACGTCGGTACTATGTTGCGTCTGCAGAACATCATAGCATTTTCTAGCTAAGTACTATGAATAAGAAGATAATTTACATTTTAAAAATTTTATTTGCATGTTCCTGAAACACTGCATGTGTGATTTGAAAAGCGCCTTCAGTCACAACTTTTGTTATTTTATAAACCACGAGAGTTTAAGTTATAAAACACAAGAAGTTGTGACTGAAGGCGTTTTTTGATTCATACTTCCAGTGTACTGAATACAGAAATGTTTGAAGCTGCGAAATGTGGATGAAATTAAATCGATCTTTAGTCTTTTATTCGGACGCAGCACAATGTCAATCACCAAAGAGGTATACATGGAATATAATTACCTAAATGTGCCGAAGTCTGTTGCGCCTATTTATTAAAACATCTATTGTCATAAGAAACGCGCGGCAACATTACCGTATTTCATCCTTCTGCTACCGCTGCATTTTATGCTCAGCACTACTTTGACAACGCAACGACCCACAGTAAACGCAACTAGCAGCAATTTTTCCAATTGTTGAAATATTTACGGAAATTTGTGGATAATGTAGTGAAGGTGAGTGTTTACTGGTGTTTATATTAGAATACCTTCGCTAGCAAGGGAGACATTATAGACTCTAAAAAGACTTGTGGAAATAAATGTTCAGTGTGAACTGTTTATTGTATGGGGTGTCAGTAACATTCTACAGTCTGCACTTCCTATTGAAATAGTGAGTGATTTTGGTGAGCTCCAGATACGATTTACGACGATGCAGACCTGATTACCACGACGCCACTAAGCATCTTAAAATTTGCCACCAAATTAAAAGGATATCCAGAGCTTGTTGGAACTCCAGCCTATGCAGTGTATCACAAGGTAGCAGAAACGAAACCATTACTTTGAAATATCGGTGGCGTTCGGATCGGACAAAGATGTGTCACAAAATGGATCATATCTTTCTTAGGTGTACCATTCTGGCATCCGCCTGAAGTGACATAAAGTAATATCGAACGAGGTTGAGCAGTGGTTAGCACAATGGACTCGCACTCGGGTGGACGACGGTTCAAACACCCGTCTGGCCATCGTCCAAAATCAAAATATACGTTATAGCTGATTAAGAAGTTTGGTGGGCCGTTAGGGAATAGACACATTTGCGAAACCTTATGGCTTCCTCTTTCGGCGTCTTTGATCTCAGCAGATTCCTGGTAGTCCTCTGATACGAACGCTAATGTTTGTATAGAGTTGCTATGTCGCGAAGTCTGTACCACAGTGAAAATCCGATGAAACCTTTGCACAGATGTCTCGGTCAGTGTCCGGGCTATGTAAGGCGAACACGTCATGTCACTCTTTCCAGTTCTGAGTGCAGAGAGTGCAAGTAAAACTGCCTGCAGAATAGTGTCCCACGCCAAGTAGAAGTGCCTGCCGGGAGATTTCGCCCTGTTACGTGCAGGTCACGTAATGTAACTGTCATATATTTCCTTCTTCATGCCATTTCTTGCCATTCACTGTGGGGGCAATGAAGCTGCTCCTGCTACGTTTTCGGTGGAAAGTTTCTGATCAGCCACCTTCCGACCCTAAATGACTCCCTACGAGTTTTAGCTCTGCTCACGTGAACCACTCTCCATGAAGACAACATTTCGGTGCAGACAACGAATGCAGACCAGCGTATAGAATTTTTGGAAAGTGCAGAACAGGCAACACCCACTACGGCTTTAGTTTGTAAGAGTTTTGTTATTAATACTATTTGGCTTGGGATTATTGAGTCATGCTGCAAAAAGACAGATACAAATACAAAGTAATATAGCCTGAGAAAGCAGTATATTAGTAGTAAATACAGTGATTTCAAATCATTTCAATATTTTCATTCAGGAGCAATGTTTGTAACTAAGAACTCTTAACAATCAGCTACGGACAGAATTTAACAAATACAATTCAGGAGAAAATGGGAAGGATACACACGAATATCATCATTTTATGTAACCGCAGATAATACACCAAGTTTCATATAAACACGTTATTACCACGTTTACATAAAAGTAGTTCTGTATCCTCCTCAGTCCTGAGCTTAGATTTTGTGAGTGAAAATTTTTTGTTGGTGGTCAATGTTTTCTTCTGGGTCAAAATAAGACTGAAACACTAAATTACAAATTTCTTGTGATACACCAAAATATTAGTATACGCTGAGTATACACTATATCAGGACCCACACGTCTTTCATGCTAGTAATGACATATTTCCGAGGATTACTTTGGTGCAGTTTATTTGTAAACTGACTACTGAAATACATAGATGCATTTGTGTCAGTACGGCAAAATGTAAGTTTATTATTAAATCTGAAAATAGAACGATTAAATTATTCGTGCCGGCAACCCTCAAAGAGTAAGTTAGACATATTCATGATAGGCCAAGTAACTTTTATTGAATGCTGTCCTACACTTGAAATTGAAACAGACAATTTTTCAACTTAGTCATCAAGACTGTGTAAACGTCCCTCTGAGCCTCCTATAGGTCGTTCAATTAGTCGACGATGGAAATCTGCTTATGGTCGTGGAGCCATTGCAGAACCGTCGTGTTATTGCACTGAATCAGTTTTCCCATGGCGTGGACATAGGCGTCTGTGGTCGATGTGATATCGAATGCCTTCCTTTCCGACTAGCGTCACCCACCGCTGTGCAGCGTTGGTTGAACTGACAGAATTTCAATACGGGTAGACAGGACACTGCATTTCGTCCACATACCGCCAGAATTCACGGTCAGTCTGTGCGCAATTGAGACGATTTGCTCACGCGCAGTTCAATTTTGGAGCAGCTTTCCAGTCGACGCGTCATTTCACTCTCCCACTGTGAAGCAGTTACAATCTGTTCCGCGGCGGAGACGTGCCTGCAGGAGATTCAGGACACGTACTGTCTTCTGACAATGCATCGATCTTGTTGCGTAGTGAGCTTAGTGTAGGACAGTATTTGTAGCTTATTATCTGAAGTCACAGCGTATATAGCGCATTCTGCTTTTTTTTACGGAAATTCAAACAGCAGTTACTTTTTTCAGTGAAACAAATATATTTAGAGCCCTACATAACGTAAAACCCTTATATCCAGGCAATACACATCCCGAATCGACTTTTCAGGAATCTATTCAATGTCTCAGGTGGATACGACTCATGTCATGGAACATCTTTACTGATAGCTCAGGGTTCGGAGCATTTCATCATTCGAAATGCATCACCTGTGTCATCACATTGCACCTCTTCTTCCTCACCGTATTCTACGTCTTGCATTCTCTAATGTGAATGTGAATGTATACGTTGCTTGGTGAATGTACAGCTAGTGCTACGAGGGCGTACTGAAACGTAACGCCTCCGATATTTTTATCTGAATCTCATAGATTTTTTAAATAAAACTTAGGTTATTATCGTTCGATATGTGTATTTTTCATGCCTACATACCTCTTTCTCATCTCAGTCTCTCAAGTGACGAACGTATTACTCCTAAAGAGACAGCCAGCCGGTGTGGCCAAGCGGTTCTAGGCGCTTCAGTCTGGAACCGTGCGACCGCTACGGTCGCCGGTTCGAATCCTGCCTCGGGCATGGATGTGTGTGATGTCCTTAGGTTAGTTAGGTTTAAGTAGTTCTACGTTATAGGGGACTGATGACATCAGATGTTAAGTCCCATTGTGCTCAGAGCCATTTGAACCCTAATGATACACCTGTTTGTTGACACTGTGACTGTAGAATATTTTGCTCTGTCAACGGGGCCACACCCTCACCTCTACTTGCACCGCTCCGTTACTATCAGTGTGAAATCCTCGAATGTAATCAAGTTTTGGAAACAGATTGAAAACTGGTGGGACCTAATCGGGACTATATGGAGGGTGATCGACGACAGTGAACACAAAGCGATGGCTTGTTGCATATGTTGCAGTGCTCGTTTGCGTACCATGTGTGGCCGAAATCTTTAAATTCGTGCTTCATTTTTTCTGAGATTCTGTTTTTCACGCAACGACATAGTTACATTATACACAGCCGCGTTACACACTAAAATTCAGAGCACTGTAGCTCCAGGGTGTTGCAACTTGCGACAGTGAAGCGGAAAAGTCAACCGAGTAATACTCATGACGTGTAATACCTCATCCGATATTGGAAACAGAATAAAAATTCGGAGGCTTAATGTGAGTCACTTTCTTGTACATCGAGAAAACGTTTGTTGTTCCCAGCAAAAAAAAATTCCCTTGCTATACACACATACAACCTGCGAACATAAAAGAACATTACAACACCTGCGATTCAGAGTTTATACATTAAGACAGCAAAATGACGGCGCCTCAACGTTTTAATGCAGAGCAGTCAAAAGTTTCGGAATTTTTTTCTGAACTGGCTCTCACACGGACTTGACCCTATCCTCAGTACGTTGGAAAAGTGTCCTAAAGCTCTAAAATATATCATGAAGATTTATGGAAGCTCACAGACTATCGCCCTCCTACGTTTTCCCAGGCGAATAGTGTCCTTCTTGTCATCTCGTAAGGAACGCACGCAAGCTGTGTTGAGGATGTACACGACGCATGACAGCCACTATCAACACACATGTAACATTCGCAGTATCATATTAACGACCGATGTACTGTTCCCCACCAAAGCAAAACCAACATGTGAGAGGTTTAAGAAATGGAATTGTAGCCATTATTTTGTATCGTGGTTTTCAGGCCGTTCATTGGAGCGTTCGGTCATAGTGGGTTCTTTGTTATCAGTTCGAGCAGACCAGAGCGGAAAGGCGGTGTCCTATCCTGCTGTGTTCAAATGGCTCTGAGCACTATGGGACTTGACATGTATGGTCATCAGTCCCCTAGAACTTAGAACTACTTAAACATAACTAACCTAAGGACATCACACAACACCCAGTCATCACGAGGCAGAGTATCCTGCTGTGGAGAGAAGTTACTATTTCAGAAGCACAGATCAGTTACCCTACTGTAAGACTGAGGATATGCGTAGCAAAAATAAAAGTAAATTCTGTATCATTCCCACTGTTAACGAATATACTGCTCCCAGTAAAGCAACATAAGTGAAGCGGTTTGGAATACACTGTTGGCCCAACTTGAACGAAACAATTTTTCCCACAATGTTTTGGTGTGGACACATATTCGCAGTCTTGTTAACATGCAAATCATCTCTCATACCCAGAAGCTCCCCTAACTTTAACTCGCTCACATCCACTATTCCATCGCTGTAAGCGCCCATACGTCTCCAACCGCACTAACCCATTCTCATGCACTTAATTGGCCCTACGCATGGTAATTATCTGTTTGTGTCTCCCTGTCACTGTCTCCTGTCTCACAGCCACAGTCTCCTTCGTTCTGCTCCTTGACTACTGCTTCCCCTCACTGCCATTGTCTCCCTCCTCCCTCTTACTGCTGCTATCTCATGGATCCCTTGTTACTGCTGCTGTCTTCACACTGACACTATCTTTCTCGTCCTCATTGCCATTATCATAGACTCTCTCTCGATTTATCACTTCCTCTCACCCACTTCTACTCACACCTTCTCTTTACTCCTGTCTAATTGGCACTGTCACCTTCACTGTTTCCCTAACGCTGTCAACTCCGCTCCACTGCCACTGTTTCTGTATCCCCCATTAGAATTATCTCCTTCCCTCTTTCTATACCACAACCACGTTTCACTACCTTCCTGAATTTTTTGCTTGTCTGTGTCTTTCCCACTGTTACTGTATCATTACATCTCTGCATTAAAAGCGTGCAAATATGATGTTCGCATTCCCAAATTTTTCGGATATTGCTAAAGCTACTGAGGATGGCAGAATGACGCAGCTGGTAACTCACTTTTCAGTCAGAACATCTTTAACAAGAGAATTTTTCCGGTCACAGAAGGGCACTTCACTCATATGAAGAGAACTTGATAGTTCAGCAAAATTTTGATATAATAATTATATGAAATTGAAATATCGTACATCTAACTTTACACCTCACACAGGATTTAACGCCGCACAAAATTTTCCTTTCCTTCAGTACTACAATGTGGGCTTCCAAGAACTCTTCTGATGATAGTGAAGTTTATCCGTGTTGTGCCATTTTATAAACTATGTTGTCGGCTCACACAATATTATGTTTCTTCGTTACAGACAAACAGCTCTGTGATATTGCGGAATACGGAATCCTCACAAATGACTGGGCGGGGTTGACTAGCGCTTGAGCAATGTAAGATCTCCTTATCTTGAAAAGACAACCTGCACTGCTGGAAGACAGATGCTAAATCTAACAGTTTGTAGAAAGGAATACAACTGGTTAAATTATTGTGAAACGACGAGTAGAATTATTAAGTTGTCTGGAGTGTGGAGCACAATAAGAAAAATGGCAAGTTGTAACTGGAAGCTAGACCTTATGTTAGATGTTGCGCTTCACAACAAGATTTTTCCACCTCTTCCCCCACTGTTCATCGTATCTAAGCATATTTTTCAGTTGAAAGAGCTAAAGAAAATGCTGAAGTCATCCACGAACTCTTTCTTGGCGTGGATCATGATCACTATCCTACGTTGTGAAACCCGCAAAATCGTGCGATGACGATATTTCTACGAAATTTCAATGGTACATGGATGAGACTCTTCCTCCTCACTCAACAATTGAAATATTGTTTCCAGCTTCGTGCCCTAAAGCAGTTCCTGGAAGTACTACGTCTTAAGGCAGAAGCACCTTTGAAAGGTTTATTATGACCCATTTCATCGTGGTACCGACTGATCGTTAAGTCATTCCAATAATCAACGCCTTGATCACAGCATATAAGCAACATTGCTGGTTCGAGCGGGTGGAGAAATAGGCAGAGCACGGCCTGTGTTAGACCGACCACGTAGTAAAATTCGTCGACACTGATATTTTGGCTGTAGAAAATATCTATCACACCCCCTTATTCAGAGAAGCTATGGTAATACACAAACACGAGACGAGATTCAACGAGAAAGAACAAATCCTCAAGGTAAAGGCTTCCTCTATTCCCGTGTTGCAGCGTACGATCGTTCGAGGTAGCAAGAGGAGAACCACACCGGAAATGACCGCGGGAAGGCACTTGGACGTTGAGTCGCCAGGTCGTATTGTCTGCAGCCGCGAGCTTCGTTCCAGTCCACCACCAGCAATGAAGGGTGAAGCTTTGACAATGCCATCCACTCGTGCTTGTGAAACGTCAGATAAATCATCAGACAAACGCTGGCCGAAGAACCCGAGAAAGAATCCAACAGGTAGTTTGTCAACAAGTGGCCACGAAAGTCTTAACAATTTTGAAGTGGGCAATATTCATATTCCGACCCTGTACTGTAACAAAGTGACATTAAGACGATGATCCTGTTGGATAGACAGTACCGAAAAACGCACGATTTAACGAACGAATCTGTTCGTTAAGTGTTATGCTCTTCTATTCTGACAACGTATTGAATTTATAATATGCTCTCATATCATATGAGTCTTCAAGACTGTAATATTTGCACTGGAGATCTACACAATCAGTAAAAACGATGTGCTGTAATAAATGATATCAACCCACATACGACGGATGCTGCCGATTTTGTTCTTTACGTATTTATAATCCTCGACGATGGCTTTCCTATCCAAATATCTCTTTCCCACAAAGGCGGCTCTCTTGTAGCCCTCATGTTATGATTGTCACCAGATACTTAATGTTGCTTGACTCATTAAGGTCATATCATGTACCTAATGTTCGGACGACAAGTTGACAGCAGATGACGTGAAATCTTTATTAACAGTCCTTCACACATCTACAAAGGAGGGTGGCACCCTTTCAAGAAATAACAGACTATACAGTAAGCGTGGTGCCAGCAACGGATCCAGGGCATGTATACTACTACACATTCTTCAGTGTGAGCAACCAATCCATTCCAAAAAACATATTTGTTACATGGTGGAATACGGCATCCTCACAATTGATTGCGCAACGTCTACTAGTGCTTAAGGAATATAAGATCTCCTTATCTCGAGAAGAAAATCTGCAGTGCTGGGAGGCTGATACTAAAACTAACGGGTTGTAAAAAAAAGTAAAAACTTCTTAACTGCACAAATTATAGTTAAACGACGAATAGAGATATTAAGATGTCTGATGTGTGGAGTACAACAAGGAAACTCAGAAATCGTTACTGGAACCCAGACCACGGAGAACTTGTTAGATTTTGAGCTTGAGAACTAGGTACTTGGCGAGGAAATTTATTGGCCCTGAGAGACAGCACTCCGACTATAGATTAATCACCCTCGTACGGAAAAAAAAATTCTTCCGCATAGCCGGCCGGGGTGGCCGAGCGGTTCTAGGCGCTACAGTCTGGAACCGGCGACCGCTACGGTCGCAGGTTCGAATCCTGCCTCGGGCATGAATGTGTGTGGTGTCCTTAGGTTAGTTAGGTTTAAGTAGTTAAAGTTCTAAGGGACTGATGACCTCAGCAGTTAAGTCCCATAGTGCTCAGAGCCATTTGAACCATTTTTTCTTCCGCATATAAGATCTACATCGAAGTTGTATCGTCTTTGACTTTTAATGGTTTAAGCATTAGACATAGTGTGCATCATCTACCTTTGGATTCAAACAGAAACCTATATAGACCCATTTGGAATTCCATTCCTGTATCAGTTTGTAAAACTCGAAATTCTCTATTGCTGTTTTATGAAAAATTACTTTAGCACAATGAGTTCAAGTTTATGTGCGTACGTTAACCCTTACTGGACACACAATGTTCATGTTAATGCTGGTCATTCGTGATTTCAAGGTATTTCAGAAATAAGAATTGTATTTATTGTCCCGAAGCTGAAATACGAAAAGCAGTTTCGTCTACCCCCATATGTTCCATTTTTTACAGCAGAGGGGACAGTCATTCGAGAGACTCTCAAATCTGGTCTTCCTGCGGGGATCCAGAACTTTCTGTAGCGTCACATCCCAAAAGCGTTCAGGATTATATTCAACAATGAATACGCATAGGTGAAATGAATATTCAGGTGCTGGAAATTATGTTGCAGATTAAGCGAGGAGGTACAAGAATGACATTTCTGTCAACACCAGATCATTTGGGATTAGTTTACAATGACAAGGTCGAACAGATGGCGAATGTCAGTGTAATGAATGTCATTTTACCACCCTCACATTTCGGGTTACGGATATGGAAACCGGCCAAGGAAGAATGGGCCAAGTGTTTGGCGCCTTTCACTGTACCATACAAGTCAATACTACACTGCGATATAAGCCTCAATTAGAAGCTACACCTGGTTACAAATACTTCATGAGTCCAGCAAGATGATAACTGTACCAATCATAGTTCAACTCCTTCCAATGTACGTCGGATAGGTATCTAGTATATACCTTCAAGTGAATGTCAGAAGATAGAAGCGAGTGTTCTAAGCAGCTTGCTGTTTTTCTACAATTACCTCGCAAGACAGCGAAACCATTTGCTGCAAAATCTGCAAGGTGTCCTTTCCATTAAGTACTCCTGTTTCATTGGGTCATGAGATCCTCAAAATATCCTGCCCACTCCTCTCGAAGCATATACTCTGGATCCATATTTTATTTATTATTTTCAATGTCAGGTAATTAACTGAACTTGTTGCACCTGTTTGTAGGTTATACTATAAACCATGCGTCTCTGTTCATCACTTGTTTCCGGTTTTGCAATCTCCCGGGTAAATTTGAGTATCTGACTGAAGAAAGCTGTTTATCGCAGTGTTAGCATAGTTTTTATGCTGCCTGTGTCTTCCCTGCAGAAAGAAGACACGTGATTTGGGGGACAAACCAAAGAAAGCACATTCGACAGGAGACTATGATGACAGAAAAGTGGACATGGAGAAGGTGAGTATTGAGCAACTCCAAGGTGTATGAAAAACGCCACACTGAGGACAACGACCAGTTATATTGACCTTGATATGGTCACTCCCACAATACAATACTGAATCTCGGCGAATCAACTCTTGCACTCGGAAAAAGTGTCATAATCCCTCGTTGTCATTAACAAGCAATCGTCAAACGGCAGTTCCTCGTTTAAAGTACACTGACTGCACAGCTTTGTAAATGTATTTATAGCGAAAATGAAATAAATGTGGATCGAGGCACGTTGTCTCATTGCGCTCGCACGCCTTCGTATCCATCATGCCCATAGGACTGGTCCCTTTCTTTCCTGTGATCTTCTGGTCACTCTCATAGCTATACCAGCATACATTAAGAACTGACAAACATTGGTAAGAAACGGTAACGACAGTAAAGTTTGAAAGTACGCTGGTAAAATGAGCTGATGAAACAGAACTTTATACTTACGAACAAAATTCACAAAGTTCGAATACGGTTTGCCGTCAGTTGTTTACTTTATTGGTGAAACATGTAAATCTGTACTCTAACGGGGCTCGTTGCCAGACTTGTCGCTTATCGCGAGTGGTCGCGATTATCATTTCGGTTATACATGTACGCATCCAGGACAGACTAAAATTTCCATATGTCACATATTCTCCATATTTTCCATGTTCGCACATCGAGACTATACACAGGGAGAGAGAAATTTCTGCAGTCGCCATTTTAGCCCATCCAGAGAAATATAATTATCATTTACACAATCTGCGTTTATAGGTGTCCATAGATTACATTACAGTTTTCTTCAGACGTACATGCGGGCGTTAACGGTGTGAGGGAAGAAGAGCATGTACTTAAATTCGCTGTACTAGGAGGCAGTTTCTATACACGATGTTACGATTAGTTCCAGCGCTTCGGAAAGCAGCATGCTGTATTTGAGAAAAAGTAAAATTAGGTACGTCAGAAGGAAAACAGAAATTATATTTAGTCGATATTGTTATAGATATATGAGTCAATCCGTAAAAACATCAGTCTGGTAGGATTAAACACCGTTCCTTTTGACTATATTTAGGAGTATCAAATGACGGATAGCTCAGTTATTTAGGAAAAATTTATGAATTATATCGTCTCCCTTAGTACACGTAAGCTAGATGAGCCGCACTATCGCAAACTCAGGAAATTCGTATTTCACGGGCACGTGCTCTATCGACTAAACTAACATATCACAACCCACGACCTGTCCTCAAAGCTGTATGTCCGCCAATACCTCATCTCCTGTCTTCCAAACTTCACAGAACGGAAAAGGTCTGGTATTCGAGTATCGGCCTGGCTATTTTGGCCCTCATACTTCACTAGGTGTTTCGTGTATGTATCTACGAATGTTTGTTTCACATCTTCTGAACTTTTTGTATACGTACATTTTTTTCCTTTCAAGTGCCTGGTTAACTGTTACATGATTCCTTAGCAGTAATCACATTAACGTGTGTAAAATTCTGCTTAGCATCGTTCATAATAATCTTACGTCACCTTTTCATATTTGTACCTGACAGTTCTCTCACTTTTTTGATGTTTTGATTTATAACCGCCATACTTAGTACCATACTTCGCACTGTGACTTTACAGTTAAGGACTAATTACTTTCTAAAAATCTGTTCCATCATGGTAAGAGACGTGTCTAGAATATTCACATTTATTAGAAGGTGAGTCGTAATAGCAAAAATAAACTACCCACACTTTCAGGTGTATTCTCGCTTGAGAAAGAAGAAGGTGGCAGAAGTTCCGTCTGTCTTTGAGATATTTCCCTGCCAATGGACTCCAGAATCCGCCAGTCGCATCAAGGACGGAGAGAACAGTGTGGACTGTACGCTGAAGGATGGCAGTGCAGAGGTAAGTCGATATCAGTACAGCCATGCAAAGTACACGCGGAGAAAGTGTAAGAGAGGACGAGAACCAAGAATGACCAAATAAAGTTCAAACCCTATCCCTTGCAGAACAAATTACTCTGTCGGACAATACTTCAGTTTGCACATGAATAAATACATTAGAAAAGCTTTTTATTACAATCCGGTAATTCTATCATGCACTGGTTACAAGAAACTAAGGTAAACGTATGGTGAAAAGCAATGACAGTAATTGGGCACTAACCTTCCTCTGTAAAACTGCCGGAGGTTCGGAATATGTCACTCGTTTGACACGCAGTACCGTTCCTTGTCGCTCGACCTTCACCAAGTGAAAAACGAAGGTTAACAGTTGATTCAGTCTTGTGAGGTCTCGCAAGAGCCTTTGACGCATACCTCATCTCCAGTACACGAAATACCTGCGTAAGGAGTGTTAGTTTGAGTGTCTGTGTATAAAACTAAGCACTTCCATTCACTGTTATTAGCTTATGCCATCAGTTTAGAAAGAAGACGAAATTTTTGTGCAGTAGTCTGAGCAAGTAGTACGAATCCATTGTGTAAAAATGTACACGATGCCAGAGTGATGTAACGTAGATTACAGTTACAAAGTCTGTGACGCCATGCAAGAGAAGGGTTAGAAATTTAAAAAACAGTTAATAAGAAAATAAATAACGGCAATGGACCACACGGAGAGGTGTTAGAGAGGTTCTTGGAGAGCAGAGACTCTTAAACAAAACATGAAAATGCTGTCGTAGAGTCCTCCTGTAGTCTCTCAGAATCAGAATTCAAGGATGATTGGGCGCCATCGAAAGATTAAGCTAAGAGAAATTACTGTGTGAGCGCAGAGAATTATAAAAATAATTATACATTTTCGTTAGCAAACTCTCTCTCTAGCAATTCCCTGCGTATTTTAGTATGTACTTGCACTTAAAATTTATTTGGTGTAGTGTCGTAACTAGTAAGCAAGAAAAAAGCATCTCAATCGATACAACGAAACATACCACACGTTCATCTCGTTTTCAGGTCCTAAGTTTCTTGACTGTTTTAATTATTTTTCATGGTTTAATTATGTCATACTCCTCATTACATCGGCAGTAATCGGATTCTTCTATTCTAAGCTTTGCATACGTTCACAGTTTCACCTTTCAAGTGCCTTATTAACTGTTCCTGGATGCCTTAGCAGGATTCGCACTAAAGTACACCTAATTCTTCTAAGTGTTCTCCAAAAAATCTTTCCTTGGCGTTTCACATTTCTACCTCTCACGTCTCTACTTCATTCAATAACTTAACTTTTAGCACACATCAATGGCACAGCGCTCAAATTCTTTAAATGTTATACTTATTTACTCTTTATTTAATATATAATGTGTTTAGTAGTTACACGTCAGATAGATAAACTTTCATATACGCCTGCTCCATGACGTCTAGCCAGAATTAATTATGGCAAAAACAAAACTACCACAGGTTCGTGTTTTTGGGCGCTTCAAGGTAAAAAATGTGGCCGAAGAAATTCCACAGTTTGTTGCGAACGACCGCCAGCTGCCTCCACAACGTCGCAACCGCCGGAAGAGACGACAGAGGAAACACGTGGAGCCAATATATGTAAGTCGATATCTTTACTGCCTTGAAAAATAATCAGTTTGTATCTCAGATGCACTGCGGATTCAGACACTCTGGTAGATAATATTATTGAGGAATGCTCAAGCCCATAGGTGCTTTGAAGACATGAGATATTGCAATTGACAGTCAACTATACATGAAGAAGAACAATCTAAGACATTCACTCTATTACAGACCAATAATACTATCCTCAACTTTTTACAAAACCCAAAGGTAAATCTAAGATCGTACACGAGGATATAACTGTGGAAAGGAAATATTTACCATAAAACTGAACAACAAAGAAGATGATGAACGATACACATAGTGAGACCTGGCTCTAACATAATTCGTTTTAATTGGGAAAAAAATACGATATCAATAAGTTTAGAGGAATTATACAATTTCTTATAATATTGTCCGCCAGCAAGAAACAACTATAAACTTAAAATACGTTACTAATTATTTTTATTGCACAAAGTAATATATCAGGGCCCTGACCTACGTACAATAAAAACTCTACTCGGTATCTTGCTGACTGAACGTAATTTTTAATCTTGGCAAAAGATACATCGTAGGAAAATCAAAATATTTACATTTTCGTCAGCAATCTCCCTCTTTTAAATCACCCTGCATAGTTTACTATCTATTTGCTGTACATATGTGTGTGCTCTACTGTCGCAAGTAGCAACCAAAAACCATCGAAAACGTTTCATATCATACGGACCACAAACCATACATCATATTGTTAGATCATCACAGTCTTGCTTGGCTTCACTCTTCAGCATGGCCTGATTATTTTATATTATCATGTGCCCTAAACACTGTATGGCCAAAGATTTTCTGCTTTTGTTTAAACTTGCGCACATCTTCACAATTTTAACATAAGTTAAAAGCAATGTATTTCACGTTCATTACAACCTATAGTTCAGGCTTGCTTACGTAATATATCATCCATTAAGGAATGCTGAGTCATTTGTCTAAAGATAATTGTCCTTTAGAGATTAGCCATTCTAGCCGAGTCAGTGATGATAATTTTAAATCTACCACAGGTCGATTTTGATTGGGACTTCGGTGAGGAAGAGGTGACTGGAGAGATTCCTCGTTTTGAAGACCACACTTGCGAGCTGAGTTCTGAACCTGAAACTTTCGCGAAGAAACCAGAGATAGAATTGCTCGATGCACCGCAGGAATGCCGTACTGAGGTAAGTCAGAATCATTACTATCATGAGTAGCTAGCAAGGAGAAACGGCCTGACAGGGTGACGGCGGGGAAAAGCCAATTTCACCTTTATCGCATATACTGCAGAATCACCCACTCTGCAGACACGATTCGATTTCTCGTACAAATTCAGCAGGATAAAGTTTCCAAAAGAACTTATGAAATGTTCTATGACATACACAAAGACACTGCGCGGGAACGCTTCAACTACATTCCAACAGACCTCACACACAAATAGCTTCATCTACACATTCGTGCGGTCTGTTTTGCCCTGTTGTGATACTGCGAACGATTGTTCTAATGCTGAGATTAACGTCATCTTGTAATTAAATTATTGATGCCGACTATGTGGGTGAGTAGACTGCAAGCGTATAAGAAAATGTAAGAGCATAAGAGCAGTTGGCAAAGCCAAGTGGAATCAATGACACAAGCCATAAGGAAAGAGCGAATGAAGGCTGGCGTAGTCATCTCGGTACAGCTTCTAACAGACTTAGTAGCAGAACTGAGCCACATGCTATCCAGTCTGTACGTCCACACCGATATTGATCATTGTTAATACCGAAGTTAAACATGATTAGTATAGTATTACGACATCTTTCATAGATATCAGTTTACAAAAAGAAATGAGGCATAAACATTGTTGTCTTTTGAGAGTAATAGTCTGCCTTCGTGGCTAAATTGGTTAAAGTGTGGATGTAAGAGTCTTGTGGATTACCTTCTGTCATGGGCTGAGCAACGTCTCAGATGCAATCTCTGCAACGAATTTTGTAACCAGGTAATCGGAAGAAAACTATCTGCGAAATAGGGGATACATAGTAGTATTTCCTAGAAGATTGCGCTTCTTAGCCGCAGGAGAGTATTATGTGTCGGATAACACCTTTTGAGACTAATAATTCTGTGGCTGTTGATGATACATTGGTTATCTTATATCCTAGGGAAGTCAACACTTTACTGAATGAGGCGACCTGGAACAGATGCGGTATGGCTAAAAACGCTCCTCGCACTTACCAGACAACGATTTGACCGAAGACAGTGGCACGTATAAATGTACACAAAATTGTTCCAGGTGATAACACACCGTTATTGCTAGATGAACACGTATGACCACTGGATGAGTACTAAATCATGATATAAATGTGAACAGAAAAGATTTATTAAAAGAGAACAGTTGATTAGAAATTAATTATTCCATAAGGTGAATATCCATAATGCATTTCGGAGTAATTCTATTTCATGGAATTAAAGCAAAAGAGATCAGCTGTTTGACAGAATATCAATTAAGAAGAGGAACAATAAATGTAGGGACAAGCGGATGTAACTTTTTTGGAGTGAGTAAAAAATACAGCATTAACAACTTCAGAGCAATATTACAAGTTCGGGTTCCATGACACAACAGCGTGAAAGGTGTATGACCCTCTTATATGTAATTAAACACTTTTATTTAAAAGAGTAATTAATTATATGGACAACTGACAAATATATTATTACTAACTCGCAACGACATAACCGTTATTGTATATATTATGTAGCTTCATCACATGATTCAGAGTAGTAATGAATAAGGAAATCAAAATTTTCTTCAGCAAGTTCCATTGTTTACAGTTGACTGCGTGCGTTACTATGTATTCCGGCCGGAGTGGCCGTGCGGTTCTATGCGCTACAGTCTGGAACCGAGCGACCGCTACGGTCGCAGTTTCGAATCCTGCCTCGGGCATGGATGTGTGTGATGTCCTTAGGTTAGTTAGGTTTACGTAGTTCTAAGTTCTAGGCGACTGATGACCTCAGAAGTTAAGTCACATAGTGCTTAGAGCCATTTGAACCATTTTTTTACTATGTATTTTGTGTACGTGTGTATGTGCTTTATTGTAAACAGTAAACGAAAAACCATCACAAACACTGCGTATCAAATAGATCACAGACAATATCTCATGTTTTTGGATCATCATTCTCTTATCTGGTTTCATTCTTCTGCATAGTACAATCATTTTGTATCGCCGTGTGCATCAAGCACTGAATGGGAAATAAACTACTTCTTATACCCCAACATCAGCATATCTTAAAACATTTTACTTTCAAGTGCCCGATTAACTATTCCTCGTTGCTTTATCAGTAGTCACGTCAGCTTAGACATAATTCTAATGATTGTGCCTCATGAAAACGTTCGCATGCCTTTACATTTATGGGCCTCTTAAGTTCTCTACCATATGTGATACCTCACCTTTTGACAGACATATGTGGCACCGAAATTCACTTTTGTTACAACCTACACTAAGGGATGCTTACCTAATATATAATCTATTAAAGAAAGTTATGTTGGTTTGTAAGATTTTTTTAGGTGTTAGATATGTGCCTTTGTAGCTGAGTCAGTGATCATAAAGTCAAAACACGCACAGGTCCGTGTCACTGGGCGCTTCAACGTGACGGTTGTGCCGGAAGCAACTCCAGCGTTTCAGGACGACGACTGTAAACTAACTGTGGAACCTGAGCTTACAGCCAAGAAACCAGAGATGGAATTCGTTGATCCACCACGTGAGGATCCCGTTGAGGTAAGTTAGTATTATTAGTGTAAAGAAGAACTAGCAGGAATAAACGGACACACAGTTTGGAGCAAAGAAAAGGCAGTTATATCTCAGAGTGTCTGTACTGCTAAACCAGCCACTGTGTCGGACTTTAATTTTCACGAACCTCTCACAATCTGGAAATCTGAAATGACAGTAAAATGTAGATGACTGTCTCGTTTACACGAATGACTAAACGAGGTATTCAGTAAATTATAAACCAATTATACGCTCTAAGACAAAAACGACGCACCACAAAGGAATTATCCGAATGGGACGGAAATCGGTGGACGTGGTGTACAAGAACAGCCAAACAAATGACAATTTCCAAACAATTCGATGATTTATTCAAGAGGAGGGGCTTAAAAATTAGGCAAGTTAATAATGCGTTGGGATTGTTTGACATGTTTGTTGGATGTCCTCCTGACGGATATCGTGAGAGATTCTGTAAAGTTGGCGCGTTAGAGCGTCATAATTTCCGAGAAGGTTTGAGGTCCCTGGCCATAATGATAAAGACGTTCTCAACTGGATACAGATCCGGCGACTTTCCTGGTCAAATTAGGTTTTGACATGTACGAAGGCAATCAGCAGAAACTCTCGCCCTGTGCGGTAGAGCACTATCTCGGTGAAATTTAAGCCGAGGGTGTCTTCGTACGAAGAACAATAAAACGGGGTGTACTTCGACATATTACAGTACTGTAAGGGTGAAACAGACGACGACCAAATAAGTCCTGCTACAAAAGGGAATGTCACACTCAGCATTATTATCAGGCCGTACATCGGACGAGATTCAGGTTGGTAGTTCACCGCTGTCTGGGGCGTACCGTATACCTTTACTGCTTGGTATCTCACAGGCTGGAGTAGAATTGTCTTCAGTGAACAGTTCGACATTGAACTGAACGCCGATGACCAGTAAAGATTGGGCTCAACACGCCTCTGACTGTCGCCATACAGTCTGACAACCATGACTGATGTTCGGGGATATTTCTTTTCATAAATGGAATCTTTCGATTTCATTCGCGACACGTGTACAGCATAGCAGTACGTGGACGAGAGTCTACGAAACGCTTTGTTGTTACTCATGGTACCCTACCCGGGACTTATTCCCTGGAGCGCCAAACAAACTGGGATGGATATGCATATGCAAATACCGAGATATGTAAACAGGCAGCATACGGCGCTGAGGTTGGCAACGCCTAAATAAAACAACAAGTGTCCGGTGTAGTGTTAGATCGGTTACTCCTGCTTCAATGGCAGGTTATCAAGATTTAATTGAGTTTGAACGTGGTTTTATAGTCGGCGCAGGAGCTATGGGGCACAGCCTCTAAGAAGTAGCAATGAAGTGGGGATTTTCCCTTACGACCATTTCACGAGTGAACCGCGAATATCAGGAATTCGGTAAAGCATCAGATCTTCGACATATCTGCGGACGGATAAAGATCCTATAAGAATGGGAGCAACGACGACTGAAAAGAGACGTCATCTACATCTACATCTACATGATTACTCTGCAATTCACATTTAAGTGCTTGGCAGAGGGTTCATCGAACCACAATCATACTATCTCCCTACCTTTCCACTCCCGAACAGCGCTCGGGGAAAACGAACCCCTAAACCGTTCTGTTCGAGCTTTGATTTCTCTTATTTTATTTTGATGATGATTCCTACTTATGTAGGTTGGGCTCAACAAAATATTTTCCCATTCGGAAGAGAAAGTTGGTGACTGAAATTTCGTAAATAGATCTCGCCGCGACGAAAAACGTCTTTGCTTTAATGACTTCCATCCCAACTCGCGTATCATATCTGCCACACTCTCTCCCCTATTACGTGATAATACAAAACGAGCTGCCCTTTTTTGCACCCTTTCGATGTCCTCCGCCAATCCCACCTGGTAAGGATCCCACATCGCGCAGCAATATTCTAACAGAGGACGAACGAGTGTAGTGTAAGCTGTCTCTTTAGTGGACTTGTTGCATCTTCTAAGTGTCCTGCCAATAAAACGCAACCTTTGGCTCGCCTTCCCCACAATATTATCTATGTGGTCTTTCCAACTGAAGTTGTTCGTAATTTTTACACCCAGGTACTTAGATGAATTGACAGCCTTGAGAATTGTACTATTTATCGAGTAATCGAATTCCAACGGATTTCTTTTGGAACTCATGTGGATCACCTCACACTTTTCGTTAATTAGCGTCTCACTGCCACCTGCCACACCATACAGCAATCTTTTCTAAATCGCTTTGCTACTGATACTGGTCTTCGGATGACCTTACTAAACGGTAAAATACAGCATCATCTGCGAACAATCTAAGGGACCTGCTCAGTTTGTCACCCAGGTCATTTATATAGATCAGGAACAGCAGAGGTCCCAGAACGCTTCCCTGGGGAACACCTGATATCACTTCAGTTTTACTCGATGATTTCCCGTCTATTACTACGAACTACGACCTTCCCGAAAGGAAATCACGAATCCAGTCGCACATCTGAGACGATACCCCATAGGCCCGCAGCTTGATTAGAAGTAGCTTGTGAGGAACGGTGTCAAAGGCTTTCCGGAAATCTAGAAATACGGAATCAACTTGAGATCCCCTGTCGATAGCGGCCATTACTTCTGAAACGTCCCCTTAATACGATTATACAGGACTGTCCTTAAACTGACATACAATATTTTTAGCGCAACGCAATCTGACTTTCAAAATTCCCTACAAATGAATGGCCTTGGCTAACATTAAACTATACCTTTCACAAATCACTTACCTCACAAAAATCTTCGCTGCTCAAGCTACTGCAATACAGCGAGCGCCACTACTGCCAGCTAAATAAAAGATTCAAACTATGGAAGGCACTAACTACTGATAGGGATAGTTAGCAAATGAAAGATATTAATTAACTACTGATAGGGATAGTTAGCAAATGAAAGATATTAATAGAGAACGAACAATGTATTTACCTTGATATCATCACAAGTCATAATATATATATATCAGTTCATGACAAATTACAAACCTCCGCCATCTCTCTCCCCACATCCACCACTGCTGGCGGCTCACCTCCAACTGCTCAACGCTACGCGCTGTTCACAGCCAGCTGCCGCTGCCCAACACTACAATGGCAGACAACAATGCAAACTAGCCACAGACTGCACACAGCACAGCCAGTGATTTTCATATTGAGCGCTACGTAACGTTGCCAATAAGAAAACATAAACAGCCTACTTACATAGCCCCCATGCTCCTCACAAAAAATTGTACAAAATTTTTTTTTGGGCAGTGGCCAATAATGATTTGATAAAATTTTTCATAATTACAATAACAAAGAAATCAAATGCACACACTTATTGATACAATGTTGGTCAAAAGCTAAAATTTTCTCACAGTTTATAAAGACAGTCCTGATCATTCATTACGGTAATCACAGGTTTTTTTTCACAAAGTCTCATTAGTAAAAGAAATTGCACACAGAAGTAGTGGATTTCCATGCAGTCTTGAAGAAGTAGTGTTGTCCTTCCAACGGAAAGACAGTGCTGGCTCTTGACATGCTGACAGGTAATGGGCCACAATGGAGCAAACCCACAGCAGAGTCATTCGAAGTTTTGAAGAGTATTGGTAGGTAAGTCATCACAGAGCGGACCCACTGTAGTCCTGGTAGAGAGTATGGTATTGGTGGGCCACCTGAGGTGCAGACCCACTGTAGTCCTGGTATAGACGGCCAGCAGCCATCCGTTGCGACTGTGCAGGTGCACAATCACCATCGAAGATTCTTGCAGAGAATATAGCAAGTCCATAAACCACCACTTGTGCACTCAGAAAGTTTTTCTTTTAATTGTCCTTAGAACGAGCAATGCTGTTATCCAGTCCCTTGCTGAATCATTAACACACATGCAAACACTATCAGTCCCTACTTCTCACATATTGTCCATATACTATGACCAACAGAAACGTGTGCAGTGAAATGTAACTTAATTTGAAGAACTGGTGTCTGTACACATTATAAATTTACAACATGAAAATACAATTACAAAGGTACAAAATACATCATTAAAGAACATAACAATACAGATAACATTTGTAGTAAAACAGGCGTTACAAAAGAATAGAAATAGACATATACGTCAGTGTTACAGGAATTATGACATGAGTACATACATAAAAGATCACAATAACTTTTGAAACATCAACTTCACACATTAGCATTAACACAAAACAGAGTAAATAATGTCTAAACATCTTTACAAAGTAAATAACATATTATTAATGCCAATTATATTCGAGGATAACAGTATTCCTCACCATAGTGAATGTAGCTTAATATTAAAAGAAGAAAAAATTCTATGAAACTACACAGAGACAGGAAGAAAACAAATACACAAGGGTACACACACACATAGTGGGATAACACCAATAGGAAAGGACAGGGTTCGTTTTCAGTGTAACATTTGGTACTGCAGTCCAACCCAAAACTTCATATATCTTTCCTCTTATTTCATCCTTTGTTTCCACCAAAAAAATTCTATCTAAGCATGCTTTCTGTATTTATATGTTCATACATTTCTCACCTCAACATTTATTTCCAAGAAAATCCTACCTAAACCTGTTTTCTGTACTTTTTTTTGTATAACTCCTCAATGCATTTCTTCCAATTCATCGAAACTCATTCTCTTAGAGGCTACCCCCTCTTAAGCTAACTTAAATCTACTGAGCTCAGATGCTAAACTAAGGAACGAGGCAATGCAGCAGCACAAAACAATTAACACAAGCAGCAATGACAAAAAATACAGATTGGCAAAGCTAGCAGCAGCAAATGTAATAACTTATATCAAAACATGACATAGCTCAAGCAGAAAAAATAGTACACTAAAGATAACAATGCAGATAAGGGAAATGTATAATCACATCTTAATGTCTATGGAATTAAAGTGGTGCACCACAAGAAGTTATTCTACCAAAAAGTTACCAATTACTTGAAAAGAAAATTATGAATGCAGTTACTAGTTCCTTCTTATTGTTCTTTCCTTTCCAAGTGCTCCTTTTTTAAAGAATGTGGATCATAAAATAATTATTTAATAGATCTGTTGACAGAAAGTGTTCACATTAGCAAATGCATTTAATTTTATTTTATGAAACCAATGCTGCAACACAGCTGGAAAACAGATGTCAAATGAAATAAGCAATTACGCAAACCAAAGCATAAAAACATCATTCAATAGCTATGTGGCATTTCGTAAGTCAGTAGCTCTCAATTCTCGTAGAAAGACACTTGTCATTATCAGGTTTGCAGATGTAAGAATATTTCCAAGGATAATGGCCTCCCCTTTTTTTTGTGCTACCTGAGCCGCTGAAAAGGGCTCGCAATAATGGCTTTTTCTCCAGGCGTCTGACACAGCTGGGTGCCCGCGACGCATTACGCGCAGGTGGTCACTGAACTTTCGTACGGAAATATTTACGACAGGAGATTCTGCTACCGTGGTAGTCTCATATAAAAATATTTCACAGGTCAAGAATCAGCGTTGCAAATCTGTAGAAACAAAACCCTATAAATATAACAGTGTCCAAAAAAATTTTCAGTGGCATTGTGATACATTCATGCATATACACACACATTTCATAACTCTTAAAGTACGATTCTTGGTTTCCAACAACCTTTTCATAAATCAGAGTCCCTAACCCCTACTCCTTATTCCTTACCTTATTACACATATACATATTCATATTCATCAACACGTCTTCAATATTTCATCATAATAGCTACATAGCATAATCAGATTCCTCATATAGCATCAGCTTATTTATCATAAACATACCTCAACAGCATAGTACACATCGTCGTCGTAATAATAACATCATAACACTTCAGTCAAATCTTAAAATCGTCGTAACTTCCTCCAATAATTTCAAAACGTAAAAAAAATTCTCTGCTCATTTCAATAGTGTCATCTACCTCAAACGTACTTTAAAATCATGATCCCATACCAAATATCTCAAAGCTCTCATAGTATCACAATGAATCCGAAAAAATATGAACATTTCACAAAGTACAGACAAAATGCAGTTTCATAAGTGTGAAGTTATCCAACTGTAATTGCGTAAACATCTGTCACTGACGTAGTAAAAAGAATGTTTGTTTCTCTGTCAAATAATCAGATAGCTGTGTAATTCTATGTTAGAGAAATATGGTACCGACGTGTAAAGTTGTATAAGCAAATACCACATTAGCTAGGGTTCCTTGTGGTTGCCACACACATGGTACACAAAGTAAGCGTGTACCCCCCTGAGGATTAATGTAATTATACCCTCAGGTGTTACAAATTACAGCAATGGAATGAAATGTATCACGGAAAACTTTCTTTGTAATTAAAAAATCTTTAAAAATAAATGTTTCAAGTACAAAATTAATCACTCAAATGCGTGTCCTGTAGCGCTAAATGTGCGTCTTGTTGCAACATAATCTGTGTGGAAGTGTCGTAGTTATCGTCCTCCGAAAGCTAAGTTCTGCAGAAGCCAATGTACTTACCTCATGATAAACAAAAGTGAAATGCTTTGCGTATAGATATCGTAGTTATTCGCTTATTGTTGTGATGAAGAAAGTACTGTACAGTAACGTAATGTTGTGCCACGAAAAAGGCTGTCTCATTGTTGCTATACCATAAAAGTTACTACTAAAACATGTCTCACTTTATAGAAGAATTCAGAAAAAACTGTGCAGATATAAAACAGATACACCGCAAAAGCAACATTGTAAATTGTCATGCATTAGCAGCGTCGTGATAAAATCGTGTAGCTGTCACATAAACTAACCACTGTGTCATCTGGCATTTCACAGAAAGCACCTCAAATCCAGAATCCACTCTCAAGCAAACCAAAATGTTGCATGAAAATTGCATTAGCAGTGCTGGTATGTGTCCTAAGTATGTAACCCTGATAGTCGTTACGTAATCGTGCAACTAACAAGCAAGAATGTACACACACAATTACACTGTGTCGTCTGTTCGCAATAACAATGCATTCGTAATTTCTGTTTAAATAATTTCTCTTGGTTCTTGGCTGGATATTTAACTTCAAACATTGTTGTATGTTAACAGATTCTAAAGCATACTAGTAACGTGAAGTGAAAAGTTTTATGGCAAAGACAAAGTTAAAAAGCAGATTATCTTTCAACAAACCGTTTTATATGTGAAATATGGTGTAAACCTTTACTCTTCCTAGTACGCAGAGTTTCAACTTCAACGCAATTATCATGTGGTATACGTCGGTAAAGAATGCTAAATCTTTTCTCAAGGCTAGCGTCTTTGTTATTTTTCCCTGAGCCAGCGGCCGCACGCAGCTGCCTGCAGCGCGAGTCATTGTCTGCCTCTTTGTTGGCGCGCGTCGTTATTGGGATTAGGAGACCTAACTTCTACAAATTCGCCTTGCCGAGAGGGCCCAGCTCTGTTAGAGTCCCGCCAGTTCTGATGAAATTCACGTCTATCGTTATGATTATATCGTCTGTCGTCATGTCGGTAGTTCCTGTAGTTTCTTTCTTGTCGGTCATGTGGTGGAGAATTTCTCCCTGAATCGTAACTGCGCGCTGGACCGTTGCGTCTAAAGTTATTCTGTCTCCCTTGATAATAATTGTTTTGGTTCCCATATTGTCTGTTTCTCTGATTGTCTCTGTGATAGTCATTACCACGGAGAGGTGATCTTTCCCTGTAATTATTACTACTCTGCCAACGGTTGTCATACGGGTGGTGTCTGTTTTGGTCACGATATGTGTTGTGAGAATAGCCTTGTCGTGTCCAGTTATTATTTCTTTCATCGTGGAATTGTGACAGATGTGACCTGTAATTGTTGTGCTCCTGTTTCCGCGTTCCCCGATTGTCAGTGTCAATTTCCAGTTCTTGTAACAGACCCTGAAATGCTTCAATGTCATCTTTGCAGCGTCCTGCCAAAATAATATGTCGTAAATGTTCAGGCAATTTGAGTAAGCAAATGCGGATGAGTTCTGAGGGGCTGTATGGGTTTGAAAGATATTGATTCTTATGCAACATGTCTTCAAAATATTTGACAAGACTGGAAAATTCAGATTGTTCAAAGTGTTTCATCATCATGATGCTATGTTTTACACGGTCTTGTGTAGCTTGAGACCAATATGCTGAGAGGAAGGCATGGTAAAACTCTCCTTCACTGTGGCAATCGTGAATTACCGATCGCATTCTTACAGCTGGTTCATTCTCTAAGTAGCCACACATAAATTCTAATCTGTGTTCCAAAGACCAGTTGGGAGGAAAACAATGAGAGAATTGATGGAGCCATGCTTGTGGATGAATGTCGTTGCCAGAATTCTTAAATGTTTTGAATTTACGTGTAGTAATGAACAGCTTATAGTCAAAATCATCATGTCGGCGAGTCGCATATCGGTCATTGTTAGGTCGTGTTGGCCGTTCCATCTCAAAATTCGGTGCACATTCCCAATTTCTTTCATTACTTCCGAAATGCCCTGTGTTATTATTTTGCAGCTTTTCCGTGTTTCTAAGTCCCTCTTCCCGTGTTGGAGCGCGAGTGTTCTCTGAAATACGTAATTCTTGTATTACCTGTGTCAGCTGATCTTGTACTTCCCGGATTTCTCTTTGGTGTTGTGTATTAATTCGATTCTGATTTTGTTTGAATTTCCTAATTTGTTCATACTCTTCTGTGTCAGTGAAGGCTACAGGTGTTGTGTCATTCAGATCATCATCTACCTTTGTAGATAAGTTAGTGAACTGATCTGAAAGTTCGGCTACTTTATCCGATAGTGTACTTATTTCCTCAGTGTGTTTTTCTGAACCAAGTTTCAGAGTGTCCATTTGTGTTGAAATCGTATCTACTGTGTCTTTTAAGTTTTCTTGACTTTTTGCAAGTTGCGTAACCGAATCGGTAGATGCAACTGCGTCAATTTTAGCTTGCAAGGTGTTGTGATTTTCATGAACAATAGTTTGCAGTTCTTTTATGGCTGCTTCGTGATTCTGTAATGCATTTTCATGACGCGAAAAAATAGGTTGAAAATGCTCACAAATTTGAGTTTTTACGTCATTACAGACTTTTTGACATTTCGATTCAATGTTATGTAACTCAGCAGTTAAATCCTCACGTGTTTGTTCGAGAGTTTGTTCCAATGAGTCTAACTTTTTTAGATTTTGTTCCACTGTGTCTAACTGTTGCTGTGTTTGTCTCTGGTGTTGTTCCATTGTGTCTAACTTTTTAAGATTTTGTTCCACTATGTCTAACTTTTGAAGCTTTTGCTGTGTCTGTCCCATTTCTTGTATTAATTGTAATAACAATGCATTAGTGTCTGGAATCTGTTCCTCTACTCTTTTCGGCAGTGCATTTGCACCGGCAACATTCACATTTTGACAAGCTGAAAATGTGTCTTGACTTATTTGAGAAAACGGTGAGGATCCAAAACCTGAATCTACAGTATTTGCGAGATCGTGTCGTGTCATTTCGGCTTCCTGAGGCGAGCTATTGCCGACCGGTCGATCGATAATGCTTCCCTCTTCACTAATTGTTTCACTGTCCACGCCACTGTTTGACGCCCGCTCCATTTCCCTGTGCACAGTTACCAAATTACTACTTTGAACATTAGTAAATTCATTACTCGGCGGCGCTGATAAGCTACGCTCGTCATCACTATTATTTCTCAGTTTAGTTTGGAGCCTAGTGTTACGTTTTTCACACGCCATTATTGTCACAGTATTTCACACGACAACACAGAAAAACACAATTTGAAGATCAAAAATAAGAGAACACATTAACATAGCACTAAAATAATATGTAGTTAATTGCAAGCGCAGCTGCGAAATACTTGGTGCAAATCTACATGCATGCCACAACTGTTTTACTATACAACAATGAAAGACTGCAACTACAAAGGAAATTCTCTCTACAATTACGCGCTAGCAATAAACAAAAGCTACACTAAATACACAAACTACAAGAAAAAATCAGAAGATTCCAGTGAGGTATCCTAGGCTAAGGGTCGACATATGAAACGTCCCCTTAATACGATTATACAGGACTGTCCTTAAACTGACATACAATATTTTTAGCGCAACGCAATCTGACTTTCAAAATTCCCTACAAAAGAATGGCCTTGGCTAACCAGCTGCCGCTGCCCAACACTACAATGGCAGACAACAATGCAAACTAGCCACAGACTGCACACAGCACAGCCAGTGATTTTCATATTGAGCGCTACGTAACGTTGCCAATAAGAAAACATAAACAGCCTACTTACACTTCGTGCAAATAAAGAGCTAGCTGCGTTGCGCAAGAACGATGTTTCCTGAAACCATGCTGATTACGTATCAATAGATCGTTCCCTTCGAGGTGATTCATAATGTTTGAATGCCGTATATGCTCCAAAACCCTACTGCAAACCGACGTCAATGATATAGGTCTGTAGTTCGATGGATTACTTCTACTACCCTTCTTAAACACTGGTGCGACCTGCGCCATTTTCCAATCTGCAGGTACAGATCTATCAGTGAGCGAGAGGTTGTATATGATTGCTAAAGTAGGGAGCTATTGTATTAGCGTAACCTGTAAGGAACCTAATCGGTATACAATCTGGACCTGAAGACTTGCCCGTATCAAGCGATTTGAGTTGCTTCGCAACCCCTAAGGTATCTACTTCTAAGAAACTCATGCTAGCAGCTGTTCGTGTTTCAAATTCTGGAATATTCCATTCGTCTTCCCTGGTGGAGGAATTTCGGAAAATTGCGTTGAATAACTCCGCTTTAGCGGCACAGTCGTCGGTAACAGTACCATCGGCACTGCGCAGCGAAGGTATTTACTGCGTCTTGCCGCTTGTGTACTTTACATACGACCAGAATTTCTTCGGATTTTCTACCAAATTTCGAGACAATGTTTCGTTGTGGAACGTATTAAAGGGATCACGCATTAAAGTCCGTGCCCAATTTCGCGCGTCTGTAAATTTTAGCCAATCTTCATGATTTCTAAGTGACAGAAGTGCTACTCTTCCGCAGATTGCTGCAGGTTTCAATGATGGACCAACAACAAGTGTTGCCGTGGGTACCATTCAACGAAACATCATCGATATGGGATTTCGGAGCCAAAGGCCACTCGTGTACCCTTGTTAACTGCACGACGCAAAAGGTTTACGTCTCGCCTGGGCCCGTCAACACCGACATTGGACTGTTGATGACTGGAAACATGTTGCCTGGTCGTACGAGTCTTGTTGGATGGACGTGTACGGGTATGGAGACAACCTCATGAATCCATGGATCCTGTATGTCAGCTGGGGACTGTCTAAGCTTTTGGAGGATCTGTAGTGGTGTGTGAGGTGTGTAGCTGGAATGATGTGGGACCACATATACGAGACAACCTCGTACGTTATATACTACCCTGACAGGTGAGCATAAGTAAGCATCCCGTCTCATCACCTTCGTCCATTCATGTCCATTTCCCATTCCGACGGACTTGGGCAATTCCAGCTGGACAATGCGACACCCCACACTTCTAGATCTGCTACAGAATGGCTGCGGGAACACACTTCTGAGTTTAAACACTTCCGCTTGCCACTAGACTCCCAAGATATGAAGATCCTTGAATATATCTGGGATGCCTAGCAATGTTCTGTTCAGAAGAGATCTCCAGCTCCTCGTACTCTTACGGATTTATGGACAGCGCTGCAAGATTCAAAGATCAGTGCCCTCCAGCACTACTTCAAACATTAGTCGAGTACATGCCACGTCCTGTTGCGGCACTTCTGAATGCTCGAGGACCCCTACACGATATTAGGCAGGTGTACCACATTCTTCAGCTCTTCATTGTACTTCAGCAAGATAATACCCACTCGTTCATGGCGAGAATTCCTATTGCCTCCCTTGCGTTTGAAAGATCGTACCTTGGCCGGAAATTTCACCTGATCCCTCCCCAGTTAAGAAATTTGAAACATTATTGGCAGGGCCCTTTATCCATCTCAAGATTTTGACGATCTAATATGCCGATTCAGCAGAATATACCAGATGATCCTGATTCAATAACTACGTTAATCAGTGCCACGTCGAAAAACTACTGGAATATAGACCAGAGGAGGACCTGAACATTATTGATTTGCTCGCTTTTGAATGTCTTTCTCTTAAATAAAGCATCAAATTTTTCTTAAATTGTAATAGTTGTTTGTCTGTAAACGTACATCAAATTTTTTTTTTTTTTTTTTTTCTGTCTCAGCGTATACTCACGTACATTCATTACTAGACGCTAACGTAAGTCCAAGGTCTAGTCCGATGGTGTCACTAAAGATTGCGCGGTTTCATTGTAAAATTGTCACGGGTTCGATGTTGTTGCACAGCACCCTGTAACAACTTGAGTTTTGTCAGTTAGAGATTATATTCCTTGCGAGTCACAATCGACAGTATGCTACTGCTGGCCGGAGTCATATCCGTTCGTCTATATCTATATGGCCGGTACAAGCCATTGGTGTAAGATAAGGAGTTAACTTCTAGTTAGCAATTAATATGTTATCTACACAGTGCGGTTACTAATTGCGAAATGAAGAGTATTCATACCAACTGACTCATTTGCAACACAACTCTGATGATAAATGAGTTATGCAATTTATGGAGACGTGGAAAATCTAAATCTGTGTGGCCGGTGTAAGTTTAAAAGGACACATACTGATTTAGAACACCGTGTCTTAGCCAACTCATACTTCTGCCTCGTTGCAATCTTCTGTGGAATACCGTTTGAATCTGGCTTCTCTCTTAGATAGATGTAAGACTTCGCCGAAGAATCTGACTCTAACACAGCTTAACTACTCTACTAGTGGCTAGGGACCTTAAGAACCTCTTGTTTCAATAACGTAGCGTCCTCAGCTATTTGCTTGCAAGAAGAGAGGAAATCAGCTGCCTCCTCGACAGTAATGTAAACAGAGACTGCTCAATTACGCACTTAACAGATGTATTACTCCAAAGATGTATTACTGTCAAACGAAAATACTGCGATGCATAAGCATACCACGATGTATAAGCGACATAATGAAACATTTCAGAAGAATTGGATCCCAGAGTAGCGTATGCTGATCTAGTGGGGAATGCAACCAGGAGCTAGAATTACATGTCACCATGGATACCACGAATGAACATGTTATGAATCAGAATGCCACGGGTAATGCAGTCGAACAGTAGTAGAACACTCCAACAATTGATACCCACGAGATTGTAACGTGCAGTTTAACACAGATGGTAGAAACCAACAGACTTCCTACATCAATGTGGTTATCTTGCAATCGAGGACTTTTGTTCCATACAGAATTATATGTGAGGGTGAGTCGGGTGGCAGACGGAAGATTCATTGATAATTTTATGACCAATCATGATGCTAAGACATTCGGATATAATCTCCCATGCACCTTTAGCCTATCTTCTCTCAGATATGGCCTCTGTGAGACAGTGATAATTCACTGAATGTAACAGAAAAGGAAGTGGGTAACGTAACACGGTAAATGGCGGTAAACGTGTTCCATGTGACATGACAGTACGAAGTGACAATAACGAATTTTAAGAAGAGTGGGATAACGATAGTGTGTTGAATGTTTAGGTGTTAATGAACATAATGTTCGTAAAGTTGTAAGATTAGCTATTATATTACTTACGTTCATTCGCCACTGCCACCAGAATGTAGGGCACAGAATTTCTTTCGTGTAAGGGTGCCTCTATTTACCCTCATCCATTGTTTTGTGAATAATATCAGGAAACTATAAGAAAATCAATCTATGCAACAGTTGTTGCTCTTATGGTCTCCTGCTTGAAGGATGTCGTCATGCAGCTCGCCACACTAGCCTCTCCTATGAAAGCCTCTTCGTTTCTTCATGACTATGACAAGCGACATTCGTTTGAGTCTACCTATTTTGCTGAAGACTAAATCTATCTGCACAATTTTACATTCCCTCCCCCTCCATGTCCACATTCAAACATTCCTTTTTTACCTTTCTGAAGATCCCTGAGGCTTCATGAAGCATCCTATCAACAGATACCACCTTTTATTCACTTTTTCTCATAAAGTTATTTCCTCCCCCCTCCCAATTTCCATTGATTTCCCCCATGTAAGCCACGCGCTCCGTCCATTTAATCTTCAGCACACTCCTGGAATACCTCATTTCCAAACAATCTATGATTTCCCGCCCTGTTTATCATCATCGTTTCATTCATCTATAATGCTAGACTACGGACAAATACCTTCAGAAAAGACTACCGGACATCAAAATTTTTATTCCCTGTTAACAAAATTTTGCTGTTGGTGTTCTCAATTGTAGATCTTCTGTACTTCAACATCCGTCTGCTGTTTTGTCTCCCAAACAGCAAACCTCATTTCCTGATTTCAATATCATTTTCTAATCCGTTTCGCTCCGTAGCTCCTGATTTGATTTACTGCATTTTAGTACCCTAGTTTTAGTTTTTTTAATATTCACCTAACTATATCTTTTCAAGAGAGTACCCACTCTATTCAACGGACAGCCCCTGTAAGTGCAGTTTCGGATAGAATTACGCTGTCATTCAGTAAACATACAGTTCTTTTTCTTCTCCCAGAACTAAAATCTCCGTTCCATGTTTCTCTTTCCTTTCCGTATTGCTTGTTGAATGTAGACACTGTATGACATGTGGAATAGGTTTAAAGCTTTTCTGATTCCGTCTCGTATTTTATCCCCGTTTTATTCATAAAATCAAATGCTAACTGTGTACTGTGTCCCTCCTTATCCTAAAGTAATTCCCCTTTCCTTTCGATGAATAACCACTCCAAGCTGTTTCCTTTGTTGTACCTATCTACGCACTGTATCCCAGTTTGAGTCTTTCCTTCTTTGCTTCATACTGTCTGGCAAAATGAGCTCTACTTATTCGTTCGCTTGATACAGTTTTCTCCAAAATTTTCTTAAATTTTCCTATGTGTGGCATCTATCACTTCCACAGTCAAGCTTTGAATTTCTTCTCAATTATTTTTAGCCTTGTGTGTTCACATGTGACGGCTTAATTTTATGTATTTTGGTATTTTCTTCTGCCGTGCGTAAAATTCAGTATTGATGGATTGTCAAAGGATTTCTTCTGGGCACTGTGTCTTTTTCTCTGTAGGATCCTACGTTTCTCTCAGTATTTCATCTCTCAAAACCAACAATTCGCCTTCTTTTGCAGTACTTCCTCCTTACTCGATCAGTGGATGCCTAAGGTTTCCTTTGAAACAATAGAAACTCAAGAATTTTTAACTTATTTAGACCAGATTTCCTTCATCTCTTACTTTTCTTCTAGTTCTTCCATTTCTATACGCAGTTAAATTCTGGTTCCTAAACATCTACCTTATCACACATAACCTATCTGAAGCAGTCTCATATTTCCAGGTTTCTAGAAGATATACATACTTCTTTCACGTTTTTTAACCCAAATTCCACTGATTTCTGCGTAAATTTTTACCAGGCAACATTCCCTTTAGTTATTTCCCCATACTTCATGTTGCCCTACTGTTTTTCCTTCTCATGCTTTTCCTACTGTCAAATCCCTGCCTTCCACCACAATTGCATTTCAGCCTCTTTTGATGCAATGAATAATTTCTTCTAGCTCAACCTTCATTATTTCCATCTCCTAATGATCTACAGACATATGAGTCTATTGTATTAACATAATGTAGGTGTGAGATACGTGATTATCTGGATACGATATCAAGTTTACTAAGTTGTTCGGCCGCATTCTTATTTTCTTATCCATAGTTAGATCATCTCCTGAGAAATTTCCTCCTGCTTTCAGCTGTTGAAATTATTCATACGACAAACCCCACCCACTGACCAAATTAACTCACATCAGCAGGAATACATGTACCAGGTGCCAGTGACTAATCAGAACGCAAGTGATGACTTTATCTTGCCTCTCTGGCGGGAATGAAACTCGTCTCAGCCAGACAGTGGGCTTCATCATCCATACCCAGCTAGTCCTCCTCCCAGTGACATAGGACTCTATGGCTCAACAGTGAGGCAGCGGCATACGGTGGCATTCTACAATGGGTAGACGCAGGCAGTGAGTGGTCTTTCTTGGTTGCTACATCCCTAATTTAATTATAGAAGATTCCCTCTTGTCCTGATACTCAGCACAAAATCAAATATTTCCATATTTGTTTTAAATTATGCTGGGTGTCATGAATTGAATTAAGTCACTTTGTGCAAAATGCACTGAATGAGTAGCTGTGCACGGAGGGAATGGGGAATGAGCAATTTTAGAGCACTGATGAGAGCTGAAATCACATAATACTTATAACTGACACGTAGTTCTTCATCGAGTAGCAGTACACAAGCGAGCTGTGAAATTCCCAGTTATAAGACTGCTGGGAATGAGTTGAGCTATCCCTTCAAGATTAACATCATCAACTTCGGAAAAGAGAATTCCATAACACTAACGATACTAATATCAGACCGACCTACTAACAAGGGAACCTCCCCATCGCACCCCCCTCAGATTTAGTTATAAGCTGGCACAGGGATAGGCCTTGAAAAACTGAACACAGATCAATCGAGAAAACTGGAAGAAGTTGTGTGGAACTATGAAAAAAATAACCAAAATATACAAACTGAGTAGTCCATGCGCAACGTATGCAACATCAAGGTACGTGTGAGCATACGAGCGCCGTGGTCCCGTGGTTAGCGTGAGTAGCTGCGGAATAAAGGTCCCTGGTTCAAGTCTTCTCTCGAGGGAAAAGTTTAATTTTTTTATTTTCAGACAGTTATCAAAGTTCAAGCAATCACACATAATCAACTTCGCTCTCCAAAATTCCAGGACATGTTCAGATTTGCTTGGACATATGCAGGATTTGACGGTCTACACACGGAAACATTTGAAAACGTAAAAAACATATGTTTTGACAGAGCACAGGGAAAATTGTGCGACTGTGAAACTGTTGCATTCATTTGTTGCAGTTTGCGTGAAAAACTCTTATGTTTTCATCACTTTTTTGAGAGTGATTATCACATCCACAAGAAAATCATTTTACCCATTCGCCAAGTGTGCAAGTTAGGTGGGTCGACAACATATTCCTGTCATGTGACGCACATGCCGTCACCAGTGTCGTATAGAATATATCAGACGTGTTTTCCTGTGGAGGAATCGGTTGACCTATGACCTTGCGATCAAATGCTTTCGGTTCCTATTGTAGAAGCACGTCCTTTCGTCTACTAATCGCACGGTTTTGCAGTGCGGTCGCAAAACACAAACACTAAACTTATTACAGTGAACAGAGACGTCAATGAATCAACAAACAGATCGCAACTTTGCGAAAATAAAGAAAGTAAAATTTTCACGCGAGGGAAGACTCTAACCAAGTTCCTCTCGTTCCACACCTGCTCACTCTAACCACGGGACCACGGCACTCCACAGCTCACAGTGTCCTTGATGTTGCTTATCTTGCCCATGGACTACTCAGTTTGTATATTTTGCTTATTTTTTTCATAGTTCCACACAACTTCTTCCTGTTTTCTCGATTGATCTGTGTTCAGTTTTTCAAGGCCTATCCACTGTGTCAATTTTTAACTAAATCTGAAGGGGGTGCGTTGGGGAGCTTCCCTTGTAAGAAGAAATTACGAGGGCAGTTCAATAAGTAATGCAACACATTTTTTTTCTCGGCCAATTTTGGTTGAAAAAACCGGAAATTTCTTGTGGAATATTTTCAAACATTCCCGCTTCGTCTCGTATAGTTTCATTGACTTTCGACAGGTGGCAGCGCTGTACGGAGCTGTTAAAATGGCGTCTGTAACGGATGTGCGTTGCAAACAACGGGCAGTGATCGAGTTTCTTTTGGCGGAAAACCAGGGCATCTCAGATATTCATAGGCGCTTGCAGAATGTCTACGGTGATCTGGCAGTGGACAAAAGCACGTTTCACTGCATAAAACTGCAAAAGTTATTTACATATGAGTCATGGAGTAGGTGAAAATCTGTAAATGGAATTTACCTAATGTGGTTAATTCCAATTATCGATTCGAATATTCTTTATTTTTTGTAGATATTCGTTTTTCATGTACTGGCTTTTCTTTTAGAATTTAGTGTGTCGGTTTCTCGATATTTTGTGCTACTGTTTCGTTTTTGTTGTGATTCATTTAATTCACCCTTTTCTCTGATACATTCCAGTTCGCCTCCACTAAAAACCCCAACTTCCCTGCGCTTCTCCCGTTAGATTCAGTAATTTATATAAAATTAACGCTTTTTTATACCTATGACCATGTGCTTTACTGTAATGCAATTTAAGGGTTCTCTGTGCTTTTCTAGTCGCATTAATTACCTAAATACTTGTTGACGGAAATGAAAATTTGTTTTTAATTCTTGTTCTTAGTTGTTTTCGTTATCTTCAGTTCGTTTCGATGTAATTCATGACTAAGTAAATAACTGCGTGAATGTGATTGTGATTTTGTCGTATGCTACATTTGCTTGCTTTAATAGATTGATTATACATAGCGTCTTTGCCTTCCGTATGACGTCATTGCTCAAAGCCAACGAATGGAATCGAACACTAGAACGTATCCCAAGATAATTTAACCCACTTGAAAACCTCAAATAGTGCCTCAGATAGGGCAGCCATGTACCTCCACGTGTGGCACATAATTGATCTTAGTTTACAACAGCACATTCACTTCAGAATTGCACACATAATATAACGCTGAGGAGCTGAGTTTGATTTTGTTGTTCTTAAACTGGTTTAGATAAGTGTGTGTACCGACATGTAGACGAATACTGTAGCCGAATATTTCTAATAATTACGGACAATATCATGGCCGGGAGACTTGTCCACACTTCTGAACAACTTGTTTGAGGGTATAAACTGGCCATAAGCTTGAACAAAACATTAATGAAACTTTGTGAAGAACTGCTGTAATCTGCCTTCTCCGACGAAGCTTATTTCCAGCTGGCAGATGCATACATTTCTGTAGTCTGTGCATTATATACCGATATAAAAGTACGTCTTCAGTCTGATGATTGAGAGACTGGTAACATATTTCTTGTGATGCTCGGTACGCCTCCCTTGAGCATCTTTCTAGTTTGTTTAGGAATGTTGTCATTCACTATCTGTACGAATACCTCACCCCCAACCGCCGTTGAAACACGGGGCACCCCGGTTGAGAAAAGGCAGTTAGAACAAGTTAAACTGCCAATAACAGGCAGCTTGCCACGGACGTCGTTTGTCTCGCATTATTTTCGAGTATGGATAGCTGTATGATTCAGCGTACTATGTGCGTAACACATATGCGTTAATGTAAAAGTGCCATTCTTCTTCCATATTGACATTGAAAATTTTGGTTTTTTGTTGTCGATTTCATTGATCGTGCCGTTTCCTTCCAAGATCATTCCCAAATTCTGACTTTATCTTCTCTATGAGACCATGGATGTCTCTGCGATACAGAACTGGGTAATTTTGTACCACAAAATGATTTTACCTCTCTTAATCCCGACTGAGTAGGCCAGCTGCACTGATCCCATCTTGTTAACAATTTAAAATTACACTGATGTCGTTTACGTACACCTATTCTATTATCTTCACCCTACAGGTCCGGCAACCATAGAATGTAATTAAAAATCGACGAAGTAGGATTTCCGGAATTTTCGTCGCTTGTCTAACAACTGGAGACCCAATAGGGGCTTACAGGAAAAACAGTGACTAACACCTCTTCGGCAGCCATGTTTCGTTCAAACTGTGACGGAACGTACGAATGGACGACAGCAGATTTCAAAGTTCACAGAAAAATCTCTGTCGCTGAAACAAAAATACAAGACGAAATGTGGAGAAAAACTATAGTAAGCAATCTTTCAAGTGTTGGTTTGTTGTTAGACTAATGACAGCTGGCCGGAGTGGCCGTGCGGTTCTAGGCGCTACAGTCTGGAGCCGAACGACCGTTGCGGTCGCAGGTTCGAATTCTGTCTCGGGCATGGATGTGTGTGATGTCCTTAGGTTAATTAGGTTTAATTAGTTCTAAGTTCTAGGCGACTGATGACCTAAGAAGTTAAGTCGCATAGTGCTCAGAGCTATTTGAACCATTTGAACTAATGACACGTCTCCCTTTCGCTACCGAAAGTACACGGAATACATGCAGTGCATGTAAAATATATTTATTCACCAACATATTTCTGATGTGATGCTTATTCACGAGACAGATCAGATTACTAGGTTCCGAGAACATGCACAACTCATTTAGGTGTTATAAAATATGCTGTTCACTTCCAGCTCCCTCAAACAAGAAAAATACATGACGCTAGTTAAAAACTTGTAAGCAGTCGCCCCTTTCTGACGATTTGCAAGTGGTTGAAAGCATAACATAATGTACAGTAATCATATGTGTTGGAAGAATCATTTAGATATTCAGGATCAATGCCTTACTTGGGTAACCTAACGAATTAAAAGCTCTTCTGACAGCTCATAATGTCTAACTAATTGCAATAACGATACAAAAGAACAAATATGAAACGGAAACTGTCTCTATCCCACACCGTATCTTAAAGTCCTACTTTAGACAAAAAATAACTGCAGGTGAGTCATTTCACGAGACTATAAGATGACTTGTTCTTTCAGTGAACAGTGGTTCAGTAACCAACTAGTAAAGGGAAAAAATCATGTGCCAACAACTTATCCGGACCAATAGTTAGCAGTAAGCAAAGACTACTGTTATGGATCGTGATAAACTAGAGATAATCATCGTATGTTCGCACAACCATAGCCAAGAAACTGCTGGAACTTAACAGACATTACAAGCATATTCTGGTGGTGGTAAGCACGAAATTTTAAATAAACGTAATGCATCAAAAATCAGTACATTGTAATGCGTATGATTTCTATAGGAAAAAACTCAAAGAGTCATCTCAAACATTTCGAGTCAATCTGACTAAAGTAAAGAAGCCAACAATTATTGTGACAGACCTTCTTCACAAGAATCTTCTAATAGGTTCATACAGTGTAAAATCATTCAAAATGCATGTCAGTATCTACTCAAATATCTGCTAGTCAACTGCAAATGTATTTTTTCCTGTGTGTTTTAAATCTTCTCTGTTTACTACAAGTGCCCATTAATTCTTTGTTTCCTCAGTCCATGGTAATACTGTAATGAATACCTCCTCTGACATAAGACGAAGCACGTTTTCAGCGATTAACTAAATATATAATGATAATTACATATAATATGTATGCTATTATTTATTTTATTAGCCTGTGTATGAGGTGTAAATGAAATATGATGTATTTTACGTGTTGCTGTGTTTTAAGTAACTTCCTTTTGCCTGATATGAAAAGCTTTATCTATGCAAAATTCATTTAAGGAAGAATCAACAAATCAGTCTGTCGATGATACCACTCAGAAAGGTAGTGACGAACAGACAAGACGTGATGTTTAATGAGCAAAAAGTGTGAAGAGCAATCAGTTCCGGGGTAAGGAGGCAGATCTTTATAGTGAAAGCCGATTTTGTTTAGGCAAGAGAATTACAGTAATTAGCAGGAGAAAGCAATTTGATTCTGCTGCTACAAAAGGTTCGCAGAAGTTTACAAGAAGCTACTATTGCCATACTGTTGCAGAAAAATACTATGTTGTAGGAACAGATACAGGTCTTAATGATATCAACGAAGAAGTGGAAGTGCAAGAGAGGAAGATTGTTAGCAAAAAGATAGCAAGAAAGAAGTGAACAAGAAAGAATTTTCAAGACTGTAAAATTTGATATTGATTCAATGCAGAGGGACAGAAGAATGAAGACACCGAAAGTATGGGAAAGGTCCAGTCATCTTCACAAAAACTAGTATACCTCTAATTTTCTGAGACTGAGTGTACTCAACTGTTATCACCTCTACTTTGATTGAGAAGAGACTGTAAGCATCAGCATTAATATGAACGGCGTTAGGGAAAGTGACTGTACAGAGGCCTCTCGTATTTACAGAAATTGGACTATCAGTTGACTGTCAATTAACAAATTATTTACAGCGGGGACCAAGGCATACATTATTTGAAGATTGAAAGTATAGCTAGAACTCTAAATATTTATGCAGATGTTTTGTTTGGATATTAACTGCTGTTAGAGAAATTAAAAAGGCATTGAAGCTTAGAGACTTTTAACTGAAATGTAACATAGATTTCTCTTGCAATTAAATGATGATGTCACGCTATTGTTCTTGTTGCAGTCTTCATTCGTAAGACTGGTTTGATGCTGCTGTCCATGCAACTCTGCCTCGAGCAAGCCTTTTCATTTCCAAGTAACTACTGCAATCCACATCCCTCGAATCTGCTTACAGTATTCATCTCTTGGTCTATCTGTAATATTTTTACCGCCTATGCTTCCTCCAGTATTAAATTGGTGATCCCTTGGTGTCTCAGAATGTATCCTACCTACCGATCCCCTTTTTTAATCTAGTTATACCACAAATTTCTCGTCTTGTCTCTACCGTTTATCGTCCACACTTCACTCCAAACATAGCTACACGCCATAGAAATACCTACAGAAAGGACTTCCTGACACTTAACTCTCTACTCGATGTCAACAAATTTCCCTTCTTCAGCAACGCTTTTCTTACCATTGACAGTCTTCATTTTCCATCCTCCCTATTTCTACCATCATCAGCTTCCCAAACAGCTAACCTGATTTACTTCTTCAAGTGTCTCATATGTTAAATTAATTCCCTCAACATCTCCTGATTTATTTAATTAGATAACGTTCCATTATACTCGTTTCGCTTTTGTTGATGTTCATCTTACATCCTCCTTTCAAGAGACTCGCCACTCGGTTCAACTGCACTTCCAAGTTCACTGCTGTCTGTGGCAGAATCACAATTTCGTCGGAAAACCACAGCGATTTTATTTCATCTGGACTTTAATTCCTATTCTAAATTTTTCTCTTGTTTGCTTTACTGCTTGCTCAATTCGGGGTCTGGCTACAACACTGTTTCACTCCTTTCTCAACCACTGCTTCCCTTTCGTGCCCCTCCACTCTTACAATTACCATCTGGTTTCTGTAAAAATTGTAAATAGCTTTTCGCTTTCTGTATTTTACTCCTTCCATCATTAGAATTGGAAAGAAAGTGTTCCACTCAACATTCCCAAATGCTTTCTCTAAGTCTACAAATGCTGTAAACGTAGGTTTGTCTTTCCTTAACCTATCTCCTATGAGAAGTTGTAGTATCGGTACTGACTCGCGTGTTCCTATATTTCTCTGGAATCCTAGCTTATCTTCTCCGAGGACAGGTTCTACCAGCTTTTCCGTTCTTCTGTATAGGATTCGTGTTAGTATTCTGTATCCGTGACTCATTAAGTTGATTGTTCGCTAATTTTTACACCTGCCAGTACCTGTTTTCTTTGGAAATGGCATCATTATATTCTTCTTGAAGTTTCAGGTTATTTCGCCTGTCTCATACATCTTCCTCATCAGATCTATGTTTTGTCATGGTTGGCTCTCAAAAGACTATCAGTAGTTGTGACGAAATGTCGTCTACTGCCAGGGCCTGGTTTCGACTTAACTCTTCCAGTGCTTTGTCAAACTCTTGATGCAGTATCTTATCTTCCTTCTCGCCTTCCTCTACGTCCTCTTCCATTTCCATAATATATCCCTCATGTACATCTGCCTTCTACAGACCCTCTGTATAGTCCTTCCACCTTCCTGCTTTCCCTTGTGTGCTTGGAACTGGTTTTCCATATGAGCTCTTGATATTCGTACGGGTGGTTCTCTTTTATCCAAAGAGCTCTTTAATTTTTCTGTAGGCAGTATCTACCTTATCCCTAGCGATATATGATTCTAACTTCTTACATTTTCGGTTAGATAATTTGCACTTCCTTTCGATCTCGTTTTGCCTACTTCAGTTATTGCACTTTTATGTTTCCTCCTTCCAGCGATTAAATTCAGTATCACTTACGTTACCATTGGATTTCTACTAGACCTCGCCTTTTTACTTAGATGATCGTGTGCTGCCTTAACTATTTCATCTCTCAAAGCCACCCATTCTTTTTGTACTACGTTCCTTCCCCGTATTCTTGCGAATCATCCCTTACTGTTCCCTCTATAAACTCTGGTTATTTCAGTTTGTCCAGGTCGCTACTCGTTAAATTCCTGTCATTTTGCACTTTCTTCAGTTTTAATCTGCATTTCAGAAACAATAAATCGTGGTCAGAGTCCACATCTCCTCCTGTAAATGTCTTACAGTATAAAATCTGGGCCCTATATATCTGTCTAACCATTATATAATCAATCTATAACCTTCCGGTGTCTCAAGGTCTCTTCCACATTTACAACCTTCTCTTATGATTTTTCAACCAAGTGTTAGCTATGATTAACTTATGCTGTGTGCAGAATTCTACCAGGCGTCTTCCTCATTCATTCCTTTCCCTCAGTCCATATTCACCTGCTACTTTTCCTCCTCTCCCTTTTCATACTATCGAATTCCAATCCCCCATGACTATTAAATTTTCGGTTCTCTTAATTATCTGAATAATTTGTTTTATCTCATCATACATTGTGGTGTCACCGCCAGACACTACACTTGCTAGGTGGTAGCCTTTAAATCGGCCGCGGTCCATTAGTATACGTTGGACCCGCGTGTCGCCACTGTCAGTGATTGCAGACCGAGCGCCACCACACGGCAGGTCTAGTGAGACGTCCTAGCACTCGCCCCAGTTGTACAGACGACTTTGCTAGCGATGCTACACTGACAAATACGCTCTCATTTGCCGAGACGATAGTTAGCATAGCCTTCAGCTACGTCATTTGTTACGACCTAGCAACGCGCCATTACCAGTTAATATTGAGATTATAAAACATGTACCGTCAAGAGCGATGTACAACAATTATGGATTAAAGTTAAGTATTCCCGCAACAACGTACCTTATTGGCTATATTAATCCTTTAACTGTTCCAGACCTCACGCCAGCCTGCGTGAGCTTAAACGCGTGCCTTTCGGCTTCCTCTCATAGTGACTTGGCTGTCTTGCCAAGTCACAACATACATTTCCTCCATCTCCTCCTCATCTGCGTAGCTAGTTGCCACATAAACTTGTACTATTGTGGTGGGTATGGGCATCGTGGCTACCTTGGCTTCAATAATGCGTTCACTCTGCTGTTCATAGTAGCTTATCCCTGTTCTTATGTTTTTACACATTAATAAACCTACTCCTGCATTATCCCTATTTGATTTTGTATTTGTAACCTGTATTCACCTGACCAGAAGTCCTGCTGCTCCTGCCACCGAGCTTTACTAATTCTCGCTATATCTAACTCTAACCTATCCATTCCGCTTTTAAAATTTTCTGACGAACCCGTCAGATTAAGGGATCTGACATTCCACGCTCCGATCCGTAGAACGCCATTTTAGTTTCTCCTGATAACGACGTAATCCTGATCCCCAGAGATCCGGGTGACTATTTTACCTAAAGATTATTTTACCCAAGAGCACGGAATCATCATTTAACTACACAATAGAGCTGCAGGCCCGCGGGGAAAAATTACATCTGTAGTTTGCCCAGGCTTTCAGCCTTTCGCAGTATTAGCGCAGCAAGGCCGATTTGGTAGATGTTACAAAGTAAGATCAGTCGATCATCGAGATGATTACCCCTGCAACTGCTTAAAAGGCTGCTGCCCCTCTTCAGGAACCACACTTTTGTTTTGCCTATCAGCAGATACCCCTCTGTTCTGGTTGCAACTACAGTAAGGTTCTGTGTATCGCTGAGGCAGGCAAGCCTCCCCACCAATGACAAGGTCCAAGGTTCATGGGGAGGGGATGGGGGGGGGGTACAGTTAAACTATTAAAACATGTATGGTTTCTGTGTAGTGAGTATTTCTTTTGTTCTGTAAAGTGCAACTCATGGTGGAGATTAAGTACAACATAAAGGCTGCCCTGTCTACAGAAATAAGTAAACCTCAGTGTGTATAATGGAATCTGACTACCCCTAGATATGGTTCTCAGAACCCGATACTCAAACGGTGCAACAGACTTTTTATTTAATACCTGAAGTAATTTAATATTTCCATAATGAAATTTTCACTCTGCAGTGGAGTGTGCGCTGATATGAAACTTCCCGGCAGATTAAAACTGTGTCCAGGACAGAGACTCGAACGCGGGACCTTTTCTCTTTTGAAATTCTTTTTATTCAGTTATTGTATTTATTTATGTTAACCCACTACCTAAGTAGACCTAATTTAATACTTGGCGTGTTTGCAGCTGTTATTTCTACACTACAGGTAAGTACTTATAATTACTCAACCATTACACGGATCTCTAGTCTTCTTGCTTTTTGTTCCTACCCATGTCTGAATTTTGGTTATTTATATATTTATATATCATTCTCTAAATTCTGTTATTATTATGATACAACAACTTTATCATACAAGCCTATGCTACCTGCAGCGTTACAAGGGTGTCCGGACATTTGCCACACCGGACATTTGCCACGGTTTTACCTGCTCCGAAGGGTCGGGTCCCTTGTCCACCCCCCCCCCCCCCTCCCACCCGTCCGCGGCCTCCTCCTCCTCACCTGGCCGCCCAGTTTGCTTTCGAAGTTCCGAACGTGACATCAGTATGGAAGATATTACAACAAACAAGGGCAGGCCTCCTGCTCATTACAAAGGTTACGCGTATCTTAAACAGAGGGAATCTAAAGAAGGTGTTGTTACATGGATGTGTTTACCCCGAAAAGCGGATCATTGCACGGGAAAGCTGCTTTCGAGGAACGCAGAAGTGTTGAGCGTATTAGAATATCTCTGTGGACCACCTGACGATGCAGCTCTGAAAGTGAGAAAGCAAGTGGAAAGGGCGGAGAGAAGGTCTCGAGAAGAAACTACACAGTTATCGGAGATATACGCGGATGAAATGGGAAATGTACATAGTATAGTTTGTGACTTTGTTACAGTGATGCCTAATTCAGAATCTATGAAGAGAACCATGCGTCGTCGACGGAGTCAAGAGCGGGGGAACCAACAACAGCCGAAGAACGGTTATGAAATTGATCTTCATGAAGATCTATTAAAAATGGGTGATGGCAGTAGTTTTCTTCTGGAAGACGATCGATTAGAGGCGAGAATAATGATTTTTAGTGGAAGCAAAGGAAAAGGAATTTTAAAAACATGTGCCCATTTTTTTATGGATGGAACATTTAAGAGATGCAGCAAGCAGTTTCTACAGACCTTCACCATACACCTAGACTTAGGAGGCCCGATTAAAGAAACAAACATTCTTCCTATTGTATTTGCACTGCTCCCTAATAAGAAGAAAGACACATATGTTCGTCTGTTTCGTCTGATAAAACAGGCAGTGTCTGAGTGGTGTCCTAAACAAGTAAAGGTGGACTTTGAGGCAGCTGCGATATCGACCATTCGTCAAGTTTTTCCCACAACTGAAATATATGGATTCTATTTCCATATGAAGAAGAGTTTATGGAGAAGAATTAAAGTTCTCGGTCTAACTGAGGAGTACCGCTAGAACGAGGATTTAAGACTTCACGTCAGCGTGTGTGTAGCGCTGGCAGTTGTAAAACCGGAGGACGTAAGCAATGGATGGATTGAGATTCATGCAGAAGCTCCTGATAACGGAAGGTTCTCTCATTTCCTTGACTACTTTGTGGATAACTGGCTGTAGAATGAGGATATCGCAATTGAAATGTGGGACTGTTACGGAAAAAGGCACCGAACGACGAATGCTGTTGAAGGATGGCAAAAGAAAATAAACAGTATTATTGGAAACCCTCATCCTAGAATCAACTATTGGGTGGAGTGCTTGAAAAAGGAAGCAGAGCTCACAAACTGCATGTACATGAAATTGGAAATGAATCTTGAAGGTAAGAAGAGGTAGAAGAAGTACTTGGAGCTGGACGACAGGATAGAGAGAATCGTAAAGAATTATGAAGAGACTGCCAACATTAGGCCTTGCTTGAAAGCCATTGCCCATATTCAGAAACTGGGCTAAAATACGTTAAAAATGTATTAAAAGCTATGAAGACCACTGAGTCCTCACAGATTACTAAGATAGAATTATTAAAACATTGAAGCAGCATTATCGGAGCTAATATTAATTGTAATTGTAAATAGAGTGTACATTAGTTCAGCGTGTTTAGGCTGATTTTACACACGCCAGAATGGTAGATGGTCATTTATCATTTTCACGGTCCAAAGCCTGTGCAATGTGTGATGCGAATCAGCCTTTAATGTAAAAATTAAAAAGTGTTTCAAGCCTCACAAAAGTATCCCTATTGTTGTCACGTAAAGATAAGTTTTTTCTACCTTCCAATATTATGGCCATACTATTAAATAATTGTGAGTTCTAAAATAATTTTTCTGAAGCTTCAGAATCGCAACTATCACCTAAAATATCATGGTTTGTTAAACTGACAGTATACGCTTTTGTGAAAGAAAATGGGAACTTAACCTTTGAATTGCACCAAAAATTGACATCCCAAAACTGATCTGATCCTAAGGTTGACAATTTTGGCACCTCAAATATTTTTTATTTAAGTTTAGCTGCAAACATTTATAGTAGATGTAAATCTACTTAAATACATTTAAATATAGTCCTTTAAAAATTAAAATTTCTTACTAAATTGTTGATTATTTTTAAACAGGTCAGAAAAGTAAGGAGCTTACTACTGAAAATTAATTGTTACTAAAGAACATCAGAATCAAATGTATTAGACCTACTTTTCTTATACATTACAGACTTTTTGAAAAGATATTTGATGATTTCCTCTGTCACTGACAGTGTAATTTCAGTTGCTTTGCAACACCAGGGATATCTACTCCTAAATTATGTTTCCAGCTGTTCTCATTTCGAATTCTGGAATATTTACTTCGTCTTCTTTGGTGAAGGAATTTCGGAAAATGCATTTACCAACTCCACTTTAGTGGCACTGTCTACAGTAACATTACCATCGCTGTCGCGCAGTAAAGGTACTTACTGAGCCTTTCCGCTGGTTTACTTAACATGGGACCAGTATCTCTTTGGATTTTCCGCCACATTTCTAGAGCGAGTTTCGTTATGGAAGCTATTAAATGCATCTCGAATTGAAATCCGCACCAAATTTCGAGCCTCAGAAAAACTTCACCAATCTTGGAGATTTTGCGTTCGTCTAAGTTATACGTGCCTTTTGCGGTGCTCCTGCAACAGCTTTCTGTCGTGTTTTGTGTACCAGTTCCGTCTCTTATTAATTTATTTGGTATGAATATCTCGAGTGCTGTTGATACTATTTCTTTGAACTTAAGCCACATATGGTCTTAATTTACATAGTTTGGAAGGATTGGAGACTACCTCTTGGAAAGACGTCACCCGAATGTTTAGCTGCTTTTGTAAACAGATATATTTCGCGTTTAGTTTTGGTGAATTTTTTTGTTACGGAAGTGAGCCTCGCTACGACTGCGTGTTCACTAATTCCTGTATCCGTCGTGATGCTCAGGATTATTTGTGGCTAAGAGTTCAAGTGTGTTTTCGTAACCATTTACAAATGGTTCAAATGGCTCTAAGCACTATGGGACTTAACATCTGTGGTCATCAGTCCCCTAGAACTTAGAACTACTTAAACCTAACTAACCTAAGGACATCACACACATCCATATCCGAGGCAGGATTCGAACCTGCGACCGTAGCAGTGGCGCGGTTCCGGACTGAGCGCCTAGAACCGCGAGACCACCGCCGCCGGCGTAATCATTTACAATTTGAATGGCCTCGTCAACTAATTGTTGAAAATAATTTTTAAAAAAGCATTTAGAACAATTACGGAAGCTGTTTTCTATTTACAATAGGGTATGAAAATGTATTTTTGTCGGTCCGCAGCTCGTGGACGTACGGTAGCGTTCTCGCTTCCCGCGCCCGGGTTCCCGGGTTCGATTCCCGGCGGGGTCAGGGATTTTCTCTGACTCGTGATGACTGGGTGTTGTGTGATGTCCTTAGGTTAGTTAGGTTTAAGTAGTTCTAAGTTCTAGGCGACTGATGACCATAGATGTTAAGTCCCATAGTGCTCAGAGCCATTTTGAATTTTTGTCAACATGCGGAAGGTAGATTAAAGTAACTGTCAACTATAATTGTATGAGTAGGGTACCTATTTGTGATGAGAATCAAGTTTTCCTTTCTTTGAACTGTTCAGCAAGTGTTTCATGTGAGACAGTGGGTCGGTAAAAGGAGCCAGTTATTAATTTATTCCGGTTGTCGAATATAACCTCTGCCCATACTAAGTCACAGGAACTATCTGCTTCAAAATCGATTGTGAGCTTACATTATTTTTCCTTAAGTTGTCCTTCTTGTTTCTGTTGTAGTCCAGATAATTACAATTACGGCTTACCCCTCCAGAACCTAAGAAGCTTTCTCTGTGACCCTGTGAATACCAGAGCTAAACAATGTAGAACAACAATATACGTTACAAGCGTAGCATTCTGTATTACTTCATTTCCTTATTTCTAACATTCTAAAATTGTACGTCGACTTTAGATGACATGTCAGTCATAGATGTTCTTATCTCTATTTAGTGAATGTGTTTTCAGTTACGTTTTGAACATTGTCCCACTACACTTCATTAACTAATGTTTTTAGAGAGTAAATTAATATGGAGTACGTCGTTCTTCTTTTCAAACATTCACAAACCCATTTATTCTTTCCCTATTGTCTTTTGGGTATGCAGTTGTACTAATTAAAGTACGCACAAATGCAGTGATCAGAAAGAAATGATTAGCGTATATTCGCTTTCTCGTTTCATCGTGAAAGGAAGCTACCGTATAGACAGAGGAATCTATATTTATACTTGGCAGAACTAATTACATACTGACATAATCGTCGGTATTGCTTTCGTTTCCCAAAAGTTATAAATATTTCGATTTCGGAAAAGAAGCTCTGTATTTGGCCAAGATGTCGAAGAAGAAGTTCCCTTACGTGCTGGTTGTATCGAGTAAGATGTGGAGACGGCGGTTTGAAAGCGGACGGAGGTAGTACGGGGAAGGGCATCCCTTACCTGAGGGATCGCTACTCATGCTACCTGGCGAAGGGGCACGTGTGGCAAATGCCCCTGTGGAAAATGTCCGGTGTGGCAAATGTCCGGCATTCGTTACAAGGGTGCCAGTGATCTATAAACCTAATTGTTGTTGGAACTGCCCACCGAGCTATTCCCAGTGGGAGTGCCTCTGCCACTGGGCTGGCCGATAACTTCGTATGGCTGCAGTCTATACTAAGAAGCGCTATCCTATCTTTCTACACACTAACGCGGGACCTTTACCTTTCGTAGGGAAGTGCTCTACCATCTTCTTTTTTCTTTTTGCCGGACCGAGACTCGAAGCAAGATTTCCGCTTATCGCGAGCGACTACTTTACCATTTTTAAAGGGACCTTCCCGTCGCCAAAAAGGACGGATGGGGGCATAGTGGCCAGGGGTCTCAACCCGAGGCCTGGCCACCAAGTCATGTTCCCACCCTCCAGTAACATAGGAGAGCGCAGGGTACGTGGAGTTCAAAATGGCTCTGAGCACTATGGGATTTAACATCTATGGTCATCAGTCCCCTAGAACTTAGAACTACTTAAACCTAACTAACCTAAGGACATCACACAATACCCAGTCATCACGAGGCAGAGAAAATCCATGACCCCGCCGGTAATCGAACCCGGGAACCCGGGCGCGGGAAGCGAGAACGCTACCACACGACCACGAGCTGCGGACGGACTGCGGACGGAACGTGGAGTAGAAGCACGATGAACGTCGTTATGTATTTATTTTTCTTTTCTTTCTTTTTTTAAATATTCTTTAAAATTAATACCACCGAGAATAGCAGGAAACAGGCGTTGTTAGGAGGAGGGTGCAGCAAGACGTCAGGTCCATTGTGACTACCAACTTACAGTTTGCCCGAGAGGAACATTCCGATGACCAAAGAATGTATCGGTTCTAAGTGTGAAAGAGGCGGGGATCAACTCTTCATGCTAGGAATACCCCAACTCTGTCGTGGGATAAGGAAGACTTTGTAAAGGAAATTGGAGAAAAAATGTATGTGTTTTGGATTGCGGACAACTTCACAGCGGTGTTCATTAAGGAAGTGCCAAAAATGAAGAATATTTATCTCGTCATCAGCAAAGCAGTAATGAGCTGTCCACAAATTCACTTCAGAGAGCTCGTCTTCCCTTGCGGGAAGTATCCTGCGTCCAGAAAGAGGAGCAGTTGAGTGGTATCTGACGAGGAGTCATACGGGTAATTAGGGACAATAACTGTCGCATCAAGAACAAGACACCGCTTGCCGATCTGCACAGCGGGCAGTGCTCGTCTTGTATCACATCACGCGCCATACTCAAAGGGGTGTCTGCGATGTAAATCCCGTGAAAGCGCGACCGGTATACTTGCTTCATTTACCACGCAAACTGGACTTATGAAGAAAAGGAGCGCACACCGATCGCGAAACTGCTTCCCCTCGACCACATTCGGTGACTTGTGCTACTGAAGGAAACCATATATCGCCTTTGTGGATGTAAAGGGACGTGGCAGTATTACAGTATGGAAATAGCTAAGTTGGAGGACAAAGTGGGGGAATTAAAAGAAGGGCGTTGGGACTTCCGAAAGCCGGATAGGTGCTGAGAGAGTGTTTTGAATGGACCTCCAGCAACAGGCTGGTATGGTACATAGGACGTAGGCGCCGCAACGTCATGTGAGAGCCAAAGAAGAGGGCAATCGCTCTGACAGGCACATCATACAGATCCAGTCTGCCCCTGCTTCGCGTGAGGGTGAGTGTCTCGTACCTTATCTTGAAGAGCAAGCCGTGGCAAACAAATGAACCTAATGGCGCTAGCTTACGCTATGCCATGGATGGCTGAATAGGAAGCGTTTTTGCCACGTGAGGGATACGTGACGCCAAATATACATTTACGTGTTGCGTCCGTTGCAGAAGATCGTGTGCTCGTAAATGGTGAGTAAGAGCTCAGTTCGTAGTTGGGAAAGTAACCGTCGGCAGTTGAGGGCAATTGTCTGCCTCTGATCACTTGAGACATCGAGTGCTAAGTATCGGACAGTATATACAAAGAAACAGCACAGTCCACAGGAACCCCACATATAAAGCCACGGATCTCGGTTAGTGGACGTTAAGCTCAGTGAACTGAAATGGAAAGAATACAAGGATCTCTGGTCAGATGAGTGTAGGGTAATATCAACAGTATCACAAAATGGTGTAACAGGAGTAGGATTCGTTATGAATAGGAAAGTAGGGCAGAGAGTGTGTTAATGTGAACATTTCAGTGATAGTGCTACTCTTGCCAGAATTGACAGCAATCCAAAACCGGCAACGATGGTTACGGTATAGATGACTACGTAATAAGCTGAATATACAGAGACAGAAAACGTATGCGAGGGTACTGACAGTGTAATACAGTATGTAAAGGGAGATGATAATGTAATAGCTTTGGGGGACTGGAATGCAGTTGTAGGAGAAGGAGTAGAAGTAAAGGTTACAGGAGAACTTGCGCTTTTGGCAAGGAATGAGAGAGGAGAAAGACTAATACAGTTCTGCAATAAATTTCAGCTAGTAATAGTGAACCCTCTGTTCAAGAATCAGGAGGTATACCTGGAAAAGGTCGGGTGATACGGGATCATTTCAGTTGCATTACATCATGATCAGACAGAGATGCCGAAATCAGATTCTGGATTGTAAGGCATACCAAGGAGAGATATAGACTTGGATCATAATGTAGTAGTGATGAACAGTAGGCTGAAGTCTAAGAGATTAGTCAGAAAAAAACAATATACAAATAATTTGGGTACGGGAGAACTAAGGAATGACGATATACGCTTGAAGTTCTGTAAGTCAGTAGATACAGCAATAAAGAATAGTAGAGTTGCCAGCGTAGTTGAAGACGAATGGATATATCTAAAAAGGGCAATCGCAGAAGCTGGAAACAAAAATATTGGCACGAAGAAGTAAAACAAGCAAGGAAACCATGGGTAACAGAAGAAATACGCCAGCTGATAGATGAAAGAAGGAAGTACAAAAACGTCCAGGGTATTTCAGGAATACAGAAATAGAAGTCACTGAGGAATGAAATAAATAGGAAGTGCAGGGAACCTAAGACGAAACGGCTGCACGAAAAATGTTAAGAAATCGACAAAAAGAAATGATAGTCGGACGGACTGACTCAGCATATAGGAAAGTCAAATTAACCTTCGGTGAAACTAAAAGCAATGTTGGTGACATTAACAGCGTAATCTAAATTCAGTGCTAAACGCAGAGGAAAGAGCGGTCAGGTGGAAAGAATGCATAGCTAGCCTCTAAGAGAGAAAAGATTTGCCTGATGTTACAGAAGAAGGAACGGGAGTCGATTAAGAAGGAAATAGATAGGGGATCCAGTACGAGAGAATGAATTTAAGAGAGCTTTCGAGGACTTAAGATCAAATAAGGCAAAAGGGATCGATAACATTCCGTCAGAATTTCTAAAATCATTAAGATGTGTATGAATTCCTAAGTGTCAAATTGCTGAGGTCATCAGTCCCTAGATTTAAGCACTACATAAACTAACTTATGCTAAGGATAACACACGCACACACACACACACCAGTGCCCGAAAAATCATTAGGGGAAGTGACAACAAATCGGCCATTCACGTTGGTGTGTAGAATGTATTTGTTTGGCAATATAGAATCAGACTTTCGGAAAAATATTATCCACACAATTCCGAAGACTGCAAGAGGTGACAATTGTGAGATTTATCGAGCAATCAGCTGAACAGCTCATGCATCCAAGTTGCTGACAAGAATAATACACTGAAGAATGGTAAAGAAAATTGATAATGTGTTAGATGACGATCAGTTTGGCTTTAGAAAAGGCAGAACCACCAGAAAGGCAATTCTGACGTTGCGTTTGATAATGGAAGCAAGACTAAAGTATAATCAAGACATGTTCATAGGATTTGTTGACTAAAAAAAACGTTAGACGACGTAAAATGGTGCACGATGTTCCAAGTTTTGAGAAAAGTAAGGTTAAGCTGTAGGGAGGGACGGGTAATATACAATATATACAAGCACCAAGAGCGAATAATGAGAGTGGACGACCGAAAACTAAATGCTCGTATTAAAAAGTGGGTAAGACAGGGATGTAGTCTTTCGCCCCTACTGTTCAATCTCTACAGCGAAGAAACAATGATGAAAATAAAACAGAGATTCAGGAGTGGAATTAAAATTCAAGGTGAACGGGAATCAATGATACGATTCGTTGATGACATTGCTATCCTCAGTGAAAGTGAAGAAGAATTATATCATCTACTGTATGGAATGGACATTTAATCAGTATAGAATGTGGATTGAGAGTAAATCGAAGAAAGGCGAAAGTATTGAGAAGTAGCAGAAATGAGAACAGCGAGAAACGTAACTTCAGGGTTGATGGTCATGAAGTAGATGAAATCAAGGAATTCTGCTACCTAGGCAGGAAAATAACCAAGGACGGATGGAGCAAGGAGTAGATCAAAAGCAGACTAGCACTTGCAGAAAGGGCATTCCTGATCAAGAGAAGTCTACTAGTACCAAATATAGGTCTTAATTTGAAGAAGAAATTTCTGACCATAGCCTTGTATGATAGTGAATTGTGGACTGTAGGAAAACAGAAACAGAAGAGAATTGAACAATTTGAGGTGTGATGCAACAGACGAATGTTGAAAATTAGGTGGACAGATAAGGTAAGGAATGAGGAGGTTCTACGCAGAATCAGAGAGAAAAGGAATACGTGGGAAACACTGACAAAGGGAAGGGACAGGGTAATAGGACTTCTGTTAAGACTCAGTGACTGACTTCTATGGTACTAGAGGGAGCTTTAGAGGGCAAAAATTGTAGACTAAGACAGAGGTTGGAATACGTGCAGCAGATAATTGAGGACGCAGGTTGCAAGTGCTACTAGGAGATGGAGAGCTTGGCAAAGAACAGAAATTCATGGCAGGCCGGATCAAAGCAGTCAGAAGTCCGATGACTCAGAAAAAAGGCAGCTACCAGAAGCTGCAGAGGATCAAGTAGGTAAATTGACGAAGGTTAGTAGAAATCCTTGGGTAACAGAAGATATATTGAATTTAAATGATGAAAGGAGAAAATATAAAAATGCCGTAAATGAAGCAGGCAAAAAGGAATACAAAAGTCTCAGAAATGAGATCGACAGGATGTGTAAAATGGCGAAGCAGGGATGGCTAGAGGACAAATTTAAGGATGTAAAGGCATATCTCACTATGGGTAATATAGGCACTGACTACAGGAAAATTAAAAAGACTTTTGGAGAACAAAGAACCACTTGTATGAATATCAAGAGCTCAGATGGAAACCGAGTTCCAATCCCAAAGAAAGCAGGCGTTGACAGATGTGAAAATTACCGAACTATCAGTTTCATAAGTCACGGCAGCAAAATACTAACGCGAATTCTTTACAGACGAATGGAAAAACTGGTAGAAGCGGACCTTGGGGAAGATCAGTTTGGATTCCGTAGAAATATGGGAACACGTGAGGGAATACTGACCCTACGACTTATCTTAGAAAATAGATTAAGGAATGTCAAACATACGTTTCTAGCATTTGTAGACTTAGAGAAAGCTTTTGACAATGTTGACTAGAATACTGTCTTTCAAATTCTGAAGATGGCATTGGTCAAATACAGGGAGCGAAAGGCTATTTGCAATTTGTACAGGATCCAGATGGCAGTTATAAGAGTCGAGTGGCATGAAAGAGAAGCAGTGGTTGGGGAGGGAATGAGACAGGGTTGTAACCTTTCCCCGATGTTATTCAATCTGTATATTGGGCAAGCGATTAAGGAACCAAAAGAAAAATTTGAGTGAGTATTAAAATCCATGGAGAAGAAATAAAAACTTTAAGGTTCGCCGATGACATTGTAATTCCGTCAGAGACAGCAAAGGACATGAAAGAGCAGCTAAACGGAATGGACAGTGCCTTGAAAGGAGGATATAAGACGAACATCAATGAAAGCAAAACGAGGACAGTGGAACGTAGCCGAACTAAATCGGGTGATGCTGGGGGAATTAGATTAGGAAATGAGACACTTAAAGTAATAACGAGTTTTGCTATTTGGGGAGCAAAATAACTGATGATGGTAGAAGTAGAGAGGATAAAAAATGTAGACTGGCAATGGCAAGGAAAGCATTTCTGAAGAAGAGAAATTTCTAGTATATATTTAAGTGTGGGCATGTAATGATAGGAAACGTGGACGATAAATAGTTTGGACAAGATGGGAAGAACTTTCGAAATGTGGTGCTACAGAAGAATTCTGAAGATAGGATGGGTAGATGAGAAGGTATCGAATCGAATTAGGGAGAAGAGAAATTTGTGACACACCTTGATCTAAGAATGGATCAGTTGGTAAGGCATGTTCTGAGGCATCAAGGGATCACCAATTTAGTACTGGAGGGCAGCGTGGAGGGTAAAAATCGTAGAGGGAGGGCAAGAGATAAATACATTAAGCAGATTCAGAAGGATGTTGGCAGCAGTAGGTACTGGGAGATGAAGAAGCTTACACAGGATAGAGTGGCATGGAGAGCTGCATCAAACCAGTCTCTGGACTGAAGACCACAACAACAACAACCAGAAGCTTCGCCGTATGTGGTGACTCATACCAGTGACTCCCTGAACTTACCACAGCTACGAAGATCGATTAAGAGATCGTCTGCATAAGCGATGCAGCTGATTTCATGGTCAACAAGAGACATCTCAGAGACCTGTTGACGGAGGCCACAGAGCAACCAACGTTTCTTGTTGAAAGGATACAACAGTACAGAGAATGGGCAGCAATGACGCACTGACAGACGGATCGTGGTGGGGGGGGGGGGGAGTGAGACGGCCATTGTAGAGTACACGAGACGTAGGTCGACGAAGGAGTCGCATTACGACATCGACGGTAGTATCAGGTTGTCCCATATTGCGGAGCACCCCTTCCAGGTTATCATGATCGACCCAGTCGGGAGCTACTAAAAGTCCAGGCATACGACGATTTAGAGCAACAGCTATTGTGTCCCGATTTCGGCTGAGTGCAGTGTTGATGTTATTGGCACCTCCGAAAGAAGTAAACTGAAATTGTGTAAGAAATTGTAAGACCATAAGAGCAGTTGGCAGAGGCCACGTGAAATTAATATCACAGGTCATAAGGAAATGGGCATTGAAGGGTGGCGCAGTCATTTTGGCACAGCTCCTGACAGACTTACCTGGCGAACTCAACCATACGTCATCCAGTCTGTGAGTCAACACCGGTATTGATCATTGTTAATGACGAAGTTAAAGATGATTACTATGGTATTACGACATAATTATTGGATAGAAATTTATAAAAAGAAATAAGCCATCAATATTGATTTCTGATGAGTGTAGCAGGCTACCTTCGAGGTTAAACTGTTTAAAGTGTGGATGTAACAATGTTGTGAGTTATCTTCTGTCACAGGTTGAGCAACATCTCATGGGCAACCTCTGTAACGAAATTTATAACCACGTAACCCGGAGGCAACGTATCTGCGAAATACGACACAGATAGTAGTATTTATCAGAAGTATGCGCTTCTTAGCTGCAGAAGAGCATTACGTGTGACCAGTTCTCATTTCAGGAACTTAACACTGTAAATGAATGATTTAGCTGGATATGGAAATTTGTGCGATCAGCATTATGGATTTGGCTGGTACTGTTAAAAGCTATAACCAGGATGCATCCAATAGAAAAGGACTTAGGCTGCTTCACGCATCATCCATTCTCATATCCAGATCGAGTTTCACAATGACCTCGTCACGATAGTACTTGTATGTCACAGTCAGCCACGCTTCTTTCATGGCGGCTGATATAGCAGGCACTTTCTACATACACTCCTGGAAATGGAAAAAAGAACACATTGACACCGGTGTGTCAGACCCACCATACTTGCTCCGGACACTTCGAGAGGGCTGTACAAGCAATGATCACACGCACGGCACAGCGGACACACCAGGAACTGCGGTGTTGGCCGTCGAATGGCGCTAGCTGCGCAGCATTTGTGCACCGCCGCCGTCAGTGTCAGCCAGTTTGCTGTGGCATACGGAGCTCCATCGCAGTCTTTAACACTGGTAGCATGCCGCGACAGCGTGTACGTGAACCGTATGTGCAGTTGACGGACTTTGAGCGAGGGCGTATAGTGGGCATGCGGGAGGCCGGGTGGACGTACCGCCGAATTGCTCAACACGTGGGGCGTGAGGTCTCCACAGTACATCGATGTTGTCGCCAGTGGTCGGCGGAAGGTGCACGTGCCCGTCGACCTGGGACCGGACCGCAGCGACGCACGGATGCACGCCAAGACCGTAGGATCCTACGCAGTGCCGTAGGGGACCGCACCGCCACTTCCCAGCAAATTAGGGACACTGTTGCTCCTGGGGTATCGGCGAGGACCATTCGCAACCGTCTCCATGAAGCTGGGCTACGGTCCCGCACACCGTTAGGCCGTCTTCCGCTCACGCCCCAACATCGTGCAGCCCGCCTCCAGTGGTGTCGCGACAGGCGTGAATGGAGGGACGAATGGAGACGTGTCGTCTTCAGCGATGAGAGTCGCTTCTGCCTTGGTGCCAATGATGGTCGTATGCGTGTTTGGCGCCGTGCAGGTGAGCGCCACAATCAGGACTGCATACGACCGAGGCACACAGGGCCAACACCCGGCATCATGGTGTGGGGAGCGATCTCCTACACTGGCCGTACACCACTGGTGATCGTCGAGGGGACACTGAATAGTGCACGGTGCATCCAAACCGTCATCGAACCCATCGTTCTACCATTCCTAGACCGGCAAGGGAACTTGCTGTTCCAACAGGACAATGCACGTCCGCATGTATCCCGTGCCACCCAACGTGCTCTAGAAGGTGTAAGTCAACTACCCTGGCCAGCAAGATCTCCGGATCTGTCCCCCATTGAGCATGTTTGGGACTGGATGAAGCGTCGTCTCACGCGGTCTGCACGTCCAGCACGAACGCTGGTCCAACTGAGGCGCCAGGTGGAAATGGCATGGCAAGCCGTTCCACAGGACTACATCCAGCATCTCTACGATCGTCTCCATGGGAGAATAGCAGCCTGCATTGCTGCGAAAGGTGGATATACACTGTACTAGTGCCGACATTGTGCATGCTCTGTTGCCTGTGTCTATGTGCCTGTGGATCTGTCAGTGTGATCGTGTGATGTATCTGACCCCAGGAATGTGTCAATAAAGTTTCCCCTTCCTGGGACAATGAATTCACGGTGTTCTTATTTCAATTTCCAGGAGTGTATTATGCTGCCTTGCCACATGATACCTTTTGAAGTTAATCAATGTGTGGTTGATGATGATACAATGGTTATCTGATATCCTAAGGGAGTCGAACACTTTATTGAATGAGAAGATCTGGGACAGACGCGGTATGGCTGAAACGCTCCTCACAGTTATCAGCTTGGATAATTTGACTGAAGAGTGTGGCGCATATAACCGTCCCCAAATAAGCTCCAGGTGAGAACACAGCGACATTTCTACATTAATAAGTACTACCACTGTAAGAATACTAAATCGTGGTATGAGATTAAATAGAAAAAGCTTACTAAAAGAACCATTTATGAGGAATAAATTATTCCAAAAGCTAAGTACCAGTAATGTATTACAATGTAATTGTATTTCTTGGAGGTAAAGCATACGAGATCAGCCGTATAAGAGAACATCACTTAAGAAGGACAACAACATAGGGAGAAGTGTATGTAACGGTTTGGAGCGATATAAAAAGGAAAACAGGAACAACTTCAGAGGAGTCATACAACTTTTTGGCTATGACACAACAGGGTGAAAGGCGTATGAACCTTTTATATGTGATTGAACACATTTCAGTAAAGAAACAGGCTCAGTCGTTTACAGTTGACTGCGGACTTTACTATGTATTTCCTTTACGTCTCTATGTGCTGTATTGTATGTAGTAAACAAAAAATCATCACAAACATTACATGCCAAACAGATCACAAACAATGCCCCACGTTTTTATCATGATTCTCTTAGCTGGTTTTATTCATCTTTATAGTACAACCATTTTGTATCACCACTTGCACTAAGCACTGCATGGGCAATAACCTAATTCTTATATCTAAAATTGAGCACATCGTAACAATCTTTACTTTCAAGTGCACGATTAACTATTCCTGGGTGCCTTAGCAGTAGTCACATCAACCGACACATAACTCTGATTGGAGTGCCTCATAAAAATATTCCCACGCCTTAACATAAATGTACCTCTTAGTTCTCTACCATATGTGATATGTCACTTTTTAACAGACATCTGTAGCACCGTTCTTTGCTTTTATTGCAACCTACACAGAGGGATTATTACTTAATGTTGTTGTTGTTGTGGTCTTCAGTCCATATAATCTATTTAAGAAAGATATGTTAGTGTCTAAGGTTTTTTACATGTTTGATATATGCCTTTTCCCGATGTTATTCAATCTCTATATTGAGCAAGCAGTGAAGGAATCAAAAGAAAAATTCGGTGTAGGTATTGAAACCCGTAGAGAAGAAATAAAAACTTTGAGGTTCGCCGATGACATTGTAATTCTGTCAGAGACAGCAAAGAACTTGGAAGAGCAGTTGAACGGAATGGACAGTGTCTTGAAGGGAGGATATAAGATGAACATCGACAAAAGCAAAACGAGGATAATGGAATGTAGTCGAATTAAGTCGAGCGATGCTGAGGGAATTAGATTAGGAAATGAGACACTAAAGTAGTAAATGAGTTTTGCTATTTGGGGAACAAAGTAACTGATGATGGTCAAAGTAGAGAGGATGTAAAATGTAGACTGGCAATGGCAAGGAAAGCGTTTCTGAAGAAGAGTAATTTGTCAACATCGAGTATAGATTTAAATGTCAGGAAGTCGTTTCTGAAAGTATTTGTATGGAGTGTACCCATGTATGGAAGTGAAACATGGACGATAAATAGTTTGGACAAGAAGAGAATAGAAGCCTTTGAAATGTGGTGCTACAGAAGAATGCTGAAGATTAGATGGGTAGATCACATAACTAATGAGGAAGTATTGAATAGGATTGGGGAGAAGAGGCGTTTGTGGCACAACTTGACAAGAAGAAGGGATCGGTTGGTAGTACATGTTCTGAGGCATCAAGGGATCAATAATTTAGTATTGGTGGGTAGCGTGGAGGGTAAAAATCGTAGAGGGAGACCAAGAGATGTATACACTAAACAGATTCAGAAGGATGTAGGCTGCAGTACGTATTGGGAGATGAAGAAGCTTGCAGAGGATAGAGTAGCATGGAGAGCTGCATCAAACCAGTCTCAGGACTGAAGACCGCAACAACAACATATATGCCTTTACAGCGGAGTCAGTTATGATAATTTCAAACCACCCACAGGTCCGTGTCATTGAGTGCTTCAACGTGACGGTTGTGCTGGAAGGAGTTCCACAGGTTCTGGACGACGCCTGTGAACTGACTGTGGAAGTTGAGACTACTCCCAGGAAACCAGAGATGGAATTCCTTGACCGGCCCCACGAGGATCCCGCTGAGATAAGATAGTATTAATAGTGTAATGATGAACTAGCAGGAATGAAGGGTCACTCAGTTTGGAGCGAAGAAAAGGCAGTTACATTTCAGACTGTCTGTATTGCAGAACAAGCCACTCTGCCCGACTGTAATTTTCGCGAATCTCTCACAATCCGGACATTTTAAATGACTGTAAAATGTAGACGACTGTCTTGTTTACATGAAGGACTAAACGAGGGATTCACTATATAACCTCCGGTTATACGCTGTAAGACAAATACGACGCACTACAAAGGAACTATCCGAATTGGAAGGATATCGGTAGACGTGATGTATATTTGCAGACAAACAGATGATGACAATTTCAGAAGAATCGGATGATTTATTCAAGAGGAAGAGCGTAACAAATTGAGCACGTCCGTAATGCTTTGGTACACTACTGGACGTTTTGAAAGCGATTATTGGCCTTGGGGAATTGACTGAAAATGTTGTTGGATGACCTCCTGAAAGGAATCGTGAGAGATTCTGTTCAGTTGGCTCGTTAGATCGTAATAATTTCCGAGATGGTTTGAGAGCCCTGCCCATATTGCTCCAGACGTTCTCAATCGATTAGAGATACGTTGACTTTGCCGTCAATGTAGGGTTTGGCAAGTGCGAAGACTATCATCAGAAACTCTCACCCTGCACGGGAGTGCATTATCATGATGAAATTTAATCCGAGGACGTCTTCCCAGGGAGGATATAAAACGGCGCTTGGAATATCTTCGAAGTACGATAGTGCTCTATTGGTGCCATCAATGACAACCAAAGGACTGGTGCTATAAAAGGAAACACACATACAGCATTATTTCCGGTTATCGAGTTGTACGTTGCGCGACTTTCAGATGGTATCTCACCGCTGTCTCAAGCGTACCCAGACACGTTTCCAGCCTGATTTCTCACAGACGGGAATAGAATTGCCTTCAGTAAACAGTTCGTCTTTGAACTGACCGCCGTTGACCAGCAAAGACGCGTTTCTAGACGCACCTGACTCTGGCCATACAGTCTGACAACTATGGGTGATGTTCTGCGATGCCATTTCTTTTCGTAACTGGATCTTTTGGAGTTCATTCGCGGCATCTACACGGCGCAGCAATAGGTGGACTATAGTGTACTTAACGAGTTGTTGTTAATCATGGTACGCTACCTAGGGCTTAGATAATACCTGCCCGCACGCGGCGAGAGCTCCTATTGCCTACTTTCGTGCTTATCAGATCCTACCTTAGCCAGCAAGTTCTCCGGATCTCTCACCAATTCAGACTGTTTTGAGTATTATGGCCAGGCCCTCCATACAGCTCGTAATTTTGAAGATCTAACACACCGATTGGGCAGAACATACCACTATGGTCCTCAGGAGGACATCAAATAAATAAATTAATCAGCTGCCAAGTCGAATAATTACTGGTATAGAGACCAGAGGAGTCTCTTAACATTATTGACTTCCTCGGTTTGTGAAGTGATTCCCGTAAGTAAATCAGTAAATTTTTCTAAAACTGTAATAGTCCGTTTCTCTGTACTTGGACATCACATGGTAGTTTTGCCTTAGAGTGTACTCAAGTCCATTAGTGAATAGACGATTAGGTAAATCTAAGACCTTATGCGATGGTATTGCTAGATATTGCCAGCTTCCATTGTAAAATTGTCACAGTGCGGTATTGTTACACAGCACCCTGTAACGGCTAAAGTTGTGCCAGTTATAGACTATAGTCCCTGTGATTCACAGCTGACAGTACGATACTGCTGGCTGGAGTCGCATCCGTCCATCTACATGGCAGATTCGAGACAGTGGTGTAAGACCGCGAGTTAACTTTTACTTTGCGACGAAGACGTTATCTACGTAGTGCGATTTCTGATTTCGAAATTACGAGTATACAAACAGACTGACTCATTTTCAAATCAACTATGACGATAAACGTGTTATGTAATCTATGGAAACGTGGAAAATCTGAATCCGGATGGCCGGTGCAAATTTAAAATGCCACTTCCACATTTCGAGTACTGTATCTTAGCCAACTCACACCTTCGACTCGTTGCGGTTTCCTGTGGAATACCATCTATGCCTGCCCTCTCTCTTACAGAGATGTAAGACTTCGCCGGAGATCCAACTCCGTCACAGCTGAACTGTTACACTAGTTGCCAACGACCTCAAGTACATCTTGCTTCAATGAGATTGCCTCCTTAGCCATTTGCTTGCAAGAAGAGAGGAAGTTAGCTAACTGCTGCACAGTATTGTAAACATGACAGCAGTCGCATAGGCTCGTCTCCACAATTACGCACTGTACTGAAATATCAATGCGAAGACGTATCACTATCAAAAAATATTCGTTTCTTCATAACTATGACAAACATTTGAGTCCACTTACAGTGTTGAGGATTACATCTACGAGCAATATTTTACATACACTCCCACCTCTATGTCCGCGATCACTCATTTCTTTTTTATCTTTCTGTTAACCCCTGAGGCTCTATGATGCATCCTATCAACAGATCCCACATTTTATTCACTTTTTGTCATAAAGTTGTTATTCCCCCGATTTCGATTGAGTTCGCCCATGTAAGCCACTCGCTCCGTCCATTTAATTTTCAGCACACTCCTAGAACACCACACTTTACAACAGTCTCTTCTGTTCCGCCTTGAAATGTTTATCGTCAGCGTTTCTCTCCGATACAAGGGTAACTACAGGCAAATACCTATAGAAAAGATGAGCTGATATCGAAATATACATTCTTGGTTAGCAAATTTTTGATGTTGTCTTTCCCAATTTTACATCTTCTGTACTTTAGCATTCATCTGCTATTGTTTCGCCAAAACAGTAAAACTCATTTGCTACTTTCAAAGTCATTTACTAATCCATGTCCATCCGTAACACCTGATTTCATTCTATTGCATTTCAGTACCTTACTTTTACTTTTTTTAATATTCCCCTAACAATAACTTCTCAAGATATTACCCATTTAGTTCAACTGATGGCCCTAGTAAGGTGTCGTCTCTGATGGAACTGCACTGTCTTCGACTAGACTAACAGTTTTATTCCCTCAGCTCAGAATTTAAATCTCCATTCAGAGTTTCTGTTTCCTTTCCACGTTGCTTCCTGAATGTCCACACTGAATAACATGTGGAATAGGCTACAAACGTCTCATTCCCGTCTCTCACATTCACAAATTCAAATAATAGCTCTGTAATTTGTTTTAACCGAATATATTCCCTCTTTTCTTTCGATAATATGCAATTCAAACTGGTATTCTTCGTTGTATCTATCCATACACTGTATCTCAGTTTCAGTCTATCCTTCTTTGTGTTATGCTTTCTTGCAGTCTGAGCTCTAGATATTCACTCATGAGAAACAGTTTTCTCCAAAGATTTCTCAAATTTTACTGAGTGTTGCTTCTATCTCTCCTTCTCTCCTACAGTCCAGCTGGACTTTCATCTCCATTATTTTTAACCTTGTGTGTTCACATCTGTCGGCTTAATTTTCTGTGTATTAGCATTTTCTTCTGTCGCGAATAAAATTCAGTCTTGATTAGTTGTCAAAGGATGTGTACTGGGCACTGTGTGTTTTTTTCCATTTGAACCTACGCTACTCTCACTATTTCATCTCTCAAAACCAACTATTCGTGTGCTTTTGGAATACTTTCCCCTTACTCAGCGGTTGCCTACTGTTCCCTTTGAAACAATGGACACCGAAGAGTTTTTAACAATTTAGTTCCCATATGTTTCATTTCTTATCTTTCTGCTAATTCTTCCATTTCAGTAAGAAGTTAATACACGAAAAATTGTTGACAGAGCTCATAGGCGCTGCTGTAAAAGTTGTGTATATTAAAATCTGCTTCCTAAACATCTGTCTTGTCACTGCATAACGTATCTGAAATCTTCTGGTATCTCCAGGTCTCTGAAAAATATGCGGCCTTCTTTCACATTTTTTATCCCAAATTCAGCTGATTTCTATGCAAATTTATACCAGAAGACTTTTTCTTTTATAACTTTCCCATTGTTCATGTTGTTCTACTACTTTTCCTTCCTATTTCATAATTAGATCATCCTCTCAGAAACTTCCTCTTCCTCTCTGCTGCTGAAAGTACCCCGACAACAACCCCCACTCACTGACCAAATTAACTCACTTGAGGAAGAATACAGGTATCATGGAACAGTGCCCGATCTGGACAGAAATCAGGACTTTACTCACCCCGCTGGCAGGGATGAGGCACGCATTAACCAGGTAGTGGGCTCCACCGGCCATAGCCAGCTAGACCTCCTCAAAGTGACACGGGACTTCGTACTTCAGCAGTCAGTGACACTATACTTTGCAATGGCACGCAGGGTGTGGGCTTTCTTAATTGCCGCATCCATAATTTAACTGCACCAGATTCCCTCGTACCATGATGCCCAGCATAATTTTATATATTTCCATATTTGTTCTGAATGATGTTGTGGGCCCTGAATGTAATAAACTCCCTGTGTGGATAGTGCACTGAATGAGTAATTGTGCACTGAGGGAATGAGCGGAAATGGGGAAATTTTGAGCACTCATAGGAGCAGAAATCACATAATTCTTATAACCGACACATAGATCTCCTTGAGTAGCTGTACACCAACGAGTTGGGTATTCCACAGTTAGAAGGCTGAAAGGAGTTGAGTTATTTCTTCCAGATTATCATCATCAACGTGAGATCAGAGAATTCCATAACACTAACCACACCCACATCAGACAGTCCTACAAAGAAGAAATTACATAGAAAGGACAACTCATTTGAAAACCTACAAGAAATTGTTTCAATGTTTCTATAGTTACAGCTTCACAACAAATAGGAGGATTTTCAGCGTTATCACATCGTACAGTATGCGATAGCAGAAGATTGCTGCTGTATAACATTCAATTTTCTTTTCTTTTTTAAGAAAGTTATGAGACGTCTGTCTTCTTAGAAGGTTATGTCTACCATTTTAACGCGTGTTGGAGGTTAACTCGACAATGGCTTCCCACCTTAATGACCTGGTCTGGTTGTGTTCTACTTTACTGCCACAACTTGATAGCTTCTTTCATTGCTCATGTAAGTCTTGTGCAGTGCCATCTTTTGGGCTGAACTGTCCCCGCATATTTACATCTACATCATCTACATCTTCGTAATTGCTCTGCTGTTCACAATAAAGTGCCTGGCAGAGGGGTCAGTGTCTATACCATTCCACTATCGAAACACTTAAACTTTTATGTTCGAGCCCTGATTTCTCTTATTTTATCGTGATGATCATTTATCCCTATGTAGGTGGGTGCCAACAGAATGTTTTCCCAATCGGACGACAAAACCGGTGATTGAAATTTCATGAGAAGTTTCAATCGCAACGAAAAACGCCTTTGTTTTAATTATTACCACTCCCATTCACGTATCATGTCTGTGGCACTATCTCCCCTATTTCGCAATAATTCAAAACGAGCTGCCCTTCATTGAACTTTTTCGATGTCATCTGTCAGTCCCACCTGATGCGCATCCGACGCCGCACGGCAATACTACAGATAAGGGTGGGCAAGCGTGGTGGAAGGAGTCTCTTTAGTAGCCTGTTGCACCTTCTAAGTGTTCTGCCGATGAATCGCAGTTTTTGAATTGCTCTACCCACAACTTTATCTATGTGATCGTTCCAATTTCTACATCTACATCTACATCTATACTCCGCGAGCCACCTTACGGTGTGTGGCGGAGGGTACTTATTGTACCACTATCTGATCCCCCCTTCCCTGTTCCATTCACGAATTGTGCGTGGGAAGAACGACTGCTTGTAAGTCTCCGTATTTGCTCTAATTTCTCGGATCTTTTCGTTGTGATCATTACGCGAGATATACGTGGGCGGTAGTAATATGTTGCCCATCTCTTCCCGGAATGTGCTCTCTCGTAATTTCGATAATAAACCTCTCCGTATTGCGTAACGCCTTTCTTGAAGTGTCCGCCACTGGAGCTTGTTCAGCATCTCCGTAACGCTCTCGCGCTGACTAAATGTCCCCATGACGAATCGCGCTGCTTTTCGCTGGATCATGTCTATCTCTTCTATTAATCCAACCTGGTAAGGGTCCCATACTGATGAGCAATACTCAAGAATCGGACGAACAAGCGTTTTGTAAGCTACTTCTTTCGTCGATGAGTCACATTTTCTTAGAATTCTTCCTATGAATCTCAACCTGGCGCCTGCTTTTCCCACTATTTGTTTTATGTGATCATTCCACTTCAGATCGCTCCGGATAGTAACTCCTAAGTATTTTACGGTCGTTACCGCTTCCAATGATTTACCACCTATGGCATAATCGTACTGGAATGGATTTCTGCTTGTAATTGTAGTCCGTCAGTATGTTGTTGAATTTAAAGCCCTCAGATCTGTGTGATTTATCGCGTAATCGAAATTTAGCGCTTTTACTTTAGAACTTACGTTGATAACTGCACACTTATCTTTATTCTTCTTCTTCTTCTTCTTGCGTTACGGCCTCTGCAGGACCACTGGTAGCCACTTCGTTGACTACATTTTCCTCTTCTTCCCCCAGAACTTCTTCATTCTTTCTCTTCTTCTCTCCCGCTCTTCTTCCGAGATCTTCAGTTTCCGTTTCTCCTGGCGGCTCCACTAGTGACATTGTAATCTTTTCCTGTATTCTTCTCTGTCATTGATCTCCGGCTTATTTATCGGTGTATATTTGTTCCTCCAATTTTACTTTCCTTCGACCTTGATCCCCAATTCCAACCAGTTCTTCCGAAGTTGAACAATCCACTTGGTTCCTGTCTTTCCCCTTGTCCTCCCTGTTGTTTCCCACACTCACTTCGTCATTCTGTCCATACTCATCCCAACTACATGCCCAGCAAACCTTGCCCTTTTCAGTCTGATTTCCCCGGATATTGTTCTCATGTCCCGGTACAATTCTTCTCCAGGTTTTCGCATCCACCTCTCTCTACCTCTTTTGGGAACTAGTATTTTTCTCTCTTCTTTCTCTATTTGTTCTGCCCATTTCTTCCTAGTGTCATCGTCTCAGCTGCATATAATGCTGCATTCCTCAATGTTGCCTTGTAGTGCCTTATCTTTGCCTCTGTGGATATATTCTTTTTATTGTATATGTCTCTCCTCATGCAGAAGGCTGACCTCATCTTCTTTATCCTCTCTGTTATTCCCTCTTTGCTCTTGTTCCTTCCTGTTATAAATTCTCCCAGGTATTTAAATTTGTCCACCATTTGCAAGTGGCTTCCGGTATTTCCCAGTCTGCAGTGGTGTTTAATGTATTTGTCTTGTTATAGGGGTCCTCAGTCCCATCTTTCTGGCTACCTTACTTAAGTTGTAGAGTTCTGTCTTTGCGTCTTCTTCCGTCTCACTTTCTATTGCTATGTCATCTGCAAAGGCTAGGCAGTCCACTTGAGCCCTGTTGTCCTTTCTGTCCCCCACATGGGTCTTTGGTATTCCCATTCCTCGTTTATTGCTCTCCACTGCCTGATCACTTCGTCCAAAGCTATATTGAACAACTATGGTGACAATCCATCTCCCTGTTTAACACGTCTTGATCCCAAATTCTTCTGACAGTGCTCCTCTGAATGTCTCCGTTGGTTTTGTGTATGTCAGAATTTCTTTTATGAGTTCTTGTGTAGTTCCATCAAGTCCTCTGTTCTTCAGGATCATAAAAAGAGTATGTCTGTCGTTGGAATCATATGCCTTTGTGAAGTCCACGGAGGTTATTGCTGTCTTTTTGTTTTTTAACGCCCTATGCTCTATCAGTTTCTTCAGGATAAATATCTGTTCTACACAACCTCTTCCCTTCCTGAATCCCGCTTGGTAGTCGCCAGCTGTACTTTCTACCTGTTCTTCTACTCTCTTGAGCAATAGTTTTGACAGCACCTTGTATCCGACCTCTAGTAGCGATAATCCTCTGTAGTTGTCTGCATCTCTCTTGCCCCCTTCTTGTGTATAGGTACTACAGTTGCATTCTTCCATCTTTCTGGCAATTTCTTTGTTCTCCAGATGTGGTGAATTATGTTGGTCATGCTCTCTATTGCTTTGTAGCCTCCCCACTTTATTATCTCGGCTGCTATACCACCTTCTCCAGTTGCCTTATTATCCTTCAGACTTATTTTCTTTATTCAGGGTTAATTGCCACATTCGCACCAATCAAATATCTTATCTACATCATTTTGTAATTCATTTTGGTCATTTGATGACCTTGCAAGACGGTAAATGACAGCATCATTTGCAAACAATCTAATAGCGCTACTCAGATTGTCTCCTAAGTCATTAATATATTTATGGATCAGGAACAATAGAGGGCCTAAAACACTTCCTTAGGGTAAGCCTTATATTATTTCTGCTTTACTCGATGACTCTCTGTCTACTACTACGAACTGTGAACTTTCTGACAGGAAATCACTAATTCAGTCGCACAACTGAGACGGTATTCCATAGATACGCAGTTTGGTGAGAATACGCTTGTGAAAAACGCTGTCGAAAGCATCCTGGAAATCTAAAAATATGGAGTCAGTTTGGCTTCCCGTGTCGATAGCACTCTTTACCTCACGTGTATAAAGAGCTGGTTGTGTTTCACAAGAACGGTGGTTTCTCAATCCGTGCTGATTATGTGTCAATAATTAGTTTTCTTCGTGATAATTCATAATGTTCGAACTGAGTATATAATCAAAACCCTTCTGAAAATCGACTTTAGTAGTTTGGGCCTGTAATTCACTGAATTCCTCCTATTTCCCTCATTGGGTATTGGTGTGACTTGAGCAATTTTCCAGTCTTTAGGTACGAAACTTCCTATGATCGAGCGGTTGTATGTAGCTGCTTAATATGGAGCTATTGTATCAGCATACTCTGAAAGGAACCTGACTCGTATACCTTCTGGACCGCAGACCTTACCTTTATTAAGTGATTTAAGCTGCTTTGCTACACCAGGGATATCTACTTCTATGTTTGTCATCCAGGCAATTCTTCTTGATTGCAATTCAAGAATATTTACTTCGTCTTCTTTGGAGAATGTCGTGGGGTTGGTCTAAGATTTTCAACTTCTTCAAGCAGTTTTCTGCTACCTTGTTCAATCAACTCATGACTATGTAGTTTTCTTTATGCAGGTCCCGAGATCTAGGAGATATGGATTCTTTGAAAATGAGTGAAGCATGTTTCGCTGAGATACTGTGTCCCTATACGAACTTCCGTATTTCATGGTCTTATACATGAGTGCCTTACGATGCCTTATTTTTGTATTGACGCCCATGTTTTCGCTTCCTAGTAATGGATGTAGGCCATGAATGTGTCTGATCATCTCTTTCCTCGCTTGTGTATGTGACTTGAATATACATTTATTGTCTAATTATACAACTAGTGTCTGTCTTCGTTGGTCCACTTTATTGGTGTGTTATTGATTCACAATTAAACCTTCGGCCTGCTCTTGGGATGAACACTTTAACTTCCCTCCCACTCTGAAAGCTGAAGATATATTATTATGAATGAATAGTATGTAGTTACTTGAATGGAAGTTTGTGGGTAGAGCAAGTCGCTTCTGCAATATTTTTACACAATTAACTCCCACTCTACCATGTACAAAATTAATTAGTCCACCGGGAAGAAAATCTCTGTGGCTCTATGAGTTATGGCTATCGTCGACTCTGAAAATACTTAAACAGAGGCTCAGTCGTACGCCCTGGGGATGCCATCCTAGGTGCTATGACGTAATCACTCTGCAGAGACGGGAATCAATGTCCAAGTTTTGTAGCAGTTTCAATAAAGTCCAAAATTTAATCTCTTAAATAGAGCATAAACGACCGTTGAGGAGGCACCACTGATTCCCCAGGATATAAAATTCCCTACGAGTTGTGACACACCGGATAATGTTCCGAGCCATAATCAGGGAGAAGTTAAAATAAGCAGAGAGTTTAATTATCTTCTTCATTTACGAAATTATATTCCATAAACGATTTTCCTAGCTACATTTCAGTACACGTCATCCTAGATGGGACTAAATGTTATCATAATTCATCAAACTACATTCGGTATTCAAGATGCCAGCTTATAACAGTGCCGATATTTACAGTCCTACTGCTGTCCTACTCTCCGCAATTCACAATCAGAAGTACGTCCGTTCTACACGTAATGTTCCGCATTATATCCACCAAGTCTTTACACCACGAGTCTCAGATAATCTGTCCCTCGCAGTCGTAAGGAGTCTCTGTGCCATATAAATCACTTCCACGGTTGGATGACTCTGAGTCGAAGTTATTGATTAGTAACAGTTCTGAGAGGCCATTTACACGTGTTTTACTCATTAGCTTCAGGCTATTATGAATATGCCTCAGGTTTCATTTTCTTTTTTCTCGTGTTTGCAGCACGCATATAATGCTCATGATGGAAGTCCCTATTACTTTCTTTTTATCAGAGCATCTTGATATAGTGCACTATATTATTTTATTACGTAAGTTCGAGGTGAAGAATGTATTTGTCACAACTATAACAATCATGGTTTCCTAGGTGGCTGCTGCTGACAAGAACAAACCTCATGAGAAGGTGGAGGAGGGGGCAGCCGAAGGTCTTAGCAGCCATGCTTCATGTGCTGCTCCCAACTGCTGAAAAAAACTTCCTTGTTCTGCTAGTTATTGTTCGTTCGTTCGTTTGTTCGTTCTTATTTTGTTTTGTTCAAGATATTTGTTCAGTTTTATTCGTTTCATTTGTGTTCGAGTTTTGTGTTCTGTTTTGAGTTTTCATTAACCATTTTCTTGGTTCAGTTATAAACAAAAAATAAATCTTTCGTTTTTCTTCAACTGTTGCCTTGTTTTTTTAAGGGTGTTACTGTAAAATGATAGCTGACGAATAGACTCTCTATGTAGTTCATTATCACGCCGTACTATTAAGTAAAACTACACATTCTGAAATGTAATCGAAGCCATTATAATTAAAATACCCTCTGGCCGCAAGTATGGTTCTGTAACAGTTATCCTCATTGACGTGATCGATTTCGGAACTACTAGACCCACCTTCGGGCACACCTTAAATAAACATCTAATCGACATTAGGTACTGTTCTTTCAAATCACAGCTGGAAGCTCCATGTCCACAGCACCACACACAATAACACCTCACTGTAGGGGCATTTTGTGTGGTAGCGTGAACACAGGTGTGGCACACTTCTCATTGAGAATAAAGCAAGATGTGCTTCAGAAAAATAGTTTTCGGGGAAATAATACCCAACATCCATTCGATGTGTACTGGAGACGCATGTGAAAATGGGACAAGCAGTTCCAAATTCGCTCATGTAACGGAAAATGTAAATATTTTGTTATTGAGTGAGTCTGACAGCTACACAGATCCCGTGTTGTTAATACTTTAAAATGACACGGAATTTATTTGTGTACACCTGTTCTACAATCGCCGCCCTATAGGTGCAGCATCCACTGACTGCAATCAGAAGTCCGCAGAGTTTCCGGTTCCGTCGATTGTCATAGAGGGCATTCAACAACTGGTAACCCGAGAGTGCCTTACAGAGAAAGATAGTGGTCACGCCGTTTGGCAGCCGTGAATCGTTCAAACAGCGATACAACATAAGAATTGACGATAGCAGAATGCAAAGTTCACACAAATATCTCTGTCATTGAAACAAAAACACAAGATGAAATATGTAGCAAGACTGCTGTAAACGTTCTATAAGCTATTGGTTCTTTATGAGACTAATAACACATTTTCCTTGTGTTACTCAAAACACAATGGATGCATAGCGTGAATGTAAAAGCTGTTTAGGCACCAAAGTAATTCTGACGTGAAACTAATTCAGAAGCTTTCAAGTAACAAATAACTATATTAACAAGAATACAGACTCCATACGCAGGCGGTGTAAGAATTATTTGCACGTCAAGTGAAACAAAAAAAAAAAAAAAAAAAAACACATAAAATCGTGAGCACTCGTTCGTTTCTTTCGGTCAAGAAGTTTTTGAAGGCACAAAGGAAAGTACGGCAATCATATGTTTTAGCATACTCATTCATAGATTCAAGCTGAATGCTATTCTTCGTTAACGTAACAAACAACAAGCGCTTCTTGGTGCTGTTAATGTTTAAGTAACAGCAGGAACCAAATAAATGAATAAATATTACAATAAAACTGTCTCTAGTCTACAGTAATTATTAATATTCTTAGACAGAAAGACTCCAGCTGCTGTATATCATGAGACTATATAAGGCTACTTGATGTTAGAGTGGACTGTGCTTCAGTAAGCAACAAAAAAGTGCGGGATTACTGAAGAATGTGATACAATCCGTCTGCTTTGACCAATGACGTCAGAAGTTACCAGAGATGATGTATTACACAGATTTAACAGCAAAGATGAAACTTGAGGAACAAAGGAATGAAGGACAGAGAAAACGGATGGTAGACATATATCATGTTTAGAACATAAAGTTAAGTTTATTGCTTCTTTCATTCGTACTATTCTTCAGCAGACCTGTATAGCCCAACTCAAGAATGGGACAAAAGTAACGTTAGCATGGAATACTTCAGTTGATATGAATTTGTTTTCCGAACTTCAGTTGATCTGTATAGGTTAACTAGAGTACGGCACACAAATTGAACATATATCGACTTTTCGGTTTCGCTAGACCAGTATCCTATTCTTCAGTTGACCTAAATGGGTCAACTGATGTACAGGATACAAATTGTGCAGGTGTTCCTTTTGTCGCTATGCTACTATTAGTATCCTATTCTTCATCCGATACTAGTACTAGCGAATTCGAAAAGAACGACGTACGTAAAATTTTTATCCCATACTTTAGCTGACACGTATATAGGTCAACAGGAGAATAAGACAATAATGCTAGTGAAGATGGGACACTCTTTTTCGGTCTTCGATACTACTAGTATCGAATGAAAGTTTTTGTAGTAGTGCTACGGACAGCGAAGAAACCTACAATAGTAAAATTTATATCCCATACTTCAATGAAATATATAGGTTAACTGAAGAATAGGATATAAATATTAACGCAGGCAAAAAATAGCTACACACGTAATATTTATATCCCGTACCTCAGTTGACCTAATAGTTCAACTGAAGAACAGGGTACTACCATCGTATTTCAGCCTAGGAACAGAATGCCAGTGTTACGTACAGTATGTAGCTTTTTTCGTCTTTGCTATTACTAGTATCCCGTAATTCAGTTGTCCTATATAGATGAACTGAAATAAGGGGTATAAACTTTTCATATGTCGGTCGCTAGTATCGAGTGAATAACAACGTAATAAAGGCGAAAAAATGTGACAACTGTTAAATTTTTATATCGTACTGTTGATGAATCCTGCTTCATGTGTTACAAATTCGTATGAATTGATCAATCCGTACCTACAAACGAAAATCAAAAAGTAAAAATTGTCCAGAACGAAAAACTACTCTTGCAAAATATCGCGGACTCACTAAGAATGAAAATAAGTACCGAATGAATTGGAATGAACAAATGACTTAAATTAATACAAGCGACAAAAATAGTACGCTATGTCTAGCATTGTTTTTTAAAAGCACATTAATTTATTTTAATTTACCATCATGACGCCGCACCACAGAGGATAACCGATTTATTTTCTATGGCTCGAAAATGAAGACATTAATATCTACGAGTAAACTATGACGTCATTGGTCAAAGGCGACAGGTTGCATCCGATTCTTCAACTGACCCAAGAGTGCCTACAGTTAGCCGTAATATCGAAACCAAAACAAAGCCTTCTGTTCCGAACCATAATAAAGCACAGATAAGTATCATACATTCAGACTGACACGGCAAAGAGATTGCCAGAGTTTTACAAAAATTACAAGAAAATCCAATTTCTTGTATGCTCGAAATTTTAAAGAAGTGTAAAGCGTCAAAAGATCAATAGACAGCAATACTCGGTGGTGCGTATGATGCTTATAAGCACAAACTAAAAGAGTCACCTGAAACTCTGCACGTGAATCTGAGTCACGTAAAGTAGCAAACAATTACTGTGATCGATATTCCTTACAGAAATCATGTAATACATTATTCCTGTGTAAAAGATATTGAAAAAGCATGGCAGTATATGAAGAAATATCTGCTAGTCAACGGTAAATTATATTTCCTGTGTGTTTTATATCTCTGTTTACCACAAATGCCTATTCACTTCTTTTTTCCTAATTCGTGGAGATACTGTAAAAGACATTTTCTCGGCCACATAGCGCAACGTATTTTCATTGATTAATTAAATATATGTAATGATACTGATATGGAAGTTGTAAGACTAATACTTTTATATTTGAAGGTAAATGAAAGATGATTTATCTTGTATATTCTAGTGTTATAAGTGCCTTGGAATGTATGCTGTTTATATGTATGGAAAATGCTTTGCTCTAGTAGGAAAAGTTTTATGTGTGCAACATTTTTCTTAGCAGGTATCCACAAATGACCAGAGTCAGTCGATGATGTGGTTCTGTAATGTAATGACGAACAGACAGGATGTCTCGTGTAAACAATGAGAAAGAGTGATAACTGCGAGGAAATGGAGGCAGCTTCTGTGTGGCGAAAGTCAGATGATTTTTCTGTAGAGAAGGGAGTTAACTGCAACGAGTAGGGGAATGCAGTTTAATAACGCAGAGACAAGCAGAGGGCAGAGGCTTACAGAAAGCTATGAGTAACATGTTGTTGCAGAATACTACTAAGTTTTAAGAAGAGACAAAGATCTTAATGCTATTAACGAAGAGGAGGAGAAGTAAGAGAATAAGATTTCAAACAAAATGATAGTAAGAAAATAATACCAAGTAAGACAATTCTAGACTGTAAAATTTGCCAGTGAGTAAATATAAGAGAACAGAAGAATCAGGACATCAAAAGTATGAAAATTACCAGCCGTGTTCACGTAAAGCTAGCATAAAGTGAATTTGTTGAAGCTTACTACACTGGACAATTGACAGCTTTACTTCGACTGAGAAAAGATTGTAAACGTCAACAGTAATGTGGATGGTGTTACGATAAGTGACTGTTTATTGACGTAGCGTGTTTAGAGCATTTAGTCCATGAATTGTCTGTCTACCAAAAAATCACCTATAATAAAGACCGAAGCACAAATTATTTGAAGAGTGGAATACTAAATAAAATTGTGGATATTGATTTTGCAACTCACGTTTTATGTAGACATCAATAACAGTTAAAAATATTTAAGATACTTTGAAAATTACAGATTGTTATTCTAACGAACAATTGCTAGGCTGTATATATTATGTTCATTGAAACAAAGATTTGTCTTACAATTAAATGTTGTTGTCACGCTGTTAGAGCTTTTGTGATTTCGGTATAGTAAAGATTTTTCTTGTAATTTAAAGTGCAACACTTGATGGTGGTTAAGTCCCATATAAAAACTGCCCTCCATAAAAAAATGAACAAACTTCAGTTAATATAATGGCGCCTGGCTACTCTCAGTGATGATACTCAGGCCCTAATATTAAAAATTTGCAATGGATTTTATGTTTGACGTTGTAAATACTCCCGTTGTCGGAAAAATTCCATGACATTTTTCTTAAACCATAGAAAATTGTTCATACCAAGTAATGATCCTAGCTCCTATCGAAGTAGTATCTTCGGCTGTCTAGACACAATTACCAACGTTGCTGGAGGCCTTGAAAGCAAAGAGGGAAAGTTTCTACTGTGATGCTTGCAAGGTAATTTCTCACTGGATGTCTGTGCTATCTTGATGAAGCTTTCCTTTCCGTCACTTCCTCACCCGCGAAAACAAGGTAGAATCGCAAGGCGCTGTAGAACATGGTGAATATGGGATGGCAATAACTAGATAACAGATTAAGCAATATGTAGTCTTGCATTGTAATGCAATACGATCCAATCTTATGAATGCCACATATCTGGGCGACGATGTCGAATTGTTTGTCGCAAACGTGTCAAGACCTCGATGTGAATAGATTGGTCTACTGTTTGATCTAGAGAAAAATACTCAAGTTGAACTAACCAAAGAAAGCGTACAACATTGTCTTTGTTTTCGAAAGCTGTCTTTTGACTATTTTAGAGGCTCATGATCCAGGATTCCTCCATTCAACACTCTGACTCTTCGTATGAGGGTGTTATTGATAGCACCAACCTTAATCCTCAGCAACAGTGTTTGGCAGAAATGTGGGATGATGTCTGACTGTCCAGTATTTCAGCAGAAATGTTTCGTCTTTCCTCTTTCTGTTCGTCTGTTATTGAGTGCTCATGCACAATTACACGACGCATGCAATGACTCTAATATACCTAACATGTTTCAATCGGCATGTGCTATAGACGGGCGACGAGCTCCAGGATCGTCTTGCACCTAATCTCTTCCTTCACAAAATCATTTGTGCTCTTCAAAGGGCCTCGCGTGCAAACGGTTGCTTAATCCTTTTCCTAATTTCTCTAGAGGTTTTCCCTATCTTAACGTAGAACTTAATGTACGGTATTTGCTCACAATCAGCATCCTTTGTGTCATCGTAACTAACATGCCAAGAACCCTAACACTGTGTTACTAAGCACAGCCCTTCCACCTCGTGAGTTTGCACGGAAACATGGAAAGGGTCATTTCACGGACGCCTACATATTACGTAACATAAAACAAATTTTGTGCGTTTTTAGTATTGCAAAGCCAGAAATAAAAGAGCCTGTCCTTGAACTTCCTGACAAACGGAGTAATTTAAAATATTTACCACTGGTTAACATCCCTCTTTCTGAAAGACCATTGTATCTTCGTAACATCTACAATTTCCCTGATTAATGGTTCAAATGGCTCTGAGCACTATGAGACTTAACATCTGTGGTCATCAGTCCCCTAGAACATAGAACTACTTAAACCTAACTAACCTAAGGACATGACGCACATCCATGTCCGAGGCAGGATTCGAAACTGCGACCGTAGCGGTCGCGCGGATCCAGACTGTAGCGCCTAGAACCGATCGGCCACCACGACCGGCCTTTCCCTGATTAGTAAGATATGGGTCGAAGTTGATGATTCATACATAACATGATTATATCTCTATGGCGAGCTTGTAATGCCACAAAACGTGTAAGACGAAAGTGGTGCAACTGTCATCTCAAAGTAAGAAGCTTGATAATAGGAAGAGTAACGTATTTTTGAATATTCATTATGGGCAAAACTGTTTCTGAATGAAATGGGAATTGAATTGTCCTTGAGAGTAGTCACTTTGTTACTTTCACTCAAGGCATTCGAGAAAGACTTTAAAGTAACTGAGCATTGTACTTCATTTAATTGAATCCATCGTGAATTTAAAATAAAAGGTATAAGATTTATAAGTTTGACTATTATTGTGCCACATTATACACAGTTCCCTAGTCGACATCAACTTAAGTAACATGAAACACATGTTGACTTTAGCAGACCCATACAAAAATCTGTTGTTCAGCGTATATTGTAAGAGCATATAAAGCTACAGCCTATTTGGTGAATGAAATAGTGTCATGCTGAAACCTAATGCAAAATAAATGCATCTCATAAACTGAATGCAAACTACTCGACTGAATCGTATTCATAAGAGTCACTCTGCCACAACATTAAAGATCTGAGGCAGACAGATTTCGACAAGCCTTCATGGCTCTCCCACTGCCAGAAATTAGTACTGCATAGTAGTTAGTGTTTGTCCATATTCATTTCATGAGGGGAGCTTTGTTTTCAGTATAATTTCTGACAAGTGCAACCTATTGCTGTTTCACACACACAGATATACATACATACATACATACATATATATATATATATATATATATATATATATATATATATATATGCAGCCGCTTTGAACTACACTCTATTTCACACCATAAAAAGGACATCTTATCTCAACTACACTGACAAACTATTCAATAAGAAGCCATCATTACTGTTCTCCTTTGATATGGGAACCGACTTCGTTTCAGAGCAGCTTGCTTGCTAGGTCTTTCTCGCTCTTATTAACCTCAGCAGGTATACTATCATAGCAGACCCGATAATGGAAGTCAGTTAATGGGTTAAAAGGTAAAAGAAAAAGTCGCTTACATATAATCGAGATGGAACAAATTGAATACATAGAATATGGCAAATATCCAAATATAATGAAGAAATTCCATCAGACTCCCTTAAAATTGGAGAGCAGACTTAAAACTTTATTCTCAAATAAACAGCAGAACACATTCCAAAGTGATCGAATTTTACAACCCTTAATGCTTGGAAACAGTACTAATTAAAAGGACAATAAGAATTTAATTATTTAATTATTCACTAAATAGTAAAAAAATTCTTTGATGTATTCTTGATAAAATACGATATCCTACTTCTGAAATTAATAGCAAAGTTTGTGAGAGTAATAGCATTCTATGGTCTGAGTATTACCATCAGTATTAATTTTATACATATAACTCTGATCTAGTAAGATGTGGAAAAGTTCTTGGAATGTTTCGCTAGCTCTCTGCTTTGTTTTGTTATTGCTTGTGTAACAACTAATATATGAGATAAAATATGTTACAACGAAAAGATTCCTGAAATACTTTTTAGGGATGCTGTGCTGTGACTTTCTTTGGATCATTGAATTTCAACAAAACAAATTATATTATGTTTTTATTATTCTGGATCTGGCTCTCTATTAAAGGAACATTTTTTCGTTGCTGTTATTACTTTACAGTCATTGAAAAGATTACTGAAAATTATTCCGTTATCAATACTGATGTTACAGTACGCAATGCTTGTTCAACATCAAAATTTTGCAATGGATTTTTGTTAACAGTAAAACACCAATAAGTACCACGACTAACACGAGAACATGAGACCATTATCAAAGAACTATAATGTTTGCCAGACCAGAACTACGCTCAGCATGATTTCTTTTATGTTATGAAGGTAAATTATCTTTTTGCACCGTTAATAATATATCATCCGCAGCCCATGTCCACCTGTAAAACACATCATAAAATCTGCTGCTCTGCCCTGCAATTCCGAAGCTGAAAGAAATAATTTTAGTTCACTATCACTTGTCCGCTTCTTTGCGGTTTGATTGGTTTCATTTAATGCAGTTTGAAGGCGCCGCGGCAGCGGCTCGTTCGTTCGTAGCGCAGCTCTGTACCACGAATAACATTTCAACAGCTGAAAATGTCTTAAAAGGATGGGATAAAATACCAGGCAAGCTTATTACAAATCATAATGCAAGTTTTCACTAAGTAACACTATCCAAAACATTAAAACAGATTAAATTATTACACACCTTTACAAATCAGTACCTAATGGCGTACGTCTCTCAATCTTGACAAAAGAATGCTACACAAGCGTACAATATAACGTCACAGGCTCTTCCTGCTCACGTAACTCCAAGAAGACGACAGAGAAATTAATGTTCGGTCACTACTATTTATACTCGTTGTGACGTTGTGATCTTTCTTTGGTGTTTAATAATTAGCGTCTCTGGCGGTTTCAGTACTCGCCGATGCAGATATTATCTTTAAAAAAATCTGCACATAATTCTACAGAAGTGTAAAACATGACACGTAACGGTTTCTCTTTATTACATAAAATTCACACAATCATTGTCCACGCAATTACAATCATCCAGTTCAATTATTCTTTTCTCGTATTTTACCACATGTATGTGTGTGTTTTGACAGGAGACGTTACAAATGATACCTGAATTAAGTACTAAGGAATGACGAGATACGTTTGAAGTTCTCTAACGCTGTAGATACAGCAATAAGGAATAGCGCAGTAGGCAGTACAGTTGAAGAGGAATGGACATCTCTAAAAAGGGCCATCACAGAAGTTGGGAAGGAAAACATAGGTACAAAGAAGGTAGCTGCGAAGAAACCATGGGTAACAAAAGAAATACTTCAGTTGATTGATGAAAGAAGGAAGTACAAACATGTTCCGGGAAAATCAGGAATACAGAAATACAAGTCGCTGAGGAATGAAATAAATAGGAAGTGCAGGGAAGCTAAGACGAAATGGCTGCAGGAAAAATGTGGAGACATCGAAAAAGATATGATTGTCGGAGGGACAGACTCAGCATACAGGAAAGTCAAAATACCTTTGGTGACATTAAAAGCAACGGTGGTAACATTAAGAGTGCAACGGGAATTCCACTGTTAAATGCAGAGGAGAGAGCAGATAGGTGGAAAAAATACATTGAAAGCCTCTATGAGGGTGAAGATTTGTCTGATGTGATAGAAGAAGAAACAGGAGTCGATTTAGAAGAGATAGGGGGTCCAGTATTAGAATCGGAATTTAAAAGAGCTTTGGAGGACTTACGGTCAAATAAGGCAGAAGGGATAGATAACATTCCATCAGAATTTCTAAAATCATTGGGGGAAGTGGCAACAAAACGACTATTCACGTTGGTGTGTAGAATATATGAATCTGGCGACATACCATCTGACTTTCGGAAAAGCATCATCCACACAATTCAGAAGACGGAAAGAGCTGACAAGTGCGAGAATTATCGCACAATCGGCTTAACAGCTCATGCATCGAAGCTGCTTACAAGAATAGTATACTGAAGAATGGAAAAGAAAATTGAGAATGCGCTAGGTGACGATCAGTTTGGCTTTAGGAAAAGTAAAGGGACGAAAGAGGCAATTCTGACGTTACGGCTAATAATGGAAGTAAGGCTAAAGAAAAATCAAGACACTTTCATGGCATTTGTCGACCTGGAAAAAGAGTTCGACAAAATAAAATGGTGCAAGCTGTTCGAGATTCTGAAAAAAGTAGCGGTAAGCTATAGGGAGAGACGGGTCATATACAATATGTACAACAACCAAGAGGGAATAATAAGAGTGGACGATCAAGAACGAAGTGCTCGTATTAAGAAGGGTGTAAGACAAGGCCGTAGCCTTTCGCCCCTAGAAAGGTTCAGGAGTGGAATTAATATACAAGGTGAAAGGATATCAATGATACGATTCGTTGATGACATTGCTATCCTGAGTGAAAGTGAAGAAGAATTAAATGATCTGCTGAACGAAATGAACGGTCTAATGAGTACACAGTATGGTTTAAGAGTAAATCGGAGAAAGACGAAGGTAATGAGAAGTAGTAGAAATGAGATCAGCGAGAAACTTAACATCAGGATTGATGGTCACGAAGTCAGTGAAGTTAAGGAATTCTGCTACCTAGGCAGTAAAATAACCAATGACGGACGGAACAAGGAGGACGTCAAAAGCAGACTCGCTATGGCAAAAAAGGCATTTCTGGCCAAGAGAAGTCTACTAATATCAAATACCGGCCATAATTTGAGGAAGAAATTTCTGAGGATATACGTCTGGAGAACAGCATTGTATGACAGTGAAACATGGACTGTGTAGGAAAACCGGAACAGAAGAGAATCGAAACATTTGAGATGTGGTGCTATAGACGAATGATGAAAATTAGGTGGACTGATAAGGTAAGGAATGAGGAGGCTCTACGCAGAATCGGAGAGGAAAGGTATATGTAGAAAACACTGATAAGGAGAAGGGACAGGACGATAGGACGTCTGCTAAGACATGAGGGAATGACTTCCATGGTACTAGAGGGAGCTGTAGAGGGCAAAAACTGTAGAGGAAGACAGAGATTGGAATACGTCAAGCAAATAATTGAGGACGTAGGTTGCAAGTGCTACTCTGAGATGAAGAGGTTAGCACAGGAAAGGAATTCGTGGCGGGCCGCGTCAAACCAGTCAGTAGACTGATAGACTGATGATGACCAAAGACAGGATTGTAACACGATTTAAGTTATTTACCATTAAAAATGGAAGTTCTGCATAATACTTAGACTGAGGAAGAGCTTGCATAATACACAAATGTAAATCCTCAAAAATGGAAATCAAAACTTTGACCTTTCTGTGCTCAAGATGTAAGTTAACATCCTTCGCTAATATGTGAAGGTAATAAAAAATATGTGGTTAAATAGTATGAAAATGTTAACTGAAAATATGGTCTCACCTGGATGTGATGTTGTTGAAACATTAGTAGCTAATACACAAAAATAATTGTTCTATTAAGGTCTGGCTTAAGGATACTCTCAATAACTAACATACAAGTATGTAATTCACATGCAGCAGTTTATCTAATTTATAAATCTGAATACCTGTCGCATGCTTGATCCTTAGCTACAATAAATTAGAAGGTTATCTGTTTCTGTAACTTCATCAGGGTTGCATCATGGACACTTTAAACGCCTGAAGTCACTAAGTGGACGAAGATCATTTAGAATAACGGGATAATAATACTCGTGACCTTATAGGGTTTGAGAATCAAAAAACGACGATCTAAACTAGCGAAATCCTGCCATTCGTGCCCACATGGAGACGGAAGAAAAGCATTTTCGCATGAATGATATTACTGCATAGTATTATGAAATGGCTTCTAGTAACGCCTTATGAAACAAAATATTGCCTCAGCTTCTAAGCTAACGGCATAAGAACATATTGTTCATATTCTGATACTTGCAGAATTATGAGATAAATTAGAAGGTCTCAGTATATAAATTGGTCATTGTCATGTTCAATGAGAATAGATGAAGTTACAAGTGTCTTGTGCCACATAACAGTTCACCAGAATTCTGGAACACATGGAAATATAAGACATGAGCTTGTGTTTCTAGACTCTGTCCGCTTCTTGCTTCTTAACTAGTGGCCTCGCTATTGGTTCCTTGAAGATCCTTGTGCAAGGAAAACGGTTGTCAAAATTTTAGATACTGAGTCTGTAGGAAATACTGAACAGAGGAACCAGGTGCTGTGTCTGCTACCTCCTGGTAGGAGGAGAAATGTGGAACCACTGCAAAGTCGCTTTGTCGATTGGTCAGTTTGCCACCTCCAATTTTTCGTGTGTCTACGTCCACAGAGTTGCTACAGGTTGAATTTTGTTCAAAGTCGGCAGTCGCCGTTCAGAGTCTGGTGTTTGTGCATCTGCCGTGTGTACTTGAAATGTGATTTTTGAAGTGAGTTGGTATTTCCGTGTTAGGAAGTTTCCATGATTGTTAATTCATTTGTCGGATGTATTGTTATGTGTACTTTATTAGTGATAAATTTCTTGTCGTTTAACTAGAGTCAGTTAGGAAAGGCCTTGTTCCTCATCCATTCATGATCGCGATCCTGAAGAAGTTCCTTGACGTCTTTCCATTGTGGACTGCAAGCCAGTTTCCACAACTCGTCTGGGCTAGAAATGGTGACCTTTGTGTTCTGCGCTCTTTACGTGTCTGGGTCTTTGCGTCACTTGGGTGTCCATGTTGCATTCTTCACTTAACTAATACTCGCTGAATACTGCTGATAAAATTTGTTAAAAGAGACTCCCTTTTTGGATGTAGAGTGAAAGGATTTTGTACATATTACGTGTTTACTGGAGTACTTCACTCCATTCCGTAAATAAATGTGACTTGCCATCAACTACTACGCCACACTTCTCCCTAAGGTGCATTCCAGCACAGCAAGCAATATTCCTTTGCTAGTTAACTCCAACTGCCATGTGATGAAAATGTATGAGAAGACACATGTATAAATTTTATCCCCTCATCGGCCTTTCATAACTCTGAGTAGGAATTCCCATTTCCTACTTTAACAAAAATACTTGGGCCCAACTTCAATTAACTTGTCGTGTTACAGTAGGTGTTAGAGAATGATAGACGTTGTTTGTGCAAAAGGGAACACACAACTTCGATAACATCCATGTTGTATGGAGAAAGTTCGTCCCACAGTATACTCAGTTATCAAAATTTAGACGACATCAGTATTTTGTAAGCAGTGGGGATCTTTTAACATAAACGAATCCAATTTAGTTTTGATGAGCAAGTCCTGGACTCAACACAGCTTACGAGGACCGATAATGACATAGCTCTCAAGACAATGTAAGGTGCACAACTTATTTTGTGAATGAAATACCGACTTACTTAACATGATGGCAAATGATACGCAAATGCCAAACAGAATTCTAATCGCATAAAGGCACTCTCCCACAGCATTCTGTGTCTGACTCAGATAAATTTCGACAAGCCAGCATTGTTCTCCAATCATTTAGTAAAGGGAAAATGGTAATCTCTCATCCAGAATAGTCGTATAAGAAGATCTTTAATTTCACACAAGTGCTTCACACATACAAACCCATTGCTGCTTTCAAATATCGCTCATTCCCTGCCTTTTCGTCATGTGCGAGAAGCGTTCAATATGTAATACAACACAGTTTTTACTCCACCAGTTCGGTTGAAAAAATGTGTAATCAATTGTGTGACACCGTGGAATATTCCTGCCTCCTTAGGTTCATGAAATTCCGATAGGTGTTGGCGCTAAACGTGGCCTTCAAAACGACATGTGTAATGGAGGTGCGTTCGAGACAGAAAAAGGTTGCTGATTTTCTTTTAGGGGAGAACTATAGTATCGCAGATATTCATAGCCGCTTGCAGAATGTCCATGGAGACAAAGAAGTGATCAAAACCACGGTGAGTCATTGGAAAAGGGTCTGTCCTCATCTCAGCAAGGTCGAGCTAACCTGTCCAATAAATACCGAGCTAGCTGGCTGCACACTGCTGTGACTCCTGCAGTGTTTGAACGTGTGGATCTTCTCATTCGAAGTGATCGATGGATCATAATCAAACACACTTGTTGTACAGCTATATGTCTCTGATGGTAGTGCTGATTCACTCTTCCACCAGTTGGGGCACACAAGCGTGTGTGCCGAGATCTCACACCTTCAAACTTTCATCTTTTTGGTCCAATGAACGATGGACTTTGCGGGAAGCAGTATGTAGGTGAATGGGAGGTTATTGATGCCACAAGACGCGTAGCTCAGACGTTGATCATTAATGTAGTACCGTGCAGGCTTACAAGCCTTTCCAGTAAGGTGGCATGCAGCCGTCGCGTTGAACGGAGACTTTGATGAAAAATAGAGTTTCGTAGGCAAATCGTTGGGGAATAATACACTGTGATTGGTGTCCGTAGTAATACCAACCCGCTTTCAGGGATAAAAAACTGTTGCATTACTTGTTGAACGCTCCTCGAATATATACAGTCGGTTTCGACGGTACACCATTTTAGACTGCAGGGAAGTACACTTTCGCTTTATCACAATGTCGAACGGAAAAGAATGAAGACGCAACTCCTTTTTCCTTAGAAATCTGTTAAGGCATGCCAACCGTCAGCGCTCCCTTTCCTCTGGTTGGCTTACGTACCACACACTGCAGTGAAAGTCGATCAGTGAGTTCTGACATGACAATGGAACCTCTTTGCGAATAGTAGAAACGTAATTAAGTGAAGCTATGAAGTTTGGCAACGTCCAAATATAACAGACAACTTCCGTTCTGATACGACGCATCAAGAGCGTTAGTTTGGAAGTGGAGGAAGTGTAGAGGATTAAAAGTACAGTAGAGAACCAGGACTTGAGTACAGTAATCAGGCTCAAATGGTTGTAAGTTCATGTAGTTGCGCAGAGATAAATGGCTTTGCTCAGAACAGACTAACGCAGAGAACTGCACGAAGCAGTCTTCGAACTGCTGTTCACAACAACGTAGACTTTTGTAGCGTTAGAGTGTGTACAGATGATAGTCATGTAGGGAAATCGATGACAGAAGAAAGTATTCTTCGCAAAGTCTACTACGAATCAGGTCTGCGCTATTTCTTCGCTCAGTTATCCTAAATACTGGAAGCAAATATTTACGACTCACCACAAATTTATTATTTGGGCTTACTTACTGTCGTCCTGAGTTTCAATGCCGGATCATCCACAGATGATGATGTAAGAACTGTCGATCTGAACCTAACCTGATCTGGATGTCCCATTATTTCTTGATAAATGTTTAGCTCAAATCTGTCCTTGAAAATTGTTGAATTATTTTTCTCACCGATACCCGAAATGACATAGTTTCCATCAATTTCCCGAGATTCTCTGTCTTCACACAGAATGAAAGTGCCTCTTTTCTATTTTTGTCAAATACAAATCCTCTCTAACCTATCAACTTAAGCACGATAACTATTTGTCATAAAAAGTTTAAAATGCCTAAGCCTATTTCACAGTGCATGTAACAACCTTTAAACAAATATAAAGACAGACCGAAAGCAATTCAAACCTAAAAGAGTATTCAGATGAATCCAATTTAACAAACGCACTTTAAAAAGAGCAAATTACAGCGTAGCCCCTCTACCAAAAGCTTTGTACATATCAGTTTCTTGTGTTACAATTTAAAATTTGCCAAATTGTTCTACAAGCATACCGAACCAATTGCAAAAGGTAATTACTTAACTCAAGAACAAATCTGCATCAACTGCTATATCAATGAGTTTGCAGAGCAGTAATCCTGTTATCTTGTTTCACATGTCAGTCTCACACACCCTTCCTGGCAGTACACTACACACACCATTACATTGGCGTGGTAAAAGCTGAAGGATAAATCATATACCGTTGGTACCACACATGCATACAAATAATGGCCTCCCAACAGGGAAAAATCAATAACAACTCGAAACATGAACACTTAAAATAAACAAATGAAAAGCCATGAATTATTGGAACTAAGGGCTCCCCATAAGTGCACACGTAATTACAATTTTGCAGGACAAATAACTACAACACACAGATGGGCATGTGGTCGGCAATGAAGTTACCCAGCTCCACGTGGAATTATCCAGTACTCGTGTGTTATTGCATCCAAAGTGCAGCGACTGTACAGTGACGTTTGCTCAGATTTCTGACCGTTGCTTTAACCACCGATCTCCTTACGGCAGCACCAGCATTATACAACTTAAGCGCTCATGCACGCACAAGGGGAGCGCCTTTCCAAATTACAGCTTCCCAAATAACGGGTCTCAACTAAAACTAGCTGGCGCTATCACTCAGGGTGCGGCCAAGTCGTTACCCGGGACACACACGGGCTGCTCCCAGCACAGGGCCCCGTTCGCCATCTTCCTCGTGCCGGTGTTAACGCCTGCTCTACCCATGCCACGCTGCATAGAGGATCACATTCGCACCAAAAGCCTCTCTGGCAAAGAGATTCTACACAAGCAGAGAGGCACAGAGCCGTAAAATACCAAACTTCGCAGAAGCTTTCGACGCAGGGCACTGTAAAGTTACTTCCATAGTTACACGTAATGCAACTACTCATAGGGAACGGAACATAATCTATAAACTAATATCAGTTGGTATGATATATCTATGATATCTGTGGTATGATATATCTATGGTATGATATATATCAATTAATATAGTTATTAACAAATATCTGTTGGTATGAACACAGGTATCACACAAATACTTCTTAAATTGACTTTTCACGCCAACGCATAGGTCATATATCCAACCCTTATCTTATATTTTTCTTCTCGTTCTTCCTTACACAGTGGACAAAGCAGTTAATTTTTTCCTTTATTATTTCTTTACTTTTGTTGAGGTTTCATTTATCTTTCCCGTTTTTACATGTTTGCGCACAGGTTCCTTCTATTTACTGGCCTTTTCTTTGGCTTGTATACCCTTTCAGTAAGAGATTGTCGTTAATTCCATTAATGATTTATGACGTTTCGTATTTTCTTTGATAACTGTTGTTATACACGACGTAGACGATAAAGTGTCAAATAAGACTTTTTGTGCACTGTGAATTTCAGGAACTTCAGCATTTGTTTTCGTGTCGACATTCTTGAGACACACAAAGTCGATATCGATCATTGTGTGCTGGTGCATTGTTATGCACCCATCCAGATCTTCGCGTTGTTGCTTCAGCTCCATTAGCCGATTCTTGGTGTGACTGGCCAACAATATACACTCCTGGAAATGGAAAAAAGAACACATTGACACCGGTGTGTCAGACCCACCATACTTGCTCCGGACACTGCGAGAGGGCTGTACAAGCAATGATCACACGCACGGCACAGCGGACACACCAGGAACCGCGGTGTTGGCCGTCGAATGGCGCTAGCTGCGCAGCGTTTGTGCACCGCCGCCGTCAGTGTCAGCCATTTTGCCGTGGCATACGGAGCTCCATCGCAGTCTTTAACACTGGTAGCATGCCGCGACAGCGTGGACGTGAACCGTATGTGCAGTTGACGGACTTTGAGCGAGGGCGTATAGTGGGCATGCGGGAGGCTGGGTGGACGTACCGCCGAATTGCTCAACACGTGGGGCGTGAGGTCTCCACAGTACATCGATGTTGTCGCCAGTGGTCGGCGGAAGGTGCACGTGCCTGTCGACCTGGGACCGGACCGCAGCGACGCACGGATGCACGCCAAGACCGTAGGATCCTACGCAGTGCCGTAGGGGACCGCACCGCCACTTCCCAGCAAATTAGGGACACTGTTGCTCCTGGGGTATCGGCGAGGACCATTCGCAACCGTCTCCATGAAGCTGGGCTACGGTCCCGCACACCGTTAGGCCGTCTTCCGCTCACGCCCTAACATCGTGCAGCCCGCCTCCAGTGGTGTCGCGACAGGCGTGAATGGAGGGACGAATGGAGACGTGTCGTCTTCAGCGATGAGAGTCGCTTCTGCCTTGGTGCCAATGATGGTCGTATGCGTGTTTGGCGCCGTGCAGGTGAGCGCCACAATCAGGACTGCATACGACCGAGGCACACAGGGCCAACACCCGGCATCATGGTGTGGGGAGCGATCTCCTACACTGGCCGTACACCACTGGTGATCGTCGAGGGGACACTGAATAGTGCACGGTACATCCAAACCGTCATCGAACCCATCGTTCTACCATTCCTAGACCGGCAAGGGAACTTGCTGTTCCAACAGGACAATGCACGTCCGCATGTATCCCGTGCCACCCAACGTGCTCTAGAAGGTGTAAGTCAACTACCCTGGCCAGCAAGATCTCCGGATCTGTCCCCCATTGAGCATGTTTGGGACTGGATGAAGCGTCGTCGCACGCGGTCTGCACGTCCAGCACGAACGCTGGTCCAACTGAGGCGCCAGGTGGAAATGGCATGGCAAGCCGTTCCACAGGACTACATCTAGCATCTCTACGATCGTCTCCATGGGAGAATAGCAGCCTGCATTGCTGCGAAAGGTGGATATACACTGTACTAGTGCCGACATTGTGCATGCTCTGTTGCCTGTGTCTATGTGCTTGTGGTTCTGTCAGTGTGATCATGTGATGTATCTGACCCCAGGAATGTGTCAATAAAGTTTCCCCTTCCTGGGACAATGAATTCACGGTGTTCTTATTTCAATTTCCAGGAGTGTATATAGTACTAACTAGAAAATGTTCTTCTTTGACTGCATTTCTATCATAAGGACACAAGCTCTGTGGTCTTAAAACCGTTTAGTGTTATGTCCATACAAACTCATACGATGTATTCATTAGGCAGATTTTTCCCTGACATTGCCAGGATTTGAAGGTAGTCACGAACATGCCTCTTAACTGCAGCAGTTCTTCTGGTGTTTACAGCTATCTGTGCAACGACAATAGACGATGAGTCATGTGTGTAGTAAATGATAGAATGATTATACCACAGTCAAGAGTCAGATTAACTGCCACAAAATTTTTGCTGCAGGTGCTATAGCCACACAAATAAAAGCAAAATTTGTTTCTGGTCTCTTTTATTCTAGTTTTGTACATTTTAAGAAACGTCTAGCCCTCGGACAAACAATTCCCTTGTTATCCATTCACTTGTTAAGCATATAAATTGTGTGTATTGTGGAACTCCTTTTTCTAAGGCATCATTCATTCTGCTGCCCTTAAATCTCAGTATCAGTTGTATGAATTCGCCTTTTGTATTCACTCTATATAAACATGTCGTTTGTAGACATCATTCTCCTCTTGGTATTTACTTTTTCGAACAATTTCTTTCGACGGGTTTTTATTTGTGGAAATGAGGTTCCATGCAACTTATGTAATTGACCAGTAGTAAACTTACTTTCACCTACTATTTCCTCATATTTATCAAAAAGCCCTCCCTTCAAGCCATCGATATTGCTTCGTGAACTCCCAAGGACAAAGTGAGATGAATTTTCATCAACCTGTAACACAGTTTTTCACCTGATATCTTGTTCTTGTTATTCGTGGTTAATGATTGTTCCGATATTTCTCCGCAAGTTGATAGGGAAGTTTCTTTCATTCAGTATTAAATACTCTGAAGAATGTGGACTCTAAATTAATTGTATGCTCCACTAGTACCTCTACATGTTCCATCTCAGTTCATTACACTTTCCACGCTTCATTGATTTAATGATATCTTACATATAACGACGAAATGTATACTTTGGAATATTATATCTTCTGCATTCTTCATTAAAGGCAGTAATGCTTCGTCCATATCCTCCTGCTTCCCCTTTTTGAACGCTCTCTTTGTCATCCGGATCAGCTGATGCAAATACTTCTCAGATGATACGATTAATGAATTCTCCACAGGCGCGTTTTAGGCAGCGACAACTCTACCGTTTCAAACCATAACTACAGCAAAATCTTAAAATTTTCTACTGTTTCAGTATGCTTAAATGAATGGCACAGTAACACGAGAATAAAAATGAAAGGAGACAGATACTGTATCATCACATTCTCGTCTGGAATTGCTAATAAATGAACGAGGGAATGCAATAAAAATAGACAAACAAACTCACACGTTAATAATTTTTCTGTCACGACTGCCAGCGGCCACTGAATATTTTTGCTTACTCACACGAGTATTTAGTCCCAGTTTACACAGCTTCATGTAGAATTTTATAAACGTGGACTCCTTAAGATCAGCCCCTTCAAATCCGGACAATAATTATAAGACGCAGCACCTGCACCATCCGTTTACATGACATCTACGTAAACATTTAAGACCTTCCATTCAGATATCTGACACAAATACCTTGGACTAACCTTCGAGTAGCAACAAACGTGGCACACTCACCTATTAATCATCCAACAGAATGCCCACAATAGACTAAAACTAAAAAAGCAACTAACCGGCCGAACTTGGGGACTACATCCCTTCACTGTCTTTCACACGTAGAAATCCCGGATCTACCCCATCCTTTACTACGCAAATGTCACAAGGGTCTCTGCCTCTCCGAATTCTACAAGTCGCTCCCGATTCCCCAACGCCATGCTCCCTGCCTCTCTTTCCGCTTGCACTTACCTTCTCCCACAAGGATCCTTTACCAACTCGTAAAATCCCCATCTGCCTCACTCACATTGAGTAGCTCTGAATAACCTACACAATCCCTAAACTCGACATGACGTTGCATTTTGTCCACATACCGCCAGAATTCACGATCAGTCTGCGCGCAATATATACGTTTCGCCCACACCACTTTGTTAATACCGACAATGTAGAATGTCAACCTCTGGTTGAACCGTTCCATTATTATCAAAGTAAAGTCCTCGAATGCAATCAAGTTTTGGAAAAACTGAAATGGGATGGGATCTAATCGATGCTCTATTGAGGATGATCGGCGACAGTGGACATAAAGCGATGGATTTTTGAAGATGTCGCAGCGCACGTCTGTATTCTATTATGTGGACGAACTCCCAGAATTCGTGCTTTCTGTTTTCTGAGATGCGCAACGACGTAGTTACGTACACACAACTATGTTACTCGCTAAAATTTGGAACACTCTAGTGCCAGAATGTTTCACCTTGCGTCAGCAAAAAGGAAAAGTACCGGGTAATATGCAGGACATGTAACACCTTAACAGATATTGAGAACAGAATAAAAAATTTGGAGACATTACTTTTCAGCATCCTGTGGTATATTGAGAAAAGTGTATCGTTATATCGTTGTCAGCAAGCAAACAATCTCTTAATCTAGAGCGGAGGACAGCTTTCTTTAATCAGATACTGAAACTTAGTGAGAGATGGGATAAAGGGTAACAGTGATGAACGGAACACACAGTGTAAAGTACATCCTACGATCAGGCACAGCAAGTTCAGTTAATTACTTACCCTAGAAAAATACAAATAAAACGTGGCTGTAGAGTTTATGCTTCGTGCACACGGAAAAGGATATTTGAGGATCGTTATGATAGAATTATTATAAGAGAACATTGTGGAAGGGACACTGTTTCGCAGTAATGGTTTCGCTGCGTTTCGATGTCATTGTAGGAAAGCAGGAAGTTGCTTACTTCTTCTGCTTCTATCTTCCGACAATCACTAGAAAGTTTATACCTGATAACTACCCCACCTACAGTGGAAGTAGTTGAACTATTGGTTCAGTTATCAGCTTCCTGCTCTCCTGAAGTTTTCGAAACCAGATGCAGTTTCTCATTAGTGCTTCTATCGCAGTGTAGTATTAAGTTCTACAGTTCACTGAAAGGCTCCAATCTTCCTTGGCCAGTTTCCACATTCGCAACCTCAAATCGGAGAGCGGTAGTAAGACATCCATAACAGGGCAAGAAAAACAGGCCTTGTTCGCCATTTGTTCGCTCTTGTCATTGTAAACTAATCCCAGATGACCTCGGGTCCACAGCAAGGAGATTTCGTACCTCTTAGCTTATTTTGCAGCACAATTTCCAGTATATGAACATTCATTTTACTGATTCCTGGTCAGTTCTGAGTACATTCGTATACACTTTTGGATAGTGACGCTACAGGACGCTCTGGAGCACCGCAGGACGACAGATTTGAAACTCTCTCGAATTACTGTCGTCTCTACTAAAAAAATTGAAAAATTTGGGGCAAAGGAACTGCCTGAAATATTTCAACTTGGCAAATACTAGCCGTATAGCTGAAATCTCTTGAAATCACAAGCCATCAGTATATGCATGAACTTTGTACCTCCAGTAAGGATTAACGTAAGCAAAGACTCTTAAACTCATTGTGCCAACGCAATTTTTAGTAAAACTGTAATAGAGAATTCCGAGTCTTACAAACTGATATAGGAATGGAATACCAAATCGGTCTATGTAGTTAATAACTTCGAGTCTAATGCTTAAAATAGTAGAGAGGAAAGACAGCACGTATCCTATTTGGACCCTACATGGAGAATAATTTCTCTTATTTCCCGTAGGAGGGTGCTTAATCTATTTTTGGACTGCTGTCTCTTTAGGCCAATAAATTTTCTCGCCAAGTACTTAATCGTGAAGCACAACATTTAACAAGTTCTCCATGGTTCGGGTTACAGTTAAGAATTCTAAGCTTCCTTGTTGTACTCCACACATCAGCCATCTTAATGTCTCTATTTATCACATCACAATAATTTGTGCAGTTAAGACGTTTTTACTTTCTTCGCAACCCGTTAGTTTTAGCACCTGTCTACCATTAGAGCAGGTTGTCTTCTCAAGATAAGCAGATCCCATACTGTTTAAGCGCTAGTCGACGTTGCACAGTCTTTTGTAAGGATTTCGTATTCTCCCATATCACAGAATGTTTAACCTGTAACGAAGTAGCGTGGCGTTTCTCGGTCAGAGGTCGGTCGCATTATGTGTTGTAGGATATATGCGCTGGATCCATTTATGGCTCCACGGCTACCGTATTCTCCGTTAATGTTTGTTGATATTCCAAGGACTGCTGCGAGAGAATTTTATGTCTATTGCTGTCGGTTTGTATTCGGAACATTAGGGAAACGATCTGCTCCTAATTCGCCGTGCAATCTTAGGTAGAAATGTTGGCATCTGGTGGCGAGCATAGCGGAAGTGTTTCCACAGTCACTGTGGGGCCATCTACAGTGCAAATATTAAAGTCTTTGAGACTCACTTAAGTATTGCACATATTACAACTACAACATTGGGTCACCATAGAAGAACATAGCAGTTAATGAACACAGTTGTTCGTTAAGTGCTATGTCTTCCTACATCGTCTACCCACCAGGAACATCGTCCTAGTGTTATTAAGGTACATAAAGGATCAAAGTGTAAATATTACACACTTCCTCTTGCAGAGACAAATGGTGGAAATTGTATAGTCTCTTTTGGTTTCATGTGGTGTACAATGGGCCTCAAGAGGCTTATGGAGATACTATTAGTTCATGGGCGATTCCTTAGAAAAACACATAAAAGGTTTTTTCTTTTCTTTGTTTTTTGACATACCAAAGCCGAGCCGCGGATTCCAAGTCGCACAGTATATGACTAAATTTTTACGGTATACTCCTAAGATACCGATCTCAGATGGTATTAAAAGTTATTTTCATATCTTTAACCGCCTGTGAGACACAGAGGTCCTAAACTGCCCTACTTGTACAAGTAAGATACGCATGTGAAATACGTTGTGAGGCGAGATTGTAGTTTATACAGAGGAGATTCATCCGCTTCTACTATTAAGGCATTCGTCGAAGACGTTAGCATTGGTCCAAGTCAAAGCCGCAGGTAACAGAACTGTACTAGGTCAAGTTTACGAAGTGTGCCTTTGGTACCGTTGTGATATAAGAAGTGATGACTGAACGGGGGAGGCGCTAGAACATATTCAAGAGAATGCTCTCCACCAGATTCCAGTTAAAAATCTCATTGTGTTAATGCTGTTTCCAGATTACAAGAGATACGTGATCAGCACAATTTAAGCGTATTCCAAATACCACACGTAACAATTTCACTTCAAACACCTACGTGAATGACAGACTTCATAATAATATTGCTTAATTAGACTGTGGTAACCTTCTGCGGTTCAAGAGAAGTACTGAACATTCCACAGTTCAAACTTTTAGGTGGTTGGTATTAAACCAGTGTGTTTATGCGTAAACGACTCAGTTTGAAGTTCAGGCAAAGTGACTCAAGATCATGATGTATAGAAGAAAAGTATTAATCACCTGAAAACCGAAGAGTTTCAACACCTCTTGAAATGATGTAGTCCTTAGTCCCTATCTCTTGTGTGCTTTCAAAGCAAAGTAAGACTTGGGATAGGGCACTGAGGTAGCCCTCTTGAGGCTGTAGGAGCGATTTGTTCTGGAATCTTACATGATGAATAACGTATTTTATGAAGGTCTGAAAACTAAACATTAACATATTTGGAATACAGACATCGCCTAATTTTTGAAGTAAAAGTGGAATTTAAAGATCGAAGTTTGCACTGTTAACGTCGATAAATCCTACTGCAAAACGTTACCCATTGATAAACGCTAGAATAATTTCAGAGTATAAGCTACAAAAATTGTCTTGTGTCCCGTTACCCTTTGGTAATCAAAAATGGTTTACTGAAAGCAATTTTCCGTACGCAACCACCACTCTCAACGGGTGTCTATAAGCCTTTCAAGTGTTCTTCTAGCTCAAGACGACGTTGTACTTCCAGGGATTGCTTTGGGTCACGGAGCTGGAACCATTATTTGAATTGTTCAGCAAGGAAGAAAAGTCTCATCCAGACACAGAAGCTATCTTTGGTCTCACGTCTTTCAGTAATGTTAGGTATTACGATTTTTCAGCTCTTCTTGTATTTCTTTGGTGTACTTTTCTTCCTTGGTAAAGTCCTTCCCTTCCTTGAGTTCTTCTAGATGTTCCCTCCATCCGCTGGCCATTTCACACCTGCACTGAGTAACATTTTTGTTGTCTTCCTTTTACCACAGGTGTTTTACTGCCGGGTTTGAACTGTACTTTCTTAATATTTATGTACTCTTTGTCATTGATTCCATTTCTTACGCCTGATACTATATTCGTACGTACACTACTTATTCACAAATCATTTGCCTCTCTGAATTTATGGTTGGTGGTGGTCTTTATGACTCGGTATATTCCTTGACCTTCTATTGCACTTATTTATTTTACTGTATTTATTCTTTTCGTGACGCACGTCTAGTCTACAGTGAGTCATCTTCTATCTATATAACGCATGTTTTCTTTTTATTTTTACTTCATCAGTTGGTTTTCTGCAATTTGTTTGATGTTAATCAGTTATGTTAAATCATTATTGATAGTATTAGTAAAACTTATTTTAACAGCATACTCTTTGCTTTATACTTCTTGGATTTGTCCAGTACCCCAAATTTTTGTATTTGCGTTTTGGTTTATATTAAATCTTAAATAAGGGTTTACAAAGATCGTCACATGATCGATGTCTAAGTCTAATTTTGGATTTCTATACAATCTCTATACAAGTATCAAATGTCGGCTGTTATGATCACGTGGAGATATGCACGTGTAATTCCTTCTTCTACGCATTTCGAAATTGGTGTTTGTGATCAGCATGTCAGATTCCTCTCAACATTCACGTAGATGCCCTATTCTGTTGTTGGTGATTCACAATCCATATCTGCTTGCTGTGTGCTGTTCTTGATAAGTTCCCACGAAATTTCACGTCACCATTATGTTTTGCCTATAAGAGGCAATTTTATTTTCATTGATAGTGCACTTGCTGGGGTCTATTGTTTTACAGCAGGAGAAATGATAACAACTAAAACAACACACAGAAAACAAATAAAGGCAGTAATAAAATGGCTGTCCATTATTCAGGAAAACATAGTTTTGATAAATTAATTTGGACCGTCAGCCAATTAAGGATGCAAATACGGAACAGTATAATATTAATATGAATTCTACTGACATGTTTTTAAGGATGCAAATACGGAACAGCATAATATTAATATGAATTCTACTGACATGTTTCTTTATTAGGAGCCATTGTCATATATATTATTATTTGTTGCACATGATATAATGTCTATTCAATGCTTTTATTAATTTCTGCACTAATATGCAAGAAAATAACTGAAGGTAGACATTTTAATTGTTTTTATTTTTACAATATTTGGCTTTCATCGCCTACAAATTTTGCTACATATATGTTCTACAAAAACGTGACTTGTACTGTCGTAAGCACAAATTAAAAGACTATCATGTACGCAGTGTGGTATGCGGTGATAGACCGTGCATCACGTTTCCAGGTCGTCAGTCTCAGGGCTGCTTGCCTCCCTGGTACAACGTTTTCCTGATTGCCATTACACTGTGTCAAGCCAGGTCTATGTTGTTGTTGTTGTGGTCTTAAGTCCTGACACTGGTTTCATGCAGCTCTCCATGCCACTCTATCCTGTGCAAGCTTCCTCATCTCCCAGTACCTACTGCAGCCTACATCCTTCTGAATCTGCTTAGTGTACTCATCTCTTGGTCTCCCTGTTTGATTTTTACCATCCACCCTGCCTTCCAGTACTATAGCCTATAGTCCGTTTATTTCACTGTTGTCCGTGCATACCCTTACACTTACACCCAACATTTGCTTCTTGCACTATTTTCGGTTGACGGAGACGGATTCACGCTAACCTGTACAAATTTGTGGTGACACTGCGCCACATAAAACTGTCTCGGCCGTTTCGTTCTGTGTCCTTTAGACTTCTACTTTCACAGATATCTTAATACTATCTTCTAAAGGACGAAATATTTAAGTCACTAAATTTGTGGGATGCTTATTTCAATAAGATATTAGTTTACTAATGCGAGTCGATTTCCTATTCTCGCTTTGGATGACAATCACTCTGAGTCAGTGATGGTGAAAGCAAACGATTCACAGTATGGGTATTCAGGGCGATCACGAGTACCCGAAAGACATATCCAAAAATATGTGGAAGAGACACAGATAAGTACTTACAGAGGTAACAATCGGGTGCAGAAAAAAGAAAATCGTGTGAACAGAAATGGTGGAGAGAAAGCATTTTCTGTCTTGCACCTCCTTACCCAGTTTCGCATGCGGTTGGAACACCATATTTCCTCCTAGACCACTAAATCTTCCTCATATCATCCAGTCATATTAAAAATATACACTGTGACGGATGAATTGATCCATTGGTCCTAAGTGAGCTGTTGTGTCGATGAGTTTCCCTCCACATTAATTTGGGGTAAGAATACACGATGATTAGTCCAATACAGTGCACTGTCCTACTCATATAACTCGCGGTAGCTCTAGCTTTCCTCTTCACTCGGACGCTATTCGGATATTTCATTGTGGAGACATCAATTCAATGAGGAAAGAATGTGTCGAATAGCAACAGTATAAGTATATGGATTATTAAAATACATGTATAGGTGTTTGTGTGTTCCGCATCTCCTTCTATCCAATGGACTGATTTCAACCAAACTATGACATCATTAGTTCCTAAGAAGGACCATGGGAGCTAAGAACCGCCTCCCACGACTTGATGTGGGGTTGAATACGAGGTGAGACAGTAACACGAGAGCCAGATAGAGGAAGGAGAGGGAGGAAATGGTCAAAGAGAAATGGGGAACAGAGAACGTCTGCAATATATCACATATCCATGTAGTTCAAAGCCGGCGGTAAAAACGTAGTATGACGTTTTCTGCATGGCTGTCAGCGGCGAGACACAGTTAGGGTAGAGGAATAGGTGACCTGGACGAAAAAAGTGGGTGCGTCTAGGATACAGTCTGCTCGCTAAGAAGTTCGATGCAGCCTTCCTTATGCAGCCTCAAGGCTTATAATAAAGGACCTTGTGATCAGTTGAGACAAGCGTGATTTCCTGAACAGATTCATTATCTAGAAAGGTTATAACAGGCAGTAGTAAATAATGTCTGCCTTAGCAGCACTTAAGAACTGAAGAGCCACAGGGAGAGGCGGCATTTATGCTGAATTGCTGAGATATGGAAAATTGGTGCTACACTTGCGACTCCTTCACCTGTCAAAGGCGGGAAGATTCCTTAAGTGACTTAAATCTCTCTTTTTTTTAATTTTTTTAGACGGTATATACGTTTATGCAGTGACAACACGGGAGAAGGCGTACTACACACGGCGTGAGCGCAATATGCAAAGAGTTTGAAGACAAGACTTGAAACCATAACGAAAATAGTAAACATGAGGGTTAATTGCGTGTCACGGAAGGACGCTCTAAGACACATGCAGATGTTTCCTTACAGCAGATTAAACAAGAACGCGGATAATATAATTAAAAAACGCACATTGCCTTTATTGATTGAAACGGAGCGTTTTACGTTGTCAATGGGCAGAAACTATGGAAGATATTGACGAATCTTGGATATGCGTACCTTGTAATAAATGTGATAAAATATTTATATTAGAACACGACAGTGTTTCTAGAACTCAATGGAAAATAAATAAGTAGATTCCAACCAATAACGGAGTACTATATGTCTGCTGTATCTCCCCAGATTTATTCAACAAAAGTGAGCAAGAAGTAACGCTTTATGGAGAAGAGAATTTCAAAAAGATATGTATCTATATTACAGAACTCCTTTATTGAGAAAAAGTGTATTAAAGCCAAAACAATGATCTATCGGAAGATTTTAGAACATGTAAATGACCTCAGTTACCTATGATGTGAGGTGACATATGGCTACACTATTAATATAGATATTGAGCTTAGTAAATTCAGCCGGGTATGTGGAAAAATCAACAGTAACACTGAAAATAAATTTAGGAAACAAACTCCAACTCTAAAAAATTGTAGTAGTCCCCACACTGCTGTACGGAAGCGATACTTCGGAGATTTCCAAGAGGTAAGAAAGCCGTATTTATACTCAAGAAACGAAGTTCCTGAGAAGATTTAAATGTTTCACAATAGAAGACAAACTAAAGAATCGAGAGGCTAGAGACGAACTTCAATTTTTTGGTTCCAGTGATAAAATTGTGGATTACAGAGGAAAATGGAACAAATGAGAGCGACTCTACTTAAACGTTACAAATTATAAGCGCCAAGGAAGAAAAGATGTAGAAGACTATCGCAATGACTGGTACAGCCACCGAAGAGAAGAAGAGGTAGTAAGAGCTAAAGGTAGCGCACAAGAATTGTATGGCGTAAATCAAGAGCCTTAGAGTTGCACATCATTCGAGCGGATCAGTACTTCTGAATAGTGTTCTGGTTGAGTTAATATGTGGTCAAAACAAGATCATGTGCTTGCTATGTCATAAGGAATACCAACGTCACTGTATATAAGAAAAGGGACCATTATATAGAGACATCATTGTCGGATACGTAAGGAATTTGGTTTCTCTGCTCACTGCAGTAGGAAGCTCCCTTCAAGACTGAATTGTTTAATGGACGACTGTCGTTTTGGGTGAATAACATTGTCCGGTTGAGACATATCTCCAAGGCGATCCGAAAATCTGATAATGTTGCTAACTGTATATTTTTTTTCTGATGTGGCTCGAGACGAACTATGGAATGATGACTCAAGGGTGGAAACAGACAGGAAACCTGGTACACCAGATGCTCTTTCCTGGCCACACGTATCAAACAGCGAGGCGCAAAAGTCAAACCATGAATTTTGAAAATAGATAACCAGCGCTATGTAAGGTCTAAAGGCGTATTTCCATGATGAATGCCTTAAGTATGTCTCAGACAACAATTACCTTTAACCAATTTGTTCTCAGAATAATAAATCGTGCAAGTGTGTAATTTAACAATTACGACGTGTAACAACCCAGTTATAGAACCCATAATGAACACCCTTTTGTTGCAAAAAGAAGTAGGAAAATCTGTCATCCTGACAGTGATGACAGCTACTGATAACAAAATTTACATTCTTGACAGTTTTACTAAGAAGAATGTTATGTAGATACTAATGCTTATCACAAAGAAAGGACTCAGTGAAAGAATACCATATGATACGAAACAAAATTTAAAGAAAGAATTCGAAAATTATTATTTACGAAGGTTAAAGCTCAGACCATAAACTGACCAAAGATGGCATTTATCCTAGAAGAGAGTTGTAGCCGCATCTAACTGTAAGTTCGTTGTGACTACAATGTAACTCGGCAATGGAGATGTTAACTTCACTTCTCTCTTGTACTCTTGCAGTAATAATACGCATGTTCAGCGCTACTAGATCGTTTGAAAACAGATTTGAAGTTTAAAAGCTTTACGACTGGAAGAATTAGTCAGAAGTAGGACTGAAGTAAAATCACCTTTACCGCTTGGGTAGGTAAAGGGGTAGTTGATAAGTGACAGAAAAATAACACGTGTGATTGCTCAGTTGTGATGGGACTTAGCCTTCGTGACACTTAATAGTCACGAACATCAAAGGACACAGAAAGAGACTGATCGCCGACATAAACTCAGTTATAAGACTTGAGTAGGCAACAGATAAACGCAAGCACGAAGAACTTACAATTGCGTCGTGTTGTCTGAAGCTATCGTCAAAGTTAGAATTGCTGTTGTTAACAGACACAATTTCCTGAATGATATATCGGTATGTGTGCTCAGTGTAGGAACAAATAATTACGAAGAACAATAAACTTTAATTCATCTTTAATTCTTCGTGTCGCATACATCATTTAATGGACATTTGTAGTGTATTTGTGGAGTTAACTGATTGTTCGGGTAACGTAAAAGTGAAAAGTGATTTAGTGACAATTTAACTGTAAAAAGCAATAAGTTTACACCGTAATACGGTGCATTCTGAATATTGCTCAAATGTATGTTATTTCTGTAGTTGTTGAATACTAGTCGTAGCGACGCCTTGACGACGGAATAATAATTAACAACTCAATATCCTCGCTAAATGATAATGTAGCATCGGCTTGGGTGATGGATTGATGATTCAAGACATTGTATTTTCAACGTTTGAATACCTGTTCTCAAACCAGGCATACGAACTTCAGTCAGAAAGTTCGCGTGAATTGTAAAGTCGGTCGCGAACACCCAAAGGACTTTTGGTTATCATTTCAGATCAAGGGAGTCATCGCGTCATCGAGGTCGCTACATTTATAAGTGGAGAAGATCGATAGACATCGAACACCATTGCTTTAATTACAACCAGGGCGGCGCACACACTCCGTCGTGCTTCTCCATCGGGAAGTTGATATCAGTTTTGAGAGACAGTATCTGAAAAATGACCAAACCCCGCGAGGAATTTGATTTTCTAATAGTTACAGATTGGCGTTGTCGTGAACGACAGACGCCGTTCCACGTCATCTCTACTGGGACAACCATCATCATCGAACCGATACAAAACCAGACGTCACAGACGGTGCGAACAATTTTCTTGTGAATGGATGGAGTGCGTCTTCACCAATGTGGCACTGACTGTTTCAGTCAACATATATCCCCACACTGACTTTGCGGTCTGTCTGTGATGACACTATCAGTTCGCTCTAATGGAGATGCTGTTTGAGTGAAACTTTGGACATTAGCCTTAGAATTTACTGTAGGAGACTGGTTGAACAAATCTTATTGGAAATCTTGTGGAAACGGAAAGTATTACGAAACGATGCCCTCTGGGGTGAATCTTATGGATAATCCATTGTGAGATATATATTAGAACGCTCTGTGCGATTATGAATAGAGATGAGTTAACAATACTTGCTTCATATTCCAACTGATACCGCGGGTACTGTGTTCCATGGACAACTTTCCTTCTTGCATTGCAGCAATTGTGCTGGAACTATAAAGAAGGAAGAACAGTTGACAGATTAACGTAGACCCACAAAACAAATACCTTCGAGTAAACAACTGTCTGTCAAACTTGAATATCTACGACAGTCAGATAGTAAAAAAAGTATTATAAAATGCATACAAAGGCAAATTATCGAACAACTTTTGAAACGTTACTGAAAATATTTTACGTCCAACAACTGCAGGCATCAATAATAATTAACTCAGAATTGTCCATCTACAACGTGAGGACATATTCTATGAAAGGCAATAAGGTCGAAATGAGCTTGTATACTAAAATCAAAATCAAGCAGCAATCAGTCTACCAGTTCTCTGCATACTGTCCTAATGTAATATAAGATATGCTGCACATCCTGCAAAAGAGAAAATTCACATTTACTCCAAAACACTCTACACATTAATAGCTGTTGTTGGCTTTGCTCTGGTCAATTACGATCCAAACGTCGGCACTTCACAATACTGCACATGGTAGGCTAAGCGTGATGTAGTAACTAGACATATATTCAGACCATTTGTATGAGGTAGTGATAGAGAATTCGGTATAGCAGACGCCAAGTCTGTCTATCTCTCTCATTGGAAGTGTTCCAGGTGTGTCGATGTAGATTCTGATAGAGTTACTACGAAACCGAACATAATGCATTCCAGTCTGTACGTCCACATTAGTCTAGATCACACTGAATACCGAAGATTTTGCACCTAAAGATAATGAGTATTACATTACAACACTTCTATCAGCTAACATTCTATAAACAAATAAGCGGCATTTCCCTTTTCTCCTACCGATAGCAATATACTGTGCTCGAGTTTAGAAGCTTAAGTTACGGCAGTTGCAATAGTGTGAATAAACTTCTATTCCAGAATTAGCCACATCTCTGGGGCCAACTCTATAACTTATGATCACAGATAAAGCTTTTAAATGGGTGCCTAGATAAAAGATTAGCCATAAAACATAACAACAAGGAAGATGAAGAACAATATACATGCGAAGACGCCGATCTAATTTAACTGCACTTAATTCATAAAAAAAAATGCATTAACAAATTCAGAGGAATTATACCGCTTCTTGTAATGTAATCGGACAGTGTGAAACAGTATGAACTTATAATACGAATACGATTTTGTAACGTTCCTCTGATTCGTTTTACTGTCAAAATTAATTTGTGATCACAACCCTGACGTACATATAGATAATGAATCAACATAACTTAATATTTAACCTTTGATTCAGCGTAGTAACATCAAAATATTTTTACAATTTCAATAGGAGTGTCCCCTTTTCTACATCTGCCCGCGTAGTTTAGTATCTGTCTGTCGTATATATATATATATATATATATATATATATATATATATATGATGTAATGACGTAAGAAGAAAGCAAAAACCTTCAAAGGCGATACATACCATAAGGACCACAAAGCAGGCATCATGTTTTTAGAGCAAAATACTCTTGCGTGGTTTTATATCGTGATGTGCCCTATGCAGTGTATATGCAATAATCTGCAGCTGTCATTCTAAGCTGTTCATATTTTCACAGTTTTAATATACATTAAAAACACTGTAATTCATGTTCATTACAGCCAACGCTTGTTTATTTAACATATAATTCAATTTAAGAATGCTGAGTCGGGTGTCTAAAACTTTCTGTCCTTTAGTGATATGTCAGTGAGTGATGATATGCCGCCCACAGATCGATGTTACTTGGGACTGCGAGGTGGAAGAGGTGGCTGAAGATGTTTCACATTTTGAGGACCACACTTATGAAGTGAGTGCGTAACCTAACATTCTCAGCGACACGTCGGAGATGGAATTGGTCGATGCGTCGCCTGAGTCCCATACTGACCTAAATAAATATTATCACTGTCATGAACAGGTAGCAGGAAGAACTGGCCAGACAAGGTTTAAGCGAAGAAAAGCCAATTACTCCTGTGGCTGTATGCATTGTAGCATCACCCAATCTGTGTGGTGATGTTTTTCGCCAACGTCTCACGCTACAGACATAGCCCCATGGTTGTAAAATTCAGTCGACTCTCATGGTTACATGAAGGACTATATAAGGGATTCACTTTTTATTACAGTCCAAAATACTAACGTCTTTTGGTTACGAAGCGTTAAGGCAAATTTAAGACCGAACGCGATAGTATTACTGGGAGACAGTACTATTCAGATATAAAACTTCCTTGGGTTCGGAATATGTCAGTAGCGTGACATAAGGCACTCTAAAAGACTTGAGATGCGACGATTGTAGATCGCAGCCCTGGCGAGTCACGACTAACCGAAGACTACTGCTGGTCACACTCTCATCTGTCCATCAGTGTGGAAGTTTCGAGGCAAACGTCTAAGAGTAGAAGCTGACTTTCAGTGTGCGACGGAGGTGTTACAGAGTTATACATATACTGCAGGTTCTAATTGTGGACCGACGGAGACTGAAATCAGTTGCCTCACTGTCGACGCATATGTGACAATAACGTGGGAAAGTCTAACGTGGGTCCGAAGTGAAATTAACGGAGCACATACTGATTTAGAGTACTGTCCCCTAACCAACTCACCTCATAGCAAAGTTGCAGTCTCTTGCGGAAATGAAGCTTTCAAAAAGAAAAAAAAAAATGGTTCAAATGGCTCTGAGCTCTATGGGACTTACTTTCTGTGGTCATCAGTCCCCTAGAACTTAGAACTACTTAAACCTAACCAACCTAAGGACATCACACACATCCATGCCCGAGGCAGGATTCGAACCTGCGAACGTAGCAGTCGCACGGTTCTAGATTGTAGCGCCTAGAACCGCTCGGCCACCCCGGCCGGCTGAAATGAAGCTTTGTTTCGCTTGTGTCTTCCAGAGAGTTGTAATACTTTTTAGCCATTTTCTGGAAGAAATAGGTAGACGTTGGTACACGATGCACTGTGCTGTAAACGTAGACAGCAGATGCATAAACACTTCTCATCAAGGGCCTATGTATTTACAGCTCTCGTTTACGTAACTCCATGAATAGCACAAATTAACGTTTTATGAAGCAGTAGAGGACGGATAAAGCAATCAGAAACAACTAAAATGCCACAAGAAAATGACGTACCGCCAAACATAGACGGGGGAAACGGAATGACTACTACATAAATTCAGAACGTTTATTAACAATTACGGTAGTTCCGACATATCTCCCACACTAAATGCCTCTGTTACACTTTCGTGGAGTGTGTTTGCCATATTACGATACTGCCAAAGATCGTTCGAATTTTGAGACGTGATCTATGACTTTGTGGCATGAGTAGATTGTAAGATCATGAGAGAGTGCAAGAGCAACGACTAGTCGGTAGAGGCCACACGACGTCTGAGGCTTCGTCCGCCGTTCACTTTCAAATACTGTCACCGCCAGACACTGCGCTGTGTTTCTTGTAGCCGCCGCAGGGGCATGAGGTCGCTGCCACGAACGCTTAGGCGCTGCCAACGACATAGAAGCATTTCCTCTCCGGAGCTCCCTCGCCGGGTCTACTCAAGTTCAAACATCGTTGCAAAGAGCCCATTTTGTGTGGTTACTGTTATACCCACAGATTAACACACATGTGCGAACAAAAATACTTTTATTAGGTGGAGCAAGGCCACCGCTAAATTTTACAAAATTTTATAACAAGCCATAGAATTAGGCCACCTTATTGAATTGAAATAGTAGCAACTGAACTGAATGTACGTTCCTTTTTCGGGTTTTCTCTCGGCGCTTTCCGGCGGATACCGAGGAAGTAGACGGGCGCAGAGTTCGGGGTCGTTGGCCGGCGTAGCGAAGACGTGGCACCTGGACGTTCCGGCTGCGTCGAAGTATCTTCCGGGCGGCAGTTCGCGGCGGGTCGAAAGACACCTGCTTCTCTTTCTTCGGTCTATTTAACACGGTGGTTCCAGTCATCCTCAGCTGATTCCGGAGTGATGATTGGCGGCCGTTGGCATTCACTGATTGGTGGATGGTGATATCATAGTGTGACCATCCGCGCCGGAAAAAGGCTCGTGCGCGTGCGTAGTTAGCGGCTGATTGAATGTTTGGAGGGATCGCCTCTAGCGCCGGCTGGCGGAACGCGCCGGTACTACGTTTCAGGCGCCGCTTAACTCTGCCGCGGTAGCCAACCGTTACGTTTGTGTGGCTGTACGCGGCACGGCAGTTACCATTTCATAACATTTGCAGACATTCATAGCGGTTACGATTCGACATCTACGTAACAGTCATTGTTCTGAACGCTGCCTAAATTGTAAAGCTCTGTATCTGTATATACTTCATCTTTCAGATCTAGCAACTGACGTTGCCACTACAGTAGACATAATTATGTATTACGTTCACTAATTAATATGAGATGTAGAATGAAGTATTATACCTGCCAGGATAGTCGAGAGCACTAACGCGCTGCCTGCTGGACTCGGGTACGCGCGCCATCCTGGATCGAATCCGCCTGGCGGATTAACGACGACGGCCGGTGTGCCGGTCAGCCTGGCGTGGTTTTTAGGCGGTTTTCCGCATCCTACTATGTGAATACCCGGCTGGTCCCCACGTCCCGCCTCATTTAAACGACTCTCAGACATTTGAAACACATTCACACTATTTCACGAATTACACTAGACGCAGACAGCTGAGGTACACTAATTCCGTCCCGGGGAGCATGGGGTGGTGGCTGGAAGCGCAGTATAGCGAAAAACTCTCCTCGCGCTTATGAATGTGGATGATTTGATTGAATGCTTTGACGCATATAAGCATATGCAAAATGGTTCCAGGTGAAAACACAGCCATACCGCTAGATTGACAAGCACTGGGACTGAATGAGTACGGCGTCCTGATATGAAGTTAAATAGAAAATATTTATTACCAAAACTATAGCTGATCAGAAATAAATTTTTCCACAGGGATAATACAGGTAACACGTTAGGAAGTAATTCTATTTCTTGGAGGTAAAGCATTTGGAGTCTAGATAAGTGATTAATCGTGTAACAGAACAGCAGTTTTTTCGGAAGAAGCACATGTAACGTTATTGGTTTGAATTACGAAATGCAGCATTCATAACGTCAAAGGAATCATCCGAGTTCAGGTGCTATGGCACAAGAGCGTGGATGCATATGAACGTTTTATATGTAACTAACTTCTTATATAGTTAAGAATAATTAATTATCAGTGCAAATCACGAATATATTATTACTAACTCCACACGACACAATGATTATTTTACTTTATATGTAACCTTATCTCCCAATTCAGAGTAGTAATATGAAAATGAAGCAACATTTCCGTTAGAAAGTTCGTTTATGTGCAACTGCCTGCGTACTTTAGATAACATATAAGAAATGAAATAGTGCTGCAGGAACCAATGGCTTTGAGAGACTAGGAGAAATTAACAAAGGATTAAAACAACTTGTGTAAATCGAATGAAACTTCTGTCTTGATCAACTTTTTTCATTTCATTAATCATTACAAGTATTGGCATTGAGCCATTTTCAAAACATATAAACAAAGTAGATGTAGCATACATTGACTAATATACAAGCCATAAGAATGACCAAAATATGAAAACACATACATTGAGAAAAATGTATGAAATACAACTGGAATACGACATGAACATAGGAGAACTTGCACTCACAAATAGTACTGATGAAAAATATTGGGTAGAAGCTAATTCAAGGAGGTGTATGTATAAACTAGCTCACACGTGGCCTTAGAACGGCAAGGAAAGCAGCACCGGCAGATGGCGCTAACGTACAAAAATAACAAAATATTGCAACGAAAACATATTTTTGCGTTTATGAAATAAGTTTCACGTTTTACAATAATATGAGTACTCTGACTTGTAATGTGCATTTAAAGTCTTATTCATACTTTCGTTTAGGCACAGAAGACCTAACCTGAAGCATACATATGTTACTTGATTACTTTGCGTCTAAATTATATAAAAGATGGCGCTATCGTGCACAAATGCTGTAGTCTTGCAACGAATAAATACTATTTTTGCGTTCCTAAATGTAGTAAGTGTACATTTTACAGTCACAAAAACGTATACTTAATACCTTGCTTATACTTTTATTTAAAGTGCAAAAAGGAAATACTGTTATACAAATTGCTTTTGTTTGCAGCTTTCATATGGGTATAAAAATATACAGATATACATGAAGCCGGGGCCAGTCTACTTAAAATGTTAGTGGGGAGTACTGAAGGAACTTTTTAAAGATGTTGTGTAACACACCAGTAGATAGTGACTTATCCCACCATAGCTCACATGAAAAATAACAACAGCCTGAATGACCTAAAGCTACATCAAAAAGTGAGATCAGCGGTAAAACAAAATCAAACGCGAGCTATCGCTGTTTAAGATTACGTCATCATAGGGTTACATTCTCAGTCATTTAACTGCTGTCTCATTGACGAGGAGAGCCATCCAGTGTCCTCAGCATAGTATAACGTCGTTATGACAATAATAAATGTACAAACAATCGAAAAAATGGCATACATGCAATCCCTCATTGTGTAATCACAAGAAAAACAACTGAAGATTTTCCAAATTAGCTTTAGATTATATACTTGATGAATGAAGAAATACGTTAAGGGCTAAGAACAAATGGTAACATTTAGTGAACGCGGAGAGAATAGGCGTATACCCCGAGTCCATGAGTTGAGAAATAAGTTTATAGTTCAGCCAAAGAAATCTTACTGTTTTGATGATGTGGAGGATCCACAAGGGTACGTGCATCAATAGCTGCAGACCGCGTTCAGTTATTTTGATGGTGCTGGAATGTGTGTCCTTCTTCAAAGGCGAAGAAATGTTGAGGAGAACGTATACTGCATTAAGGATATAACTGCTACTCACGAACGTTTTGTGTGGAGTGAATAACTTCCCTTGGGATCGTAAAGGGAGATGGAATTGCCTACTGACCGACCATTTCATTATTACGTCTAACCTAGAACACTACCATTCAGTACCTCGGCTTCCGTGTGTTGTACTTAAATACAGGTGTTCTTGTCGCAATTGAGATAGACATGTTACCAGTAACATGAAGGTCGATAGCCCATCACAGGAGGGCTGGCAGGGTGGGCCGGAGTGGTCCCACGTGGGAACAAGGAAGCATCTGGGGGCGGGAAGTACGCTAAATGAGCCGCCGCCGCTCGCGCAGCAGAGGTCCGGGGAATTTAATAAGCCGACGGGGGCTGTACTGCGCTCTATTAATGCAGCGTCAGCGCGGGTGATGCATAGCGGCGGCTGTAAATTAAATCTGGGCGCGCCCGCCGACCTCTTGAGCCTCGCTGCTATCCGCCGCTATCGACTCCCCCCTCCCCCCCCCCCCCTTTCCACCGACTAGCGGCGCCTGGCTGCCGTAGCGAGTAGGCTACCCGCGTTACCAGCGCCTAGCCGCTCCATTGCCCGCGGCACACCTGACTCCAGTGTGGGCACCGTAGGTACGCCACGACTGCAAGTGGTGCTACGTCACTAGGGCGCCACTAGTTGTGCCAACCTATGTATCATTGCAACAAGGCATGCTATGGCTGCAAAAGTGTTTGCTAAATACATCCTTTCTGTTGTATAATATTTTCAAGTTTCGGCATCCAAGTTCACATGCATGATAACTCTCTTATAATTTAGGAAAGTATTAAAATCTTATCAAAACCTTTTTGTCGTGACATTAGCCATTAACAGTTCCTTTATTACACAGTGAAACATAACTATTTTCGCAATGATTTAATCTCATCCTCAGGTGTTTACACCTAATTAATTTAACATTGGTTCGTTAAAGTACACATCCTCTCAAAGTTCCGATGGAGGCCAAATTGCCAGAACCGCCTAAATTTAGGATGGTTTCCCATCAGAATTTTTGATATTTCGTCTTGTAACTATCCAATTATGTTATTTTGGCATTCGGAAGGCATCTGTAAGTTGGACTACCGCGCATTTTAATGAACTAAGATAAATTATTTGTATGTGTACACCTGAAGATTAGATTAGATCATTGCAAAACCGGTTATGTATCATCCTGTAACAAAGGAACTGATAACAGGTAATGCAGCTACCAGAAAGTGTTTTAGATCATTCTAATTGCTTTTGAAAGAATTTTAAGATATTATTTCTTTCTTTCGTAGTCGACGGACAGATCGCGCATTTTTCATGATGAGTTGATATTACAAAGTAATGACTGCTCTTACTGTGTGTACCACTTGACTCAATTATTGGGAGGGTCAAATTGGGGCTGATCTTCAACCAACCTGTAGACCTGTAATTGCTCTTTGTGTTTCTGCTGAGGAATACGCCTTTTCCATATGGTAAGAATGACCATACACGAGAAACGACGCGCACGGAAACAAGTAGACTAACTATAAGTTTCCTGAAGCCTATTTCATCAGGTCCGTGAGGTACTAATAAATTATTATTTTAAATCAAGGAAATCAAGCTACGTAAGGTATTCATTATTTTACTGGCGACTGATAAAGTGAGTTAATGTGTGGCAATTCGTTTTCTATATTTGAAGGCTATGCAGTGCAACAATCTATATTGAGATCAAGGAAATAGGCGATAACAACGAACTGTCCTCGAAAGTGATTAGGTAACCCACATCCTTCTCATGTTGTCAAAAGGGTCTAAATGAGGAAAGAAATTTTTGGCAAAAAGTCGATTTCTGCCGAAGGATGTCATAGATTTCCTTAATATGAACATCTCTTTATCTCCCACACAAGTGTGGGCCGAAACACATTACGGTTATGTCACAGACTGTTATTTTGACTGAAATAGACAAACATTCAAAAGAACAAAGTGCCAGGCCATCTCTCCTGAAGAACCTGTAATCGCTAGAGAAGTGGAGGCCCTGGTGCTGAAAGACTGGTGTGTCACCATCCAGATAATTGTGGAAAATGTGAAAATCAGTAATGTATCGGTTTTCATCTCCTGCCTTCTAGGTTCCTATCCACGACGACAACTCAGCTCAAACACGCCTCTTCTTTGGGTCATCAAAATTGGAGTCATCCTGAGTATTCTACCATCGTGGCACACAGTCATTTCTTTGTCTTCGTTTGAATGAAGATACCAGTGGATGGGTCCCAACTAGTAATTTTGAATGTCGTGCAGTACTAGTCGAAAATTAGTTAGTTGGTGCCCAGAAGTGGTATAACTGTTGTGAAGAGCATAATTTGAGTTGGACATCTCAGTCTGTCCGAAAGTTGCCCGTGAATGTTGGCTGATTTTGCGAGTCATAAACTCGTATTTTAATCTGCCAGTAAGTGCTTCCACATAGAATACCATCAAAGCAAAAGGCTTATTCTGGAAACCACGCACAGCTTGTGTCTAAGGTTGTTCGCCAATGTCGTTGCTACAAAGAGTGCATGTCTACCCAGCTTTGCACAAGATCTTGAGCGGCTGCAAAAGTCGGATGGCAATTCTTCATGAATAAAGCTGTCAGGTGAATTATTAGAGTTACTGGGACAGTTAATGAGAATTATCACAGGAGCAGTTTGTAAAGTACATTGCATACGATATACACTACTGGCCATTAAAATTGCTACACCAAGAAGAAATGCAGGTGGTAAAAGGGTATTCATTGGACAAATATATTATACTAGAACTGGCATGTGATTTCATTTTCACGCAATTTGGGCGCATAGATCGTGAGAAATCGATACCCAGAACAACCACCTCTGACCGTAATAACGGCCTCGATACGCCTGGGCATTGAATCATACAGAGCTCGGATGGCGTGTACAGGTACTGCTGCCCATGCAGCTTCAACACGATACCACAGTTCATCAAGAGTAGTGACTGGCATATTGCGACGAGCCAGTAGCTCGGCCACCATTGACCAGACGTTTTCAATTGGTGAGAGATGTGGAGAGTGTGCCTTTCCAGGGCAGCAGTGGAACATATTCCGTATCGAGAAAGACCCGTACAGGACCTGCAACATGCGGTCGTGCATTATCCTGGTGAAATGTAGGGTTTCGCAGGGACCGAATGAAGGATAGAGCCACGGGTCGTAACACATCTCAAATGTAACGTCCACTGTTCAAAATGCCGTCAATGCGAACAAGAGGTGACCGAGACGTGTAACCAGTGGCACCCCATACCATCACGCCGGGTGATACGCCAGTATGTCGATGACGAATACAGTTTTCCATTGTGCGTTCACGGCGATGACGCCAAACACGGATGCTACCATCACGATGATGTAAACACAACCTGGATTCATCGGAAAAAATTACGTTCTGCCATCCGTGCACCCAGTTCGTCGTCGAGTACACCATCGCAGGCGCTCCTGTCTGTGATGCAGCGTCAAGGGTAAACGCTGCCACGGTCTGCGAGTTGATAGTCAATGCTTCTGCAAACGTCGTCGAACTGTTCGTGCAGATGGTTGTTGTGTTGAAAACGTCTCCATCTGTTGACTCAGGGATAGAGACGTGGCTGCAGGATCCGTTACAGCCGTACCAATAAGATGCCTGTCATCTCGACTGCTAGTGATGCGAGGCCGTTGGGATCCAGCACGGCGTTCCGTATTACCCTCCTGAACCCACCGATTCCATATTCTGCTAACAAGTCATTGGATCTCGACCAACGCGAGCAGCAATTTTGCAATACGATAAACCGCAATCGCGATAGCCTACAATCCGACGTTTATCAAAGTCGGAAAGGTGACCGTCCGCATTATTCCTTCTTACATGAGGCATCACAACAGCGTTTCACCAGGCAACGCCGGTCAACTGCTGTTTGTGTATGAGAAATCGGTTGGAAACCTTCCTCGTGTCAGCACGTTGTAGGTGTCGCCACCGGCGCCAACTTTGTGTGAATGCTCTGAAAAGCTGATCATTTGCATATCACAGCATCTTCTTCCCGTCGGTTAAATTTTGCGTCTGTAGCACGTCATCTTCGTGGTGTAGCAGTTTTAATGGCCAGTAGTGTATATTGTGAAGATTAAGTTATATATCACAGATTTACAGATTGAGACGTGGGGCTTTTGGAAACGCAGGATTCAGTGAGGATGGGGTCTTGCTCAGTTACCACTGGTTGCACTTTTTTTAAATTGTGTACACTTTATTTGGAACCAGTTGCAATGAGGTTAACAATAAGGAACAACTACCAAATTTGACTATTAAGACACAATGCCTAATAAACGACTCTTCAGCAAGTTGCACTCATGGCTGAAGGCTTTATTGACCACAAATTTAAATTACTTGTTGGCCGAAGGCCCCCAATAGTAAAAACTCAAAACAACTTAACGGCTGAAAGCCTGGATAGCAAATTCTTAAAAACAGTGAACTTCTCAAATAGATAGTCAGAATTGTTTTTTTTTTTTAAAAAAACATATTGTGAAAATTTCACTATTAAGAGAAAATATCTAACAAAAAATTTTTTAGCCAAATTGAATTCATGGCTGAAAGCCTTATTGACCAGAAATTGAATGATATGTCAGCTAAAGGCCCCAATAATAATAACTCAAAAACGGTTTAACGGCTGAAGGCCTGGATAGCAAATTCTTAAAAACACTTAAACTTCTCCAAGAGATACTAAAACATTTAAAAAAGTTATCAAAATTTCACTATTAAGAGACAATATTTAATCAAAAATTCTTTAGGCAAATTGCATTCACGTGCATTCACGGCTCAAGGCCTTATTAACCTGAAACTCGAATTATTTGTTGTCTGAAGCACCCAATAGTAATTACTCAAAAACAATTTAACGACTGGAGGCCAGGATAGCAAATGCTTAAAAAGTGTTAAATTTCTCTAAGAGATATAAAAACATTATTCTAGAAAAACACAATCATCAACAGTTCGCTATTAAGAGACAATATCTAATAAAACAATCTTAGGTCAAGTTGCATTCACGGCTGGAGGCCTTATAGACATGAAAATCAAATTACTAGTTGGTTGAAGGCCCCAACAGTAATACGTCAAAATTAAAATATTAAAAATAGAATCATCACAATCTGATGAAACCAAAAGGGAAGCTTGCCTCAGACAGTGCTCCAAGTATCGTCTGGGGAAAGTCGCTCAACTTCGTAACCAATGAGACAGGCAGCCAATAGTTGTATTCACTTAATCGTATGGGAACTCGAAACAGTGACAGTTTAACGCAGACCAACACTCTTGCAAAACCTGCCTAACGTCCGGGAACTAAAACAACAATGGAATAACCCAGGCAAGGCGGATCTGGCGGACAGCACTGCGTTTTCAGAATCCGGTGTTTAGAATATCCAAAAGCAGAAGGAATCACTATGACCAAGGTAGTCGAAAAGTACAAAATATCCTAACCACAGCCAAGGAGGCTTACCAGTTAGCAGTACCAGGCAAGGAAAGGTATACTGCCGCGAAAATACGCTAACCTCCAGGGCAGGTAACTGGAGCGTTAGCGGCCACTAGGCCGAAAAATCCCGCTGGTTGAACTTCATCCATAGACACAAGGAATCCAGTGATTAATAACAAAAGGTGGAGGATGGCTAATTAATTTCGCCAACTCCAAACACTCGACTCGTTGCTCTTTATCTCAGCGACCCTGCGAGCAGCAATGCGCAAACAAATGGCGTGATCTCAAAATAGTAGAGGTTTCACTATTGGGTTAATGTTCACTCAACTCAAACGTCCTGGGTTCGGTGGGCAACGAGGCTGTGGCCCTCGCATATACAGCCCCTTAATCCAGCAGTGCCTATGTGCCGCTAGCGGTCCCGGCATGTTCTTGCCCTGTCAGACCTCACTGCTGCTCCATCCCAACCAAAGTCCTCAACACACACCAATCTGGAAAACACTTGACGCCTCTACAAAGATAGTGCTAGGGTACTAGATATAGATAACCGCAGCTACTGCCACTCGTGGACAGACAATGCTAGCAAATGTAGTGGCGCCAGTAAACATGAGAAGAAAACGAGACGCCACTATCCCTATTACACAATGTCAACCTACCAACAGCACCTACGCAAACCGCAACACGGCTCACAGATTGATAAGCAACATATACAAATTTACGTTTCATATTACTTATATACCGGGTGGCTATAATTAAAGTTCAGCTACTCACGAAGGTACAATGTGGGATCTAACTATTGTATGGTAGCGAAATTTGCTACACGTGCTAAAGCGGCACCTATTTACGCCGGAAGACAAATTGGTTCCAGTTGTGGCCACTAGGTGCAAATCTGACATTGTACGTTGCTGGTATGACGGTGTGACATCCACACTGTAGCGGCACCACCGTTTAGGATACGGAAAGTTAATTTTGTGCGATATTCTGAACACAAATTACAGCCAGGTGCAGGCCCGATTGTAGTCAGTTACGCTGACCAGCGGTTGCGAAGTGGAATGGCGGTCACAGGGCCGTCGAACCGTTGAAAAGAGTAAATGCAGCGGTTCGCATGGCGCAAGTTATAGGCAGAAGGGACCCACAACGCAACTGGGGTGTGGGGCACACGTGACGTGTAGCAGTGCATTAGCGAAACAGAGCTGCACAGACGAGAATATATAGGTGTTGTTTGCTAACGAGAGTCATTCAAGTGTGGCAGCTCTCCTGGACCGCGGCGCGTGACACTCTGCCAGGCTACATGCAACAACAGATGGGGCGACAACGTCCCAGTCCATGGCGGGTCATTGGTTCGACTGTGTGAGGTCGATGCGGGGTCCACAGCCAGCCAGGGCAGGCCACTCTTCAGCTCGCTACTGCGGACAGTCGCCTCGGATCCCAACACACGCCGGAGACTTTCGTGGCGAGGGGCCGCAGATTCCGACGACGGATCACGGGTAGCCATTGCCGCCGCGGTCCCAGCTGCGCCAGCCGAGGAAGAAGCACCAGCGGGGCCGGCCTGCGGCTCCCGGCTGAGCAGCGCAGAGTCAACGGGGACGGTGGCCGCTTAGTTGGCTGCTGGTGCTGCCGTCCTGACGTAATCGAAGCTCTGCAGCTGGTGAACAAGGCTGGCACGACACAGCGTGGTGTTGACAGGTCGCTGGGGCGGTGGCCTCAGGATTGCATGGCCTGTGACGCGGACCGAGGTCAACAAAGCACTGTAGTGGAAACGAATAAATCATTTGAAAAGCTCGGCCGTGTTTTAATACGGCACCTCCTGGCACCCTTCCACAGCATTTCCTCAATAACACTGTCATATGAATAGCAATAACGTAAGTGAACAGTAAGGCTATGGAGAAAAGAGACCGTGCGCCATTAGTAAAACTGTTATTTCAGAACAGCAGATCTAAGTGCTGCAGGCCAACTAATAGGTCTGAAAGGAGGCCCAGTGTCATTGAAGGGCTAAAAAGACTATAATATAATTAACGATAATATAATTTAGCTTGGTTCAAATAGTTCAAATGGCTCCGAGCACTATGGGACTTATCATCTGAGGTCATCAGTGCCCTAGAACTAAGAACTAATTAAACCTAACTAACCTAAGGACATCACACACATCCGTGCCCAAGGCTGGATTCGAACCTGCGACTCAGCGGTCGCATGGTTCCTGACTGAAGCGCCTAGAGCCCCTCGGTCACACAGGCTTGCTTTAGCTTGGTGTGGCACCTGAAGGTAGAAGGTGTTCCATCCTGGTGGAAGTTGTTGACGAGGTAGCTGTTGCTGTAACTGACCGTGCAGCACGTGCCCCAGGTAGTTCTAGTACTTGTGCTGTATCACGAGGATTGTCCACCCCATGGTCAACTGTATGGAGTGTTTTGCAGTCTGTTTTACAGTGGTACCCGTTCAACATCGAGAACGTGCAGCAACTGAAACCTTACGATCCACAACAATGTACTGAATTTGCTCTTCGGTTTCTGGCACGAACTGCAGTTGATCACACGTGGCCAGGCAATATTATGTGGAGTAAAGAGGCACATTTTACACTACACGGTACAGTTACTAAAAGGAACTGCCGAATTTGGGATACTGTTGAATCACTCGAAGACCCACAGCACTCACCGTGACTCTGTGGTGCGTATTCGCAAGCATCCTTTATTCTCAGTCCGTACTTCTTTGAAAGGAATACACCCAGAGGGCCTGTTAGGTGTATCGTAACGTCTGCTCGTTATCGACACCTCTTTGTACAGAATGTGAGCCCCACCTTCGAAGAGCGCATCTCTACAGGAACCTCTGTTTTCATTCAAGCTGGGGCAATACACAATACCGTTTGTTTGGTCAAAGATCTGCTTATCTCTAGAGGGTTCCGGGATTCATAGCCTGCAAGGTCACCTGATCTAAATCCATGTGACTTTTGACTCTGGAGACATCTAACATAACGCGTTTACCAGGGTCACGCTCTTTCTCTACCAGATCTGAAGGTCAGTAAACAGGAACACGTACCTCATTTTCCACCGGAACTACTTCGAGCAAATGCTGATCACGTCGTTTTACACATACAGCATATTGTCGACGTGTCCGATGCTGATAATAAAAAATTCTGTAAGCGAAGGTTAACAATAAAATAAAAAGCATGTCTGACTCACTTGTTTTACTTTTTCTGCCCTCGTCCCTTTCGTAATCCATTACATACGGAAACATCTCCATATGTTGTGACGCGTCCTATTGCTGCGTACTGATGCTTCCACTATCAGTGAAAGTGTAATGTCCTTTTTTCTACGGTCTGCAGCTCGTGCTTTCGCGGTCGCATTCTCGCTTCCCGAGCACGGGGGCTCGGGTTCGATTACCGGCGGGGTTAGGGATTTTCACCTGCCTCGTGGTGACTCGGTTTTTGTGTTGTTCTCATCATTTCATCATCATTCACGAATGTAGAGAGATTGGATTGAGCAAAGGTTGGGAATTTGTACCGCGTAGTAGAGTGCCCCACAAACTAAACATTATCATCATCCTTTCTCTATGCCCAACCAGTATTCTTCATCTCGTCGACATGAGTGAAAACGTGGTGACGCAACACTATCCGTTATTGCAGTCAGTATTTCTTGATTAGGATTGCGCTTTGTACTAATTTCAGTCAGAGTGTTTCGTTAATAAGTTTAGATTCAAATTATTACTATCAGCTAACTTCGTTTTCTAGCGGTTGCTATCATAGGTTCTCATTAACTGTTACTAGACGGCCGATTCGCATTTCAAAATGAATTTATATCTCTGATTTGCGTAGCACATGTATACAAAACTAGCTGACCCGGCAAACTTCGTACCGCCTAACAGTCAATGAATGTCGTGTTACCTTTTAGCTGAACTAATTTAGGCTTTGATGAACGTAATACAATGATACAAAATAATATTAATATAGATAGAAATATAAAAGTATTTTATGTTGATGAATGATGATGAATACATACAGAATGAGAATAAAAATTAAAAAAATAAAAATAATTAAGTATTTCAAACACATGTCAGAAAAAAATCAGTGAAAACTATGTTGTGCAGGTTGGGATGCACTCTGATTAATTCATTAATCGGATTTTCATTCAAGCACCTTGTGGTAAACGACATCCTTTGTTTTTTGGTCAGGCGCAAGAACAAATAATGCGGATGGTTTGCCGACACGTGAGCATGCCACGTACAATTGACCATGAGAAAAACACGCATTTTCTAGATTGAGGCCACAAATAGTCAAGGATTGGCCCTGTGATTTGTTGATCGTCATGGCGAAGGCAAGACGAATCGGTAATTGAATTCGTTTAAACTCAAAGGGCATATCTGTTGGGATCATCGGAATCCTTGGAATAAGAACTTCCTCATCTTTAAATTTTCCTTTAAATACCAACGCGTGAATCACATTGCTCATCAGTTTTCTTATCACCAAACGCGTTCCATCGCACAGTTTTGGTTGGTTTAAATTTCTAAGCATGATGACTACCGAGCCAACCTTCAGTTGTATATTGTGCGGTGGTAAACCAGGCACATCCAAGGAATTCAAAAATTCAGTTGGATAATTAGTGGCTTCTTCTTCGTTTGTTACACAGTCGATAGATTTGAATGAATACAGAGTACCTACGATTTGATTTTGAATTATAAAATTGAGATCATCTACATCTTCATTTTTAGCCGCCAAAATTGCGCGCTCACTTAACCATTTAGTATTTTTGTGGTTAGCAATGATATCCGGAAATACTTTGTTGATAAGCTCGTCTTTTGATGAGAAGAAAATTTGGAGGAAATGAAATCAAACCGCTCGATTCGTCAACAGGAACACAGCCATTACCGATAGTCAGCAATTGCTTCGAGAAATCATCAGCAGATAGATCGTTCAACAATGCAACTGTCATATTTACAGACAGTTGAAGTTTGTTTACATATTGCCACAGATTTGATGCTTTGAGGCAAGCGTTTATTTCTTCGGCAGCAGTAGATCTTGGAATTACTGGTGGTGTTTGTCGGAAATCGCCAGATAATAAAATCATTGAACCACCAAAACATCTCGAGTCATTGCGCAGATCTTTTAATGTTCGGTCTAGTGCTTCCAATGCGCGTTTGTGCGCCATTCTGCATTCGTCCCATATGTTGATTTTTGATGCAACTAAAACTTTGGCCATTGCGGAGTGTTTCGAAATGTTACATGTCGGTTGTTCAGTAGTTTGAAGGTTTAATGGCAATTTTAACGCTGAGTGAGCCGTACGGCATCCGTCTAACAATGTGGCCGCTATTCCAGAAGAAGCAATTGCTACCGCAATTTCGGATCTCGCACGTACAGTGGCCAAAATCAATGACATGAGGAAAGTCTTCCCAGTTCCACCGGGGGCATCCAAAAAAAAATAAGCCACCATTTCGATCATCAATTGCATTAATCAGTGTATCATAGACTTCCTTCTGCTTAGGATTCAACAGTGGTACATTCGTTTGAACTGATTGGATTAGTTCATGTGGATCATATTCACGTTCACGTTCCAATTCTCTATTAAATGCGTCATTCATTCCGCGATCTGGCGCTGGCATTCCCAACCTAACTAACAAACTGCCGCACATGAGGTAACACATATCTTCGATCAAGAGCAAAGCCTGGTTATGCATCTCCTCATTCGCCTCAAGATCGGGATTTCTTGAGCTGACACGAATTCGATATAAAATGTCTTCTGACATGTTATCTTTGTATTTGTTCCACAGGTCACGTGGGTTCGATGGGAAGCATGTCGAAATGATGATAGCAAATAATGTGCGTATCTGACTTGGAGATACAGAAATAATTGCTTCAGCGATTGTCGTGTCCCAATGAGTATCGTTTTCAATCAAATTCAGCTCTTGACATGCTGCACGAAATGTGGGGCACACTATACCATTAACAGTTCGTAGTGATTCAAATGATGTTGGCCCTCGAACATGTACCAGTAACAACCGCAAATAGAAACATTCATCATTCTTCGGATGAACTGTGTAAATACGACCAAGAGCATCAGCAGAACGCATATCTGGATGACCAGGAACTGCATCGCCTTGCTTCCGACGTAGAAATTTCTTCGATGTAGCGTTCCAAGTGTAATAACGTGGCATTTCCGAGTAAAGCAACGTTCGTGCGAACGGATCGTTTTGACAAATCGCTAAGAAACTGGTCAGTGTTGTCGCTGGAGGTGTTTCGGCACGTTGAGCAGCATTCGACGCTGTGAAGTATACTCTCTGACCGTTCTCTAGATGCACCCCCAAATGTACAACAGTGGGACGTTCGTGAATAGGGAATGAGAATATACGCCAAATTGCTTCATTGCAGTTCACATATCTACCAACTTGATAGCGCGTGATTTCATCGTTGATATTGGATGTTTGGATACCAAAAACCGCCATGTCGCTCCCTTTCGTGACATATTTGCAAATGTATTTAATAGATTAGACCGAATAGCAATACTCAACATTACAACGTGCCTTGAATGTTTTGGAAAGAAGTGGCGAATATGGAACAATCCCACTGTTGTCAACTATGAAATCGTTTCCTTTCACTTTAGTTGTGATAGTTCTACCATTATCATCGGGCGATCGACGCCGATACAATGGATAACCATCGTTGCCTGTAATGGTCTCTGCCGTGAATTTTCGCGGATACCGTTTGGAACACTTGCCGTCGACCATGCACGGTGATTGGCGGTTGATAGTGCCACATGGTCCATGAATCATATTCGTGATTACAACATCATATAGGTCTGGATCGGTTTCAGGAGCAGGAATCTCCGCACATATGATCATCTATTTGATCTGGCCGAATTCTGTCTACTAACCAAATTAGAATGTGAGCATGCGGTAGGCCTCGTTTTTGCCATTCGACTGAATACATCCAACATCGAGTAATCCCAAAGACGTGTTGTTTAACAATGTAATTTATTAGTGACCGAATTTTTTGCTTGAAAACCCGTGCGGTGATGTCGTCTCGATCACTTGATGTTTGTCCGGGAAGCAGCAATTGAATAATTTCCATCCATTTCGGATTACATGTAAATGTAATGAATAGATCTGGCCGACCATAATGACGAACATATGTCATTGCATCTTGCGCATATTCATGCATATGACGCGGGCTACCTGTGTATGTCGCTGGTAAAATAGTCAATCGACCAACATTTTCTGAATCTCCTTCTGTGCTTATTGCATCGCGTAAATGAATATACTCTTCCGAACGCAATTTAGCTTGATTCAACCGGATGAAAGTCAGGCGCTCCGTTTCGATTTTAACGTACATGTCAACGCAGTATTGTTGAAGCAGTCGACGAAATCGCAACAAATAATTGTCAGAATTTTCACGAATCATCAAACGATATGCGTAATAATTCATCGAACTAACCTTCTTGGTAGTTTCCTCACCTGAAACAAATACAGTAAAAATTGTGTTTTAGAACCCCTAATAGGTTAACGACTCTTACAGCTACTCTCTACTAAATTAGGAGTGACAACTTTTTTTTGTGTACCAAACGCAAACAGAATAAAAATGTATATCAAGTTAAAATGAAAACAATGATATTGATCTTACCATTCAATGGATTAATCATTTTGATATTAAAGTGATATCCATCGTCTCCTTGTCAAAACATCTGCGGGTATTGTAACGCGTCATATGAACGGTGTGTTTCATATATTCTTTGTAGTTGCCCAGTATGGTGTCGTGTAAGCACAATATCACGTGTTTCCAAGTTTTCACCAACAATCAGGATTGGCACTTCATCGATTGTTGGAGCATTAAATGTGCGTTCATGTGTTCCAGCTGGTCTTTTATCTGCTCTGATTACAACTTTATAGTCATCACTTGGCATGCGCTCTAAAACAGTCTTGAACAGCCTGACCAATGCATGTTGTTCACGAAGCATTTGCTGCAAATCTTGGAGAATTGCTCATTTCGTAGCTGTGTTGATCCCTTGACGCCGGTCAAGTTGTTCTTCCATATTGCCCATGATGTATATTTGCAAGAATTTGTGCTGTGCACCTTCAATAGTTTGCAATGATCCAATGCGATGGCACATCTGGCCTTGAATCTGTAAATTCCAAGCCATAGTTATAGTTAGATTCACAAACACTTTTTTTTCAAATAATAACATACCATTTTTATTTTAGAGACAAATACAGAAATCTAACAAACTACATTCCAAATTTTTTTACAAACATAGAAAATAAAATTTTTAACGTACATTACCTTAAATGTCGGATTATATCCGTGTTCTTCGATAATTTCCGCCCCAAATGAAATCATTTGGAAACAGACATTGTATTTTTGAGTGTTCGCTAGAAAATGTCGTGATTTTAGTGTTTCGCCATAAAGCAGGGAACGCAATGGCTCTGGTGGCGGGACCACTAATGGCAATGTCACTTTACCACTAACGCAGCACAAACCAGGCGTTTCACCAGCAAACTTCAGTGCGCCACAATGCTGGCAAACAACGTCCATTGGACCAATGTAAACTAAACGATGCAAGCTGTAGTCGATGGTGCAATCATATCGAAACGCTGCTCGATTCAAATCAATACTTGAACCATTTCTTCTTGCACTTCGAAGATTATTCCTCTGTTCATCTGTACGATAAGCTCGACGATTTCTCGTTTCTAATCTAGCCGTTTCACGGGCTGCCTCTCTTTGCTCTTGTGTTTGAGAAGCACGAATTAAGGCCCTTCTTTGCTCCATCCTAACGCGACGCTCTTCTCGGGCAATTTCTCGTTCTTCGTCAGATAATTGACTCGCGATATTCCGTTGCCTAATTCCATTACGGCTCCGCTGGGAAAGATTAGATCTTCTAGGACGCGGCATTTTTATTAATAGTAATACTGAATATGCACTCGCACAAAACCACATAAAACAATCGAGACATAGACAATAGCTTATCAAGAAAAATCATAGACAACCTTTGAAAAGACATTTACACTTTTGTTAACCTGTATAATAAATCTTTAATTAATTTAATAAATAATTTACACAAATTAATGTCTAAAACAAACAAATATAACAGTACCTACCTGAACTTTCGAGACATTTTACACAAAATAAATTTCTGAACGCACACATAAATAGTTGTTACAGTATTTGACAGGATTGGACAACAAATGTTTGACATGTAATAAACAAATGAGCATTTATTGAAATGATTAAGTATTCATTACACATTTCTGAACGCACGCGTAATATTTTTCCATCTTTTTTTAATAAAAATACACATAATAGTTTATTCATCCGTTTTAAATAGTTTATGAACGCATGCATAAATGTCAATCATTACTTACAGATTTTGCCAAAAAGTTTGACAGCTCCGGAACTAAAGAACTTTTAGGGAAAATAACGCATTTTTCAAGTATTCGTCAATTTTTCACTATTTTTAAGATGTATTCTGCTATTTGCGGCGGAGACAAATCCAACAAATCAAAAACCATGAAAATTTTTATTCGTCAATTTTCATTATTTTTAAGATGTATTCTGCTATTCGGGGTGGAGACAAATCCAACAAATCAAAAACCATGAAAATTGGTCCAGCAGATCTCGAGTTGTAAGTGTTGTAACAAACCCGACTTTGTTTTATATATATACATGTGCCCATTAAACATTTATTCATTATTTCTCCTTTGATTTAGTCACATTTCCGTATTACCGAGTTTTTTGTACACTCATGCTCATAAATTAAGGATAATGCTGATACATGGTGAAATAACGCTCTGGTAGGCGGTTTCGGGTTTAAATCACCTCGGGGTATGGCCATGCAGTCCATTTGACCTGCGGTCGTCGCGCGGTGGCGCTGGCAGCAGTCCACATACGCAGAGGCGTGTTGGTGCATGTCAGAGTACGGTGCAGCGAGTAAGTGTGCAGACGTTTTCAGACGTGCTAATGGGGACCATGTGTTGAAAATGACTCGAAGAACACATATTGATGACGTTATGAGGAGTAGAATACTAGGGCGACTGGAGGCTGGTCAAACACAGCAGGTTGAAGAACGGGCCCTCCGCGTGCCACAAACTGTGATCTCAAGGTTATGGCAACGATTCCAGCAGACAGGAAATGTATGCAGGCGTTACTGTACGGGACGTCCACAGTGTACAACACCACAAGAAGACCAATATCTCACCATCAGTGCCCGCAGACGGCCACAGAGTACTGCAGGTAGCCTTGCTCTGGACATTATCGCAGCCACTGGAACAGTTGTCTCCAGACACACAGTCTACAGACGACTGAACAGACATGGTTTATTCTCCCGGAGACCTGCAAGGTGCATTCCACTGACCCCTAATCACAGGACAGCCCGTAAAGCCTGGTGTCGAGAACACATACATGGTCATTGGAACCGTGGTCGCAGGTTATATTCGCAGACAAGTCCAGGTATATTCTGAACAGTGATTCTCGCTGAGTTTTCATCTGGCGTGAACCATGAACCATATACCAACCCCTTAATGTGCTTGAAAGGGACCTGTATGGAGGTCATGGTTTGATGGTGTGGGGTGGGATTTTGATTGGTGCATGTACACCCCTGCATGTCTTTGACAGAGGAACTATAACAGGTCAGGTGTATCGGGACCTCTTTTTGCACCAGTATGTCCACCTTTCTAGTGGTGCAGTGGGTCCCATCTTCCTCCTGATGGATGATGGTGCACGGCCCCAGCGAGCTGACATCGTGGAGGAGTACCTTGAAACAAAAGATATCAGGCGAATTGAGTGGCCTGCCTGTTCTCCAGACCTAAACTCAATCGAGCACATCTGGGATGCTCTCGGCCGACCTATCGCTGCACGTCTTCAGACCCATAGGACACTTCAGGAGCTCCGACAGGCACTGGGGCAAGAATGGGAGCCCAGCAGCTGCTCGACAACCTGATCCAGAGTATGCAAAACCGTTGTGCGGCCTGTGTACGTGTGCATGGTGATCATATCCCGTATTGATGTCGGGGTACGTGCGCAGGAAACAGTGGCGTTTCGTGGCACATGTGTTTCGGTACGGTTTTCTCAACTTATCACCAATACCGTGGACTTACAGTTCTGTGTCGTGAGTGTTCCCTATGTGCCTATGGTATTAAGGCCAGTTTTGTGAAATGCCACTTTGTGTGACACCACATGCTGCAGTTATCCATAATTTATGAGTATAGTTATAGGAAGGCTCAGCACCAATTAACTCGAATTAACGGCTGTCTAGTGTATAACAGGTAAATTGCAACAGATAAAGGATGACAGCCAAAAACAGTTGCAGGATAAAAATTTATTAAAATTCTTGACCAAGGTATCGGTACATATAAATATACCTTCATCAGAAGTAAAAATCCTGAACAGGAGGACACTTTCATTAGAAAAGCCTTAGCACTGCAAGTGATTTTTCTTTCTTTATTGTAATTTTAAACACCTTATACAAAGGCGGGCTGTCAGCAGCATAGTACGCCACTCTTCAGCCTTGAGTTTCACAATAAGTATTACATATAGGTGGCACAGAGAATACAATCAAAACGGCGGGCAAAAAATGTAGACACTCGCTGGGCGAGAAACATCACTAACACTAGTTGACACGGCGCACATATCTTGGATGATGGCGACAGCACACGTGAACAGTGGTGGCGTGACGGCGAACAAATACTAAACACAAACGAAGGCACATACACGAGACACTGATGGCGATGATCTCTGGCGCGCGAATGTTCACTAACCGTATACGAGTCTGGGGACGTGCCAAGAAAGGAGGAGGGGGAGTGAGAGTGGGGAGAGCAGATGCCATGGTCAGGGGACATAGGGGGAAGGGAGGAAGGGGGGGGAAGGCCGGGGGAATAGGGGTGGAGGGAGGGGACGGGGGAAAAGGAAAGAGAAGGGAGGGAGGGTGCCTAAAGGAAAGGACACAGGAAGCAGGGAGGGGAAGATCAAAGTTGATCGGAGGGGTAGATGGAGGGGAGGAGGACATCATCAGGGAGGGGGAGCCGGCAAAGGCCACCTTGGGAGATGGTAAGGAGGGTGGAGAGATGGAGACCGGGTGGGACGTGGGAATACAGGCACGGCAGCGGGTGGTGGAGGGAGAGGATGGGTGAGACAAGTGGATGAGGACGATCGAGTTTGCAGGAGGTGTACAGGATCCGTATCCTTTCATGGAAGAGGATGAGGTGCGGGAAGGGGGTGAGATCGTACAGGATCCACGTGGAGGAGGGGAGACGGATGTGATAGGCGAGGCGGAGAGCATGGCGTGCAAGGATTTGGAGGGATTTATAAAAGGTAGGGGAGCGGAGATACATGCCGGATGGGCGTAACAAAGGATAGGTTGGATAAGGGATTTATAGGTGTGGAGGGTGGTGGAGAGGTCCAGACCCCACGTACGGCCAGAAAGGAGTTTGAGGAGACGGTGTCGGGAGCGTGCCTTGGCTTGGATTGTCAAGAGATGGGGAGCCCAGGAGAGGCGATGGTCGAGGGTGACGCCAAGGTACTTAAGGGAGGGAGTGATGGTGATAGGATGGCCATAGATGGTGAGATAGAGATCAAGGAGGCGGAAGGAAGGGGTGGTTTTGCCTACAATGATCGCCTGGGTTTTGGAGGGATTGACCTTGAGCAACCACTGGTTGCACCAAGTGGTGAACTGGTCAAGATTGGATTGGAGAAGGCTCTGGGAGCGCTGCAGGGAGGGGGAAGGGCAAGGAAGGCGGTGTCATCGGAAAACTGGAGAAGGTGGACGGGGGCTGATGGCGACGGGATGTCCGCCATATACAAAAGGTACAGAAGGGGGGAGAGGACGGAACCTTGGGGCACACCGCCGGAGGGGGAAAAGGTGTAGGAATCTGTGTTACGGATGGTGACGTAGGAAGGACGGCAGGACAGAAAGGAGCCGATCAGACGGACGTACTTAACGAGAAGGGCGAAGGTTTGGAGCTTGAAGACGAGACGAGAATGCCATACGCGGTCATAAGCTCGTTCGAAGTCCAGGGAGAGGAAGATTGCGGAGCGACGGGAATTAAGCTGGTCGGAAAGGAGATGACTGAGCTGAAGGAGAAGGGCGTCGGAAGAGAAGGACGGCCGAAAGCAAAACTGGGTAACGAGAAGGAGGCGGTGCTGGCGGAGATGCTGGTGGATGTGTCGGGTGAAGATAGATACCAGGACCTTGCTGAAGACCGAGGTAAGGCTGGTGGGACGGTAGGAGGAGACGGCGGACGGCAGTTTGCCAGGTTTAAGGAGCATCAGGTTATGGGAGGTTTTCCACAGATCGGGGTAGTAACCAGTGGACAGAGGTACATTCTAGAGCCTGGCCAGGGTCAAGGGGAAAGAGACAGGAGCTTCAGGAAGGTGACGGTAGGTGACGCGATCGTGACCAGTAGTGGTGTTGCGTTTTGTGCGGAGTGTGGCAATGAGATCCTGTGTAGTGATAGGGACATTGTGTTCCGTGTGTGCAATGTTGTCCAAGTACTGGAAACGAAGTGCGAGGGGAAGGACAGAGGTGTCAGTTCGATCGCGGACATCCGGGATGGAAAATACATCGGAGAGGTAGGAGGCAAAGTGATTGGCCTTACTAAGGCCGTCAGGGAAGGGGTGATCATAATGGAGAAGAGGATAGTAGGGGGAGGGTTTAGTTCCGGTGAGGCGACAGAAGGCTGACCAGAACTTGGACGAGTTGATAGGTAGGGTAGCATTTAAACGTTGCATGTCTGTCGCCAGTCCCGGCGTTTCGTAGCTGCGAGCCAATTACGAATGTGTCGCTGGAGTTGCCGGTAGTGTTGTAGTGTGTCCGGGTCACGTGTGCGGAAAAAGGGACGGTAGAGACAGCGGGATTCATGAAGGAGGAGGACAGCCTGTGGGGGTAAGGTAGGACGGTGGGGGTGGATGTCGATAGTAGGGACGTGGGCCGCCACGGCCTCAGACAAGGTCTGCTAAAGAAAGGAGGCGGCATGGGTGACATCGTCAGGGTGGTGGTAAGTGAATGTGTGGCTATCGAACTGGGTGGAGAGGGTATCCCGGTAGGCATTCCAGTCAGCACGGGAATAGTCATGGATGTACTTAGGGAGAGGGTCATTACAAGGGTCGGGGCGGGGGCGACGACCGTCTGAAACGTTGAGAAGGACAGGGAGATGGTCACTACCAATAGGCTCCAGGACATCCACCGTTATGTGGCCAAGGAAGTCGAGGGATGAGAGGATAACATCGGGAGTGGAGTTGGATTCGGGATGGGTGCTAGGTGATGGGGATGAGGTCGCCTTGAAGGGAGGAGGGGAAGCGATGCCACCACCGTAACTGGGCGGCGGAACGACTATGGATTTTGATGTCACTGGCGATCACGTAGGAGGAGAATGTACGGTCAATGTGGGAGAGAAGTCGAAGGGAATTGGGGCGTTAGGGCGTACATAGATGGTAGCGTAAGCAACAGTAAGGCTGGCAAAAAGAGACTGAAGATCAGGTGTTCGGTGGGTTCGGGAAGGAGAGGTTGGAGCCGAACGGGGATCTGGCGATGGTGACCAACAGCAACGCCGCCACGCGCAATCGGGAGGAGATTATTGGAGGGGTGAAGGAGGTAGGGCGAAGTGTGATGGTGTGGTTGGGTTCAAGGAATGTTTCATTGAGGAGGAAGGTATCCGGGCTGTGGGTGGCAAAGGCGTGCAGAAAGAGGTTCTTGTTGGTGGGAAGGGAGTGGATGTTGGTGAAAAGGGTACGGTGCTGTCGCGCCATGACAGGGATATAAACGAAAGTTTCAAGATGGGAGGAGGTGATATGGGCCTGGTTGCTGGAGTACGTGGCGTACATTTTTAGGTGGAAAACCGTACGGGCGGCGAGGGAGATCTGTTGGAGCGTGTGGGGGCGCTGAAAAGGATGAACATTCAGAAGGACGATGGTGAGGAATCTGACGATGTCGTCAGCGGTAGGGGGTTGGCGAATGGAATTGCTGGGAGGGGTGGGCGCGTCCAGGGGACGGACAAGAACGGTGAGTTCAGGAGTGGTAGGAGGGTGTCGGGCCTTACATTTCTGGGAGTAAGTAGGATGAGGGAGGTAACATGCATTGCAGGAGGGGGGGGGGGGGACTGGAGATTGGGGCACTGCCGTAAGAACTGGGCTTGTCTTAAGAACTGGGCTTGTCTACAGTGCGGGCAGGTGGGGGCCTTGCGGCACTCAAATGTCGGGTGTGCATTATACCGAAAGCACCTCTGGCAGTTGGAAGTGTTTTTTTTTTCTCTTTATTGTTATTTTGAAACCCATTTACAGGCAGGCCTGGAGCAGCATACAACGCCGCTCTTTGGCCGCAGAGAAACACTAATATACAAATGGTGACAATTAGAGAAAGATAGATGCTGGACATATCAACGGAGACAAACACTTTTGAAAATACAAGGTGCCGTTCACGGCCGTAGAGTCCAAAATAAATTTGTTCAGACACTTGGACACAGACAGAGACGAAAATTGTCACACGTGAATGTAGGTGCACGAAACGAATAACAATGAACCACTTAAGCACAAAACAACGGCACAAACAGAACACGAGGCATTGATCTCTGGCGCGTGATCGTTCACTAATGGGGACCTGCCAAGAATGGAGGAGGGGGGTGGGAGATGGAGAGGGGAGAGTAGATGCAAAGGGCCAGGGAGAGAGTGGGAAGGGAGGAGGGGGGAGGGGAAGACCGGGGGCAGAGGGGTGGAGGGAGTGGACTGAGGAGAAGGAAAGAGAAGGGAGGGAGGGTGCCTAAAGGAAAGGACACAGGACGTGTGGGGAGAGGATCAAACTTGATAGGAGGGGTAGATGGGGGGGAGGAGGACTTCATCAGGGAGGGGGAGCTGGAGGAAGCCACCTTGGGCAAGGTTGCGGTGGGTGGAGAGATGGAGACCGGGTGGGACAGACCCCACGTACGGCGAGAATGGAGTTTGAGGAGACGGTGTCGGGAGCGTGCCTTGGCTTGGATTGTCAGGAGATGGGGAGCCCAGGAGAGGCGATGGTCGAGGGTGACGCCAAGGTACTTAAGGGAAGGAGTGATGGTGATAAGATGGCCATAGATGGTGAGATAGAAATCAAGGAGGCGGAAGGAAGGGGTGGTTTTGCCTACAATGATCGCCTGGGTTTTAGAGGGATTGACCTTGAGCAACCACTGGTTGCACCAAGTGGTGAACTGGTCAAGATTGGATTAGAGAAGGCTCTGGGAGCGCTGCAGGGAGGGGGAAGGGCAAGGAAGGCGGTGTCATCGGAAAACTGGAGAAGGTGGACGGGGGCTGATGGCGACGGGATGTCCGCCGTATACAAAAGGTACAGAAAGGGGGAGAGGACGGATCCTTGGGGCACACCGCCGGAGGGGGAAAAGGTGTAGGAATCTGTGTTACGGATGGTGACGTAGGAAGGACGGCAGGACAGAAAGGAGCCGATCAGACGGACGTACTTAACGAGAAGGGCGAAGGTTTGGAGCTTGAAGACGAGACGAGAATGCCATACGCAGTCATAAGCTCGTTCGAAGTCCAGGGAGAGGAAGATTGCGGAGCGACGGGAATTAAGCTGGTCGGAAAGGAGATGACTGAGGTGAAGGAGAAGGGCGTCGGAAGAGAAGGACGGCCGAAAGCCAAACTGGGTAACGGGAAGGAGGTGGTGCTGGCGGAGATGCAGGTGGATGTGTTGGGTGAAGATAGATACCAGGACCTTGCTGAAGACCGACGTAAGGCTGATGGGACTGTAGGAGGAGACGGCGGACGGCAGTTTGCCAGGTTTAAGGAGCATCAGGTTATGGGAGGTTTTCCACAGGTCGGGGTAGTAACCAGTGCACAGAAGTACATTCTAGAGCCTGGCCAGGGTCAAGGGGAAAGAGACAGGAGCTTCAGGAAGGTGACGGTAGGTGACGCGATCGTGACCAGTAGTGGTGTTGCGTTTTGTGCGGAGTGTGGCAATGAGATCCTGTGTAGTGATAGGGACATTGTGTTCCGTGTGTGCAATGTTGTCCAAGTACTGGAAACCAGGTGCGAGGGGAGGGACAGAGGTGTCAGTTTGATCGTAGACCTCTGGGAAGAGGGAGTAATCGAACTGGGGATCATCGGGGATGGAAAATACATCGGAGCGGTAGGAGGCAGACTGATTGGCCTTACTAAGGGGGTCAGGGAAGGCGTGATCATCATGGAGAAGAGGATAGTTGGGGGAGGGTTTAGTTCCGGTAAGGCGACGAGAACTTGGGAGAGTTGGCAGGTAGGGTAGCATTTAAACGGGTGCATGTCTGTCGCCAGTCCCGACGTTTCTTAGCCGCGAGCGAATTACGAATGTGTCGCTGGAGTTGCCGGTGGCATCGTAGTGTGTCCGGGTCACGTTTGCGGTGGAAGGCACAGTGGAGACGGTGGGATTCACGGAGGAGGAGGACGGCCTGTGGGGGTAAGGTAGGACTGTGGGTGTGGATGGCGACAGTAGGGACGTGGGCCTCCACGTCCTCGGACAAGGTCTGCTGGTGAAAGGAGGCGGCATGGGTTACATCGTTGGGGTGGTGGTAGGTGAAAAGATGGTAACCGCCCTGGGTGGAAAGGGTATCCCGGTAGGCATTCCAGTTGGCACGGGAACAGTCATGGATGAACTTAGGGGGAGGGTCATTACGAGGGTCGGGGCGTGGGCGACGACCGTCTGAAATGGTGAGGAGGACAGGGAGATGGTCGCTACCAATAGGCTCCAGGACATCCAATGTTGTGCGTCCAAGGAGGATGGGGGAGGAGAGGGTTACATTGGGAGTGGAGTTGGATTCAGGACGGGTGTGCTGGGGGATGGGGAGGAGGTCGCCTTGAAGGGAGGAGAGGTACCGATGCCACCGCCGTAACTGAGCGGTGGAACGACTATGTATGTTGACTTCGGCGGCGATCACATAGCAGGAGAACGTACGGTCAATGTGGGATAGGAAGTCGAAGGGAATAGGGGCGTTAGGGCGGACATATATGTGCAGGAAGAGGTTCTTGTTGGTGGGAAGGGAGCAGATGTTGTTGAAAGGGGTACGGTGCTGTCGCGGCATGACAGGGATTTAAACGAGGGTGTCAAGAGTGGAGAAGGTGAAATGGGCCTGGTTGTTGGAGTAGATGGCGTACATTGTTAGTTGGAAAACGGAACAGGCGACGAGGGAGATCTGTTGGAGGCTGTGCAGGCGATGAAAATGATGAACATTCTGAAGGACGATGGTGAGGAATCTGATGGTGTCTTCAGCGGTAGGGGGTGGGCGAAGGGAATTGGCGGGAGGGGATGTGGCGTCCAGAGGGTGGACAGGAACGGTGAGTTCAGGAGTGGTAGGAGGGGGTCGGCCATTACATTTCTGGGAGTATTTAGGATGAGGGAGTTTACAGGTATTACAGGAGGGAGGGGGGGACTGGAGATTGGGGCATTGCCGTATAAAGTCGGCTTGCCTACAGTGCGGGCAAGTCGGGGCCACGCGGCACTCAGATGTCGGGTGTTCATAATACCACAAGAACCTTTGGCAGCAGAGGGATTGAGGAGGGGAACGGGAGGGGTCAACTTTATATTTCTGGTTAAAAAGGAGGGCACCCTCCTTCAGGAGACGGTCTATGGAGGGGCCATGCTCGGAAAAGACCCGCATAAGGCCAGTGGGACCGGCAAAGTTGTGGATGCGGCGAACCGCACACACCTCCAGATGGGGATGTGCCTGAAGCTCCGCCAACACCTCCTCCTCCGTGATCGTCGGTCTGAGCCGAGTGATCACGGCGGTGTGGGGCAGCAGGCGATGCAGAGGTTCGGGTTGGCGGGAGGGAGGCGTGGAAGGGGCAGTAGTGAGGGAGGCATGAGTGCCAAAGTGGGTGACAGGGATGCAGGAAAGGAGATCTGTGTGGAGGGTAGGGCTGGGGGAGGAGATGTGCATCGAATCACGGCTAGGAGTTAGGAGGGAGATGGAGGCACCAGGAAAATACAGGTGAGGAAGCAGGTGAGGTTCCGGGCTGCAAGAAGGGAGGGATCAGGACGGGAGAGGACGTAGTGGTGGGAGGAGGTTGTGGTGGAGGAGGAGGAGGAGGAGGAGGGGGCAGGGACAGGTGGGGAGGCATCCATGGCATCATGGGCTGGGGAAGGGGGTCGAAGTGGAGCCTTTTTGGGATTAGAGGAGGCAGGGGTGCCACTGGGGCGCTTGACGGCAGCGAAGGAGGTTTGGGGGATGGGAGTGACTGGAATGTGCTGGGGGAGGGGCAGGTCCCGGTGCTGAGGTCAGCGCTGGAGATGGTGAGGGCGATGGCGAAGGCGACGGTGAAGACGATGATCATGATGATGATGATGAAGGCGAGGGGGAGAGTTGAGCATGGGCCGTAGCCCTCTGCGCGACCACACTAGCGGGGGCCGCAGAAACGGAAGGAGAAATGGGAGGGAGTTGAGGGATGAAATCAGAGGAGATGCGGGAGGGAGGTACCATTGGAAGTGATTTTTTTTTCTTTATTTTCATTTTGAAACCTGTATACAGGCAGGCCTGCAGCAGCATACTACGCCTGTCTTTGGCCGCAGAGAAACACAAAGATACAATGAAGCCAATTAGAGAAAAAGATGGTGGACATATAAACGGAGACAAACACTTTTTAAAATACAAGGTGCCAGTCACGGGCATAGAGTCCAAGATAAAATTGTTCAGACACTTGGACACAGACAGAAACAAAATTTGTCACATGTGAAGGTAGGTGCACAAAACGAATAACACTGAACCACTTAAGCACAAAACGACGGCACACACAGAACACAAGGCGTTGATCTCCTCCGCGCGAATGTTCACTAACCATGTATGAGTCCAGGGACCTGCCAAGAGAGGAGGAGAGGGGGTGGGAGAGGGAGTGGGGCGAGCAGATGCCATGTCCAGGGGAGACAGGGGGAAGGGAGGAAGGAGAAGGGGATGGGAGGAAGTGAAAAGGAAGGGAGGGAAGGGAGGGAGGGCGCCTAAAGGAAAGGACACAGGAAGTGGGGGGAAGATCAAAGATGATATAAGGGGTAGATCGAGGGGAGGATGACATCATCAGGGAGGGGGAGCTGGCGGAAGTCTCCTTGGGAGAGGGTAAGGACGGTGGAGAGATGGAGACCCGGTGGGACGTGGGAATACAGGCGTGGCGGCGGGCAGGGATGGAACAGGATAAGTGAGAAAAGCATATGAGGAGGAACGAGTTTGTGGGAGGTGTACAGGATCCGTATCCTTTCAAGGAAAAGGAGGAGGTGGGGGAAGGGGATGAGATTGTACAGGATCTGCGTGGGGGAGCAGAGACGGATGCGATAGGCGATGCGGAGAGCATGGCGTTCAAGGATTTGGAGGGATTTATAAAAGGTAGAAGCGACGGAGATCCATGCCGGATGGGCATAACAAAGGATACGGCGGATGAGGGATTTATAGGTGTGGAGGATTGTGGAGGGGTCCAGACGCCAAGTATGGCCGGAATGGTGCTTGATGAGACGGAGTCGGGAGCGTGCCTTAGCTTGGATTGCCAGAAAATGGGGAGTCCAGGTGAGGCGACGGTCGAGGGTGACGACAAGATACTTAAGGGTGGGAGTGAGGGTGATAGGACGGCCATAGATGGTGAGATAGAAATCAAGGAGGCGGAAGGAAGGAGTGGTTTTGCCTACAATGATCGCCTGGGTTTTGGAGGAATTGACCTTGAGCAACCACTGGTTGCACCAAGCGGTGAACCGGTCAAGATGGGACTGGAGAAGGTGTTGGGAGCGCTGCAGGATGGGGGCAAGGGCAAGGAAGGCGGTGTCATCGGCAAACTGGAGAAGGTGGACGGGGGGTAACGGCGGCGGCATGTTCGTCGTATACAAAAGGTACAGAGAGGGTAACGGTCGGAGCCTTGGGGCACACAGGCGGAGGGGATAGAGGTGTAGGACTCTGTGTTATGGATGGTGACGTAGGAAGGACGGCGGGACAGAAAGGAGCCGATCTGATGGACGTAGTTAATGGAAAGGGCCTAGGCTTGGAGCTTGTAGAGGAGAGCGAAATGACATACGCGGTCATAAGCTCGTGCGAGGTTCAGGGAGAGGAAGATTGCAGACGACGGGAGTTAAACTGGTCGGAAAGGGGGATTAGTGAGGTGAAGTAGAAGGTCATCGGAAGAGAAGGACGTCCGAAAGCCACACTGGGTAACGAGAAGGAGCCGGTGCTAGCGGAGATGCTGGTGGATGTGGCAGGTGAGGATAGATTCCAGAACCTTGCTGACGACCGCGGTAAGGCTGATGGGACAGTAGGAGGAAATGGTGGACGGTGGTTTGCCAGGTTTAAAGAACATCAGGATACGGGAGGTTTTCCACAGGTCAGGGTAGTAACCGGTGGACAGGACTATACTGTAGAGCCTGGCCAGGGTGGAGAGGAGTGAGACAGGAGCTTCACGAAGGTGATGGTAGGTGACTCGATCGTGACCAGCAGCGGTGTTGCGTTTTGTGCGGAGTGTAGCAATGAGATCCTGTGTAGTGATAGGGGCATTGAGTTTTGTGTCCAAGACTGGAAACCAGGTGCGAGGGGACAGAGGTGTCAGTTCGATCGCGAACATCCGGGATGAGGGAGTAATCGAACTGAGGATCATCGGGGATGGAAAATAGATCGGAGAGGTAGGAGGCAAAGGAACTGGCCTTACTAAGGGTGTCAGCGAAGGGGTGATCATCATGGAGAAGAGGATAGTGGAAGGAGGGTTTAGTTCTGGTAAGGCGGCGGAAGGCTGACCAGAACTTGGACGAGTTGATAGGTAGGGTAGCATTTAAATGGGTGCATGTCTGTCGACGGTCCTGGCGTTTCTTAGCCGCGAGCAAATAACGAATGTGTCGCTGGAATTGCCGGTGGCGTCATAGAGGGTCCGGGTCATGTGTGCAGAGGAAGGCATGGTAGAGACTACGGGATTCACGGAGGAGGAGGATAGCCTGTGGGGGTAAGGTAGGATGGTGGGGGTGGATGGCGACAGTAGGGACGATTGCTGCCACAGTCTCAGACAAGGTCTGCTGGAGAAAGGAGGCGGCATGGGTGACATCGTCAGGGTGGTGGTAGGTGAAGGTGTGGCTATCGTCCTGGGTGGAGAGGGTATCCCGGTAGCCATTCTAGTCAGCAAGGGAATTGACACGGATGTACTTAGGGGGAGGGTCCTTACGTGTTTCGGGACGTGGGCGACGTCTGTCTGATTTGGTGAGGTGGACAGGTAGATTGTCACTACCAATAGGCTCCAGGACATCCACCGTCATGCGGCAAAGGAGGTTGGGGGAGGAGAGGATAACATCAGGAGTGGAGTTGGATTCGGGGCAGGTGCTGGGGGATAGGGATGAGGTCGCCTTGAAGCGAGGAGAGGAACCGATGCCACTGCCGTAACTGGGCTGCGGAACGACTATGGATGTTGACTTCGGCGGCTATCACGTAGGAGGAGAGGGTACGGTCAATGTAGGAGAGGAAGTCGAAGGGAATAGTGGCGTTAGGGCGTACATAGATGGTGGCGCAGGTAACGTTAAGGCTGGGGAAGAAGAGACTGAGGATCAGTTGTCCGCTGGGGTCAGGAAGGATAGGTTGGAGCTGAATGGGCATCTGGCGGTGGTGACCAAGGCAACTCCGCCACGCGGAATCAGGAGGGGTTATCGGAGCGGTGCAGGAAGTAGGGCAAAGTATGGATGATGTGGTGGGGTTGGAGGAAGGTTTCATTGAGGAGGAAAGCATCCACGCTGTGGGTGGCTAGGGTGTGCAGGAAGAGGTTCTTGTTGGTGGGAAGGGAGCGGATGTTGTAGAAAAGGATACGGTGCTGTCGCGCCATGACAGGGATTTAAACGAGGGTGTAGAGACGGGAGAAGGTGAAATGGGTCTGGTTCTGTGAGTAGGGGGCGTACATTTTGAGTTGGAAAATGGAACGGGCGGCGAGGGAGATCTGTTGGACAGTGTGGGGGCGCTGAAAAGGATGAACATTCTGAAGGACGATGGTGAGGAATCTGATGATATCCTCAGCGGTAGGGGTTGGGCGAAGGGAATTGCCGGGAGGGGTGTGGGCGTCCAGAGGGCGGACAGGGATGGTGAGTTCAGAAGTGGTCGGAGGGGGCCGGGCTTTACACTTTTGGGAGGAGGTGGGATGGGGGATTTTGCAGGTATTGCAGGAGGGAGGGGCTTGATGGTTAGGGCACTGCCAGAGGAAGTGCGCTTGCCTACAATGTGGGCAGGTGGGGGCCTCGTGGCACTCGGCTGTTGGGTGTGCGTTATAGCGCTGACACCTCTGGCAGCGCAGGGATTGAGGAGGGGAATGGCAGGGGTCGACCTTGTAGTGCTGGTTGAAGGGGATGGCACCCTCCTTCAGGAGACGGTCAATGTAGGGGCCGTCCTCGGAGAAAACCCGCAGAAGGCGGGTGGGGCCGGTCGAGTTGAAAATGTGGCGGACTGCCCGCACCTCCAGCGTGGGATGCGCCTTGAGCTATGCCAACACCTCCTCCTCCGTGATCGTCGGACTTAGCCGAGAGGTCACGGTGGTGAGGGTAGGCAGGCGACGCAGGGGTTGGTGTTGGCGGGTAGGAGATGGAGAAGGAGTAGGGGTGAGGGCGGCGTTGTTGCCAAAACGGTTGATGGGGGCGGGAGGGGATGTCAGTATGGAGGGTTGGGCTGGGGGAGGAGATGAGAACAGAATCCCTTCACGGAGTGAGGAGAGAGATGGGGGCACCAGGGAAGTGTTGGCGGAGGAGGAGGGAGAGATTCCGGGCCTCAAGAAGTGAAGGATCGGGATGGGAGAGGAGGTATTAGTATAAAGAGGGGGGGAGGAGGAGGAGGAGGAGGAGGAGGAGGTGGAGGAGGAGGGAGTGGGGCCAGGCGGGGAGACATCCATGGCATTCTGGGGGGGGGAAGGAGGTTGGGGCGGGGCCTTTTAGGGAGTGGAGGATGTGGTGGTGCCACTATGGCGTTTAACGGCGGCAGAAGGGTGGGTGGTGATATGTGGTACGGGAGCTATAGGGAAGTGACAGGAAGGGACAAATCCTGGCGTGGACGCAGCAGTCGGCGCCGGAGATTGTGAAGCTGACGGCGACAACGACGGCGATGGCGACGGCGACGACGACGGCGACGGCGACGGCGACGGCGACGGCGACGGTGACGTTGGCGGCGACGGCGACGGCGACGGCGACGGCGACGGTGACGGCGAAGGCTACGGGCCACCACCCTAGCTGGAGCGGCAGTGACAGGCCAAGGGAGAGGGGGGAAAGTATCAGAGGGAGTGGAGCGGGAGGAAAAAGCAGGAGAGGAGGCGACAAAGAGCGAGGGCGAAAGGAGATTGAGAAGAGGCGGGATGGAAAAAGGGGGGTGGGACTGGGCACACCATGTTATGGTGGTGGTGGGGGCGGCGGCGGAGGGGGAGGTATAAACGATAGCTGTGGTGGTAGTGGTAGTGGTAGTGGTGGTGGTGGTGGTGGTGGTGGTGGTGGTGGCTGACGTGACGGCAGGAAGAATCAAAAACGCACAGGACGAAAAAGAAAGGACAAAAACTGGGGGGAGACGGAGGAAGACGAAGATGGACGAAGACCAGAGTCCCCCGCTGCTGGCGCCGACGACGACGACGACGACGACGGGTGGCAGGGATCCGGACTGGGACCGGGACCAGGACCAGGACGGTAGGGGGTAAGGTGGACGGGGCGAGGCCATTTTGGGAGCGGAGGAGGCCTTGGTGCCACTAGGGTGTTTAACGGCGGCAGAAGGGTGCGTGGTGATATGAGGGACAGGAGCTATAGGGAGGTGACGGGAAGTGGCAGGTCCCGACGTGGACGCAGCAGTCGGCGCTGGACATGACCCTCCCCCTAAGTACGTCCATGACTATTCCCATGCCAACTGGAATGCATAACGGGATACCCTCTCCACCCAGGGGACCGCTGCAGCTTGTCTGGCTGGCAGGCTGGCAGGCTGGCAGGCAGGCAGGCACCTGAAAAACCTAGCACTTCGATTAGTGCTGGAATGGCACAATCGAAGGGCGGTAACCTTGCGGAGTACTGCCGGACATCGAATGGATGTGAGTTTTCTTTTTTTTTTTTTTCTTTATTGTGATTTTAAACACCTTATACAAAGGCGGGCTGTCAGCAGCACAATACGCTGCTCTACAGCCTCGAGTTTGACAACAAGTAGCACATATAGGTGGCACAGAGAAGACAGTCAAAATGGTTGGCAAAAAAAGTAGACACTAAAAATCGAAAAAACATGGAGCCGTTCACACTGGACGAGAAACAGCACTAACACTAGGCGACACGGTGCACGGAACATGGATGATGGCGACAGCATGTGAACAGTGGTGGCGTGTCGGCGAACAACACTACACACAAACGAAGGCACACACACGAATCACTGACGGCGACGATCTCCGGCGCGCGAATGTTCACTGAGCGTGTACGAGTCCGGGGACCTGCCAAGAGTGGAGGTGGACGAGGAGGTGGAGGGGAATGGGAGATGGGAGAGCAGAGATGCCATGGGCAGGGGAGAGAGGGGGAGCGAGGAAGGGGGAGGGGAAGCCCGGGGGAAGAGGAGAGGAGGAAGGTGGGAAAGGAAAGAGAAGGAAAGGGAAGGGAGGGGTGGGAGGGAGGGTGCCTAAAGGAATAGACACAGGAAGGGGGGGAGGATCAAAGTCGATGGGAGGGTAGACGGAGGGGAGGAGGACATCATCAGGGAAGGGGAGCTGGCGGAAGCCACCTTGGCAGAGGGTAAGGAGAGTAGAGAGATGGAGACCGGGTGGAACGTGGGAATACAGGCGTGGCAGCAAGCGGGGGTGGGAGAGGATCAGGGAGAGTAGCTGGTGAGGAGGATCGAGGTTACGGGAGGTGTACAGGATCCGTATCATTTCAAGCAAAAGGAGGAGGTGGGGGAAAGGGATGAGATCTTACAGGATCAGCGTGGGGAAGGGGAGACGGATGCGATAGGTGAGGCGGAGAGCATGGCGTTCCAGGATTTTGAGGGATTTGTAAAATGTAGGGGGGCGGAGATCCAAACTGGATGGGCATAACAAAGGATAGGGCGGATGAGGGATTTATAGGTGTGGAGGATTGTGGGGGTTCCAGACCGCACGTACGGCAGGAGAGGAGCTTGAGGAGACAGAGTCGGGAGCATGCCTTGGCTTGGATTGTCCGGAGGTGGGGAGTCCAGGAGAAGCGACGGTCGAGGGTGACGCCAAGGTACTTAAGGGTGGGAGTGATGGCGATAGGACGGCCATAGATGGTGAGATAGAAATCAAGGAGGCGGAAGGAAGGGGTGGTTTTGCCTACAATGATCGCCTGGGTTTTGGAGGGATTGACATTGAGCCTCCACTGGTTGCACCAAGCGGTGAACTGGTCAAGATGGAATTGGAGAAGGTTTTGGGAGCGCTGCATGGTGGGGGCAAGGGCAAGGAAGGCGGTGTCATCGGCAAACTGGGGAAGGTGGACGGGGGGTAACGGCGGCGGCATGTCCGTCGTATACAAAAGGTACAGAAAGGGTAACGGTCGGAGACTTGGGGGCGCACAGGCGGAGGGGATAGAGGTGTAGGACTCTGTGTTATGGATGGTGACGTAGGAAGGACGGCGGGACAGAAAGGAGCCGATCTGACGGACGTAGTTAATGGGAACGGCGAAGGCTTGGAGCTTGAAGAGGAGACCGGAATGCCATACGTGGTCATAAGCTCGTTCGAGGACCAGGGAGAGGAAGATTGTGGAGCGACGGGAGTTAAACTGGTCGGAAAGGGGATTAGTGAGGAGAGGTAGAAGGTCATTGGAAGAGAAGGAGCCGGTGCCGGCGGAGATGCTGGTGGATGTGTCAGGTGAGGATAGATTCCAGAACCTTGCCGAAGACCGAGGTAAGGCTGATGGGACAGTAGGAGGAAATGGTGGACGGTGGTTTGCAGGTTTAAGGAACATCAGGGAACGGGAGGTTTTCCAAAGGTCGGGGTAGTAACTTGTGGACAGGACTACATTGTGGAGCCTGGCCAGGGTGGAGAGGAAAGAGACAGGAGCTTCACAAAGGTGACAGTAGGTGACACGATCGTGAGCAGGAGCGGTGTTGCGTTTTGTGCGGAGTGTAGCAATGAGATCCTGTGTAGTGATAGGGGCATTGAGTTCCGTGTGTGCAATGTTGTCCAAGTACTGGGAAGCAGGTGCGAGGGGAGGGACAGAGGTGTCAGTTCGATCGCGAACATCCAGGATGAGGGAGTAATCGAAATGGGGATCATCAGGGATGGGAAATAGATCGGAGAGGTAGGAGGCAAAGTGATTGGCCTTACTAAGGGTGTCAGCGAAGGGTTGCTCATCATGGAGAAGAGGATAGTAGAGGGAGGGTTTAGTTCCGGTAAGGCGGCGGAAAGCTGACCAGAACTTGGACGAGTTGATAGGTAGGGTAGCATTTAAATGGGTGCATGTCTGTCTCCAGTCCCGGCGTTTCTTAGCCACGAGCAAATAACGAATGTGTCACTGGAATTGCTGCTGGCGTCATAGTGAGTCCGGGTCACGTGTGCAGAGGAAGGCACGGTAGGAACTACGGGGTTCATGGAGGAGGAGGACGGCCTGTGGGGGTAAGGTAGGACAGTGGGCGTGGATGGCGGCAGTAGGGATGTGGGCCGCCACGGTCTCAGACAAGGTCTGCTGGAGAAAGGAGGGGGCATGGGTGACATCGTCAGGGTGGTGGTAGGTGAAGGGGTGGCTATCGTCCTGGGTGGAGAGGGTATCCCGGTAGCCATTCCAGTCAGCAAGGGAATAGTCATGGACATACTTAGGGGGAGGGTCATTACGAGATTCTGGGGGTGGGCGACGACCGTCTGAATTGGTGAGGTGGTCTGGGAGATGGTCGCTACCAATAGGCTCCAGGACATCCACCGTAATGCGGCAAAGGAGGTTGGTGGGGGAGAGGATAATATCAGGAGTGGAGTTGGATTTGGGACGGGTGCTCGGGGATAGGGATGAGGTCGCCTTGAAGCGAGGAGAGGAACTGATGCCACCACCGTAACTGGGCTGCAGAACGACTATGGATGTTGACGTCGGCGGCTATCACGTAGGAGGAGAAGGTACGGTCAATGTGGGAGAGGAAGTCGAAGGGAATAGTGGCGTTAGGGCGTACATAAATGGTGGCGCTGGTAACGTTAAGGCTGGGGAAGAAGAGACTGAGGATCAGGTGTTCGCTGGGGTCAGGAAGGATAGGTTGGAGCTGTCGGGCATCTGGCGGTGGTGACCAATGGCAACTCCGCCACCCGCAATCGGGAGGGGGTTATCGGAGCGGTGAAGGAGGTAGGGCAAAGTATGGATGATGTGGTGGGTTTGGAGGAAGGTTTCATTGAAGATAAAGGCAACCACGCTGTGGGTGGCTACGGTGTGCAGGAAGAGGTTCTTGTTGGTGGGAAGGGAGCAGATGTTGTAGAAAAGCATACGGTGCTGTCGCGCCATGACAGGGTTTTAAACGAGGGTGTCAAGACAGGAGAAGGTGAAATGGGCCTGGTCCTGTGAGCAGGTGGCGTAGATTTTGAGTTGGAAAATGGAATGGGCGGCGAGGGAGATCTGTTGGACAGTGTGGGGGCGCTGAAAAGGATGAACATTCTGAAGGACAATGGTGAGGAATCTGATGATATCCTCAGCGGTAGGGGTTGGGCGAAGGGAATTGCCAGGAGGGGTGGGGGCGTCCAGAGGGCGGACAGGGACGGTGAGTTCAGGAGTGGTCGGAGGGGACCGGGCTTTACACTTTTGTGAGTAGGTGGGATGGGGGAGATTGCAGGAATTGCAGGAGGGAGGGGATTGATGGTTAGGGCACTGCCAGAGGAAGTGCGCTTGCCTACAGTGTGGGCGGGTCTGGGCCTCGTGGCACTTGGCTGTTGGGTGTGCGTCATAGCACAGACGCCTCTGGCAGCGCTGGGATTGAGGAGGGGAATGGCAGGGGTCGACCGTGTAGCGCAGGTTGAAGGGGAGGGCACCCTCCTTCAGGAGACGGTCAATGGAGGGGGCGTCCTCGGAGAAAACCCACAGAAGGCGGGTGGGGCCGGCCGAGTTGAAAATGCGGCGGACTGCCCGCACCTCCAGCGTGGGATGCGCCTGGAGCTACGCCAACACCTCCTCCTCCGTGATCGTCGGACTAAGCCGAGAGGGAGCGAAGGAGGTGGTTGTGCCACTATGGCGTTTAACGGCGGCAGAAGGGTGGGTGGTGACATGAGGGACAGGAGCTATAGGGAGGTGACGGGAAGTGGCAGGTCCCGACGTGGACGCAGTAGTCGGCGCCGGACATGTGCCTCCCTCTAAGTACGTCCATGACTATTCCCATGCCAACTGGAATGCATAACGGGCTACCCTCTCCACCCAGGGGACCGCTACAGCTTGGCTGGCTGGCTGGCTGGCTGGCTGGCACCTGAGAAACCTAGCACCTCGATTAGTGCTGGAATGGCACAATCAAAGGGCGGTAACCTTGTGGAGTACCGCCGGACATCGAATGGAAGTGAGAAACACAAAAGCTTAAGTACCAGTGAAATTGCCAGAGTAATACATGCACAAAATCTTTAGTTACTTACTAAAATTACATGATGCAATGGAGATTAAAAAAAACAATTGTGCCAAAGGCGTCGTCAGTAATTAAGACATCTTCTACACTTGTAGAACATGACTATGGGCACAGGGTCAAAGCGAACAGTTTAGTACCATTACTTTGCCTATGAACTATCGAGACAAGAGTGTGAAAGCACTAGGGCAGATGGTTTCGCCGAGAGAGGGCACTTATATGTGCCAGACACTCGTGCATATTAAAAGCCATGAATACATACATAAGCGCATCAAAAATTATTAAAAGTTGTGTTAATTCAAACTTTCTGTCTTAATAAATAAACCATATCAGACCATTTAAAAACATTTATGTAAAATTGAGAATATAGAACCAATTTACCTGTGTCCTACTGTCAGACAGATAAAGCTTGCGCTATTGCACATCTAACGAGAAAGGGCACTAGTGTAATGCGCGATACACTTGCGTAACGTAGGCGCAGACGAGTTCGCGAAGCCGACGAGCGAGGATGATGCGCGCGCGGCCGGGGCAGCCGCCTCGGACGCACCGGAGTCGGCCGCTGGTCGGTCGGTTGGGCCTGGCCCGCCGGACGCTCCAGCGGCTGCTCCCCACAGGACGGATCCCAGGATGACGACCCAGGCTACGGCACCGGTTCATGACAGGATAGAACGACGATCGACAGGCGCTATTCGACCGCAGAAGACTACACACCACACGACGAAACCGTATTCGGACGTCGGCCATACATCACATCACGATGGACGCAGCAATGAAGACGACCGCCAGGACTACGCCAGAAGACTCGATATATGTCGGGAGGAGGACAACGAAACGCTGAAGGACATACAACGCCTTATCCGCTATTCACGGGAAACGCAAAAGCAGGATAACGACACCTGTCTGGCATCTCCATCCATGGACTCAGATGTCGAAACACAGCACTCCCACCAAACGGTCGACGACGCGGAGATCGCAGCGGCCTTTCCAGCAGAAAACGACAACGACTCCTCACACGCAGAGGGGGCTTTACGCTCGAACACAACAAACGGCGCAGAAGTAACGCATTAGCCAAGGACTTAGCCAACCCGGCTAAGAGACGAACGGAGACCATCCCCACAACGAACCGATTCGCCCCACTGACACCTCAAGCTGCGCCTCCATCAACCACCAACAAGCCACAGCCACAAACTTCTAGTGCCGCAGAAGCCGTAGACAGGGACAAGAATGTGCTTCGCAAAGTGCCCCCAGTCACAATATATTACACAAAGGATTACGTTCACCTCAATGAAACTCTCAACGGACTTCTAGAGGGCAACCTTAAGGCTATATACCAAAAGGACCGCATCAAATACCACTTTGAGTCCTTCGAAGACCAAAGACGTCCAATAAAATTCTTCATGAACCACAGCTTCTCCTATTTTACGCATCAAGCTCCAGTCGACAGGGAACTGAAAGTAGTTGTCAAACGCCTTCCGGCGGAAGTTACCGAAGAACAACTTTACTTTGCCCTCAAGGAAAAAGGCTTCAAAGTCCTACAAGTCTACCAATTTAAGGAACGCGACGAGAAGACGAAACAATTGATACCGCAACCTGTGTACCGAGTCACCCTCCCATCCGGAAAAGACAGTGACAAGATATATGATGTCAAATACCTGCTCTACACACAAGTGATAATAGAAACCTATAATAGTAAAGATGGACCAGTCCAGTGCCGACATTGCCAACGTTTCGAGCATACAGCGAACTACTGCAGCATGCCAGCACGCTGCGTCCGCTGCGGTGGATCCCATAAATCATCGAATTGTACCCATCCTAGGACGGCGCCCCCAAACTGCGCCAATTGTGAACAAGAACATCCAGCGACCTTCCGTGGCTGCCCCAAATTTCAAGAACTCCAACGGAAATATACTAGAAGGACACCAAAGAAGTCGACCCCACAACGGCCTATAAGTGTTAAGAACTCGGCCATGGCAGCGATTCCGGCCACCCAACAACAAGCGGCACCTCTCCCTGTGGAAACAATCGCCTCTCGACCACGACCGGCACCCAGAGTGACTCTAGGACAGACAAGACAACAGCTCTCTTACTCCGAAGCAATACATGCCCATCCACCGACGCCAACACCAGCGGAGACATCATCTGCCTGGTCGACTACCTTTACACCAGCCTTAACAGATATTCTTCAATCACTCACCGCCCTCCATCAGAAGCTGACGCCTATCCTCTCGCTTGTAGAAAGCGTACTGCCAGCTTTTCAAACACACTAAATGGATAGATGGCATCACACGATGAATCTTAACTTCTGCATTTGGAATGCCAACGGCCTGAAACTGAAGAAAATAGAATTCACGGACTTCTTACATCGCCACAAGATAGACGTAGCATTTGTCTCCTAAACACATCTCCGCTAGTCAACCGACCTCCGCTTGAGGAACATGCACATCTACAGGACGGACAGACGGAACCAAGGGGGTGGAGGGACCGCAGTTCTGATCAAAAGATGTATTCGTCACCACAAAGAACGGTTACCCCAACTCCAGACTTTAGAGGCCACGGCAGTAACAATCCACACGACGCTCGGAAACATTACCTGTATTGCGGCTTACCTTAGCCCAAAGAAGCCTCTCCACCCAGAAGATCTTTACGCCGTTACAGAGGGTTACGACAAGATCCTCCTTGGATGGGATCTTAATAGTAAACATGTTGCCTTGAATTCCCGTAAGACTAACCCAAAAGGCCATATGTTGTTTGCACTGGCTGAGAATTTACATGTTTCCGTCCATGGAACACGGGAACCGACGGGGATACCTTACGTCCAGACACAAGACCCTGATGTTCTAGACATCGCCATAATCAAGAACATCAACCCGAATCTCCATTTGCGGACGCTGGATGATCTTTCGTCGGACCACAGACCAGTGTTAGGACTCATAGAGAGGGCTACTTTGCAATTCCCACTGCCGACGACAAGAACTTACGACTGGCAGCAGTTCCAAGCGTACCTCAACAACAATGTGCGACCAACCCAGGTTGTTACTACCAGAGAAGCGATTGATGTGGCAGTCGCAGTACTGACGAAGAAGATTAACAGTACGAAACAACGAGCACTCACGGAGCACCTGCAACCAGAAGTCAATTATGACGAGTTTCCACCACCACTGCAGGAACTTAAGACAAGGCGCAATCGATTTCGGAAACGATGGGTCCGTTACCGCCATCCGGATGATAGACGGGAGACTCACAGACTAACCCGAGAACTCCGGCGGAAGGTTCAGGACTGGAAGCAACACACGTGGGAACTCAAAATGGACAACTTTCTATTACGCACCAAAGATGAATGGCGAATAGTTAAAAGTCTCAGACAGCAACAGCCCCTCAAAAGGGTAATTCGAGGACCCCATGGCCTCTTGTACGACTCACTGGCGCAGGCGGAGCTGTATGCGGAAACACACCAACAACAGATGACTACGTCCCCCACAGAGGATGGAGATGATACACTCCACCGTGCATAGGTGGACACAGCGGCGGAATGGGAAGCTATTCGGGACGCCCCGACAAACACTATGCCCCGGCTGACAACGCCGGAGGAAATTCGGAGGATTATCAAGTATAGCAAACACACCTCACCTGGAACAGATAGAATCTGCAATACGGAATTGAAACACCTACCGAGAAAGCCACTTGTGCTTCTCACTCGGATAGTGAACAGCTGCCTCAGGACTGGGTACTTCCCAGAGGCATGGAAGATTGCCAGAATAGTGCCAATACCAAAACCGGGCAAGGAGCTCTCACACCCTGACAGCTACAGACCCATAAGTTTACTGCCGACGCTGGGAAAGGTACTGGAACGTGTCCTATTGAAACGCATGCTGGACATCCTTGTGGCACACACCATCATCCGACCGTAGCAGTTTGGCTTCCAGGCGAAGCTATCGGCTGAGTTACAACTACTGCGCATCACGGAATCTATGCAAGACAATTTCGACCAGAAACGACATACTATTGGAGTCTTTCTCGATATAGAGAAGGCTTATGATAAAGTATGGGGACGCAACTTGATCGTCAAGCTCCGACGTACCACTCCCCTACCAGACTGCTATTTAAAACTTCTCGACAATTTTCATCAGGTTCGCAGATTATATGTTCGCATTGATGACGAGAATTCAACAACACGGCCTGTCCCTGAAGGACTTCCACAAGGATCGGTCATATCTCCACTGTTGTTTAATTTATATATTAAACGACCTCCCGACGGCGCCACATGTTACTGCCAGTTTCTATGCCGACGACACAGCGCTCCTGACTGCAGGCACCAGAATGGACTACCTCGTTACACGGATGCAGCGCCAACTAGATTTAGTGGACCACTGGGCCCACAGGAACAAAATAACGGTCAATGCAGAGAAAACCAAAGTTATTGTCTTCACACGTCGGAGACCCATTGTCAATGGACGCCTACGGATGTCAGACCAGCCACTCCCCTGGGCAACAACTGTAAAATACCTGGGAGTGCATCTGGACGCCAAACTGCTGTATAGTCATCACGTTATGGAGAAGAAGACGTCTGGCCTCAAAATACTGGGAGCTCTCCTCCCATTTCTGAAGAGCTCATACCTCAGCCAACGCACGAAACTCCAGTTGTACCATGCCACAGTCGAACCGTCTATTTTATATGGATCGACCTCTCGGGGTATTACGTGTGCCACTAACCACAAGAAGTTACAGGTTGTACAAAGCAGATGCCTACGATGGATCACTGGAGCACAATGGTGGATCCAGAATCATGACATTCATCGAGCTTCAGGTGAATCTTACCTCTCAGACTAGGTCAAGGAGAAGGCACGAAACTTATTTCGGAAGTTGGACATGATACGTGACAGTACACCACAACTCACCACAGTAGGTATGGTAGAAGACTTATGCAACCACAAATATTAAGTAACGAAGGCGATAGTCTTTGAGCCTCCATAATTGATATCCCTACGTAATTCTCCATAATTTAAGGACATGAAGTCCTTTAGCTCTTCTACACACATGTTTTGAAACACACACCAAAAGCAGCGAGTTAAAGGACCCTTCTGTGTGCCCAAACTAAAGCTAAAAGAAGAATAAATAAATAAAGAGAAAATTTTTACCCTTTCCATTCCCTACAGAAGTAAAAATCAACGAAGTTGATTACACTTCAGCACCACCACCAAAAAAAAAAAAACTTTCGATGCTAAGGCTTTTCAAATGAAAGTGCCTTCCTGTTCAGGATTTCTTACTTCTGATGAAGGTATATTTATACGTACCGAAACCTTGGTCAAGAATTTTAATAAATTTTTATCCTGAAACTGTTTTTGGCTGTCATCTTTTGTCTTGAAGAATTTCAACAGCTGCTGTAGCTGCCATGTTTAAAATCTTGAAATTGCAACAGACTGTATACATATTAAATACTAGGTCGTCATCCACTTGTGCTGTCGCTCTTCCTCTTCAGGCTCCAAACCTTCTCCCTTCCTATTAATTACGTCCGTCTGATCGGCTCCTTTCTCTCCCACCGTCCTTCCTACATCACCATCCATAACACGGATTCCTACACCTTTTTTCCCTCCGCCGGTGTTCTCCAAGGCTCCGTCCTCTCCCCTGATCTGAAACACCCATCCACCTTCTCCAGTTTGCCGATGACACCGCCTTCCTTGCCCTTGCCCTCACCCTGCAGCGCTCCCAACACCATCTCCAATCCCATCTTGACCGGTTCACCGCTTGGTGCAACCAGTGGTGGCTCAAGGTCAATCCCTCCAAAACTCAGGCGATCATTGTAAGCAAAACCACCCCTTCCTTCTGCCTCCTTGATTTCTATCTCACTATCTATGGCCGTCCTATCGCCCTCACCCCCACCCTTAAGTACCTTGGCGTCACCCTCGAACATCGGCTCTCCTGGACCCCGCTTTCCGGACATTCCAAGCCAAGGCATGCTCCCGACTCCGTCTCCTCAAGCTCCTTTCCGGCTGTACGTGGGTTCTGGACCCCTCCAACATACTCCACACCTATAAATACCTCATCCGCCCTATCTTTTGTTATGAACATCTGGCCTGGATCTCCGCCCCCCCCTACCATTTATAAATCCCTTCAAATCCCCGAGCGCCACGCTCTCTGCCTCGCGTATCGTATCTGTCTCCCCTCCCCTATGCGGATCTTGTATGATCTCATTCCATTCCCCCACCTCCTCCTTTTACTTGAAAGGATACGGATCCTGTACACCTCCCGCAAGCTCGATCCTCCTCACCCGCTTGTCTCGCCCATCCTTTCCCACCCCTGCCCACTGTCACGCCTGTATTCCCACGTCCCACCTAGTCTCCATCTCTCCACCCTTCTTACCCTCTCCCAAAGTGGTTTCAGGCAGCTCTCTCTCCCTGAAGATGTCCTCCTCCCCTCCATCTACCCCTCCTACCAACTTTGATCCTCTTACCCTCTTCCTGTATCTGCTCCTTTGGGCACCCTCCTTCCCTTCTCTCCCTCTCTCCTCCCTCCTCCATTTCTCCCCACTCCTCCCCCAGGCTTCCCCTCCCGTGTCCCTCTCCTCCTCCCCCATCTCCTCAGCCACTGGCGTCCTTGTTCTCCCCTCTCCCCCACCTCACCCCTATTCCCCTCTTGGCAGGTCCCCGGACTCGCACACGCTAAGTGGACATTCGCGCGCCGGAGATCATTGCCGTCAGTGTCTCGTGTGTGCCGTCGTGATTAATGTTCAGTGTTCACCGTCACACTCCATCGTTCACCAATGCCATCGACATCTTCAGTGTTTGTGCTTCGTGTCAACAGTTTGTAGTGTGGATTGTCATCGAGTGTGAACGGCTTGATGTTTTTTTTTTTTATGTTCATGTGTCTAGTGTTTTTTACCCACCGTTTCGTTCCAACATATGTGTCTCCTCTGTTTTTATCATTGTACTATTTTTGGCTGAGGAGCGGTGAATTGTTCTGCTGCCAGCCTACCTGTTCTACGGGTTTTAAAATCACAATAAAGAAAAAAAAAAAAAAAACGTCGCTCTTCAGAGGAATTTACTCACACTCAGCTGTAGTCAACCAGCGTCCAGCATTCGCCAAATCCCCCACCTCAACTCAGCTCCTCCTCTGCAGAAAAAAATTCAGTACATAATATTCACAAATTTACTTACTTATTTGGCTTTGCATGTGTTTCCACTCATCAGTAGTTGACAGTTCTAAGATGGCACAAATTTCTGCCCTGCTAGTCTTCTTCCGATAGACCTCTCCTTTCCATGGCTTTGGGTATAGTGCCCCTTCAAGTTGCCTACGCCGTTCCTCGTCTCCTTCTGTCCAGCACAAGTCAGTAGATATACTGTGGCCATTATTGTTCCTCCATATATCGGACTTGTCCATTTGATCTCAATACTCGTGCATCAATCATATCTCTCACTAGTTCTACAGCATCCATATATATTCTTACATTTCCAGTCCTCACTCGATCGAAGCGAATCGTTCACATGCTCCACCCTAACCCTTCCATTATCTCCTTATGTCTGTTGTTCAATATCCAACACTCCGAGCCACATGTCTGGATACTTTCAACCACAGCACATAGCACTACTGTCTTCGTTCGTCTGGATAAATGCCGACTCCAAAAGATACATTTTACGGGCTAATAGGTACCCTGGCTTGACTTATCCTGTAGGCTATGTCCACTTCACACTTTTCTCGATTAGTGAAGAAGAAAGAGTGCTGAGTGGATGACTCAGACCATAAGAGAAAGGATTAAAGAATGAAAACGATTTAGGAGTAAGGGTTAAGCTCTACAAGACAGGATTATACAGAGCACTACAAATCACTAAAGAGAGAAGTGAAAAGCATGGTTTTTCTAAGGTAAAGTGGAGTCGTCTGGGAAGAAGTGTGGCGATTTAGAACCGTGGTTGAGTGCAGTAGTGGATCAGACGATCGGCGATTTGTACGCCAAGAGAGAACTCCTGCTAAAATTAGAAGAGTAGCTAGGGATCTTTGCCATTTACATATGGAAGACACATTTTAAAGCTCTTCTTACAGGGCACAGGGGAGAGTTTCAAGAAGATTAGAATGTGGAAGAGGTGGCTGGCAATGAAGTTTATCAGGCCCTTCAGAAACCACAAAATGGGGAATCAGCCGGTCCTGGAGATATGTGTAGTAACATAATTATTGAAGTCTGGAGGACCTAAAGTAGTAGCAGCACTAGTAGCTATTTTGAATGAAATAGTACAAGGTGATGAAGTACCCCAGAATGGAAGACATCGTACATTACCGACATATGTGAGAAAGGTATCAGGAGAGATCTTACTAATGATAGGGTAAAAAGTGTAATGGCTTCGGCGAGTAAGTTGTTCAGTAATGTAATGGCTTTGGTGAGTAGGCTGTTCAGCAGTGTGTTAAAGAACAGATGGGAAAAGTTTTCTGCTTGGAAAACTTACGTTGATAACATCTTTTGTGTACGCCAGATGAGTCAGAAAATGATCGAAAAAATCAAGCTATGCATCTCGTGTTTGTTGATCTAAAAACAGCTTATGATTCTGCGTCAAGGAAGATTTTTTTTACAGCAATGGAAAACGTTGGAATGGATGATGCAATAATAGAGGTGAAAAGGATGTACCACCAATGCGAGGCAGTTTTAAAGGTTCACAGTAAGATACCTGAAAGTCTTAAGACATGTAATGGATTAAAATAAGGATATTCTTAGTATCAATCTTATTGAAGTTTTATTTAGATATTGTTCTTGATTAGTTCAACAGACATGCAGAAGATTGGGTGGGCACTACAGCATCTACGTTTACATTCATTACTGTTTGCCCACGATCTAATACTTTTAGCTCTGGTTAAGCACAATGTCATGTATCTAATTCACAAGTTAATGGATGTTTGTGAGCAATGGTTATTAACAGTCAATATGCATAAAATATAATTTCTTGTTGTTTGAAGGGGGCAATACGAGGATTTAAGATTTTGACTTTGGCCGGATAGGAAACGTGGATTTGTTCAAGTACCTGGTTCCCCTAACTGATAGGACAAATTTTTTATTGCCCTTTACTAGGGGTCTTTTTGATAATCATTATTGCTTCAGACCACTGAGTGTCAGAGCCCTATCTCATGGTTTCTCTACAGATTCAGAATCACCTGGGCGAGAGCCCTCTCCCTCCCCCCCCCCCCCCCCACCACCACCCACCACGTCTCATGGTCGGCTTTATCGACTCGGAAAACTGACTAGAATTGCAGGATTCTTGCAGGCCGTTGCCACCCCTTGACCTAAAAAGTTTTGTGTCGATAATTATATTCTTTTACAGAAGAAGAATCAAGTCCTTAAATGAGATGAATGAGGTTAATCTGTTGCAGGAAATAGGAAATGTTGATGTGGTTTCGATCATCGATCCTGATGCAGTGTTCCAAGTCTAGTCCTTCATTTCAACGTAACTGCTGTAGTCTACATATCCAGACTTGTATGTGTAAATCACATTATCACTGACTGAGGTGACATTGGACTCGTATTTAGGACAACAGTGTTTCAAAACCCTGTCCAGACAGCCAAATTTTGTTTTTCCGTCATTTCTATAAAATTCTCAAGGGAAAAGCTAGGATCGCTCCTTTAAAAGCCACTTTCGATTTTATTCCAATCCTTCTCTAATCCGGTTCGCGCTGTCTTTAGTGACATGTCGTCGACAAGACATTGAACCCTAACCTTCCTTTTCCATGGTGTTATTTGTCAACCATTATTCCTTCTTGCGTAATTTCTTCTTTCCTTGCTCAAACAATTCTCCTGATATTCAACAGTCTCCTCTAATTCCACAGTTGAAAGCCTTATTTAACATGATTAATGCCAGTTTTGTTTTATTACCTCAGCGCAGTTTCAGAGAAGTACAACTTTGGGACAACTATAGAGATATAGGCGATTTTCTCACCAAGGGCATTTTCAGTACATGACCTTTGTAACGCAGGTGCGTCATGTCGGAAACGGCAGTTTATTGTGTGTGACAAGAGCGAGAGTTTTATTGCAACATTACCACTTCATTTTTAAGTCATACTCCGCCTTTTCCTGCATCTTCTAGTCCGCTTTCCTGTTTCTTTTTCCCCTTTTCTTCTCCTAACAGCTATGACGACTAAAATACGAGAGGTGCATTTCAGTATAACGTGATGACAGTTTGTCTTACTGCAACATGCGCTCTACGGACCCTTTCCCTCATTTGTGTTGCCACAAATACTGCACTGAGCTGACAAATTTCATTGGATAGCAATAGTGATGTACAAAGACGACGGTAATATCGCGTACACGAAGTATAATGGGCAGTACATTGGTGGAGCTGTCATTTCTACTCAGGTGATACGCTTGAAAAGTTTTCCGATATGATTATGACCGCACGAAGAGAATTAAAAGACTCTCAAAGGGCAATTGTAGTTCGTGCTAGACACATGGGCCATTTAATTTTGAAAATCGTTAGGGAATTCAATATTCCGGGGTCCACAGTGTTAAGCGTGTGCCGAGTACACCGCATTTCGTGCACTACCTCTCACCACGTACAATATTGTGACCGACGGCCTTTACTTAATGACCAAGAGCACCGGCGTTTGCGTAGATGCGTCACTGCAAACAGACAAGAAAAACTGCGTAAAATAACCGCAGAAATCAATGTGGGACGTACGACGAACGTATTCGCTAGGACAGTGCGGCGAAATCTGACGTTAATGGCCTATGACAGCAAACGACTATTGCGAGTGCCTTCGTTAACGGCACGACATAGCCTCCAGCGCCTCTCCTGAGCTCCTAACTATATATGGTGGACCCTGGGCGACTGGGAAACCGCGGCCTGGCAGATGATTCCTAATTTCAGTTGGTAAGAGCTGATAGTACTTTTCGCGTGTGACGCAGACCACACAATACCGTTGACCCAAGTTGTCAACAACGCACTGTGCAAGCTGGCAGTGGCCCCAAAATGGCGCGGGCTGTGTTTATATGCATCACTGACTGGAAATGGTTTTGTTGGGCTACTCTTAGACCGTTTGCACAGGTACATGGACTTCACGTTCCCAAACCTATAATACCATTTTTGTGAATTACAATGCACCATGTCACCGGACCAGAAATGTTCGCGACTTGTTTGAAGCAAATTAAAGACAATTGAGACCAATTTTTTCGACACCCAGATCTCCCGAAATGAATCCCATCGATTATATATGGGGCTTAATATTGTTGTAGGGGTCTTCCAACGACTTTTGATTAAATGCCACTTGGAGTTGCTGCACTATACACGGTAAAAAGAATTTCAACACTATATTCGGAGGTATAGTATGACTTTTGTCACCTCAGTGTACTTAAATGTTCCCATTTTTACAAGGACTGCAGGACATGTTATAGATCTTTCCACTCTGCTACATCGAAGCAGAACACTTACAATGAAACTTCTGAGTGCGAGGTGGCAAGTTCAGTCTTTAGTAACCCCCTTTTTTAAGTGTTATGTTAACAGTTATGACAGGAAAAATATTAGCTGCTAATGTCGCGCCATGTGCATCAAGTGGGCGACAGAATGTGAGTGTCCAAGAGGTGCAGAGACCAACCTTCTATGGGATGTATGCATTACACTGCACAAATTGGACAACGTCGACGTCCAAGAAATGTTAGAAGATACCATTATCATCCCCTATGAACACCGAACGAAAAATGGCGCGTCACATTGGTCACAAACGTTCGCACCATCGACTTCTTGGAAGAAACAAACCGTGCAACACGTTCAGATGTTCATCTACGTATTCACTCATAAAGAGTGCCTATAGAATAACATTGCTGCAATGGGGAGAAGAGAACCGATGGAATTTGATGGCAGGCAAACGAATGCGAAACAGTCTGTCGTGGAAATGATCGTGAAACTAGCATTTCTTTAAGGGGTAGCTGCAGATCGTGCGATGATATGTTTTATAGGCACGGCAAAAGCAAATATCCAGAGGTGGTATGAATTGCAATGTCACACACTTTTCAAGAGGGATAGTTTGCTCTAGAGGAGTATGATTTTTATACGCAAACCAGGATTGAAGTAAAAGCCTGTTATTTGACCAGCTATTAACCAAAAGCAGTGCTCACCTCATAGTTGTACTTGTCGTACCTACATCTTTCCACTCTTCCTTGCTGCGACGTAAATACTGGGAAATCACGCATGTGAAAAAGAATCATAGGGTCCAGCTGTTCGCAATACAATAAATAACTTTCCAGCCAATTTACCATCCAGATTAACAGTCGGCATAATGCCATACGAATGTGGTACTTCATCTCGATACAACTCTCTTGTTACGTTTAATTTGCAGGGTTCTTTGTATATGCATTTCCTCTTCAAACCCAGACTGATCCGAGAAGACAACAAATTCCTTACTGAACGATGCGATATGCTTATTTATCTCATTTACATGTTTTCAGGCCGATTCCTTAGTTGCTGCGCATCTTCAAGTTGACACTTTTTTTGAAATTTCATTATGCTCGTATTCCAGTTTTGCAGCACTGGTTGAAGATTTGCAACAATCCACTGCTTTCCTTGAAATCATTGTAATATACGCAGCATGTAGATTGATGTGCATAATGTAGTTGGTCATTATCGTGCACATCCTGTAAATTTTAAAGAGTAGCTGTGAAGCGTGCAATCACCAGTTTTGTTACATGTGTGCCTTGTACTCCCTTGAATATCTGCAGTTTTTCTTATGCACTACTCAGTCATGTTTCTGTGGATTTATTCAAAATCTGTAGGTAATAGTTATTCTACTACGCTGCGGATGATCTTCCAGGTATATAATCCTCGGACAAGGAGCGTCCTCTACTATGTTCCACTGGAGACGGGATTTGTGGCTCCCTGTCCGACAAGGACACATGGATTCACAACTGTTTCAGTATGACTTTTACTTGTTAAGCACTTGTAGTCACCATTGTACTCCCCAAGTACACTGTCCTCACTGAAGAACGTATACGACGCCACACACGCTACTGACTCGTCTTGCCGAAACGAAAATATTTCATCTGCCTATTCTTTCTATTTCTGCGAAATTCCTTTGATTCCTTTCTGACGAAATTTCAACTTTTGGAACTGTTGTAGATATAATGAAATGTTTCCTTTTTTATCGATACCATTTCTCTGCTCTGTATGAACATCACTGTAGCACAGTTGTCAGTTGCTTGTCGACTAACAAGGGAACCTCCCCATCGCACCCCCCTCAAATTTAGTTACAAGTTGGCACAGTGGATAGGCCTTGAAAAACTGACCAAAGATCAATCGAGAAAACAGGAACAAGTTGTGTGGAACTATGAAAAAATAAGCAAATATACAAACTGAGTAGTCCATGTGGAACGTAGGCAACATCAGGAAGACTGTATGCGCAGTAGCGCCGTGGTCCGGTGGTTAGCGTGAACAGCTACGGAGCGTGAGGTCCTTAGTTCAAGTCTCGCCTCGATGAAAAACTTACAATCTTTATTTTCGCAAAGTTATGATCTGTCCGTTCGCTCATTGACGTCACTGTTCACTGTAATAAGTGTAGTGTCTGTGTTTTGCGACCACACCGCAAAACAGTGCGATTAGTAGCTGAAAGGACGTGCCCCTCCAATGGGAATCGAAAACATTTGATCGCGAGGTCACAGGTCATCCGATTCCTCCACAGAAAACCACGTCTGATACATTCTATACGACACTGGTGACGGCATGTGCGTCACATAACAGGAATTTTTTGTCGATCCACCTAACTTGTACACTTGGCGAATGGGTAAAAAGATTCTTCTACCTTGCCCGATTTAGGTTTTCTTGTGGATGTGATAATCACGCCCAAAAAACTGATGAAAACATAATAGCTTGTCACACAAAATGAAAATAAAAAATTAAACTTTTCACTCGCGGGAAGACTTGAACCAAGGACCTCTCGTTCTGCAGCTGCTCACGCTAACCACGTGACCACGACGCTCTTGTACTTGTATTATCCTTGATGTTGCTTATCTTCCGCATGGACTACTCAGTTTATATATTTTACTCATTTTTTCATAGTTTCACACAACTTCTTCCTGTTTTCTCGAGTGATCTGTGTTCAGTTTTTCAAGGCCTATCCACTGTGCCAATTTATAACTAAATCTGAGGGGGGTGCGATGGGGAGGTTCCCTTGTAAGCAGTTGTAACTCCGGAAATGCATATCCTTCTATTTCCATCTATTGTACTATAGATTTTTCCTTATTTTGCTACCTGAAGATGTGACATTTCTGTCTCTTTATATATCGTAATTGTTTTACTGTTTCTATATATATATATATATATATATATATATATATATATATATATATATATATGCTTTATGTCGATGTATAATTGGTTTGTTTTGTAAATATTATTTGTATTTTTGCGCTGGGTCTTGCCTAGGGAAAACTATGCTATCGAATGATTACATCGATAGGTCGTGTGGAGAACCAAAGTGTTTACGATCTTTGAGAGTGTTAACTCAGCCGCGCGGAGCGCAAGCAGAGACGAGAGTCTGGCGGGAGGAGGGTAGGGGAGCAGGTGTATTGTGTGTGGCTCCCGCGAGTTGCCGCGCTTTCGGGGTTTGGCAGCATGTAATTGCGCTCGACTTGATATGTTAGTTTCTAACATGGTGTCGCGGACGGGAAGCGTTAGCTGCCACACATCAAGAGCCCGTTTCGGCTGGAGACCGTGTCGAGAAGAAGGTGCGCCAACTTCCAGCTTCTGCAACAGCTACGGCCGACAATGAGTGATTGTCGCCACCTCCTCGACCTACGTCTTCAAACCTTCAATCAACCAACAAGGAAGACTGGAAGCACGTAAAGTTTTAGAACTGTATGGCAGACCTCAGCTTTTAAAATTGTTCCATTTGCCTCACAAAATTGCAGCAACTTAGCATGAACCTTTGTTGCTCATTGTCCCAATTGCATTACCAAGTAGGGTCCCGTCCTTTTCCGGAATGAACCCGAGTGTCGTGGAAATTCAAACGCCAGCATTAAAGTAATATCATTCGATTTCACTGCTTTAATATCAAAGTTCAGATAAGGTATTCATAGCTGGATACAATATTTAGATTACACAAGCACAAATTAAGAGTGCGAGTTTTGTTACCGTATTTTAGCTTACCTGTGACTGCAGCTCAGCTTGGTACGTACTAAATTTTAATATTGTTAATTGTTCAGAATCATTTAATTCAATTTCAAAGTTAAATCTCTTATTTCTAAATTGCGTAGATCCAAGTAGCTTTTGAAATGATTGTTGAGGTAGCCCAAGACTAACCGTATTTTACTGAATTTCGATGTGCTTCAGAAACAAAGCTCACTATTAATTTCAGTCACTGAATTAGCTTTCAATTTTCCAGTTTTATTAATTCTTTTGCTAAATTAAGTCAGAGTATAGCGAAATCTATTACTTCTGACAAACATTCAGTTTTCACACAACACGTTTCAACCTTCAGTTGCCACGCTTTTAGTGCTAATTATATGTGCATTAACCTTTCTTTTTCAGTTACTATAGTAATTGTGCATAGGACTGGCGACCGTAATTTTCCCCAAATCTCAAGTATCTAATTACCGGTAGTTAATTGTTAATGTAACGATCGCACATTTACTTTCTTTATTAATTGTACCCTTTTTGGTAATTATTTTTCACCAATTTCATTTGCATTATTCCTTTCAATTAAGAAGTAGCCCTTTCCTCCCTCTTTACCGACAGATTAACTACGGTGACGGTTGCTTTTCTCAAATTTCCATTAGGTACACTCGGTTTAATTTTTCACTGTCATTGAGGTCGATAAGTGAGGGGGAGGTTACACAGTTCAAGTACGGTCCGTAGCCTCATGCTGCGCTCGCCACTGGATAATTCCAGTGCCTCCCTATCTTGCCATTAGCAGCCAATATTGTGGTACCATGGTAGACAATACGTGGAGCGTTGAATGGCGTAAACATCGTTGGCCTTCTGCAAACTGACACTCAAGCGGTTCCGTGTCATATTCTGTAACTGTTCACCCTCCTGACGTGTTCTAAAGATGTCCATGCCCCTGCACAGAAGTATCATTCAGGTTATGAATCCGTTGTTCTTGAGATGAATCAGTGAAGTTTCTTAGAAAGTTGGCTAAAGTTCACTGTGCTGCTAAGGGAGTATCCACAGTTGACCCGGATGCGAATGGCTTTTCGTTTATACATAAACCCCGAATGTGCTAAAGCCATAAACTGCTAATGAGGTGTCTCAGAAATATAGTCCTTCACAGTCATACGTAACACGGTTAAAGTACGTAACATGATCCTGGTATACGAAATACGGTGTAGAAATTACAGTCACAATTCAATTTACACGTTCTATAGACCGTTGTCTGCATTCCTCGCAGAATCGAGATTTATTAAAATCTTTATATACGGCGTACATTTCAGATATTCATCAAGCGGTCCCTAAACTGAAGTCTACCGCATGGCCTCTACTTACCGACTAGAGTGTCCAGCACAAACCACTTCTCTCGTTGCGTATTTTGGTGGGAGCACCACAGAAAGAAGTCTGGACTACAAATATCAAAAGATCATGGTGGCCACAAATTTGTCGAAATAATTATTTCACAATAACAATCATGTAGCGTCTCCATAGAAGATTGAGCTGTGTGGTAAGTGACGCCATCCCGTTATTACCAGCAGTCACTTTCATTCTCTATCAGTAAGGCAATTAACTGCCGGACGATGTCTTAGTAAACGTCTGCATCTACAGATCATAAACATAACTACTATTATTAGTCGTTTTCAAACCTCAAAACATACACCAATTCTTGTGAATGTGGGGGAGACTCAGTGAAAGTGTGTGGATTATCGGTAACCCACGTTCTTAAACCACTGAACCACTGAACCTTTCTGACATAATCAGCACTATTCAGCTCATGGAAAACATGCACTATGGCACGGGTTAGATTTCAGTATTCCCCTCTCTGCATTGTGGGGCTTAATGCTTGCAAAGATTTACTGCTTTAATTTCTCGAATGACCTGCATCGTGAAAACTGGCCTTTGTCAGGCACGTTTCTTGTCTAAAACTGAATCTGTTTCACGTCATTTTTAACTAAATTCTGAAGAACACTTCTCACTGGGGCTTCAGTTGTACCTTTGTCCGTGAACTTTCACCTACACACACATCGTGAAATTTCATAGCAAAATAAATTTATATCACGAATACGTGTTAGTCAACAGTTAAGCGCATTTTAAGAAACAACACGACACAATTATGCAACCTTGTTCAAAAGCCAATGCTCAGCACTGAGTATCACAACTTATGTGTACAGGCAGCAAACAGCCCTCCCTCTCCAGCTGCAGTCGTACAAACGATATAAACATTATTTTACCCCATCTCACATCAGAAAATTAATTTTAACAACAATATTCATTTAGTATAAACCACTGAAAGACGGGACCTCTTTTAAGTTGAAAACTGTGCACTACTTAGACAAGAAGATTACTTCACTTCTTTCACTATCGAGTACTTTCCCACTTCGACGTTAACAAATCCCTTCCTCCCCTTTCTACAATTCTACGTCCCTTCCACACCAGCTTTCTTCCGCAAAGTGTGCCAACCTTTCCTTTCAGATTGTCTATGTCTTCTTTACATAAAATTCACAATGACAAAGTCATGTGGAAATCTTCGCATTGATATCCGTTCCCTTAGCACATTTATTTGTTTTCCTATAGTTTCATTCACTATGTCTTGTATGTACTAGCTTAAAAGCTTGTTAAGAAGAACTTCTCATCATTTAATACCAATTCCAATACTCCTTACCTACCATATTCCTGTCTCTTGGTAGGTGACAACCTGTCTCCTAAAAACTATGAATGTCTCCTACGGAATCTCTTAACCAAGCCTAACAGAAATCCCTTGTTTAAAGTGTCATTGCTGAAGGCTTACACTACATTTTCATTCAAAGTTAATATGTCTCTGATTCGTAGTCAGCTTGTGGCTGATTCGTATACCTAACTGTATTTTTAAACTCCTGTTGTTCGGAGCTACATCCAGTCTCCCCACTTCACATTTAAGCATAAAACGACACTGGGTACCAACGTGTGAAATCCCCAATAGAAATCATATTTTCATCAGGACATCGAGTTATGTTTCAAGTGGAGGGATAGGCCACAAAAATATTTGGAAAACAGTAACCATAAACCACAAGTAGTACCATGATTAACGCTGGCTGCTCCAATAGCAGCCGAAAAGCAGATTGTTTTATCACATCATGATGTGATCACGTACCCAAAATAATTTAACTAACATTGGCTACAAAGTGTGGAATCGTCTGTTCTTAAACGAATCTAATTATTTTTTTTGTTCGCATCTATCTCTTTGTGCTACATTAACAGGTTTTGTGGAAAGTAATTGACCGAAAGCCTTAAGTACTATTCCGACTGACAATACTTTCTTAGAATCAATATTAGTGTGCGTTACTGTTCTCCCTAACTGAAATTTCATGTGACCCCTTAGTATAAAATTTGCGCAGCCTAACCCGTGCCTAATGACTCAAACCAGTTAAAGACATTTTCAGGTGGATAAAGTTAAACTCCGGAAATCAGGGACGTGGCTTCAGGGGTGGACATTTGCATCAGAGAGATTAAAAGAGCGATCGCAGCCCGTAGCGAGCGTTGCAAGCGACCTGCGTGGGAACGCTGCAGCCGCGTGCGTGCGCCGTTTCGAGCTCCAAAGCCCGGTGGCCCTCGCCAATTACTGCTCATTCCGGAGCCCGTTCGGCAGTTGCGGTCTGCAGGAGCCGAGAGATGGGAATTAGGACACCGAGGTCGAACGCTAAGCGCCTCGAGTCTAACCACCTGTAGTAACCGGAAATTACAGGAATTTTCAATGAGCACATTACAGCAATAGAAGCATACAGGAACAATACGATAATCTAGCTTTTAAGAGAGTTCACGTCGCCAGTGTCGTTAGAAATGTCGTCGGAAACGGCGGTAATCATAGAGGTATGGCTGTTGTTTTAACAATTTCATATTATTAGTTTCAATATAATTTCTTTCACACATCACAGGCTGTTTATGTCTATACTATAACTTGAATTCCTTAAGCGGTAGGTTACTTTGCTCCTTGCTAAGGAGAAACAAATCATATGCCATTAGATTCAGTTTAAAAACCTGAATTGCTATCATTTTATAGTATTGAATGTGGTATTTCGTATTTTCTAAATATATTACTTTTCTTTACAAGTATTCTGATGGCTTTAATTTTTAAGTTATCATTTTATAGTGTGGTGTCACCGCTAGACACCACACTTGCTAGGTGGTAGCTTAAATCGGCCGCGGTCCATTTAGTACATGTCGGACCCGCGTGTCGCCACTGTGTAATCGCAGACCTAGCGCCACCACCAAGGCAGGTCTCGTGATACGAGAGCACTCGCCCCAGTTGTACGAGAACCTAGCTACCGCCCAGTTGTACGAGAACCTAGCTACCGACCAGAGGTACGAAGCCTTTCTCTCTCATTAGCCGAGAGACAGAATAGCCATCAGCTAAGTTAATGGCTACGAACTAGCAAGGCGCCATTAGCCATACAGTGATTGTACTTAAAGTCTTCTGTGTATCGTCAAGATCGATGTACCACAAGGAATGAGTAAAGTTAAGTATTAAACATGCTCCGTACTTTTCTTCCTAACATTAATTACGTATCCTGTTCCAGTACATCACGCCCGTCTGCGTTAGTCTAGAGTGCCTTTTCAGCCATCTCAACTTCACGGTGTCGGCCCAGCTACCGACACAACATTGGCGACGATTTAAAGTGTTCTTTCTGATTGCTTACATTTAATTGTGTCATGGCTTCGCCACATTCTCCAGATGTACTGTCCGAATTTTATCGCTTGCAGAATCAGCAGACGCAGGCGTTACTGGATGCCCTTGGACAGCTCGTCCAGGGTCAACGTACCATTCAAACCGATGCGGCCGCCGCCGCTTCTTCGCTACCGCTGCCACTGAACGCTGTTGCACCTCCCTTTCGACCATACGTGGCAGCCGGTGAGACCTGGCACGAGTGGTCTCGCCAGTTCAACTTTCATCTAGCAGCCTACAGAATTCAAGGTAAAGAGCGGCAGCCGTTTTTGCTTTCTTGTGTCGGTGTGTCCACATACCGTGTGATAGTGAAATTGTTTCCCCGACGCGACGTAGCAACTCTGTCCTACGAGGAAATTTTGTCTGCATTAGATGCCTGTTTCAAAGAAACAGTTAATGTGGTTGCAAAACGGTATACGTTCTTTCGTACAAAACGTACGGCCGGTCAAACTAATAGGGAGTGGGTAGCAACATTGCAAGGACTTACTAGGGACTGTGCCTTTGAATGTGACTGTGGTCTTTCTTATTCAGATACCATGGTGCGTGATGCAATTGCACAGAACGTTTCTGATGTTCGCATACGGGAGCAAATTTTGAAACTAGTTAATCCCTCCCTTCAACAAGTGATAGACATATTGGATAGACAGGACACACTTGACTGTGCTCAGGAATCTTTTGAACCTTCGCCAGCCGTGTGTAACATTAACCGGCCCGCTGGACGCACTGCGCGGCCCGGTCACCGGGCCTCGTGCACGTCCACACAGCTGCCGCCGCGCGCTAAGCCACGTGTGCCGCGCCAGTCCACAAATGTAGTGAAATCGTGCCCGCGGTGTGCTACTAGACATTCGCGTGAACATTGCCCGTCACGCCAAGCTATTTGCTTTTTCTGCAATAAGAAAGGACATGTTCAAAGTGTTTGCCAGAAAAAGCTCAGATCAGACAATCACAATCCTTCCAGGCCCTTTGCTTCGCGCCGGAATCGAACCAAGGACACTCAGGCTCGTGGACCTTCGCCTATGGACATTCATGTCGTTAATTCCACTTCGTCCAGTGACACTTTCTCTAACAGTGACTGTGATCGTCCCACAAAAACTGTGCGTCGACGTCGCCGGAAATCACGTCAATTAGCAAGTGATTCTGTACCAGCGTCTATTCAAATTGCACAAAACAGTCGCTCTTGTCGTCAGCAGGACAATAAACTTTTTGTGGACTTAGACTTTGAAGGCAAAGTGATACCATTCCAGCTCGATACCGGAGCTGCAGTTTCATTGCTCAATCACGACACGTACAAACAACTGGGCAAACCTCCGTTGCGTTCCGCAAATGTTAAGCTAACTACATATTCCGGACAGAAAATTCCTGTGTTAGGACAGTGCAGCCTTCTTGCGACATACAAGAGACAAACAAAACTTGTGTCATTTTACGTTCTTCGTTCTTCTTCTGCAGTGAACTTGTTTGGTCTCGATTTATTTCGGTTGTTTAACATGTCTATTGTAAATCAGGTCCTATCAGTGAATCAGACTGTGCCTACAGACAGTGTTTCTCGGCTGTGTGACGAATTTGCAGACATTTTTGCACCGGGCTTAGGTTGCGCTAAAAACTATGAAGCACATTTAGAACTGAAGGTAAACGCGCAACCGAAATTTTCAGGGCGCGCAATGTTCCCCACGCATTGCGTGATGAGGTCGCAAGAACGTTACACGATCTCGAATCTCAGGGTGTAATTGAACGTGTGCAAGCTTCTCTCTGGGCCTCACCCTTCGTCATTTTGCCAAAACCTTCCGGAAAATTGAGACTTTGCGTGGACTTCAAGGCCACAGTGAATCCACAGCTAGTGACTGCTACTTTTCCTTTGCCCCGCCCGGAAGATCTTTTTGCTAAACTGTGCCCGGGAAAATATTTTTCAAAGTTGGACCTAGCCGATGCGTACTTGCAAATACCGGTGGACGACGAATCCCAGCGCGTATTGGTGGTTAACACGCATCTTGGATTGTACCGCTTCAAAAGACTGCCATTCGGGTGTGCATCCGCCCCTGCCTTGTTTCAGCAATATTTACAAACTATTTGTGCGTCGGTCCCTACTGCAGCAAACTATCTGGACGATATAGTGATCTCCGGACAGACAGAAGAAGATCATCTTGCGAATTTACGAACATTATTTCAGGTCTTGCGGCAAAATGGTCTTCGCTTGAGGAAGGACAAATGTGTGTTTTTTGCTCGTGACTTACCATACCTGGGACATGTCATTAATGCCCAAGGCATACATCCGAGTCCAGAGCACCTCCGTGCCATACAAGAATTGCCTTCCCTTCAAAATGTGAAACAGCTACGGAGTGTGTTGGGTAAAATTAATTATTACCATAAATATGTGCGCAATGCCTCTTCCATTTCAGCTCCGCTTCATCGCTTACGCCGTAAAGGTGTTCCGTTCGTCTGGACGACGGAATGCGAACGCGCCTTTCGCCAGTTGAAAGCGGCGTTGCTTTCTAATACTTGCCTTACGCCATTCGATCCCCAGAAACCCCTTTTGTTGATGGTAGATGCATCGGATTTCGGGATCGGTGCTGTGCTTGCGCACAAAGTTGGCTCCCATGATCGCCCTATTGCCTTTGCGTCCAAATTGCTCTCGTCTGCGCAAAGAAATTTTTCACAGATAGAGAAAGAAGCTTTGGCTCTCGTGTTTGGTGTTACTAAGTTCCATGATTTCTTGTATGGTCGTCAATTTACCATCATCACAGACCGCAAACCTTTGACATCGCTTTTTCATCCGACCAAGCCTGTACCTCCACGTACAGCGCAGAACTTCATTCGCTGGTCTATTTTCCTCTCGCAGTACCGCTACGATATCTTGTATCGGTCCACTGCTAAGCACGGAAACGCCGATGCGTTGTCCCGTTTGCCTGTTGCTGAGGATAAAGCATTCGATTCTTCCGAACTTGCTTGCATGTTCATTGATTCGGAAACCGATGAAGTGGTCGAATCGTTTCCGATTGATTTTCGTCGTGTCGCTACAGCCACAGCTGCTGACCCTGTCCTTGCTACTGTTTTACGTTTTGTTGCTACGCAATGGCCTTTGTCAAAGTCTCGGATCGAGGATCCGTTGGTTCGCCGATTTTTTGCTCACAAGGAGAGACTTTTTGTTCGACGTGGTGTTTTGTTGTTGCGTTCTGATAATGATCAGTCCAGAGTCGTGGTCCCACGTTCGTTACAGTCCTCTGTTTTACGGCTTCTTCACCAAGGACATTGGGGTATAGTGCGAACGAAACAACTTGCTCGCCAGCACTGTAATTGGTTCGGAATCGATGCTGCGATTACGAATATGTGTTCTTCGTGCCCGGCGTGTGCCGAACAACAATCCGCACCGCCGCGGAAAGTCTTTGCATGGCCAAAAGCCACTTCCCCTTGGCAACGCTTGCACATTGATTTTGCTGGTCCATTCTGGAATGCTCGATGGTTGGTTCTGGTCGACGCCTTCAGTAATTTTCCTTTAGTTGTCCGGATGTCTTCCACGACGTCCTCCGCCACCATCCAAGCGTTGTCTGCTATCTTTTGCATTGAAGGTCTTCCGCAGACTATTGTTTCCGACAATGGCCCACAATTCATGTCCGCAGAATTTCAGTCATTCTGCCAGGCCAATGGTATTCACCATCTGACATCCGCGCCGTTTTCGCCTCAGTCCAACGGTGCCGCTGAACGATTGATCCGGACTTTCAAGTCACAGATGTTGAAATTGAAAGAGTCGCATTCTCGGGAGGACGCATTGTTGCTCTTTTTGTCTTCGTATCGCTCTCAGCCCCGAGATGGTCGCTCGCCGGCTTAGTTGCTCCACGGTCGTCCTCATCGCACCTTGATGTCTTTGCTGCATCCGCCGCATCAGGTTCCTGTGCAGCGGCAGACTCCTGCTTTTGCTCCAGGCGACGTTGTATTTTATCGCAACTATCGAGGTTCACGGCGTTGGCTCGCAGGGCGCATTCTTCGCTGCCTCGGCCGCGCGATGTATTTGGTTTTGGGGGCCTCTGGTGAGGTGCGTCGGCATCTCAATCAGCTGCGCCTCTGTCGTCGCTCGGGTTCTGCCGCTCCCCGTCTGCTTTCAGCGACGGTGCCGTCCGGTCAGCGCCCTGGGGACCCATCTACTGGCTCGCCTCATCCCCAGGTGTTACCGACGATGCCTTCCATTTTGCCCCATGGCGACGCGCCGCCGCCGCCGCAGCAGCAGCAGCCGCCGCCGCCGCCGCTTGTTCTCCCGCCGGCGCCGCCCGCATTCGACGCTTCGTTGCAGCCGCCAAGCGCCTCCCAGGGTCACGCGCCGCCGATCGCTTCCCGTGACCAGCTGTCCTCCGCCATGGAACTCCCGCCCGCTCCGGACCACATGACGTCATCGCGCGTCGGCTACCCCGACGCAATGGAGGTCGACCCTTCGGTACCTCCTGTCTCTTTACGGGCGCATACACCGCATGTTGACGTGCACCCTGGACTAGTTTTTCAGGCGTTTCCTAGCTCCCCTCGGACCGGATGGCCGGGTGCGGGTGGCACAGCCTCGCCTGTTGTTAGGCTCCCCACCTCATCGCATACGTCAACATGTGGTCCTCCCCACGGCGGGCGGAAGCCTTATCACACGACCGTTCGCCGATTTGCGGGGGAGGAATGTGGTGTCACCGCTAGACACCACACTTGCTAGGTGGTAGCTTAAATCGGCCGCGGTCCATTTAGTACATGTCGGACCCGCGTGTCGCCACTGTGTAATCGCAGACCTAGCGCCACCACCAAGGCAGGTCTCGTGATACAAGAGCACTCGCCCCAGTTGTACGAGAACCTAGCTACCGCCCAGTTGTACGAGAACCTAGCTACCGACCAGAGGTACGAAGCCTTTCTCTCTCATTAGCCGAGAGACAGAATAGCCATCAGCTAAGTTAATGGCTACGAACTAGCAAGGCGCCATTAGCCATACAGTGATTGTACTTAAAGTCTTCTGTGTATCGTCAAGATCGATGTACCACAAGGAATGAGTAAAGTTAAGTATTAAACATGCTCCGTACTTTTCTTCCTAACATTAATTACGTATCCTGTTCCAGTACATCACGCCCGTCTGCGTTAGTCTAGAGTGCCTTTTCAGCCATCTCAACTTCACGGTGTCGGCCCAGCTACCGACACAACATATAGTCTTTTGTATTTTCCATCAAGCCTGCTATTATAATTTCCGGTTTTGTATACGTTTGTAGACTCCTATCTCATGTCTATTCTGAAAAATTTACTTATTAATTATCTGGAATTTTTTACATTAATATGTTTTGTAGCTGTTTTAAGGAATAATTATTTTTAATTTCATTTACTTAAAGGAAATTTGTTAAGAGTTACGAAGTTAATGTAAGAGTGAAGCTTCCAGTTGTATGTTTTCAAAACACAATTAACTACGTTTTAAATTACTAGTTATTTTATGCCATGCGCTTTATTAGTGGAATTGCATTAGAGTGGATGCACTGTACACAATTTTTTAGATTCGTCTTGTTATAATATGTAGTTCTACTGGTGATCTCTTCACATATATTTACATTCATAAAACCAGTGTGACATAATTAAACACTAATTGTGATTAATTGGGTGGAAAAGGATACCTTCAAAGACATTTTATTAAAAAACAAGACATTACTAAAACTTTTAATTTAAAATTAATTCAGCAGTTCTTTAAGAGAATCAGTATACAGAGTCACAAATTTATAAAAGATGGAGATTAATTGCATGTAATGTATTCCGCAAAGACGTCGTTACATCAAAAGCATTTTGATGTAAGGGAGAAAGAGGATTTTAGTTGATACAGAAAATTATTTAATCTTGTTTGCTGGGGTATAAAATAAGTGGATTACTGCTAAGGCTGCAGATAAGCAAACTGGAATACACCTAATGAATTTAATGTGAGATTATCTGAAGCAAATCCCATCGGACCCATTAATCTTAATCATTTCATAAGTAAGGAATTGTTGAAAAGAATTCTGCAGTATCTGCAGTACCTCAAGCAGATATTTAATCTCAAGGTAGAATGTATAGCGTGAATGAATCTCTATAACTAGAATAATTAAAGTGTAAATCAAAGTTGAAGTTGGAAGTCATTGTTGTGTTGAATTTAGTACACTTAGTCACAAAATAAATGATTTTAATATTTATTGATCATGCATTGCTGTGTAAGATACTACAAAGACAGGGGATCTGATTCATATATAACGGTATTGTACTATTACTATAATTTTTGGAATTGATAAATTAGTTTTGCAGAACCATTCATTTTGCTAAAAAAGCAAGATAGCATTATATGAAAACCTTTCCAAAGGGCACACATTCAGTAAATTTTATAAAATTTTATATGCTTCTTTCCTAGTCAATTCTCATAGACCTATTTTCTTTCGTGTTTTATCTACTACTTCTGCCAAAATTTATGAAACATTTAGAAAACATACTGCAAAGGATGCATAGAATATTCAGCACAGAAGAAGTATTAAATCTAAAACATATGGGACAAATACGATGAGAAGTAGCAGAAAGGATAACTAAGACATGTTTCACATCCAATCTAACATTTATACAATTGTGAAAGAGCAGAAATAGTTATCCTGTATTGAAATTGAGGTTACACAGAAACTGAAGACAGGAAGAATTCTGAAGAAATAGAGACAGTTGAACGCATCCACAGAACAAATTATCCACCGACATTTGATGAAGAGTATAAAGCTGGGGTCAGTTAGGGCATGTAAAGAGGTATATAGACTTTGTCGCCTCTTTCTGTGAGGGCCTGAAATAGAGTACTTCGTTATAATACTTGTAAGTACCCACCGAAATAACTTTTATCGTAGTGAACATACCCGGTACTTCATTATTATACGTTAATCAATCATGTGCAGTTTACTTGCAGCACATAAACAGAGAAATGTATACACAAGAGAGTGTCTAAAATGATGTTTGACGAAGGTAGTAACCCTGAAATTAGAGACCGGTAATATGTCATTCAACGATAAATCGGAAACGTCTTGCGACAATGCAATGACGTTTAGAATGCAATCAGTATTTGCAAGAAAAGTCTACGCAGAACACGGCGTTAGGAAGATTACATCCGTTAACAAAGTGTGTTCTCCCTGTATTTCCTTGGTAATTTGAAACAGACTTGGATTAGGTTTCACTTTTAGAAAGCACCACACTGGGACTGAAAAATATATAATCTAAGCACTAATCCCTGTCATTAACGCAGAAATCACTATTTGTATGAGTAAAGCAAATCGGTGTTTGCCTAGGAGTAGGCAGCATACTATACTCACCATGTGGTCTGATATCCTGGCAACTGTGTCACCCAGTGTGCTGGAAACAAAACCTAATGAGGACTAGGTTTCGTTTTAAAATCAAATGCAAGTAATGAATCTCGCATGAAATGGTGGAAATGTCGTGATGGTCAAAAATTACTAATCACCTTCTCAGTACTATAATTTTGCATGTTTTGATACGTTCTGTGACACATATAGACACTGTCCAGAAAGTGTGATGTGAACAGAGTTGGTAGTAAGGAAGCAATAAATCAAAACGCCATGCCTGATGTTGAAGTTTTGCTGCGATCCGTTTTAAGGAGAAGCTCTTTTTTGTAAGCATCTTATTGGCTACGACCTAGTATCTCCTGAATTATGTGACATACAGCGATATAGTTTTGAAAGTACATTGAGTGATATATTTGGATACTTTCTACAAAACGTGTTGTCAAGGGAGTCGTAGTAAAGAAACATTAAATTACAACGTCATGTCTGATGCCGAAGTTTCACTGCATGAACAACGGAAATGTAGTAAGAGATAAACTTTTTTCTATTCTTCATTTCGTAAGGGCGGTATCAGCAACAAAATGTTTCTTATAGGTTTCAATGTTAGTTGGAAGTCGCTAAGTGATCTCATTGTCAAACACTTGACGAACAGAGTCCGTAGACTTGTGCGTTGTCAGTTACACTGGCTCATGACGAACACACAGTTTCTAACCGTAATGCTTGATTTACTTGGGTTAAATTTTTAATTTAAGAGTATACCTCTTAATCAGTAGATTATGGCAACATTTTCAATTTTTAAATTCGGTAAATAGTTAAGTTAAGTATTGAAAATCAAACTTATGTTGTCCTTGGAAGTCGTTAGGCAACGTACAAGTGGATTGGGTTCCGGGATCCGCAATAGTCAGTTAGTAACGTAGGTGCCGCTAGGATAACGGAATGACAGTGGCGCACTCCATTGTTTAAGTGGAGTGTCTTGTGATACTTGGTTCTCGTGAGCAGCGGAAAGTTGCTGCTGTGTCAAACGAATTTGTTCACTTCTATGGCAGTTATTACCTAAGTTTTTGCTTGGTGACGATTGACAGTAGACCACATCTTATTAGTTTACATACCAAAATATCCGTTCATATAGCTTGTATTACTACCAGCCTCAGAGGCGACCACATGTTTGCTTTCCACATAATCAATTGAATTTGTGCGCACACGGCACTGATTAGCACTTACTGGTAAAGTTACCTTGTTCATTACTTTCTACGTCTACTTGCTGAAGTGAAATATGAACACGCTTCCATGGTTTCCTAAGCTCCAAGCAATCCCAATGCGTGAAAGAGTGCACTCTGTGTGTATTCTATAGTATTGTATTTTATGAGCGTGGCTTTATCACAAGCAGCTTCCAACCTTATCCCAACCTCCCTGATAAATCGTTGTTGACTCTATTTTGTGTGGATGTTTCCCGAAACCAATCTGAGTGTGTAAAGAACTACATTCTCAATTTTGACTAAAAATCATGTTTCAAAACCACTACGGAATAAGAATATTTTACTTCACGTATTTTACATTATAAACTAAGCTGGAATGAAAATCACATCTATTCGTTCCTTTATTTTCTATAATTTAAGAAGCTACGTAATAATTTTTTTTTTGCTTTACCAGAAATGAGGAAATATATGTTTTGGTTTTGGAAAAACTGAACGACATAATTTCCTTTATCGCTGCTATTTAAGAGAGGTAATGAAATACTAGCACTCTATCACTCTTTTAGGTGCTAGAAAAACAATTCACTGGATAATGATACTATTTCCCACGACAAAATGAAGCTCTAATGTTATCTCTGCGTCAAAAGATCTGTAATAGTCTCTATGACTACTGTCTGACAGCGGTTGTTATGCTTCCTCTGGTGCGACGTCCCATCGCGCTGCGGCAGTTTTTAATGACATTATTGCCCTTACGTAATGTCTCTCTGATCACAACACATTTATAACGCAATTGCGGTCGCTGTTCCCAAAGCGTAAACATCATTAAGTGAGCGAGGCGTGCCTCCAAAATTGATAATCGATATTCGAACATTCCCATGCTTGTATAATTTATGGTATGGCAGAGGCACGGAGAATGCTATTTAAATTGGCGGCAGATCGAAGCACAATTGCTTCACCTCGATGAGGCACGCTATCGCACGAGGCATCCGCCTTCCTGGTGCGACGAGGCTGAACGATTTAGGCTTTCCTCTGATCCTCGCAGGTTCCTTTAACGTCACTGTAGAAGCAGTGCGGTCGTGTACTGATAGCCATTTGCTACCTGTAACGTCACATAACATGTTTTGAAGCCCAGTAGGAGGTTTCTTATGCACTGTGGGAGAAACAGTGTAGCAAATCACAACTGCAACTGCAATTTTAGATCACAGGTGGTACCCTCTGTAAACTATTTTTTCACGAGTAAATAACGTTCCTACTGCATTACTTATTGCTTATACACACTGAAGGAAAAAAGTCAACACGGAAAAGTAAATAACATATAGTAATGGAAATCAGGAATACGTTTGATACGTGATATAAATTATTAAAATAGAAAGGTTAATGTAAGCGTCAGAAAAGCCACTGTATATCTCAAATTTACGTTAATAACCGGTGTAACCACCAGAATGTTGAATTTGCATGCAATGTGTTGCACAGACGCCGGATGTCAGTTTGTGGGTTCGAGTCCCTTTCCTGTTGCACTTGGTCGGCCAATAAGGGACGGTCAACGCAGGTTGTGTATGGCGCTGGAGGTGTCATCCGATTATGTCATACATGTACCTGACTGGAGACACATCTGGTGGTCAAGCTGTCCAAGGCAACATTTCGACACTCTGTAGAGCAACAGCAGTATCCAGGTGAGTGTTAACCTGCTGTAAAACATCCTCTGGGATGCTGTTCATGAATTACTGCTACAACAGGTCGAATCACTCGACTGCCGTACAAATCTGCAGTCAGAGTGCGTGGGATAATCACTAGAGTGGTTCTCCTGTCGCACGAAATTGCGCACCAGATCATTACTCCAGTTGTAGGTCCACTGTGTACAGGCCGAAAACAGCTTGGTTGCAGGCGTTCACCTGGCCTCGTGCTAACCAACGCACGGCCAACACTGGCACTGAGGCAGAAGCAGCTTTCATCAGAAAAAAACAACGTACCTCCATTGTGCCCTCCATTGTGCTCTCGCTTGACATAACTGAAGACGGATATGGTGATAGTTTGGGGTAAGTGAAACGCATAGTACACGACACCTAGCTCAGGGCTGTCCTTGAAGTAACCGATTTTAACATTTATGTCACTGTTATGCCAACTGCTGCTCAAATTACAGCTGCAGATGAGGTACGATGCGCCAGAGCCATACGCCAAACACGAAGTTCTTCCCCGTCGGTAGTACCATTTGGCCGTCCGGTTTCTTGCGACCGTACGTTTTAATGACCACAGCTGCCAGGAATCATGTATAGTGGCTACATTCCTGCCAATTCTTTCAGCAACAACGTACAAGGAACATCCAGCATCTCGTAGCCCAGCTACACGGCTTCGGTCAAAATCAATGAGGTGCTGATAACGGCATTCTTGACTAACATCAATTCACCACGCACAATCTCAAAGTTAACTAACGCTCAAATATCGTTATAGCGAGTGTTTGAAGCCAACCGTACTTGGATCGTCACAGTGGCGTTACTAGCTCCATTCTTATGTGACAGGCTTGAAATTTGAATAAACATAATATTTCATTTGTACAAACATTCCGAGCGACTTTCGGTAATGCCACACAGCTCCTTCTCGGTACCGAGATTGTTAACTGCCAGTGTAGTAATTTTGAATGAAAGGTAATTTCTGTATATAAATGTCATCGATTTCCTGACAGGTGACATAGGCTAAAATTGTGGTTTCTAATTATTGCAGGTTTGTGTGTGTGTGTGTGTGTGTGTGTGTGTGTGTGTGTGTGTGTCTGTGTGTGTGTGTGTGTGTGTGTGTGTGTGTGTGTGTGTGTAGTGGACACATGTGGTAGAGTTTTTCTGTTCCACATTGGAAGTAAGGAGTTTAGTTAAGAGTGAGGAAGAGGGTAATGCCAGCATTACAACTGTCCAAGGCGACTGAGTGAGCGTGGCGTGCTGTCAGAAAATTCATCCTCTGCGAATGGTGTGGCTTCGCAGGTCCTACCAAGTGTTCTGGCACTGCCTATGTAGCTTCCAGCTTCCTCTGAATACACGTATTTCTCTGCCGGCACTTTCAGGGCTACGACAAAAAGGAGTCGCGTGGAGAAACACAGTTTGCTGCTACCCTACTCAGGCATCTTAAGATAGCACTACTCCTACATGTAATGTATTCATACAACACGCAAAAATTAGAGAAATACTTGCCTGTTCTGTGATAAATGAATTTTCCAATCATGATGCACAGTAACTAATATAGGATTTTTCTCCTAGTACATTCCACAAACATCTAAAGAAAACAATGAAGTTAATAAATAGGGAAGGAATGCAATACCTTATATAAGATTCAAAAGATTTTGACTGGGAACAACTGTACAACATATTTAATATTAAGTTTGTACCCGTTTTCTAAAGCGGTTATAAGGGACAAGTTCAGCCCCCGTTAATGCGGTTATATTTATAATACGTTGTGTCCCTCTGAAATTTGCCTAGCAGTCCAGGTTCCAGCTATTTTTAATGTATTTCTCTCCAGCGGTTGGATAAAGAATTCACAGGGACCAAATTCTTAAATGTTGTGTTTCAAATCAGCAACCTTTCCATTGTCAGTAATCCCCACCGTCAATTTGCTTTCTTATATGTGGGTGCATAGACAATTCAATATGCTTCTGCAGCAATATCATTCAGGGTAATTGTACTTAATTTCTGTGAAAAGTCCTGTAAATTTTCCAATTAATGCTGTTCAACTATGCCCTGAAGCCTGGTGTTGTATTGAGCTCTTTTAGCGATTTGCAAGCACCCACCGTATTAAATTCCACCATGTAAACTAGTGGATAGTGTGCACTGAATTTCTGTTCAAAAATATGTTCACTGAACTGGCATGGTACAGAACAACGATGGCCCACCTATTTTAGTTTCCTTTAGATTGGGCAAACATCAGGCCCTTTTTTTAACCTTTTCCCGATGATCTTCTGCTCCCCAGCCTGTACAGAAGGGGCGAACAACGGCGGCTGAAAATGGCAATTAGAAAGCTTTTAGGGGACTCTCTTCCTGAGGACAAAGTTGTGGTTAGATCGTGATTCTTTAACGATGTCTAGCATAAGTTTCACTTTTAGTTAGGATTTGTTAAGCTTTTCTTGTTGTAAAGTAGGTTATCACTGCTTTTACTTAAATAACCAGTCAAGAGATTTATACTGAAAAGGCTGTTTAATAGGAATTTTTATGATGAATTGGTTCTGATGCTGAACCATATTTGCAGCACAGTATAGGTTTGTTTCAGGACTTGCTTCAATATTTGTTAATTGATTAATTCTCTCTTATATCGCGTGACGTGAATAATAAAACAGTTTATTTTTAACAATGAGTGCAACTGTTATACACAGTTACCATCATGTAAAGTCCCTAAGACATTCTATCTATTGACTGCTTTCAGCAAATTATCAGATAATTCTGCTTTCCATCTTGAACATTTTAACGGTATTTCTGTAGTGTGAATCTTAATGCAGGTTAAACTTGCTCATCTCTCTGGCACAAACCACAACTTGGGCATTGAGTACATTCTGTTTTCCTGTAAGAGACTGACAAATCGATAAATTCTCAAGGCGTTCCTCGAATATGAATACTTTCACGTTTATCTAAATTTGCGAATGTCAGAAGATTCACTTCTGGTATTGGGGTAGAGTCTTTGACTAGTATTGAAAACAACATCAGTCCCGGGTTCGAACCTCGCCAGTGCTTAGATTTCGAATAAAAATCATCAGCAATAGCGGCCGAAGACATCCGAAATTAGAAGTCACCTTCCTCCTCCCAATGACCTTGTCAAACAGAGCGGAGGACCGGACAGAGGTTCAGGGAACTGTCTTGCCCTTGGGTTGAAAAACTGCCCCTAAAAGGCTTAAAAATCAGCAATGATCAACGGCATGAAGATGCACAAGCCAATGGAAACCATTTAACCGACGACTCACAATGTGTATAGATGTCACATGTGGCCTAAAACTGAAAAGTTTCATTGTGATCTCTTCGCAACTGTGTACTAGTCCCCGATACTGTCAAGGGGGAGGTGACCATGAGAAAAGATCGAATAACCAACAAAAGGGTAACGTTCCACGAGTGGGAGCGCGGGATATCAAAAGACTGAATGTGGTAGGGGACCTAGAAAATCTGAAAAGTGAAATGCCAAATCTCAATCTAAATTAGTGAGGATTTGTGAAGTGAAATGGAAAGAAGACAAAGATTGCGGGTGTAACGAATATAGGGCAATATCAACAGTAAAAGAAAGTGGCACAAAGAGAGTAGGAGGTGTTACGAGTAGCAAGGTAAGGCGCAGTGCAAGTTAATGTGAACAGTTCAGTGATACGATTGTTCTCATAAGAATCGACGCCAAAACAACACCAACAGCAATAGTTCAGGTAAACCTGTCGACGTCACAAGCAGAGGACGAAAATATAGAGAAAGTGTATGAGAATACTGAATGGGTAATTTAGTACGTAAGGGTAGTTGAAGAACTAATAGTCATGGGGGATTGGAGTGTCGTTATAGAGAGGGAGAAGGCGTAAGGGTTACATGATAATTACGTTTGGTTGTATGAACGAGAGACAAGAAAGACTAATTTAGTTCTTCTAGAAATATCAGTTAGTATTACTGTGTCCAAGAGTCACAAGAGGAGGAAGTATACCTGGAAAAGACCTGGAGATACAGGAAGATTCCGTTAGATTACGTCATGGTCAGGCAGATATTCCGAAACAAGACATTGGCTTGTAAGACGTACCCCGGAGCAGATTTAGACTCTGATCACAAGTTTTTGACGGTGAGGAATATACTGAAGTTTGAGAGACTAGTTGGGAAGAAACAATGTGCAAATAAATTGGATACGGAAGTGCCAAGGAATGAAGTGATACGCTTGAAATTTTCTGCGGCTGTAGATACTGCAATAACGAATAGCTTAGTAGGCAGTTCAGTTGAAGAGAAATTAATAACTCTGAAAAGCGCAGTCACAGAAATTGGAAAGAAAACGTTGGAACAGGAAACTTACTGCGAAGTAGGCGTGGACAACAGAAGAAATACTTCAGTTGATCAACAAAAGAAGGAAACACAAACATGTGCAGGGAAATTTATGAATACAGAAATACAAGTCACTCAGGATCGAAACAAACAGGAAGTGAAGAGACACCAAACCAATTTAGGTGCATGAAAAATGTGAAGCGATCGAAAAGAAAGTATTGTCAGAAGTACTGACACAGCATATAGAAAAGTGAAAAAAAGTTTCGCTGAAACTGAAAGCAGGGACGATAACATGAAGACTGCAATCCGAATTCCACTATTATAAGCAGAGGCGACAGAGAGAGTGGATATGTGGAACGATACGGCGAAGGCTTCTTTGAGGGAAGGACTTGTTTGATGGAAGAAGAATCAGGAGTCGACAGGGAAGATAAAGGGATCCAGTATTGGAATCAGAATTTATAGATCGCACAATCTACTAAACAGCTCATACATCTAAGTTTCTGACAACAGTAAAAAGAATGGAAAAGAAACTTGAACATCTGTTAGTTGGAGCACAGTTTGGCTTTAGGAAAGGTAAACACAGCAGAGAGGCATTTCTGACGTTGAGGTTGATAATGAGAGCAAGACTGAAAAATGATCTAAACACATTCTTAAGATTTTTCGGCCTGGAAAAAGGGATCGAAAATAGAAAATTGTTCTAGATGTTTGAAATTCTGATAAAAACTGGGGTATGCTTTAGGGAATGAGGATAACGTATAATACGTACAAGAACCAAGAGATAATAATTAGAGTAAAAGATCAAGAACGAAGTGCTCGGAATAAAAAAGTGTGTAAGACAGTTATGCAGTTTTTCGGCCCTACTGTTCAATCCCAACATCGAAGAAGCAATGATGTCAATAAAAGAAAAGCTCAAGACTGTTTCCAAGTTTCAGGATGACAGGAGATTAATGATGAGATTGCTATCCTGAGGGAAAGACAAGAAGAAATACAGGAACTTTCGAATGGAATCAACAGTCTTATAAGTACAGAACATCGAATGAGAGTAAATCGAAGGGAGACGAAAGTAAAGAGAAGTTGCAGAAATGAGAACAGCGAAAAGCTTAACATTAGTATTGAGGATCACGAACTAGACGAAGTTAAGGAGTTCTATTACGTAGGGAGCAAAATAACCCCTGACGGACGGAGCACGGAGGACATAAAATGCGGACTAGCACAGGCAAAATGGACATTCCTGGCCAAAAAAAATCTATTACTATCATACATAGGCCTTAATTTGAAGAAGAAATTTACAAGATTGTATGATGGGAGCACAGCATGAGACATGTGGGAGAACCGAAACAGAAGAAAATCGCATCACTTGAGATCGGCGAGAAAAGTATATATGAAAAACTACGAGAAGAAGATGGGACACGATGATAAGAAATCTGTTAAGACATCAGGCTATAACTTCCAAGCTAGTAAACGGAGCTGTAGAGGCTAAGAACCGCAGAGGAAGACAGAGATTTGAATACATCCAGCAAATAATTGAGGACGTAGGTTGCAAGCGCTACTCTGAGATGAAAAGGTTGGCACGGGAGAGGAAACTGTGGAGGGCCGCATCAGACCAGTCCGAAGACTGGTACATAAAAAGATGTTCATATAGTTGTCACCTTGAATAACATCTGTTTACGTTACAACTTAAATGTCGTAATTCACCAGGTAAATAATTTGCTCTTTCCTCACTATCGATTGTAGATATTTGTCTCTTTGAAATCTTCTGTAATAGTAGTGTATGATCATATGTAAATACTATTTAATTTCCTCCCGCACTTTTCGGTCATATGAATAATCATGTATTGGGAGACTTTGAGCTTATTACTGGGATGCGGGCATCGAATCGGCGACGGCTGAAGAGCAGACTATCGTCATGAGGCCCTCGTCAATCACCTATGACGAGTTGCTCCTCTATTTTTATTTTAAGTTTTAGTTTACACATATAATTTCTCCGGGAGACCAAGTCGTCATTGTAAGATTGGTAAAACATCTAATTATTAAAAATGGTGCCGGTGTCTGACACGGGCAAAGACCAGCAGCATCATTATTCGGAGACCAATGACGAAATTATGTGTAAAATATCTTGCATTGAATGGTTGCAAGATACATTAAAACGATTAGCATTTGATCTCCGAATGTTGAGAAGTGCCCTTCAGGTAACCAATTTGTGACAGTTCGTCTCGTCTTACTGTGGTGCCAACTGTGTCTCATATTGCTTATTCTCGTGACCACCTCTTCCAGCAATCATTTACAGTGGCTACGTTCCTGAATACAAAGAATCATGAAAGAAGGTTGTATACATGGAAGAATCCTGGAGATACTGGAAAGTATCGGATAGATTATATAATGGTAAGACAGAGATTTAGGAACCAGGTTTTAAATTGTAAGACATTTCCATGGGCAGATGTGGACTCTGACCACAATCTGTTGGTTATGAACTGTAGATTAAAACTGAAGAAACTGCAAAAAGGGGGGAATTTAAGGAGATGGGACCTGGATAAACTGACTAAACCAGAGGTTGTACAGAGTATCAGGGAGAGTATAAGGGAACAATTGACAGGAATGGGAGAAATAAATACAGTAGATGAAGAGTGGGTAGCTCTGAGGGATGAAGTAGTGAAGGCAGCAGAGGATCAAGTAGGTAAAAAGACAAGGGCTAGTAGAAATCCTTGGGTGACAGAAGAAATATTGAATTTAATTGATGAAAGGAGAAAATATAAAAATGCAGTAAATGAAGCAGGCAAAAAAGAATACAACCGTCTCAAAAAGGTGATCGACAGGAAGTGCAAAACGGCTAAGCAGGGATGGCTAGAGGACAAATGTAAGGATGTAGAGGCTTATTTCACTAGGGGTAAGATAGATACTGCCTACAGGAAAATGAAAGAGACCTTTGGAGAAAAGAGAACCATTTGTATGAATGTCAAGAGCTCAGATGGATACCCAGCTCTAAGCAAAGAAGGGAAAACAGAAAGGTGGAAGGAGTATATTGAGGGTCTATACAGGGGCGATGTGCTTGAGGACAATATTATGGAAATGGAAGAGGAGGTAGATGAAGATGAAATGGGAAGTATGATACTGCGTGAAGAGATTGACAGAGCACTGAAAGACCTAAGTCGAAACATGGCCCCGGGAGTGGACAGACATTCCATTAGAACTACTGACAGCCTTGGGAGAGCCAGTCCTGACAAAACTCTACCATCCGGTGAGCAAGAAGTATGAGACAGGCGAAATTCCCTCAGACTTCAAGAAGAATATAATAATTCCAATCCCATTGAAAGCAGGTGTTGACAGATGTGAAAATTACCGAACTATCAGTTTAATAAGTCACAGCTGCAAAATACTAACGCGAATTATTTACAGACGAATGGAAAAACTGGTAGAAGCCGACCTCGGGAAAGATCAGTTAGGATTCCGTAGAAATGTTGGATCACGCGAAGCAATGCTGACCCTGTCGACTTATCTTAGAAGAAAGATTAAGGAAAGGCAGACCTACGTTTCTAGCATTTGTAGACTTAGAGAAAGCTTTTGACAATGTTGACTGGAATACTCTCTTTCAAATTCTGAAGGTGACAGGGGTAAAATACAGGGAGCGAAAGGCTATTTATAATTTGTACAGAAACCAGATGGCAGTTATAAGAGTCGAGGGACATGAAACGGAAGCAGTGGTTGGGAAGGGAGTGAGACAGGGTTGTAGCCTCTTCCCGATGCTATTCAATCTGTATATTGAGCAAGCAGTAAAGGAAACAAAAGGAAAGTTCGGAGTAGGTAATAAAATCCATGGAGAAGAAATAAAAACTTTGAGGTTCGCCGATGACATTGTAATTCTGTCAGAGACAGCAAAGTACTAGGAAAAGCAGTTGAACGGAATGGACAGTGTCTTGAAAGGAGGGTATAACATGAACATCAACAAAAGCAAAACGAGGATAATGGAATGTAGTCGAATTAAGTCGGGTGATGCTGAGGGAATTAGATTAGGAAATGAAACACTTAAAGTAGTAAAGGAGTTTTGCTATTTGGGGAGCAAAATAACTGATGATGGTCGAACTAGAGAGGATATAAAATGTGGACTGGCAATGGCAAGGATAGCGTTTCTGAGGAAGAGAAATTTGTTAACATCGAGTATTGATTTAAGTGTCACATTTATGGAAGTGAAACATGGACGATAAATAGTTTAGAAGAGGAGAGAATAGAAAGTTTCGAAATGTGGTGCTACAGAAGAATGCTGAAGATTAGATGGGTAGATCACATAACTAATGAGGAGGTATTGAATAGAATTGGGGAGAAGAGGAGTTTGTGGCACAACTTGACTATAAGAAGGGATCGCTTGGTAGGACATGTTCTGAGGCATCAAGGGATCACCAATTTAGTACTGGAGGGTAGCATGGAGGCTAAAAATCGTAGAGGGAGACCAAGAGATAAATACACTAAGCAGATTCAGAAGGATGTAGGCTGCAGTAGGTACTGGGAGATGAAGAAGCTTGCACAGGATAGAGTAGCTTGAAGAGCTGCATCAAACCAGTCTCAGGACTAAAGACCACAACAACAACATTCCTGCCAAGTATTTCTCTAACATCGTAGAAGGAACATCGTTCAAACACATTGAGGTGTTGATAATGACGTTTTTGTCGCCTCAAAAGCATTCTTAACTGACTTGAACCGTCCAGTCTCAAAGGAAACTAACGCCCACGGCAGTTTCAGCGCGTATTTAAAGCAAACTTGACTTACTTCCTCATAGTAGCGCTATTAACACTGGTCATACGCGACCGGCCCCAAATTTCAATAGACATTGCCTTTCAGGCGTAGAATCACTCTTACCAGCTTTCTTTTCTGTGACTGAACTCCTTCTTGGTGATCTGACTTTTCTTCCATCAGGGTATACTGCTAAACAGCCTTGATGTCTTTAAATGAGAAGGCAATCGTTTTTAAATTGAGAAATATTTGACAGAATAAAAGTCAAAGTAGACTTGATATCCTCTTATGTCCGGTATGCGACTGCCCTAATAGACATTGGTTTTCAGATGTAGAAATATGTTGCCAACTTTCTTTCATGTGGAAACGTAGGCTTCCGCGGCCGTTGTCACAGTCAATACAATTCATCTGCGTTTGAGGACGCATAGTCAACTATAAAATTCTAATGCAAGACGCCTTCTACAGGGTGTACTGCTAATTGCTGAATGAGCACTAGTTTGGTTACTTATATACTGTGGAGGAGTGCTGTCCTTGGATATGAGAGTGAGGAGGAACGGTATTGGAAATGAAATGAAGTCCCTTGCCTCTTGACAGAGCGTAGGGGTACGAAGCGGGTATTAGGTGTTCTTTCATTGGTCTTTGCATTGCGTGTTGTCGTTGGCGGAAATAGGCGTTTTCCATTGGAGTTTCCTTTATTGCTTGCCATTGGTGGCAATTGGCCAATAGGAAACTGAGCGGCGACTGCGGCGTATCGTTGTTTACTGGCTGCCTAATATCGACTAGGGCGCGTCAGCACTTTTGTGTACCCTCAGCCACTGTGGCCTACTACGCGCTTGTTGCTTTGCGAGAGCTGTCCTTCTGTAAGGCTTCGCCAAAATCACTACAGGAGTGTCCTTTTATGACAGACAGGTATATCCCACTCACAGCGAGAAGTTGAAACTTGTCCGCATACTAACACATCTCTGCAACAGTTATTGTCAACTGTCAATTTCCACAACCACCTCGTCGGAAATATTACACAGAGCCGTAGAGTGTGAGCTTTTCAACACCGTCTGCGTTACTAGTGTCCTACAGATTCACAGGGTTTTCTGTTACCGATGCAGTCACCTCTCTTATCCTCTCTACTTACTGCTGGGTAGTCGTGAGCATCCCTTCATTGTGCACATTCACATTTCTCACTGGCACTCTATTTTCACATCGGTGAGACAGTTTCCTTCACACAGCGTTATAGCACGCCCATTTCGTTCATCAAAAGTGTCACGCTGAAGTACAGCGTTTTGCATTTACGCACTCGTCGTATTCTTCACCAGAACTATCATTTCTTCCATTCTCGTCCCTGGCTCGTAACAATCTCTATGTACAAAGCTATTTCACAGAATCATGCCTTTCTTACAGAGTATAATAATAAGATACACATAGATTTTTAAGTATTAATATTGTTACATATTGACTGTGTATCCTGCTGTGTAACATACCTGTCAGGCACTTAGATGTGGGCCCAGTCATCTGATTAATAGAAATAATTACACTGAAGGGGTTAGAACACCAGGCTTTCTATACGCGCACAAAACGCGGTTGTAGGTACCTCACCTTTCGGAATGCGATGCAAAATATAAAATTACAAAGAACGCGAATGAAACAAATGGTCAAGGCATAAAAGAAAATCACTCATTACTTCGTTTATATAAACTTTTACAAAAGCAATCCCTGGATCCGTTGGTCTTTTGAGACCATCTCACCTTAAGTACGAAGAAAGCAGCTGAAACAGTACTATAAGAAGAAGACAAGTCATTTCGTAAACCAGAAATGCATTATAATAATCTGCAATCTAAGAAATCTTTTGCGTTGTCTTGCTACTTAAATTAAGTAACGCCCCTGTGCATAAGTTTCGCTCTCTCTTTTTAGTGTACACACAGTACTCAGCTATTGACAAAAGATTTTCGGTTCTAGCTAGCGTTTTGCACTATATCTTTGTATAACCGACGGATTATGACACAGGACAGTTTATGGGTTTTAAATTTTTTCGCTTGTTTAGGCTTCTGCTGAACAAACTTTTTCTTTTATAAGTAATGGAATAAACCTAAATCCTAAATCGTTATTCACAACGTAGAAAAATTTACATAAAAAGCACTAGATGGCCTACTAACTATGTCTGTTCTTCATTACCTAGCTAAATTAAGTCAAGGACTGGATTCTATGGTCGTAGTTATGATCACTCAATCTTTCGAAGTAATTAGCAACCTTTATCTTAATCAACTTCCCGTGAAACAGTGGAATAACTAATGCTTTTATCTTACTTTTACTGCACGTGACCCATTCGCCTATATACTACATTTCCTTTCAATCTGTGGGGCTTGCACATCGGGCAGCATCCGTTCATAGTTCATTACGAAACAAAAATAACACATCACATCATAGGACAATATACACATATATACAGTCATACAACAACACCTGCATAACGTCATCCTAGGTATCTTCTGCTTCAGTGCATTCCTTTACGTTCACGGGATGGAACACGTCTGGGATAAAAAGGTGTCATGGGGAACAACATTCATATGATATACGTAGCATCATTCCAGTCCAGGTTTACTGGAGGAAACGTTAACAAATGACAGTATAATTCGGCCATATCAGCCTTTTGGTACTTTATAAGGCACTCAGATTCTTCGGCCTTGGCGTAAATCTTACTATTATCAGGCAAATCGGTTTCTACATTCGTTGACACAGACTCGTCACGTGACTAGTCAACAATGTCGCCCTCTGGCTACAGCACCTCACTGGCTACTATTGTTAACTTAACGGGAGTTAGAAGGGAAATTTTTTTCACATTTTCGGATTTTTATTTCATTATAAAATATGCAATTTTCCGAATAATATATATATATATATATATATATATATATATATATATATATATATACCTACACCAGGTGAAAATGTTAAAATTTTTACTTGCATTACTGTAAGATCTAATGAAATCGGTATTTTTTTGTATAGAAATCTGTGAACTGCCATATTATAAAGGTTAAATTATGTGTTTGTGTTAGTAGCACTGTCAAAAACAGTATCGTATCGTTTCATAGTATAAACACGCGTTGCATGTGGAAGTGCTAACGTTTTTCTGAGGAAAAGTGACGAATAGATTGGTAAATCCCTCAAAAAGTAATGCATGAAGCTAAAACGAAGTGTTTTTAAGAAACGTGGGTTTCATTGTAACAGATTTTCAAACAAAGGTAAACATTGTGTTCAACATGTGTCGTGTGAAGTTACAGACAATGTAATACATTCAAACTCGTCAGTATGTAAAGAAACAGCCATTAGCCCTCGAAGATTAAAATAAAACGTTCTGATACACAGTTTTCTAAGAACGAAAGTGATGCAAATAGTAGGTTAGGTTATATTCTAATAGATTTACAGATCCAAATAAGGGTGTCAGGTGATATATGTACACATCCAGTTAATTTACATGATGACAGTGAGGTATCAAATGGACTAGCCAAGAAACTTATTATTAACTTTGTCTCTTGTAAATATACTAATTCATTTTGGAATTCTGATAATTATTTTGAAGTAAATGTCAGGTGGTTTTATGGATTGAGAGCTATTGGCAAAGGATACACTGCAGCAGATACAATGTGTGACGTTACGAATATGCCACGCCCAGCTTGTAAAATCGACAAGTATGCAGGATTTATTGCAGCTGCTGTGGAATCTGTGTTATGTGAGTCAAAGGAGGGTGCTTCAAACGAAGATGTTGAAGTAAATAATGGTATAACTTACATACCAGAAGCTTTTGATGGCACTTGGCAGAAGCATGGCTACAGTTCCAGGAAATCTGTTGCTACTGTGACCAGTGAGGGCACTGAAAAGGTAATAGATTTCTAGATTTTAACCGAACTTTTTTGTAAGTGTAAATCAGGGAATGAAGAACGGCATATCTGTGACAGAAATTATGAAGGAACAAGTGGTGGTATGGAGGCCTCTGCAGCTATTGAAATTTTTATTCGATCTGTGGATGAAATGGGAGCGTGTTACACTAAGTTCTTAGGTGACGGAGACTCGAAACCAAATAACAGTGTAGTAGCCCCTCAGCCGTATGGCGAGAAGATTATCACAAAACTGGAATGGGTTGGTCATGTAAAGAAGAGGATGGGCACCAGGTTGCTGAAGTTGAAACAAAGTTTGAGAGACAAGAAACTTTCTCATGGTAAAAACGTAAGACGCAGGCTGAGAGACGAAATGATTGATTACCTGCAGTAGTATTATGGGATGGCCATTAGAAATAATACTGAGAATTTGTTGAGAATGAAGCAGGCAGTGTGGGCTACCTTCTTCCACAGACTGTCAACTGATGAAAAGCCAGTACACCACCTTTGCCCAATTGGACCTGATTCATGGTGCAATTACCGCAATGCGCAGTACGCAAACAGCTCATGCTGCTATAAACGAATCCCAGCAGCGGTCATGGATACCATAAAACCTATTAACAGAGACCTGGCAAGTCCTGTATTACCGAAGAAGTGTCTGCATGGTCAGACTCAAAATCCCAATGAGCTGTTCAATAATGTTGTATGGACTGGCTTACCAAAAAATGTTTTTGTTGGAATGAAGACACTAAAGTAGGGGATTAGTGATGCTGTTATTGCTTTTAATGATGGCAACATTGGTAGGGTGAAAGTGCTACAGCATAAGGGAATTTATCCTGGAGAAAACTGCATCAGAGAACTCGAGCGGATGGACAAGGTTCGTATTGATAAAGTAGATTATGCAACACAGTTGGCCACTAAGGAGTCCAGAATGAAAGCAGATCTAGAGAATGATATAAAGTATGGTGCAGGGTACTCTTGTGTGTCTAAAATAAAAAAAAAAAATGAAGCATATATTAAGTGAGTTACAGTCGTTTGAAACTTTAGCTACCGTTCCTCAAATTTACATTTTCTGTTGCATTTTTCTTTAAAGCTCAGACACCACTTCGAGTAGAGTTTTCAAACATTCAGGGAGTCTAATAATATACATATCCTGACTCTACCGAACTAAAACAAGAACATAATGTTATTTATAATTAAAAGTATTTAGGATAACGTACAAAAAACATACAAAAATTTAACCGTGTAATTTAACAATTTTATTTCCGAAAGCAGTGGCTGAAATGCAGTGATTGTAGTTCAGCAGACTCAGAGCATACTGTTTAACGTCCTGTAAAAGTTTCATGTCAATGGCTTCAGTGGTTCCTGAAATACAGGGAAGCCAAGGCACTAAATGTAACATTGTCGGGATAGGGCGTTCCACCTCTCCTTAAGATTCTCGAAGAGTCTGTCCCGACGCGCTCAAGTACGAACAAAATTTAACACACTTTCCCCCCAATATTCAATAGACAAGTCGGATTTCGAAGATCGGCTCTTACACACACACACACACACACACACACACACACACACACACACACACACACACACGCTCCTGCTGCCCCCTCGTAGGAATTCCATGCCTTTTAAGAGTGTCACAGACAACTTCTTCACAATGAAAAACGTGCACTCACCGGCTCAGTTCTCAAATCTTAACGCTACCTCTACCTGTTTTTCTACCATCTACTTATGGGCGCCAGAAGCCCCCGACACTATACAGCTCTGCACCGACATCATAGCTGCCTCGCAGATTACTTCGAAGAAATGACTCGCCAAGATATTAATTTTTGCTCCTGGGCCTATTAGTACCGTGGTTGGTATTCTACCGACAATAGAGTTGACTGCAGCCTGAACCTGGTCTTCAAACTGTTCCGTGGGTGACACTGGATATTCACGTAATTCGTTGGCAACATCTTCCGCGTCGTTGTAGCATGACATGTTTACTGCTACGTTATGGCACGTGCCCCAGTACCACTGCGCTGTCAATATCCGGGAACAGGACAGCACCGCCTCTAGTTTGTTCGATGATTAGAGATTACACGCCGTTCATCAGTGACTCCAACTACTCTTCCAGTTTCGGAATGCTACAGTGGCCAAACAGGAGGTGGTTCGCAGTACTTTACTGGACTATTGCGGTTACCATTCGCATCCTGTGTGGGTGGTGGATAGGGAAAATTCTGTTGCCAATGTTTTCCGTTGTTTGAAGGATTCCAGTACCTCTGATTCACATATTCCCACCCGTATCATATCCGGGATACTACCGATGCTGGGTATTTCTGTTTAGCCCCGTAAACCCTCAAACGTTTTGTATTGCGGCAAGCGACGCGATTACGTCCATTGTTCTAGAAAAAATTGTTCGAATGGCTCTGAGCACTATGGGACTTAACTTCTGAGGTCATCAGTCCCCTAGAAATTAGAACGACTTAAACCTAACTAACCTAAGGACATCACACACGTCCATGCCCGAGGCGTCGATAGTTTCTGTTGTTCGCGAAATGCTGTGTTGCTGCGCCAACGTTTGCATTAAGATTCCTGGCGTCATTCTGAATCAAAACTAACAAATCTACTACAGACAAAATTTTCCCCCAGTATCTTCCTGTGCGTGGATCAGTTTTTAACGAATGCCGATCGAAAGTTGCCCTTCTGTATTCGAATGGTATCTTTGTGTGCTTCTGGGTTGTCCCAGTTGCGCGTTTCTTGTAATTACTTCTCAAAATATTTTCTGAGACTGCCCTGTTCCGGGCTGTATATCTCAAGATCGAACACTTCACGTTTGAAGCCAGCGTGGACATGATCTGATCAATAGTTCGCAAGATACGCCTGTACAAACTGGTCAAAAGTTGAACAGGATTCAGAAGTTGTTGCAGCCTACAAAGCCGACTCTTTTTGCGTGTATGATATCGTAAAATGTATTTCTGGTCCCTCATTCCACGTTTTAGATAAGATTGCCTTAAAATTAAGATCGAAAATGACAGGCTATGAATATTTTTTTCCCAGTTATATAGTCTGGAACTGCTGGTGGTTGAGGAAACTTTCTCCTGAAGGCATGTCCGTTAAAGAGGTTGCTGAGCCCACGATGACACATAGACATTCTGGGCACACACTAACAGTTGCTTGGCGACATGGAATTGGCTGTTAATAATGACTGGGTACCTTAAACCACGTTACGTGCGAGTCTAGAATGCCTGGAGTCCTAATCACATGCGAGTGATTATTTCTTCTGTTCAGAGTATTGGATCAAGATGTGTCGGCGTCCGCAGTGAGTCGACAGCTGCTTCACATTCTGTTTTGTGGTATTAAAAGCTAGCTTCAATGAAAGATAATCTCGTTATACCTTAAACCACGTTACGTGCGAGTCTAGAATGCCTGGAGTCCTAATCACACGCGAGTGATTATTTCTTCTGTTCAGAGTATTGGATCAAGATGTGTCGGCGTCCGCAGTGAGTCGACAGCTGCTTCACATTCTGTTTTGTGGTATTAAAAGCTAGCTTCAATGAAAGATAATCTCGTTATATATTGAAGCCCCAACTTGGACTTGTATCTTACTAATCAGAGCAAAGTTATATGTTAAGAAAGTTCAATCTGGTTTCGGTGAAAGGCAAGTTAATTAGTGAGAAAATGATACATTGAAACTTCTTGGCAGATTAAAACTGTGTTGGACCGAGACTCGAAATTGGGACCTTTGCCTTTTGCAGGCAAATGCTCTACCAACTGAGCTACCCACGCGGGACTCACGAACCGCCCTCACCGCTTCAGTTCTGCCAGTACCTCGTATCCTGCCTTTCAAACTTCACAGGAACTCGTCTGGAACATTGCAGGGCTGTCAATCCTGGAAGAAAAGATATTGCGGAGATATGGCAGAATTGAAGCTGTGAGAACGGATCCTCGGCGGTCCGTGGGTAGCACAGTTGGCAGAGGACTTGTGCGCGAAAGGCAAAGGCCCCGATTTCGAGTTTCGGTCCGGTACATATTTTTAATCTGCCAGGAAGTTTCATGTCAGCGCACACTCCGCTGCAGAGTGAAAATATCATTCTACAAACATCCCCCAGGCTCTGGCTAAGCCATGTATCCGCAGTATCCTTTCTTCCAGGAGTGCTAGTTCTGCAAGTTTCGCAGAAGAGCGTCGGTGAAGTTTCGGAGGTAGGAGACGAGGTAATGGCGGAACTGAAGCTATGAGGGGAGGTCGTCTGTCGTACGTGGTTAGCTCATTCGTTAGAGAACTTGCCTGCGAAAATCGTAGGTCCCGAGTTCGAGTCTCGGTCCCGCACACAGTTTTAAAGTTCTGGGAAGATTCGCATATGCACACTCCCCGCTGCAGAGTGAAAATATTATTCTGTAAACTTCCCCACGCTGTGAATAAGCTGTGTCTCCACAATATCATTTCTTCCAGGGATGCTAATTCTGAAAGTTTCACAAAAGAGCTTCTGTGAATTTTGGAAGTTAGTAGACGAGGTACTGACAGAAAGGAAACCGTGAGGTCAGTTTGCGGGTCTGGCTTGGGTAGCCGTTGGCATTGCTGCGACGCGCACCTTTTGATTGCATCCCGCCTGTGTGGTGCTTGCGGGAGTACGCTCGTTTGTTTACTTCTGCGTAGCGGCTTGTCTCAGAGTCGATTTCATTTATCATCATGGAGTTTTCTTACCGCCAAGGCATAATTAAATGAACTTTTCCACTGGATCACGAACGACCGAAGGCGTATGAAGTAGAACATTCTGTACGGCACTAGATGCGTCTCCTGCTTCAAGATGTTCTCGGAATTCGTTTTTCGATCCTCAATACTACTGTGTACATAAAGCTGGCAAATGACGATCTCTGCGCCAAAGTTGTGCGGCGCCGCGCTAACACTCTCAAGTGCCGAAGCTCTGACGGTCATATATGCAGTGTAGTGCTTAATGATGCTGGTTTTGGCCTCCGAACGTTGCGTGTTTTCGAACACTCTTTTGGAGTACCGTTGGACGTTGCGATGGCCGTCTTTATACCTTACAGCAACGTCGTCAGTCGCGTGGCTTAAACGTGGAAGACGTTCGGAACATTTCGGGTCCTCAGTGCTGTTCTTCAGGTAAAAACTGAACTACGGAAACATTTGCCTTCCTGTTTGGTTACTACTGGCTGCAGGACTGTAGTCATGTAAGATGGCCAGCCACACACCTGTTCAGGTTGTGGACAGGAAGGCCATGTCCACCATGAATATCTCCGACGTAAACTGGTTAATATGCCGATCGGAAACGTCGCTCTTCCTGCGTGTCACCTTTGCCATACGCGTCTTCGGCGGTGCTGCCTGCTAGCTCCCTCTGAATCAGTCGGTACCGGCGTCGACTCCTCTCGACGACGCGATGGACGTTTCACCTGTCTCCCCTACACTCTTGCCCGAGACATTACAAAAGAACTATGAGCGTCTGCAGGCACAAACTGTCTGTCCCGACCCCATGGTTGTTGATCATGGAGCTGTATCTACTTAGGTTTTTCTGCCATCTGGCCACATGTCGCCCACAACCTGACACGATACAGCACGTTAGGAAGCAATTGTCGCCGAGGAAACGGAAGAGACAACGCCGTATTCCTTCTGATGAACTGCGTCCATCGGAAGTCTGCATAGGATGACGAAGCTGCCACTGATGGTGCGCTGTCTCCTGACGCCATGAGACATGAAGAAGTGATGTCCTTTCCCGCCTCCATCTCCAGTCAGTATCCACCTCTTGACACCCACCTTCCTCCGCCTGCGCCTGATGTAGTTGCCTCGTTATCTGTGTCTGACGCTACCTGTGCGCACACCTCTGTTAGTGTTCCACTAAACCGACCTGGTAAGATGTCTGTCTCTTGAGCGGATGGCCTGGATGCTCAGGATGGACATTTTTGAGGTGTACAGAGCGATGTAACCCCCTTGGTGGGGTTGGCTCCTTCCCCATCACAGTGAAGTGCCCTTCCATGGGCGCCTAACAGAGAGTTCCCCGTGCTTCCCCCACGCTTAAATCGCCCGTCCTACTGTCGATGGCAGCTTTCCAGACTTACCACATAGCCACGGTATATGTCAACACCATTCGCGTACACCACAAACCGGCTTCACTCAATGACATGCTGTATTCCGCTGGCGCTGACATTGCTCTCCTTCAGTAGATGCACGTTGCCAGTTTCTGGACTTCCCGTGGTTTTACAGCACATGTCCTTCATGCTTCCCCTACTGATAGTGGGGTGGCGATCCTCTTACGTGACAGTATCCTCTCTGATGCAGTTGCGTATCTTCATGGTGCCACAGTTATGGTTCTCACGGTTATTGCCGTGAGGAACGTCATTGCTTATGCTCCATCTGGTTCCGATCGCCGCTGTGAACGTTCCACCTTCTTCTGAGAGACAGTCACGTCTCTCTTCCTGGGTCGACAGGATGCATTGATCATGGGAGGCAATTTCAGCTGCACCCAGGCACCCAAAGAAGAACTACAATGTCACTCTCCGTGCGTGGCGCTAGCACCTTTCCCGCACCTCAGACTAGATGATTCTTGGGAGCATGTTCATGGCGATCGTCCGGAGTGTACACATTTCTCTAGCCATTCCTCCACCTGAATCGATCGTGTTTACGTCTCCCCCGCTATTGTCAATGAGATGCAGGCTGCTGAAGTCTGGCCCGTTGCTGTCTTTGACCATGACACATGTATCTGCGCCATCAGTCTCTGCCACAAAAAGGAAACTGAACATGATCCACCTCACTTCACCCGACTTCCGGCAGCTCATCGAGACAACGTGGACAGCTTGTTGTCGACACCGTGATGCCTATCAATCTGACCTACATTGGAGGCTGCCCTGTGCAAAGCCTGCCCTACACAAGACGTCGGTTGGTTACGGAAGGAAGACTGCAGCATGGCGGCGACGGACTCAGGAATTCTATCTCACTATTCTCCGGGAATATACTATGATACCGCACTTTCCAGAGCGCTAGGCGATGGTGAATCATTTTGAGTCATCAGCCTTCTGACTGGTTTGATGCGTCCTGCCACAAAGTTCTGTGCTGTGCCAAGCTCAGAGAAGAACTTGTAAGCTACGTCCTCAATTATCTGCTGGTCAAATTCCAGTCCTTGTCTTCCTCTAAAGTTTTTGCCCTCTAAAGCTCCCTCTACTAGCAGGCCCTGATGTCTTAAGAGGTGTCTTACCATAATGTCCCTTTTCTTTGTCAGTGTTTCCCACTTATTCCATTTCTTTCCGATTCTGCACAGAACCTCCACATTCCTTACCTTATTAATCCACCTAATTTTCATTATTCGTCTCTTGCACCATATCTCAATTCCTTCGATTCTCTTCTGTTCCGTTTTTCCTACAGTTCATGCTACGCTGTCATAAAATGCTGTGCTCATAAATATCTTCCTCGAATTAAGACCTATATTTGATACTACTAGGCTTCTCTTGGCCAGGAATGCCCTTTCTGCCATCGCTAGTCTTTCTTCGATCTGCTCTCAATCCATATCCTGTACTCATTAGACTTTCTATTCCATTCAGCAGAACATGTAATTCTTCTTCATTTTCACTCAGGATAGTCATCAGCGACTCGTATCATTGTTACCCTTCACGTTGAATACTAATTCCACTGGTGAAACTTCCTTCTGTTTCCATCATAGCTTCTTCGATGTACAGATTGAACAGTAGGCGCGAAAGAGTACATCCCTGTCTTACTCCCTTTTTAATCCGAGCATTTCGTTTTTGGTTGTTCCGTCTTATTATTCGCTCTTGGTGCTTGTACATACTGTATATTACAGGTCCTTCCCTATAACTTACCCCTACTTTTCTCAGAATTTCGGACATCTTGCACAATTTTACATTGTCGTACGCTTCTTGTAGATCAACAAATCCTTTGAACATGTCTTGATTTTTGTTTAGACTTGCTTCCATTATCAGCGACAACGTCAGAATTGCCTCTTTCGTACCTCTGCCTTTGCTAAGGCCAAACTGATCGTCATCTGACACACCCTCTATTTTCTTTTCCAGTCTTCAGTATATTATTCTTGTCAGCAACTTGGATGCATGAGCTGTTCAGCTGATTGTGCGATGATTCTCGCACTTGTCAGCCCTTGCAGTCTCGGAATAGTATGCATGATACTTTTCCGAAAGTCGCAAGGTATGTCGCCAAGCTCATACATTCTATACACCAACGTGAGTAGTCGTTTTGTTGCCACTTCTCCTAACAATTTCAGAAATTTTGACGGAATGTTATCCATCCCTTTTGCCTTATTTGATCTTAAGTCCTTGACACCTCCGTTAAATTCTGTTTCCGATACTGGATCCCCTGTCTCTTCCCTTCTTCTGTAACATCAGGCAAATCTTTCCCCTTAGAGGCCTTCAATGTACTGTTTCCATCTATCGGCTTTCTCCTCTGCATTTAACATTGAATTCCGATTGCACTCTTAATGTTACCACACTTGCTTTTAATGTCACCGAAGGTTAATTTGACTTTCCTATATGCTGGGTCACTCCGTCAACTATAATTTCTTTTTCGATTTCTTCACATTTTTCATGTAGCCATTTCGTCTGAGCTTCCTCGCACTTCCTCCATGAACATTTTTGTACTTCATTCTTTCATCTATCAGCTGAACTATTTCTTCTGTGACCCATGGTTTATCTGGAGTCACCTTCTTTGTACCTATGTTTTTCTTTGCAGCTTCTGTGATTGTCCACTTTAGAGATATCCATTCCTCTTCATCTGTGCTGTTACTGGATTATTCTTTATTGCTGTATCTACAGACTTAGCGAACTTCAAGCATACGTCGTCATTCCTTAGTACTTCCGTATCCTACTTCTATGGTTCAAATGGCTCTGAGCACTATGGGACTCAACTGCTGAGGTCATTAGTCCCCTAGTACTTAGAACTAGTTAAACCTAACTAACCTAAGGACATCACACACACCCATGCCCGAGGCAGGATTCGATCCTGCGACCGTAGCGGTCTCGCGGTTCCAGACTGCAGCGCCGAGAACCGCACGGCTACTTCGGCCGGCCCTACTTCTATGGATATTGTTTTGTCCTGACTAATCTCTTAAACTTCAGTTTACTCTTCATCACTATCACATTGTGATTTGAGTCTTTATCTGCTCCTGGGTATGCCTTACATTCCAGAATCTGATATCGGCATCTCAGTCTGACCATGTTGTAATGTAGCGGAAATCTTCCGTATTAGCCGGCCTATTTCAAGTTTACCTCCTCCCTATCTGATTCTCAAACAAGGTATCCGCTATTACTAGCTGAAATTTATTACAAAACTCAATTAGTGTTTCTCCTCTCTCATTCCTGCCCCAAGCGCTCATTCGGCTGTAACCTTTTCTTATACTCCTTCCGCTACAACTGCATTCCAGTCCCCCAAGGCTATAACACTATCATCTCCCTTTACGTACTGTGTTACCCTATCAGTATCTTCGCATACTTTATCTGTATCTTTATATTCAGCTTGCGACGTCGTCATCTATACCTGAACCATTGTTGTCTGTTTAGGATTGCTGTTGTTTCAGATAAGAAGAAACCTATTACTTAACTGTTTACAGCAATACACTCTCTGCCCTATCATCCTATTCATAACGAATCCTACTCCTGTTACACCGTTTTGTGCTGCTGTTGATGATGCCGACCACTCATCTGACCAGAAATCCTTGTCTCCTTTCCACTTCACTTCACTGACCTTAACGTTCCCAAATCGATCGCTATGGCTTTAGGTTCGGGGCTTGCTGTGGACAGTGCTGCTCCTTTGCATACATCTGATACCATCCAATGCTTAGGACTCGATTTCACAAGTGATCTGCGGTGGACAGTTGCCCTCAACTGCTGACGGTAGCTTTCGCAACCACGAACTGTGCTCTTAGGTCACCATTTACGAGCACTCGATCTTCAGCATCGGACGGAACACGTAAATGTATGTTTGGCGTCACGTATTCTCCACGTGGCGCAAACACTTCCTATTCCGCCATCCATGGCCCACCGTTAGTACATTTGTTTGCCACAGCTTGCTGTACAAGATAAGGCACAAGACACTTACCCTCACGCGAGGCATGGGCGGTTTGGATCCGTATAATGTGCCTGTCAGAGCTATAGCCCTTTCCATAGCCTCTCACATGATGTTGTGGCGCCGAAGCGCTACGTGCCTTACCAGCCTGTTGTTGGAGGCCCATGCAAAACACTCTCTCAGACCTTTCCGGCTTTCGTAAGTCCAACCGCCCTTCTTTTACTTCCCCCACATTGACCTCCAACTGAGCAACTTCCGTACTGTAATACTGCAAGCTCACTTTAAACCCACAAAAGTGATCTATGGTTTCCTTCAGTAGCTCAGGTCACCGAATGTGGTTGAGAGGAAGACGTTTCGCGATCGGTGTGCGCTCCTTATCTTCACACGTCCAGTCTGCGTGGTAAATGAAGCAAGTATGCCAGTCGCGCCTTCACAGGATTTACCTCGCAGACACCCCGTTGTCTAACTCGTGTGATGCGACACAGACGTGCACCGCCTGCTGTGCAGATCGGCAAGAGGTGTCTGGTTCTTTGCGCAACAGATTTGACCCCAATTACCCGTATGACTCCTCGACTAATACCACTCAACTGCTCCTCTTTCTGCACGCGAGATACTTCCCATAAGCCAAGACGATCTCTGTGAAGTGAATTTGTCGACACACAACTCACTACTGGTTTACTGATGACGAGATATGTCTCCTTCATTTTTGGCACTTCCTTAATGAACACCACTGTATAGTTGTCCGCAATCCAAAATCAATACATTTTTTCTCCAATTTCTTTTGCAATGTCTTCTCTAACCCACGCCAGAGTTGGGGTATTCCTATCATGAAGAGTTGATCCCAACCTCTTTCACACTTAGAACCGATATATTCTCTGGCTATCGGAATGTTCTTCCCGGGGAAACTATGTTGATAGTCACAATGTGTCAGACGTCTTTCTGTGCCCTCCTCCTAACGACGCCGGTTTCCTGCTATTTTCTGTGCCACTATGCCCCGAACCCTCCTTTTGGGTGGCGGGAAAGTCCCTTTAAAAAAATGGTAAAGCAGACGCTCGAATAATGATGATGATGTCCCATATTCCGACAAGCATAGGGGACGATGCGGGAGACCAGCGCCGCCGTACTAGGCAAGGTCCTAGCGGAGGTTTTTTGCCATTGCCTTCCTCCGACCATACTTGGGATGAGTTATGATGATGAATACGACACAATAACGCCTAGTCATCTCGAGGCAGGAAAAATCCCTGATCCCGCCGAGAATGGAACCCAGGACCCCAAGCGCTGGAACCGAGAACGCTACTGCAAGACCACGAGTGCTCGCAATAAGCGGAAATTTTTGTTGGAGTCCTGGACCAGCAAAAGACTAAAAAAAAAAAAAATTCAGGTAGAGTACTTGCCCACGAAAGGTAAAGGTCCCGAGCTCGAGACTCAGTCCTGCACACAGTTTTAATCTTCCAGGAAGTTTGATATCAGCACACACTACGCTGCAGTGTAAAAATTTTATTATGGAGATATTAAATTATTTCAGGTATTAAATAAAAAGTCTATAAGCACTGTTTGAGCATCAGGTTCTGAGAACCATAACGAGGAGTAGTCAGATTCCACCATGTGTTGCACTTTAAAGAACGAGGAAAATCCTCAGTACACAGGCATCATATACGTTAATATTTTAATTGTGTGACCCCTCCCCCCCCCAATCACCACCCCATGAACCTTGGATCTCGCCAGTGGTTGGGAGGCTTCCGTGGCTCAGGAATACATATAGCTGTACTGTAGTTGCAACCAGAACAGAGGGGTATCTGTTGATAGGCCAGACAAACGTGTTGTTTCTGAAGAGGGGAGCAGTCTTTTCAGCAGTTGCAGGGACGACCATCTCGATGATCGACTGATCTTACCTTGTAACATCAACCAAAACGGTCTTGCTCAGCTAATACTGCGAATGGCAGAAACCAAGGGGAAACTACAGGCGTATGTTTCCCCGAGGGCATGCAGCTGTACAGTATGGTTAAATGATGATACCATCCTCTTGGGTAAAATACTCTGTTGGTAAAATAGTCCCCCGGAACTCTGAGGAGGGACTACTCAGGATTACGTCGTTATCGGGTGAAACAACACTGGAATTCTACGGATCGGAGCGTGGAATGTCAGATCCCTTAATCGGACAGGTTTGTTAGAAAATTTAAAAAGGGAAATGGATAGGTTAAAGTTGGATATAGCGAGAATTAGTAATGCTCGGTGGCAGAAGGAGCAGGACCTCTGGTCAGCTGTAAATAGATTATAAATTCAAAATCAAATAGGGATAATGCAGGAGTATATTTAATAATGTGTAAAAACATAAGAACACGGGTAAGCTACTATGTTCAGCATAGTGAATGCATCATAGTTCTCAAGATAGACTCGATTGCCCTTCTCACCAAGAAGTATAAGTTTATGTGCCAACTAGCTACGTAGTTGGAGGAAATGAATGATGAGCTAAAAGAAATTATTCAGATAATAAAAATTTAATAGTCATGGGGGACTGGAATTTGATAGTAGGAAAAGGAAGATTCAAAATGGTTCAAATGGCTCTGAGCACTATGGGACTCAACTGCTGAGGTCATCAGTCCCCTAGAACTTAAAACTACTTAAACCTAACTAACCTAAGGACATCACACACATCCATGCCCAAGGCAGGATTCGAACCTGCGACTGAGCAGTCGCGCGGTTCCAGACTGTAGCGCCTAGAACCGCTCGGCCACTCCGGCCGGCCAAAAGGAAAAGGAGGATAAGTAGCAGGTTCATATGGACTGGGGGGAAGCAATGAAAGACGAAGCCGACAGATAGAATTTTGCACTAAGCATAATTTAATCATAACTAACACTTGGTTGAATAATCATAAGAGAAGTTTGTATACGTGGAGTTAACCTTGAGACAACGGTAGGTATCAGATTGGTTATGTTACCTGGACAAACTGAATTAACCAGAGTTTATAGAGGGAGCAGTAAGGAACGATTCACAAGAATATGGGGAAGGAATGTAGTAGAAGAAGAATGGGTAGGTTTGAGATATGAAATAGTGAAGGCAGCAGAGGATCAACTAGTTAAAAAGACAGGGGGAAGTAGAAATCCTTGGGCAACACAAGAGAAACTGAATTTAATCGGTGGAAGAAGAAGACATAACAATGCAGTAAATGAATAAAGAAAAAGGAATAAAAACGTTTAAAAAATGAGATGGACGGGAAGCGCAAAATGTCTAAGCAAGGATGGCTAGAGGGAAAATCTAAGAAGGTAGAAGCAAATATCGCTAGGGATGAGGTAGATACTGTCTACAGGAAAATTAAAGAGATCTTTCGAGAAAAGAGACCCACCTGTAAAAATATCAAGAGCTCAGACGGAAAACCAGTACTAATAAATAAGGGAAAGCAGGAAGGTGGACCGAGTATACAAGGATCTATACAATGGAGATGTACTTGAGGGCAATATTATGGAAATGCAAGAGAACGTAGAGGAAGATAAGATGGAAGATACGATACTGCATAAAGAATTTGACAAAGCACTGAAAGACTGAAGTCGAAACAAGACCCTGGGAGTAGACGACATTTCGTTAGAGCTTCTCATTGTCTTTGGAGAGCCAACCATGATAAAACGTTTAGATCTGATGAGTAAGATGTATGAGACAATCGAAATAGCCTGAGACTTCGAGAAGAACATAATAATTCCACTTCCAAAGAAAGCAGGTGCTGACAGGTGTAAAAATTACCGAACTATCGGCTTAATGAGTCACGGTATACAAAATACTAACACGAATCCTATATAAAAGAACGTAATATCTCGTAGAAGCTGCCCTCGGGGACAATAAGCTAGATTCCAGAGAAATATAGGAATACTCGAGTCAGCACCGACACTACGACTTCTCATACATGACAGGTTAAGGAAAGGTAAAATTACGTTTATACCATTTGTAGACTTAGAGAAAGAATGTGGCAATGTTGACTGGAACACTCTCATACAAATTCTAACGATGGTAGGGGTAAAATACAGGGAGCGAAAGGCTATTTACAATTTGTACAGAAACCAGATGTTGGTTCTAAGAGTCGAGGGGTACGAAAGGGAAGCACTGGTTGTGAAAGGAGGGAAACAGGGTTGTAGCCTGTCCCCGAATTGAGCAAGCAGTAAAGGGAACAAGAGAAATATTTAGAATAGGAATTAAAGTTCAGGGAGAAGAAATATAATCGTTGAGTTTTGCCGACGACACTGTAATTCTGTCAGAGACAGCAGTGGACTTGGAAGTGCAGTTGAACCGAGTGGACAGTATTTTGAAGGGAGAATCTAAGATGAACATCAACGAAAGTCAAACGAGGATAATGGAATGTTATCTTATTAAATCAGGTAGTGTTGAGGGAATCAGATTAACATAATACACACTTAAAGCAGTAAATCTGTTTACCTGTTTGGGAAGTAAAATAACTGACCATTGTCGAAATAGGGAGGACGTAAAATGAAGATTGGCAATGGCAAGAAAAGCGTTTCTGAAGTAGGGAAATTTGTTAACATCGAGTATAGATTTAAGTGTCGGGAAGTCGTTTCTGTAGTATATTTATGGTGTGTAGCCATGTATGGATTGAAACATGGACGATAAACGGTTCAGACAAGAAGATGAATTTGTGGTACAACCTGACTAAAAATTGGGATCGGTAGGTAGGACACATTCTGAGGCATTTAGGGATCACCAGTTTAGTACTGGAGGAGCTTAGTCGGTAAAAATTGTAGAGAAAGACGAAGAGATGAATACAGTTAGCAGATTCGAGGGATGTGGATTGGAGTAGTTACGCAGGAATGAAAAGGCTTGCACAGGGCAGAGTAGCATGGACAGCTACATCAAACCAGTCTTTGGAATGAAGACCGCAACAAGAACAATAGCGCGACATCATCATTTAAATGCAAGAGAAATTTATGTTTTATTTCAGTTAAGAGTCTCTAACCTTAACAGCAGTTAATATTCAAACAAAATATTTACGTAAAGATTTACGATTTTATATATACTTTCACTCTTCAAATAATGTATGCGTTGGTCCCCACTATAAATAACTTGTTAATGAACGGTCAACTGATGGTCCACATTCTGTAAATACGAGAGGCCTTTGTCCAGTCACTTCCCTAACGCCGTTCATATTAATGCTGATGTGCACAGTCTCTTCTCAATCAAAGTAGAGCTGATAACAGTTAAGGATACTCAGCTGCAGAAAATCAAATGTGTACTAGTTCTTGTGAAGATGGCTGGACCTTTCTCATACTTTCAGCGTCTTCATTCTTCGGTCCTTCTGCACTGAATCAATTCCAAATTTTTCAGTCTTGAAACTTCTTTCTTGCTCACTTGTTTCTCGCTATCATTTAGCTTCCAATCTTCCTCTCTTGCACCTCCGATTCTTCGTTAACATCATTAATACCTGTATCTGTTCTTACAACATAGCATGTTGCTGCAGCAGTATGGCAATAGTAGCTTTTTGTAAAGTTATGCGAACCTTTTACTGGTTAAACAACTCGTCTTGTCTGTTCGTCATTACATTACTAAGTTGAACTATCGACAGATTCCTTTCATTATTTGCTTCCTCCTTAAATGAATTTTGAATAGATAAAGCTTTTCATACGAGACCAAAGCGTTCTTTATACATGTATATTGCATACTGTGCAAGTTACTTAAAACACAACACGTAAGATACATCATATTTCATTTACATTTGAACACAGGCTAACAAAACAAATAATAGCATACAAGTTATATACAATTATCATTACATATTTAGTTAATCACTGAAAACGTGCTGCGTTTTATGACAGAGGAGACCTTAATTACAGTATTATCATGAACTAAGGAAACAAAGAATCAATGGGCACTTGTAGTTAACAGAGGAGATTTAAAACACGCAGGAAAAAAATTACATTTGGAGTTGACTAGCAGATATTTCTGTAGATACTGACATGCATTTTGAATGTTTTTTACTCAGTAAGAACCTATTACATGATTCTTGTGAAGAATGTCCGTCACAATAATTGTTGGCTTCTTAAGTCAAATTGACTCTCAAAGTTTTGAGATGGCTCCTTCAGTTTTTTTTCCTGTAATCATCATACGCAACTCCAACAGTCACAATGTACTGATTTACTGATGCATTGCGTTTCTTTAAAATTTTGTGCATACCACCATCAGAATATCCTTGTTATGTTTGTAAAATCCGGCAGTTTCTTGGCTATTGGTTGTGCGAACTTACGATGATTATCTCTAGTTTATTACCATCCATAACATTAGGCTTTGCTTACTGCTAGAAACTGGCTCGCGTATGTTGTTGGCACGTCTTTTCTTCCCTTTTACTAGTTGGTTACTGAACCACTGTCCACTGCAAGACAAAGCATCTTATAGTCTCCTGATATGACTCACCTGCAGTTATTTTCAGTCTAAAGTAGGACTTTAACATTGGTGAGCGATAGAGAGAGTTTGCGTCTCATATTTGTTCTTTCATATCGTTATCGCGATTAGTTGGACATTATGAGCTGTCAGAAGAGGATGTCATTCGTTAGGTTACCCAAGAAAGCCATTCATACTGAATATCCGAATGATCCTTCCAACACATATGATTACTGTACATTATGTTATGCTTTCAACCACTTGTAAATGGTCAGAAAGTGGTGGCTGCTTGCAATTTTTATCTAGCATCATGTATTTTTCTTGTTTGAGGGAGCTGGAAGTGGAGAGTATATCTTATAACACCTGAATGTGTCGTCCATGTTCTCGTTTGCGTAGTAATCTAATTTTTCTCATGAATAAGCATCACATCAGAAATATGTTGCTGCCTAAATGTATTTTACATTTATAGCATGCATTCCGTGTACTTTCGGTAGCGAAAAGGAGATGTGTTATTAGTCTAATAATGAAACAACAGTTCAGAGATTGTTTCGTGTAGTTGTTTTCCCCATTTCTTCTTGTATTTTTGTTTCAGTGACAGAGATATTTCTGTGAACTTTGCATTCTGCTGTCGTCCATTCTTAGGTTCCGTCGCAGTTTGAACGAAACATGGGTGCCAAGCCGGTGGTCGTCACTGTTTTTCAATGTGAGCCCCTATTGGTTTGCCAGTTGTTATATACCGTCAATGACAAGCGTCGGAAATTCCGGAACTCCTACTTCGTCGATTTCTGATTGCATTCAATGGTTGCTGTACCTGTAGGGTGTACGTAAACGACATCAGTGTAATTTTAAATTATTAACAAAATGGGATCAGTGCAGCTGGCGTACTCATCCGGGATTAACAGAGGTAAAATCATTTTGTGGTACACAATTACCCAGTTCTGTATCGCAGCGACATCCATGGCGGCAAAGAGAAAATAAAGTCACAATTTGGGAATGAACTTGGAAGGAAACGGTACAATCAATCAAATCGACAGCAAAAAACTAAAACTTTACATTTCAATATGGAATAAAAATGGCACTTTTACATTAACGCATATGTGTTACGCATATATGCAAACTGAATCATACAGCTATCCGTACCCAAAAATATTGCGAGACAAACAATTTCCGTGGCAGGCTGCCTGTTATTGACAGTTTAACTTATTCTAACTGCCTTTCGTCAACCTGGGTGTCCCGTGTATCAACGGAGTTTGGGGGTGAGAAAGTCGTATACATATTGAATGACAACGATCTTAAACAAACTAGAAAGATACTCAAGGGAGGCGTATGGAGCATCACTAGAAATATGTTACTAGTCTCTCAATCATCAGACTGAAGACGTATTTTTATATCGGTATAGAATGCACAGACTACAGAAATGTATAAATCTGGTAGCTGGAAATAAATTTCCTCGGAGAAGGCAGATTACAGCAGTTCTTCACTAAGTTCGATTAATGTTTTGTCCAAGCTTATGGCCAATTTATACCTTCAAAAAAGTTGTTCAGAAGTGTGGACAAGTCTCCAGTCCATGTTATTGTCCGGAATTATTAGAAATATTCGGCTACAATACTTGGCTACATGTCGCTACGCACACTTATCTAACCAGGTTTAAGCCCTACAAAATGAAACTGAGCTCCTCAGCGTTATATGAATGTGTAATTGTGAAGTGAATATGCTGTTGTAAACTAAGCTCAAATATGTGCCACACGTGGAGGTACATGGCTGCCCTATCTAAGGCACTGTATGAGGTTCCAAGTAGATTAGATCATCTTGGGATAAGTTCTTGTGTCCGATTCCACTCGTCGGCTATGAGCAATGACGTCATACCTAAGGCAAAGACGCTACTTATAAACAATCAATGAAAGCAAGCAAACGTAGCAACGACAAAATTACAAACACATTCACACAGTTATTTACTTAGTCATGAATTAGTTCGAAACGAACTGAGAACAAGAATTAAAATCAAATTTTCATTTGTGTAAAGAATAATTCTTTTAATTTATGCGACTAGAAAAGCACAGAGAACAATTAAATTGCATTATAGTAAAGCACATGGTAAAGTCATACAGTTATAAAAAAGCGTTAAATTTATATTAATTATTGAATCTAATGGGAGAAGCGCAGGGAAGTTGGGGTTTTTAGTGGAAACTGGAATGTATCAGAGAAACGGGAAAATGAAACGAATCACAACAAATACGAAAGAGTAGCTCAAAACGTAGAGAAACCGACACACTAAATTCTAAACGAAGAGCAAGTACATGGCAAACGAATATCTACATAAAACAAAGGATATTTGCATCAATAATTAGAAGTACCCTCTGTAGGTAAATTCCAGTTACAGTTTTCCGATTCACACGTAAATTATTTTTGCCGTAATATGCAGTGAAACGTAATAGCATTTCTACATTTGTAATTGCTCTCTAAAACTACTGAGGTGTATAACAGAAACTGCACTAGGTAACTAGAACTGACCTTATTTATAGATCAATTCTAGTTATCTATTCCAATATTAGTAACTTTTTGCAGTAGCTCAGGGTGCAATTACAAATGCAGAAATCATATAAGCCTACAATTAGTACACACACGTGTTGAAAAATCGATATAATTCATAAAATCTTCGACTGACTGGAATCGATAATTAGAACTGGCCTACATAGGAGGTCAGTTCTCCATGCAGATTTTCAAAGGTTCATAATTTTGGACGTTTTTTCAGTAAATCTGTGGGCTACGTTTTTGTAGGATTTCTTATTGATGGAAGAACTACTACAAAAACTGATAAGTAGTGTAGGTACAGCTTCCAAATTTATCTCTTTTTCATAGTAATGAAGATAGTAATACCATATGCAGAATTCCTGTAACACTTCAGTATAAACAATTGTTGATAAATCGATCTAAATAACGAACCGTGGAATGGTTAGAATCAATAACTAGAATTAACCTATGTAGGTCAGTTCCAATTACCGATTTCAGTATTTGTTGGACCCTCCTTTTTGTCAAATATCATTACTTGTGTACATTTAACTGTTAGTGTTGAAAGTTAACGCTGATGCGCGATGCGCTGAACTGCATTGACTCTCTGTGCTCTTCTTACTCGCATAAATTACGATAATCATTTTTTCAGACATGTATATTCCTCTTTTTTAATCTCTTTTATTTTAGATACGTTTAATTCTTGTCGTTACAATTTGTGGCTACTTAATTAATAACGTGAAATGTATAATCTTATCGTACGCTACATTCATTTGTTTATGAATAAGGATCAGCCACTTTCAGAGATTGCGTCTATGTAGCTTCTGTGTCTTAGGTATGACGTCATTGCTCAAAGTTGGTGTGTGCAATCGCACACTAGAATTGACCCTTATCTTGAATACACATCGTATGGAATGGTGGGAATGCAGCTGCTTATGATAAGCAGTTACATATAACGTGGTGCGAGAATACTGTTATACATTTTTTTTCCCTTTACATCATCGATTTTGGAACTGCTATTCCCATCTTCACAGCCACCTACCCTATCCATCGAATTGATGTTAAATATTGTTTCTCTGAATACTATTATTCTGGATCGCAACTAGCTGTCAATCGAATGAGAAGTGCCCTAGATCTACGCACACAACACCATAAAAAATGGCCCAGCAGTGAGGTGTCATAGTGTGTGGTCCTTTCGACATGGGGCTTGCATATTTACCTTTCGGTTGACAGCCAGCTGTGATTGCGAAAGAAAAATGCCTAACATTGATTAGTTGTGTATTTAAGGTGTACCTGAAGATGTGACTATCAGTTCCGAAAAGGATAAGAGTTTTAGAGCCATCCCTGAGGCCAGAGGCTATTTTATTTATTATTGCTAACTTAGGCAACTTTTCGAAACGTGTAGCGTCTATTGTTGCTTGTTAGCAAGGACTGGATAACAGAACTTTGGAGAAAGTCTGTTCAACAACTATCAGTTTACAGTAACACACTTGAAAAACGAGGCAACAGCTGACTAAAAACAAAAGATTTACTTTTTTATAATTGTTCCAAAGAATGCTAATGAAACATCAAAACTGAACAAACAATAACTTGAACGCAACACAAACTAAGAAAATGGAACAAATAATAGTTTGAACAAAACAGAAACGGAGAAAGTGAACAAAAAGTAATAATTGGAACGAATGAAAAAAAGAACAAACGAAAACTGGTAGGACAAATGAATTGATTATTCAGTGGTTGGGAGCAGCATCTGAAGCAAGGCTGCTTGGATCCCTGGCTGCCCCCTCCTCCGAATCTCGATGCTTGTCAGCAGGGTCCACCTAGGCAAAAAAACATGATTCTCATAGTGGCGTCAAAACATTCATAACCAGTATCTTAGGTAACAAAATAATAACAGTAAATTATATCAAGAAGCCGTGATGAACAAAGACTTACTAGGGGCCACCATGCTCATCATTTCTTGTGTGATGCACTACAGGAAGTTAAGACTGAGCAATATTCACAATAGGTAATAGCTAATAAATAAAACACTTAAACATGGCCTCTCAAGATCGTTACAAACTGTAAACATCAAATCTTTTGGTTTCGAGATAGAGTGAATGCAGTGACAGGCTGCCCTGAGAGGCAGCTAATTGTCACAAAACTGTGGACAAAAAGTATCATAATACGTCCAAGTGCAGATCAAAATCGCTCACTCGTGTTCACCAGAAGAAGGCCAGGACTGAGAGTCCAACTGCGAATCAGTAATGTACGGATACATTGGACCAACCAGGTCAGGTACTTCGGTGTCTCACTAGACAATGAATTCACATTCAAGTCACACATACAAACGAAGAAAGAGAAGATGATCGGACTAATTCGTGCCCTACATACATCACTAGGAAGCGGATACGTGAACGTCAATACAAAAATAAGTTATTGTGACACACTCATGATTAAGGCCATGAAGCACGGAAGTATTTGTGGCACAGTATGCCAGACAAAAATAAAAATATCTTAAAGATGCTTGAGACTCATTTCAAAGGAACCCTGTTCGACTAGAACCAGTGACATGCATAGTGAGCTTAATACAGTCATGAGTTGACTGAACAAAGTAGCAGGAAACTGTTCTAAGACGTTGATTTTAGATCAGTCACTACATTTGAAATATACACGAACAGCCCAGAAAAAAGGAAGGCACTAGGCAAGAGTTCCACAAGCAATTAATGAAGCTTTCAAGGTATAGCAATAAAGTATAGCCAGACCAAAGCAGCGCAATAGTGCTGGAGGCCAACGCCCTGATAAAGTCCGACAAGTGCTAAAATGATACTAAGAAGGCAACACATCTCGTATGTATTTAAAAAAACGAAAGAAAAGTATATGGTCAAAAAAAGTAGTCTCCTGTTATCGCATACAGTACAATGTGACACCGCTGAAGATCATCCTATTGGCTATGAAGCTGTAACTAGCGAAACACTGAAATAATTTCTGCTTCGTTATTGGTTAAGTTGTCCTTTCAATGTAATTCCTTCTTCGTAGGTCTGTCTGATGTGGGCGTGGTTATTATTATAGAATTCTCTTTTCTGAAGTTGATGATGTTAATCTAGAAGGGATAGCTAAACTCCTTCCAAGCAGTCTTCTAACTGGGAATTGCGCAGCTCGTTGGTGTACTGCTACTCGGTGAAGAGCTACGTGTGAGTTATAGACATTATGTGATTTCAGCTCTTATGAGTGATCCAAAATTTCCCATTCCCTCCGTGCACAGCTACTCATTCAGCATTCTGCACAAAGTGACTTCATCCCATTCAGGACACCCAACATAGTGTAAAGCAAATATGGAAATATGTGATTTTATGCTAAGTATCAGGGCAAGAGGGATTCTTATGCAGTTAAATTATGGACGTAGCAGCCAAGAAAGACCACACATTTCCTGCGTCTACACATCGTAGCGTGCCACAGTATGCCGCTGCCTCACTGTGAGCCGCAGAGTCCCATGTCACTGGGAGGAGGACTAGCTGGGTATGGCTGTATGGCTGATGAAGCTCACTGCCTGGCTGAAACGAGGCTCATTCCCGCCAGCGAGGCAAGATAAAGTCATCAGTTGCGTCCTGATTAGGCACTGGCCCCTGATACATGTATTCCTGCTCGAGTGAGTTAACTTGGTTGGTGGGTGTGTTTTGCCGTATGAATACTTTCAATACTTTCAAAAGCTGAAAGCAAGGGAAATATCTCAGTAGATGATCTAATTATGAGTAAGAAAATACGAATGCGGCAGAAAAACTTAGTGAACGTCATCCAGATCATCACGAATCCCACACCTACAATTTGTTAGTACAATAGACTACTAGCTCCGTAGATCATTAAGAGACGGAAATAACGAAGGTTGAGTTAAAGAAATTATCCAATGCATCAAAAGAGGCTAGAATGTAATTTTGGTGAACGGCAGAAATTCGACTGTAGGAAAAGCATGAGACGGAAAAAAGTACGGCAAAATGAACTATTATTGAAGAGGAAGGCCCCTGGTTAAAGTTTGCACAGAAGTCAGTTGAATTTGGGTAGAAAAACGTTAAATGAGAATGTATACCTTCCAGAGACCTGGAGATATTAGACTGCTTCAGATAGGATGTGTGTGATAACACATATGATTAGGAACCACATTTTAACTGCATATACAAGTGGAAGAATTAGCAGAAAGGTAAGAAATGAAGGAAATCGGAACTAAATAAGTAAAAAATTCTTCAGTGTCTTTTATTTCAAAGGGAAGTTGAGGCATCCACCACCTGGAAAGGACGAAGTATTGCAAAATAAGGTGAATGGCTGGTTTTGAGAGATGAAATACTGAGAGAATCGTAGGATCAAATGGAGACAAAATAGCAGACGGATGCTGAAGTACAGATGATGTAAAATTGGGAAAACCAGTAGCAAAAATTTGTTAACAAAATATATAAATTTTGATGTCAGGTGGTCTTTTCTGAAGGTATTTTTCCGTAGTATAGCGTTATAGATGAATGAAACGCTGACGGTAAACATTTCAGGGCGGAAAATAATAGATTGATTTGAAATGAGGTATTTAGGAGAGTGCTGAGGATTAAATGGACGGAGCGCGTGGCTTACATGGGCGAACTCAATCGAACTAGAAAGGGGGGGGGGATAAATTTACGACAAATAGTGAAAAAGGGTGGGATCTATTGATAGGATGTCTTATGAAGCTTCAGGGGTCATCAGAGAGATAAAAACGGAATTTTTTAGTGTGAACATAGAGAGACGGGGAGGGGATGTAAAATTGTGCAGGCAGATTTAATCTTCAGCACAATAAGTGGATTGAAATGAGTATTGCTTGTCATAGTTATGAAGAAACAAAGATGTTCTCACAGGTGAGGGTAGTGTGTCGAACTGCATGTGGACATCATTCAGGCAGGAGACCATAAGAGCAACGACTGTTCCACGGATTGATTTTCTAATAGTTCCCTGATATTCATAACAAAACAGTGGATGAGGCTAAATTGGCACACCCTTACACTAAAAAATTTTGTCCCCTACATTCTGCCCGCAGTGGCGACTGAACGTGAGTAATATAGGCGCCGTTCTTACAACTCCCCGAACAGTAGGTTGATTAATACTTTAACATTCAACACACTGTGGTTATCCCATTTCTCTTTAAATTCACTGTTTTCACTTCATACTGTCACATCACATGGTAACACGATACGTTACTTATCTCCTTTTCTGTAAGATTCAGTGAATTATTACTCTGTCACAGAGGTCAAATCTCAGAGAAGATAAACAGAAGTTGCACGGAAGATTATAACCAAACGTCTAAGTATCATGATTGGTTACAGAAATATCAATGAACCTTCCGTCTGCCATCCGACTCACACTCACATACAACTTTGGATGGAACCAAAATCCTCGTTGGCAAGAGAACTACACTGATGTCGTTAAGTCTGTCGGTTTCCGCCATCTGTGTTAAACTGCACGTCGCAATCTCGTCGATATCAATTGTTGGAGAGCTGTACTAGTTTGACTCCATTACCCGTAGCATTGTGCTTCATAGCATGTTTATTCGTGGTATCCATGGTGACACTTAATTCAAGATCCTTGTTACATACCCCATTATACCAGCATACGCTACTCTGGGATACAATTCTCCTAAAGGGTTTCACTATGTCGTTTATACACGTGAATGCATCGAAATATTTTCTTTGACAGAGATATGTCTTCGGAGTAATACTCCTGTTTAGTGCGTAATTGAGCAGACGAACGTGTGCCACTGAGGTCTCGGTTTACATTACTGTAAAGTAGGCTCCTAATTACCCCTCTTCTTGCAAGCAAATGCCTAATGACGCAATATCACCGAAGCAAGAGGTACTTAAGGTCTCTTGCCCCTTGTAGAATAGTTTAGCTGTGGTGCAGTCGGCTTCTTCGTCGAAGTCTTACATTTCTATAAGAGAAAAGCCAGACACAGATGGTATTCCACAGAAAATTGCAACGAGGCGAAGGAGTGATTTGGCTAAGACGTTGTACTTGTCAACAGTATGTGTCCTTTTAAATTTGCATCGGTCGTTCGGATTTAGATTTTCCACGTTTCCATAAATTACATAACTCATTTATCGTCATAGTTGCGTTGAAGATGAGTCAGTTTATATGAGTACATGCCATATCGCAACTAGTAATCACACTACACAGATATCTTCGTTTACAAACTAAAAGTTAACTGCTTGCCTTACACCACTGGTTCAAACCTGCCATATAGATGAACAGATGTGACTCTGGCCAGCAGTAGCATTTTGTCGATTGTGACTCGCAAGGTCTATAATCTATAACTAGCACTACTAAAGTTGCTGCATGGTGCTGTGTTGCTTAAATACAATGAAATGCCAAAGAAAGTTATACACCTGCCTAATATCGTGTGGGGCCCAGCGAGCATTCAAAAGTGCCGCAAAAGGACGTGGCATGCTGTGGAATAATGTCTGAAGTAGTGCTGGAGTGCACTGATCCATGAATCTTGCAGTGCTGTCCGTAAATCCATAAAAGTATGATGGGCTGGAGCTCTCTTGTGAACACCACTTTGTAAGGCATCCCAGATATGCCCAAGAATCTTCATGTCTGAGGAGTCTAGTGGCTAGCGGGAGTGTTTAAACTCAGAAGTCTGTTCCATCAGCCACTCTGTAGCAATTCTGGAAGTGTGGGGTATCGCATTGTCCTGTTTGAATTAACCAAGACCATGCGAAATGGACATGAATGGACGCAGGTGATGAGACAGGATGCTTACGTATGTTCACCCGTCAGAGTCGTATATAGACGTACCAGGGGATCCATATCACTACAACTACACACAAATCGCACTGTAGGAGAGCCTCCACCAGCTTGAACAGTCTCCTACTGACATCCAGGGTTCACTGATTCTTGAGGTTGTCTCCATAACCGTACATGTCCATTCGCTTTCACTGAAGACAATTTTACTCTAGTCTATGAGATTCCAATCCGAAAAGTTATCTGGGTACGCCCCAGACAGCGGTGAGATTCCAACCTGAATGTTGCAATATGTGCGGCCCGACAACCGGAAATAATGCTGTGTGTAACATTTTCTTTTATAGCAAGACTCCTTTGGTCGTCATCCGTTTCACCCTTACACCACTGTGATACGTCGAAATTATTATACACCCCGTTTTTATTGGCCTTCGTAGGAAGACATCCTCGGTTTAGATTTCACCAAGTTAGTGTTCTTCCGCACAGGGCGAGAGCTTCTTCTAATAGTCTTCGTACTTGCCAACCCTAACTTCTACCAGCGAAGTCATCGGATTTCTATCCAATTGAGAATGTCCGGAGTATGATGGCCATGAACCTGAAACCAGCTGACAAATTATCACGCCCTAACGCACCAACTGGAAACGTTATCTTTCAGCAGGACATCCGACAAGCATGTCAATCAATCCCAAGGCCAATAATCGTTTGCAAATAGTCCAGAGGCATACCAACGCATTATTGACTTGCTCAATTTTTTAAGGTCTTCCTCTTCAATGAATCACCCAATTTTAGGAAATTGCGATCATTTTACTGCCTGCTCATGTACATCACGTATACCGATTTCTGTCCCATTCGTATAGTTCCTTTGTGGTGAGTCGTTTTTGTCTTAGAGCGTATAACTGGTTTCTAATATAGTGAATCCCTAGTTTAGTCCTTCTTGAAAACAAGACAGTCGTTTACTCTTTGCAGTCATGGAAGATGTCCAGATTGAGAGAGGTATGTGAAAATTAAAGTTTGGCACATCGGCAGGTTCAGCAATAGAGACAGTTATGAGATGTTGCTGCCTTTTCTTCGCTCCAAACCGAGTGTCCGTTTATTCCAGCTAGTTCTTCATTACACTAATAACAATAACCTACCTGAGCGGGATCTTCCTGCTGATGATGAACAAATTCGATCTCTGGTTTCTTGGCAGTAATCTCAGTTTCCCCAGTCAGTTCTGAAGCGTCGTCCTGAATCGGTGGAGTTTCCTCTGGCACAACCGTCACACTGAAGCGCCCAGTGACACGGACCTGTGGGTGGTTTCATTTTACCATCACTGACTCAGCTACAAAGACATGTGTCTGACACATAAAGAATCTTACACAATGACATCATTTTCTTAAATAGATTATGTATTAAGTATGCATTCCTATGTGTAGCTTATAATAAAAGTGAAGAAGCGTGCTACAGATGTCTGTCAAAAAGTGAGGTATCACACATTGTACAGAACTGAGAGGTCCATATATATAAAGGCGTGGGAACGTTTTATGAGGCAAACTCATCAGAATTATATGTAGGTTGACATGTCTACTGGTGAGGCAGCGAGAAATAGTTAATCGGGTACTTCAAAGTAAACATTTTTAAGATATGCAGGAGTAGGAATATAAGAAACAGGTACACGCAGCGATACATAATGGTTCTACTATGCAGAAGAATCATACCTGCTAAGAGAGTGATGATCTAAAAATATGGGGCATCGTCTGTCATCTGTTTGGTATGCAATGTTTGTGGTGGTTTTTCGTTTACAGTATACAATAAAGCACATACAGACGTACACCAAATACATAGTAAAGTACCCAGTCAACAGTAAACAAGGGAGTTTTCTCTAGAAAATGTTGATTTCATTATTTATTACTACTCTGAAGCATGTGATAAACTTACATAATATGTACAACAATGGTTATATTCTTTGGAGTTAGTAATAGTATATTTATCAGTTATCCAGATAATTAATTACTCTTTTAAATAAAAGTGTTTAATCACATATAAGAGGTTCATATGCCTTTCACTCCATTGTGTCATGGAACCCGAACTTGAATGATTGCTATGCAGTTTTTAATGGTGTACTTCGTATTCACTCCTAAAACGTTACATCCGCTTGACCCTGCATATATTGTTCCTCTTCTTAATTGATAATTTCTAATAAGGCTGACATCTTACGCTTTATCTCAATGAAATACAATTACTTAGGAATGTATGATGGGTATTCACCTGGTGTAGTAGTTTATTTCTCATCAACTGTTCTCTTTTAATAAATCTTTTCTGTTTACATTTATATTACGCTTTAGAACTCAACCAGTGATAATCTAGTGACATCGCTGCGTTATCACCTGGAACTATTTTGTGTACATTTGTACGTGCCACCCTCTTCAGTCAAATCGTTGGCTGATAAGTATGAGGAGCGCTGTTAGCCTTACCCCATCTGTTCCAGATCGCCTCATTCCGTAAAGTGTTGACTTCCCTAGGATATCAGATAGCCAATGTATCCTCTTCACCCGCACAGTTATTAATCTCAAAAGGTATTATCTGACGTCTATCTAGCAGCGCAACTATTGCAAGGCACAACAGTATTTGGAAAGTGCCTGCTATGTCAGCCGCCATGAAAGAAGCGTGTCTCGCTGGGACGTAACGCACCATCGTTGACGTGGTCATTATAAAAATCGTTCTAGATATGGGAATGGACTATGAGTGAAACAGCATGTGTTCTTTCCTACTGGATGCATCCTGTCCATAGCTTAACAGAACATGCGAAATCCGTAATGCTGATCACACAACTTTCCGTCTCCTGCTAAATTATTCATTTACACTGGTTTCGTCCTTGAAATGGACACTTGTCACACATAATACTCTCCTGCGGCTAAGAAGCGCAATGTACTAGCAGAGACTACCATGTATGTCCTGTTTCGCAGATAGTTTTCTTCGGATTACGTGGTTACAAAGATCGTTATAGAGTTTGCCCCTGGGACGTTGCTCAGGCTGTGACAGAAGGTAAGCCACAACATTGTTACATCCACACTTCAAACATTTTAACATCGAAGGCAGACTATTATTCTCAGAAGAAAACAAAATATATGCCGTATTTCTTGTTATAACTTGTTATTCAATAATAACATCGTAATACAACAGTAATCATCTTTAACTTCGGTATAAACAATGATGAATACCGGTATGGACGTACAGACTGGATGGCATATGGTTCAGTTCTGCTAGTAAGTCTGTCAGAAGCTGTACAGAGATGACTACGTTGCCCTTCATTCGCTCTTTCTTTATGGCTTTTGCCATTGATTCCACTTGACCTTTGCCAACTGCACATATGCTCTTAAAATTTCTTATGCTCTTGCAGTCTACTCACCCACATACTCTGCATCAATTATGTAACTACAGGATCACGTCAATCTCAGCATTAGAACAATTGTTCTCAGTATCACAATAGGGCAAAACAGACCTCACCAATGTATAACTGAAGCACTTTGTGTGTGAGATATTTTCGAAGGTAGATGAAGAGATCCCGTGCAGTGTCTTTGTGACTGTCATAGACCATTTCATAAGTTCATTTCGAAACTTACTGAATTTTCACAAGAAATCGAACAATCGTAGCCGTTATCAAACATACTGAATTGGTGTAATAGTGATTCCGTTTCTATCGTCTGTGTTAAGTGGCACATTAACCTTCTCGTCGCCAACAATCGTTGTTGTGCTGTCTTCATTTCTGTGCGCTTTACCTGTCCCTTACTCCTACATAACATGTTAATTTATGGTATTTACACTCATTTGTTTCCAGCTCTTGGCGTCATATCCCATGACATATCCGATTCAAGGGAGTAGTTCAACTGACATAAACTGGTTCAAATTTCTCTGAACACTGCGAGACTTAATTGCTGAGGTTATCAGTCGTCTAGGACTTAGAAGTAGATAAACCTAATTAGCTTAAGGACATCACACACATTCATGCCATGGGCAGGATTCGAACCTGTAGCGCCTAGAGCCGCTCGGCCACACCGGCCGGCTAGTTCAACAAACAGATCTGCCGAATGTCGCTTACACAATTATAGAAGTGTATCACACTTTTCGCTGTAATACTTACAGGTCTTCTCAGTAATATCTCTGTTTAGTGGGTGTTGGCGAGACGAGTCTCTGCATCTGCGGTCGACTTTTACAGTACAGTGAGGTGGGTAGCCGATGTCATCTGTTCTTTCCATAAAATGGAATAGGACGCAATCCACTGATAACAACAGATCAAGTTAAGCTTAGTTGCAAGCCACATTAAGTCCAAATTTGGTGCAGTTGTATGTTTGAGTAAAGTATTACATCTTTCTGAAAGACACAAGGTAAACAAAGATGTATTTCCGAAACAAACTGCAACTTGATGAGTTGGTTCAGACAAAGGACTGGCAATCAGTATGCACTCTGTTAATTTAGCTTTTGCCAGCCGTATTTAAGTTTTCCAGGTTTCCATATATGGCTTAACACTGTTCTCATCATAGTCGCGTTAACACTGAGACAACCGATGTCAGTCGAAATTCGAAATCTCACAACGTGTATACTGCCTTCATCACATACTGTACGTCAGCTACTAATTTTACACGTTTACCTCGAGCTTACGACACCGATGGACAAAAGAAGAGCATTAGAGTTCGGTCAATTGTGAATCACCACGACTGTGGTCTATAATCTGTGCATCTCAAGTCCTTTTAGGCTGACATATGTCACGCTAGGGATATTCCGAACTCATGGCAATTTTACAAGTCAAGCTTACTGTATCTCTGTATTATTTCGTTCGAGCTTAAGTTTACTCTAACGTCTTATAATCAATGGCCTTCAGTACAACTGGGTTGTAATAAAGTTATTCCCTAGTATAGTCGTTCATGGAAATATGACGGTCGACTCCTTTTTATAGTATGACGTCATATCTGGAGCGAAAGAGAATAAAAAAAAAAAAACCTCAGAGTGGGTGATTCTGCAATTCATTCGGTGGAGGTGTAATTGGCTTTTCTCCGCTGCCACCCTGGCAGGCCGTTTCTTCATGCTAGCTATTCATGGTAGTAATGATACTGACTTACCTCAATACGGCCCTCCTGCGGCTCATAGTCTATCTTTGGTTCCATTGCGAAAATTTCAGGTTCAGCACAAATTCCACAAGTGTGGTCCTCAGAACGTGGAATATCTCCAGCCCCCTCTTCCTCGCCGAAGTCCCAACTGAACTCGACCTGTGGGGGGTTTGAGATTATCGTCGCTGACTCGGCTGGAATGGCTTATGTCTAAAGGACAGTTATCTTTAGACACCTGACTCAGCATTCTTAAACAGATTACATATTAAGTAAACAAGCCATAACCATAGAATGCTGTGAACTTGAAATACAGTTCCTTTAGTGTGTATTGAAATTGTAAGATATGTTCAGGTTAGGATAGAAGAAGCAGAGCATTGCTGATACTGTGCGTTGACCAGTTACTGTATACGAGAGTCACGTCTTCGTTGTTCTTCGTTTTCCTTGTTGTTCAAGTTTATACCTAATCTTTCCTTCCCACAGTTATATCCTTGTGTGCGACCGTGGACTTAACTTTGGGTTTTGTAAAAAGTTGAGGGTAGTGTTATTGATCTGTAATAGAATGAATCCCTCACATTATTCTTCATGTAAATGTGAGTGTCAATTGGAGTCTCTCATGTATTGAAAGAAACTACGAAGCTGAAGCGGTTCTCAATAATATTATCTGCCAGTGTAGCTGAATCCGCAGTGCATCTGAGATACAAACTGCTCATTTTTCATGACAGTAGTGATATTGACTCACATCAAGGTGCTCCTCGTGTTTCTTCTGTCGTCTCTTCCTGCGGTTGCGAGCTTGTGCAGGCAGCTGGCAGTCGTGTGCATCAAACGGTGGAATTTCTTCTGCCACGTTTTGCACCTTGAAACGCCCAAACACACGAACCTGTGGAAGTTTCGTTTTTATCATCATTAATTCAGGGAAGACGTCATTGACCTTTCGTACCTAAAGGTTTACATATGTGATCTTTGATAATTAAACGGATTATAAATTAAATATGCAGCAGATAAATGTAGCTGTTAATGAATTTGAACACGGTGCTATTCATGTGTGCTAAAATTTAACCTATCGAATTATGTAGAGAAGTGATAGGTGCAAGTGTGAAAAGGCAAGAAAAGATGTTTATGGAGTGCACTTAGTAGAATTAGATGTAGCTTGGTACGACCCTTGCTAAGGCATCCAGGAACAGTTAACCAGGCACTTGGAAGGTGAAACTGAGGAAATATGCAAATCTCGGAATAGAAGAGTCAGCTTATTGCCGCCGTAGCGTGACAAGATTAAACCCTTGCGAACAGTGATAACAGTCAGGAAACTTGTGATCTAAAAACGCCATTAATTGCGTATGGTATGTTTCAAATGTACCGTTTGTGACGATTTTTTCTTGTTTAATAGTTACGACACTACACCATATAAATTTGAAGTGCAAGCACATTCTGAAATACGCAGGGAATTGCCAGTGAGAGAGTTTACTAACGGAAATGTAAGTTTATTTTCATAACTCTCCCTGTTTCCACAGTAATGTCTCTTAGATTATTCTCCCCATCATCACATGTATTCACGTTTTTGATGGCGACCTGTCAGCATTGAAAAACTACAGGGGGACTCTACGGCTGCATTGTCATCTTTAGTTTAAGAGTCTCCGCTCTATAAGTCCCTTTCTAACACCTCTCCGTGTGGTCTGCAGCCGTTTTTATTTTCTTATCAACTATTATCAACTATTTTTCAAATTTCTAAACCTTCACCAGCATGGCCTCTCGGTAAGCGTGACAGACTTCGGAACTGTAATCTACGTTACATCACACTGGTAACGTGAAAATTTTTATACGATGTATTCGTACTACTTTTTCAGGTTACTGCACACAAATTGCGATTTCGACTTTTTTTTTACAATGGCACGCATTTATACAAGTGTATGGAAGTGCTTAGTTTTATGCACAGGTACTCAAACTAACTCTCCCTACGGACGTATCTTGTGTGCTGGACGTTGAGGTATCGCGTCGAAAACCCTTGGGAGAACTCGGAGGACTTAATTAACTGTTAACATTCGTTTTTCATTTGGTGAAGCTCGAGCTCCGAAGAACGGTATTACGTGTCAGGCGAGTGTACATTCCGAACCCCGAGCAAATTTACAGGGGAAGCTTAGTGCCCGAGTACTATAATTGCGTGTCACCTTACATTTACGTTAGAATCTTGTAAAACAATGCACGATAGTCATACTGGATTGTAATCAGATGTATTTCTAATTTAGTCCTTCATCTACAAATGAAAGTTATCCAACAGAGTCATTGATTCTGCAAAGGATACAATTTGAACTTTATCTGGTAGTACTGATACTGGCTTACCTCTGTAAAACCGTCCTTCAGCGTACAGTCCACACTCTTCTCTCCATCCTTAATGGGACTGGCGGATTCTGGGGTCCATTGGCAGGGAAATATCTCGAAGACAGACGGAACTTCCGCCACCCTCCTATTTCTCAAGCGGGCATACACCTGAAAGTGTGAGTGGTTTATTTTTAATATTACGACTCATACGGGATGTTATATTTGTAATAAATGCGAATATTCTAGACACTTGTCTTACCAGTCTGGAACAGATTTTTATAAAGTAAGCAATCCATATCGGTGACGTTTAGAGTGCGACGAGTGGTGCTACGTAAGGCGGATATAAGTTAAGAAAAATAAGACATCAAATGAATTGGACAACTGGCAGCAACAAAATGGAAAAGTGAAGTATGACCTTTATGGAAAGTGCTAAACAGAATGATAGGCACGTTAATGCCGCTACTGCTACGGAATCCTGTAATATTTAAGCAGACAATTGAAAGGAATGAACTGTATGTACACAAAACGTTTAAGATATGTGAAGCTAATTTGCATAGAAATATACACGAAACACCTAGTGATAGACAGGGTGTTACAAAAAGTTACGGCCAACCTTTCAGGAAACATTCCTCACACACAAAGAAAGAAAATATGTTATGTGGACATGTGTCGGGAAACGCTTACTTTCCATGTTAGAGCTAATTTTATTACTTCTCTTCAAATCACATTAATCATGGAATGGAAACACACAGTAACAGAACGTACCAGCGTGACTTCAATCACTTTGTCACAGGAAATGTTCAAAATGTCCTCCGTTAGCGAGAATACATGCATCCACCCTCCGACGCATGGAATCCCTGATGCGCTGATGCAGCGCTGGAGAATGGCGTATTGTATCACAGCCGTCCACAATACGAGCACGAAGAGTCTCTACATTTGGTACTGGGGTTGCGCAGACAAGAGCTTTCAAATTCCCCCATGAATGAAAGTCAAGGGAATTGAGGTCAGGAGAGCGTGAAGGCCATGGAATTAGTCCGCCTCTACCAATCCATCGGTAACCGAATCTGTTGTCGAGAAGCGTACGAACACTTCGACTGAAATGTGCAGGAGCTCCATCGTGCATGAACCACATGTTGTGTCGTACTTGTGAAGGCACATGCTCTAGCAACACAGGTAGAGTATCCCGTATGAAATCATGATAACGAGCTCCATTGAGTGAAGGTGGAAGAACATGGGGTCCAATGAAGGCATCACCAACAATGCCTGCCCAAACGTTCCCAGAAAATCTGTGTTGATGACGTGATTGCACAATTGCCACACATCTTGGTTGTGAAAATTTACTATTTGATCTCGTTGGAATGAAGCCTCATCCGTAAAGAGAACATTTGCACTGAAATAAGGATTGACACATTGTTGGATGAACCATTCGCACAAGTGTACCAGTGGAGCCCAGTCAGCTGCTGATAGTGCCTGCACATGATGTACATGGTACGGAAACAACTGGTTCTCCCGTAGCACTCTCCATACAGTGACGTGGTCAACGTTACCTTGTACAGCAGCAACTTCTCTGGCGCTGACAGTAGGGTTATCGTCAACTGCACGAAGAATGGCCTCGTCCATCACAGGTGACCTCGTCGTTCTAGGTCTTGCCCAGTCGCGAGTCATAGGCTGGAATGTTCCGTGCTCCCTAAGACGCCGATCAATTGCTCCTAACGTCTTCCTGTCGGAACACCTTCGTTCTGGAAATCTGTCTCGATACAAACGTACCGCGCCACGGCTACTGCTCCGTGCTAATAAAAAAAATGGTTCAAATGGCTCTGAGCACTACGGGACTTAACTTCTGTGGTCATCAGTCCCCTAGAACTTAGAACTACTTAAACCTAACTAACCTAAGGACATCACAAACATCCATGCCCGAGGCAGGATTCGAACCTGCGACCATAGCAGTCTCGCGGTTCCGGACTGCGCGCCTAGAACCACTAGACCACCGCGGCCGGCCCGTGCTAATCCATACATCAAATGGGCATCTGCCAACTCCGCATTTGTAAACATTGCACTGACTGCAAAACCACGTTCGTTATGAACACCAACCTGTTGATGCTACGTACTGATGTGCTTGATGCTAGTACTGTAGAGAAATGAGTCGCATGTCAATACAAGCAACGAAGTCAACATTACCTTCCTTCAATTGGACCAACTGGTGGTGAATCGAGGAAGTACAGTACATACTGACGAAACTAAAATGATCTCTAGCATGGAAATTAAGTATTCCCGAACACATGTCCACATAACATCTTTTCTCTATTAGTGTGTGAGGAACGTTTCCTGAAAGGTTGGCCGTAGCTTTTTTTTACTCCCTGTATGAAGGTCAGAATAAGTTAGACTAAGAATCGAATACGGGACCTTTGCCGTTCTTTGAATGCGGAACTTAGGAGATGAGTTATTGGTGGACGTACAGCTGTGAGGACAGGTCGTGTTTCGTGTTTTGTTAGTTTTGTCGAGATAGCACGTGCCCACGGAATTCCGAGTTCCCGAGTTCGAGACACGTTGCTGCATACAATTTTAATTTGCCACTAAATTTCAGATATGTAGCAGTTATAAACATAAAAGCTTCTTAACGAAAGTGTAGCTTTATGGTGATAATACTACTCTAAATTCTCTGCGAATCAAATTGAATTAACATTATATCCTATGCAGTTGTTAACAACATATAAGTCAGATTTTCTGAGATTAATTGTTGCAAGAAAAGTATGAAGCCACGTATAATACATTCAGACTCATCACGCGATTTTCTGTATTAGTATCTCTACGTTTGCAGTTGCTCCAAATTTATTAATTCTACCTTTCGTTTGCCAGTTAACGCCCGTAATATTAGACACATTTCTGTCTATGGACACTGTAATTTTATTTAGTTATTGTCCTGTTATATGCCGTTTTCTTAGACTTGGTGCGTATCTAGGAATGTGTTCTGGTCTGCCAGTTACAGAATTGCTTTCTAATACGTAATTCGCTATCAGTTTTTTTATAACATTTTCGTGCCAAATGTATATCATCTTATGTTTTTGTATCGTTCCAGCATCTATGCTGCAGTTGAACAAGAGCTGTAGTTGTCCATTAAACAGTGTAGTCGCGCTGTCAGTGGAACAACGTGAATACATTGGTATGCGACAGTTCATTCAGCGAAATTATCTCTATTCATAAGCTCAAGGAGCGTTCTGATGTATACGCCATGAACGTTTAGCCAGTAGATGCTTCCAATTCCCAAAGGATTTCAGATAATCTATGTTCGAACACCTCCCCTTCCCCAGCGCAACACTAAACTCTAAGGCTATAATCCAAAGATTCATTCATCCTATGTCCCTCTTAGATCACATTTCGTGCTGAGTTGACGATATCATCACACACAAATCACAAAGTTGGCGTGGTGTAATTGTGGACTGGGACAGTCAATGTCATATTTGTGATGAAACGCTTGTATTCTGTCTACCACATTAAGGTCGATCACGGAAATTCTGAAAATTCATTGCACCCTTATGACTGTTAAATGAGCGCACTTGCCCTGTTTACGTTGCTAATGTCAAAACTGGTTACAAGGAATGGTTGTCTGAGACGTAGTTAAGGCATTCAGCGGGGGTATACGCCTATAAACCTTTCATCGCTCTGGTTCGCTGTCTTCAGACTTCGAAATTTGAAATTAGCGCCTCGCTGTTTGGTGCCTACAGTCAAGGAGTAGTCTGTGGCGTATAATATTTCCGGTTTGTTTCCATCCTTGAGTCATCATTCCAACGTTCGTCCTGAGCAACGTCTAAAAATTAAATGTTGCTTTAAGCAACATCATCAGATTTCCGGACCACCTCGGACATCTGCCTCAATCTGACAAGGTAATTCTGCCTCTGCTACAGTCGTCAATTAAACAAAGTCTATAAGGGAGCTACCTAAGGTCTAGATCAGAGAATTCAAATCCATGTCTCTCTGCAAGATCTTGTAAGAGACACACCGACACAGGAAAGGTAGTAAATCATTATCAAACATGTCCAAAAACGAAAACCTTAGGGATAGATAGTGACGGAAAGTAATGTAGATACCAAATTATAAATGGGCTAGAAGATCTGCTCATTATTTGTGTATTTGTTTAACCATATCATCAGTAAGGTATGAGGAACTTCAAAGGAAGGAAATCTGGAGTTAATGTAGAGAGAATTACTCCATTGTATCGCACTTAAAGATAATACTGTATCAAAGACAATTAGTGGAAACCGTATGTAAAACACACTTTAAAATATTTCAGCAATTGTAAGAAAGGCTGAAGATGAATAAATAGCCAAAAGCCAAATCTATCATTAGAAGCACGTCAGAAAAGTGGAGGTCGTCTAACATCGTAAATGAGAGAGATTAAACAAACAGAGTTCATGACTATTATATAGGGACCTTAATTTCTGAAGGCAGCATATGAACGATAGTAACAGAAAAAAATAACAGTCTCAGCTAAGGCTGCTATCGATGAAGAAGACAAGTACTAGGGAAAAAAATCGTTTATTATACAAGAGAATTGAGGTATAAGTCAAGACGATCCTCTGTAGTCGTGTAGTGCAGAATAGAGATAAAAAAAATAAACCTTTGCTAAGGCGTTCATTCTGGATGTGCTCCTACATGGCTGGGAAAGCTGATCATTCTGGAAGTCAGACAGAAGGCGCTTCGAACCGAATGAAATGTTGAAATTCGTAGAAGAGGCTGATAAGCTGCTGGACAGATAGAGAAATTAGCGAAGATGTTCTGCAAGAGACCAATGAACAGAGAACCCCCTCAGAGACCACCCAAAAAAAGAAGAGAAATGGCGTTGGACATTTATTGAGGGAATAACAAGTTATCAACATGTAGGAACGAAGGAGTTGGAGAGAAATTCGAGTCCCGGTACAGAAGTCCAGTAGATGAAAATTCAAAGACATTAACAAAACTACAAAATTATCAATAAATGAAAAGAACAACACAAAGTAGGGGAGAATTGTAACAGTGTCTGGTACAGCCTCTAGAAGATGACTGTAAGGAGCTTGTCACGTATTTTGTTACTTGTTCATTTCCATTTATTCCCGCAGCTTCATCTCGCTATTGGAACAAAGAAAGTATTTGTCTGATCCTCGAATCGGTCGTGGAATGGCTAGAAACCATCAAGTAAGCATGATGGTGGGCGGGAGCAAGTGGGGTTTTACGCATAGAACTCATAAATGAGCCCACAGATCAATCCATGAGCATTCCCTCCCATCAGGACTATAATTTCCTTAAAGTTTGCTACATTCAGTTTGCTGCCATCATCCTGCTGAGATCTCGTATGCTTTTGACGAATGAGATGAATCCGAGGGCTCATAAAGAACACGAAAATTGCAAGCCGCCCTAGACTGCAGAAAACTAAATGTTCACTAAACGCAGATCCTCATTAATGACGTCCTGAAATGAATGTTCTGTCCAATAACTCTGGATAATTGCATGATGTCAGAAATGGGAAAACACGTTACACTTCTCAGAGATGCGCCCATGGAAGAATACTGATAACGTAAATAAGCCTAAAACGTATTGGAATCTACTGTGCCACTATTTTATGACCGCTTAGTTTGCGGCAGTGTGACTTGTCTGAGTCATGTGTACTAAGAGAAGTGAAATTATACAATATAAAGTATAAAGTTTTCCTAAAATAATTGACCGTCCGCCAATTGCTACTCCTAAATATTGTCAAAACGAACGGGGTTTAATCCTTCCAGACTGATGTTTTAACGATTTCACCGACATAAGTGTATCAGTAACGTCTAAATGTAATTTTCGGGTGCGTTCCAATGCACCTTGTTTCACTATTTCTCAAAGACAACATGCCGGTGTCCCCAGCGTTTTAACTGATCGTAACATTGCGTATAGTAACTGCCTCCTAGTACTGCGAATTTAAGTGTATAGCCTTCTTCCATCAGACCGTTAACATCTACATACGTGTAATACAATATACAGACTCCGTATGAACACAGATTGTGTAAATGCTTGTTATATTTGTGTCAATGGGCTAAAATGACAATTGCAAAAGTTTGTCTCTCCTGTGCATGAATCTCAATGTGCGACCAACGAAAATATGGATAACATGCGATATAAGGAAACGCTAGTGGGTCTGCGATTTTCATACACCTTGGAGTTGCTCAATGCTCACCTTCTCCATGTCCACTTTCCGTTTATCATCATAGACTTCTGTCAAATGCGCTTTCTTTGATTTGCCCCCAAAACGATGTGTCTTCTTCCTGCAGGGAAGACACAGACAGCATAAAATGCTGTATAGTACCTGTGAACACAAAAGAACGTTACAACACATGTGACTCAGAGTTAATACATTAAGTCAGCAAAATTACGCCACCTCAAACTTTTAATGCAGAGGAGTCAGAAGTTGGTAATTTTTTGTTGAATTGACCCTTTCCTCAGTCTGTCGGAAAAAATAACCTACAACAGTAAAATATCACACGAAGACTGTTGGAAGCTCACGGACCATTTCCTTCCTTCCTCTATTCAAGTTGAACAATGAGTCCTTCTTGTCATATCGTGAGGCAGGCACACCAGCGGTGTTCAGGACTTTCACGACCAATGACAGACGCTATCAAGACACACAAAACATCTGAAGCATCATATTAACAACCGAGGTACCGTCCCCCACCAAACCTCGGTTATACATGAGAGATTTAAGAAATGGTATTGTAGGCATTATTACTTATCGCGGTTTTCAGGATCATTCTGTGGAGTGTTCATTCGTCCATAGACAATAGAGTCTGCCAAGAGATTTCGTATCCAAATATAACCGCAACTTGTGTTTTCGAAACGTTGTTCGCGGTAGACTGGCGTATCGGAAGAATCTTAAGAAAATTTAGCTCTTCAACAAAAGAAGTGACATATAAAACGCTTGTTCCCCGATTTTTGAGTATTGTTCATCTACCTGGGATCCCTGTCAGGTAGGACTGATAGATTAGATAGAGAAGATCTAACGAAGAGCTGCACGTTTCATGACGATATCGTTTAGCTGGCGAGATAGCGTTATGGAGACGCTAAACAAACCCCACTGGCAGACGTTACAAGAGAGTCGTTGTACATCACGGTGAGATTTGCTATTGAAATTTCCGGACAACACTTTTCAGGAGGAGTCGGACAATGTATTACTTCCCACCAAACACATCACGCGTATTGACTACTGGAGAAAATTCGAGAAATTATAGCCAATACAGAGGCTTCGCGACAATCATTCTTCCCAATGAGACAGGTTGGAGGGATCGAATAGTGGTACCGAAAGTACCCTCCGACACACACCATTAGGTGGCTTGCGGAGTATGATGTAGACGTAGGGGTATATATGAACTGTAGAGCGTTCTTTTTTATCAGGTCGAGCAGACCAGAGTGGAAAGGCGGTGTCCCTGTCCTGCCGTGGAAAGAAGACACTTTTTCGGAAGCAATGATCACGCCTCTACTGTAAGACTGTAGATATCGGTAGCACATATACAATTACGTTTTGTATCATTCAGCATGTTATCGGCACATTGATCCCTGTAAAGCAATATAAACGAAGGGGATTGAAATACTTGAATAAATCTCTGGTGTTCTCTGGGACTCTCAACGGTTACATGTCAAGTTGGGGAAATGCGATCCAAGAGGAAAACTTCCTATCTGAGCAAAAAAGACGAATACGCTCCTCTTTTAAGTGACTCTGACTGAAGTGTGATGTACCAGTTGCCTCAGCACTTATAAATTTTTCCCAAATGTTTCGCGTGGGATCATAAAGGCATTCTTTTTAAAATGCAACTCATCACTCATTGACAAAACATAATCTAACTGTAACTCACTCACACTCACTAGTCCTTCGCTGTAACCGCTCATACTCATTCACTCCCACTTACTCGTTATCACTGTCTGATGCATCCCAGCTCGTTGACATTATCTCTTTGTGTATCTCTGTCACTGTCTCATGTCTCACAGCCACTTACTCCTTCGTGCTGCCCTACTACTACTGCTTACCCTCGCTGTAGTTGTTTGCCACTTGCCACTTATTCCTACTACCTTATTCACACCTTCCCAGAACTCTTCTGATGACCATGAAGAAACCTTACCCGTGCTATGCTACTTTATAAACTACGTTATCGGCTCGCACCGTTTTACGCTTCTTCGTTCCAGGTTAACAGCTCTGTGATATGGCGGAATACGGAATCCTCACACATGACTGCGCAGGATTGAATAGCGCATATGCACTGTAAGATCTCTTTATCTTGAGACGACATCCTGCACCGCTGTAAGACAGATGCTAAAACTAACAGGCTGCAAAAAAATAGAACTGGATAATTTATTGTGAAACGATGAATACAATTAAGTTGTCCGCTGTTTGGAATACAAGAAGATAACTCTTAAATATTAATTGGAACCCGGACAAGATGTTAGATGTTGGTGTTGACAACGAGGTTTTTCTTACGACTCTAGTGCCCCTATTCCATCACTAGTCATAGTATCTGACCATATCCTGTGATCACCGTTTCAGCTGAAACAGCTAAAGTGAATGCTAAAGCCCTCGACGGACGCTTTCCTAGGAGTGGATCATAATAACTATCCTACGCTGTGGAACATGTCAAGTCGTGTGTTGACAACATTTCCACAAATATTAAAAGGTACCTGTATGGGACTTTGCTTCTTCACTGAACAATTCAAATAATGCTTACAACTCTTTGACCTAAAGCAATGTCGGAAGTACAACGTCGTCTTGAGCCAGACGAACGCTTGAAAGTTTTATTAAGACCCATTTGATCATGGTGTTGACTCATCGTCCAGTCATTCCAGCACTCAATCAATCTCCGGATCACATAACATAACCGACATTGCAGTTGGAGAAATCGCGCATGGCAGAGCACGCGCTTCGTTACACCGACAACATAGTAAAATAGGCCGACAGTGACTTTCTGGCTGTAGAAAATAGCTATCACACCCGCTTGTTCAGAGAAGCTATAGTAATACACAGAGGCGAGACTAGGTTCAGCAAGAATGAACAAATCATCAAGGTAAACGGATCCTGGATTTCCGAGTTGCAGCGTATGACCTTTGCAGATAGCAAGAGGAGTAGCGCACCGCAAATGACCGCAGAGAAGCACTAGGTCGTTGGCGAACCAGTTACATTTTGACTGAGGTCGCGAGCTCGGCTCCAGTCCACCACCAGCAATGGAGGATGAAGCTACGACAATGTCAACCACTCGTACTGGCGAAACGTCGGAAAATCATCAGACAAACGTCGGCCGAAGAGTCCGAGAAAGAACCCAGAAGGCAGCTTGTCAACAAGTGGCGATGCAAGCCTTAACAATTTTGAAGTGTGTTTAGTTCATATTTTGACATTGTACTCTACTATAGTAACTCCAACACGATGCTCCTTTTTGGATACTCATAATAGAAGAACACACCACTTAACGAACAAATCTGTTTGTTAACTGTTATGTTTTTCTATGTTGACGCAATATAGAATTTGTAATTTGTAATGTATGATATCAAACGTCGTAATTCCAACGGTGCTTGTCGTATTCTGATGTCTCTTCCCCACAAAAGCGGCTCCGAGGGGGCCTTTACGTTATGCTCGTCAACAGATGCCAAGATTTCTGTTTAATACTGCATGACGAATAAAGATCAGATTATTTCCCTTATGTTCTGGCAACAAACTTACAGTAAGAGGCGTAAAATAGTTTCTTATCAGCTTTTCGAACATCAACAAAGAAAAGTGTCACCCCTTCAAAAAATAATGAAGAACACGATAGTCATGGTGTTAGAAAAGGATACAGCACACGTATCCTATCACACTTCTTCAGGGTACTAGATGTGACTGATCTCTCTATCCCAAAAACGACATGGTTCTTCGTTACTGGTTGACGACTCTGTGACATACTGAAATACGAAATCCTCACAAATTATTGCATAACGTCCACTAGCGCTTAAGGATACAGGGTAATTTTCCGGCTCAATATTACGTAAAAATCAACACCTACTTCTTTCAGGCACTATATGTAATGCATATGTTTTACTGATCTTTTGTCAATATCAGGTAATGCAGCACACTGTCTAAACAAATTAAAAGTATTTGGAATATTTTTGAGACTGCTTTGGATCATTAAAAAGATTATAAAAAATTAATGCATTCTTTTTTCCAAAATGGTTCCTCATATTGAGGTACAATTTAAGCCAACGTTATAAATATGAAGGAGATCAGATTTTTACCAGATCCGCTTGACATGATGGCTGAGGTACTAGACCTGTTTAATTCCACCTCTTATAGATATTACAAAGATAAAAAAATACCACATATTACTTTTTAGTTTTTATAATTTTTTCCCAATAAAAATGTTATTTTTTCTATAATTTACTTGATTATGCAATAAAGGTTAAGTCAACTACATAAGTATGGAGTATTGCAAGACATTTTCTAAGCAAAACGCTGTCACTCAGATCTCTAACAATTAGTTTCATTTCATTCGTAACAAGCTCAAGAAGAGAATGCTTATGATGGTATATTTGACCACTTTCTTTTGCTTTATGGTAACTACACCAAGAATCTGCTTCTTTAGGCTAAAGTCTGTGAACAGGGCGGTCATCTGTCGACAACTTATGGAAGTACGTGCCCCTTCAGCTTTTCTCATTGCCGTAACATCATTCAGAGGTGCAGTTCGTCTAATGGCCAGTCCATAGTACCTCTGAAGAAGGTCTGTTTCAGTTTTTGTCAATCTGCCTCGGCCAGACACAGATTTTCCATCAAATAGAAACTTTACTTTCATTTCTCTTCGTAGCTTCCCCAACCTAGCACCCATCCTCTTTGGCACTTGCCAACGTATTACCAACGTATCACCATAAACATTGAACTCATTAATGTTAATGAAAACTTTAGAGTCCCCTTCGCCTAGGTACTTCGTATATGTAACGTTGTATTCAAGCACCAACCTCTGAATCATTTTAGAACTCCATCACACTCCATACTTCCACTGTAAGCATCATAATTCTTAGAACATTGATGTTCAATATGTCATTCAGTGTTACCATGGCAGGTGTGGTAGTACTTACATAAGCACTCAACATCAACTACTTTTCCATTCTCTAGAGACGCAGCACTTACAAGACCATTCAATGAACGATGTCCTCGACGTTGCCATGTCCCATCGAGTGCAACCGCAATGTCCCTGGTTCCACTAATAGTTACAGTTTCGTCTATTGCACGTTTCACAGATGGCTTAGACACAGGCGTCAAGGCACTCATTGCATACACTAACTTAAAATTCATATCATATGAATTCTGCACAATGTTCGAAGTCATTTTCGAGGTAGATTTATTGCAGGATCTACACAGAACAACTAATTTGACGGTAAGCCCTTCTTGCTACTTTATTGTTCAGTTATTTCCAGGCAGCCTACATCATCACATTGTTTACATTTAGTCACTCCCTTCATCAAAGACGATAAGATGTCCACATAAACAACAACAATTCCACTACAAACAGTGTCATTGTTAAGATAAAAATTTGAATCACTAGGATGCGTGACATATGGGAGATTCATCCCTGAAGATTTGATTCATAGGTTACTTTCAACAGTGTCGTTTGCTTTGTTTGTGAACTGCTTACCACACCATTTTCTTATATTGAATTTCTTGATGCGTGACATAGTTCGTATTTTTTGCACACTAAAGTATATGAACTTCCACAAATATATGTAGCACTTGAGCAACAATCATTCAGTAACACGTGAACAAACTGCTTCAGCGAAACAAAAGTACATACTAGCAAAGATAATCAGCTACTGACACTAGAAAGCTGCACTGTTACGAACATATACAATGTATTCTACGTATAACCGCTGCAAACAGAAGGTTTACAGTTATATTCGAAATAATACTGGTTTCTATAAGAGAAATAAAAGGGGCGTGGCGGAATATATGACTTTAAGTTTAAAATTTGGTATATGTAGTTCATTTTTCATTTGAAACCCTATAACGAATATATATCGATGTAATCAGGAAAGACTATAGAATTTAACAAAGCCATTAAAAAATTTCGATTATTCCTTCCATTTGTAAGTACCCTGTATCCTTAAGCAATATGAAGTCTACGTACTCTGAGAAGACAACCTGCTCTGCTAGAAGACAGATACTAAGACTAACGAACTGTAAAAAACACGTAAGTTCCCTAATGGCATAAATTATTGTAAAACGATAAATAGAGGTATTAAGATGTCTGATGTTTGGAGTACAAAATGTACACTCAGAAATTATTTCTGGAACCCAGACCTGCGAGAACTTGTTAGATGCTGTGCTTGACAGCTAAGAACTTGGCGAGAAAATTTAATGACCTTGAGAGACAGCAGTCCAACTGTAAACCGAATAAGACTTTCACTCGGCAGAGAAGTGTGCGCTGAGATGAAACTTCCTAACAGATTAAAACTGTGTGCCAGACTGTGACTCGAACTTGGGATTTTTTCTTTTTGCGGAAAATTGCTTTACCAACTGAGCTATCCAAGCACGACTCTCGATTCGCCCTCAGAGCTTCAATTCTGTGAAGGTAGGAGACTAGGTACTGACCGAATTGAAGCGTTGAGGACGGGTCATGGGTCGTACTTGGGTAGCTCAGTTGGTAGAGTGTTTGCCCGTGAAAGGCAAAGGTCCCGAGTTCGAGTCTCGGTCCGGCACACAGTTTTAACCCATCAGAAAGTTTCAGTTCAACTGTAGATTAATCTCTCTCCTACGAGAAATGAAAGAAACTCTTCCTCATGTAGGATCCACATTGGAAATGTGTCGTCTTTGCTCTGTATTGGTTTCTGCATTAGACTCGGTGTGTATCATCTACCTTTGGATTCAAACAGATATCTGTATGGATCGATTTGGAATTCCATTCCAAAATCATTTTGCAAAAGTCTAGATTCCTTATTGTATGAATAATTTATTTGCCACAATGAGTTCAAGTCTCTATGCTTACGTTAATCCTTACTGGACGACAGTGTTCATGGTTATATTGACGGCATGTGATTTCAGGAGATTTCAGCAATACGACTTGTATTTCTTGTCACGAAACTGAAATATTTCAAGCAATTTCGTCTGTGAACAATTTTTCAATTTTTACGGCAGTGGCGGGTGTGATTCGTGAGTCTCTCAAATATGTTCGTCCTCCGGTGCTCCACAACTTTCTGTGGAGTCTTACTACAAAAGCGTATACCAATGTATTCAACATTGAGCGTGGATCAGTAAAATAAATACAGAGGTCCTAAAAATTATGTTGCAAAATGAGCGAAGAGACGAAAATCATCTTGCTGCGGGGCCGAGGTCATTTGGGATTAATTTAAAATGACAAGGCCTAAAATATTCCGAAGAAGGTCAGTATTTCTGGCCGTGTAACGAATGACATTTTTCCATCGTCAGACTTCAGTTTATAGATGTGGGAACTGGCCAAGCAAGCATGGGCAGAGGATTGGTGCTTTTAGTGGACCATAGAGGTCTATACTACACTGCGATACCAGTACTAATTAGATGCTCCACCTGGTTTCGGAAATTTAAGAGTGCAAGAAGCTCATAATTGTAAAAACTATAGTTCTACTCCATTCAATGTACGTCGGATAAGTATCAAGTCTAGAACTTCCAGTGACGGTCACAAGATAGACGCAGGATATATAAGCAGCTTAGTGCTTTCCTACGACTGCAGCGAAACACAGCTAAAAATTTACTGAAAAATTTTGAAGATGTCCCGTCAAGTTCTCCTGTTTAATTGTATCATGAGATCCTGAAATATCCTTCTCCGTTGTAACGAAATATATACTCGGGATCGACGTTTTATTTATTTTTTTCTGAATCAGGTAAATAACGGAACTTGTTGTGCCTGATTCTAGGTTATATTTTGCACCATGCGTTTTTGTTCCTCATTTGTTTCCTTTTCTGTAATCTCCCAGTTAGTTTCAGTATCTAATTGAAGACAGCAGTTTATCAAAATGATAGCATGGTTTGGAGAAATAAAGGTGATTACAGGTTGTATGTGTGTATATGTCTTCCGCTACAGAATAAGAGAATGTTTACTAGCTGACAACAATAAAACGATATATTTTTTCGATGTACGAGAGTGCGATGTATATTAGCGGCTACCAAATTTTTATTCCGTTCTCAGTATCGGTTGAGGTATTACATGTCACGAAAAATTTTCTCATTCTATTTTCAGGTATAGTACACTATGTGATCAAAAATATCCGGACATCCCCATGATTATAGGTTTTTTATAATAGGTGAATTGTTCTGCCACCTACTGCCAGGCACTCCACCTCAGCGATCTCATTAGTCATTAGTCATTATACATCATGAGAAAGCAGAATGGGGCGATCCGCGGAACTCCTGGCCTTTGAACGTGGTCAGGTGATTGGGTGTCACTTGTGCCATACGCCTGTACGCGAGATTTCCATACTCCGAAACATACCTAGGTCCAGTGTTTCCGATGTCATAGTGAAGTGGAAACCTGAAGGGACTCTGATAACTATGGACTTAACATCTGACGTCATCAGTCACCTAGAACATAGGACTACTTAAACCTAACTAACTTACGGACATTGCACACATCCATCCCTGAGGCAGGATTCGAACCCGCGACCGTAGGCGGGTGGTCAAAGACTTTCCATGGGATATGCTGCAGCAGCATCTTCACTGCCACTGCATTGTGTGGCCAGAAGCGTCATGAAGAAGGAAATCGCAGACCGTTTAAGTTACGTGAGCTGCACGTAATCAGGCCAAATGTCTCGGCAGACACTTGTACTTAGCCTGAGACAATATTGTTTAGGCATTTTTACTTGCTCTCTCTGCCCTCAAGACTGATAAGTGTGACACGTCGCGATCAGCGGGAATAGCCGGAACACTGCCCCAGACATCCGGACAAGGTTCCATAGGATTTTCACTGTGGATTAGACTCCATGCCTCAGCACACTTTGATAAAGGAGTAGCCTTCGTATGAGAGAACTACCAGCAATTTGCTGAGAGTTACGACGCCAAAAGAGGAAGGAAACAGGTTTCGCAAATGCATCTATTTCCGGGTGCCCATATCAACCTTTTTCGTCAGCTGGAGTTTAATACGAGTCGATTTGTGCGGCTATCTCAGCTGAAATTTATTTACTTTCCTTAATTTGGTTGGTTGATTTGGGTTCGTTGATCGGTTGATTCGGGGAAGGGGACCAAACTGCGAGATCATCGGTTCCATGAGATTATTGAAGGATAGGGAACGCAGTCTGCCGTGCCCTTATCGAAGGAGGCATTCCGGCATTTGCCTGAAGCGAATTAGGGAAATAACGAGAAACCTAAACCGGGATGACCGGACGTGGGATTGAGCCGTCGTCTCTCCAAGTGCGAGTACTGTGTGCTAACCACTACTCCACCTCACTCGCTATTTCCTTACGTCACTTCAGGCGGATACCAGAATAGTACACCTGAAAAGGATATGAACCATTAGGTGGCATCATTGTCCAGTCAGGATGTCACCGATGTAAAAGTATTGTTTTAGTTTCAGCTGTCTTGTGATTCACAGCATAAGCTGGAGTTCCAAAGCAGCTCTAGATCTCCTTTTAGTCTAGTGGAAAATTTTAGGATCCTTAATCGACAGTTTGCATCCTGTTATGAAAGTTTGCGTCTTTCTATATCGTACCTGGAACCCACCAAAATCATTCTCTAATTTAAATGGAAATTTAGACAGTAGAAGATTACTAATGCCCCGTAAAATAAATGGATCACAGTAAACATCCAGTTCCATCCGTCTTTTTTTGAGTTTATGATGCCTCCCTAGGTGGCGACCGTATTCTGCTCTAAACAATGCTAAACACTTTCCTAATCTACATTAGTCACAAATTTGCGTAGATATTTCAACAATTCGAAAAATAGCTGCCATCTCATTTTACTATGAGTCGTTGCGTTGCCAATGTACTCTGGAGCACAAAATGCATCTGTAGCAAAATGATGAAATACGGTGGCCTTAATTATGTCCATAGATATTTTAATATATTTGCACAACAGACTTAGGCACATTTAACTAACTTTGTCACTTATAGGCCTCACTGGTGACTGATATATCGTTGTGTCCGAATAAAACACCGAAGATCGAGGTTTAAGGAACATGCAAATAAAATTTTAGAAATGTAAATTGTCGTCTTATTCATAGTACTTAGCTATAAAATGCTATGAAGGGAATGCTGAGTTTACGTACTGCAGACGCGACATAGTACCGACGTGCATTTTACTGGAAATTGACTTTCTAGCGGCTTATAAGCATATTTATCTTATTTTACTGAGCATGTCAACCAGTGTAAAATATTTCGAAACACTTCAGGTAAATGGCAATGTTATTGCTAAGTTGGTGATGGAATACAGTATGAACGTAGTTACTGCGCAACGTTTAAGTTTTGTGTTCCACTATATATGCTTCTAAGCAGTGGGAAAACAAACCTCTAATATCGTATGGGAAGAGTAATAACGATTGAAAGCTGGGATACCTTTTAAATCCACTCACTCGCAAAACCTTGTGGATTTAACACGAACTGTTTGTGGTAATCAGACACACAGGTTCGTGCTTAGTGAAAACTGCTTAATTGGGATGCTCGTTTGATTATAGTAGTACTGGATTCATATTACATGTGATTCCACAATCTTTGGATAACATTCATTCAGTTCCGCTTCTCAAAAACTTTAATTTGGTTGACCCCTCTTATAAGGCAATCTATTTGAATAACACATTCTACAAAGAACTTATCTGTGATGGTGCTATGTCGGAGAATTGCGGATGAATCATTTAAAAGAATTATTTCCTTTGGATATAGATTCGTATTTTAGGGAGGAACATGAACACACCAGACACAGAGCCATACGAGTTAAAATTTAGCCGTTTACTGCATCCACACTGCGGATTGATGATATTAGTTTCACGTGAATTAGTGCAGTTGACATACGTTGCTCACGTCGGCAGTTCGGTGAATACCAAAAGACCCATTCTGAGCCTGCCTTAAGTCTTAACCCTTTGGAGACGCATGAGGTCATCGCAAATCCTGATAAGTAATCGAAATTTTGTATTCGGTCGTTCGGTTGACCATACTGATATCGAAATGGTATTTCGTAAAGAGAAAATCAAAATATTGAATTCGATTTTTAGAAAATGTACCACCGAAAAAGATTGTAATGTGATTCCTCCTTTCAGTTGTTGCACAAACACCTAAGTGGTAGATTAAAGATAAGTTATTACGAAATAGAAAATCAAGTATGCCTGTATTGCCACGAAAATCTGTTGCAGAATTGTGGAACATGTTTTATATTCACACATAACAAAGCATCTGCAGAAAGAAAAGTGAAAAAAAAAGGTATTCTGAATACACAGATCTTAATGAGTTTTGTGGTTAACGTCGGACGTTCCTTGTGGTCACATGAAGGCGACTCTGTAGTCTACAGGAAGGTTGCAGTGCCAAAAGTCTGTAAGCGAAATGGCGACTTTCCTGCCGAGAATCGATTAGTAAGACAAGAATCGTTCAATTGCGTCACTGGGGATAAATTAACGGAAACTGAAACAACGATAAAACACCTGGGACTAACAATCCGAAGCGAAACTAACTGTAGGAAAATGAGATGCCAAGGTGGGATTCACTAGAAAGGCCTGAGACAGTGTAAGTCATCCACAGACATGATGCTTTCCAAAGTCTTGTTCGACGAATTCTTCAGTGCTACTGATTAGTCTGGGCTCTTTACCAGCTTGGAATAATACAGGTGTTGGAGGAGGTGCATGGAGATCCACAGGTGTCACGGGACTGTTTAGTAGGCGCGAAAGCTGTATGGAAATTCTCAACTCAAGTAGCAGTCGCTAGAAGCGTTGTTGTGCACGATGGAGAATCTATCGTTAAAAATCCGAGAGTAGGTTCCTGAGAGTATCAGGCAGCATATTATTTCTTCTCCTAGAGCCATCGCGAACTGACAATAACGTGAAACTCAGACTAATCAGAGCCCTTACGGTAGCGTCTTATTACGCGAACTTCTCAAGCACCTCTCGCTAATACAACAATAAAAGTGGGAAGGCAGAAGCACTCTCCGACACACACCGTAAGGTGGCTTGCGGAGTATAGATTTCTATGTACAGTGATAAGCGATTCACATTGGAGACAGCGACCCACATGGCAGGCACTCAGGAAACATCTGTTAACAACGTAGGAAATTTTTTTAATGGATCTCGGATTCAAGCTCTGTATTATTGTGATTATGACGTATGAGATCACAGCATTCAAGAGTAGCGGTTTTTAAAGTTGATTTATACTGTAGGGGGTTCCTGCGTTGACGTTGCTGATGGCTGAGTAAAAACGATTATTGGTCACTTACCTCCACTGGCTTCATGGCTTTCTAACTCTGATATCTGTCTGTCTTCAACAGCTAACCTTCTTTCGACGGTGTCTTAAGCTCCTCTTACTGAGGATGTGCAGCACTTCTCAGTTCTCACCAAATTCGCTTTCTACAAACTCCGATTCACACGCGAACAACTTCAGTACACCAGGCAGACAAATGCTAGGCAACGCACGCAGCACGTCCATCGGAGTTTCATTGTTATGAGCGTCGCCTCGGAACAATGCAAGGAAGTTACTAAAGCTTGTGACAGAGAAAATACTGTTTTTATGATTATTCGCGATCTTTCTTTTTAATAGTCATGGTTATCCATTGCACAAATCGAACGAAAAGAAAATAACATTAACGATTTCTATGTTCATCATCGAAAATATTGAATGTCATTTGAAATTCATACAAAAGAGCAAAATAAGTGCTTGTTAGAGACCTTCAGCAATTCCCACATGTTTTGCAGTTTCTTTGACTAGAAACGTTCGTCGGTTTATTTTATCGTGATCAGATCGAAACGTATGCATATTGTGATATTGTGGTAACAATGAGACAAAATATGATTACTGGAAGCATTTACCGTGAAATTTGTAAATGTACCCACCAAAGCAGAGAGACACTCTATATTGCGTTGCAATGTGTGGAATTTTTTTTCGGGTTTTGGAAAAAACAACAGACACTGAATTGGGCGAGCGTCAAGAACGACTGATTTTGAGGCGTAAATGTCATGTTAAGAAGAGTGAACGATATTACGAAGGAGTACTGCATGCAGTTGTTTCTCTACTTGACTGGCTGACATGGTTTGGGCTTGTGAAGTACTAAATAGCAGGAGCTCTGTGTAAAATACCATTCTCAGAAAGTACAATATACCGATATGACTGAAGGCCCTAAATGCGAAACGTGTGCTAATACAGAAATGCTACAGATGGGTTGTTTATGTATTCTTTTCTAGAAGAGTGCAGTGCGTGAAAGATACGAAAAAAGTGCGGAAGAAACAAAGAAAGGAGACAGGGGTTAACGTGCCTGAGAAAAAGAGTGAGACCGGCGTAACTGAATGAATGAAGTCGTTTCATATTAAGGGAAAAGGAATGTACCAGGCCGAAAGATGCAGAATACGTTTCATATCAGAAATTGTACCTGTACCCAAAAGGTGACAGTCATCAACAAGTGACAGAACGCTTTTAACTCTGAGTTTTAAGAGCTACGGAATAGCCTGATCTTAATCACATGATGTTCATCCAAAACCTCTAATGAACCACATTCATAATTCGCAGATGCGCATCCAAAAGATATAAGTACGTATAGGATATTTCTCTCATTAACAACGTAATAATTTTTATGGTAAGTGGTTATCCCCCCTGTCTTTCTTGTGGCGTGTCACGTTTTCGCCCGATACTTTTCAGATTCAGAGAAATGGTTGTCATTTCATGACGTGAATATTTTCCGTGCCACCAATGAGAACCAACAATAATAATCGTGCAGCCAGTATGGTCGACTGTAGAGAGGAATAATAGTGCTTGTGAGTACGGTAACTCAAATCTGTAGGCACATCTAACCATCAGCTTCTATCCTGTAGCTAACCACTCTGTCGGGGCTAACCAACAAAGGTGTATAGCCACACAGGATAATGCCTTCCCCTCTCAGGTCCTGATCACGACCGGTCCTATATTCTGATACCAACGTCAACGAAAAGCACATCTTTTTTGCTCATACAATAATCGTCTGCCAGAGAGGCAATAAAACCCTGAACGAAATAGCAACAGTTGGCCAAAGAAGTTTTTAGCTTTCACCAGACCGGTAAGAACATACCGAATTGTAATTTTAATCGTTAGTGAGGATTACACGTCAAACGTTTGGGCTCATGGAGCCAGACCGCTTAGGACAACAAAGACTCTGTGGCCAGCACAGTTATGGGTACGTACTACTGCACCTTACACTCGCTTGTAGATAAGCACCGGCTGCGGTGCTGCTAATGATACTAATCTTTCTACTTCTTGACCTACAGTAAGAAAGAAATGTTCACAATGTTGGCCCAAAAAGGGCGAACGTGGTAAGGTAAAAAAGATACAGGGCATAAGAGCATTACCGTGTAAGGAAGTAAAAGCATGCATTGGTACCTAATGACAAGAAATCTTGGAAAGGGCAGGAACCGAGAGTAAAACTTACACATCCCTTCCTAACATGAAATGAAGGAGAAGAGTGTTGTACTTCCTTCCGAGCAAAGGACCTATATACTACCTGTAGGGACATGGTCCATTGATAGGTATTTATTAAAACTACGACAGCGCTCCACATACTCATACAGATATTAATGTGGAGCAATCAGCAGCCGGATAGCATCGTCTAAGAATGTACCATCAAACTGAATGCCGCTAATAACTGAAGCATCGTCATTGGTAATACAACAGCCTCTAACATAATAATGAAACTGTGGCATCATCTGAGCTCGACTGAAGAGAAAATATCAGTTTATGAACTTCAAACCCACATGGCAGGGAGTCTACGAAGAAGAGACCACACGTCATGAAAATGAGAGGCAGCATTGCATAAAAACGACATACGACAACCTTCCAGAAGCAGTGAGGAGATGAGCCTAGAGGAGGACCAGGAAGGATTTCCTGAGACCCTAACAGCTACCTTCCAGTTTCCACACATTTGGTGGCACAGCAGCACAGCCCCTATGAATGCTGAGTGTACCTCTGTGTGCTATTTAATAACTACCCACACGAATAAGATATCTAACTTGGTTCTGATATCAAGTGTGTAGTACCGTAGTCTGCAAACATAAATTACCAACTATGTGGTCCATCAATGTGGCACAGTGTAATAGCAAGCAAAATATACCTTCTACATGCCGGATGGATATATATCTGTGTGCCAGATGGCAATATGGTAGTGTGTAGGCTCATTTACTCTTTTTTTAATTCTTTCTTTTTATGCATATATTTATTGTTGATTTAATTCCCCTTAAACAATATAACGCTTAGTTATATTAATACATTTGTAATTATGTTAGTATAATATGTGCTTCATTCATGGCAGTTCATGTGCTACGTATGGTCTGATCTTATACCTAGTTAACACAATAACAGAATATATCAAATAAATAAATTAATCTCTCGCCATTATGTATCTACAGTATTAAAGGAAGTTTACAAAGGGACGCTTATGCAACGATTAGATTTCTGCAAAATGAACGGAGATTCACTTGTGGAGAACACTATCTTCGTCGTCTACGTGACTTCTCTTCGCAAAAGCTTGTCTCTGTCACTCCATGGAAACGTTACCCATTGAGGTGATACACGGCTGTAGTGAACAAGCACCCAGTCAGTCCTGTGGACCTACTTGGCATTCGTTATGGCATTAAGAATAGATATTGCTCCTGTTTTGGAGTTGTTGCTACAGATCAATCTTTTCATATTCCTTGTGTCTCAAGTGACACTTAGTGGTACCTTGAACTTTGCTGAAGTTGATGTCTCAGTCTCAATCACTTTAGTGTAGCTTGGGAGGAGTCTGAGATATCGAGGCGAGCTGGGTTGAGATATCCATGACATTTCTTGTCCATTATACAGATTCTCGTTAATTCGAGGGACGTGCATATTCGAAGCCTGGAGTTCTCCTTCGTAGCGCTGTTGCCACAGTTGCGATTTGTGCCAAAATCTTGACTGCCAGTCAAAACGACGGCTCAACTTTCCTCATTCCATCTGGAACCATGCGACCGCTACGGTCGCAGGTTCGAATCCTGTCCCGGCCATGGATGTGTGTGATGTCCTTAGGTTAGTTAGGTTTAACTAGTTCTAAGTTCTACGGGACTGATGACCTCAGAAGTTAAGTCCCATAGTGCTCAGAGCCATTTCAACCTTGTTCCATTTCTAAAACTTTGCAGCTAGCTAGTCGACATGTGTGTATGAGGTAGTCGGATTGCTGACACAGACTGCCACAGCTTTGGATAAGGAAATCCAGGTGCAAAACCTGTTGCTGTTTCAAACATAGGAAGTAAAGAGCTCGAGCAAATAACTGAAACTACTCGTTAGACATAAGTAGCCCACAGACCTGGGACAGTTTCCAACCGAAATAAAACTTAAACCAACGACACTAATCGTTCTAATCTTAACAGGACTCGTGGCACTGCAATTCGCATGTGTCCACACCAGTGAAAATGGGTTTCAACCTATAGAAATGAAAAGCATTTTTCACCAGCGTAGTTTTTATCAGGAAATTTTATACAGAGGTCAGGACAGTAGGAAATAAGTAACAGGCAATCAGTTCAGGCTGGTTGCTACTAGGCGAAAAGAAGCGTTGAAATATCAAATAATATAAGTCGCCAAAGACAGTACATCAAGATTTGTCTTTCTTCATGCGGAGGCACCGACAGAAGCGAAGGTAGCGTAAGATGTACTGTAGATGGTTCCAGGAACACTGATAAGGCATCCTGGAGGGTGGAACTCGTGGAATTAAGAGTTAGCAGTCTGGAACACCTGCAGCGATGGCGTGCCTCGTAACAAAGGAAGTAATAGCCGAATTGAGTTATCTTGTTTTCAAGTCTGTTCGATTATCCCTTTTCCTGGATAGTTTTCTTTTATATTCTTTGCATATATCGACACGAAAAGGCGAGTCGGTGTTTCATAAAGAGCGTCAGCGATTCCAGCCTTTCCTTGGGGCGATGGTTATCACACACTTCGTTTCGCAGTCAAAACGACAGTTCGCATTTCAGTGATAAACAGGTCGACGTTCTTCACAACCTTTGGCACTACTGACGACGCCTGGAGGATTAAGTTCTTCTCTAAGGATACTGTGGACCTGCAGTCCCGTTGAACGTGATCACAAGAGTGCAAGTTCTGCAAGGTTCGCAGGAGAGCTTCTGTCAAGTTTGGAAGGTAGGAGACGAGGTACTGGCAGAAGTGAAGCTGTGAGTACCGGCCGTGAGTCGTGCTTCGGTAGCTCAGTTGGTATAGCACTTGCCCGCGAAAGGCAAATGTCCCGAGTTCGAGTCTCGGTCGGGCACACAGTTTTAATCTGCCAGGAAGTTTCATATCAGCGCACACTCCGCTGCAGAGTGAAAATCTCATTCTGGAAACATCCCCGAGGCTGTGGCTAAGCCATGTCTCCGCAATATCCTAACTTATTAGGGTGTTTCGTAAGCAGGACGATTCGATAGAAAGTTTCGCCGATCCTCTTCGTAAAATCTATGCAGGTACCTATGGGCTTACGGATGATGATAGGGTTAACGCGGTAATTTTATGAGCAGCATAGCAAAGGGCTCTTGACGCATTTTTGAGCGGGTTGCAATTGGAAATGTCAAGAAAGGTTTTTCTGTAGTATCCTAAGCATCTGAGTGAAGCAATGGATATTACATTATAATCAGAGGAAATAGAGTCACTGGCTAGGTCACGAGAATGTCGGACAGTTTTTAGTATGTATTCAGTGCGGAAGAGAAGGTCTTGACCAAAGAGACTGCAGCGAGCAACGTTGCAAGTATTGTAAGGCATGTGATCACTCAGATGGGCAATGCCGTAAATGGAAACAGCAGCATCGGAAGTTTCAGTCACAGGGTAGATCTTATTGGCAGCAGTCAAACGGCGCAGGGCCCTGTGTGTCCCCTGTGCCAAGCTCTCACTAAAGCTTAGTGCATGTAAGTAAGCAGTGGCAACCTTTATTCTGACCGGCTATGTGTGAGATGAATTGTGTAAAATGTTGTTGGATACCTATTCTAAGGTATGGGCTGCAAGTAAGCTAGTATTTGGGCCAAACAGGCTATGTGCACTACACTGGACGTTAATTGGCGTAGACAGATGGCGTGTAAATTCAATCAGTGTTGGAGCGTTGAAGTTCCGAGTACGGGATGTTGGCTCACAAGTGGGTGCAGAAATTCTTTGCGTGGTTAGCTGTGGGTAGGACGTGATTCTCGGACTTGATCGTCTGATTGCGCATAGCGACATAATTGACCTGGAAGGGAGTATGGTAGAAGTGGATGGAACTGTGTTTCAGTTGGGCTCTGCAGCCGGAATGCCTTTACCGTCACAAGGTCCGCCCCATAGCAAGTGGTAACCAATTAAACTACGCACAAGCTCCCTTAACGTCAGTTCACAGGATCGCACACCAGAAGGTACAGAAAAGGTTGTCTGGATTGATGTTGGTACTAACAATAATAATAATGTCGTGTGACGAGGGCTTCCCGTCGGGTAGACCGCTCGCCTGGTGAAAATCCATTTGATTTGACGCCACTTCGGCGACTTGCGCGTCGATGGGGATGAAATGATGACGATTAGGACAACACAACACACAGTCCCTGAGCCTAGTAAATCTCCGACCCAGCCGGGAATCGATCCCGGGCCATTAGGATTGACAGTATGTCGCGCTGACCACTCAGCTACCGGGGGCGGACGAAATTGGTACTGATCTGCCAGCGTTGTGTATCGTTGACCCTTGGCAAATTACGAAGTACTAGATGCAGTTAGTTGTTTTACACCATGTATTGTGTCCTATGTTTGGGTGTAAACTGCACGAGGGTAGTGCCTGCCAGTATTGATAATTTTGGCCCCGAGGAGGTAAAGCTGTATCAGGGCTCACTGGCTGCGAATTTAGAACTGTTGGATGAGGATGAACTAGACCGTAATTTTACAGCAAATTACGCAATTCCGGGAGAGTCTGTCGACTGGTTGGAGCTGAGTAGTAAGGTGGTACATCTGGAATCAATTTAATGGAAAAAGTGTTGAGTGAGTAGGTGGAATTACTTAGTCCGTCGGGTCCTTTACCTGCAACACCACTTGTACAGCAACAAATTCCTGCAGAAAGCGAAGCACTCATGCATTACAACTGATTATGGAACAGTTCTAGATAAGCAACTTAGAGACGGAATCATACAACCTAGTTGTAGTCCCTGGTCTGCCCTGCGAGCTAACATCCCAAAAATGTTCAGGCTCATATGCGGCTCCTCTTCGTTGAAATGTCTTAGCTTAAACTCGTCGAGAGGTTGAACCCCACGTGCGCATTACACGCCCTAAATTAATCACTTGTGACGCTTTGGTTAAATTGTCTGCCTGATGGCAAGTTTGCGAAATACAAAGTTAAGTAACATATAATTACAGTAATAAAAATATCGGGAACTAATTTAACGACCCATAAATGATGTAGGCCACACAGTTGCGATTTGATTACAATAATGTTAATTCAGAAAACAAACCAATAGCGAAAGTGGTCGTATTTAGAGTTACTATTACACTCGAGCGCATATCCAATTCACACAGTTCGAGCATTCACAACCTCATCGCGTGTTACAAGTTCGATACTCCACCTCGTTAACTAGGCGAATAGTTAGAGTTCACACCAGGTGCGCGGGTGCTCACCGCTCGGAGACTAAGTCTAGTGATACCACAGAACGCGACATTTTCTAAGTCGTTTCACTTCCTAGCTGGCTAAAAACCACGTTTTCCGCGGGCCGAATATCTTCGCTCAACTGAATAGCGCAGTTACATTTCCTGAAGCCGTCCATCTGATTGGCTACCGCTTATTCTACATGACTTTATATTTTAACATATTTAAATAATTAAAGCTTGACCACTTTCACCTTCTAAATAAGGTAACAATAATATCCATTGTTAAATTCTTTTACATAAAACCAATACACTTTCCTTCTTAACTCTGAATGTCATAGCCAGTAGCCTGGCACCAATGTGCTTTCTGATAAATAAATCAAGAAAAAAAGTAACTATTATGCACTAAACTTGACAACAAATATTCGATTACCTAATGATTCAATAAGGTGTCATGCTGTCGTCGTTCAATGTGTTTTGTGTGGAGGAAATCATGATGTGATGCTAAACTGAAAATATTGATAATTTAAATTTACCATATGTTTTAAACAAATAAAGTTACAGAGTTGATGTTTACAACGTTTATCATTTTAATGATGAGCTCTTATATGATACGTTCATCGATGAAATCGGCCTAAGCGTTCAGATTTTAGCATTCAAGTCTTTGTTACATAACTTGTTAATTTCACTTTAACAGTAAATCCTAAACTGTGATACATATGACCAGTATTCAAGTTTTATTGGGATCACTATACAAATTTATGGAGGATGGTTGATTAAAATTACATTTGAGCAACTGTTGGATAGTGTGTTGCTCAGATTAAAACAAGACAATGCATGGTATACCCGGATAACTTCATCATGTATTCAAAGAATACTCGAGAACATTTGAACCGGTTGCATGAAGCGTTTGATCATGCAACACGATTAATGTTGTTTTTGAAGAAAGGTCATGTCATACAGCAATAATAGGGCAGGATGGAATTTGTACCATTTGAAACTAGTTGAGGTATTCAAAATTTTCCAACACCCACACCCACCAATGTAAAGGAATGGCAATCTTGCTCAGGGTTCACGAATTTTTACTGTACGTGTGTTCCGAAATTTGCAGGAATTGTAAGACCTCTCCCGCAATTGCTGTGGAATGGAGTGAAATTGGGCAGCTGAGTGTGAGGTGGTGTTCCAGAAGTTAGAATATCTGCTCACATATTGTCCCATCTTGGTCTATACGGATTTTCAAAACCCATTTAATCTTTCCCGTGATTCGATCGATCTTGTACTAGAAATTATTTTGAGTCAGGAAGTAGATGGACAGGAGCATCCTACTGCATGCACTTCACGGCAGCTCAATAATGCTGAATGAATTTATTCGACTATGTAGAATGAAATGCTCTCAGTCATTTTGGAAATGGGTAAGTTCGTTGTTACCTCTATGGCAGACGATGTAAAGTGGTGACTGATCATGGAGCGCTGAAGTCGATTTTGGGTCTTAAAGATCCAGTGAACAGATGGTTGAGATGGGCCTCGTGAGTAGGGCAGTTCGATGATGAGGTAGAATATCAGCTATGAAGTTCACAGATTAAAGTGAATAGACTCAGCCATAAGTACAGACTTTGACGTAAATGAATGGAGGCAGCACAAAGTGCTGGCCTGAGTTGTCGGTGATTTGCTAAGCAACAGCAGTTTTGTACAGAGGGCAGAGTATTGTATAGAATGAAGCACAATGCAATGCAGTTAGCAGTACTGGAGATCTTGCATGACAAAGTGTTTAGTCAAGTATACGACCCGATTTTAGCGGGACACTTGGGTCGAAGAGCAATGGTGAGAATTGTAGCATGGAATTATTGATCGATGATGGGTGAGCAGGATATGGACTATTACATGAAAAATTGTGTTCTGTGTACTGAAAGAGCAGAATGTAACAGCAGCCAATTAAACTACAGAAGTCAGTGGAAGCTGATAAGCCCTTCCAAATCGGGGGCTAGGATATTCTAGGACCCCTAGCACAACCACCAGCTGGGAGTCTTAACATATTAATCATTATGGTCCATTTTCCTCATTACATTACCACGATAGATTTACTGGACCAGCAAGCCGCCGCGGTGGCTCATTCTCCAATCGGCTAGTGAATATTTCGCTTTTGAACACCTGAAACCATAATCATGGATCAGGGAGCAAATGTTATGTCAGAATTAATGCAGCAGCTATGAAGACTGTTGCACATTAAGAAAATATATATGAGCTTTGTGCTCTCTCAAGCTAATCGTCGCACAGAACAAGTCCACAGAACCATTGATAATAAGTTGAGTTTTTACGTAAATTCTCAGCTTCAATTTTTGCGTCGAAAATGCTGTCGCCTTTTGAATTTTAAGAAGTCTCGCTGCAAGGGGACATCTTGTCAGTGAAAGATGTTGCTAGAGAGTGAAACTAATTAGGAGACAAGTACTAAAAATTAATAGGAATGCTTCAGAGTAACAGGAAAGGGCGAATAATGTAAAGCAGTGTTACCTAAATACCACGAATGCATATGTGAGGAAGTAGGAAAGGAGAAATTTGTGTAACAGTATAATGGCCCTTGCCAGGTAACAGAGATGACATCACCGGTTTACGTTAAACTGCAGCTCCCCACATACCCTTCGATACTCCACATAAGGCAAATTCGGCCATGTAAGGGGATATGGACAATTTTACTCATGTTACCCCAGTTTCCACAGAAGGGCGGAGGGAAATCTTGGATGAGGAGGAGAAAAAGTGTTCCGGTGCAATGAAACTGCTGGTGCAAAGATGAAGAACGCATGAGCAAAGTTGGTGTGAAACGACGTCAGCCAGTAGCCCACTATCTAGGACCACACCACGACAGGAGCGGCCTCTATATGAAGAGAATGTAAGTGTCGCACCTGCCAGCCTTGGGGACTGTAGAGGATGGACTCTAGCATAGAGGCTTAGATGAGCAGTGACATTAGCGATAGCAGTGACTTATGAGCGATGTGTATGCTTACATGGACATTGTATGTAGTGAAGGACAATGACAGTTTGCATCCCGCCCATCGCTTGCGACAACTCACTGTAAATCTAAAGTTAAGTATTGTCAATCTTCTTTAGTGGAATAAAAATCATTTATGTGATTTGCTAGAATTGTTGTATAGCTATCTGAGAAGGCTGCAATCTTTAGGCACCCTATAAGATACGAGTGGGCAGGACCCCACAAAAAGGAAAACAAAAGCGAAAGAAAATGGATAATACAGCCAAACATCGGTATATGCTGAGAGCTAGAAAAGGGATGTGGGACTCACATTAGAATTTTCCTTCCATGCCGGATGCACGTTCCCCCATTGGGATGGCAGAGGATGGAAGCAGTATGTGGGAACACATTCAGTCTATGGGGGAGGAAAGGAGTATGGAGTATTAACGTGTTAGACCTATTGTACTATGGGCGTGTAGCCGAACTAGCTACGGTAGGTTCCGTGTTGGTAGGTGTCATGTTTTCCTAGCAGACGTCGGATAACGAGTGGATTTTAAGGGTAACTTTCAGCATTTTAACACTTGGGAAAGATTTAGAGACTGGAAGAAACGTTCTGAAAAGTGCACAGCATGATGAATAATCAGTCGGGGTATAACGGCACACAAGAAGAGTATCGGCTTCACGATTGGAGTTTGGAAATCTACAGGTGCAACTGCAACAGACTACACGATTGATCCCTGGGATTAGACAGAGGTGAGGATGGTTGGACGTAAATGTTGGGTTGTTAGAGATAATTTTTAGTACAGGCAAAGTGGATGATGTAGCTAACGTCAATAAGGCATTACAGGAAGTTCGAAGGATGCGGAAAGCTACCAGGAGGCAGTGAATTTTCACACAACGCAGCTCACCAGTTTGGAAAGCAATGTGCTGAACAACATTCGGCAGCTTTGGGAGGTGGCCACTACTTTAATGTCACATATTAGATCATCTTCCGAAACCACCAATCAGGACTTGCATGTTATTGGTGACCACTTGAAATTGTGGGGTTGCAGGAAGCACTGCTGCATGCCATTCATGGGCACCATACATTAGTTCTGTTACCACCGGTATGATTTTCGACATGTTTGAAAGAATCCAGACTATTATGCCAGCGCCTTTGGGACTTATGAAACTGGCAAGGGAGGAATGCTTGACTATGTACTATTACTTGACTACTGTTATGAGCCAGCAAAGAGGGCCTCATCTAGAACTTAATACACAGATACTACTAGCTTGTAGAGATTCTTATTTGGAGTGATATGCAGTAAACACATACCCAGTAGCAATGGAGTCATTGTGGAAGAACGACAAACTAAAATTGAACGAGAACTTACTAGTGACACTAGATAGACACACACAACAGATGTTACGCTGCCAATACAGACCGGTCCCCATCTGCAATTCAATGTTAATGAATTCGGTGCCGAAGTTTGGCGAATTCGTGTTGTTTCATTCTGAAAATGGACACCTGGAATGCCCTACGAAACTATTGTTGGAGGAAGGGGGAAGACTTTCATTGGGTAGGACAGCATTAGTTATATTTGATGCCATGTTGAAAGTCGTCGTTTGTACGTGTTACAAGCAGAGAAAGGTAGGTAGCACACCAAGGTTCGTTCTGAAGGATTAAGGGTTAATACCTAATGAAACCCGTTGTGAAATATCTGGACACATTTGCCGCTTCCCAGCTACGATAATGGCAACCATAGCCTTCAGTATTGTCTATTCCTTAATTTACGTACCTAACCTTACTACCTCAGTTTTTGCGCAAAATACCTCTAGTTTCTTAAAGTTTCCTTGAAGAGGACCTGTTCACCTACCTGGATCAGATGATTACCACACAGCATAGTTGTGTCACCACGGAACATCTCATAGAGGGCATGAAAAGCAACAGGAGTATGCAGCAGAAGCAATTGGTAATCACTGATTCTTGAATATCAACTGCTTGTGTGTTCCTTGCCCTAATTGGAGTTATATACTTTTTGTTCAAGAGAAGAGCTGCCCAAATTTCACCCCTCTCAACTTTTACATATGGATCTGAACCGATGAGAAAAGCACCTTTCGACAAGGTATTGTAGTGAGTGAACGATCATGAAGGCAAAGACCAAGTGTGCTCAGGGACCTTAAGGAACAATTGTGTATAAGAGAGAAAACTCTTTTCTCATTACCAGTGACATGCCATAATACATTGTTTCAAAGGAAATGAACTTTGTAAATATGGTATTTGTAGAGGGCACAAAACCATTTAAATAGTGTCGAGTGCAAATAAAGGTATAGAAACAATGAGGGGACGTGTTCTTTTCGTAGAAGGTAGGAGTGTAGAGGGTCGAATGATTAGAGCGATGAAGTTAGTTAAAGGTAGGACTGTTACAGTAATGAAGTTAGTGAAAACGTGAAGGAATATTGAGAGCCAGAAGTCGTATGCGTGCTACAATTTGTTGCGCAGTTCAGTGGTATGATACTGTGACGCAAGTGGGTCAGTGGAGCGCCGACTTAAGCAACACATAGGAGGACACCATGTCACCAGCCATCTCGTCGCAAGCCCAGGTGACAACATTAAAGGCGGTAATCGGTACATTTACGCCAGTCTAACGACAACAGTATCTTTCAACGACCTACTGGGGAAGAATAATTGCAAACATCAGCAGCAGAAACCGGTATTTAAGAACTGGCAGATAACTCATCATCATCGTCCGCCATGAGTCGTTGGATTGATCTTTGTCACTTAGCTTTGCAAGTAGTTCGGAATCGCCCCTGTCATTGCAGTCATCACAATAGTCACCCTAGTAATGTAGTCATAGCCCGAATGATGTGGTAACTTTAACTATGTTTGAGTGCTGTCAACAGCCAGCCACCTGCCGTGGGAGTCACCGCTTGGGGTGTGTTGTGGCAACCACTGTCGCCATCCTCCTGGAATGCTGCCCCGATACACGCTGTGACCAGGGCCAGAGCCAAGGACTCTGGCCCACTGACGCCAGACATCTGCAGTTGTGGATGGTCGCTTACACAGGGCACTGACCTGTCACATTGCCACACCCCCAGTTATAATCACAACGGAGGCCTGTAGCAAGTGGTTACAGAAACTGCAGTACGACCCCGCAAAGCCAAAGCACCCCAGCCGAGGAAGTGGATTCCATTTAACGCCAGCACAGCTACTGCCGCCATAGTGGACACGCATGCGAACATCCGCCGGACTCCTTCGTTGCAACTGAGAACATTACGAGCATCTGCAAAACTCGTCCAGATGCCCCCGCCCCCTCCCCCAATGTGTTACTTTTGATCAATAAATGTTGTTATCTGTTGTCAGGCGCCATCCATGGACACACTCCAAACATCCTCTTCCTCATGCCCTGCAGACGACCGACGTTGAACCTGGCGACAGACATTTGAGTCCCACGCCTGTAAACACGGCCGATTTACAATATCTCTATTTAGAGAAATAACACCACCATTCTTCGTAGTATACAGTAGTATCGGTACACTGTTGACAATTATGTGTCACGGGAGGTGGCTCCGAAAGCAGAAAACGAGGTATGGGATATTGGATTGTCAGTGGAAAAGTAGTATCAGTGGATTCAGTAGGTGGGGAGAGCTTAGTGACCTTAACGTGGAATAGTCATTGAATTTCACGTGAGTGCAAAGCAAATGCTGTTATGGTATGACGGTGTTTTTATGTTTAGGTTGTGGTCCCATTACAACGCTTAGGAGAACGCTAAATGCAGAAGGATATGAGCTGATATAACAGGACTGTGCAGTGCATACAGAAGAGGGCTACTTCGAAACGATGATTGTTCGTTTTAGCATGATGCTATACCCTATCATAAAGTAACGTCCTTGAGCCAATCTTTTGTGGACTATAAAATTCCAGGAATGGAGTATGTCACCAGAATCCTGACATGAAGCCATTGTAACACCTCTGGAATCAGTGAGAACATCAACTTCGCTTCAGATTCCGTCACCCACAGTTACCATCTTCGCTGGAGGGTAATGTCCGATTTCAGCTGGTTGTTACTGACAAACGTAAAACCTACTAAATGATTTTCAAAATTTGATAGAGGAATATGAAATGAATAAAAAAGGTTTCTCAAACAACCTCTGGAGGATTACTGGTCAGGAAGTGAATAAACATATTAAAGAGCAAATTTCGAGTTATGATGCATTACTACATATCTTATAAAACAATTCAGAACAACTGAGGCTCAGTATGGTGAAGAAAAGGTCACAGATTAAGGAAGAAGTGGAATAAACACCCAAGAAAGCTGAAGGTTCTGGTTGTTACAATTGTGTGTGAGACAAAGAGAGAGAGAGAGAGAGAGAGAGAGTGAGAGAGAGAGAGAGAGACATGAGAAACTACTGCTGCTTTGACACACACAAACTCACTTATGTATGTGTATATACGAGTAATAAAACCTCTAAGCAGGTAAGCCATGTTGGCTTGTCGAACTTTATCTGGCTCAAAAACTGAATGTTGTGGCAGAATACGATCCAGTGGACTAATTTGCGTTACGAAATGTATTTATCTTGCGGTCGGTTTATGAAAATCGGTAATTCATTCATTAAATAGGCTGTGCCTTAAATGATCCAGTACACAATGAGAAACTGATTATTGAATGAGTGTGCTAAAGACAGCACGTGCTTCATATTACTGTAGTTGATGTAGAATATGGAGATTTTATACATGTAAGGCACAATAATAGACCAAGCTAAAAGGGTTATCCATTTTATTTTAAAAGTGTATGAATGACAGAAACAATTAAATGAAGTACCATTGTTGTGAGATAATACATATTAGCAACTATAAAGCATTTCTTCAATGCTTTGAGGGAAAGTAACAGACCTAATATTCTCATAAACATTTCAATTTATATCTCACTCAGAATCAGTTTTGCCCATAACGAATATTCAGAAATAGGATACTATTTGTATTACTAAGCTACTCACTTTGAGAGGGCAGCTGTGTCATTTTCTGATTACATGTTTTGTGGTATTAAAGGCTTGCCACAGATAGGTAATCATTTTGAGTATGAATGCACCATGTTCTGCCCATAAACAGAAGAGAGCTAGATGTTAGGAAGATTCAATCCTGTTTCAATAAAAGGAAAGTTCTTCTGTATCTCCGCGACATCAATAGCTGCTTACAGAGGATAAAGTCAAAGTTAGAGGGTGACCTTGGAAGGAGGCGTGTTGATCAATCAAATCGACATTAAAGATTGAAAACTTTCCAACTCTGTACGGAATAGAAATGACACTTTTACGTTAATGCGTATGTATTATGCAAATTGAATCACACAGCTATCCACGCCTCAATAAGCGTTACACAAATAGCTTCCGTGGCAATACTCTAGGTATGCTTACTGTACATAGCAATAAATAGGTTACAAATCTGATAATCATCTGGTACTGCCTTCTGCGTCAGGATGCATGCGTCCCACAAACACTCATTGACTACCGGTATTTAGTAACGTTCCAGTGATTCCTGAATATAACAACAGGAATAAAAGACAACCCAGAATTACCAGTTCATTCAGGAAGTTCACCACCTGAACCTCAAGAACTGAAGCCTAGAAAGAGTCCCAGTCTACAGTAACCAGCCAGCAGGACAAGTTTTTTTACCCGGTTTTTGGCTGTGAGACTTAATCGGACAACTCGTACGTGGTTTTCACAGATCAAGTTCCTTTGGGGGAGCCAATAACATCTTCACTGACCTCTGCCGCTATCGGGACATAATCACTCTTGCTGAAGTTCGTCGTATGCCTGGACATTTGGCAGCTCTTGACTTCAGACAAGGCGTTCGATCGCAGCTTCCAGCTTCCTGGAAACGGTGCTCCGCAGTATGGGCTACCCTGATACTACCGTCGATGTCGTAATGTGTCTCCTTCGTGGAGCTACGTCTCGTGTGCTCTACAATGGCCGTTTCACTCCTCCCATCTCGATCCATACGTCAGTGCGTGAAGGCTGCCCGCTCTCTGCACTGTTGTATGCTTTCGCCAAGGAATCGTTGCTCTGCAGTCTCCGTTAACGCCTGTATGGGATGTCTCTCGGTGACCACGTTTTCAGCTGCAGCTCCATGCAGATGAACTCGGCACCCTTCGTCGTAGCTGTGCTGAGTTCATGGAGTTTCTGATATGGATCAACTCTGACGGAGAAGCTTCTGGTAACTGCTTTATTTTTTGGGTCATCAGTCTTCTGACTGGTATGTTGCAGCCCTTCACTAATTTCTCTCGTGTGGGAAGCTAATCACCTCAGAGTAAAACTTGCAACCTATGTCCTCAATTATCTGCTGGTCGTATTCGAATCTTCGTCTTCCTCTAAAGTTTTTGTCTTCTAAAGCTCCCTCTAATACCTTGGAATCCAGTCCCTGATGTCTTAACAGATGTTCTGTCATCCTGTCTGTTCTCTTTGTCAGTTTTTCCCACATATTCTTTATCTCTCCGATCCTGCACAGAATCTCCACATTCCTTACCTTATCATAATTTTCAACATTCGTCTGTCGCAGCACATCTCAAACGCTTCGATTCTCTTCTGTTCCAATTTTTTACAGTCCATGCTTCGCTACCATACAGTGCTGTGCTCAGGGATATCTTACTCAAATTGAGAACTATATTTGGTACTACTAAGCTTCTCTTGGCCAGGAATGCCTTTCTGCCAATGCTAGTCTGCTTTTGATATCCTCCGTGCTCCGTCCGTCTTTGGTTATTATGTTGCCTGGGTAGTAGAATTGCTTGAGTTCATATACATCATGACCATCAATCCCGAGGTTTAAGTTTCCCCCTACTTCTAATTACTTTCGCCTTTCTTCGATTTACTCTCAATCCACATCGTGTATTCATTAGACGGTCAATTCATTCAGCAGATCATGTTATTCTTCTTCAGTTTCACTCAGGATTTCATTGTCATCAGCGAATCGTATCATTAATACCCATTTCCATCATTGCTTCTTCGATGTACAGATTGAACAGTAGGAGCGGAAGACTACATCCCTGTCGTACTCCCTTTTTAATCGAAGTGTTTAGTTTTTGGTCGTTTACTCTTATTATTCGCTCTTGGTACTTGTACATACTGTATATTACCGGTCAATCCCTATAGCTTGCCCCTACTTTTCGTAGAATTTCGAACATCTTCCACTATTTTAAACTGTCGACCGCATTTTGTAGATCGACAAATCCTTTGAACATGTCTTGATTTTTCTTTAGTCTGCTTCCATTATCATCCACAACGTCAGAATTGCCTCTCCCGTGCCTTGCCTTTCCTAAGGCCAAACAGATCGTCATCTGACACATCTTCAATTTTCTTTACCATTGTACAGTATATTATTGTTGTCAGCATCTTGGATGCATGAGCTGTTCAGCTGTCTGTGCGATAATACACACACGTGTCAGCTCTTAAAGTCTTCGGAATTATGTGGATGACACTTTTTCGAAAATCACATGGTATTTCGCCAGGCTCATAGATTCTTCACATCAAAGTGAATAGTCGTTTGCAGCCACTTATCCTAATGATTTAAGAAATTCTGGCGGAATGTTATCGATCCCTCCTGCCTTATTTGGCCTTAAGCCCTCGAAAGCTCCCTCAAATTCTGTTACCAATACTGGATTCCACACTTCTTCTCTTCTTAATCGACTCCCATCTCGTCTGTGACATCAGGCAATTCTTTCGCCTTATAGAGGCTTTCAGTGTACTCTATCCACCCATCCGCTCTCTCCTCTGCATTTAACAACGAATTCCGATTGCACCCTTAATGTTACCACGCTTGCTTTTAATTTCACCGAAGATGAATTTGACTTTCCAATGTGCTGTGTCAGTCAGTCAGACTATCATTACTGAGTTGATATCTTCACATTTTGCATGCAGTCATCTCGCCTTAGCTGCCCTGCTCCTACTATTTATTTCATTCCTCAGCAACTTGTATATCTGTATTCCTGAATTAACATGAACATTTCTGTATTTCCATCATTCATCAATGATCTGAAGTATTTCTTCTGTTACACATGGTTTATTTGGAGTAACTTTATTTGTATCTATGTTTTCCTTTCCAGGTTCTGTGATTGCCCTTTTTAGAAATATCCATTCCTCTTCATCTGTGCTGCCTACTGAATTCTTCTTCTTTGCTGTATCTACATACTTAGAGGACTTCAAGCGTGTGTCGTCATTCCTACGTACTTCCGTATCCTACTTCTTTGGATATCGTTTAGTCCTGACTAATCTCTTAAACGTCAGTCTACTCTTCATCACTACTACATTGTGATCTGATGGTGTATCTGCTCCTGGGTTTGCCTTACAATCCAGAATCTGATTTGGGAACTCTGTCTGACCGTGATGTAATCTAACGGAAATCTTTCCGTATCAGCCGGCCTTTGCCAAGTATTCGTCCACCTCTTCTGATTCTTGAAAGGGTATTCGCTCTTACCAGCTGATATTTTTTTACAGAACTCAGTTAGTTTTTCTCGTCTCTCATTCCTTGCCCCAAGCGCACATTCACCTGTAACCTTTTCTTGTACTTTTCCCCTACAACTGCTTTCCAGTCCCAAAAGGCTATTACATTATCATCTCCCTTTCCGTACTGTGTTAACCTAACAGTATCCTCGCATACTTTATCTTTCTCTTTATATTCAGCTTGCGACATCGTCCTCTATATTTGAACCATCATTGTCGGTTTAGGATTGCTGATGATTCTGATAAGAAAAAACCTATCACTGAACTGTTCACAGTAATACGCTCTCTGCCCTATCTTCATATTCATAACGAATCCTACTAGCGTTACACCATTTTGTGCTGCTGTTGATGTTACCGTACACTCATCTGACCAGAAATGCTGGTCTCCTTTCCATTTCACTTCACTGACTTTAACGTCCCCAAATCAAGCACCATGGCTTTAGGTGCTGGGCTTCCATGTGTATAGTGCTGCTCCTTTGCATGTATCTGATACTATCCGATGCTTAGAACTCGATTTCGCAAGTGACCTACAGTGGGCAATTGCCCTCAACTGCCAATGATTCCTTTCCCAACTACGACCTGTGCTCTTAGGTCACCTTTTACGAGCGGTAGATCTTCTGCATCGGACACATTACGTAAATGTATGTTTGGTGTGACGTATCTTCAACGTGGCACAAACACTTCCTATTCCGCCATCCATGGCTGACAGTAAGCTATCGCTATTAGGTTCATTTGTTTGCCACGGCTTGCTGTTCAAGTTAAGGTAGGAGACACTTAACCTCAAGCGAAGCAAGGGTGGTTTGGATCTGTTTCATGTGCCTGTCAGAGCGATATCCCTCTTCATTGGCTCTCACATGACTTTGTGGCACGGAAGTCCTACGTGCCTTATCAGCCAGTTGCTGGAGGCCCATGCAAAACACTCTCTCAGCACCTATCCCGCTTTCGGAAGTCTCTCCGGCCTTCTTTTACTTCCGTCATTTAGTCCTCCAACTCAGCTACTTCCTTACTGTAATACAGCCAGCTCACTCTACATCCACGAAGGCGATCTATGGTTTCCTTCAGTAGAACAGGTCATCGAATGTGGTTGAGGGGAAGCCGTGTCGCGATCGGTGTGCGCACCTTTTCTTCATACGTCCAGTCGGTGTGGTAAATGAAGCAAGTATGCCAGTCGCACCTTCACAGGATTTACATCGCAGACACCCCGTTGTGTGTCGTGTGTTATGTTACACAGACGAGCACCGCCTAGTGTGCAGATCGGCAAGAGGTATCTGGTGCTTGGTGCGACAGATGTAGTTCCTAACTACCCGTATGACTCCTCATCAGATACCACTCAACTGCTCCTCTTTCTGGACTGGGGATACTTCCTTCAAGCGAAGACGAGCTCTGTGAAGTAAATTTGTGGACACTCAGCTCACTACTGGTGTGCTGATGACGAGATAAGTATCCTTGATTTTTGAGACTTCGTTAATGGATACCACAGTGCAGTTGGCCCCAATCCAATACACATACATTTTTTTCTCCAATATCCTTTGCAATGTCTTCCTTAACCCACGCCAGAGTTGGGGTATTCCTATCATGAAGAGTTTATACACGACTCTTTCACACTTAGAACTGATATTTTCTCTGGTCATCGAAATGTTCTTCTCGGGGAAACTATATGTTGATAGTGACAATGGGCCTCACGTCTTTCTGCGCCCTCCTCCTAACGCCGTTGTTTTCCTGCTATTCTCGGTGCCAATGTGCCCCGATACCTCCTTTTGGGTGCCGGGAAGTTCCCTTTAAAAAAATGGTAATGCAGACGCTCGCAATAATGATGATGAGTTCCCATACTCCGACGAGCATAGGGGACGCTGCGGGAGACTAGCGCCGCCGTACTGGGCAATGTCCCGGTAGAGGTGGTTTGCCATTGCCTTCCTCCGACCATAATGGAGATGAATGATGATGATGAATATGACACAATAACACCCAGTCATGTCGAGGCAGGAAAAATCACTGACACCACCGGGAATCGAGAACGCTACCGCAGGACTACGAGTGCTCGCAATATGCGGAAATCTAAGTTGGCCTCTCGGTCCGGCAAAAAGAAAAAAAAATAGTAGTAGAGTACTTGCCCACGAAAGGCAAAGGTCCCGCGTTCGAGTCTCAGTCTTGCACACAGTTTTAATCTGCCAGGAAGTTTGATAACAGCACACACTCTGCTGCAAAGTGAAAATTTTATTTTGGAAATATTAAATTATTTCAGGTATTAAATAAAATGTCTGTAGCACCGTTTGAGTATCGGGTTCTGAGAACCATAACGAGGAGTAGTCAGATTCCATTATACACACTGAGTTCTACTTATTTCTGTAGGCAGGGCAGCCCTCATGTTGGACTTAATCATCACCATGCGTTGCACTTTAAAGAAGAAGAAAAATCCACACTACACAGACACCATACCTGTTTCAACAGTTTAATTGTATGACCCCCCTCCCCCCAACCCACCCCACCCCTATGAACCTCGGACCTTGCCAGTGGTGGGTAGGCTTGTGTGACTCAGCGATACAGATAGCTGCCCCGTAGTTGCAACGAGAACAGAGGGGTATGTGTCGATAGGCCTGACAAACGTGTGTTTCCTAAAGAGGGGCAGCAGCTCTTTCAGTAGTTTCAGGGGCAACTATCGGGATGATCGACTGATCTTATCACGGAACATCAACCAAAGCGGACTTGCTGAGCTAATAGTGCGAATGGCTGAAAGCAACGGAAACTACTGACGTAATCTTTCTCGAGGGCATGCAGCTCTACTGTATGGTTAAATGATGATGCCATCCTCTTGTGTAAAATACTCTATAGGTAAAATAGTCACCCGGATATCTGGGGAGGGACTACTCAGGATTACGTGGATATCAGGAGAAATAAAATTGGCAATCTATGGATCAGAGCGTGTAATGTCAGATCCCTTAATCGGACACTTTTGTTAGAAAATTTAAAAAGGGGAATGGATAGGTTAAAGTTAGATATAGCGAAAATTAGTAAAGCTCGGTGGCAGAAGGAGCAGGATTTCTGGTCAGCAGAATACAGGTTATAAATACAAAATCAAATAGGGATAATGTAGCAGTAGGTTTAATAATGTGTAAAAAAATAAGAACAAGGGTAAGCTACTATGAACATAACAGTGAACGCATTATTGTAGCCAAGATAGACATGATGTACCCTATTCACCAAGTATTACAAGTTTATGTGTCAACTAGCTACGCAGATGGAGGAAATGTATGATGAGCTAAAATAAATTATTCAGATAATTATGAGAGCCGAAAATTTAGTTGTCATTGGGGAATGGATTTAGACAGTAGGAAAAGGAAGAGGAGGAAAAATAGCAGGTGAATATGGACTGGGGAAAAGGAATGAAAGAGGAAGCCGCTTGGTAGAATTTTGCACAGAGCATAATTTAATCATAGCTAACACTTGGTTGAAGAATCATAAGAGAAGGTTGTATACGTGTAAGAGACCTCGAGACACCGGAAGGTTTCAGGTTGATTATATAATGGTTAGACAGATATTTACGGTCCATATTTTGGGCTGTAAAACATTTACAGAGGCAGATCTCGACTCTGACCACAATTTATTGTTTATGAACTGCAGATGAAAACTGAAGAAACGGCAAAATGACAGGAATTTATCGAGTGGGACCTGGAAAATCTGAAATAATCAGAGTTTATAGATGGGGCAGTAAGGAACGACTCACAAGAATTAGGGAAAGGCATGTAGAACAAGATGAATGGATATCTTCGAGAGATGAAATAGTGAAGGCTGCAGAGGATCCATTAGGTAAAAAGACGAGGTCTAGTAGAGAACCTTGGGTAACACAAGAGAAACTGAAATTAAGCAATGGAAGGAGTTAATATGAAAATGCAATAATTGAAGAAGGCAAAAAGGAATACAATCGTTTAACGAATGAGGTCGAAAGGAAGTGCAAAAAGTCCAGGCAAGAATAGTTAGAAGTCAAATGTAAGAAGGTAGTAGTGTACATCGCTAGGGATGAGATAGATACTGCCTACAGGAAAATTAGAGAGATCTTTGGAGAAAAGAGAACCACCTCTACGAATATCAAGAGCTCATATGGAAGACCAGTACTAAGCAAACAAGGGAATGCAAGAAGGTGGAGGGAGGATACAGAGGGTCTATACACGGAGGATGTACTTGAGGGCAATATTATGGAAATGGAAGAGGACGTAGAGGAAGGTGAGAAGGAAGATACGATACTGCGTCACGAATTTGACAAAGCACAGAAAGACCTAAATCGAAACCAGGCCCCGGGAGTAGAAAACGATTCTTTGGAGCTACTGATAGTCTTTGGAGAGCCAACTGTGACAAAACATTTAGATCTGATGAGGAAGATGTTTGAGACAGGTGAAACAACCAGAGACTTCAGGAATAATATAGTAATCTCATTTCCAAAGAAAGCAGGTGCTGAAAGGTGTAAAACGTACCGATCTATTACCTTAATGAGTCACGGATACAAAATTCTAACATGAATCCCATACAGAAGAACGGAAAAGCTGGTAGAAGCTGACCTCGGGGAAGATAACATAGATTCCAGAGAAATATAGGAATACGCGAGTCAGTACCGACCCTACGACTTCTCATAGAAGATAGGTTAAGGAAAGATAAACGTACGTATATAGCATTTGTAGACTTAGAGAAAGAATTTGGCAGTGAAGACTCAAACACTCTCATTCAAATTCTAATGATTAAAGGAGCAAAATACAGGGAGCGAAAGGCTATTTACAATTTTTAAAGTAACCAGATGGTTGTTCTAAGAGTCGAGGGGTACGGAAGGCAAGCACTGGTTGAGAAGGGATTGAAACAGGGTTGTAGCGTGTCTTCGAATTGAGCAAGCAGTAAAGGGAACAAGAGAAAGATTTGGAATAGGAATTAAGGTCCAGGGAGAAGAAATACAATCGCTGAGTTTTGCGGACGATACTGTAATTGTGTCAGAGACAGCAGTGGACTTGAAAATGTAGTTGAACCGAGTGGACAGTACTTTTGAAAGGAGGATATAGGATAAAAATCAACGAAAGTCAGACGAGGATAATGGAATGTAGTCCTATTAAATCAGGTGATGTTGAGGGAATTAGAGTTGCGTAATAGACACTTAAACCAGTAAATCAGTTTACCTGTTTGTGATGTAAGCTAACTGATGATGGTCGAAATAGGGAAGACGTAAATTGAAAACTGGCAATGGCAAGAAAAGCGTTTCTGTAGTATGGAAATTTGTTAACATCGGATATAGATTTAAGCGTCAGGAAGTCCTTTCTGTAAGCATATTTATGGTGTGTAGCCACGTATGGAGTGAAACATCGACGATAAACGGTTCAGACAAGAGGATAAATTTGAGGTAGAACCTGACTAAAAAGTGGAATCGCTAGGTAGGACACATTCTGAGGCATTTATGGATCACCAGTTTAGTGCTGAAGGTAGCATAGCCGGTAAAAATTCTAGAGAAAGACCAAGAGGTGAATACAGTAAGAAGATTCGAGGGATGTAGATTGGAGTAGCTACTCGGAGATGAAGAGGCTTGCACAAAACAGAGTAGCATGGACAGCTACATCAAACTAGTCTTTGGAATAAAGACCGCAACAAGAACAATAGCAAGACATCATCATTTAAATGCAAGAGGAATTTAGGTTTCACTTCAGTTAAGAGTCTCTAACCTTCAATCGCTTTTAAATTTCTCTAACAGCAGTTAATATCCAAACAAGGCATTTTACCGTCTTGAAAGTTCTTTCTTGTTCACTTGTTTCTCGATAACATTTTGTTAGCAATCTTCCTCTCTTGGACCTCCACTTCTCCATTAATATCATTAAGACTGTTTCTGTTCTTACTACTTAACATTTTACTTCAACAGTATGTCAATTGTAGCTTTTTGTAAACTTCTGCGTACCCTTTAATGGTTAAACACCATGTCTTGTCTGTTGTCATTACATTACCAAGTCGTATCATCGACAGACTCCTTTCATGTTTTGCTTCCTCCTTAAATGAATTCTGCATAGGTCAAGCTTTTCATACGAGACCAAAGCGTTTTTTATACACGTATATTGCATACTTTGCAAATTACTTAAAGCACAACTACAAGTAAAATACATCATATTTCATTTACACTTAAACCCAGGCTAACAAAACAAATAATAGCAATCAAATTATATACAACTATCATTACATATTTAGTTAATCACCGAAAACGTGCTGCGTTTTATGGCACAGGCGCTCTCCATCACAGTATTACCATGGAGTGAGGAAACAAAGAATCAATGGGCACTTGTAGTAAACACAGGAGATTTAAAACACACAGAAAAAAAGAAAATACATTTGCAGTTGACTAGCAGATATTTCTGTAGATACTGACATGCATTTTCAAAGTTTGTTACGCAGTAAGAACCTGGTACATAATTCTTGTGAAGAAGGTCTGTGACAATAATCCTTGGCTTCTTTACTTCAGTCAGATTGACTCTCAAAGTTTGAGATGACGCTTTCAGTTTCTTTCCTGTAAATATCATACGCACCTTCAACTGTCCCAATGTACTGATTTTTTTATTAATTACGTGTCTTTAAAATTTCGTGCCTATCACCACCAGAATATGCTTGTAATGATTGTCAGTAAAATTCTCGCAGTTTCTTAGCTATGGTTGTGCGAACATACGATGATTATCTCTAGTTTATTACCATCCATAGCAGTAGGCTTGGCTTACTTCCAAGAATTGGTCCGAATAAGTTGTTAGCACGTCTTTTTTCCCTTTTACTAGTTGGTTACTGAACCAATGTTCACTGAAAGAACACGTCGTCTTATAGTCTCGTGATATGACTCACCTGTAGTTCTGTTTTGTCTAAAGTAGGACTTTAACATTTGGTGAGGGATAGAGAGAGTTTGCGTCTCATATTTGTTCTTTTATATCGTTATTCCGATTAGTTAGACATTATGAGCTGTCAAAAGAGCTTGTCATTCGTTAGGTTACCCAAGAAAGGCATTCATATTGGATAACTGAATGATTCTTCCAACACGTATGATTACTGTACATTATGTTATACTTTCAACCACTTGTAAATGGTCAGAAAGTGGTGGCTGCTTACAATTTCTCATCTAGCATCATGTATTTTTCTTGTTTGAGGGAGCTGGAAGTGGAAGGAAATCTCTTATAACACCTAAATGTGTGGTCCATATCCCCGTCTGCCTTGTAATCTGATTTGTCTCTTGAATAAGCATGACATCAGAAATATGTTGGTGCCTAAATGTATTTTACATTCACTGCATGTATTCTATGTACTTTCGGTAGCGAAACGGAGATGTGTCATTAGTCTAACAACGAACCAACAGTTCAGAGATTGCTTACTATAGTTTTTCTCCGCATTTCATCTTGTACTTTTGTTTCAGCGACAGAGATATTACTGTGAACTTTGCATTCTGGTGTCGTCGATTCGTATGTTCCGTCGCAGTCTGAACGAAACATGGCTGCCGAATAGGTGTTGGACACTGTTTTTTTTCCCGTAAGCCCCTATTGGGTTGCCAGTTGTTAGATGCCTTCAGTACCAAGCGACGGAAATTCCGGAACTCCTACTTCGTCGATTTCTGATCGCATTCAATGGTTGCTGTGCCTGTAGGGTGAAGGTAATAGAATAGGAGTACGTAAACGACATCAGTGTAATTTTGAATTATTAACAAAATGGGATCGGTGCAGCTGGCGTACTCATCCGGGATTAACAGAGGTAAAATCATTTTGTGGTACAAAATTACCCAGTTCTGTATCGCAGCGACATCCATGGCAGCATAGAGAAGATAAAGTCAGAATTTGGTAATGAACTTGGAGGGAAACGGTGCAACCAATCAAATCGGCGGCAATCAATCAAATCGACAGCAAAAAACTAAAACTTTAAATTTCTATATGGAATAAAAATGGCACTTTTACATTAACGCATATGTGTTATGCACATATGCACCCTGAATCATACAGCTATCCGTACCCGAAAATAATGCGAGACAAACGACGTCCGTGGCAGGCTGTCTGTTATTGACAGTTTAACTTGTTCTAACTGCCTTTCCTCAACCTGGGTGTCCCGCGTATCAACGGAAGTTGGGGGTTAGAAAGTCGTACACATATTGAATGACAACGATCCTAAACAAATTAGAAAAATACTCAAGGGAGGCGTATGGAGCATCACTAGAAATATGTTACTAGTCTCTCAATCATCCGACTGAAGACGTAGTTTTATATCGGTATAGAATGCACAGATCTCAGAAATGTATAAATCTGGTAGCTGGAAATAAATTTCGTCGGAGAAGGCAGATTACAGCAGTTCCTCACAAAGTTCAATTAATGTTTTGTCCAAGCTTATGGCCAGTTTATACCTTCAAAAAAGTTGTTCAGAAGTGTGGACAAGTTTCCAGTCCATGTTATTGTCCGTAATTATTAGAAATATTCGGCTACAATACTCGGCTACATGTCGCTACACGCACTTATCTAACCAAGTTTAAGAACTACAAAATGAAACTGTGCTCCTCAGCGTTATATGAAGTGTGTAATTCTGAAGTAAATATGATGTTGTAAACTAAGATCAATTATGTGCCACAGGTGGAGGTACATGGCTGCCCTATTTAAGGCACTGTATGAGGTTTTAAAGTAGATTAGATCATCTTGGGATAAGTTCTAGTGTCCGATTCCACATGTCAACTGTGAGCAATGACGTCTTACCTAAGGCAAAGACGCTACGTATAATCAATCAATGAAAGCAAGCAAATGTAGTATACCGTAAAATTACGATCACATTCACACAGTTATTTAATTGATCCTGAATTAGATCGAAACGAACTGAAGTTAATGAAAACAACTACGAACGAGAATTAAAACCAAACGTTCATTCCTGTTAAGAAGTATTCTCGTAATTTATGCGACTAGAAAATCACAGAGAAGCCTTACATTGCATTATAGCAAAGCACATGGTGAAGTCTTACTCCTAGAAAAAGCGTTAATTTTATATTAAATATTGAATCTAATGGGAGAAGTGCAGGGAAGTTGGGGTTTTTAGAGGAGAGAAACTGAAATGTATCAGAGAAACGGGAACATAAAACGAATCACAACAAATACGAAGGAGTAGCATAAAATGTGGAGAAACCGACACTAAATTCTAAAAGAAAAGCCAGTACATGACAAACGAATAACTACACAAAATAAAGAATATAGGAATCGATAATTACAATTAACCACTGTAGATAAAATCCAGTACAGGTTTCCAACGGCTCCATGATTCAGACGTAAATTATTTTTGTACTTATATGCAGTGAAGTGTAATAGCATTTCTACATTTGTAATTACGCTCTAAAACTGCTGCGGAGTATAACAAAAACTGCACTAGGTTTCTAGACCTGACCTTCTTTATAGATCATTTCTAGTTATTGATCCCAATTTTAGTAACTTTTTCCAGTAGCTCAAGGGGCAATTACAAATGCAGAAATCACATTAGCCTACATTTCTTACTCACACGTGTTGAAAAAACGATGTAATTAATGAATCATCGACTGACGCTAATCGGTAATTGGAACTGACCTGCATAGGAGGTCAGTTCTCCTGACCGATTCCAGTTTTTTAATGGTTCGTAATTTTGGACATTTTTTCAGGAAATCTGTGGACTACGTTTTTGTAGGATTTCTTAGTCATCGCAGAACTACTACAAAAAGTAATAAGTAGTGTAGGTACAGCTTCCAAATTAAGGAACATAGTAATACTATATGCAGAAATCGTGTAACACTTTAGTATGCACACTTGTTGTTAAAAAGATGTAAATAACGGGCCGTGGAATGGTTGGAATCAGTAACTAGAATTAACCTATGTAGGCCAGTAACAATTACCGATTTCAGTATTTGTTGGAACCTACTTTTTTGTCAAATTTCATTACTTGTGTAGATTGAACAATTAGTGTTGATATTTAACGCTGATCCACCATGCGCTATACTGTACTGGACTCTGTACTCTCTGTACCTCTATTACTGGCACAAATTACGATAATTATTTTTTTTTAGACATGTACATTACTCTTTTGCTAATCTTATTTATTTTAGTTACCTTTAATTATTGTCGGTACAATTTTGTGGCTATGTAGTTCATAACGTGAAATGTGTAATTTTTTCTTACGCTACATTCGTTTGTTTATGAATATGAACAGTCGCTTTCAGAGATTGCGTCTATGTAGCTTCTCTGCCGTAGGTATGACGTCATTGCTCAAAGCTGGCGTGTGGAATCTCACACTAGAATTGAACCTTATCTTGAATACACATAGTAGTGAATGGTGGGAGTGCAGCTGCTTATGATAAGCAATTATAAGTAATGTTTCCTGTGGCTGCGAGGATAGTGTTATACATATTATTTTCCATGACATGATCGATTTTGGAACTGCTAGTCTCATCTTCACAGGCACCTCATCTGTCCATCGAAATTATGTTGAATATTGTTTCTCTGAATGCTATTTTTCTGGATTGCAGCTAGATGTCAATTGAATGAGAAGTGCCCTAGACCTATGCACACAAGACCACAAAAAATGACCCAGCAGTGAGGTGTCATAGTGTGTGGTCCTGTCGACATGAGGCTTGCATGTTATCTTTCGGTTGACAGCCAGCTGTGATTGCGACAGAATAATGCCCAACATTGATTAGTTGTGTATTTAAGGTGTGAGGTGAATATGAGACTATCAGTTCCGAAAAGGATAAGAGGTTAAGAGCCATCCCTGAGGCCAGAGGCTATTTTCTTTATTATTGCTAACTTAGACAACTTTTCAAAACGTGTAGCGTCTATTCTTGCTTGTGAATAAGGACTGGAAAACAGAACTTTGTAGAAAGTCTATTCAAGAACTATCAGTTTACAGTAACACACTTAGAAAACGAGGCAACAGCTGACGAAAAACAAAAGATTTATTTTTTATAATTGATCCAAAGATTGTTAATGAAACATCAAAACTGAACAAACAATAACTTGAACGCAACACAAACTAAGAAAATGGAACAAATTATGGTTTGAACAAAACAAAACGAATAAACGGATACAAAAATAATAACTGGAACGAAAAAAAAAGAAAAAACGAAAACTGATAGAACAAATTAATAGATTCTTCAGTGTTTAGGAGCAGCCCCTGAAGCAAGGCTGCTATGATCCTTGGCTGCCCCCTCCTCCGAATCTCCATGCTTGTCAGCAGTGTCCACCTAGGCGAAAAACATGATTTTCATAGTGGCGACAAAACATTCATAACCAATATCTTACGTAACAAAATATTAACAGTAAATTATGCCCAGACACCGTGACGAACAAAGACTTAATAGGGGCCACCATGCTCATCATTTCTTATGTGGTGCACCAAAGATAGGTAAGATTGAGCAATATTCACAATAGGTAATAGCTGATAAATAAAACACTTATACATGGCCTCTCAAGATCGTTACAAACTATAAACATCAAATATGATTCATTTGGTTAATGGTTTTGAGGCAGAGTGAATGCAGTGACAGGCCGCCCTCAGAGGCACCTAATTGTCACAAAACAGTGGGCAAAATGTAGCATAATACGTTCAAGTGCGGATCAAAATCGCTCAGTCGGGTTGACCAGAAGAAGACCAGACCTGATGGTCCAAATGCGAATCAGTAATACACGGATACGGTGGACCAACCAGGTCTCACTAGACAATGAATTCACATTCAAGTCACACTTACAAGCGAACAAAGAGAAGATGATCGGACTAATTAGTGCCTAAATACATCACTAGGACGAGGAAACGTGAACATCAATACAAAAATAAGACTTTATAACGCACTCATGATTAAAACCATGAAATCGGGCAGTATTTGCGGCACAGTAAGCGAAACAAATATAAAAAACTCTTAAAGATGCTTGAGACACATTTCAAGAGAACCCTGTTCGACTAGAACCCGGGACATGCTCAGTGAGCTTAATACTGTCATGAGTTGACTGAACAGAGTAGCAGCAAACTGCTCTAAGAAGTTGAAAATCTTCGATGAATCACGACATTTGAAATATACACGAACAGTCCGGCCCAAAATATGGCACTACGCAAGAATTCCACAAGCAATGACAGAAGCTTTCAAGTTATAGCAATAAAGTATTGCAGTAAAACCTTGCAATAGGACTAGAGGCCAATGTCCTGATAAAGTCCGACAAGCGCTAAGGTGATACTGAGACATAACAACAAGTCCAGTCTTCATTGGAGGCAGCACATTTTAAATCTTTTAAAAAATGAAAGAAAAATAATTGGTTAAAAACAGTAGTCTTCAGTTGTCGCATATAGTACAATGTGATACCGCTGAAGATCATCCTATTGCCTATGAAGCTGTAACTAGTGAAACACTGAAATAATTTTGTGTTTCATTGTCAGTTAAGTTGCCCTTTCAGTGCAAGTCCTTCTTCGTAGATCGGTCTGATGTGGGCGATGTTAGTGTTGTGGAATTCTCGTTTGCGATGTTGATCATGTTAATCTAGAAGGAATAGCTCAACTCCTTCCAAGCAGTGTTCTAACTGGGAATTGCGCAGCTCGTTGGTGTACTGCTACTCGATGAAGAACTACGTGTGAGTTATCAGCATAACGTGATTTCAGCTCTTATGAGTGATCCAAAATTCCCCATTCCCACCGTGCACAGATATTCATTAAGTGCATTCTGCACAAAGTGACGTCATCCCATTCAGGACACCCAACATAGAGTAAAACAAATATTGAAATATGTGATATTATGCTAAGTATCAGGGCAAGAGGGATTCTGATGCAATTAAATTATGGACGTAGCAGCCATGAAAGACCACACACTGCCTGCGTCTACACATCGTAGCGTGCCACTGTATGCCGCTGCCTCACTATTGAGCCGCAGAGTCCCATGTCACAGAGAGGAGGACGAGCTGGGTATGGCTGATTAAGCTCACTGCCTGGCTGAAACGAGGCTCATTCCCGCCAGCGAAGCAAGAAAATGCCATCAGTTGCGTCCTGATTAGGCACTGGACCCTGATACATGTATTCCTGCTCGAGTGAGTTAACTTAGTGTGTGTGTTTTGTCGTATGAATACTTGAAACATTTGAAAGCAAGAGGAAATTTCTCAGGAGATGATCTAATTATGAATAAGAAAATAGGGATGCGGCCGAACAACTTTGTGAACGTGATATCGTATCCAGATAATCACGAATACCACACCTACATTAGGTTAGTACAATAGGCTGCTAGATCTGTAGATAATTAAGAGATGGGAATAATGAAGGTTGAGCTAGAAGAAATTATTCATTGAATCATAAGAGGATTTAAGTAATTGTGGTGAAAGGCAGGAACTTGAAAAGCATGAGAAGGAAAAAAGTAGGGCAACATGCTGTGTAAATTATTAAAGAGTAAGTCCCCTGGTACACATTTACGCAGAAGTTAGTTGAATTTGAGTTAAAAAACGTGAATTGAGGATGTATATCTTCCAAAGACCTTGAGATACCGAGCGAGGTGGCGCAGTGGTTAGACACTGGACTCGCATTCTGGAGGGCGACGGTACAATCCCACGTCCGGCCATCCTGATTTAGGTTTCCCGTGATTTCCCTAAATCGCTCCAGGCAAATGCGGGGATGGTTCCTTTCAAAGGGCACGGCCGACTTCCTTCCCCGTCCTTCCCTAATCCGATGAGACCGATGACCTCGCTGTCTGGTCTCCTTCCCCAAACCAACCAACCAACCAACCAACCAACCTTGAGATATTAGACTGCTTCAGATGGGATGTGTGTGACAACACAGATGTTTAGGAACCAGATTTTAACTGCATATAGAAGTGGAAGAATTAGCAGAAAGGTAAGAAATGAAGGAAATCGGAACAAAATAAATTAAAAATTCTCCCCTGTCTTTTGCTTCAAAGGGAACTTCAGGCACCCAACACCTGGAAAGGAGGGAGTATTGCAAAAGAAGGCGAATGGCTGGATTTGAGAGATGAAAAAATGAGAGAAGCGTAGGATCAAATGGAGACAAAACAGCAGACGGATGCTGAAATACAGGAGATGTACAATTGAAAACACAATAGCAAAAATTTGATAACAAAGAATATAAATTTTGATGTCAGGTGGTTTTTTCTGAAGGTATTTGTCCGTAGCATAGCGTTATAGATGAATGAAACGCTGACAGTAAGCATTTCGGCTCCGAAAAGAATACAGTGTTTTGATATGAGATACTCAGGAGAGCGCTGAAAATTAAATGGAAGGAGCGCGTGGCTTACATGGGCGAACTCAATTGAACTAGTAGGGGCGGGGGATACATTTATGACAAATAGTGAATAAAGGGTGGGATCTATTGATAGGATGCCTCATGAAGCCTCAGGGGTCATCAGAGAGGTAAAAAAGGAATTTGTGAGTGTGGTCATAGAGGGGGGAGGGGATGTTAAATTGTGCAGGTAGATTTAATCTTCAGCACAATAAGTGGACTCAAATGAATGTTTCTTGTCATAGTTATGAAGAAACTAAGATGTTCTCACAGGAGAGGGTAGTGTGTCGAACTGCATGACGACATCCTTCAGGCAAGAGACCAAAAGAGAAACAGCTGCTCCACGGATTGAGTTTCTAATAGTTCCCTGATATTCATAACAAAACAGTGGATGAGGCTAAATAGACACACCCTTACACTAAAGACATTCTGTCCCCTACATTCTGCTCGCAGTGGCGACTGAACGTGATTAAAATAGGCGCTGTTCTTACAACCCCACGAACAGTAGCTTTCGCAACTACGAACTGTGCTCTTAGGTCACCATTTACGAGCACTCGATCTTCAGCATCGGACGCAACACGTAAATGTATGTTCGGTGTCACGTATTCTCCACGTGGCGCAAACACTTCCTGTTCCGCCATCCATGGCCCACCGTTAGTTTCATTTGTTTGCCACAGCTTGCTGTACAAGATAAGGCACAAGACACTTACCCTCACGCGAGGCATGGGCGGTTTGGATCCGTATAATGTGCCTGTCAGAGCTATAGCCCTTTCCATAGCCTCTCACATGATGTTGTGGCGCCGAAGCGCTACGTGCCTTACCAGCCTGTTGTTGGAGGCCCATGCAAAACACTCTCTCAGCACCTATCCGGCTTTCATAAGTCCAACCGCCCTTCCTTTACTTCCCCCACATTGTCCTCCAACTGAGCAACTTCCGTACTGTAATACTGCCAGCTCACTTTAAATCCACAAAGGCGATCTATGGTTTCCTGCAGTAGCACAGCTCACCGAATGTGGTTCAGGGGAAGACGTTTCGCGATCGGTGTGCGCTCCTTATCTTCACACGTCCAGCCTGCGTGGTAAATGAAGCAAGTATGCCAATCGCGCATTCACAGGATTTACCTCGCAGACACCCCGTTGTCTATCGCGTGTGATGCGAAACAGACGTGCACCGCCTGCTGTGCAGATCGGCAAGAGGTGTCTGGTTCTTGATGCGACAGATTTGTCCCCAATTATCCGTATGACTCCTCGACTAATACCACTCAACTGCTCCTCTTTCTGGACGCGAGATACTTCGCATAAGCCAAGACGATCTCTGTGAAGTGAATTTGTCGACACACAACTCACTACTGGTTTGCTGATGACGAGATATGTCTCCTTCATTTTTGGCACTTCCTTAATGAACACCACTGTATAGTTGTCCGCAATCCAAAATCATGAAGAGTTGATCCCAACCTCTTTCACACTTAGAACCGATATATTCTCTGGCCATCGGAATGTTCTTCCCGGGGAAACTATGTGTCAGACGTCTTACTGCGCCCTCCTCCTAACGACGCCGGTTTCCTGCTATTTTCTGTGCCACTATGCCCCGAACCCTCCTTTTGGGTGGCGGGAAAGTCCCTTTAAAAAAATGGTAAAGCAGACGCTCGAATAATGATGATGATGTCCCATACTCCGACAAGCATAGGGGACGATGCGGGAGACCAGCGCCGCCGTACTAGGCAAGGTCCTAGCGGAGGTTGTTTGCCATTGCCTTCCTCCGACCATACTTGGGATGAGTTATGATGATGAATACGACACAATAACACCTAGTCATCTCGAGGCAGGAAAAATCCCTGACGCCGCCGGGAATCGAACCCAGGACCACAAGCGCTGGAATCGAGAACGCTGCTGCAAGACCACGAGTGCTCGCAATAAGCGGAAATTTTTGTTGGAGTCCTGGTCCAGCAAAAGACTAAAAAAAAAAAAATTCTGGTTGAGTACTTGCCCACAAAAGGCAAAGGTCCCGAGTTCGAGTCTCAGTCCTGCACACAGTTTTAATCCTCCAGGAAGTTTGATATCAGCACACACTACGCTGCAGTGTGAAAATTGTATTATGGAGATATTAAATTGTTTCAGGTATTAAATAAAAAGTCTATAACACAGTTTGAGCATCAGGATCTGAGAACCATAACGAGGAGTAGTCAGATTCCACCATGTGTTGCACTTTAAAGAACAAGGAAAATCCTCAGTACATAGGCATCATATACGTTTTAATATTTTAATTGTGTGACCGCCGCCCCCCCCCCCCCCCAATTTCCACCCCATGAACCTTGGATCTCGCCAGTGGTTGGGAGGCTTCCGTGGCTCAGGAATACAGATAGCTGTACCGTAGTTGCAACCAGAACAGAGGGGTATCTGTTGATAGGCCAGACAAACGTGTTGTTTCTGAAGAGGGGAGCAGTCTTTTCAGCAGTTGCAGGGACAACCATCTCGATGATCGACTGATCTTACCTTGTAACATCAACCAAAACGGGCTTGCTCAGCTAATACTGCGAATGGCAGAAACCAAGGGGAAACTACAGGCGTATGTTTCCCCGAGGGCCTGCAGCTGTACTCTATGGTTAAATGATGATACCATCCTCTTGGGTAAAATACTCTGTTGGTAAAATAGTCCCCCGGAACTCTGAGGAGGGACTACTCAGGATTACGTCGCTATCAGGTGAAACAACACAGGAATTCTACGGTTCGGAACGTGGAATGTCAGATCCCTTAATCGGACAGGTTTGTTAGAAAATTTAAAAAGGGGAATGGATAGGTTAAAGTTGGATATAGCGAGAATTAGTAAATCTCGGTGGCAGAAGGAGCAGGACTTCTGGTCAGCTGAATACAGTTATAAATTCAAAATCAAATAGGGATAATGCAGGAGTAGATTTAATAATGTGTAAAAACATAAGAACACAGGTAAGCTACTATGAACAGCATAGTGAATGCATCATTGTAGTCAAGGTAGACTCGATGGCCCTTATCACCAAGAAGTATAAGTTTATGTGCCAAATAGCTACGTAGATGGAAAAAAAGGAAGGACGAGCTATAAGAAATTATTCAGATAATAAAAAGTTAATAGTCATGGGGGACTGGAATATGATAGTAGGAAAAGGAAGATTCAAAATGGATCAAATGGCTCTGAGCACTATGGGACTCAACTGCTGAGGTCATAATTCCCCTAGAACTTAGAACTACTTAAACCTAACTAACCTAAGGACATCACACACATCCATGCCCGAGGCAGTATTCGGACCTGCAACCGTAGTGGTCGCGCGGGTCCTGACTGTAGCGCCTAGAACCGCTCGGCCACTCCGGCCGGCCAAAAGGAAAAGGAGGATAAGTAGCAGGTGCATATGGACTGGGGGGAAAGCAATGAAAGACGAAGCTTACAGGTAGAATTTTGCACTAAGCATAATTTAATCATAACTAACACTTGGTTGAATAATCATAAGAGAAGTTTGTATACGTGGAGTTAACCTTGAGACAACGGTAGGTATCAGATTGGTTATGTTACCTGGACAAACTGAATTAACCAGAGTTTATAGAGGGAGCAGTAAGGAACGATTCACAAGAATATGGGGAAGGAATGTAGTAGAAGAAGAATGGGTAGGTTTGAGATATGAAATAGTGAAGGCAGCAGAGGATCAACCAGTTAAAAAGACAAGGGGAAGTAGAAATCCTTGGGCAACACAAGAGAACCTGAATTTAATCGGTGGAAGAAGAAGACAAAACAGTGCAATAATTGAATTAAGCAAAAAGGAATAAAAACGTTTAAAAAATGAGATGGACAGGAAGTGCAAAATGTCTAAGCAAGGATGGCTAGAGGGAAAATGTAAGAATGTAGAAGCATATATCGCTAGGGATGAGGTAGATACTGTCTACAGGAAAATTAAAGAGATCTTCCGAGAAAGTAGACCCACCTGTAAAAATATTAAGAGCTCAGACGGAAAACCAGTACTAATAAATAAGGGAAAGCAGGAATGTGGAACGAGTATACAAGAATCTATACAATGGAGATGTACTTGAAGGCAATATTATGGAAATGGAAGAGAACGTAGAGGAAGATAAGATGGAAGGTACGATACTGCATAAAGAATTTGACAGAGCACTGACAGGCTGAAGTCGTAACAAGACCCTGGGAGTAGACGACATTTCGTTAGAGCTACTTTGGAGAGCCAACCATGATAAAACGTTTAGATCTGATGAGTAAGATGTATGAGACAGTCGAAATACCCTGAGACTTCGAGAAGAACATAATAATTCCACTTCCAAAGAAAGCAGGTGCTGACAGGTGTAAAAATTACCGAACTATCGGTTTAATGAGTCACGAATACAAAATACTAACACGAATCCTATATAAAAGAACGGAATATCTCGTAGAAGCTGACCTCGGGGACAATAAGCTAGATTCCACAGAAATATAGGAATACTCGAGTCAGCACCGACACTACGACTTCTCATAAAAGACAGGTTAAGGAAAGGTAAAATTACGTTTATACCATTTGCAGACTTAGAGAAAGAATTTGGCAATGTTGACTAGAACACTCTCATACAAATTCTAACGATGGTAGGGGTAAAATACAGGGAGCGAAAGGCTATTTACAATTTGTACAGAAACCAGATGTTAGTCCTAAGAGTCGAGGGGTACGAAAGGGAAGCACTGGTTGTGAAAGGAGTGAAACAGGGTTGTAGCCTGTCCCCGAATTGAGCAAGCAGTAAAGGGAACAAGAGAAAGATTTGGAATAGGAATTAAAGTTCAGGGAGAAGAAATATAATCGTTGAGTTTTGCCGACGACATTGTAATTCTGTCAGAGACAGCAGTGGACTTGGAAGCGCGGTTGAACCGAGTGGACAGTATTTTGAAAGGAGAACATAAGATGACCATCAACGAAAGTCAAACGAGGATAATGGAACGTAGTCTTATTAAATCAGGTAGTGTTGAGGGAATCAGATTAGCATAATACACACTTAAAGCAGTAACTCTGTTTACCTGTTTTGGAAGTAAAATAACTGACCATTGTCGAAATAGGGAGGACGTAAAATGAAGATTGGCAATGGCAAGAAAAGCGTTTCTGAAGTAGGGAAATTTGTTAACATCGAGTATAGATTTAAGTGTCGGGAAGTCGTTTCTGTAGTATATTTATGGTGTGTAGCCATGTATGAGGTGAAACATGGACGATAAACGGTTCAGACAAGAAGATAATTTTGTGGTACAACCTGACTAAAAATTGGGATCGGTAGGTAGGACACATTCTGAGGCATTTAGGGATCACCAGTTTAGTACTGGAGGAGCTTAGTCGGTAAAAATTGTAGAGAAAGACGAAGAGATGAATACAGTAAGCAGATTCGAGGGATGTGGATTGGAGTAGTTACGCGGGAATGAAAAGGCTTGCACAGGGCAGAGTAGCATGGACAGCTACATCAAACCAGTCTTTGGAATGAAGACCGCAACGAGAACAATAGCGCGACATCATCATTTAAATGCAAGAGAAATTTATGTTTCGTTTCAGTTAAGAGTCTCTAACCTTAACAGCAGTTAATATCCAAACAAAACATTTACCTAAAGATCTACGATTTTATATATACTTTCACCCTTCAAATAATGTATGCGGTGGTCCCCCACTATAAATAACTTGTTAATGAACGGTCAACTGATGGTCCACATTCTGTAAATACGAGAGGCCTTTGTACAATCACTTACCTAACGCCGCTCACATTAATGCTGATGTGCACAGTCTCTTCTCAATCAAAGTAGAGCTGATAACAGTTAAGGATACTCAGCTGCAGAAAATCAAATGTATACTAGTTTTTATTCTTCGGTCCCTCTGCACTGAATCAATTCCAAGTTTTTCAGTCTTGAAACTTCTTTCTGGCTCACTTGTTTCTCGCTGTCATTTAGCTTCCAATCTTCCTCTCTTGCATCTCCATTTCTTCGTTAATATCATTAATACCTGTATCTGTTCTTACAACATAGCATGTTGCTGCAGCAGTATGGCAATAGTAGCATTTTGTAAAGTTATGCGAACCTTTTACTTGTTAAACAACTCGTCTTGTCTGTTCGTCATTACATTACTAAGTCGAACCATCGACAGACTCCTTTCATTTTTTGCTTCCTCCTTAAATGAATTTTGGATAGATAAAGCTTTTCATACGAGACCAAAGCGTTCTTTATACATGTATATTGCATACTGTGCAAGTTACTTAAAACACAACACGTAAGATACATCATATTTCATTTACATTTAAACACAGGCTAACAAAACAAATAGTAGCATACAAATTAAATACAATTACATTTGGAGTTGACTAGCAGATATTTCTGTAGATACTGACATGCATTTTGAATGTTTTTTACTCAGTAAGAACCTATTACATGATTCTTGTGAAGAATGTCCGTCACAATAATTGTTGGCTTCTTAAGTCAAATTGACTCGCAAAGTTTTGAGATGGCTCCTTCAGTTTTTTTTCCTGTAAACATCATACGCAACTCCAACAGTCACAATGTACTGATTTATTGATGCATTGCGTTACTTTAAAATTTTGTGCATACCACCATCAGAATATCCTAGTTATGTGTGTAAAATCCGGCAGTTTCTTGACTATTGGTTGTGCGAACTTACGATGATTATCTCTAGTTTATTACCATCCATAACATTAGGCGTTGCTTACTGCTAGAAACTGGCTCGCGTATGTTGTTGGCACGTCTTTTCTTCCCTTTTACTAGTTGGTTACTGAACCACTGTCCACTGCAAGACAAAGCATCTTATAGTCTCCTGATATGACTCACCTGCAGTTATTTTCTGTCTAAAGTAGGACTTTAACATTTGGTGAGCGATAGAGAGAGTTTGCGTCTCGTATTTGTTCTTTCATATCGTTATCGCGATTAGTTGGACATTATGAGTTGTGAGAAGAGGATGTCATTCGTTAGGTTACCCAAGAAAGCCATTCATACTGAATATCCGAATGATCCTTCCAACACATATGATTACTGTACATTATGTTATGCTTTCAACCACTTGTAAATGGTCAGAAAGTGGTGGCTGCTTGCAATTTTTTATCTAGCATCATGTATTTTTCTTGTTTGAGGGATCTGGAAGTGGAGAGTATATCTTATAACACCTGAATGTGTCGTCCATGTTCTCGTCTGCGTAATAGTCTAATTTTTCTCTTGAATAAGCATCACATCAGAAATATGTTGCTGCCTAAATGTATTTTACATTTACAGCATGTATTCCGTGTACTTTCGGTAGCGATAGGGAGATGTGTTATTAGTGTAATAATGAAAAAACAGTTCAGAGACTGTTTCGTATAGTTGTTTTCCCCATTTCTTGTTGTATTTTTGTTTCAGTGGCAGAGATATTTCTGTGAACTTTGCATTCTGCTGTCCCCCATTCTTAGGTTCCGTCGCAGTTTGAACGAAACGTGCCTGCCAAGCCGGTGTTCGTCACTGTTTTTCCCTGTAAGCCCCTATTGGTTTGCCAGTTTTTAAATACCGTCAATGACAAGCGACGGAAATTCCGGAACTCTTACTTCGTCGATTTCTGATTGCATTCAATGGTTGCTGTACCTGTAGGGTGAAGATAATAGAATTGGAGTACGTAAACGACATCAGTGTAATTTTAAATTATTAACAAAATGGGATCAGTGCTGCTGGCGTACTCATCCAGGATTAACAGAGGTAAAATCATTTTGTGGTACACAATTACCAGTTCCGTATCGCAGCGACATCCATGGCGGCATAGAGAAGATAAAGTCACAATTTGAGAATGAACTTGGAGGGAAACGGTGCAATCAATCAAATCGACAGCAAAAAACTAAAACTTTAAATTTCAATATGGAATAAAAATGGCACTTTTACATTAACGCATATGTGTTACGCGTATATGCACCCTGAATCATACAGCTATCCGTACGCGAAAATAATGCGAGACAAACAATTTCCGTGGGAGGCTGCCTGTTATTGACAGTTTAACTTGTTCTAACTGCCTTTCCTCAACCTGGGTGTCCCGTATATCAACGGAGTTTGGGGGTGAGAAAGTCGTACACATATTGAATGACAACGATCTTAAACAAACTAGAAAGATACTCAAGGGAGGCGTATGGAGCATCACTAGAAATATGTTACTAGTCTCTCAATCATCAGACTGAAGACGTAGTTTTATATCGGTATAGAATGCACAGACTACAGAAATGTATAAATCTGCTAGCTGGAAATAAGTTTCCTCGGAGAAGGCAGATTACAGCAGTTCTTTACGAAGTTCGATTATTGTTTTGTCCATGCTTATGGCCAGTTTATACCTTCAAATAAGTTGTTCAGAAGTGTGGACAAGTCTCCAGTCCATGTTATTGTCCGTAATTATTAGAAATATTCGGCTACAATACTCGGCTACATGTCGCTACGCACACTTATCTAACCAAATTTAAGCCCTACAAAATGAAACTGAGCTCCTCAGCGTTGTATGAAGTGTGTAATTGTGAAGAGAATATGCTGTTGTAAACTAAGCTCAAATATGTGCCACACGTGGAGGTACATGACTGCCCTATCTAAGGCAGTGTATGAGGTTCCAAGTAGATTAGATCATCTTGGGATAAGTTCTAGTGTCCGATTCCACTCGTCGGCTATGAGCAATGACGTCATACCTAAGGCAAAGACGCTACTTATAAACAATCAATGAAAGCAAGCAAACGTAGCAACGACAAAATTACAAGCACATTCACACAGTTATTTACTTAGTCATGAATTAGTTCGAAACGAACTGAGAACAAGAATTAAAATCAAATTTTCATTTGTGTAAAGAATTATTCTTTTAATTTATGCGACTAGAAAAGCACAGAGAAGAATTAAATTGCATTACAGTAAAGCACGTGGTAAAGTCATACAGTTATAAAAAAGCGTTAAATTTATATTAATTATTGAATCTAATGGGAAGTTGGGGTTTTTAGTGGAAACTGGAATGTATCAGAGAAACGGGAAAATGAAACGAATCACAACAAATACGAAAGTGTAGCACAAAACGTGGAGAAACCGACACACTAAATTCTAAACGAAGAGCAAGTACATGGCAAACGAATATCTACATAAAACAAAGGATATTTGCATCAATAATTAGAAGTACCCTCTGTAGGTAAATTCCAGTTACAGTTTTCCGATTCGCACGTAAATTATTTTTGCCGTAATATGCAGTGAAACGTAATAGCGTTACTACATTTGTAATTGCTCTCTAAAACTACCGCGGTGTATAACAGAAACTGCACTAGGTAACTAGAAATGACCTTATTTATAGATCAATTATAGTTACCGATTCCAATACAAGTAACTTTTTGCAGTAGCTCAGGGTGCAATTACAAATGCAGAAATCATATAAGCCTACAATTAGTACACACACGTGTTGAAAAAACGATATAATTCATAAAATCATCGACTGACTGGAATCGATAATTAGAACTGGCCTACATAGAAGGTCAGTTCTCCATGCAGATTTTCAAAGGTTCATAATTTTGGACGTTTTTTGAGTAAATCTGTGGACTACGTTTTTGTAGGATTTCTTATTGATCGAAGAACTACTACAAAAAGTGATAAGTAGTGTAGGTACAGCTTCCAAATTTTTCTCTATTTCATAGTAGTGAAGATAGTAATACTATACACTTCAGTATAAACAATTGTTGTTAAATCGATCTAAATAACGAAACGTGGAATGGTTAGAACAATAACTAGAATTAACCTATGTAGGTCAGTTCCAATTACCGATTTCAGTATTTGTTGGACTATACTTCTTGTCAAATTTCATTACTTCTGTACTTCAACAGTTAGTGTTGAAAGTCAACGCTGATTTGCCATGCGCTGTACTGCATTGGAATTAAGGGCTCTCTGTGCTTTTCTTAAACGCATAAATTACGATAATCATTTTTTTCAGACATGTATATTCCTCTTTTTTAATCTCCTTTATTTTTCTTACGTTTAATTCTTGTCGTTACAATTTGTGGCCACTTAATTAATAACGTGAAATGTGTAATTTTACCGTACGCTACATTCATTTGTTTATGAATAAGGATCAGCCACTTTCAGAGATTGCGTCTATGTAGCTTCTGTGTCTTAGGTATGACGTCATTGCTCAAAGCTGGTGTGTAGAATCGCACACTAGAATTGACCCTTATCTTGAATACACATCGTATGGAATGGTGGGAATGCAGCTGCTTATGATAAGCAGTTACATATAACGTTTCCTGTGGTGCGAGAATACTGTTATACAATTTTTTTTCCTTTACATCATCGATTTTGGAACTGCTATTCCCATCTTCACAGCCACCTCCCCTATCCATCGAATTGATGTTAAATATTGTTTCTCTGAATACTATTTTTCTGGATCACAACTAGCTGTCAATCGAATGAGAAGTGCCCTAGATCTACGCACACAACACCATAAAAAATGGCCCAGCAGTGAGGTGTCATAGTGTGTGGTCTACATCTACATCTACATACATACTCCGCAATCCACCATACGGTGTGTGGCAGAGGGTACCTCGTACCACAACTGGCATTTTCTCTCCCTGTTCCACTCCCAAACAGAATGAGGGAAAAATGACTGCCTATCTGCCTCTGTACGAGCCCTAATCTCTCTTATCTTATCTTTGTGGTCTTTCCGCGAAATGTAAGTTGGCGGCAGTAAAATTGCACTGCAGTCAGCCTCAAATGCTGGTTCTCTAAATTTCCTCAGTAGCGATTCGCGAAAAGAACGCCTCCTTTCCTCTAGAGACTCCCACCCGAGTTCCTGAAGCATTTCCGTAACACTCGCGTGATGATCAAACCTACCAGTAACAAATCTAGCAGCCCGCCTCTGAATTGCTTCTATGTCCTCCTTCAATCCGACCTGATAGGGATCCCAAACGCTCGAACAGTACTCAAGAATAGGTCGAATTAGTGTCCTATAAGCGGTCTCCCCTACAGATGAACCACATCTTCCCAAAATTCTACCAATGAACCGAAGACGACTATCCGCCCCCCCTACAACTGCCATTACATGCTTGTCCCACCTCATATCGCTCTGAAGTGTTACGCCCAAATATTTAATCGACGTGACTGTGTCAAGTGCTACACTACTAACGGAGTATTCAAACATTACAGGATTCTTTTTCCTATTCATCTGCATTAAGTTACATTTATCTATATTTAGAGTTAGCTGCCATTCTTTACAGCAATCACAAATCCTGTCCAAGTCATCTTGTATCCTACAGTCACTCAACGACGACACCTTCCCATACACCACAGCATCATCAGCAAACAGTCGCACATTGCTATTAACCCTACCCAAAAGATCATTTATGTAGATAGCGGACCTACCACACTTCCCTGGGGCACCCCAGATGATACCCTCACCTCCGATGAACACCCACCATCGAGGGCAACGTAGTGGGTTCCATTACTTAAGAAATCAGATTAAAGTGTTTAAGTGTTAGGACAACTTCTCTCTGAAGGTATTTGCCTCGAGGATAGCCATGTATGGAAGTGAAACGTGGACGAGAAACAGCTCAGAGCACAAGAGAATAGAAGCCCTTGAAATGCGGTACAACAGATGAATGCTGAAGATTAGAAAGGTAGATCACGTAACCAATAAGGATGCTCTGAACATAACCGGGCAGAAAAGAAATTCGTGACGCAACGTGACCAGAGAAGGGATCGGTTGACAGGACACATTGTGAGACACCAAAGGGTCACCAATCAAATGCTGAAGGGAAGTGTGGGGGCTAAAAATAATAGAGGGAGACCAAGAAACGAACACAGTAAGGAGACTCAGAAGGTTATAGCCTGCAGCAACCATTCGGAGAGGAAGAGGATTGCACAGGACTGCAGAGAACTGAATCAAGGGAGCATTTGGACTGAAGACCACAACAGCAACATTGATATAATTCTATTTTCCTTGCAGAATCCACTTATAACGCTGAAAGAACGAGTAACAATTCTGTCACTATTGAAATATGCTGTACTGGCGCGACCAAATAAATACGCGTATTTTCATATTTAAATGTCAGTTAACTGTAGGATTTTTTCTTTGCGACTTGTTATCCATCAACAGGCACATTTCAATTGACGACCGTGACATGGGGCTTGCATATTTACCTTTCGGTTGACAGCCAGCTGTGATTGCGAAAGAATAATGCCTAACATTGATTAGTTGTGTATTTAAGGTGTACCTGAAGATGTGACTATCAGTTCCGAAAAGGATATGAGTTTTAGAGCCATCCCTGAGGCCAGAGGCTATTTTATTTATTATTGCTAACTTAGGCAACTTTTCGAAACGTGTAGCGTCTATTGTTGCTTGTTAGCAAGGACTGGATAACAGAACTTTGGAGAAAGTCTGTTCAACAACTATCAGTTTACAGTAACACACTTGAAAAACGAGGCAACAGCTGAGTAAAAACAAAAGATTTATTTTGTTTATAATTGTTCCAAAGAATGTTAATGAAACATCAAAACTGAACAAACAATAAATTGAACGCAACACAAACTAAGAAAATGGAACAAATAATAGTTTGAACAAAACAGAAACGAAGAAAGTGAACAAAAAGTAATAATTGGAACGAATGAAAACAAGAACAAACGAAAACTGGAAAAACAAATGAATTGATTCTTCAGTGATTGGGAGCAGCATCTGAAGCAAGGCTGCTTGGATAGTTGGCTGCACCCTCCTCCAAATCTCGATGCTTGTCAGCAGGGTCCACCTAGGCAAAAAAACATGATTCTCATAGTGGCGTCAAAACACTCATAACCAGCATCTTAATAATAACAGTAAATTATATCAAGAAGCCATGATGAACAAAGACTTACTAGGGGCCACCATGCTCATTATTTCTTGTGTGATGCACTAAAGAAAGTTAAGACTATAAATAAAACTAATAAATAAAGCACTTACACATGGCCTCTCAAGATCGTTACAAACTATAAACATCAAATCTTTTAGTTTCGAGATAGAGTGAATGCAGTGACAGGCTGCCCTGAGAGGCAGCTAATTGGCACAAAACAGTGGACAAAAAGTATGATAATACGTCCAAGTGCGGATCAAAATCGCTCACTCGTGTTCACCAGAAGAATGCCAGGACTGAGAGTCCAACTGCGAATCAGTAATATACGGATACATTGGACCAACCAGGTCAGGTACTTGGGTGTCTCACTAGACAATGAATTCACATTCAAGTCACACATACAAACGAAGAAAGAGAAGATGATCGGACTAATTCGTGCCCTACATACATCACTAGGAAGCGGAAACGTGAACGTCAATAAGACATTATAACACACTCATGATTAAGGCCATGAAGCACGGAAGTATTTGTGGCACAGTATGACAGACCAAATTAAAAATATCTTAAAGATGCTTGAGACTCATTTCAAAAGAACCCTGTTCGACTAGAACCAGTGACATGCATAGTGAGCTTAACATAGTCATGAGTTGACTGAACAAAGTAGCAGGAAACTGTTCTAAGACGATGAAAATTTTAGATCAGTCACTACATTTGAAATATACACGAACAGTCCAGAACAAAGGAAGGCACTAGGCAAGAGTTCCACAAGCAATTAATGAAGCTTTCAAGGTATAGCAATAAAACATAGCCAGACCAGAGCAGCGCAATAGTGCTGGAGGCCAACGCCCTGATAAAGTCCGACAAGTGCTAAAATGATACTAAGAAGGCAACACATCTCGTATGTATTTAAAAAAACGAAAGAAAAGTATATGGTCAAGAAAAGTAGTCTCCTGTTATCGCAGACAGTACAATGTGACACCGCTGAAGATCATCCTATTGGCTATGAAGCTGTAACTAGCGAAACACTGAAATAATTTCTGCTTCGTTATTGGTTAAGTTGTCCTTTCAATGTAATTCCTTCTTCGTAGATCTGTCTGATGTGGGTGTGGTTAGTATTACAGAATTCTCTTTTCTGAAGTTGATGATGTTAATCTAGAAGGGATAGCTAAACTCCTGCCAAGCAGTCTTCTAACTGGGAATTACGCAGCTCGTTGGTGTACTGCTACTCGATGAAGAGCTACGTGTGAGTTATAGACATTATGTGATTTCAGCTCTTATGAGTGATCCAAAATTTCCCATTCCCTCCGTGCACAGCTACTCATTCAGCATTCTGCACAAAGTGACTTCATCCAATTCAGGACACCCAACATAATGTAAAACAAATATGGAAATTTGTGATTTTATGCTAAGTATCAGGGCAAGAGGGATTCTTATGCAATTAAATTATGGACGTAGCAGCCAAGAAAGACCACACACTGCCTGCGTCTACACATCGTAGCGTGCCACAGTATGCCGCTGCCTCACTGTGAGCCGCAGAGTCCCATATCACTGGGAGGAGGACTAGCTGGGTATGGCTGTATGGCTGATGAAGCTCACTGCCTGGCTGAAACGAGGCTCATTCCCGCCAGCGAGGCAAGATAAAGTCATCAGTTGCGTCCTGATTAGACACTGGCCCCTGATACATGTATTCCTGCTCGAGTGAGTTAACTTGGTTGGCGGGTGTGTTTTGCCGTATGAATACTTTCAATACTTTCAAAAGCTAAAAGCAAGGGAAATTTCTCAGTAGACGATCTAATTATGAGTAAGAAAATACGAATGCGGCAGAAAAACTTAGTGAACGTCATCCAGATCATCACGAATCCCACACCTACAATTTGTTAGTACAATAGACTACTAGCTCTGTAGATCATTAAGAGACGGAAATAACGAAGGTTGAGTTAAAGAAATTATCCATTGCATCAAAAGAGGCTACAATGTAATTTTGGTGAAAGGCAGAAATTCGACTGTAGGAAAAGCATGAGAAGGAAAAAAAGTACGGCAAAATGAACTATTATTGAAGAGGAAGGCCCCTGGTTAAAGTTTGCACAGAAGTCAATTGAATTTGGGTAGAAAAACGTTGAATGAGAATGTATATCTTCCAGAGACCTGGAGATATTAGACTGCTTCAGATAGGATGTGTGTGATAACACATATGATTAGGAACCACATTTTAACTGCATATACAAGTGGAAGAATTAGCAGAAAGGTAAGAAATGAAGGAAATCGGAACTAAATAAGTTAAAAATTCTTCAGTGTCATTTATTTCAAAGGGAAGTTGAGGCATCCACTACCTGGAAAGGAGGAAGTATTGCAAAATAAGGTGAATGGCTGGTTTTGAGAGATTAAATACTGAGAGAAGCGTAGGATCAAATGGAGACAAAACAGCTGGCGGATGCTGAAGTACACATGATGTAAAATTGAGAAAACCAGTAGCAAAAATTTGTTAACAAAAAATATAAATTTTGATGTCAGGTGGTCTTTTCTGAAGGTATTTTTCCGTAGTAGAGCGTTATAGATGAATGAAACGCTGACGGTAAACATTTCAGGGCTGAAAATAATAGATTGATTTGAAATGAGGTATTCAGGAGAGTGCTGCAGATTAAATGGACGGAGCGCGTGGCTTACATGGGCGAACTCAAACGAACTAGACAAATAGTGAAAAAAGGGTGGGATCTATTGATAGGATGTCTTATGAAGCTTCAGGGGCCATCAGAGAGACAAAAACGGAATTTGTTAGTGTGAACATAGAGAGACGGGGAGGGGATGTAAAATTGTGCAGGTAGATTTAATCTTCAGCACAATAAGTGGATTCAAATGAATATTGCTTGTCATAGTTATGAAGAAACGAAGATGTTCTCACAGGTGAGGGTAGTGTGTCGAACTGCATGAGGACATCATTAAGGAAGGAGACCATAAGAGCAACGACTGTTCCACGGATTGATTTTCTAATAGTTCCCTGATACTCATAACAAAACAGTGGATGAGGCTAAATAGACACACCCTTACACTAAAGAAATTCTGTCCCCTACATTCTGCTCGCAGTGGCGACTGAACGTGAGTAATATTGGCGCCGTTCTTACAACTCTTCGAACAGTAGGTTGATTAATACTTTAACATTCAACACACTGTGATTATACCATTATTCTTTAAATTCACTGTTTTCACTTCATACTGTCACATCACATGGTAACACGATACGTTACTTATCTCCTTTTCTGTAACATTCAGTGAATTATTACTCTGTCACAGAGGTCAAATCTGAGAGAATATAAACAGAAGTTGCACGGAAGATTATAACCAAACGTCTTAGTATCATGATTGGTTACAGAAATATCAATGAACCTTCCGTCTGCCATCCGACTCACACTCACATATAACTTTGGATGGAACCAAAATCCTCGTTGGTAAGAGAACTACACTGATGTTGTTAAGTCTGTCGGTTTCTGCCATCTGTGTTAAACTGCGCGTCGCAATCTCGTCGATATCAATTGTTGGGTGAGCTGTACTAGTTTGACTCCATTACACGTAGCATTGTGCTTCATAGCATGTTTATTCGTGGTATCCATGGTGACACTTAATTCTAGATCCATGTTACATACCCCATTATACCAGCATACGCTACTCTGGGATACAATTCTCCTAAAGGGTTTCATTATGTCGCTTATACACGTGAATGCATCGAAATATTTTCTTTGACAGAGATATGTCTTCGGAGTAATACTCCTGTTTACTGCGTAATTGAGCAGACGAACGTGTGCCACTGAGGTCTCGGTTTACATTACTGTGAAGTAGGCTCCTAATTACCCCTCTTATTGCAAGCAAATGGCTAATGACGCAATATCACTGAAGCAAGAGGTACTTAAGGTCTCTCGCCCCTTGTAGAATAGTTTAGCTGTGGTGCAGTCGGCTTCTTCGTCGAAGTCTTACATTTCTATAAGAGAGAAGCCAGACACAGATGGTATTCCACAGAAAATTGCAACGAGGCGAAGGAGTGATTTGGCTAAGACGACGTACTTGTCATCAGTATGTGTCCTTTTAAATTTGCATCGGCCGTACGGATTTAGATTTTACACGTTTCCATAAATTACATAACTCATTTATCGTCGTAGTTGCGTTGAAGATGAGTCAGTTTATATGAGTACATCCCATTTCGCAACTAGTAATCACACTACACAGATAACATCTTCGTTTACAATCTAAAAGTTAACTGCTTGCCTTACACCACTGGTTCAAACCTGCCATATAGATGAACAGATGTGACTCTGGCCAGCAGTAGCATTTTGTCGATTGTGACTCGCAAGGTCTGTAATCTATAACTAGCACTACTAAAGTTGCTGCATGGTGCTGTGTTGCTTAAATACAATGAAGTGCCAAAGAAAGTTATACACCTGCCTAATATCGTGTGGGGCCCTGCGAGCATTCAAAAGTGCCGCAAAAGGACGTGGAATGCTGTGGAATAATGTCTGAAGTAGTGCTGGAGTGCACTGATCCATGAATCCTGCAGTGCTGTCCGTAAATCCATAAAAGTATGATGGGCTGGAGATCTCTTGTGAACAGCACTTTGTAAGGCATCCCAGATATGCCCAAGAATCTTCATGTCTGAGGAGTCTAGTGGCTAGCGGGAGTGTTTAAACTCAGAAGTCTGTTCCAGCAGCCACTCTGTAGCAATTCTGGAAGTGTGGGGTATCGCATTGTCCTGTTTGAATTAACCAAGACCATGCGAAATGGTCATGAATGGACGCAGGTGATGAGACAGGATGCTTACGTATGTTCACCCGTCAGAGTCGTATATAGACGTACCAGGGGATCCATATCACTCCAACTACACACAAATCGCACTGTAGGAGAGCCTCCACCAGCTTGAACAGTCTCCTGCTGACATCCAGGGTTCATTGATTCTTGAGGTTGTCTCCATAACCGTACATGTCCATTCGCTTTCACTGAAGACAATTTTACTCTAGTCTGTGAGATTCCAATCCGAAAAGTTATCTGGGTACGGCCCAGACAGCGGTGAGATACCAACCTGAATGTTGCAATATGTGCGGCCCGACAACCGGAAATAATGCTGTGTGTAACATTTTCTTTTATAGCAAGACTCCTTTGGTCGTCATCCGTTTCACCCTTACACCACTGTGATACGTCGAAATTATTATACACCCCGTTTTATTGGCCTTCGTAGGAAGACATCCTCGGTTTAGATTTCACCAAGTTAGTGTTCTTCCGCACAGGGCGAGAGCTTCTTCTAATAGCCTTCGTATTTGCCAAACCTAACTTCTATCAGCGAAGTCATCGGATTTCTATCCAATTGAGAACGTCCGGAGTATGATGTCCATGGACCTCAAACCAGCTCACAAATTATCAAGCCCCAACGCACCAACTGGAAACGATATCCTTCAGGAGGACATCCGACAAGCATGTCAGTCAATCCCAAGGCCAATAATCGTTTGCAAATAGTCCAGAGGCATACCAACGCATTATTGACTTGCTCAATTTTTTAGGGTCTTCCTCTTCAATGAATCACCCAATTGTAGGAAATTGTGATCATTTTACTGCCTGCTCATGTACATCACGTATACCGATTTCTGTCCCATTCGTATAGTTGCTTTGTGGTGCGTTGTTTTTGTCTTAGAGCGTATAACTGGTTTCTAATATAGTGAATCCCTAGTTTAGTCCTTCTTGAAAACAAGACAGTCGTTTACTTTTTGCAGTCATGGAAGATGTCCAGATTGTGAGAGGTATGTGAAAATTAAAGTTTGGCACATCGGCAGGTTCAGCAATAGAGACAGTTCTGAGATGTTGCTGCCTTTTCTCCGCTCCAAACTGAGTGTCCGTTTATTCCTGCTACTTCTTCATTACACTAATAACAATAACCTACCTGAGCGGGATCCTCCTGCTGATGATGAACGAATTCGATCTCTAGTTTCTTGGCAGTAATCTCAGTTTCCCCAGTCAGTTCAGAAGCGTCGTCCTGAATCGGTGGAGTTTCCTCCGGCACAACCGTCACAGTGAAGCGCCCAGTGACACGGACCTGTGTGTGATTTCATTTTACCATCACTGACTCAGCTACAAAGACATGTGTCTGACACATAAAGAATCTTACACAATGACATCATTTTCTTAAATAGATTATGTATTAAGTATGCATTCCTATGTGTAGCTTATAATAAAAGTGAAGAAGCGTGCTACAGATGTCTGTCAAAAAGTGAGGTATCACACATTGTACAGAACTGAGAGGTCCATAAATATAAAGGCGTGGGAACGTTTTATGAGGCAAAGTCATCAGAATTATATGTAGGTTGACATGTCTACTGGTGAGGCAGCGAGAAATAGTTAATCGGGTACTTCAAAGTAAACATTTTTAAGATATGCAGGAGTAGGAATATAAGAAACAGGTACACGCAGCGATACATAATGATTATACTATGCAGAAGAATGATACCAGCTAAGAGAGTGATGATCTAAAAATATGAGGCATCGTCTGTCATCTGTTTGGTATGCAATGTTTGTGGTGGTTTTTCGTTTACAGTATACAATAAAGCACATACAGACGTACACCAAATACATAGTAAAGTACACAGTCAACGGTAAACAAGGGAATTTTCTCAAGAAAATGTTGATTTCATTATTTATTACTACTCTGAAGCATGTGATAAACTTACATAATATGTAAAACAATGGTTATATTGTTTGGAGTTAGTAATAGTATATTTATCAGTTATCCAGATAATTAATTACTCTTTTAAATAAAAGTGTTTAATCACATAGAAGAGGTTCATATGCCTTTCACTCCATTGTGTCATGGAACCCGAATTTGTATGATTGCTATGCAGTTTTTAATGGTGTACTTTGTATTCACTCCTAAAACGTTACATCCGCTTGACCCTGCATATATTGTTCCTCTTCTTAATTGATAATTTCTAATAAGGCTGACATCTTACGCTTTATCTCATTGAAATAGAATTACTTCGAAATGCATTATGGGTATTCACCTTGTAGAGTACTTTATTTCACATCAACTGTTCTCTTTTAATAAATCTTTTCTGTTTACATTTATATTACGCTTTAGAACTCAACCAGTGATAATCTAGCGACATCGCTGCGTTATCACCTGGAACTATTTTGTGTACATTTGTACGTGCCACCCTCTTCAGTCAAATCGTTGGCTGATAAGTATGAGGAGCGCTTTTAGCCTTACCCAATCTGTTCCAGATCGCCTCATTCCGTAAAGTGTTGACTTCCCTAGGATATCAGATAGCCAATGTATCCTCATCACCCGCACAGTTATTAATCTCAAAAGGTATTATCTGACGTCTCTCTAGCAGCGCATCTATTGCAAGGCACAACAGTATGTGGAAAGTGCCTGCTATGTCAGCCGCCATGAAAGAAGCGTGTCTCACTGGGACGTAACGCACCATCGTTGACGTGGTCATTATAAAAATCGTTCTAGATATGGGAATGGATTATGAGTGAAACAGCATGTGTTCTTTCCTACTGGATGCATCCTGTCCATAGCTTAACAGAACATGCGAAATCCGTAATGCTGATCACACAACTTTCCGTCTCCTGCTAAATTATTCATTTACACTGGTTTCGTCCTTGAAATGGACACTTGTCACACATAATACTCTCCTGCGGCTAAGAAGCGCAGTGTACTAGCAGAGACTACCATGTATGTCCTGTTTCGCAGATAGTTTTCTTCGGATTACGTGGTTACAAAGATCGTTATAGAGTTTGCCCCTTGGACGTTGCTCAGGCTGTGACAGAAGGTAAGCCACAACATTGTTACATCCACACTTCAAACATTTTAACATCGAAGGCAGACTATTATTCTCAGAAGAAAACAAAATATATGCCGTATTTCTTGTTATAACTTGTTATTCAATAATAATATCGTAATACAACAGTAATCATCTTTAACTTCGGTATAAACAATGATGAATACCGGTATGGACGTACAGACCGGATGGCATATGGTTCAGTTCTGCTAGTAAGTCTGTCAGAAGCTGTACAGAGATGACTACGTTGCCCTTCATTCGCTCTTTCTTTATGGCTTTTGCCATTGATTCCACTTGACCTTTGCCAACTGCACATATGCTCTTACAATTTCTTATACTCTTGCAGTCTACTCACCCACGTACTCTGCATCAATTATGTAATTACAGGATCACGTCAATCAACATTAGAACAATTGTTCTCAGTATCACAATAGGGCAAAACAGTCCTCACCAATGTATAACTGAAGCACTTTGTGTGTGAGATATTTTCGAAGGTAGATGAAGAGATCCCGTGCAGTGTCTTTGTGACTGTCATAGAACATTTCATAAGTTTATTTCGAAACTTACTGAATTTTCACGAGAAATCGAACAATCGTAGCCGTTATCAAACATACTGAATTGGTGTAATAGTGATTCCGTTTCTATCGTCTGTGTTAAGTGGCACATTAACCTTCTCGTCGGCAACAATCGTTGTTGTGTTGTCTTCATTTCTGTGCGCTTTACCTGTCCCTTACTCCTACATAACATGTTAATTTATGGTATTTACACTCATTTGTTTCCCGCTCTTGGCTTCACATCCCATGACATATCCGATGCAAGGGAGTAGTTCAACTGACATAAACTGGTTCAAATTTCTCTGAGCACTGCGAGACTTAATTGCTGAGGTTATCAGTCGTCTAGGACTTAGAAGTAGATAAACCTAATTAGCTTAAGGACATCACACACATATCCATGCCATGGGCAGGATTCGAACATGTAGCGCCTAGAACCGCTCGGCCACACCGGCCGGCTAGTTCAACAAACAGATCTGCCGAATGTCGCTTACACAATTATAGAAGTGTATCACACTTTTCGCTGTAATACTTACAGGTCTTCTCAGTAATATCTCTGTTTAGTTGGTGTTGGCGAGACGAGTCTCTGCATCTGCGGTCGACTTTTACAGTACAGTGAGGTGGGTAGCCGATGTCATCTGTTCTTTCCATAAAATGGAATAGGACGCAATCCACTGATAAAAACAGATCAAGTTAAGCTTAGTTGCAAGCCACATTAAGTCCAAATTTGGTGCGGTTGTATGTTTGAGTAAAGTATTACATCTTTCTGAAAGACACAAGGTAAACAAAGATGTATTTCCGCAACAAACTGCAACTTGATGAGTTGGTTCAGACAAAGGACTGGCAATCAGTATGCACTCTGTTAATTTAGCTTTTGCCAGCCGTATTTAAGTTTTCCAGGTTTCCATATATGGCTTAACACTGTTCTCATCATAGTCGCGTTAACACTGAGACAACCGATGTCAGTCGAAATTCGAAATCTCACAACGTGTATAATGCCTTCATCACATACTGTACGTCAGCTACTAATTTTACACGTTTACCTCGAGCTTACGACACCGATGGACAAAAGAAGAGCATTAGAGTTCGGTCAATTGTGAATCACCACTACTGTGGTCCATAATCTGTGCATCTCAAGTCCTGTTAGGCTGACATATGTCACGCTAGGGATATTCCGAACTCATGGCAGTTTTACAAGTCAAGCTTACTGTATCTCTGTATTATTGCGTTCGAGCTTAAGTTTACTCTAACGTCTTATAATCAATGGCCTTCAGTACCACTGGGTTGTAATAAAGTGATTCCCTAGTATAGTCGTTCATGTAAATATGACGATCGACTCCATTTTATAGTATGAAGCCATATCTGGAGCAAAAGAGAATAAAAAAAAAACTCGCAGAGAGGGTGATTCTGCCATTCATGCGGTGGAGGTGTAATTGGCTTTTCTCCGCTGCCACACTGTCAGGCCGTTTCTTCATGCTAGCTATTCATGGTAGTAATGATACCGACTTACCTCAGTACGGCCCTCCTGTGGGGCATTCTGCAATTCAGTCTTTGGTTCCATCGCGAAAATTTCAGGTTCTGCACACATTCCGCAAGTGTGGTCCTCAGAACGTGCAATATCTCCAGCTCCCTCTTCCTCGCCGAAGTCCCAGCTAAACTCGACCTGTGGGGGGTTTGAGATTATCGTCACTGTCTCGGCTGGAATGGCTTATATCTAAAGGACAGTTATCTTTAGACACCTGACTCAGCACTCTTAAATGGATTACATATTAAGTAAACAAGCCATAACCATAGGATGCAGTGAACTAGAAATACAGTTCTTTTAATGTGTGTTGAAATTATAAAGATATGTTCAGGTAAGAATAGAAAAAGCAGAGCATTGCTCATACTGTGCGTTGACCAATGTTCACCAATTACTGTATACGAGAGTCACGTCTACGTTGTTCTTCGTCTTCCTTGTTGTTCAAGTTTATGCCTAATTTTCCTTCCCACAGTTTTATCCTTGTGTGCGACCTTGGACTTAACTTTGGTTTTTGTAAAGAGTTGAGGGTAGTGTTATTGATCTGTAATAGAATGAATCCCTCACATTATTCTTCATGTAAATGTGAGTGTCAATTGGAGTCTCTCATGTATTGAAAGAAACTACGGAGCTTAAGCGGTTCTCAGTAATATTATCTGCCAGTGTAGCTGAATCCGCAGTGCATCTGAGATACAAACTGCTCATTTTTCATGACAGTAATGATATTGACTCACATCAAGGTGCTCCTCGTGTTTCTTCTGTCGTCTCTTCCTGCGGTTGCGAGCTTGTGCAGGCAGCTGGCAGTCGTGTGCATCAAACGGTGGAATTTCTTCTGCCACGTTTTGCACCTTGAAGCGCCCAAACACACGAACCTGTGGAAGTTTCGTTTTTATCATCATTAATTCAGGGAAGACGTCATGGACCTTGCGTACCTAAAGGTTTACGTATGTGACCTTTGATAATTAAACAGATTATAAATTATATATGCAGCCGATAAATGTAGCTTTTAAAGAATTTGAACACGGTGCTATTCATGTGTGCTAAAATTTAACCTATCGAATTATGTAGAGAAGTGATAGGTACAAGTGTGAAAAGGCAAGAAAAGATGTTTATGGAGTGCACTTAGTGGAATTAGATGTAGTTTGGTACGACCCTTGCTAAGGCATCCAGGAACAGTTAACCAGGCACTTGAAAGGTGAAACTGAGAAAATATGCAAATCTCGGAATAGAAGAGTCAGCTTATTGCCGACGTAGCGTGACAAGATTAAACCCTTGCGAACAATGAAAACAGTCACGAAACTTGTGATCTAAAAACGCAATTAATTGCGTATGGTATTGCCAGTGAGAGAGTTTACTAACGGAAATTTAAGTTTATTTTCATAACTCTCCCTGTTTCCACAGTAATGTCTCTTAGATTATTCTCCCCATCATCACGTGTATTCACGTTTTTGATGGCGACCTGTCAGCATTGAATTCCGATTCTGAAAAACTACAGGGGGACTCTACGGCAGCATTGTCATCTTTAGTTTAAGAGTCTCCGCTCTATAAGACCCTCTCTAACACCTCTCCGTGTGGTCTGCAGCCGTTATTTATTTTCTTATCAACTATTATCAACTATTTTTCAAATTTCTAAACCTTCACCTGCATGGCCTTTCGGTAAGCGTCACAGACTTCGGAACTGTAATCTACGTTACATCACACTGGTAACGTGAGAATTTTTATACGATGTATTCGTACTACTTATTCAGTTTACTGCATACAAATTTCGATTTTGTCTTTTTATTTTAACGATGGCACGCATTTATACAAGTGTTCGGAAGTGCTTAGTTTTATGCACAGGTACTCAAACTAACGCTCCCTACGGACGTATCTTGTGTGCTGGACGTTGAGGTATCGCGTCGAAAACCCTTGGGAGAACTCGAAGGACTTAATTAACTGTTAACGTTCGTTTTTCATTTGGTGAAGCTCGAGCTCCGAAGAACGGTATTACGTGTCAAGCGGGTGTACATTCCGAACCCCGAGCAATTTTGCAGGGGAAGCTTCGTGCCCGAGTACTATTATTGCGTGTCACCTTACATTTACGTTAGAATCTTGTAAAACAATGCACGATAGTCATACTGGATTATAATCAGATGTATTTCTCATCTAGTCCTTCATCTAGAAATGAAATTTATCCAATAGAGTCATTGATTCTTCAAAGGATACAATTTGAACTTCATCTGGTAGGACTGATACTGACTTACCTCTGTAAAACCGTCCTTCAGCGTACAGTCCACACTCTTCTCTCCATCCTTGATGGGACTGGAGGATTCTGGGGTCCATTGGCAGGGAAATAGCTCGAAGACAGACGGAACTTCCGTCACCCTCCTATTTCTCAAGCGGGCATATACCTGAAAGTGTGGGTGGTTTATTTTTAATATTACGACTCATACGGGATGTTATATTTGTAATAAATGCGAATATTCTAGACATTTGTCTTACCAGGCTGGAACAGATTTTTATAAAGTAAGCAATCCTTAGCGGTGACGTTTAGAGTGCGACGTGTGGTGCTACGTAAGGCGGTTATAAGTTAAGAAAAATAAGACATCAAATGAGTTGGACAACTGACAGCAACAAAATGGAAAAGCGAGGTAAGATCTTTATGGAAAGCGCTAAACAGAATGATAGGCACGTTAATGTCGCTACTGCTACGGAATCCTGTAATAATTAAACAGACAATTGAAAGGAAGGAATTGTACGTATACAAAAAGTTCAAGATGTGTGAAGCTAATTAGCAGAGATATATACACGAAACACCTAGTGATAGACAGGGTGTTACAAAAATGTACGGCCAAACTTTCAGGAAACATTCCTCACACACAAAGAAACAAAATATGTAACGTGGACATGTGTCCCGAAACGCTTATTTTCCATGTTAGAGCTCATTTTATTACTTCTCTTCAAATCACATTAATCATGGAATGGAAACACACATTAACAGAACGTACCAGCGTGACTTCAAACACTTTGTTGCAGGAAATGTTCAAAATGTCCTCCGTTAGCGAGAATACATGCATCCACCCTCCGGCGCATGGAATCCCTGATGCGCTGATGCAGCGCTGGAGAATGGCGTATTGTATCACAGCCGTCCACAATACGAGCACGAAGAGTCTCTACATTTGGTACTGGGGTAGCGCAGACAAGAGCTTTCAAATGCCCCCATAAATGAAAGTCAAGGGAATTGAGGTCAGGAGAGCGTGGAGGCCATGGAATTAGTCCGCCTCTACCAATCCATCGGTCACCGAATCTGTTGTCGAGAAGCGTACGAACACTTCGACTGAAATGTGCAGGAGCTCCATCGTGCATGAATCACATGTTGTGTCGTACTTGTAAAGGCACATGTTCTAGCAGCACAGGTAGAGTATCCCGTATGAAATCATGATAACATGCTCCATTGAGTGTAGGTGGAAGAACATGGGTCCCAATCAAGACATCACCAACAATGCCTGCCCAAACGTTCACAGAAAATCTGTGTTGATGACGTGATTGCACAACTGCGTGCGGATTCTCGTCAGCCCACACATCTTGATTGTAAAAATTTACAATTTGATCACGTTGGAATGAAGCCTCATCCGTAAAGAGAACATTTGCACTGAAATGAGGATTGACACATTGTTGGATGTACCATTCGGAGAAGTGTACCCGTGGAGGCCAATCAGCTGCTGATAGTGCCTGCACAAGCTGTACATGGTACGGAAACAACTGGTTCTCCCGTAGCACTCTCCATACAGTGACGTGGTCAACGTTACCTTGTACAGCAGCAACTTCTCTGGCGCTGACATTAGGGTAATCGTCAACTGCACGAAGAATTGCCTCGTCCATCATAGGTGTCCTTGCCGTACTAGGTCTTGCCCAGTTGCGAGTCATAGGCTGGAATGTTCCGTGCTCCCTAAGACGCCGATCAATTGCTCCTAACGTCTTCCTGTCGGAACACCTTCGTTCTGGAAATCTGTCTCGATACAAACGTACCGCGCCACGGCTACTGCTCCGTGCTAATCCATACATCAAATGGGCATCTGCCAACTCCGCATTTGTAAACATTGCACTGAATGCAAAACCACGTTCGCGATGAACACTAACCTGTTGATGCTACGTACTGATGTGCTTGATGTTAGTACTGTAGACCAATGAGTCGCATGTCAATACAAGCACCTTCCTTCAATTGGACCAACTGGCGGTGAATCGAGGAAGTACAGTACATACCGACGAAACTAAAATGAGCTCTAACATGGATATTAAGCATTCCCGAACACATATCCACATAACATCTTTTCTCTATTTGTGTGTGAGGAATGTTTCCTGAAAGTTTGGCCGTACCTTTTTGTAACACCCTGTATGAAGGACAGAATTTGTTAGACTGAGAATCGAATACGGGACCTTTGCCGTTCTTGGAATGCGGAACTTAGCAGATGAGTTATTGATGGACGTACAGATGTGAGGACGGGTCGTGGGTCGTGTTTTGTTAGTTTTGTCGACATAGCACGTGCCCACGGAATTCAAAGTTCCCGAGTTCGAGACACGTTGCTGCAGACAATTTTAATTTGCCACTAAATTTCGGATATGTAGCAATTATAAACATAAAAGCTTGTTAACAAAAATGTAGCTTTGTGGTGATAATACTACTCTAAATTCTCTGCGAATCAAATTGAATTAACATTACATCCTATGCAGTTGCTAACAACACACACGTCAGATGTTCTGAGGTTAATTGTTGCAAGAAAAATATGAAGCCACGTATAATACATTCAGACTCATCACACGCTTTTCTGTATTAGTATCTCTACGTTTGCAGTTGCTCCAAATTTGTTAATTGTACCTTTCGTTTGCCAGTTAACGCCCGTAATATTAGACACATTTCTGTCTGTGGACATTGTAATTTTTTTTTAGTTATTGTCCTGCTATATGCCGTATTCGTAGACTTGGTGCGTCCCTGCAAGATCTTGTAAGAGACACACTGACACTTGAAAGATAGTAAATCTTTATCAAACATGTACAAAAAACCAAACTTTACGGATAGATAGTGACGGAAAATAACGTAAATACCAAGTTATAAATGGGCTAGAAGATCTGCTAATTGTTTCTGTATTTGTTTAAGCATATCATCAGAAAGGTATGAGGAACTTCAAAGGAAGGAAATCAGGAGTTAATGTAGAGGGAATTACTCCATTGTATCGCACTTAAAGATCATACTGTATTAAAGACAATTAGTTAAAACCGTATATAAAACACACTTTAAAATTTATCAGCAATTGTAAGAAAGGCTGAAGATGAATAAATAGCCAAAAGCCAAATCTATCATTAAAAACACGCCAGAAAAGTGGAGGTCGTCTGGCATCGTAGATGAGAGAGATTAATCAAACAGAGTTCGTGACATTAATAAAACTCCAAAATTATCAATAAATGAAAAGAACAACACAAAGTAGGGGAGAATTGTAACAGTGTCTGGTATAGCCTCTAGAAGATGACTGTAAGGAGCTTGTCACGTATTTGGTTACTTGTTCATTTCCATTTATTCCCGCAGCTTCATCTCGCTATTGGAACAAAGAAAGTATTTGTCTGATCCTCGAATCGGTCGTGGAATGGCTAGAAACCATCAAGTAAGCATGATGGTGGGGGGGGGGGAGCTAGTGGGGTTTTACGCATAGAACTCATAAATAAGCCCACAGATTAATCCATTGGCATTCCCTCTCATTAGGACTATAATTTCCTTAGAGTTTGCTACATTCAGTTTGCTGCCATCATCCTGCTGAGATCTCGTATGCTATTGACGAATGAGATGAATCCGAAGGCTCATAAAGAACATGAAAGTTGCAAGCCACCCTATACTGCAGAAAACTAAATGTTCACTAAACGCAGATCCTCATTAATGACGTCATGAAATGAATGATCTGTCCAATAAATCTGGTTAATTACATGATGTCAGAAATGGGAAAACACGTTACACTCCTCAGAGATGCGCTCTGGGAAGAATACTGATAACGTAAATAAGCCTAGACGTATTAGAATCTACTGTGACACTATTTTATGACCGCTAAGTTTCCGACAGTGTGACTTGTCTGAGTCATGTGTACTAAGAGAAGTGAAGTATACAATATAAAGTATAAAGTTTTCCTAGAATAATTGACCGTCCGCCAATTGCTACTCCTAAATATTGTCAAAACGAACGGTGTTTAATCCGTCCAGACTGATGTTTTAACGATTTGACGCACATATCTGTAACAGTAACGTCCAAATGTAATTTTCGGATGCGTTCTGATGCACCTTGTTTCCCTGTTTCTCAAAGACCACATGCCGCTGTCCCCAGCGTTTTAACTGATCGTAACATTGCGTATAGAACCTGCCTCCTGGTACTGCGAATTTAAGTGTATAGCCTTCTTCCCTCAGACCGTTAACATCTACATACATGTAATACAATATATAGACTCCGTATGAACACAGATTGTGTAAATGCTTGTTATATTTGCGTCAATGAGCTAAAATGACAATTTCAAAAATTTGTCTCTCCTGTGCATGAATCTCAATGTGCGAGCATAGAAAATATGGATAACATGCGATATAAGGAAACGCTAGTGGGTCTGCGATTTTCATACACCTTGGAGTTGCTAAATGCTCACCTTGTCCATGTCCACTTTACGATCATCATACACTTCTGTCAAATGCGCTTTCTTTGATTTGCCCCCAAAACGATGTGTCTTCTTCCTGCAGGGAAGACACAGACAGCATAAAATGCTGTATAGTACCTGCGAACACAAAAGAACGTTACAACACATGTGACTCAGAGTTTATACATTAAGTCAGCAAATATACGCCACCTCAAACTTTTAATGCAGAGGAGTCAGAAGTTGGTAATTTTTTGTTGAATTGACCCTTTCCTCAGTCTGTCGGAAAAAATAACCTACAACAGTAAAATATCACACGAAGACTGGTGGAAGCTCACGGTCTATTTCCCACTTTCCTCTATTCAAGTTGAACAATGAGTCCTTCTTGTCATATCTTGAGGCAGGCACACCAGCGGTGTTCAGGGCTTTCACGACCAATGACAGACGCTATCAAGACACACAAAACATCTGAACCATCATATTAACAACCGAGTTACCGTCCCCCACCAAACCACGGTTATACATGTGAGATTTAAGAAATGCTATTCTAGGCATTGTTAATTATCGAGGTTTTCAGGATCATTCAGTGGAGTGTTCATTCGTCCATAGACAATAGAGTCTGCCAAGAGATATCGTATCCAAATATAACCGCAACTTGTGTATTCGAAACGTTGTTCGCGGTAGACCTGCGTATCGGAAGAATCTTAAGAAAATTTAGCTCTTCCACGAAAGAAGTGACATATAAGACGCTTGTTCGCCGATTTTTGAGTATTGTTCATCTACCTGGGAGCCCTGTCAGGTAGGACTGATAGATTAGATAGAGAAGATCTAACGAAGAGCCGCACGTTTCATGACGAGATAGTTTAGCTGGCGAGATAGCGTTATGGAGATGCTAAACAAACCCCACTGGCAGAATTTACAAGAGAGTCGTTGTACATCAAGGAGAGATTTGCTATTGAAATTTCCGGACAGCACTTTTCAGGAGGAGTCGGACAAAGTATTACTTCCCCCCTAACACATCACGAATATTGAGAAATTATAGCCAATACAGGGGCTTCGCGACAATCATTCTTCCCAATGAGACAGGTTGGAGGGATCGGATAGTGGTACCGAAAGTACCTTCCGACACACACCGTTAGGTGGCTTGCGGAGTATGATGTAGACGTAGGGGTATATATGAACTGTAGAGCGTTCTTTTCTATCAGGTCGAGCAGACCAGAGTGGAAAGGCGGTGTCCCTGTCCTGCCGTGGAAAGAAGATACTTTTTCGGAAGCACAGATCACGCCTCTACTGTAAGACTGTAGATATCGGTAGCACATATGCAATTACGTTTTGTATCATTCAGCCTGTTATCGGCACATTGATCCCTGTAAAGCAATATAAACGAAGCCGATTGAAATACTTGAATAAATCTCTCAACTGTTACATGTCAAGTTGGGGAATTGCGTTCCAGAGGAAAACTTCCTATCTGAGCACAAAAAGACGAATACGCTCCTCTTTTAAGTGACTCTGACTGAAGTGTGATGTACCAGTTGCCTCATTATACTTTCCTCAGCACTTATAAATCTTTCCCAAATGTTTCGCTTGGGATCATAAAGGCAATCTTTTTAACATGCAACTCATCACTCATTGACAAAACATAATCTAACTGTAACTCGCTCACACCCACTAGCCCTTCGCTGTAGCCGCTCATACTCATTCACTCCCACTTACTCGTTATCACTGTCTGATGCAGCCCAGCTCGCTGACATTATCTCTTTGTGTTTCTCGGTCACTGTTTCTCAGTCACTGTCTCATGTCTCACAGCCACTTACTCCTTCGTTCTGCCCTACTACTACTGCTTACCCTCGCTGTAGTTGTTTACCACTTGCCACTTATTCCTACTACCATATTCACACCTTCCCAGAACTCTTCTGATGGCCATGAAGAAACCTTACCCGTGCTTTGCTACTTTATAAACTACATTATCTGCTCGCACCGTTTTACGCTTCTTTGTTCCACGTTAACAGCTCTGTGATATGGCGTAATACGGAATCCTCACACATGATTGCGCAGACTTGAATAGCTCATATGCACTATAAGATCTCTTTATCTTGAGAAGATAACCTGCACCACTGTAAGACAGTTGCTAAAACTAACAGGCTGCAAAAAGTAGAACTGGATAATTTATTGTGAAACGATGAATACAATTAAGTTGCCCGCTGTTTGGAATACTAGAAGAAAACTTTTAAATATTAATTGGAACCCGGACAAGATGTTAGATGTTGGTGTAGACAACGATGTTTTTCTTACGACTCTAGTGCCCCTATTCCACCACTAGTCATAGTATCTGACCATATCCTGTGATCACCGTTTCAGCTGAAACAGCTAAAGTGAGTGCTAAAGCCCTCGACGGACTCTTTCCTAGGAGTGGATCATAATAACTATCCTGCGCTGTGGAACATGCCAAATCGTGCGTTGACTACATTTCCACAAATTTTCAAAGGTATCTGTATTGGACTTTGCTTCTTCACTGAACAATACATATAATGCTTGCAACTCTTCGATCTAAAGCAATGCCGGAAGTACAACGTCTTCTTGAGCCAGACGAACGCTTGAAAGTTTTATTAAGACCCATTTGATCCTGGTGTTGACTGATCGTCCAGTCATTCCAGCACTCAATCAACCCCAGGATCACATAACATAACCGACATTGCAGTTGGAGAAATCGCGCATGGCAGAGCACGCGCTTCGTTACACCGACAACATAGTAAAATTGGCCGACAGTGATTTTCTGGCTGTAGAAAATAGCTATCACACCCGCTTGTTCAGAGAAGCTATAGTAATACACAGAGGCGAGACCAGGTTCAGCAAGAATGAACAAATCATCAAGGTAAACGGATCCTGGATTTCCGAGTTGCAGCGTATGACCTTTGCAGATAGCAAGAGGAGTAGCGCACCGCAAATGACCGCAGAGAAGCACTAGGTCGTTGGCGAACCAGTTACATATTGACTGCGGTCGCGAGCTCGGCTCCAATCCACCACCAGCAATGAAGGATGAAGCTACGACAATGTCAACCACTCGTAATGGCGAAACGTCAGAAAATCATCAGACAAACGTCGGCCGAAGAGTCCGAGAAAGAAGCCAGAAGGCAGCTTGTCAACAAGTGGCGATGAAAGTCTTCACAATTTTGAAGTGTGTATAGTTAATATTTTGACACTGTACTCTAATGTAGTAACCCTAACACGATGCTCCTTTTTGGATACACATAATAGAAGAACACACCACTTAACGAACAAATCTGTTTGTTAACTGTTATGTTTTCCTATGTTGACGCAATATAGAAATTGTAATTTGTAATGTATGATATCAAACGTCGGACGACCGCTGCTGCCGATATTATTGTTCTCATATTCTTAATTCCAACGATGCCTGTCGTATTCTGATGTCTCTTCCCCACAAAAGCGGCTCCGTTCGGGCCTTTACGTTATGCTCGTCAGCAGATGCTAACATTTCTATTTAATACTGCATGACGAATAAAGATCAGTTTATTTCCCTTATGTTCTGGCAACAAACTGACAGTAAGAGGCGTAAAATAGTTTCCTATCAGTTTTTCGAACATCAACAAAGGAAAGTGTCACCCCTTCAAAAAATAATGGGGAACACGATAGTCGTGGTGCTAGAAACTGATCCAGCGCACGTATCCTACCACACTTCTTCAGGGTACTAGATGTGACTGATCTCTCTATCCCAAAAACGACATGGTTCTTCGTTACAGGTTGACGACTCTGTGACATACTGAAATACGAAAGCCTCGCAAATTATTGCATAACGTCCACTAGCGCTTAAGGATACAGGGTAATTTTCCGGCTCAATATTATGTACAAGTCAACACCTACTTCTTTCAGGCACTATATTTAATGCATATGTTTTACAGATCTTTTGTCAATATCAGATAATGCAGAACACTTTCTAAACAAATTAAAAGTATTTTGAATATTTTTGAGACTGCTTTGGATTATTAAAAAGATTACAAAAAATTGATGCATTCTTTTTTCCAAAATGGTTCCTCATATTGAGGTACAATTTAAGCCAATGTTATAAATATGAAGGAGATCAAATTTTTACCAGATCCGCTTGACATGATGGCTGAGGTACTAGACCTATTTAACTCCACCTCTTATAGATATTACAACGATAAAAAATACCACATCTTACTTTTTAGTTTTTATAATTTTTTCCCAATAAAAATCTTATTTTTTCTATAATTTAGTTGATTATGCAATAAAGTTTAAGTCAACTACATAAGTATGGAGTATTGCAAGACATTTACTAAGTGAAACGGGGTCACTCAGATCCCTAACAATTACTTTCATTTCATTCGTAACAAGCTCAAGATGTGAATGCTGTTTGGTAACTAAAGCAAGAATCTGCTTCTTTAGGCTAAAGTCTGTGAACAGGGTGGTCATCTGTCGACAACTTATGGAAGTAGGTACCCCTTCAGCTTTTCTCATTGCCGTAACATCATTCAGAGGTGCAGTTCGTCTAATGGCCAGTCCATAATAACTCTGAAGAAGGTCTGTTTCCGTTTCTGTCAATCTGCCTCGGCCAGACAGAGATTTTCCATCAGATAGAAACTTTCCTTTCATTTCTCTTCGTAGCTTCCCCAATCTAGCACCCATCCTCTTTGGCACATGCCAACGTATTACCAACGTATCACCATAAACGTTGAATTCATTAATTTAAATGAAAACTTTAGAGTCCCCTTCGCCCAGGTACTTCGTATATGTAACGTTATAAACAAGCACCGACCTCTGAAACATTTTAGAGCTCCACCACACTCCATACTTCCACTGTAAGCATCATAATTCTTAGAACATTGACGTTCAATATGTCATTCAGTGTTACCATGGCAGGTGTGGTAGTACTTAGATAAGCACTCAACATCAACTACTTTTCCATTCTCCAGAGACGTAGCACTTACCAGACCATTCAATGAACGATGTCCTCGACGTTGCCATGTCCCATCGAGTGTAACCGCAATGTCCCTGGTTCCACTTTGAAATTTGGTGTATATATAGCTCATTTTTCATTTGAAATCCTATAATGAATATATATCGATGTTATCAGGAAAGACTATAGAATTTAATAAAGCCAATAAAAAATTTGGATTATTCCTTCCATTTGTAAGTACCCTGTATCCTTAAGCAATATGAAATCTACGTACCCTGAGAAGACAACCTGCTCTGCTAGAAGACAGATACTAAGACTAACGAACTGTAAGAAACACGTAAGTTCCCTAACGGCATAAATTATTGTAAAACAATAAATAGAGGTATTAAGATGTCTGATGTTTGGAGTACAAAAAGGACACTCAGAAATTATTTCTGAAACCCAGACCAGCGAGAACTTGTTAGATGCTGTGCTTGACAGCTGAAAACTTGGCGAGAAAATTTATTGACCTTGAGAGACAGCAGTCCAACTGTAACACGAATAAGACTTTCACTCGACAGAGAAGTGTGCGCTGAGATGAAACTTCCTTACAGATTAAAACTCGGGATTTTTTCTTTTTGCGGAAAATTGGTTTACCAACTGAGCTACCCAAGCACGACTCTCGATTCGCCCTCACAGCTTCAATTCTGTGAAGGTAGGAGACTAGGTACTGACCGAATTGAAGCGTTGAGGACGGGTCATGGGTCGTACTTGGGTAGCTCAGTTGGTAGAGTGTTTGCCCGTGAAAGGCAAAGGTCCCGAGTTCGAGTCTCGGTCCGGCACACAGTTTTAACCCGTCAGAAAGTTTCAGTTCAACTGTAGATTAATCTCTCTCCTACGAGAAATGAAAGAAACTCTTCCTCATGTAGGATCCACATTGGAAATGTGTCGTCTTTGCTCTGTATTGGTTTCTGCATTAGACTCGGTGTGTATCATCTACCTTTGGATTCAAACAGATATCTGTATGGATCGATTTGGAATTCCATTCCAAAATCATTTTGCAAAAGTCTAGATTCCTTATTGTATGAATAATTTATTTGCCACAATCAGTTCAAGTCTCTATGCTTACGTTAATCCTTACTGGACGACAGTGTTCATGGTTATATTGACGGCATGTGATTTCAGGAGATTTCAGCAATACGACTTGTATTTCTTGTCACGAAACTGAAATATTTCAAGCAATTTCGTCTGTGAACAATTTTTCAATTTTTACGGCAGTGGCGGGTGTGATTCGTGAGTCTCTCAAATATGTTCGTCCTCCGGTGCTCCACAACTTTCTGTGGAGTCTTACTACAAAAGCGTATACCAATGTATTCAACATTGAGTGTGGATCAGTAAAATAAATACAGAGGTCCTAAAAATTATGTTGCAAAATGAGCGAAGAGACGAAAATCGTCTTGCTGCGGGGCCGAGGTCATTTGGGATTAATTTAAAATGACAAGGCCTAAAATATTCCGAAGAAGGTCAGTATTTCTGGCCGTGTAACGAATGACATTTTTCCATCGTCAGAGTTCAGTTTATAGATGTGGGAACTGGCCAAGCAAGCATGGGCAGAGGATTGGTGCTTTTAGTGGACCATAGAGGTCTATACTACACTGCGATACCAGTACTAATTAGATGCTCCACCTGGTTTCGGAAATTTAAGAGTGCAAGAAGCTCATAATTGTAAAAACTATAGTTCTACTCCATTCAATGTACGTCGGATAAGTATCAAGTCTAGAACTTCCAGTGACGGTCACAAGATAGACGCAGGATATATAAGCAGCTTAGTGCTTTCCTACGACTGCAGCGGAACACAGCTAAAAATATACTGAAAAATCTTGAAGATATCCCGTCAAGTGCTCCTGTTTTAGTGTGTCATGAGATCCTCAAATATCCGTCTCCGTTCTAACGAAATATATACTCTGGATCGACGTTTTATTTATTTTTTTCTGAATCAGGTAAATAACGGAACTTGTTGTGCCTGATTCTAGGTGTATATTTTGCACCATGCGTTTTCTGTTCCTCATTTGTTTCCTTTTCTGTAATCTCCCAGTTAGTTTCAGCATCTAATTGAAAACAGCTGTTTATCAAAATTATAGCATGGTTTGGAGAAATAAAGGTGATTACAGGTTGTATGTGTGTATATGTCTTCCGCTACAGAATAAGAGAATGTTTACTAGCTGACAACAATAAAACGATATATTTTTTCGATGTACGAGAGTGCGATGTATATTAGCGGCTACAAAATTTTTATTCCGTTCTCAGTGTCGGTTGAGGTATTACATGTCACCTGTATTACTCGGTCGGCTTTTCCATTTCACTGATGCAAGTTGCAACACTCTGGCGCTAGAGTGCTCCGAATTTTAGCGTGTAACGTGATTGTGTCTCATGTAACTACGTCGTTGCGTGAGAAACATAATCTCAGGAAACGTCAAGTACCAATTCTAAGAATTCTTACGCTAAAACGAGCGCTGCGACTTCTGCAACAATCCGTCACCTTGTATTTTCTGTCATCGACCATCCTCAATAGAGTCCCGACTATTTCCCATCCCATTTCCAGCTCTTTTCAAAACTTGAAGACTATCTTCGAGTCCTCCACTTTGATACTGTTGGATCAGTGTAAGCAAAGGTGAGGTTTTACATCTGTAAAAGAAGCGAAACATTGTACAGTGAAGTTATCCACAAGCTGGTCTTGCGTTGGGAGAATTACGTTCGTCACTAGAGCGACTACGATGGGCAAGAAATAAGTAGGCAAGGAAAAATACACATATCGAACATTAATTGGATATGTTGTATTTAAAAATCTTTAATAGTTTCAGATAAAAATGTCAGAGGCATTACGTTTCATTGCGCCCTCGTAACACCAGCTATACAATCAACAACGACGTATACATCCACAGTGACAATACAGGTTATAAGACGTAGAAGAACGTGAGGAAGAAGAGGAGGAACGTGATGACAAAGGCGATACATACAGAATGAAGAAATGCCTCCGATTACCAAACCCTAAGCCAATACTAACAGTAAAAATGTTCCATGCCGTGCATCTTATCTATCTGAGGTAGTGAAAAAAACCCGGTATAGTTGGTTCCGATGTGCGTTGCCTTGATGTAAGGCTTTCAAGTTATGCAGTGCACTTAATATATTTGTTTCACAGAAAAAGAAACTTCTTTTTGCAATTGAATAAAAAATAGCTGAATGCGACATACACGCAGCGACTTCAGAAGGTAATTCACAAATATCGTCACCGCTAAGGTCACTACGCAACAAGAGCGGCCTGTTGTCAGAAGAGAGCACATATCCTGGATATCCTGCAGACACAACGCCGCAGCGGTACGGATAATAACTGTATCACAGTGGGAAATTGAAATTACGCGGTGGCTGGAAAGGTGTTCGGAAGTTGAGCTGCGCGATACAGCACGATTCGTGTGAGCAAAACGTCTAAATTGCGTACAGTTTGACAGTCATCTCTGGCGGCATGTGGACAAAATGAAACATCGCGTCCTGCCGTACTGAAATGACCAGCGCTGCACAGACGAGGCTGACGCTGATCAGTAAGGAATTTCATTGATACCGATATCGAGCACAGGCACCAATGTCGAAGCCATATCTGTGTCAGTTTGGCCTACCATGAAAATGTCTAACTTACTTTTGAGGGCTCCTAGCACGAAACATTTTCTCATTCTATTTTCAGGTATAGTACACTATGTGATCAAAAATATCTGGACATCCCCAAGTTTATAAGTTTTTATAATAGGTGAATTGTGCTGCCACCTACTGTCAGGCACTCCATAACAGCGATCTCAGTAGTCATTATACATAATGAGAAAGCAGAATGGGGCGCTCCGGGGAACTCCTGGCCTTTGAACGTGGTCAGGTGATTGGGTGTCACTTGTGTCATACGCCTGTACGCAAGATTTCCATACTCCTAAACATACCTAGGTCCAGTGTAAGTGGAAACCTGAAGGGACACGTGCTGCAAAAATGGTTCAAATGACTCTGGTAACTATGGGACTTAACATCTGAGGCCATCAGTCACATAGAACTTAGAACTACTTAAACCTAACTAACCTAAGGACATTACACACATCCATCCCCGAGGCAGGATTCGAACCTGCGACCGTAGGCGGGTGGTCAAAGACTTTCCATCGGAAATGCTGCAGTAGCATCTTCACTGCCACTGCATTGTGTGGCCAGAAGTGTCATGAAGAAGGAAATCGAATAACCGTTTAAGTTACGTGAGCTGCACGTAATCAGGCGAAATGTCTCGACAGACACTTGTACTTGGCCTGAGACAATATTTTGTAGGCATTTTTACTTGCTCTCTCTGCGCTCAAAACTGATAAGAGTGACACGTCGCGATCACCGGGCATAGCCGGTACATTGCCCCAGACATCCCGCAGATTTACACTGTTGGTTAGACTTCATGACATAACAGACCTTGATAAAGGAGTAGCCTTCGTATGAGAGAACTACCAGCAATTTTCTGAGAGTTACGCCACCGAAAGAGGAAGGAAACAGGTTTCGCAAATGCATCTACTTCCAGGTGCCCATATCAACCTTCTTCGTCAGCTACTAAGTATATTTTAAATGTGGATGAGTAGGAAGTGCAGGACATGATGGCGGAGAGGTCAACGCGCTGGAGTTTAATACGAGTCTATTTGTGCAGCTATCTGAGCTGAAATTTATTTACTTTCCTTAATTTGGTTGGTTGATTGGTTGATTCGGGGAAGGGGACCGAACTGCGAGATCATCGGTGCCATGAGATCACTGAAGGATAGGGAACTCAGTCTGCCGTGCCCTTATCAAAGGAACCATTCCGCCATTTGCCTGAAGCGATTTAGGGAAATAACGAGAAACCTAAACCGGGATGACCGGACGTGGGTTTGAACCGTCGTCTCTCCAAGTGCGAGTCCTGTGTGCTAACCACTACTTCACCTCACTCGCTATTTCCTTACGTCACTTCAGGCGGATACCAGAATAGTACACCTGAGAAGGATATGATCCATTAGGTGACATCATTGTCCAGTCCGGAAGTCACCGATATAAAAGTATTGATTTAGTTTCAGCTGTCTTGTGATTCACAGCATAAGCTAGAGTTCCAAAGCAGCTCTAGATCTCCTTTTAGTCTAGTGGAAAATTTTAGGATCCTTAATCGACCGGTTGCATCCTGTTATGAAAGTTTGCGTCTTTCTATATCGTACCTGGAACCCACCAAAATCATTCACTAATTGAAATGGAAATTTAGACAGAAAAAGATTACTAATGCCCCGTAAAATAAATGGAACACAGTAAACAGCCAGTTCCATCCGTCTTTTTTGAGTTTATGATGCCTCCCTAGGTGGCGACCGTATTCTGCGCTAAACAATGCTAATCTACATTAGTCACAAATTTGCGTAGATATTTCAACAATTCGAAAAAATAGCTGCCATCTCATTTTACTTTGAGTCGTTGCGTTGCCAATGTACTCTGGAGCACTAAATGCAGCTGTAGCAAAATGATGAAATACAGTGGCGTTTATTATGTCCATAGATATTTTAATATATTTGCACAACAGACTTAGGCACATTTAACTAATTTTGTTACTTATAGACCTTACTGGTGACTGATATATCGTTTTGTCCGAGTAAAACACCGAAGATCGAGGTTTAAGGAACATGCAAATAAAATTTAGAAATCTAAATTGTCGTCTTATTCATAGTACTTAGCTATAAAATGCTGTGAAGGGAATGCTGAGTTTACGTACTGCAGACGCGACATAGTACCGACGTGCATTTTACTTGAAATTGACTTTCTAGCGGTTTATAAGCATATTTATCTTATTTTACTGAGCATGTCAACCAGTGTAAAATATTTCGAAACACTTCAGGTAAATGGCAATGTTATTACTAAGTGTGTGATGGAATTCAGTATGAACGTAGTTACTGCGCAACGTTTAAGTTTTGTCTTCCACTATATATGCTTCTAAGCATCTATTTGAATAACACATTCTACAAAGAACTTATCTGTGATGGTGCTATGTCGGAGAATTGTGGATGAATCATTTAAAAGAATCATTTCCTTTGGATATAGATTCGTATTTTTGGGAGGAACATGAACACACCAGACACAGAGCCATAGGAGTTAAAATTTATTCGTTTGTATTGCCGTTTACTGCATCCACACTGTGGATTGATGAAATTTGTTTCACGTGAATTAGTGCAAATAATATACGTTGCTGACATCGGCAGTTCGGTGAATACCAAAATACCCATTCTGAGCCTGCCTTAAGTCTCAATCCTTTGGAGACGTATGAGGTCATCGCAAATTCTCTTAAGGTATCGAAATTTTGTATTCGGTCGTTCGGTTAACCATACTGATATCGAAATGGTATTTCGTAAAGAGAAAATCCTAATATTGAATTTGATTTTTAGAAAATGTTTCACCGAAAAAGATTGTAATATGATTCCTCCTTTCAGTTGTTGCACAAGCACCTAAGTGGTAGATTAAAGATAAGTTATTACGAAATAGAAAATCAAGTATGCCTGTATTGCCACGAAAATCTGTTGGAGAATTGTGGAACATATTTTATATTCACACATAACAAAGCATCTGCAGAAAGAAAATACACAGATCTTAAAGAGTTTTGTGGTTAACGTCGGAAGTTCCTTGTGGTCACATGAAGGTGACTCTTTAGTCTACAGGAAGGTTGCAGTGCCAAAAGTCTGTAAGCGAAATGGGGAACTTTCCTGCGGAGAATCGATTAGTAAGACAAGAATCGTTCAATTGCGTCACTGGATATAAATTAACGGAAACTGAAACAACAATAAAACACCTGGGACTAACAATCCGAAGCGAAACTAACTGTAGGAAAATCAGATGCCAAGGTGAGATTCACTAGAAAGGCCTGAGACAGTGTAAGTCATCCACAAACTTGATGCTTTCCAAAGTCTTGTTGGACGAATTTTTCAGTGCTACTGATTAGTCTGGGCTCTTTACCAGATTGAAATAATACAGGTGTTGGAGGAGGTCCATGGAGATCCACAGGTGTCACGGGACTGTTTAGTAGGCGCGAAAGCTGTATGGAAATTCTCAACTCAAGTAGCAGTCGCTAGAAGCGTTGTTGTGCACGATGGAGAATCTATCGTTAAAAATCCGAGAGTAGGTTCCCGAGAGGATCAGGCAGCATATTATTTCTTCTCCTACAGCCATCGCGAACTGACAATAACGTGAAACTCAGACTAATCAGAGCCCTTACGGTAGCGTCTTATTACGCGAACTTCTCAAGCACCTCTCGCTAATACAACAATAAAAGTGGGAAGGCAGAAGCACTCTCCGCCACACGCCGTAAGGTGCGGAGTATAGATTGCTATGTACAGTGATAGGCGATTCACATTGGAGACAGCGACCCACATGGCAGGCACTCAGGAATCATCTGTTAACAACGTACGAAATTTTTTTAATGGATCTCGGATTCAAGCTCTGTATTATTTTGATTATGACGTATGAGATCACAGCATTCAAGAGTATCGGCTTTTATAGTTGATTTATACTGTAGGGGGTTCCTGCGTTGACGTTGATGATGGCTGAGTAAAAATGATTATTGATCACTTACCTCCACTGGCTTCATGGCTTTCTAACTCTGATATCTGCCTGTCTTCAACAGCTAACCTTCTTTCGACGGTGTCTTAAGCTCCTCTTACTGAAGATGTGCAGCACTTCTCAGTTCTCACCAAATTCGCTTTCTACAAACTCCGATTCACACGCGAACAACTTCAGTACACCAGGCAGACAAATGCTAGGCAACGCACGCAGCACGTCCATCGGTGTTTCATTGTTATGAGCGTCGCCTCGGAACAATGCAAAGGAGTTACTAAAGCTTGTGACAGAGAAAATACTGTTTTTATGATTATTCGCGATCTTTCTTTTTAATAGTCATGGTTATCCATTGCACAAATCAAACGATAAGAAAATAACATTAACGATTTCTATGTTCATCATCGAAAGTATTGAATGTCATTTGTAATTCATACAAAAGAGCAAAATAAATGCTTGTTAGAGACCTTCAGCAATTCCCACATGTTTTGCAGTTTCTTTGACTAGAAACGTTCGTCGGTTTATTTTATCGTGATCAGATCGAAACGTATGCATATTGTGATATTGTGGTAACAATGAGACAAAATATGATTACTGGAAGCATTTACCGTGAAATTTGTAAATGTACCCACCAAAGCAGAGAGACATTCTATAGTGCGTTGCAATGTGTGGAATTTTTTTTCGGGTTTTGGAAAAAACAACAGACACTGAATTGGGCGAGCGTCAAGAAAGACTGATTTTGAGGCGTAAATGTCATGTTAAGAAGAGTGAACGATATTACGAAGGAGTACTGCATGCAGTTGTTTCTCTACTTGACTGGCTGACATGGTTTGGGCTTGTGAAGTACTAAATAGCAGGAGCTCTGTGTAAAATACCATTCTCAGAAAGTACAATATACCGATATGACTGAAGGCCCTAAATGCGAAACGTGTGCTAATAGAGAAATGCTACAGATGGGTTGTTTATGTATTCGTTTCTAGAAGAGTGCAGTGCGTGAAAGATACGAAATATTTTCCGTGCCACCAATGAGAACCTACAATAGATAATCGTTCAGCAAGTATGGTCGACTGTAGAGAGGAAAAATAGTGCTTGTGTGTACGGTACCTCAAATCTGTAGGCACATCTTACCATCAGCTTCTATCCTGTAGCTAACCACTCTGTCGGAGCTAACCAACAAAGGTGTATAGCCACACAGGATAATGCCTTCCCCTCTCAGGTCCTGATCACGACCGGTCCTATATTGTGATACCAACGTCAACGAAAAGCACATCTTTTTTGCTCATACAATAATCGTCTGCCAGAGAGGCAATAAAACCCTGAACGAAATAGCAACAGTTGGCCAAAGAAGTTTTTAGCTTTCACCAGACCGGTAAGAACATACCGAATTGTAATTTTAATCGTTAGTGAGGATTACACGTCAAACGTTTGGGCTCATGGAGCCAGACCGCTTAGGACAACAAAGACTCTATGGCCAGCACAGTTATGGGTACGTACTGCTGCACCTTACACCCGCTTGTAGATAAGCACCGGCTGCGGTGCTGCTAATGATACTAATCTTTCTACTTCTTGACCTACCGTAAGAAAGAAATGTTCACAATATTGGCCCAAAAAGGGCGAAGGTGGTAAGGTAAAAAAGATACAGGGCATAAGAGCATTACCGTGTAAGGGAGTAAGAGCATGCATTGGTATCTAATGACAAGAAATCTTGGAAAGGGCAGGAAAACTTACAGATCCCTTCCTAACATGAAATGAAGGACAAGAGTGTTGTACTTCCTTCCGAGCAAAGGACCTATATACTACCTGTAGGGACATGGTCCATAGATAGGTATTTATTGAAACTACGACAACGCTCCACATACTCATACAGATATTAATGTGGAGCAATCAGCAGCCGGATAGCATCGTCTAAGAATGTACCATCAAACTGAATACCGCTAATAGCTGAAGCATCGTCATTGGTAATACAACAGCCTCTAACATAATAATGAAACTGTGGCATCGGCTGAGCTCGACTGAAGATGAAATATCAGTTTATGAACTTCAAACGCACATGGCAGGGAGTCTACGAAGAAGAGACCACACTTCATGAAAATGAGAGGCAGCATTGCATAAAAACGACATACGACAACCTTCCAGAAGCAGTGAGGAGATGAGCCTAGAGGAGGACCAGGAAGGATTTCCTGAGACCCTAACAGCTACCTTCCAGTTTCCACACATTTGGTGGAACAGCAGCACAGTCCCTATGAATGCTGAGTGTACCTCTGTGTGCTATTTAATAACTACCCACACAAATAAGATATCTAACTTGGTTCTGATATCAAGTGTGTAGTACCGTAGTCTGCAAACATAAATTACCAACTCTGTGGTCCATCAATGTGGCACAGTGTAATAGCAAGCAAAATATACCTTCTAAACGCCGGATGGATATATATCTGTGTGCCAGATGGCAATATGGTAGTGCGTAGTCTCATTTACTCTTTTTTTAATTCTTTCTTTTTATGCATATATTTATTGTTGATTTATTTCCCCTTAAACAATATAACGCTTAGTTATATTAATACATTTGTAATTATGTTAGTATAATATGTGCTTCATTCATGGCAGTTCATGTGCTACGTATGGTCTGATCTTATACCTAGGTAACACACTAACAGAATATATCAAATAATTAAATTAATCTCTCGCCATTATGAATCTACAGTATTAAAGGAAGTTTACAAAGGGACGCTTATGCAACGATTAGATTTCTGCAAAATGAACGGAGATTCACTTGTGGAGAACACTATCTTCGTCGTCTACGTGACTTCTCTTCGCAAAAGCTTGTCTCTGTCACTCCATGGAAACGTTACCCATTGAGGTGATACACGGCTGTAGTGAACAAGCACCCAGTCAGTCCTGTGGACCTACTTGGCATTCGTTGTGGCATTAAGAATAGATATTGCTCCTGTTTTGGAGATCAATCTTTTCATATTCCTTGTGTCTCAAGTGACACTTAGTGGTACCTTGAACTTTGCTGAAGTTGATGTCTCAGTCTCAATCACTTTAGTGTAGCTTGGGAGGAGTCTGAGATATCGAGGCGAGCTGGGTTGAGATATCCATGACATTTCTTGTACATTATACAGATTCTCGTTAATTCGAGGGACGTGCATATTCGAAGCCTGGAGTTCTCCTTCGTAGCGCTGTTGCCACAGTTGCGATTTGTGCCAAAATCTTGACTGCCAGTCAAAACGACGGCTCAACTTTCCTCGTTCCATCTGGAACCATGCGACCGCTATGGTCGCAGGATCGAATTCTGCCTCGGCCATGGATGTGTGTGATGTCCTTAGGTTAGTTAGGTTTAACTAGTTCTAAGTTCTAGGGGACTGATGACCTCAGAAGTTATGTCCCATAGTGGTCAGAGCCATTTCTACCTTCTTCCATTTCTAAAACTTTCCAGCTAGCTAGTCGACATGAGTGTATGAGGTGATTGCTAACACAGACTGCCACAGCTTTGGATAAAGAAATCCAGGTGCAAAACCTGTTGCTGTTGCAAACATCGGAAGTAAAGAGCTCGAGCAAATAACTGAAACATCTCATTAGACATAAGTAGCCCACAGACCTGGGACAGTTTCCAACCGAAATAAAACTTAAACCAACGACACTAATCGTTCTAATCTTAACAGGACTCGTGGCACTGCAATTCGCATGTGTCTACTCCACTGAAAATGGGTTTCAACCTATAGAAACGAAAAGCATTTTTCACCAGCGTAGTTTTTATGAGGAAATTTTATACAGAGGTCAGGACAGTACGAAAAAGGTAACAGGCAATCACTACAGGCTGGTTGCTACTAGGTGATAAGAAGCGTTGAAATATCAATCAATATAAGTCGCCAAGACAGTACATCAAGATTTGTCTTTCTTCATGCGGAGGCACCGACAGAAGCGAAGGTAGCGTAAGATGTACTGTAGATGGTTCCAGGAACGCTGATAAGGCATCGTGGAAGGTGGAACTCGTGGAATTAAGAGTTAGCAGTCTGGAACACCTGCAGCGATGGCGTGCCTCGTAACAAAGGAAGTAATAGCCGAATTGAGTTATCTTGTTTTCAAGTCTGTTCGATTATCCCTTTTCCTGGATAGTTTTCTTTTATATTCTTTGCATATATCGACACGAAAAGGCAAGTCGGTGTTTCATAAAGAGCGTCAGCGATTCCAGCCTTTCCTTGGGGCGATGGTTATCACACACTTCGTTTCGGAGTCAAAACGACAGTTCGCATTTCAGTGATAAACAGGTCGACGTTCTTCATAACCTTTGGCACTACTTACGACGCCTGGAGGATTAAGTCCTTCTCTAAGGATACTGTGGACCTGCAGTCCCATAGAACGTGATCACAAGAGTGCAAGTTCTGCAAGGTTCGCAGGAGAGCTTCTGTCAAGTTTGGAAGGTAGGAGACGAGGTACTGGCAGAAGTGAAGCTGTGAGTACAGGGCGTGAGTCGTGCTTCGGTAGCTCAGTTGGTAGAGCACTTGCCCGGGAAAGGCAAATGTCCCGAGTTCCAGTCTCGGTCGGGCACACAGTTTTAATCTGCCAGGAAGTTTCATATCAGCGCACACTCCGCTGCAGAGTGAAAATCTCATTCTGGAAACATCCCCGAGGCTGTGGCTAAGCCATGTCTCCGCAATATCCTAACTTATTAGGGTGTTTCGTAAGCAGGACGATTCGATAGAAAGTTTCACCGATCCCCTTCGTAAAATCTATGCAGGTACCTATGGGCTTACGGATGATGATAGGGCTAACGCGGTAATTTTATGAGCAGCATAGCAAAGGGCTCTTGACGCATTTTTGAGCTGGTTGCAATTGGAAATGTCAAGAAAGGTTTTTCTGTAGTATCCTAAGCATCTGAGTGAAGTAATGGATATTACATTATAATCAGAGGACATAGAGTCACTGGCTAGGTCATGAGAATGTCGGACAGTTTTTAGTATGTATTCAGTCCGGAAGAGAAGGTCATGACCAAAGAGACTGCAGCGAGCAACGTTTTAAGTATTGTAAGACATGTGATCACTCAGATGGGCAATGCCGTAATTGGAAACAGCAGCAACGGAAGTTTCAGTCACAGGGTAGATCTTATTGGCAGCAGTCAAACGGCGCAGGGTCCTGTGTGTCCCCTGTGCCAAGCTCTCACTAATGCTTAGTGCATGTAAGTAAGCAGTGGCAACCTTTTTTCTGACCGGCTCTGTGTGAGATGAATTGTGTAAAATGTTGTTGGATACCGATTCTAAGGTATGGGCTGCAGGTAAGCTAGTATTTGGGCCAAACAGGCTATGTGCACTACACTGGACGTTAATTGGCGTATAGATAGATGGCGTGTAAATTCAATCGGTGCTGGAGCGTTGATGTTCCGAGTACGGGATGTTAGCTCACAAGTGGGTGCAGAAATTCTTCGCGTGGTTAGCGGTGGGTAGGACGTGATTCTCGGACTTGATCGCCTGATTGCGCATAGCGCCATAATTGACCTGGAAGAGAGTATGGTAGAAGTGGATGGAACTGTGTTTCAGTTGGGCTCTGCAGCCGGAATGCCTTTACTGTCACAAGGTCCGCCCCATAGCAAGTGGTAACCAATTAAACTATGCACAAGCTTCCTGAACGTCAGTTCACAGGATCGCATACCAGAAGGTACAGAAAAGGTTGTCTGGATTGATGTTGGTACTAACAATAATAATAATGTCGTGTGACGAGGGCTTCCCGTCGGGTAGACCGCTCGCCTGGTGCAAGTCTTTCTGAGTTGATGCCACTTCGGCAACTTGCGCGTCGATGGGGATGAAATGATGACGATTAGGACAACACAACACCCTGTCCCAGAACCTAGAAAATCTCCGACCCAGCCGGGAATCGAACCCGGGCGCTTAGGATTGACAGTATGTCGCCCTGATCACTCAGTTACCGGGGGCGGACGATATTGGTACTGATCTGCTAGCGTTGTGTATCGTTGACCCTTGGCCAATTACGAAGTACTAGATGCAGTTAGTTGTTTTACACCATGTATTGTGTCCTATGTGTGGGTGTAAACTGCACAAGGGTAGTGCCTGCCAGTATTGATAATGTTGGCCCCGAGGAGGTAAAGCTGTATCAGGGTACACTGGCTGCTAATTTAGAAATGTTGGATGAGGATGAACTAGACCGTGATTTTACAGCAAATTACGCAATTGCGGGAGGGTCTGTCGACTGGTTGGAGCTGAGTAGTAAGGTGGTACATCTGGAATCACTTTAATGGAAAAAGTGTTGAGTGAATAGGTGGAATTATTTAGTCCGTCGGGTCCTTTACCTGCAACACCACTTGTTCAGCAACAAATTCCTGCAGAAAGCGAAGCACTCATGCATTACAACTGATTATGGCACAGTTCTAGATAAGCAACTTAGAGACGGAATCAAACAACCTAGTTGTAGTCCCTGGTCTGCCCTGCAAACTAATATCCCAAAGATGTTCGGGCTCATATGCGGTTCCTCTTCGTTGAAATGTCTTAGCTTAAACTCGTCGAGAGATTGAACCGCACGTGCGCATTACACGCCCTAAATTAATCAATTGTGACACTTTGGTTAAATTGTCTGCCTGATGGCAAGTTTGCGAAATACAGAGTTACGTAACATATAATTACAGTAATAAAAATATCGGGAACTAATTTAACGACCCATAAATGATGTAGGCCACACAGTTGCGGTTTGATTAGAATAATGTTAGTTCAGAAAACAAACCAATAGCGAAAGTGGTCGTATTTAGAATTACTATTTCACTCGAGCGCATATCCAATTCACACAGTTCGAGCATTCACAACCTCATCGCGTGTTACAAGTTCGATACTCCACCTCGTTAACTAGGCGAAAAGTTAGAGTTCACATCAGGTGCGTGGGTGCTCATCGCTCGGAGACTAAGTCTAGCGAAACCACACAACGCAACATTTTCTAAGTCGTTTCACTTCCTAGCTGGCTAAAAACCACGTTTTCCGTGGGCCGAATATGTTCGCTCAACAGAATAGCGCAGTTACATATCCTGAAGCCGTCCGTCTGATTGGCTACCCCTTATTCTACATGACTTTATATTTTAACATATTTAAGTAATTAAAGCTTGACCACTTTCACGTTCTAAATAAAGTAACAATAATATCCATTGTTAAATTCTTTTACATAAAACCAATACAATTTCCTTCTTAACTTTGAATGTCATAGCCAGTAGCCTGGCACCAATGTGCTTTCTGATAAATAAATCAAGAAAAAAAGTAACTATTATGCACTAAACTTGACAACAAATATTCGATTACCTAATGATTCAATAAGGTGTCTTGCAGTCGTCGTTCCATGTGTTTTGTGTGGAGGAAATCATGATCTGATGCTAAACTGAAAATATTAATAATTTAAATTTACCATATGTTTTAAACAAATAAAGTTACAGAGTTGATGTTTACAACGTTTATCATTTTAATGATGAGCTCTTATATGATACGTCCGTCGTTAAGATCGGCCTAAGCGTTCAGATTTTAGCATTCAAGTCTTTGTTACATAACTTGTTAATTTCACTTTAACAGTAAATCCTAAAGTGTTATACATATGACCAGTGTTCAAGTTTTATTGGGATCACCATAAAAATTTATGGAGTATGGTTGATTAAAATTACTGTTGCTTCGTTCCCTGAATATTTTCCTTTGTAGCCGACTTGGGTCCGCCATGTTTAACACTGCCACAACTCCTCGGCCACAAAAGCCTTCTACTGGGTTTCCCTATGACGTAGGTTCTCGTCTGTCTCACTCGTGCACTACAGAGCTTAGGTCACAATAGACAACAGACGCCTGTGAGTTTCCCCATCTCGTGGTGAATCTGTGGTCATGGTGGCACATGGTCCAGGACGACAGGTTTCGTTTCACAATTCCTGCAGGCTGACTCTTTCGCCCATATATTTAAATGTGTGTGAAATGCTCGTTAACTCACAGCCCTCATTGTAATTGTAAGCAAATAATCACCAGATGTTGGCAGAGCACATCGTTTCAGTTGTGACTACCGGTTCCTCAGTCAGAAAACAATGTTGAATGCGTATCCTATGCCTAATATAACACAGACTTTGAACCACTTGGGTCAGTGTTGGTACTTCACGACATAGTATTTGTATACAGGTCATCACCAGGTGCTAATAAGACCGGAGGATGGACCAAAAATAGCGTTCTTAACGCCAACGGTGCATTTCCAGTTTCGCGTCATGCCTTTTGGACTTAGAAACGCGCCAGAAACATTTGAGCAACTGTTGGATAGTGTGTTGCTCAGATTAAAACAAGACAGTGCATGGTATACGCCGATAACTTCATCGTGTATTCAAAGAATACTAGAGAACATTTGAACCGTTTGCATGAAGCGTTTGATCATGCAACACGATTAATGTTGATTTTGAAGAAAGGTCATGTCATACAGCAATAATAGGGCAGGATGGAATTTGTACCATTTGAAACTAGTTGAGGTATTCAAAATTTTCCAACACCCACAACCACCAATGTAAAGGAATTGCAATCTTGCTCAGGGCTCACGAATTTTTACTGTACGTGTGTTCCGAAATTTGCGGAAATTGTAAGACCTCTCCCGCAATTGCTGTGGAATGGAGTGGAATTGGGCAGCTGAGTGTGAGGTGGTGTTCCAGAAGTTAGAATATCTGCTTACAAATAGTCCCATCTTGGTCTATACGGATTTTCAAAACCCATTTAATCTTTCCTGTGATTCGATCGATCTTGTACTAGAAATTATTTTGAGTCAGGAAGTAGATGGACAGGATCATCCTACTGCATACACTTCACGGCAGCTCAATAATGTTGAATGAATTTATTCGACTATGTAAAATGATGTGCTCTCAGTGATTTTTGGAATTGGGTAAGTTCGTTGTTACCTCTATGGCAGACGATGTAAAGTGGTGACTGATCATGGAACGCTGAAGTTGATTTTGGGTCTTAAAGATCCAGTGAACAGATGGTTGAGATGGGTCTCGTGAGTAGGGCAGTTCGATGATGAGGTAGAATATCAGCTGGGAAGTTCACAGTTTAAAGTGAACTGACTCAGCCATTAGGTGCACGCTATGGAAAGCACAGACATTGACGTAAATGAATGGAGGCAGCACAAAGTGCTGGCCTGAGTTGTCGGTGATTTGCGAAGCAACAGCAGTTTTGTACAGAGGGCAGAGTATTGTATAGAATGAAACACAATGCAATGCAGTTAGCAGTACTGTAGATCTTGCATGACGAAGTGTTTAGGCAAGTATATGACCCGAATTTAGCGGGACACTTGGGTCGAAGAGCAATGGTGAGAATTGTAGCATGGAATTATTGATCGATGATGGGTGGACAGGATGTGGACTATTACATTTTCCTCATTACATTACCACGATAGATTTACTGGACCAGCACGCCGCCACGGTGGCTCATTTTCCAATCGGCTAGTGAGTATTTCGCTTTTGAACACCTGAAACCATAAACATGGATCAGGGAGTAAATGTTATGTCAGAATTAATGCAGCAGCTATGAAGACTGTTGCACATTAAGAAAATATATATGAGTTTTGTGCTCTCTCAAGCTAATCGTCGCACAGAACAAGTCCACAGAACCATTGAGAATAAGTTGAAGATGCTGTCGCCTTTTGAATTTAAAGAAGTCTCGCTGCAAGGGGACATCTTGTCAGTGAAAGAAGTTGCTAGAGAGTGAAACTAAATAGGAGACAAGTACCAAAAATTAATAGGAATGCTTCAGAGTAACAGGAAAGGGCGAATAATGTGAAAGCAGTGTTACCTAAATACCACGAGGGTTCATGGGTTATGTTAACGAATGCATGTGTGAGGAAGTGGGAAAAGAGAAATTTGTGTCGCAGTATAATAGCCCTTGCCAGGTAACAGAGATGACATCACCGGTTTACGTTAAACTGCAGCTCCCCACATACCCTTCGATACTCCACATAAAGCAAATTCGGCCATGTAAGGGGATATGGACAATTTTACTCATGTTACCCCAGTTTCCACAGAAGGGCGGAGGGAAATCATGGATGAGGAGGAGAAAAAGTGTTCCGGTGCAATGAAACTGCTGGTGCAAAGATGAAGAACGCATGAGCAAAGTTGGTGTGAAACGACGTCAGCCAGTAGCCCACTGACTAGTACAACACCACGACAGGAGCGGCCTCTATATGAAGAGAATGTAAGCGTCGCACCTGCCAGCCTTGGGGACTGTAGAGGATGGACTCTAGCATAGAGGCCTAGATGAGCAGTGACTTATGAGCGATGTGTATGCTTACATGGACATTGTATGTAGTGAAGGACAATGACAGTTTGCATCCCGCCCATCGCTTGGACAACTCACTGTAAATCTAAAGTTAAGTATTGTCAATCTTCTTTAGTGGTATAAAATTCATTTATGTGATTTGCTAGAATTGTTGTATAGCTATCTGGGAAGGCTGCATTCTTTAGGCACCCTATAAGATACGAGTGGGCAGGACCCTACAAAAAGGAAAACAAAAGCGAAAGAAAATGGATAATACAGCGAAACATCGGTATATGCTGAGAGCTAGAAAAGGGATGTGGGACTCACATTTGAATTTTCCTTCCATGCAGGATGCACGTTCCCCCATTTGGATGGCAGAAGATGGAAGCAGTATGTGGGAACACATTCCGTCTATGGAGGAGGAACGGAGTATGGAGTATTAACGTGTTAGACCTATTGTACTATGGGTGTGTAGCCGAAGTAGCTACGGTAGGTTCCGTGTTGGAAGGTGTCATGTTTTCCTAGCAGACGTCGGATAACGAGTGGATTGTAAGGGTAACTTTCAGCATTTTAACACTTGGGAAAGATTTAGAGACTGGAAGAAACGTTCTGAAAAGTGCACAGCATATTGAATAATCAGTCGGGGTATAACGGCATACAAGAAGAGTATCGGCTTCACGATTGGAGTTTAACAATCTACAGGTGCAACTGCAACAGACTACACGATTGATCCCTGGGATTAGACAGAGGTGAGGATGGTTGGACGTAAATGTTGGGATGTTAGAGATTATTTTTAGTACAGGCAAAGTGGATGATGTAGCTAACGTCAATAAGGCATTACAGGAAGTTCGAAGGGTGCGGAAAGCTACCAGGAGGCACTGAATTTTCACACAACGCAGCTCACCAGTTTGGATAGCAATGTGCTGAACAACCTTCGGCAGCTTTGGGAGGTGGCCACTACTTTAATGTCACATATTAGATCATCTTCCGAAACCACCAATCAGGACTTGCATGTTATTGGTGACCACTTGAAATTGTGGAGTTGCACGAAGCACTGCTGCATGCCATTCATGGGCACCTTAGATTAATTCTATTACCACCGGTATGATTTTCGACATGTTTGAAAGAATCCAGACTATTATGCCAGCGCCTTTGGGACTTATTAACCTGGAAAGGGAGGAATGCTTGACTACGTACTATTGCTTCACTACTGTTATGAGCCAGCAAAGAGGGCCTCATCCACAACTTAGGACACAGATACTACTATCTTGTAGAGATTCTTATTTGGAGTGATATGCAGTAAACACATACCCAGTAGCAATGGACTCATTGTGGAAGAACGACAAACTAAAATTGAACGAAAACTTACTAGTGACACTAGGTAGACACACACAATAGATGTTACGCTGTCACCACAGACCGGTTCTCATCTGCAATTCAATCTTAATGAATTCAGTGCCGAAGTTTGGAGAATTCGTGTTGTTTCATTCTGAAAATGGGCACCTGGAATGCCCTATGAAACTATTGTTGGAGAAAGGGGGAATACTTTCAGTGGGTAGGACAGCACTAGTTATATATGATGTCATAGTTGAAAGTCGTCGTTTGTACGTGTTACAAGCAGAGAAAGTTAGGTAGCACACCAAGGTTCGTTCTGAAGGATTAAGGGTTAATACTTAACGAAACCCGTTGTGCAATATCTGGACACATTTGCCGCTTCCCAGCTACGATAATGGCAACCATTGCTTTGAGTATTGTCTATTCATTAATTTACATACCTAACTTTACTACCTCAGATTCTGCGTCAAATACCTCCAGTTTCTTAACAGTATCCTTGAGGAGAACCTGTTCACCTATCTGGATCAGATGATTATCACACAGCATAGTTGTGTCACCACGGAACATCTCATAGAGTGCATGAAAAGCAATAGGAGTAAGCAGCAGAAGCAATTGGTAATCACTGATTCTTGAATATCAACCGCTTGTGTGTTCCTTGTCGTAATTGGAGTTATATACTACTTGTTCAAGAGAAGAGCTGCCCAAATTTCACTCCTCTCAACTTTCACATATGGATCTGAACCGATGAGAAAAGCACCCTTCGACAAGGTATTGTAGTGAGTGAATGATAATGAAGGCAAACACCAAGTGTGCTCAGGGACCTTAAGGAACAATTGTGTATAAGAGAGAAAAATCTCTTCTCTCATTACCAGTGACATGCCATAATACATTGTTTCAAAGGAAATGAACTTTGTAAATATGGTATTCGTAGAGGGCACAAAACCATTTAAATAGTGTCGGTTGCAAATAAAGGTAGAGAAACAATGAGGGGACTTGTTCTTTCCGTAGAAGGTAGGAGTGTAGAGGGTCGAATGATTAGAGCGATGAAGTTAGTTAAAGGTAGGACTGTTACAGTAACGAAGTTAGTGAAAAAGTGAAGGAATATTGAGAGCCAGAAGTCGTATGTGTGCTACAATTTGCTGCGCAGTTCAGTATTATGATACTGTGACGCAAGTGGGTCAGTGGAGCGCCGAGTTAAGCAACACATAGCATGACACCATGTTACCAGCCACCTCGTCGCAAGCCCAGGTGACAACATCAAAGGCGGTAATCGGTTCATTTACGCCAGTCGAACAACACCAGAATATTTCAGCGACCTACTGGGGAAGAATAATTGCAAACATCAGCAGCAGAAATCGGTATTTAAGGACTGGCAGACAACTCATCGACATCGTCCGCCATGAGTCGTTGGATTGATCTTTGTCACTTAGCATTGCAAGTAGCTCGGAATCGTCCCCGTCATTGCAGTCATCACAATAGTCACCCTAGTAATGTAGTCATAGCCCGAATGATGTGGTAACTTTAATTATGTTTGGGTGCTGTCAACAGCCAGCCACCTGCCGTGTGTGTCATCGCTTGGGGTGTGTTGTGGCAACCACTGTCGCCATCCTCCTGGAATGCTGCCCCGATAAACGCTGTGACCAGGGCCAGAGCCAAAGACTCTGGCCCACTGACGCCAGACATCTGCAGTTGGGGATGGTCGCTTAGACAGGGCACTGACCTGTCACATTGCCACACCCCCAGTTATAATAAAACAACGGAAGCCTGTAGCACGTGGTTCCAGCAACTGCAGTACGACCCCGCAAAGCCAAAGCACCCCCGCCGAGGAAGTGGATTCCATTTAACGCCAGCACAGCTACTGCCGCCATAGTGGGCACGCATGCGAACTTCCGCCGGACTCCTTCGTTGCAACTGAGAACATTACGAGCATCTGCAAAACTCGCACAGATGACCCCCCCCCCCCCAATGTGTTACTTTTGATCAATAAATGATGTTATTCTGTTGTCAGGCGCCATCCATGGACACACTCCAAACATCCTCTTCCTAATGCCCTGTAGAGGACCGACGTTTGAACCTGGTGACAGATATTTGAGTCCCACGCCTGTAAACACGGCCGATTTACAATATCTCTATTTAGAGAAATATCACCACCATTCTTTGTAGTATACAGTAGTATCGGTATACTGTTGACAATTATATGTCACGGGAGGTGGCTCCGAAAGCAGAAAACGAGGTATGGGATATTGGATTGTCAGTAGAAAAGTCGTATCAGTAGATTCAGTAGGTGGGGAGAGCTTAGTGACCTTAACGTGGAATAGTCATTGAATTTCACCTGAGTACAAAGCAAATGCTGTTGTGGTATGACGGTGTTTTTATGTTTAGGTTGTGGTCCAATTACAACGCTTAAGAGAACGCTAAATGCAGAAGGTTATGAGCTGATATAACAGGACTGTGTAGTGCATACAGAAGAGGGCTACTTCGAAACGATGATTGTTCGTTTTAGCATGATGCTATACCCTATCCTAAAGTAACGTCCTTGAGCCAATCTTTTGTGGACTATAAAATTTATGAAATGGACTATGTCACCAGAATCCTGACATGAAGCCATTGTAACACTTCTGGAAGCAGTGAGAACATCAGCTTCGCTTCAGTTTCCGTCATCCACAGTTACCATCTTCACTGGAGGGTAATGACCGATTTCAGCTGGTTGTTACTGACAAACGTAAAACCTACTAAATTATTTTCAAAACTTGATAGAGGAATATGAAATGAATGAGAAAGGTTTCTCAAACAACCTCTGTAGGATATCTGGTCAGGAAGTGAATAAACAAATTAAAGAGCAAATTTCGAGTTATGCTGCATTACTACATATCTTATAAATGAATTCAGAACAACTGAGGCTTAGTATGGTGAAGGAAAGGTCACAGATTAAGGAAGAAGTGGAATATACACCCAAGAAAGCTGAAGGTTCTGGTTGTTACAATTGTGAGAGAGAGAGAGACAGACAGAGAGAGAGAGAGAGAGAGAGAGAGAGAGAGAGAGAGAGAGGGTCATGAGAGACTACTCCTGCTTTCACACACACAAACTCACTTATATATGTGAATATACGAGTAATAAAACCTCTAAGCAGGTAAGCCATGTTGGCTTGTCGAACTTTATCTGGCTCAAAAACTGAATGTTGTGGCAGAATACGATCCAGTGGACTAATTTGCGTTACTAAATGTATTTATCTTGCGGTCGGTTTAAGAATATCGGTAATTCATTCATTAAATAGGCTGTGCCTTAAATGATCCAGTACACAATGAGAAACTGATTATTGAATGAGTGTGCTAAGGACAGCACGTGCTTCATAATACTATAGTTGATGTAGAGTATGGAGATTTTATATATGTGAGGCACAATAATAGACCAAGCTAAAAATATTATCCATTTTATTTTAAATGTATATGAATGACAGAATCAATTAAATGATGTACAATTGTCGTGAGATAATACAAATTAGCAACTATAAAGCATTTCTTCAATGCTTTGAGGGAAAGTAACAGACCTAATATTCTCATAAACATTTCAATTTATATCTCACTCAGAATCAGTTTTGTCCACAACGAATATTCAGAAATAGGATACTGTTTGTATTACTAAGCTACTTACTTTGAGAGGACAGCTGTATCATTTTCTGATTACATGTTTTGTGGTATTAAAAGCTTGCCACAGATTGGTAATCATTTTGAGTATGAATGCACCATGTTCTGCCCATAAACAGAAGAGAGCTAGATGTTAGGAAGATTCAATCTTGTTTCAATAAAAGGAAAGTTCTTCTGTATCTCCGCGACATCCATGGCTGCTTACAGAGGATAAAGTCAAAGTTAGAGGGTGACCTAGGAAGGAGTCGCGTTGATCAATCAAATCGACTTTAAAGATCGAAAACTTTCCAACTCTGTACGGAATAGAAATGAAACTTTTACGTTAATGCTTATGTATTATGCAAATTGAATCAGACAGCTATCCACGCCTCAACAAGCACTACACAAATAGCTTCTGTGGCAACTTGCCATTTGTTGCCAGTGAAACTTGTTCTAACTGTCTTTCCTCAAACTAAGTACCATTTGTATGAACAAAGGTTGGGCATGAGACATTCGCACAGATACTTTATGACAATACTCCTAAACAATATGGGGAAATACTCAAGGTAAGCTTAGTGTACATAGCAATAAATAGGTTACAAATCTGATAATCATCAGGTACTGCCTCCTGCCTCAGGACGCATGCGTCCCACAAACACACATTGACTACCGGTATTCAGTAACGTTCCAGTGATTCCTGAATATGACAACAGGAATTAAAAAAAAAAAACCAGATTTACCAGTTCATTCAGGAAGTTCACCATCTGCACTTCAACAACTGAAGCCTAGAAAAAAATCCCAGTCTACAGTAAGCAGCCAGCAGGACAAGTATTTTTATCCGGCTTTTGGCTGTGAGACTTAATCGGACAGCTCGAACATGGTTTTCACATATCAAGTTCCTTTGGGGGAGCCAATAACATCTTCAATGACCTCTGCCGTTATCGGGACTTAATCACTCTTGCTGAAGTTCGTCGTATGCCTGGACATTTGGCAGCTCTTGACTTCAGTCAAGCCTTCGATCGCAGCTTCCAGCTTCCTGGAAACGGTGCTCCGTAGTATGGGCTACCCTGATACTACCGTCGATGTCGTAATGTGTCTCCTTCGTGGAGCTACGTCTCGTGTGCCCTACAATGGCCGTCTCACTCCTCCCATCTCGATCCATACGTCAGTGCATGGAGGCTGCCCACTCTCTGCACTGTTGTATGCTTTCGCTAAGGAAACGTTGCTCTGCAGTCTCCGTTAACGCCTGTATGGGATGTCTCTCGTTGACCACGTATTCAGCTGCAGCTCCATGCAGAAGAACTCGGCATCCTTCGTCGTAGCTGTGCTGAGTTCAGGGAGTCTCTGATATGGGTCACCTCTTACGGAGAAGCCTCTGGTAACTGCTTTATTTTTTGGGTCATCAGTCTTCTGACTGGTATGTTGCAGCCCTCCACTAATTTCTCTCGTGTGGCAAGCTAATCACCTCAGAGTAAAACTTTCAACCTATGTCATCAATTATCTGCTGGTCGTATTCGAATCTTCGTCTTCCTCTAAAGTTTTTGTCCTCTAAAGCTTCCAATAATACCATGGAATCCAGTCCCTGATGTCTTAACAGATGTTCTGTCATCCTGTCTGTTCTCTTTGTCAGTGTTTACCACATATTCTTTATCTCTCCGATCCTGCACAGAATCTCCACATTCCTTACCTTATCATAATTTTCAACATTCGTCTGTTGCAGCACATCTCAAACGCTTCGATTCTCTTCTGTTTCGATTTTCCAATTTTTTACAGTCCATGTTTCGCGACCATACAGTGCTGTGCTCAGGAATATCTTACTCAAATTGAGAACTATGTTTGGTACTACTAGGCTTCTCTTGGCCAGGAATGCCTTTCTGCCAATGCTAGTCTGCTTTTGATATCCTCCGTGCTCCGTCCGTCTTTCGTTATTATGTTGCCTAGGTAGTAAATTGCTTAAGTTCATATACATCATGACCATCAATCCCGAGGTTTAAATTTCTCCCTAGTTCTAAGTACTTTCGCCTTCCTTCGATTTCCTCTCAATCCATATCGTTTATTCATTAGATGGTCAATTCCATTCAGCAGTTCATTTTATTCTTCTTCTCTTTCACTCAGGATTTCATTGTCATCAGCGAATCGTATCATTAATACCTATTTCCATCATTGCTTCATCGATGTACAGATTGAACAGTAGGGGCGGAAGACTACATCCCTGTCTTACTCCCTTTTTAATCGAAGCATTTTGTTTTTGGTCGTTTACTCTTATTATTCGCTCTTGGTACTTGTACATACTGTATATTACCGGTCAATCCCTATAGCTTACCCATACTTTTCGTAGAATTTCGACCATCTTACACTATTTTGGACTGTCGACCGCTTTTTGTAGAGCAACAGATCCTTTGAACATGTCTTGATTTTTCTTTAGTCTGCTTCCATTATCATCCACAAGGTCAGAATTGCCTCTCCCGTGCCTCTACCTTTCCTAAGGCCAAACAGATCGTCATCTGACACATCTTCAATTTTCCTTACCATTCTACAGTATATTATTGTTGGCAGCATCTTGGATGCATGAGCTGTTCAGCTGACTGTGCGATAATACACGCACGTGTCAGCTCTTAAAGTCTTCGGAATTATGTGGATGACACTTTTTCGAAAATCACATGGTATTTCGCCAGGCTCATAGATTCTTCACACCAACGTGAATAGTCGTTTGCAGCCACTTATCGTAATGATTTTAGAAATTCTGACGGAATGTTATCGATCCCTCCTGCCTTATTTGGCCTTAAGTCCTCGAAAGCTCCTTCAAATTCTGTTTCCAATACTGGATTCCATACTTCTTCTCTTCTTAACCGACTCTCAACTGGTTTGTAACATCAGGTAATTCTTTCGCCTTATAGAGGCTTTCAATGTACTCTTTCCACCTATCCGCTCTCTCCTCTGCATTTAACAACGAATTCCGATTGCACCCTTAATGTTACCACACTTGCTTTTAATTTCACCGAAGGTGAATTTGACTTTCCAATGTGCTGTGTCAGTCAGTCAGACTATCATTACTGAATTTATATATTCACATTTTTCATGCAGCCATCTCGCCTTAGCTGCCCTGCACCTACTATTTATTTCATTCCTCAGCAACTTGCATTTCAGTATTCCTGAATTACCCTGAACGTTCTTGTACTTCCATCTGAGAGGCACCCACCCGCCTTGCTCATACTGTGGCATCAGGCAGTCAGGCCTGCAAGTTGAGTCGTCTGCCAAGCGAGTGGTTCGTTCTTATTTATCGAGTAACATGAACTTTCGTACTTACAATTAAGTTACAAATTATTCTCCTATATGAATAATACGCAACGGAAACGCACCCCTGACTATCAGTAATTTACAGAACCCTGACTGTTCACTACGCACTGCCAATACCACATTTTCTTTTTTTTTTTTTTTTATTTAACGGCTTTTATCAACACCTGGCCATCGCACTGAATATGAGTGGCGCACACATTATAAATTCTGGATATCATGACAACATACAATTCGAAGGAAAAGGCCACCAGTCTTTATCTTTTCACTATCTTATTTGTTCTGATAAATTCTATAACCTAAACACACAAATTCTATAACTTACAACAATAACACATGAGAAATTCCTCCCAGTGGGCATGGTTTTACATTGGTGATTCTCTACCTTATGGTCTCGTAATTATTTAACGCTACAGTGCACTTTCTGGATAGGATGGTGGATCTTTTGCTATATCTCACACTTCGACTCTCATAACTATCATCACGAAACTTTCCTCCAGACCGAGCGGTACAAAAGGAACACGCATAACCCACTACCTCTGAAACTACCTTGCTACTCTCCCATGCAAACCACACATACTCAAATTACATGGCATACACCACACTACAACATGAAATACAACACAGGGAATAGTCGCAACATTATCACTTTCAGCTTTCCCACTTCAATTAATAATTATCACAGTTTCACACGACACTGCCCCACTTCGTAATTCTACTTTCCTACTATGAACTCTGGAGATATATGCACGTCTTCCTGTGCAATGCAAGCCAAGTGGCGTTGCTGGATAGACGGGTGACTCACCTTGCTTCTCTCTCAGAGTATTATAGTTTGAATCCAGCGTCACACGGAAACATATCATGCAAAGTAATATTAACAACATATTCATCACACACACGAGTCCTCAACTGATACCATGGACAAGTACTTCTCTTTATCCTTTGTCTCATACACAGATTGAGACTCACACAGTACTCACCACGTGGAAGTACTCGCATCTAATTTCAAGTCCTGCACACCCTATTTCTTAAATATTTCAACTTATAGTACACACGCTAGTAATTCAGCTTAACTTAAACACACGGAAGTATTTCAACTTATTGCTACATGTGGTATCATTATGTCCGTTGGTCACTTCCAAAGATTACTATGATCCCATTAATATTACCTGCCTGACATTTAATTCTCCCCACAAACGTTCCTGAAATAGAGAAATTATTATTTCAAACTACTCTTAAGTATTCCACATGCATACCAGGTCTCCACTCCTTTGTCTTTACGGAGCACACCTAAGACAGGTCTTAACACCACAAGGTCCAGCGGCAGAGTGCTGAAACATGGCCGTTCTTCAGGTCCTCTCGCACCTCTGTTGAAGTTGGGGAGCACCTTGCTACCGTATTGGTCAGCCACACTTCAGGTGCTCAAAGCTCAAGTAAACTGCATCTCTTTGGTCACACTAAAGGCGGCCAAAGGATAGTCTCAAAGATGATCATATATTCACATTCACTATCTGCGGTTAGCAGACGACCATACATTCATTCATTTCACAGATCTCACCAAACTGGATGTAGGGATTTATTTTGAGGGAGTGCACATGTGATCAATTAAATAAATAAATTGTCATTCTTTCCCACACTGGTATCCGGCTTCGCTGTATTTATTGAGATTGAGTTATTTTACAAAAAAATGTGTTGTTCTGACAAAAACAATGAAGTATGTTGTACCTATTTTCAATGTCAGGCGGTACTGTACCCTTTCACCACTGGCTACCCAAGCAGAAAAAAATGGCACGGTACTATCCTTGCAATGCGAGGGTGGTTCCGAACATTTTTTTTAAGGAAGCTGAATTAGAACAAACATAGCAAGTCATCAAAATAACCAGGAGGAAACCTTAGCCTCTGGTGACCTTAAATAGACGACCAAATGCTATTACTTTACCAAATTATTGACACAGTTGTTGCAGTATTACACTCTCCACAATCCGGAGAAAGGTACACATACAAATTTACAACAATCGATATGACATATAAAACATTACAACATACGAATAAAAATTAATGTTGAGATAAAAATTTGCTTAGTTACTGGGATCTTCGTTATTTTTATGAGTAATCCAAACTTCACTAATTCTATGACAAATAAAAAAAAATACTAATTGTACTCATGAAATTTTAATTAGCTCACCGTCCAAACACAGAACAAGTAATCTGACATGCATAAATTGCGTTGTAATAATCTTTACACGGCAATGTCTAAATACAAAACAAAATCAACAAAAGAAAAAATTGCGTACATTAGTTACATGTATAATGTCAGGTTCCATACCATTACTCAAAATATACATCAAACGTACAGAGAAATAAAACTGAGAAGAAAAACAATGAAATATACCACAAGTTACATACTGGTTACGTAATATAGTCAATCTAAGACATCATGTCATACCTCATTAACTATCATCACGTAAGCAATTACCACCACTACTCGACTGTGAGTTTAACCTTATCCTCGTCCACCAGTTCAAATATCTGCTGCTGAGCTAGTCAGTCCATCAACTTTGATCAATACACGCAATAAATAGTTAGCAATAAGTGCTTGAATCCACCAGTAGCTCTCGTATCTTACTCTACTGCTCATTTCTCTGTTGTTACACATTTAGACGACAAGAACTTGCATTTCGACTAGCCTTCGTTAAACTTTAATGTGAAATATCACCACTGTGATAATGAAAATAAGTGGCTTCAGTTAACACACCAACAAGATCATTACTGTCCACGACATCAAAATGCATCAGTTAATTCCGATATTTGTTGTGCAATGCAAACTCTTGTCCCCTGTGACAACCTTACTGACCAATGCAATAAGAGCTGCTACGTTAGTATTACGCCACTGGCTAATAATTAAAGCATCATTGTACCAAATATTCTAATAAACATCCTACGTGAACTGGTAACCCAGAACAAACAAAAAAAGCACAAACTATTCTAAACACAAATGTTAATGAAATACAGTTACACTTGCTGTCCCTTCAGGAATGAAACATATAAAAAAATTTACACAATTACAAGTACAAATACATTATTCCCTATCTTGCCAGCCACACGGAATCATTTTATTCTGTGATTTTCTTGGGGTCAAAAAAGTTGCTGACAGGTTCCCTAGAAATACTGTCTCGGTGTCAAAGCTCTCCCATGGTTACCCAGACGAAAGTCTTTAGGTGACTCCAATCGGCATTTTGAACACGCACTGAACAGTAAACTGTATCTCACATTGAACACAAATGTCATAGTCACTCTCAGAGTACCATCCACACGAATCTCGTCGTCCAGAAATGGCCCTACAACTGCTATTACCCACGGCTCTGTCCATTCAGTTCATGGTGTAATTAAAAGTCGTAAGTTCCAACAAACAGCACTTATTCCTGCACCAATTAAAGAAATGTGTCCTACTACAAATGCAAATGTCAATGTCCCACTTTAGTTTCTTGCGTTCATACAATAATTAGTCACCAAACGACAACTGTCCTGTTTAAGTATACCAAGCGTCCCACATGCAATTCACAAAGCACACTTAACAAGTCACTGCCAAAAGTTTATGGATCCCAACGTTCAGTGGTCAAGACGAAACAAAACCATCAACCTGTCTGCTAAAGACAAAATCTTTTCCACCACTCACAACGTGGAAACACCAGTCCTTCACTATCCACCTTATGGAGACATACGAGCAGTCATCTTGTTTCACGGCTCCACAGTCCAGTACTAGTTAATAGTTGCTGGTAAAAAATGCTCGCCGGACTCTGCCGCGCGTCGTTCATTTTGCCGTGGCGCCGCCGCGCGAGCCGTTGAGCAGAAGAAACCACGCCCGGGATACTTTCCCCAGTCGTAAGGGTGGCGGAACTCATGAATGGCCAGTGGTACGTGCGTGTCGCCCCAGGCCATTGACCTGCTGTAGCGGGCGCGTGGATTGGTCCCCGACCGGCAGTGGAGTGTGGAGTGCCGCCGCTCTGTCGCCTCTCCCCTGGCTTACGTGGTTCGGGCGCGTTCCGTGTAGCCCCTCAGCGCTACGACACCCAATCAGTCAGTCCCTTCTGTGCATCTCGCAACATTACAGACAAAAGGATATTCTTACATTATTTAAATACTCATTGATTACATGTATGATATATTAGATACATTGGTAATAAAAGAATCTTTGTTCTAAATAACGTAAAATTATACACCCTAGTTTTCTACACATACAACATCAACATTTATCCCTTCTCTATATACAGCCCATACTTGTGCTACTGATTGTACCTGTCGTCCCTCATACAAAACATGAAAGTGTTAAATAAAGGAATAAGAAACAATCTATACACCTCATAGTTACAATATCAAATAGTAGACTACTTTAACATCCTATCACAGTGAAAATATTTGAAACTGATGATTCTAAAACTACAATATACAATGAACCTTTGTGCTTGTGACAGACTGAAATTAATACCCCTTGAAAGTGTTCTAACAAAAAAATAAGAAATAATCTACACAGCTCACAATTACCTACCATATGTTATTAAATAGTAAACTACTTTAACATCCTAACACAATAAAAATTTTAGAAACTGATGACTCTAAATCTACAACATACAATGCACCTTTGTGCATGTGACAGACTGAAATTAGTATCTCTTTACATATTTTACCTTTTTATTATATATAACAACATTTCTAGGACATGTATGAACCATCCACATGATGCCAGATCCTGACCTGCCATCGAGGTTCATCCAAATCAAACAATAAAGCACAATAATGTTTTAGTTATGGATCGGTATTATCCCCTTTACAGGAGTGTGCGCATTGATCACACTACTCTAAGACTCTCACTCACCAGACATCACATTTTCCTTCTCATTCAATCCATTAATACACTAACAGAATGGGTCTAGAAGTCAGCTAACCTTAACACCACCACACTCACGACAACATACCATACCTTTCCTCCCTTATACTCAACCACATAAGACATGAAGCTGTTTCGGAGATAGCATTCCAGTCTCCGAATTCGTCCTTTTACTCTCTCCATCGGCTTACCTCTGCATTCACTTTACCGATTATTCATTCAGCTAAATATCAACTTAGAATTGCGACATTTCATCTAAGAACAAAAAATACACAAATTTTCCATCCTGCAAAATAACTATACACATTAATGGTACCGTTTTGATTAGTTATGCTGGTACCATGCTTCAACAACAACAACAAAAGTTATTTTTTTCTTATTGCAAATGTTATGGTAAGAATTAGATTTACACTTATATTACATCTTACGTCAGTATTCCACAACGTTCATCATCTGGATCTCATCCTCCCTTTATGTCCCTTCACGTTGTGTAGTCGTCCTCATCTCTTCATTCGTATTTTGTCTCTGCGTCCGTCCATTACTCCATCATTTTCTGGTCTTCCTTCGCCATTCGCATCAATCTCGATTGCAGCATACACAGGCCTCTCCGTAACATACATCTAAGACATCTCCACATTATTAATTCTACTCACCTTTATTTACCACTGTTTCATCACGTCGAATCTCTCTTTATTAAACACACTGCTTGACGTCGCTTCTCTCCGTAAATATCACCTTTATCCACTACTATTTATCACGTCGCTTCTCTATCTACCATCTTTATCCACTCATTAATCATCACGTCGTTTCTGCTTGATCCTTATTCATATGACAAAAAATACGTACATACACCACTCTGTCGACTCCCGTTCATGACTCATTCGACCTGTCTATTCTGTCATACTTCCTGACATCTCGCCTGAAAATTGTTATGTTCGATTTGACGCTGCACAACGTTACACACCACAAATAAATACACTGACTATCTACCATAAATTGCCTACTTTCGATCTATCCTTAACTTTTCCATAATTTGATGTTAGAAATGTGATGAAGCCCACGAGATTGTTTTCCCTTGATCGTCTCAATCAGTACAGCATTTTCATGGACAATCCGCCTCACTCTGAATGGTCCACTATACACCGTAAAGAATATGCTGGTTAAGAATCTGTGCTTCTTTGATAATCGATGAGTTTTAATTAGAACCATGTCTCCTACTGCCTATTCGATCTTACGGATCTTTCCTTTCTGCTTCTCTTGCCTATCCTTAGCTGCTCTCTTAATACGCTCTATCGCAACCTTGACAATTTCTGTGTGCCTCTGCTTTCCTGATCGCGGAAAATCTACCAGCTCCCTGACTCGATCTGGTGGTGCTTCATTCTTTAGTACCGTAATTGGTGATAAACCAGTTGCTCCATGTGGTAGCTCATTGAGGATGTCCTGAAAATCTTTGAGAAAAATACTCTTAACTTCTGTGTTGCCTATGGCAATAGATCTTACAAAACTTTCCCAGTTCTTTTACCACTCTTTCACTGGGGTTACTCGCATAATGGTATCGGGATATGAACACAGGTTTTATCCTTCTTCTCCTCAGTGTGGTTAACCATTGTCTGGATCTATGTTGTGGTCCATTGTCAGCTATGAACTTTTCTACAGTTCCTACTTCTCGCAAAAAGTTTTTAACGATTGCTGCTGCTACTGTCCTTCCCGTCGCACGTTTCAATGCGGTAAAAGTCACATACTTTGACACCAATTCCACTGCTACTAAAACATATCTATATCCTTGCACTGACTTAGGTAGCGGGCCAAACAAATCCGTTGCTCCGAATTCCCTCAATCTACCTGGCACAATCGGAAAAAGCGGTGCTTTGCATGAAATAGTTAACGATTTTGCCTTCTGGCGCAATTTGCAACTACCAAGCACGTTCTTGATCCTCTTCTCCATACTAATGAAATAAACTGATTCCCTTAACTTCTTACAGCATTTCCTTGCCCCGTAATGCCCGTAACTTAGATGCGTGTACCAGATCAACTTGTTGACTATTTCATTTGGTATACACAACACCCAGTCCTGTGTGTTCGGATATCTACGGTAGAAAAGGACCCCGTTGTGAATTGTATAAAAGCGCGCTATATTGGCGTCTAAATTCACTCTAACTCGGTCCATCACCATTCTCCATGACGCGTCTTTATCCTGCTCACGCGATATTTGTGAGTACCACCCCTATGTATTTCTCGAACGGCACGCCCTGCATATACAATATATCATATCTGTTCTCGTTTACCTCCTCATCAAAGCATTGACCATGACCTACTGGGTTCCTTGACAACGCATCTGCCACTATAATCTCTGGCCCAGGAATATACATGACCGAAAACTGAAACTCCTGTAAATAGAGTGCCCACCTAGCGAGTCGTCTATGGTTAAGTTTGGCCGACATCAGAAACTGTAGTGACTTGTGGTCAGTATAGATTTTAGTATGCCTTCCATACAAATAGTATCTAAACTTACTAAAACCCCATACTATTGCCAAAGCTTCAAGCTCAGTTACCGTGTAATTTCTCTCATCTTTGCTAAGCACTCGGATCGCAAATGCAATAGGTTGTTGTATTACTTCTCCTCCTTGCTCTTGCTCTTGGAACAATGTTACCCCAAGTCCACTATGGGGAACTGTCCGTGGCCATACAAAACCCTTTTCCTAGGTCTGGATGCCCGAGAAGAGGTGCCGATAGCAGTGCCTTCTTTAACGCCTTATATTCTTCCTGCGCGACAGGGTCCCAATTCCATACCGTTTTCTTTCCAGTCAGTTGACATAGTCTGGGTGTCGCTGCACCCCCAATCTTAATGAACCTCCTGTAAAAGTTGATTAATCCTAAATAACCCCGTAGCTGACGTTTTGTTCTCGGCACCGGAAAATCTCTGATTGCTTCGAGTTTGTCTGGATTTGGTCTTAATCCCTCTGGTGTCACAATGTGACCTAGAAACTCGATTTATTTTCGTCCAGATTCTGATTTTCCCAAATTCACGGTTACCCCATGTCCCTCCAGTGCACCGAGCAATATGCTTAACGTTCTATTGTGGTCTTCCCAGTTTCTTTCGGCTATCAGGACATCATCCACGTACTGTGTTACCTTATCTTTTATTTAATTAGGAATGACAGTATTTAGCGCTCTGACAAATGCCGCGGATGATACATTTAACCCAAACGGTAGTTTCCGGAATTGATACGATTTCCCGTAGCACAAGAAAGCAGTGTATTTTCTACACCCCCTATCTAACTTGGGCCCTAAACTGTTTATGAGGCTTGACCTTTAATCTATACACAAAATTTCTTATTGTACCCGCAGGATGATTAAATACCTTTCAATTCTCGTATAAAATTTTCTGCAATTCCCCGTAGACCGTGGTCCCTCGTCAATGCCAGATTTTCTCCCTGATCTCCTCCTCCAAACATTTATGAATTTTCTTCTTCTCTTGTTCGAACCCCGTATTCTGTGCCTGTCTACCGGACTTTACCGCCAGACATAATGCTAAGTGTGCGTTATCTTTAGCATATAAGCAATCGTCGAATCTTAACGTAATTTCCTCCGAATCGCGTCTCAACTCCATCGAATCATTTCTCATATTAACGACTGCTTTATATTGGTTCAAAAAATTAACGCCTAATATCCCTTCAACAGTTAGAGATGACACAATCATGAACACTGTACTAAACCTCTTCGCCTGGCACACTAAGTCTACCTGCGCTTGTAACTTCACCTCAATTCCCTTTCCTGTAACTGCCCCTCTCACAGTTGTCCTTTGCAATGGCAACGTTGGCCATGGTTTTGTAAGACTACAACACTTAAACACATCTTCCCTCAAAACACTCATTACACTGCCTGTGTCGAAGACACCAGGTACGATTATATTATTTATTTCTGCGCTAATTATTGGGTGGACTTCACTCCCCACATCTCCTTTCCCCTCTAACAGATTCTCCCTTAGTTTTCCGTAATCAACATACCTAATATTTACATCATTAATAGTCCTGGTTTGTACCCGCCTATCATGTAGTCATCTTCTTGTCCCTCCGTCATTGTGACAGTGATTGTCCTGTCGTGAACCCAATGACTGCCTATCCTCTCTTCGCCCATCATTTTCATTTTCCCTTCTTCTGCCATCTCTGTCCCATCTTCTATTTTCCCGGTTTGCCGGTCGATATCCTTATGAATTCTGCTCCCTATTTCCTCGCCATCTTCCATTTCCGTCATTCCTCTGATTCCACGCTCTCCTGTCATTCTGATAGTTTCTGCCGTTCCGATCCTCGACTCTGTCTGACCTATGAGTCGTGTCACCGTTCACAATATTGCTCTCATAACCCAGTTCCTGTAACAAGTGCTGAAATGACGCGGAATCGTCTAAACCTCTGCCTGCTATCACTATATCTCTGCGCAATCTCACTGGCATCTTCCTTATACAGATCCTAATGAGCTCCCCAGTTTCGTATGGGACATCCAAATACCTATTTAGTCTCAGCATTGCCTGATAGCACGACACTGGATCTCTTATACCACCTTCGTTAAAATTTGGCATCATCAATATGCTTTGCTTAACCTGGTCCTGCTTACTTTTCGACCAGAATTCATTTAAAAACTTGTCACAAAATATCTTGTAGCTACTACAGTCTTTAATAACTTCCTGCATTTTCGCTCTAGCCTCGTCCCTCAAATGGTTACACACAAACTTCATTTTGAGGAGCGGTCCCCACGATGAAGGTAATGAATCTTGAAATTGAGACAGCCACAGGCATGGATGTTGGTAATTATCAGGATCCGGAAAACAAGTGTACGTTTGTACCGACACGAAGTGCCTCCTACATTCTTCTTCCACATTTATGTTTTCTGACCTTGGACTATACCCAGTTGGGTTTGCCACCTGTTTTATCCGACACAACCGTTCTTCTAACTCTCTGAGTTCGTCTTCCTCTTTCTGCCTATTTTCGTTTTTTGAATTTATCTCACTCTCCCTCTGCAGTCTACCTGGTGGCGTTTCACCGTCGCTTCTGCACGCTAATTGCAACTGTGTTATTCTTCCCTATGCTTCCAATTTGTTTCTAATTGTGCCTCTTTAATCTGTAATAGTGATTGTATCTCCTCCTGGTCGGCATAAACCTCTCGCTGCGTACTGTCAGAGCCTGTTTCGCCTCTTATACTGATCTTTTCTACATCTGCGGTAATCGTATTCATTCTGACCACTACCTCCGCAACTTCATCCCTGTGTTTATTTAGCGCCACTTCCTGCCGGGTGACTTGAGCTTCCACGCTGTCTAATGCCCCTTGTTTATCTGCAAGTAAGTCCTCCACTATTTCTTTGATTTGCTCATCCGGCAACACATCCCTAAGTTCTGTAATATCGCTCTCTGTTGCACTTATTCGTACCTCCAAATTATTGGCTTTTTCTTTCACGGCATCACATACTTGCTTCAACGCATCCAGATTCTTCTCTCCCTCATCTAACCGATTATTAACTGCGGACAGACGCTCATCGATAACTGTGTGTAGCTTCCTCATTGCCTCTTTATTTCCCTTATCCATTGCCTCCAATCTTTCCTTATTTGCTTCCAATCTTTCCTTAGTCTCCCTATCACTCTCCTTATTATCTCTATCCATTGCCTCCAATCTTTCCTTATTATCTCTTTTCATCGCTTCCAATCTTTCCTTATTATCTCTATCCATCGCTTCCAATCCATCCTTATTATCTCTATGCATCCTCTGTCAAAACTGCAGTAGCACCTTGTCATTTGCTACTTTTGGTGCGCTCACCTCGTTCGCCTGAGAAACCGTAGCTTTGCCAAGGGTAGCTTCACTTTCACTACATACCTGACCTAGTCCCGGCTCGCCCGCGTCGTCGGGATGAGCCCCCGTTTGTGGACAAAGCCCGCCGCATAAAGGATTACCTAGCCGCGGTCCGCTGAACAATTCAGCCCCTTCCCAGTGTTTGCTGTTCTCACCCATTAACCCAAGGTCGACACCTACTTCCTGCTGCACTGTTACGTTCACACTAGAATCACTATTCTCCATGGTGACTACACTTTTCGACTGCGACCTAGTTACAACAGACATTACGCAAAAAAATTATGCAATGATCTTCCAGCCTTGGACGATATAGCAATTAATTACATAAAAAATAAAAGATCCTCACCGATCCAGAAAGAAATTTCAAACAAAAAAAATTTTACTTCTTAGCGCTATCACAATATATTCCATCAAATAAAAATAATCTTAACAGCAAACCCTAACAGCAAAATATCCTGGCAAAATATCCTGGCAGGGTCGAAATTATGAGAGGCACTCACATGCCTTGCTCATACTGTGGCATCAAGCAGTCAGGGCTGCAAGATGAATGGTCTGCCAAGCGAGTGGTTCGTTCTTATTTATCGAGTAACATGAACTCTCGTACTCACAATTAAGTTACAAATTATCCTCCAATATGAATAATACGCAACAGAAACTCACTTCTGACTATCAGTAATTCACAGAACTCTGATTGTTCACTACGCACTGGCAATACCACATTTTCTTTTTTTTATTTAACGGCTTTTATCAATACCTGGCCATCACACTGAATATGAGTGGCGCACACATTATAAATTCTGGATATCATGACAACATACAATTCAAAGGAAAAGGCCACCAATCTTTATCTTTTCACTATCTTATTTATTCTGATAAATTCTATAACCTAAACACACAAATTCTATAACCTACAACAATAACACATGAGAAATTCCTCCCAGTGGACATGGCTATACATTGGTGGTTCTCTACCTTATGGTCTCGTAATTATTTAACGCTACAGTGCACTTTCTGGATAGGATGCATTTTACTGCAACAGTATGACAATAGTAGCTATTTGTAAACTTCTGCGTACCCTTTAATGGTTAAACACCACGTCTTGTCTGTTGTCATTACATTACCAAGTCGTATCATCGGCAGACTCCTTTCATTTTTTGCTTCCTCCTTAAATGAATTCTGCATAGGTCAAGCTTTTCATACGAGACCAAAGCGTTTTTTATACACGTATAATGCATACTTTGCAAATTACTTAAAGCACAACTACAAGTAAAATACATCATATTTCATTTACACTTAAACCCAGGCTAGAAAACAAATAATAGCATACAAATTGTATACAATTATCATTACATATTTAGTTAATCACCGAAAACTTTCTGCGTTTTATGGCACAGGCGCTCTCCATTAAAGTATTACCATGGAGTGAGGAAACAAAGAATCAATGGGCACTTGTAGTAAACACAGGAGATTTAAAACACACAGGAAAAAAGAAAATACATTTGCAGTTGACTAGCAGATATTTCTGTAGATACTGACATGTATTTTCAAAGTTTGTTACGCAGTAAGAACCTGGTACATAATTCTTGTGAAGAAGGTCTGTGACAATAATCCTTGGCTTCTTTACTTTAGTCAGATTGACTCTCAAAGTTTGAGATGACGCTTTCAGTTTCTTTCCTGTAAATATCATACGCACCTCCAACTGTCACAATGTACTGATTTTTTGATGCATTACGTGTCTTTAAAATTTCGTGCCTATCACCACCAGAATATGCTTGTAATGATTGTAAAATTCTCGCAGTTTCTTAGCTATGGTTGTGCGAACATACGATGATTATCTCTAGTTTATTACCATCCATAGCAGTAGGCTTGGCTTACTTCCAAGAATTGGTCCGAATAAGTTGTTAGCACGTCTTTTTTCCCTTTTACTAGTTGCTTACTGAACCAATGTTCACTGAAAGAACACGTCGTCTTATAGTCTCGTGATATGACTCACCTGTAGTTCTGTTTTGTCTAAAGTAGGACTTTAACATTTGGTGAGGGATAGAGAGAGTTTGCGTCTCATATTTGTTCTTTTATATCGTTATTCTGATTAGTTAGACATTATGAGCTGTCAAAAGAGCTTGTCATTCGTTAGGTTACCCAAGAAAGGCATTCATATTGAATATCCGAATGATTCTTCCAACACGTATGATTACTGTACATTATGTTATACTTTCAACCACTTGTAAATGGTCAGAAAGTGGTGGCTGCTTACAATTTCTCATCTAGCATCATGTATTTTTCTTGTTTGAGGGAGCTGGAAGTGAAAAGCATATCTTATAACACCTAAATGTGTCGTCCATCTCCTTGTCTGCCTTGTAATCTAATTTGTCTCTTGAATAAGCATGACATCAGAAATATGTTGGTGCCTAAATGTATTTTACATTCACAGCATGTATTCTGTTTACTTTCGGTAGCGAAAGGGAGACGTGTCATTAGTCTAACAACGAACCAACAGTTCAGAGATTGCTTACTACAGTTTTTCTCCGCATTTCGTCTTGTACTTTTGTTTCAGCGACAGAGATATTACTGTGAACTTTGCATTCTGGTGTCGTCCATTCGTATGTTCCGTCGCAGTCTGAACGAAACATGGCTGCCGAAGAGGTGTTGGTCACTGTTTTTTCCCTGTAAGCCCCTAATGGGTTGCCAGTTGTTAGATGCCGTCAGTACCAAGCGACGGATATTCCGGAACTCCTACTTCGTCGATTTCTGATCGCATTCAATGTTTGCTGTACCTGCAGGGTGATGATAATAGAATAGGAGTATGTAAACGACATCAGTGAAACTTTGAATTGTTAACAAAATGGGATCAGTGCAGCTGGCGTACTCATCCGGGATTAACAGAGGTAAAATCATTTTGCGGTACAAAATTACCCAGTTCTGTATCGCGGCGACATCCATGGCATCATATAGAAGATAAAGTCAGAATTTGGTAATGAACTTGGAGGGAAACGGTGCAATCAATCAAATCGACAGCAAAAACCAAAACTTTAAATGTCCATATGGAATACAAATTGCACTTTTGCATTAACGCATATGTGTTACGCACATATGCACCCTGAATCATACAGCTATCTGTACGCGAAAATAATGCGAGACAAACAATTTCCGTGGGAGGCTGCCTGTTATTGACAGTTTAACTTGTTCTGACAGCCTTTCCTCAACCTCGGTGTCCCGTGTATCAACGGAGGTTAGGGGTGAAAAAGTCGTACACATATTGATTGACAACGATCCTAAACAAACTAGAGAGATACTCAAGGGAGGCGTAAGGAGCATCACAAGAAATATGTCAACAATCTCTCAATCATCAGACTTATGACGTAGTTTTATATTGGTGTGGAATGCACAGATCTCAGAAATGTATACATCTGCTAGCTGGAAATAAATTTCGTCGGAGAAGGCAGATTACAGCAGTTCTTCACAAAGTTCGATTAATGTTTTGTCCAAGCTTATGGCCAGTTTATGCCTTCAAAAAAGTTGTTCAGAAGTGCGGACAAGTCTCCAGTCCATATTATTGTCCGTAATTATTAGAAATATTCGGCTACGATACTCGGCTACATGTCGCTACACACACTTACCTAACCACATTTAAGCCCTACAAAATGAAACTGAGCTCCTCAGCGTTATATGATGTGTGTAATTCTGAAGTAAATATGATGTTGTAAACTAAGATCAATTATGTGCCACAGGTGGAGGTACATGGCTGCCCTATTTAAGGCACTGTATGAGGTTTTCAAGTAAATTGGATTATCTTGGGATAAGTTCTAGTGTCCGATTCCACTTGTCAACTGTGAGCAATGACGTCATGCCTAAGGCAAAGACGCTACGTATAATCAATCAATGAAAGCAAGCAAATGTAGTATACCGTAAAATTACAATCACATTCACACAGTTATTTAATTGATCCTGAATTAGATCGAAACGAACTGAAGTTAATGAAAACAACTACGAACGAGAATTAAAACCAAACGTTCATTCCTGTTAAGAAGTATTCTCGTAATTTATGCGACTAGAAAATCACAGAGAAGCCTTACATTGCATTATAGCAAAGTACATGGTGAAGTCTTACTCCTAGAAAAAGCGTTAATTTTATATTAAATATTGAATCTAATGGGAGAAGTGCAGGGAAGTTGGGGTTTTTAGAGGAGAGAAACTGAAATGTATCAGAGAAACGGGAACATAAAACGAATCACAACAAATACGAAAGAGTAGCATAAAATGTGGAGAAACCGACAATAAATTCTAAAAGAAAAGCCAGTACATGACAAACGAATATCTACAGAAAATAAAGAATATTGGAATCGATAATTAGAATTAAACGCTGCATATAAAATCCAGGTTTCCAACGGCTCCACGATTCAGACGTAAATTATTTTTGTACTTATATGCAGTGAAGTGTAATAGCATTTCTACATTTGTAATTACGCTCTAAAACTACTGCGGAGTATAACAAAAACAGTACTAGGTATCGAGAACTGACCTTCTTTTAGGATCATTTCTAGTTACTGATCCCAATTTTAGTAACTTTTTCCAGTAGCTCAAGGGGCAATTACAAATGCAGAAATCATATTAGCCTACATTTATTACTCACACGTGTTGAAAAAACGATGTAATTAATGAATCATCGACTGACGGGCATCGGTAATTGTAAGTGATCTACATAGGAGGTCAGTTCTCCTTACCGATTCTAGCTTTTCAATGGTTCGTAATTTTGGACATTTTTCAGTAATTCTGTAGACCACGTTTTTGTAGGATTTCTTAGTCATCGCAGAACTGCTACAAAAGTAATAAGTAGTGTAGGTACAGCTTCCAAATTTTTCTCTTTTTCATAGTAAGGAACATAGTAATACAATATGCAGAAATCCTGTAACACTATAGTATACACACTTGTTGTTAAAAAGATGTAAATAACGGGCCGATGAATGGTTGGAATCAGTAACTAGAATTAACCTATGTAGACCAGTTACAATTACCAATTTCAGTATTTGTTGGAACCTACTTTTTTGTCAAAGTTCGTTACTTGTGTAGATTTAACAATTAGTGCTGATAGTTAACGCTGATTCACCATGCGCTATACTGTACTGGACTCTGTACTCTCTGTACTTTTATTACTGGCACACATTACGATAATTATTTTTTTTCAGACATGTATATTCCTCTTTTGCTAATCTTATTAATTTTATTTACCTTTAATTATTGTCGGTACAATTTTGTGGCTATCTAATTCATAACGTGAAATGTGTAATTTTATCGTACGCTACATTCGTTTGTTTATGAATATGAACAGTCGCTTTCAGAGATTGCGTCTATGTAGCTTCTCTGCCTTAGGTACGACGTCATTGTTCAAAGCTGGCGTGTGGAATCTCACACTAGAATTGAACCTTATCTTGAATACACATAGTAGTGAATGGTGGGAGTGCAGCTGCTTATGATAAGCAATTATAAATAATGTTTCCTGTGGCTGCGAGGATAGTGTTATACATATTATTTTCCATTACATGATCGATTTTGGAACTGCTAGACTCATCTTCACAGGCACCTCATCTGTACATCGAAATTATGTTGAATATTGTTTCTCTGAATACTATTTTTCTGGATTGCAGCTAGATGTCAATTGAATGAGAAGTGCCCTAGACCTACGCACACAACACCACAAAACATGACACAGCAGTGAGGTGTCATAGTGTGTGGTCCTGTCGACATGAGGCCTGCATGTTACCTTTCGCTTGACAGCCAGCTGTGATTGCGAAAGAATAATGCCCAACATTGATTAGTTGTGTTTTTAAAGCGTGAGGTCAATATGAGACTATCAGTTCCGAAAAGGATAAGAGTTTAAGAGCCATCCCTGAGGCCAGAGGCTATTTTCATTATTATTGCTAACATAGACAACTTTTCGAAACGTGTAGCGTCTATTGTTGCTTGTTAATAAGGACTGGAAAACAGAGCTTTGTAGAAAGTCTATTCAGGAACTATCAGTTTACAGTAACACACTTAAAAAACGAGGCAACAGCTGACGAAAAACAAAAGATTTATTTTTTATAATTGGTCCAAAGGTTGTTAATGAAACATCAAAACTGAACAAACAATAACTTGAACGCAACACAAACTAAGAAAATGGAACAAATTATAGTTTGAACAAAACAAAACGAATAAACGGGAACAAAAATAATAACTGGAACTAAAGAAAAGAACAAACGAAAACTGACAGAACAAATTAATTGAATCTTCAGTGTTTAGGAGCAGCCCCTGAAGCAAGGCTGCTATGATCCTTGGCTGCCCCCTCCTCCGAATCTCCATGCTTGTCAGCAGGGTCCACCTAGGCAAAAAACTTCATTTTCATAGTGGCGACAAAACATTCATAACCAATATCTTACGTAACAAAATAATAACAGTAAATTATATCCAGACACCGTGACGAACAAAGACAATATTCACAATAGGTAATAGCTAATAAATAAAACACTTATACATGGCCTCTCAAGATCGTTACAAACTATAAACATCAAATATGATGTATTTGCTGAATGGTTTTGAGACAGAGTGAATGCAGTGACGGCCGCCCTCCGAGGCAGCTAATTGTCACAAAACAGACGACAAAATGTAGCATAATACGTTCAAGTGCGGATCAAATTCGCACAGTCGTGTTGACCAAAAGAAGACCATGCCTGATGGTCCAAATGCGAATCAGGAACGCACGGATAAGGTGGACCAACCAGGTCTCACTAGACAATGAATTCACTTTCAAATCACACATACAAGCGAACATAGAGAAGATGATCGGACTAATTAGTGCCTAAATACATCACTAGGACGAGGAAACGTGAACATCAATACAAAAATAAGACATTATAACGGCCTCATGATTAAGACCATGAAATCCGGAAGTATTTGCGGCACAGTATACCAGACAAATATAAAAACTCTTAAAGATACTTGAGACACATATCAAGAGAACCCTGTTCGACTAGAACCAGGGACATGCACAGTGAGCTTAATACTGTCATGATTTGACTGAACAGAGTAGCAGCAAACTGCTCTAAGAAGTTGAAAATCTTCGATGAATCACGACATTTGAAATATACACGAACAGTCCAGCCCAAAATATCGCACTACGCAAGAGTTCCACAGGCAATGACAGAAGCTTTCAAGTTATGGCAATAAAGTATTGCAGTAAAACCTTGCAATTGGACTGGAGGCCAATGTCCTGATAAAGTCCGACAAGCGCTAAGGTGATACTGAGACATAACAACAAGTCCAGTCTTCAATGGAGGCAGCACATCTTATATCTTTTAAAAAATGAAAGAAAAATAATTGGTTAAAAACAGTAGTCTTCAGTTATCGCATATATTACAATGTGATACCGCTGAAGATCATCCTATTGCCTATGAAGCTGTAACTAGCGGAACACTGAAATAATTTTGTGTTTCATTGTCAGTTAAGTTGTCCTTTCAGTGCAAGTCCTTCTTCGTAGATCGGTCTGATGTGGCCGAGGTTAGTGTTATGGAATTCTCGTTTCTGATGTTGATCATGTTAATCTAGAAGGGACAGCTCAACTCCTTCCAAGCAGTCTACTAACTGAGAATTGCGCAGCTCGTTGGTGTACTGCTACTCGATGAAGAACTACATGTCAGTTATCAGCACAACGTGATTTAACCTCAAATGAGTGACCCAAAATTCCCCATTCTCTCCGTGCACAGCTACTCATTCAGTGCATTCTGCACAAAGTGACTTCATCCCATTCCGGACACCCAACATAGTGTAAAACAAATATGGAAATATGTGATATTACGCTAAGTATCAGTGCAAGAGGGATTCTGATGCATTTAAACTATGGACGTAGCAGCCATGAAAGACCACACACTGCCTGCGTCTACACATCGTAGCGTGCCACTGTATGCCGCTGCCTCACTGTTGAGCCGCAGAGTCCCATGTCACCGGGAGGAGGACGAGCTGGGTATGGCTGATTAAGCTCAATGCCTGGCTGAAACGAGGCTCATTTCCGCCAGCGAAGCAAGATAAAGTCATCAGTTGCGTCCTGATTAGGCACTGGCCCCTGATACATGTATTCCTGCTCCAGTGAGTTAACTTGGTTAGTGGGTGTGTTTTGTCGTATGAATACTTTAAACATTTGAAAGCAAGAGGAAATTTCTCAGGAGATGATCTAATTATGAATAAGAAAATAGGGATTCGGCCGAACAACTTTGTGAACGTGATATCGTATCCAGATAATCACGAATACCACACCTACATTAGGTTAGGAAAATAGGCTGGAAATAATGGAGGTTGAGCTAGAAGAAATTATTCATTGAATCATAAGAGAATTGAAGTAATTGTGGTGAAAAGCAGGAACTTGTAAAGCATTAGAAGGAAAAAAGTAGGGCAACATGAACTATGTGAAAATTATTGAAGAGTAAGTCCCGTGGTAAACATTTACACAGAAGTTAGTTGAATGTGGGATAAAAAACGTGAAATGACGATGTATATCTTCCAAAGACCTTGAGATATTAGACTGCTTCAGATGGGATGTGTGTGACAACACAGATGTTTAGGAACCAGATTTTAACTTCGTATAGAAGTGGCAAAATCAGCAGTAAGGTAAGAAATGAAGGAAATCGGAACAAAATAAATTAAAAATACTTCCCTGTCTTTTGCTTCAAAGGGAACTTCAGGCACCCACCACCTGGAAAGGAGGAAGTATTGCAAAAGAAGGCGAATGGCTGGTTTTGAGAGATGAAAAAATGAGAGAAGCGTAGGATCAAATGGAGACAAAATAGCAAACGGATGCTGAAATACAGGAGATGTACAATTGAAAACACAATCGCAAAAATTTGATAACAAAGAATATAAATTTTGATGTCAGGTGGTTTTTTCTGAAGGAATTTGTCCGTAGCATTGCGTTATAGATGAATGAAACGCTGACAGTAAGCATTTCGGCTAGGAAAAGAATAGAGTGTTTTGAAATGAGGTACTCAGGAGAGCGCTGAAAATTAAATGGAAGGAGCGCGTGGCTTTCATGGGCGAACACAATCGAACTAGAAGGGGGGGGGGGGGGATAAATTTATGACAAATAGTGAATAAAGGGTGGGATCTACTGATAGGATGCCTCATGAAGCCTCAGGGGGCATCAGAGAGTTAAAAAAAGGAATTTGTGAATGTGGTCATAGAGGGGGGAGGGGATGTAAAATTGTGCAGGTAGATTTAACCTTCAGCACAATAAGTGGACTCAAATGAATGTTTCTTGTCATAGTTATGAAGAAACTAAGATGTTCTCACAGGAGAGGGTAGTATGTCAACTGCATGACGACATCCTTCAGGCAGGAGACCATAAGAGCAACAGCTGTTCCACGGATTGATTTTCTAATAGTTCCCTGATATTCATAACAAAACAGTGGAGGAGGCTAAATAGACACACCATTACACAAAAGACATTCTGTCCCCTACATTCTGCTCGCAGTGGCGACTGAACGTGATTAATATAGGCGCTGTTCTTACAACCCCACGAACAGTAGCTTCATTAACACTTTGACATTCAACACAATGCCATTATGCCATTTTCCTTTAAGTTCATTATTTTCACTTCTTACTGTCATATCACATGGTAACATGATACGTTACCCATCTCCTTTTGTGTAACATTCAGTGAATTATCACTGTGTCACAGAGGTCAAATCTGAGAGAAGATAAACTGAAGTTGCACGGGAAATTTTATCAAAAGTCTTTGTATCATGATTGGGTGTAAAAATATCAATGAATTAGCAGAAAGGTAAGAAATGAAGGAAATCGGAACTAAATAAGTTAAAAATTCTTCAGTGTCTTTTATTTCAAAGGGAAGTTGAGGCATCCACCACCTGGAAAGGAGGAAGTATTGCAAAATAAGGTGTGTAGTGTCGGTAGCTGGACCGACACCGTGATGTTGATTGGTGAAAAGGAATGCTAAACTAACGCTGTGGCCGATAGTGCACGCACGGCAATAAGCATACGGGCGTGAAGTCTGGAACATGAGAACTTATGAATGAATAAGAAGAAAAGTATGTAGATGCTTTTTACTTATCTTTTATTGATTCCTTGGAATACATCTCTCTTGAATATTCGAAGCTATAGGCACGGCTACAAATGGCTCCTTGCTAGTTCGTATCCATTAACTTAGCGGATGGCTATTCTGTCTCTCGGCTAATGAGAGAGAAAGGCTTCGTACAACTGGGCGATAGCTAGGTTCGCGTACAACTGGGCGGTAGCTTGGTTCTCGTACAACTGGGGCGATAGCTAGGTTCGCGTACAACTCGGCGGTAGCTAGTGCTCTCGTACAACTGGGGTCGAGTCCACTCTCGTATCACGAGACCTGCCTTGGTGGTGGCGCTAGGTCTGCGATCACAGTGGCGACACGCGGGTCCGACATGTACTACATGGACCGCGGCCGATTTAAGCTACCACCTAGCAAGTGTGGTGTCTGGCGGTGACACCACAAGGTGAATGGCTGGTTTTGAGAGATGAAATACTAAGAGAAGCGTAGGATCAAATGGAGACAAAACAGCAGACGGATGCTGAAGTACAGATGATGTAAAATTGAGAAAACCTGTAGCAAAAATTTGTTAACAAAAAATATAAATTTTGATGTCAGGTGGTCTTTTCTGAAGGTATTTTTCCGTAGTGTAGCGTTATAGATGAATGAAACGCTGACGGTAAACATTTCAGGGCGGAAAATAATAGATTGATTTGAAATGAGGTATTTAGGAGAGTGCTGAGGATTAAATGGACGGAGCGCGTGGCTTACATGGGCGAACTCAATCGAACTAGAAAGGGGGGGGGGATAAATTTACGACAAATAGTGAAAAAAAGGTGGGATCTATTGATAGGATGTCTTATGAAGCTTCAGGGGTCATCAGAGAGATAAAAACGGAATTTCTTAGTGTGAACATAGAGAGACGGGGAGGGGATGTAAAATTGTGCAGGCAGATTTAATCTTCAGCACAATAAGTGGATTCAAATGAATATTGCTTGTCATAGTTATGAAGAAACAAAGATGTTCTCACAGGTGAAGGTAGAGTGTCGAACTCCATGAGGACATCATTCAGGCAGGAGACCATAAGAGCAACGACTGTTCCACGGATTGATTTTCTAATAGTTCCCTGATATTCATAACAAAACAGTGGATGAGGCTAAATAGGCACACCCTTACACTAAAGAAATTCTGTCCCCTACATTCTGCCCGCAGTGGTGACTGAACGTGAGTAATATAGGCGTCGTTCTTACAACTCCCCGAACAGTAGGTTGATTAATACTTTAACATTCAACACACTGCGATTATCCCATTTTTCTTTAAATTCACTGTTTTCACTTCATACTGTCACATCACATGGTAACACGATACGTTACTTATCTCCTTTTCTGTAACATTCAGTGAATTATTACTCTGTCACAGAGGTCAAATCTGAGAGAAGATAAACAGAAGTTGCACGGAAGATTATAACCAAACGTCTTAGCATCATGATTGGTTGCAGAAATATCAATGAACCTTCCGTCTGCCATCCGACTCACACTCACATATAACTTTGGATGGACCAAAATCCTCGTTGGCAAGAGAACTACACTGATGTCGTTAAGTCTGTCGGTTTCCGCCATCTGTGTTAAACTGCACGTCGCAATCTCGTCGATATCAATTGTTGGAGAGCTGTACTAGTTTGACTCCATTACCCGTAGCATTGTGCTTCATAGCACGTTTATTCGTGGTATCCATGGTGACAATTCAAGATCCTTGTTACATACCCCATTACACCAGCATACGCTACTCTGGGATACAATTCTCCTAAAGGGTTTCATTATGTCGTTTATACACGTGAGTGCATCGAAATATTTTCTTTGACAGAGATATGTCTTCGGAGTAATACTCCTGTTTAGTGCGTAATTGAGCAGACGAACGTGTGCCACTGAGGTCTCGGTTTACATTACTGTGAAGTATGCTGCTAATTACCCCTCTTCCTGCAAGCAAATGGCTAATGACGCAATAACACCGAAGCAAGAGGTACTAATGGTCTCTTGCCCCTAGTAGAATAGTTTAGCTGTGGTGCAGTCGGCTTCTTCGTCGAAGTCTTACGTTTCTATAAGAGAAAAGCCGGACACAGATGGTATTCCACAGAAAATTGCAACGAGGCGAAGGAGTGATTTGGCTAAGACGTTGTACTTGTCATCAGTATGTGTCCTTTTAAATTTGCATCGGCCGTTCGGATTTAGATTTTCCACGTTTCCATAAATTACATAACTCATTTATCGTCATAGTTGCGTTGAAGATGAGTCAGTTTATATGAGTACATGCCATTTCGCAACTAGTAATCACACTACACAGATATCTTCGTTTACAAACTAAAAGTTAACTGCTTGCCTTACACCACTGGTTCAAACCTGCCATATAGATGAACAGATGTGACTCTGGCCAGCAGTAGCATTTTGTCGATTGTGACTCGCAAGGTCTATAATCTATAACTAGCACTACTAAAGTTGCTGCATGGTACTGTGTTGCTTAAATACAATGAAGTGCCAAAGAAAGTTATACACCTGCCTAATATCGTGTGGGGCCCAGCGAGCATTCAAATGTGCCGCAAAAGGACGTGGCATGCTGTGGAATAATGTCTGAAGTAGTGCTGGAGTGCACTGATCCATGAATCTTGCAGTGCTGTCCGTAAATCCATAAAAGTATGATGGGCTGGAGATCTCTTGTGAACAGCACTTTATAAGGCATCCCAGATATGCCCAAGAATCTTCATGTCTGAGGAGTCTAGTGGCTAGCGGGAGTGTTTAAACTCAGAAGTCTGTTCCAGAAGCCACTCTGTAGCAAATCTGGAAATGTGGGGTATCGCATTGTCCTGTTTGAATTAACAAAGACCATGCCAAATAGACATGAATGGACGCAGGTGATGAGACGGGATGCTTACGTATGTTCACCCGTCAGAGTCGTATATAGACGTACCAGGGGATCCATATCACTCCAACTACACACAAATCGCACTATAGGAGAGCCTCCACCAGCTTGAACAGTCTCCTGCTGACATCCAGGGTTCATTGATTCATAAGGTTCTCTCCATAACCGTACATGTCCATTCGCTTTCACTGAAGACAATTTTACTCTAGTCTGTGAGATTCCAATCCGAAAAGTTATCTGGGTACGCCCCAGACAGCGGTGAGATACCAACCTGAATGTTGCAATATGTGCGGCCCGACAACCGGAAATAATGCTGTGTGTAACATTTTCTTTTATAGCAAGACTCCTTTGGTCGTCATCCGTTTCACCCTTACACCACTGTGATACGTCGAAATTATTATACACCCCATTTTATTGGCCTTCGTAGGAAGACATCCTCGGTTTAGATTTCACCAAGTTAGTGTTCTTCCGCACAGGGCGAGAGCTTCTTCTAATTGTCTTCGTACTTGCCAAACCTAACTTCTACCAGCGAAGTCATCGGATTTCTATCCAATTGAGAACGTCCGGAGTATGATGGCCATGAACCTCAAAGCAGCTCACAAATTATCAAGCCCCAACGCACAAACTGGAAACGTTATCCTTCAGGAGGACATCCGACAAGCATGTCAGTCAATCCCAAGGCCAATAATCGTTTACAAATAGTCCAGAGGCATACCAACGCATTATTGACATGTTCAATTTTTTTGGGTCTTCCCCTTCAATGAATCACCCAATTTTAGGAAATTGCGATCATTTTACTGCCTGCTCATGTACATCACGTATACCGATTTCTGTCCCATTCGTATAGTTGCTTTGTGGTGCGTTGTTTTTGTCTTAGAGCGTATAACTGGTTTCTAATATAGTGAATCCCTAGTTTAGTCCTTCTTGAAAACAAGACAGTCGTTTACTTTTTGCAGTCATGGAAGATGTCCAGATTGTGAGAGGTATGTGAAAATTAAAGTTTGGCACATCGGCAGGTTCAGCAATAGAGACAGTTATGAGATGTTGCTGCCTTTTCTCCGCTCCAAACTGAGTGTCTGTTTATTCCTGCTACTTCTTCATTACACTAATAACAATAACCTACCTGAGCGGGATCCTCCTGCTGATGATGAACGAATTCGATCTCTGGTTTCTTGGCAGTAATCTCAGTTTCCCCAGTCAGTTCAGAAGCGTCGTCCTGAATCGGTGGAGTTTCCTCCGGCACAACCGTCACACTGAAGCGCCCAGTGACACGGACCTGTGGGTGGTTTCCTTTTACCATCACTGACTCAGCTACAAAGACATGTGTCTAACACATAAAGAATCTCACACAATGACATTATTTTCATAAATAGATTATATATTAAGTAAGTATTCCTATGTGTAGCTTATAATAAAAGTGAAGAAGCGTGCTACAGATGTCTGTCAAAAAGTGAGGTATCACACATTGTACAGAACTGAGAGGCCCATAAATATAAAGGCGTGGGAACGTTTTATGAGGCACACTCATCAGAATTATATGTAGGTTGACGTGACTACTGGTGAGGCAGCGAGAAATAGTTAATCGGGTGCTTCAAAGTAAACATTTTTAAGATATGCAGGAGTAGGAATATAAGAAACAGGTTCACGCAGCGATACATAATGATTATACTATGCAGAAGAATGATACCAGCTAAGAGAGTGATGATCTAAAAATATGAGGCATCGTCTGTCATCTGTTTGGTATGCAATGTTTGTGGTGGTTTTTCGTTTACAGTATACAATAAAGCACATACAGACGTACACCAAATGCATAGTAAAGCACACAGTCAACAGTAAACAAGGGAATTTTCTCAAGAAAATGTTGATTTCATTATTTATTACTACTCTGAAGCATGTGATAAACTTACATAATATGTACAACAATGGTTATATTGTTTGGAGTTAGTAATAGTATATTTATCAGTTATCCAGATAATTAATTACTCTTTTAAATAAAGGTGTTTAATCACATATAAGAGGTTCATATGCCTTTCACTCCATTGTGTCATGGAACCCGAACTTGTATGATAGCTATGCAGTTTTTAATGGTGTACTTTGTATTCACTCCTAAAACGTTACATCTGCTTGACCTTGCATATATTGTTCCTCTTCTTAATTGATAATTTCTAATAAGGCTGACATCTTACGCTTTATCTCATTGAAATATAATTACTTCGAAATGCATTATGGGTATTCACCTTGTGGAGTACTTTATTTCACATCAACTGTTCTCTTTTAATAAATCTTTTCTGTTTACATTTATATTACGCTTTAGAACTCAACCAGTGTTAATCTAGCGACATCGCTGCGTTATCACCTGGAACTATTTTGTGTACATTTGTACGTGCCACCCTCTTCAGTCAAATCGTTGGCTGATAAGTATGAGGAGCGCTTTTAGCCTTACCCCATCTGTTACAGATCGCCTCATTCCGTAAAGTGTTGACTTCACTAGGATATCAGATAGCCAATATATCCTCATCACCCGCACAGTTATTAATCTCAAAAGGTATTATCTGACGTCTCTCTAGCAGCGCAACTATTGCAAGGCACAACAGTATGTGGAAAGTGCCTGCTATGTCAGCCGCCATGAAAGAAGCGTGTCTCACTGGGACGTAACGCACCATCGTTGACGTGGTCATTATAAAAATCGTTCTAGATATGGGAATGGACTATGAGTGAAACAGCATGTGTTCTTTCCTACTGGATGCATCCTGTCCATAGCTTAACAGAACATGCGAAATCCGTAATGCTGATCATACAACTTTCCATCTCCTGCTAAATTATTCATTTACACTGGTTTAGTCCTTGAAATGGACACTTGTCACACATAATACTCTCCTGCGGCTAAGAAGCGCAATGTACTAGCAGAGACTACCATGTATGTCCTGTTTCGCAGATAGTTTTCTTCGGATTACGTGGTTACAAAGATCGTTATAGAGTTTGCCCCTGGGACGTTGCTCAGGCTGTGACAGAAGGTAAGCCACAACAATGTTACATCCACACTTCAAACATTATAACATCGAAGGCAGACTGTTATTCTCAGGAGAAAACAAAATATATGCCTTATTTCTTGTTATAACTTGTTATTCAATAATAATGTCGTAATAGCACAGTAATCATCTTTAACTTCGGTATAAACAATGATGAATACCGGTATGGACGTACAGACTGGATGGCATATGGTTCAGTTCTGCTAGTAAGTCTGTCAGAAGCTGTACAGAGATGACTACGTTGCCCTTCATTCGCTCTTTCTTTATGGCTTTTGCCATTGATTCCACTTGCCCTTTGCCAACTGCACATATGCTCTTACAATTTCTTATACTCTTGCAGAGTTCTCACCCACGTACTCTGCATCAATTATGTAATTACAGGATCACGTCAATCTCAACATTAGAACAATTGTTCTCAGTATCACAATAGGGCAAAACAGACCTCACCAATGTATAGCTGAAGCACTTTGTGTGTGAGATATTTTCGAAGGTAGATGAAGAGATCCCGTGCAGTGTCTTTGTGACAGTCATAGAACATTTCATAAGTTCATTTCGAAACTTACTGAATTTTCACGAGAAATCGAACAATCGTAGCCGTTATCAAACATACTGAATTGATGTAATTGTGATTCCGTTTCTATCGTCTGTGTTAAGTGGCACATTAACCTTCTCGTCGGCAACAATCGTTGTTGTGTTGTCTTCATTTCTGTGCGCTTTACCTGTCCCTTACTCCTACATAACATGTTAATTTATGGTATTTACACTCATTTGTTTCCCGCTCTTGGCTTCATATCCCATGACATATCCGATTCAAGGGAGTAGTTCAACTGACATAAACTGGTTCAAATTTCTCTGAGCACTGCGAGACTTAATTGCTGAGGTTATCAGTCGTCTAGGACTTAGAAGTAAACAAACCTAATTAGCTTAAGGACATCACACTCATCCATGCCATGGGCAGGATTCGAACATGTAGCGCCTAGAGCCGCTCGGCCACACCGACCGGATAGTTCAACAAACAGATCTGCCGAATGTCGCTTACACAATTATAGAAGTGTATCACACTTTTCGCTGTAATACTTAGAGGTCTTCTCAGTAATATCTCTGTTTAGTTGGTGTTGGCGAGACGAGTCTCTGCATCTGCGGTCGACTTTTACAGTACAGTGAGGTGGGTAGCCGATGTCATCTGTTCTTTCCATAAAATGGAATAGGACGCAATCCACTGATAACAACAGATCAAGTTAAGCTTAGTTGCAAGCCATATTAAGTCCAAATTTGGTGCAGTTGTATGTTTGAGTAAAGTATTACATCTTTCTGAAAGAGACAAGGTAAACAAAGATGTATTTCCGCAACAAACTGCAACTTGATGAGTTGGTTCAGACAAAGGACTGGCAATCAGTATGCACTCTGTTAATTTAGCTTTTGCCAGCCGTATTTAAGTTGTGAATCACCACGACTGTGGTCTATAATCTGTGCATCTCAAGTCCTGTTAGGCTGACATATGTCACGCTAGGGATATTCCGAACTCATGGCAATTTTACAAGTCAAGCTTACTGTATCTCTGTATTATTGCGTTCGAGCTTAAGTTTACTCTAACGTCTTATAATCAATGGCCTTCAGTACCACTGGGTTTTTAATAAAGTTATTCCCTAGTATAGTCGTTCATGGAAATATGACGGTCGACTCCTTTTTATAGTATGACGTCATATCTGGAGCGAAAGAGAATTTAAAAAAAACCCTCAGAGCGGGTGATTCTGCAATTCATGCGGTGGAGGTGTAATTGGCTTTTCTCCGCTGCCACCCTGTCAGGCCGTTTCTTCATGCTAGCTATTCATGGTAGTAATGGTACTGACTTACCTCAATACGGCCCTCCTGCGGCTCATCCTGCAAGTCTATCTTTGGTTCCATCGCGAAAATTTCAGGTTCAGCACAAATTCCGCAAGTGTGGTCCTCAGAACGTGGAATATCTCCAGCCCCCTCTTCCTCGCCGAAGTCCCAACTGAATTCGACCTGTGGGGGGTTTGAGATTATCGTCACTGACTCGGCTGGAATGGCTTATGTCTAAAGGACAGTTATCTTTAGACACCTGACTCAGCATTCTTAAACGGATTACATATTAAGTAAACAAGCCATAACCATAGGATGCTGTGAACTTGAAATACAGTTCCTTTAATGTGTATTGAAATTGTAAGATATGTTCAGGCTAGGAAAGAAGAAGCAGAGCATTGCTGATACTGTGCGTTGACCAATTACTGTATACGAGAGTCACGTCTTCGTTGTTCTTCGTTTTCCTTGTTGTTCAAGTTTATACCTAATCTTTCCTTCCCACGGTTATATCCTTGTGTGCGACCGTGGACTTAACTTTGGGTTTTGTAAAAAGTTGAGGGTAGTGTTATTGATCTGTAATAGAATGAATCCCTCACATTATTCTTCATGTAAATGTGAGTGTCAATTGGAGTCTCTCATGTATTGAAAGAAACTACGGAGCTTAAGCGGTTCCCAATAATATTATCTGCCAGTGTAGCTGAATCCGCAGTGCATCTGAGATACAAACTGCTCATTTTTCATGACAGTAATGATATTGACTCACATGAAGGTGCTCCTCGTGTTTCTTCTGTCGTCTCTTCCTGCGGTTGCGAGCTTGTGCAGGCAGCTGGCAGTCGTGTGCATCAAACGGTGGAATTTCTTCTGCCACGTTTTGCACCTTGAAGCGCCCAAACACACGAACCTGTGGAAGTTTCGTTTTTATCATCATTAATTCAGGGAAGACGTCATGGACCTTGCGTACCTAAAGGTTTACGTATGTGACCTTTGATAATTAAACAGATTATAAATTAAATATGCAGCCGATAAATGTAGCTTTTAAAGAATTTGAACACGGTGCTATTCATGTGTGCTAAAATTTAACCTATCGAATTATGTAGAGAAGTGATAGGTACAAGTGTGAAAAGGCAAGAAAAGATGTTTATGGAGTGCACTTAGTAGAATTAGATGTAGTTTGGTACGACCCTTGCTAAGGCATCCAGGAACAGTTAACCAGGCACTCGAAAGGTGAAACTGAGAAAATATGCAAATCTCCGAATAGAAGAGTCAGCTTATTGCCGACGTAGCGTGACAAGATTAAACCCTTGCGAACAATGATAACAGTCAGGAAACTTGTGATCTAAAAACACAATTAACTGCGTATGGTATGTTTCAAATGTATCGTTTGTGACAATTTTTTCTTGTTTAATAGTTACGACACTACACCATATAAATTTGAAGTGCAAGTACATTCTGAAATACGCAGGGAATTGCCAGTGAGAGAGTTTACCAACGGAAATGTAAGTTTATTTTCATAACTCTCCCTGTTTCCACAGTAATGTCTCTTAGATCATTCTCCCCATCATCACGTGTATTCACGTTTTTGATGGCGACCTGTCAGCATTGAATTCCGATTCTGTAAAACTACAGGGGGACTCTACGGCTGCATTGTGATCTTTAGTTTAAGAGTCTCCGCTCTATAAGACCCTCTCTAACACCTCTCCGTGTGGTCTGCAGCCGTTTTTTATTTTCTTATCAACTATTATCAACTATTTTTCAAATTTCTAAACCTTTACCTGCATGGCCTTTCGGTAAGCGTCACAGACTTCGGAACTGTAATCTACGTTACATCACACTGGTAACGTGAGAATTTTTATACGATGTATTCGTACTACTTCTTCAGGTTACTGCATACAAATTTCGATTTCGTCTTTTTTTTTTAACGATGGCACGCATTTATACAAGTGTATGGAAGTGCTTAGTTTTATGCACAGGTACTCAAACTAACACACCCTACGGACGTATCTTGTGTGCTGGACGTTGAGGTATCGAGTCGAAAGCCCTTGGAAGAACTCGAAGGACTTAATTAACTGTTAACGTTCGTTTTTCATTTGGTGAAGCTCGAGCTCCGAAGAACGGTATTACGTGTCAAGCGAGTGTACATTCCGAACCCCGAGCAATTTTGCAGGGGAATCTTCGTGCCCGAGTACTATTATTGCGTGTCACCTTACATCTTAGAATCTTGTAAAACAATGCACGATAGTCATACTGGATTATAATCAGATGTATTTCTCATCTAGTCCTTCATCTACAAATGAAATTTATCCAACAGAGTCATTGATTCTGCAAAGGATACAATTTGAACTTTATCTGGTAGTACTGATACTGACTTACCTCTGTAATACCGTCCTTCAGCGTACAGTCCACACTCTTCTCTCCATCCTTGATGGGACTGGTGGATTCTGGGGTCCATTGGCAGGGAAATATCTCGAAGACAGACGGAACTTCCGTCACCCTCCTATTTCTCAAGCGGGCATACACCTGAAAGTGTGGGTGGTTTATTTTTAATATTACGACTCATACGGGATGTTATATTTGTAATAAATGCGAATATTCTAGACATTTGTCTTACCAGGCTGGAACAGATTTTTATAAAGTAAGCAATCCTTAGCGGTGACGTTTAGAGTGCGACGTGTGGTGCTACGTAAGGCGGTTATAAGTTAAGAAAAATAAGACATCAAATGAGTTGGACAACTGACAGCAACAAAATGGGAGAGCGAGGTAAGATCTTTATGGAAAGCGCTAAACAGAATGATAGGCACGTTAATGTCGCTACTGCTACGGAATCCTGTAATAATTAAACAGACAATTGAAAGGAATGAACTGTATGTACACAAAACGTTTAAGATATGTGAAGCTAATTTGCATAGATATATACACGAAACACCTAGTGATAGACAGGGTGTTACAAAAAGTTACGGCCAACCTTTCAGGAAACATTCCTCACACACAAAGAAAGAAAATATGTTATGTGGACATGTGTCGGGAAACGCTTACTTTCCATGTTAGAGCTAATTTTATTACTTCTCTTCAAATCACATTAATCATGGAATGGAAACACACAGTAACAGAACGTACCAGCGTGACTTCAATCACTTTGTCACAGGAAATGTTCAAAATGTCCTCCGTTAGCGAGAATACATGCATCCACCCTCCGACGCATGGAATCCCTGATGCGCTGATGCAGCGCTGGAGAATGGCGTATTGTATCACAGCCGTCCACAATACGAGCACGAAGAGTCTCTACATTTGGTACTGGGGTTGCGCAGACAAGAGCTTTCAAATTCCCCCATGAATGAAAGTCAAGGGAATTGAGGTCAGGAGAGCGTGAAGGCCATGGAATTAGTCCGCCTCTACCAATCCATCGGTAACCGAATCTGTTGTCGAGAAGCGTACGAACACTTCGACTGAAATGTGCAGGAGCTCCATCGTGCATGAACCACATGTTGTGTCGTACTTGTGAAGGCACATGCTCTAGCAACACAGGTAGAGTATCCCGTATGAAATCATGATAACGAGCTCCATTGAGTGAAGGTGGAAGAACATGGGGTCCAATGAAGGCATCACCAACAATGCCTGCCCAAACGTTCCCAGAAAATCTGTGTTGATGACGTGATTGCACAATTGCCACACATCTTGGTTGTGAAAATTTACTATTTGATCTCGTTGGAATGAAGCCTCATCCGTAAAGAGAACATTTGCACTGAAATAAGGATTGACACATTGTTGGATGAACCATTCGCACAAGTGTACCAGTGGAGCCCAGTCAGCTGCTGATAGTGCCTGCACATGATGTACATGGTACGGAAACAACTGGTTCTCCCGTAGCACTCTCCATACAGTGACGTGGTCAACGTTACCTTGTACAGCAGCAACTTCTCTGGCGCTGACAGTAGGGTTATCGTCAACTGCACGAAGAATGGCCTCGTCCATCACAGGTGACCTCGTCGTTCTAGGTCTTGCCCAGTCGCGAGTCATAGGCTGGAATGTTCCGTGCTCCCTAAGACGCCGATCAATTGCTCCTAACGTCTTCCTGTCGGAACACCTTCGTTCTGGAAATCTGTCTCGATACAAACGTACCGCGCCACGGCTACTGCTCCGTGCTAATAAAAAAAATGGTTCAAATGGCTCTGAGCACTACGGGACTTAACTTCTGTGGTCATCAGTCCCCTAGAACTTAGAACTACTTAAACCTAACTAACCTAAGGACATCACAAACATCCATGCCCGAGGCAGGATTCGAACCTGCGACCATAGCAGTCTCGCGGTTCCGGACTGCGCGCCTAGAACCACTAGACCACCGCGGCCGGCCCGTGCTAATCCATACATCAAATGGGCATCTGCCAACTCCGCATTTGTAAACATTGCACTGACTGCAAAACCACGTTCGTTATGAACACCAACCTGTTGATGCTACGTACTGATGTGCTTGATGCTAGTACTGTAGAGAAATGAGTCGCATGTCAATACAAGCAACGAAGTCAACATTACCTTCCTTCAATTGGACCAACTGGTGGTGAATCGAGGAAGTACAGTACATACTGACGAAACTAAAATGATCTCTAGCATGGAAATTAAGTATTCCCGAACACATGTCCACATAACATCTTTTCTCTATTAGTGTGTGAGGAACGTTTCCTGAAAGGTTGGCCGTAGCTTTTTTTTACTCCCTGTATGAAGGTCAGAATAAGTTAGACTAAGAATCGAATACGGGACCTTTGCCGTTCTTTGAATGCGGAACTTAGGAGATGAGTTATTGGTGGACGTACAGCTGTGAGGACAGGTCGTGTTTCGTGTTTTGTTAGTTTTGTCGAGATAGCACGTGCCCACGGAATTCCGAGTTCCCGAGTTCGAGACACGTTGCTGCATACAATTTTAATTTGCCACTAAATTTCAGATATGTAGCAGTTATAAACATAAAAGCTTCTTAACGAAAGTGTAGCTTTATGGTGATAATACTACTCTAAATTCTCTGCGAATCAAATTGAATTAACATTATATCCTATGCAGTTGTTAACAACATATAAGTCAGATTTTCTGAGATTAATTGTTGCAAGAAAAGTATGAAGCCACGTATAATACATTCAGACTCATCACGCGATTTTCTGTATTAGTATCTCTACGTTTGCAGTTGCTCCAAATTTATTAATTCTACCTTTCGTTTGCCAGTTAACGCCCGTAATATTAGACACATTTCTGTCTATGGACACTGTAATTTTATTTAGTTATTGTCCTGTTATATGCCGTTTTCTTAGACTTGGTGCGTATCTAGGAATGTGTTCTGGTCTGCCAGTTACAGAATTGCTTTCTAATACGTAATTCGCTATCAGTTTTTTTATAACATTTTCGTGCCAAATGTATATCATCTTATGTTTTTGTATCGTTCCAGCATCTATGCTGCAGTTGAACAAGAGCTGTAGTTGTCCATTAAACAGTGTAGTCGCGCTGTCAGTGGAACAACGTGAATACATTGGTATGCGACAGTTCATTCAGCGAAATTATCTCTATTCATAAGCTCAAGGAGCGTTCTGATGTATACGCCATGAACGTTTAGCCAGTAGATGCTTCCAATTCCCAAAGGATTTCAGATAATCTATGTTCGAACACCTCCCCTTCCCCAGCGCAACACTAAACTCTAAGGCTATAATCCAAAGATTCATTCATCCTATGTCCCTCTTAGATCACATTTCGTGCTGAGTTGACGATATCATCACACACAAATCACAAAGTTGGCGTGGTGTAATTGTGGACTGGGACAGTCAATGTCATATTTGTGATGAAACGCTTGTATTCTGTCTACCACATTAAGGTCGATCACGGAAATTCTGAAAATTCATTGCACCCTTATGACTGTTAAATGAGCGCACTTGCCCTGTTTACGTTGCTAATGTCAAAACTGGTTACAAGGAATGGTTGTCTGAGACGTAGTTAAGGCATTCAGCGGGGGTATACGCCTATAAACCTTTCATCGCTCTGGTTCGCTGTCTTCAGACTTCGAAATTTGAAATTAGCGCCTCGCTGTTTGGTGCCTACAGTCAAGGAGTAGTCTGTGGCGTATAATATTTCCGGTTTGTTTCCATCCTTGAGTCATCATTCCAACGTTCGTCCTGAGCAACGTCTAAAAATTAAATGTTGCTTTAAGCAACATCATCAGATTTCCGGACCACCTCGGACATCTGCCTCAATCTGACAAGGTAATTCTGCCTCTGCTACAGTCGTCAATTAAACAAAGTCTATAAGGGAGCTACCTAAGGTCTAGATCAGAGAATTCAAATCCATGTCTCTCTGCAAGATCTTGTAAGAGACACACCGACACAGGAAAGGTAGTAAATCATTATCAAACATGTCCAAAAACGAAAACCTTAGGGATAGATAGTGACGGAAAATAATGTAAATACCAAATTATAAATGGGCTAGAAGATCTGCTCATTATTTGTGTATTTGTTTAACCATATCATCAGAAAGGTATGAGGAACTTCAAAGGAAGGAAATCTGGAGTTAATGTAGAGAGAATTACTCCATTGTATCGCACTTAAAGATAATACTGTATCAAAGACAATTAGTGGAAACCGTATGTAAAACACACTTTAAAATATTTCAGCAATTGTAAGAAAGGCTGAAGATGAATAAATAGCCAAAAGCCAAATCTATCATTAGAAGCACGCCAGAAAAGTGGAGGTCGTCTAGCATCGTAAATGAGAGAGATTAAACAAACAGAGTTCATGACTATTATATAGGGACCTTAATTTCTGAAGGCAGCATATGAACGATAGTAACGGAAAAAAATAACAGTCTCAGCTAAGGCTGCTATCGATGAAGAAGACAAGTACTAGGGAAAAAAATCGTTTATTATACAAGAGAATTGAGGTATAAGTCAAGATGATCCTCTGTAGTCGTGTAGTGCAGAATAGAGATAAAAAACATAAACCTTTGCTAAGGCGTTCATTCTGGATGTGCTCCTACATGGCTGGGAAAGCTGATCATTCTGGAAGTCAGACAGAAAGCGCTTCGAACCGAATTAAATGTTGAAATTCGTAGAAGAGGCTGATAAGCTGCTGGACAGATAGAGAAATTAGCGAAGATGTTCTGCAAGAGATCAATGAACAGAGAACCCCCTCAGAGACCACCCAAAAAAAGAAGAGAAATGGCGTTGGACATTTATTGAGGGAATAACAAGTTATCAACATGTAGGAACGAAGGAGTTGGAGAGAAATTCGAGTCCCGGTACAGAAGTCCAGTAGATGAAAATTCAAAGACATTAACAAAACTACAAAATTATCAATAAATGAAAAGAACAACACAAAGTAGGGGAGAATTGTAACAGTGTCTGGTACAGCCTCTAGAAGATGACTGTAAGGAGCTTGTCACGTATTTTGTTACCTGTTCATTTCCATTTATTCCCGCAGCTTCATCTCGCTATTGGAACAAAGAAAGTATTTGTCTGATCCTCGAATCGGTCGTAGAATGGCTAGAAACCATCAAGTAAGCATGATGGTGGGCGGGAGCAAGTGAGGTTTTACGCATAGAACTCATAATTGAGCCCACAGATCAATCCATGAGAATTCCCTCCCATCAGGACTATAATTTCCTTAAAGTTTGCTACATTCAGTTTGCTGCCATCATCCTGCTGAGATCTCGTATGCTTTTGACGAATGAGATGAATCCGAGGGCTCATAAAGAACATGAAAATTGCAAGCCGCCCTAGACTGCAGAAAACTAAATGTTCACTAAACGCAGATCCTCATTAATGACGTCATGAAATGAATGATCTGTCCAATAACTATGGATAATTGCATGATGTCAGAAATGGGAAAACACGTTGCACTTCTCAAAGATGCGCCCATGGAAGAATACTGATAACGTAAATAAGCCTAAAACGTATTGGAATCTACTGTGCCACTATTTTATGACCGCTTAGTTTGCGGCAGTGTGACTTGTCTGAGTCATGTGTACTAAGAGAAGTGAAATTATACAATATAAAGTATAAAGTTTTCCTAAAATAATTGACCGTCCGCCAATTGCTACTCCTAAATATTGTCAAAACGAACGGGGTTTAATCCTTCCAGACTGATGTTTTAACGATTTCACCGACATAAGTGTAACAGTAACGTCTAAATGTAATTTTCGGTTGCGTTCCGATGCACCTTGTTTCACTATTTCTCAAAGACAACATGCCGGTGACCCCAGCGTTTTAACTGATCGTAACATTGCGTATAGTAACTGCCTCCTAGTACTGCGAATTTAGGTGTATAGCCTTCTTCCATCAGACCGTTAACATCTACATACGTGTAATACAATATACAGACTCCGTATGAACACAGATTGTGTAAATGCTTGTTATATTTGTGTCAATGGGCTAAAATGACAATTGCAAAAGTTTGTCTCTCCTGTGCATGAATCTCAATGTGCGACCAACGAAAATATGGATAACATGCGATATAAGGAAACGCTAGTGGGTCTGCGATTTTCATACACCTTGGAGTTGCTCAATGCTCACCTTCTCCATGTCCACCTTCCGTCTATCATCATAGACTTCTGTCAAATGCGCTTTCTTTGATTTGCCCCCAAAACGATGTGTCTTCTTCCTGCAGGGAAGACACAGACAGCATAAAATGCTGTATAGTACCTGCGAACACAAAAGAACGTTACAACACATGTGACTCAGAGTTTATACATTAAGTCAGCAAAATTACGCCACCTCAAACTTTTAATGCAGAGGAGTCAGAAGTTGGTAATTTTTTGTTGAATTGACCCTTTCCTCAGTCTGTCGGAAAAAATAACCTACAACAGTAAAATATCACACGAAGACTGTTGGAAGCTCACGGACTATTTCCTTCCTTCCTCTATTCAAGTTGAACAATGAGTCCTTCTTGTCATAACGTGAGGCAGGCACACCAGCGGTGTTCAGGGCTTTCACGACCAATGACAGACGCTATCAAGACACACAAAACATCTGAAGCATCATATTAATAACCGGGGTACTGTCCCCCACCAAAGCACGGTTATACATGAGAGATTTAAGAAATGGTATTGTAGGCATTATTACTTATCGCGGTTTTCAGGATCATTCTGTGGAGTGTTCATTCGTCCATAGACAATAGAGTCTGCCAAGAGATTTCGTATCCAGATATAACCGCAACTTGTGTTTTCGAAACGTTGTTCGCGGTAGACTGGCGTATCGGAAGAATCGTAAGAAAATTTAGCTGTTCCACGAAAGAAGTGACATATAAGACGCTTGTTCGCCGATTTTTGAGTATTGTTCATGTACCTGGGATCCCTGTCAGGTAGGACTGATAGATTAGATAGAGAAGATCTAACGAAGAGCTGCACGTTTCATGACGATATCGTTTAGCTGGCGAGATAGCGTTATGGAGACGCTAAACAAACCCCACTGGCAGACGTTACAAGAGAGTCGTTGTACATCACGGAGAGATTTGCTATTGAAATTTCCGGACAACACTTTTCAGGAGGAGTCGGACAATGTATTACTTCCCACCAAACACATCATGCGTATTGACTACTGGAGAAAATTCGAGAAATTATAGCCAATACAGAGGCTTCGCGACAATCATTCTTCCCAATGAGACAGGTTGGAGGGATCGAATAGTGGTACCGAAAGTACCCTCCGACACACACCGTTAGGTGGCTTGCGGAGTATGATGTAGACGTAGGGGTATATATGAACTGTAGAGCGTTCTTTTTTATCAGGTCGAGCAGACCAGAGTGGAAAGGCGGTGTCCCTGTCCTGCCGTGGAAAGAAGACACTTTTTCGGAAGCACAGATCACGCCTCTACTGTAAGACTGTAGATATCGGTAGCACATATACAATTACGTTTTGTATCATTCAGCATGTTATCGGCACATTGATCCCTGTAAAGCAATATAAACGAAGCGGATTGAAATACTTGAATAAATCTCTGGTGATCTCTGGGACTCTCAACGGTTACATGTCAAGTTGGGGAAATGCGATCCAAGAGGAAAACTTCCTATCTGAGCAAAAAAGACGAATACGCTCCTCTTTTAAGTGACTCTGACTGAAGTGTGATGTACCAGTTGCCTCAGCACTTATAAATTTTTCCCAAATGTTTCGCGTGGGATCATAAAGGCATTCTTTTTAAAATGCAACTCATCACTCATTGACAAAACATAATCTAACTGTAACTCACTTACACCCACTAGTCCTTCGCTGTAACCGCTCATACTCATTCACTCCCACTTACTCGTTATCACTGTCTGATGCAGCCCAGCTCGTTGACATTATCTCTTTGTGTATCTCTGTCACTGTCTCATGTCTCACAGCCACTTACTCCTTCGTGCTGCCGTACTACTACTGCTTACCCTCGGTGTAGTTGTTTACCACTTGCCACTTATTCCTACTACCTTATTCACACCTTCCCAGAACTCTTCTGATGACCATGAAGAAACCTTACCCGTGCTATGCTACTTTATAAACTACGTTATCGGCTCGCACCGTTTTACGCTTCTTCGTTCCAGGTTAACAGCTCTGTGATATGGCGGAATACGGAATGCTCACACATGACTGCGCAGGATTGAATAGCGCATATGCACTGTAAGATCTCTTTATCTTGAGACGACATCCTGCACCGCTGTAAGACAGATGCTAAAACTAACAGGCTGCAAAAAAATAGAACTGGATAATTTATTGTGAAACGATGAATACAATTAAGTTGTCCGCTGTTTGGAATACAAGAAGATAACTCTTAAATATTAATTGGAACCCGGACAAGATGTTAGATGTTGGTGTTGACAACGAGGTTTTTCTTACGACTCTAGTGCCCCTATTCCATCACTAGTCATAGTATCTGACCATATCCTGTGATCACCGTTTCAGCTGAAACAGGTAAAGTGAATGCTAAAGCCCTCGACGGACTCTTTCCTAGGAGTGGATCATAATAACTATCCTACGCTGTGGAACATGTCAAGTCGTGCGTTGACAACATTTCCACAAATATTAAAAGGTACCTGTATGGGACTTTGCTTCTTCACTGAACAATTCAAAAAATGCTTACAACTCTTTGACCTAAAGCAATGCCGGAAGTACAACGTCTTCTTGAGTTAGACGAACGCTTGAAAGTTTTATTAAGACCCATTTGATCCTGGTGTTGACTCATCGTCCAGTCATTCCAGCACTCAATCCACCCCAGGATCACATAACATAATCGACATTGCAGTTGGAGAAATCGCGCATGGCAGAGCACGCGCTTCGTTACACCGACAACATAGTAAAATTGGCCGACAGTGACTTTCTGGCTGTAGAAAATAGCTATCACACCCGCTTGTTCAGAGAAGCTATAGTAATACACAGAGGCGAGACTAGGTTCAGCAAGAATGAACAAATCATCAAGGTAAACGGATCCTGGATTTCCGAGTTGCAGCGTATGACCTTTGCAGATAGCAAGAGGAGTAGCGCACCGCAAATGACCGCAGAGAAGCACTAGGTCGTTGGCGAACCAGTTACATTTTGACTGAGGTCGCGAGCTCGGCTCCAGTCCACCACCAGCAATGGAGGATGAAGCTACGACAATGTCAACCACTCGTACTGGCGAAACGTCGGAAAATCATCAGACAAACGTCGGCCGAAGAGTCCGAGAAAGAAGCCAGAAGGCAGCTTGTCAACAAGTGGCGATGCAAGCCTTAACAATTTTGAAGTGTGTTTAGTTCATATTTTGACATTGTACTCTACTATAGTAACTCCAACACGATGCTCCTTTTTGGATGCTCATAATAGAAGAACACACCACTTAACGAACAAATCTGTTTGTTAACTGTTATATTTTTCTATGTTGACGCAATATAGAATTTGTAATTTGTAATGTATGATATCAAACGTCGTACGACCGCTGCTGCCGATATTATTGTTCTCATATTCTGAATTCCAACGATGCCTGTCGTATTGTGATGTCTCTTCCCCACAAAAGCGGCTCCGAGGGGGCCTTTACGTTATGCTCGTCAACAGATGCCAAGATTTCTGTTTAATACTGCATGACGAATAAAGATCAGATTATTTCCCTTATGTTCTGGCAACAAACTTACAGTAAGAGGCGTAAAATAGGTTCCTATCAGCTTTTCGAACATCAACAAAGAAAAGTGTCACCCCTTCAAAAAATAATGGAGAACACGATAGTCGTGGTGCTAGAAAAGGATACAGCACACGTATCCTATCACACTTCTTCAGGGTACTAGATGGGACTGATCTCTCTATCCCAAAAACGACATGGTTCTTCGTTACAGGTTGACGACTCTGTGACATACTGAAATACGAAATCCTCACAAATTATTGCATAACGTCCACTAGCGCTTAAGGATACAGGGTAATTTTCCGGCTCAATATTACGTAAAAATCAACACCTACTTCTTTCAGGCACTGTATGTAATGCATATGTTTTACTGATCTTTTGTCAATATCAGGTAATGCAGCACACTGTCTAAGCAAACTAAAAGTATTTTGAATATTTTTGAGACTGCTTTGGATCATTAAAAAGATTATAAAAAAAATTAATGCATTCTTTTTTCCAAAATGGTTCCTCATATTGACGTACAATTTAAGCCAACGTTATAAATATGAAGGAGATCAAATTTTTACCAGATCCGCTTGACATGATGGCTGAGGTACTAGACCTGTTTAATTCCACCTCTTATAGATATTACAAAGATAAAAAAATACCACATATTACTTTTTAGTTTTTATAATTTTTTCCCAATAAAAATGTTATTTTTTCTATAATTTAATTGATTATGCAATAAAGGTTAAGTCAACTACATAAGTATGGAGTATTGCAAGACATTTTCTAAGCAAAACGCTGTCACTCAGATCTCTAACACTTAGTTTCATTTCATTCGTAACAAGCTCAAGAAGAGAATGCTTATGATGGTATATTTGACCACTTTCTTTTGCTTTATGGTAACTACACCAAGAATCTGCTTCTTTAGGCTAAAGTCTGTGAACAGGGCGGTCATCTGTCGACAACTTATGGAAGTACGTGCCCCTTCAGCTTTTCTCATTGCCGTAACATCATTCAGAGGTGCGGTTCGTCTAATGGCCAGTCCATAGTACCTCTGAAGAAGGTCTGTTTCAGTTTTTGTCAATCTGCCTCGGCCAGACACAGATTTTCCATCAAATAGAAACTTTCCTTTCATTTCTCTTCGTAGCTTCCCCAATCTAGCACCCATCCTCTTTGGCACATGCCAACGTATTACCAACGTATCACCATAAACATTGAACTCATTAATGTTAATGAAAACTTTAGTGTCCCCTTCGCCTAGGTTCTTCGTATATGTAACGTTGTATTCAAGCACCGACCTCTGAATCATTTTAGAGCTCCATCACACTCCATACTTCCACTGTAAGCATCATAATTCTTAGAACATTGATGTTCAATATGTCATTCAGTGTTACCATGGCAGGTGTGGTAGTACTTAGATAAGCACTCAACATCAACTACTTTTCCATTCTCCAGAGACGCAGCACTTACAAGACCATTCAATGAACGATGTCCTCGACGTTGCCATGTCCCATCGAGTGCAACCGCAATGTCCCTGGTTCCACTAATAGTTACAGTTTCTTCTATTGCACGTTTCACAGATGGCTTAGACACAGGCGTCAAGGCACTCATTGCATACACTAACTTAAAATTCATATCATATGAATTCTGCACAATGTTCGAAGTCATTTTCGAGATAGATTTATTGCAGGATCTACACAGAACAACTAATTTGACGGTAAGCCCTTCTTGCTACTTTATTGTTCGGTTATTTCCAGGCAGCCTACATCATCACATTGTTTACATTTAGTCACTCCCTTCATCAAAGACGATAAGATGTCCACATAAACAACAACAATTCCACTACAAACAGTGTCATTGTTAAGATAAAAATTTGAATCACTAGGATGCGTGACATATGGGAGATTCATCCCTGAAGATTTGATTCATACGTTACTTTCAACAGTGTCGTTTGCTTTGTTTGTGAACTGCTTACCACACCATTTTCTTATATTGAATTTCTTGATGCGTGACATAGTTCGTATTTTTTGCACACTAAAGTATATGAACTTCCACAAATATATGTAGCACTTGAGCAACAATCATTCAGTAACACGTGAACAAACTGCTTCAGCGAAACAAAAGTACATACTAGCAAAGATAATCAGCTACTGACACTAGAAAGCTGCACTGTTACGAACATATACAATGTAATCTACGTATCACCGCTGCAAACAGAAGATTTACAGTTATATTCGAAATAATACTGGTTTCTGTAAGAGAAATAAAGGGGGCGTGGCGGAATATATGACTTTAAGTTTAAAATTTGGTATATATAGCTCATTTTTCATTTGAAACCCTATACTGAATATATATCGATGTAATCAGGAAAGACTATAGAATTTAACAAAGCCATTAAAAAATTTCGATTATTCCTTCCATTTGTAAGTACCCTGTATCCTTAAGCAATATGAAGTCTAAGTACTCTGAGAAGACAACCTGCTCTGCTAGAAGACAGATACTAAGACTAACGAACTGTAAAAAACACGTAAGTTCCCTAATGGCATAAATTATTGTAAAACGATAAATAGAGGTATTAAGATGTCTGATGTTTGGAATACAAAATGTACACTTAGAAATTATTTCTGGAACCCAGACCTGCGAGAACTTGTTAGATGCTGTGCTTGACAGCTAAGAACTTGGCGAGAAAATTTAATGACCTTGAGAGACAGCAGTCCAACTGTAAACCGAATAAGACTTTCACTCGGCAGAGAATTGTGCGCTGAGATGAAACTTCCTAACAGATTAAAACTGTGTGCCAGACTGTGACTCGAACTCGGGATTTTTTCTTTTTGCGGAAAATTGCTTTACCAACTGAGCTACCCAAGCACGACTCTCGATTCGCCCTCAGAGCTTCAATTCTGTGAAGGTAGGAGACTAGGTACTGACCGAATTGAAGCGTTGAGGACGGGTCGTGGGTCGTACTTGGGTAGCTCAGTTGGTAGAGTGCTTGCCCGTGAAAGGCAAAGGTCCCGAGTTCGAGTCTCGGTCCACCACACAGGTTTAACCTGTTAGAAAGTTTCAGTCCAACTGTAGGTTATTCTCTCTCCTACGAGAAATGAAAGAAGCTCTTCCTCATATAGGATCCACATTGGAAATTTGTCGTCTTTGCTCTCTATTGGTTTCTGCATTAGACTCGGTGTGTATCATCTACCTTTGGATTCAAACAGATATCTGTATGGATCGATTTGGAATTCCATTCCAAAATCATTTTGCAAAAGTCTAGATTCCTTATTGCAGTTTTATGAATAATTTATTTGCCACAATCAGTTCAAGTCTCTATGCTTACGTTAATCCTTACTGGACGCCAGTGTTCATGCTTATATTGACGGCTTGTGATTTCAGGAGATTTCAGCAATACGACTTGTGTTTCTTGTCACGAAACTGAAATATTTCATGCAATTTCGTCTGTGAATATAGTTTTCAATATTTACGCAGTGGCGAGTGTGATTCGTGAGTCCCTCAAATCTGGTCGTCCAGCGGTGCTCCAGAACTTTATGTGGAGTCTTACTCCAAAAGCGTATACCAATGTATTCATCATTGACTGTGGATCAGTAAAATAAATACTGAGGTCCTGAAAATTATGTTGCAAAATGAGCGAAGAGACGATAACCGTCTTGCTGCGGGGCCGAGGTCGTTTGGGATTAATTTAAAATGACAAGGCCTAAAAGATTCCAAAGAAGGTCAGTATTTCTGACCGTGTAACGAATGACATTTTATCATCGTCAGAGTTCAGGTTATAGATGTGGTAACTGGCCAAGCAAGCATGGGCAGAGGATTGGGGCTTTTCGTGGACCATAGAGGTCTATACTAAACTGCGATACAAGTACTAATTAGATGCTCCACCTGGTTTCGGAAATTTCAGAGTGCAAGAAGCTTATAATTGTAAAAACTATAGTTCAACTCCATTCATGTACGTCGGATAAGTATCAAGTCTAGAACTTCCAGTGACGGTCACAAGATAGACGCGGGATATATAAGCAGCTTAGTGCTTTCCTACGACTGCAGCGAAACACAGCTAAAAATTTACTGAAAAATTTTGAAGATGTCCCGTCAAGTTCTCCTGTTTAATTGTATCATGAGATCCTGAAATATCCTTCTCCGTTCTAACGAAATATATACTCGGGATCGACGTTTTATTTATTTTTTTCTGAATCAGGTAAATAACGGAACTTGTTGTGCCTGATTCTAGGTTGTATTTTGCACCATGCGTTTTCTGTTCCTCATTTGTTTCCTTTTCTGTAATCTCCCAGTTAGTTTCAGTATCTAATTGAAGACAGCAGTTTATCAAAATGATAGCATGGTTTGGAGAAATAAAGGTGATTACAGGTTGTATGTGTGTATATGTCTTCCGCTACAGAATAAGAGAATGTTTACTAGCTGACAACAATAAAACGATATATTTTTTCGATGTACGAGAGTGCGATGTATATTAGCGACTACCAAATTTTTATTCCGTTCTCAGTATCGGTTGAGGTATTACATGTCACGAAAAATTTTCTTATTCTATTTTCAGGTATAGTACACTATGTGATCAAAAATATCCGGACATCCCCATGATTATAGGTTTTTTATAATAGGTGAATTGTGCTGCCACCTACTGCCAGGCACTCCACCTCAGCGATCTCATTAGTCATTAGTCATTATACATCATGAGAAAGCAGAATGGGGCGATCCGCGGAACTCCTGGCCTTTGAACGTGGTCAGGTGATTGGGTGTCACTTGTGCCATACGCCTGTACGCGAGATTTCCATACTCCGAAACATACCTAGGTCCAGTGTTTCCGATATCATAGTGAAGTGGAAACCTGAAGGGACTCTGATAACTATGGACTTAACATCTGACGTCATCAGTCACCTAGAACATAGGACTACTTAAACCTAACTAACTTACGGACATTGCACACATCCATCCCTGAGGCAGGATTCGAACCTGCGACCGTAGGCGGGTGGTCAAAGACTTTCCATGGGATATGCTGCAGTAGCATCTTCACTGCCACTGCATTGTGTGGCCAGAAGTGTCATGAAGAAGGAAATCGCAGACCGTTTAAATTACGTGAGCTGCACGTAATCAGGCGAAATGTCTCGGCAGACACTTGTACTTGGCCTGAGACAATATTGTTTAGGCATTTTTACCTGCTCTCTCTGCCCTCAAGACTGATAAGTGTGACACGTCGCGTTCAGCGGGAATAGCCGGAACACTGCCCCAGACATCCGGGCAAGGTTCCATAGGATTTTCACTGTGGATTAGACTCCATGCCTCAGCACACTTTGATAAAGGAGTAGCCTTCGTATGAGAGAACTACCAGCAATTTGCTGAGAGTTACGACGCCAAAAGAGGAAGGAAACAGGTTTCGCAAATGCATCTATTTCCAGGTGCCCATATCAACCTTTTTCGTCAGCTACGAAGTATATTTTCAATGTGGATTAGTAGGAAGTGCAGGACATGATGGCGGAGAGGTCAACGCGCTGGAGTTAAATACGAGTCGATTTGTGCGGCTATCTCAGCTGAAATTTATTTACTTTCCTTAATTTGGTTGGTTGATTTGGGTTCGTTGATTGGTTGATTCGGGGAAGGGGACCTAACTGCGAGATCATCGGTCCCATGAGATTATTGAAGGATAGGGAACGCAGTCTGCCGTGCCCTTATCGAAGGAGGCATTCCGGCATTTGCCTGAAGCGAATTAGGGAAATAACGAGAAACCTAAACCGGGATGACCGGACGTGGGTTTGAGCCGTCGTCTCTCCAAGTGCGAGTACTGTGTGCTAACCACTACTCCACCTCACTCGCTATTTCCTTACGTCACTTCAGGCGGATACCAGAATAGTACACCTGAAAAGGATATGATCCATTAGGTGACATCATTGTCCAGTCCGGATGTCACCGATGTAAAAGTATTGTTTTAGTTTCAGCTGTCTTGTGATTCACAGCATAAGCTGGAGTTCCAAAGCAGCTCTAGATCTCCTTTTAGTCTAGTGGAAAATTTTAGGATCCTTAATCGACAGTTTGCATCCTGTTATGAAAGTTTGCGTGTTTCTATATCGTACCTGGAACCCACCAAAATCATTCTCTAATTTAAATGGAAATTTAGACAGTAGAAGATTACTAATGCCCCGTAAAATAAATGGATCACAGTAAACATCGAGTTCCATCCGTCTTTTTTTGAGTTTATGATGCCTCCCTAGGTGGCGACCGTATTCTGCTCTAAACAATGCTAAACACTTTCCTAATCTACATTAGTCACAAATTTGCGTAGATATTTCAACAATTCGAAAAATAGCTGCCATCTCATTTTACTATGAGTCGTTGCGTTGCCAATGTACTCTGGAGCACAAAATGCAGCTGTAGCAAAATGATGAAATACGGTGGCCTTAATTATGTCCATAGATATTTTAATATATTTGCACAACAGACTTAGGCACATTTAACTAACTTTGTCACTTATAGGCCTCACTGGTGACTGATATATCGTTGTGTCCGAATAAAACACCGAAGATCGAGGTTTAAGGAACTTGCAAATAAAATTTTTGAAATGTAAATTGTCGTCTTATACATAGTACTTAGCTATAAAACGCTATGAAGGGAATGCTGAGTTTACGTACTGCAGACGCGACATAGTACCGACGTGCATTTTACTGGAAATTGACTTTCTAGCGGCTTATAAGCATATTTATCTTATTTTACTGAGCATGTCAACCAGTGTAAAATATTTCGAAACACTTCAGGTAAATGGCAATGTTATTGCTAAGTTGGTGATGGAATACAGTATGAACGTAGTTACTGCGCAACGTTTAAGTTTTGTGTTCCACTATATATGCTTCTAAGCAGTGGGAAAACAAAACTCTAATATCGTATGGGAAGAGTAATAACGATTGAAAGCTGGGATACGTTTTAAATCCACTCACTCGCAACACCTTGTGGATTTAACACGAACTGTTTGTGGTAATCAGACACACAGGTTCGTGCTTAGTGAAAACTGCTTAATTGGGATGCTCGTTTGATTATAGTAGTACTAGATTCATATTACATGTGATTCCACAATCTTCGGATAACATTCATTCAGTTCCGCTTCTCAAAAACTTTAATTTGGTTGACCCCTCTTATAAGGCAATCTATTTGAATAATACATTCTACAAAGAACTTATCTGTGATGGTGCTATGTCGGAGAATTGCGGATGAATCATTTAAAAGAATTATTTCCTTTGGATATAGATTCGTATTTTAGGGAGGAACATGAACACACCAGACTCAGAGCCATACGAGTTAAAATTTAGCCGTTTACTGCATCCACACTGCGGATTGATGATATTAGTTTCACGTGAATTAGTGCAGTTGACATACGTTGCTCACATCGGCAGTTCGGTGAATACCAAAAGACCCATTCTGAGCCTGCCTTAAGTCTTAACCCTTTGGAGACGCATGAGGTCATCGCAAATCCTGATAAGTAATCGAAATTTTGTATTCGGTCGTTCGGTTGACCATACTGATATCGAAATGGTATTTCGTAAAGAGAAAATCAAAATATTGAATTCGATTTTTAGAAAATGTACCACCAAAAAAGATTGTAATATGATTCCTCCTTTCAGTTGTTGCACAAACACCTAAGTGGTAGATTAAAGATAAGTTATTACGAAATAGAAAATCAAGTATGCCTGTATTGCCACGAAAATCTGTTGCAGAATTGTGGAACATGTTTTATATTCACACATAACAAAGCATCTGCGGAAAGAAAATTGAAAAAAAAGGTATTCTGAATACACAGATCTTAATGAGTTTTGTGGTTAACGTCGGACGTTCCTTGTGGTCACATGAAGGCGACTCTGTAGTCTACAGGAAGGTTGCAGTGCCAAAAGTCTGTAAGCGAAATGGCGACTTTCCTGCCGAGAATCGATTAGTAAGACAAGAATCGTTCAATTGCGTCACTGGGGATAAATTAACGGAAACTGAAACAACGATAAAACACCTGAGACTAACAATCCGAAGCGAAACTAACTGTAGGAAAATGAGATGCCAAGGTGGGATTCACTAGAAAGGCCTGAGACAGTGTAAGTCATCCACAGACATGATGCTTTCCAAAGTCTTGTTCGACGAATTCTTCAGTGCTACTGATTAGTCTGGGCTCTTTACCAGCTTGGAATAATACAGGTGTTGGAGGAGGTGCATGGAGAGACACAGGTGTCACGGGACTGTTTAGTAGGCGCGAAAGCTGTATGGAAATTCTCAACTCAAGTAGCAGTCGCTAGAAGCGTTGTTGTGCAAGATGGAGAATCTATCGTTAAAAATCCGAGAGTAGGTTCCGGAGAGGATCAGGCAGCATATTATTTCTTCTCCTAGAGCCATCGCGAACTGACAATAACGTGAAACTCAGACTAATCAGAGCCCTTACGGTAGCGTCTTATTACGCGAACTTCTCAAGCACCTCTCGCTAATACAACAATAAAAGTGGGAAGGCAGAAGCACTCTCCGACACACACCGTAAGGTGGCTTGCGGAGTGTAGATTTCTATGTACAGTGATAAGCGATTCACATTGGAGACAGCGACCCACATGGCACGCACTCAGGAAACTTCTGTTAACAACGTAGGAAATTTTTTTAATGGATCTCGGATTCAAGCTCTGTATTATTGTGATTATGACGTATGAGATCACAGCATTCAAGAGTAGCGGTTTTTATAGTTGATTTATACTGTAGGGGGTTCCTGCGTTGACGTTGCTGATGGCTGAGTAAAATTGATTATTGGTCACTTACCTCCACTGGCTTCATGGCTTTCTAACTCTGATATCTGCCTGTCTTCAACAGCTAACCTTCTTTCGACGGTGTCTTAAGCTCCTCTTACTGAAGATGTGCAGCACTTCTCAGTTCTCACCAAATTCGCTTTCTACAAACTCCGATTCACACGCGAACAACTTCAGTACACCAGGCAGACAAATGCTAGGCAACGCACGCAGCACGTCCATCGGTGTTTCATTGTTATGAGCGTCGCCTCGGAACAATGCAAGGAAGTTACTAAAGCTTGTGACAGGGAAAATACTGTTTTTATGATTATTCGCGATCTTTCTTTTTAATAGTCGTGGTTATCCATTGCACAAATCGAACGAAAAGAAAATAACATTAACGATTTCTATGTTCATCATCGAAAATATTGAATGTCATTTGTAATTCATACAAAAGAGCAAAATAAGTGCTTGTTAGAGACCTTCAGCAATTCCCACATGTTTTGCAGTTTCTTTGACTAGAAACGTTCGTCGGTTTATTTTATCGTGATCAGATCGAAACGTATGCATATTGTGATATTGTGGTAACAATGAGACAAAATATGATTACTGGAAGCATTTACCGTGAAATTTGAAATGTACCCACCAAAGCAGAGAGACATTCTATAGTGCGTTGCAATGTGTGGAATTTTTTTTCGGGTTTTGGAAAAAACAACAGACACTGAATTGGGCGAGCGTCAAGAACGACTGATTTTGAGGCGTAAATATCATGTTAAGAAGAGTGAACGATATTACGAAGGGGTACTGCATGCAGTTGTTTCTCTACTTGACTGGCTGACATGGTTTGGGCTTGTGAAGTACTAAATAGCAGGAGCTCTGTGTAAAATACCATTCTCAGAAAGTACAATATACCGATATGACTGAAGGCCCTAAATGCGAAACGTGTGCTAATACAGAAATGCTACAGATGGGTTGTTTATGTTTTCTTTTCTAGAAGAGTGCAGTGCGTGAAAGATACGAAAAAAGTGCGGAAGAAACAAAGAAAGGAGACAGGGGTTAACGTGCCTGAGAAAAAGAGTGAGACCGGTGTAACTGAATGAATGAAGTCGTTTCATATTAAGGGAAAAGGAATGTACCAGGCCGAAAGGTGCAGAATACGTTTCATATCAGAAATTGTACCTGTACCCAAAAGGTGACAGTCATCAACAAGTGACAGAACGCTTTTAACTCTGAGTTTTAAGAGCTACGGAATAGCCTGATCTTAATCACATGATGTTCATCCAAAACCTCTAATGAACCACATTCATAATTCGCAGATGCGCATCCAAAAGATATAAGTACGTATGGGATATTTCTCTCATTAACAACGTAATAATTTTTATGGTAAGTGGTTATCCCCCCTGTCTTTCTTGTGGCGTGTCACGTTTTCGCCCGATACTTTTCAGATTCAGAGAAATGGTTGTCATTTCATGACGTGAATATTTTCCGTGCCACCAATGAGAACCAACAATAGATAATCGTGCAGCCAGTATGGTCGACTGTAGAGAGGAAAAATAGTGCTTGTGAGTACGGTAACTCAAATCTGTAGGCACATCTAACCATCAGCTTCTATCCTGTAGCTAACCACTCTGTCGGGGCTAACCAACAAAGGTGTATAGCCACACAGGATAATGCCTTCCCCTCTCAGGTCCTGATCACGACCGGTCCTATATTCTGATACCAACGTCAACGAAAAGCACATCTTTTTTGCTCATACAATAATCGTCTGCCAGAGAGGCAATAAAACCCTGAACGAAATAGCAACAGTTGGCCAAAGAAGTTTTTAGCTTTCACCAGACCTGTAAGAACATACCGAATTGTAATTTTAATCGGTAGTGAGGATTACACGTCAAACGTTTGGGCTCATGGAGCCAGACCGCTTAGGACAACAAAGACTCTATGGCCAGCACAGTTATGGGTACGTACTACTGCACCTTACACTCGCTTGTAGATAAGCACCGGCTGCGGTGCTGCTAATGATACTAATCTTTCTACTTCTTGACCTACAGTAAGAAAGAAATGTTCACAATGTTGGCCCAAAAAGGGCGAACGTGGTAAGGTAAAAAAGATACAGGGCATAAGAGCATTACCGTGTAAGGAAGTAAAAGCATGCATTGGTACCTAATGACAAGAAATCTTGGAAAGGCAGCAACCGAGAGTAAAACTTACACATCCCTTCCTAACATGAAATGAAGGACAAGAGTGTTGTACTTCCTTCCGAGCAAAGGACCTATATACTACCTGTAGGGACATGGTCCATAGATAGGTATTTATTGAAACTACGACAGCGCTCCACATACTCATACAGATATTAATGTGGAGCAATCAGCGGCCGGATAGCATCGTCTAAGAATGTACCATCAAACTGAATGCCGCTAATAACTGAAGCATCGTCATTGGTAATACAACAGCCTCTAACATAATAATGAAACTGTGGCATCATCTGAGCTCGACTGAAGAGAAAATATCAGTTTATGAACTTCAAACCCACATGGCAGGGAGTCTACGAAGAAGAGACCACACTTCATGAAAATGAGAGGCAGCATTGCATAAAAACGACATACGACAACCTTCCAGAAGCAGTGAGGAGATGAGCCTAGAGGAGGACCAGGAAGGATTTCCTGAGACCCTAACAGATACCTTCCAGTTTCCACACATTTGGTGGAACAGCAGCACAGCCCCTATGAATGCTGAGTGTACCTCTGTGTGCTATTTAATAACTACCCACAGGAATAAGATATCTAACTTGGTTCTGATATCAAGTGTGTAGTACCGTAGTCTGCAAACATAAATTACCAACTCTGTGGTCCATCAATGTGGCACAGTGTAATAGCAAGCAAAATATACCTTCTAAATGCCGGATGGATATATATCTGTGTGCCAGATGGCAATATGGTAGTGCGTAGGCTCATTTACTCTTTTTTTAATTCTTTCTTTTTATGCATATATTTATTGTTGATTTAATTCCCCTTGAACAATATAACGCTTAGTTATATTAATACATTTGTAATTATGTTAGTATAATATGTGCTTCATTCATGGCAGTTCATGTGCTACGTATGGTCTGATCTTATACCTAGGTAACAAACTAACAGAATATATCAAATAAATAAATTAATCTCTCGCCATTATGTATCTACAGTATTAAAGGAAGTTTACAAAGGGACGCTTATGCAACGATTAGATTTCTGCAAAATGAACGGAGATCCACTTGTGGAGAACACTATCTTCGTCGTCTACGTGACTTCTCTTCGCAAAAGCTTGTCTCTGTCACTCCATGGAAACGTTACCCATTGAGGTGATACACGGCTGTAGTGAACAAGCACCCAGTCAGTCCTGTGGACCTACTTGGCATTCGTTGTAGCATTAAGAATAGATATTGCTCCTGTTTTGGAGTTGTTGCTACAGATCAATCTTTTCATATTCCTTGTGTCTCAAGTGACACTTAGTGGTACCTTGAACTTTGCTGAAGTTGATGTCTTAGTCTCAATCACTTTAGTGTAGCTTGGGAGGAGTCTGAGATATCGAGGCGAGCTGGGTTGAGATATCCATGACATTTCTTGTCCATTATACAGATTCTCGTCAATTCGAGGGACGTGCATATTCGAAGCCTGGAGTTCTCCTTCGTAGCGCTGTTGCCACAGTTGCGATTTGTGCCAAAATCTTGACTGCCAGTCAAAACGACGGCTCAACTTTCCTCATTCCATCTGGAACCATGCGACCGCTACGGTCGCAGGTTCGAATCCTGCCCCGGCCATGGATGTGTGTGATGTCCTTAGGTTAGTTAGGTTTAACTAGTTCTAAGTTCTACGGACTGATGACCTCAGAAGTTAAGTCCCATAGTGCTCAGAGCCATTTCAACCTTGTTCCATTTCTAAAACTTTGCAGCTAGCTAGTCGACATGTGTGTATGAGGTAGTCGGATTGCTGACACAGACTGCCACAGCTTTGGATAAGGAAATCCAGGTGCAAAACCTGTTGCTGTTTCAAACATAGGAAGTAAAGAGCTCGAGCAAATAACTGAAACTACTCGTTAGACATAAGTAGCCCACAGACCTGGGACAGTTTCCAACCGAAATAAAACTTAAACCAACGACACTAATCGTTCTAATCTTAACAGGACTCGTGGCACTGCAATTCGCATGTGTCTACACCACTGAAAATGGGTTTCAACCTATAGAAACGATAAGCATTTTTCACCAGCGTAGTTTCTATCAGGAAATTTTATACAGAGGTCAGGACAGTAGGGAATAAGTAACAGGCAATCAGTTCAGGCTGGTTGCTACTAGGCGATAAGAAGCGTTGAAATATCAAATAATATAAGTCGCCAAAGACAGTACATCAAGATTTGTCTTTCTTCATGCGGAGGCACCGACAGAAGCGAAGGTAGCGTAAGATGTACTGTAGATGGTTCCAGGAACACTGATAAGGCATCCTGGAGGGTGGAACTCGTGAAATTAAGAGTTAGCAGTCTGGAACACCTGCAGCGATGGCGTGCCTCGTAACAAAGGAAGTAATAGCCGAATTGAGTTATCTTGTTTTCAAGTCTGTTCGATTATCCCTTTTCCTGGATAGTTTTCTTTTATATTCTTTGCATATATCGACACGAAAAGGCGAGTCGGTGTTTCATAAAGAGCGTCAGCGATTCCAGCCTTTCCTTGGGGCGATGGTTATCACACACTTCGTTTCGCAGTCAAAACGACAGTTCGCATTTCAGTGATAAACAGGTCGACGTTCTTCTCAACCTTTGGCACTACTGACGACGCCTGGAGGATTAAGTTCTTCTCTAAGGATACTGTGGACCTGCAGTCCCGTTGAACGTGATCACAAGAGTGCAATTTCTGCAAGGTTCGCAGGAGAGCTTCTGTCAAGTTTGGAAGGTAGGAGACGAGGTACTGGCAGAAGTGAAGCTGTGAGTACCGGCCGTGAGTCGTGCTTCGGTAGCTCAGTTGGTAGAGCACTTGCCCGCGAAAGGCAAATGTCCCGAGTTCGAGTCTCGGTCGGGCACACAGTTTTAATCTGCCAGGAAGTTTCATATCAGCGCACACTCCGCTGCAGAGTGAAAATCTCATTCTGGAAACATCCCCGAGGCTGTGGCTAAGCCATGTCTCCGCAATATCCTAACTTATTAGGGTGTTTCGTAAGCAGGAAGATTCGATAGAAAGTTTCGCCGATCCTCTTCGTAAAATCTATGCAGGTACATATGGGCTTACGGATGATGATAGGGTTAACGCGGTAATTTTATGAGCAGCATAGCAAAGGGCTCTTGAGGCATTTTTGAGCGGGTTGCAATTGGAAATGTCAAGAAAGGTTTTTCTGCAGTATCCTAAGCATCTGAGTGAAGCAATGGATATTACATTATAATCAGAGGAAATAGAGTCACTGGCTAGGTCATGAGAATGTCGGACAGTTTTTAGTATGTATTCAGTGCGGAAGAGAAGGTCTTGACCAAAGAGACTGCAGCGAGCAACGTTGCAAGTATTGTAAGGCATGTGATCACTCAGATGGGCAATGCCGTAATTGGAAACAGCAGCATCGGAAGTTTCTGTCACAGGGTAGATCTTATTGGCGACAGTCAAACGGCGCAGGGTCCTGTGTGTCCCCTGTGCCAAGCTCTCACTAAAGCTTAGTGCATGTAAGTAAGCAGTGGCAACCTTTATTCTGACCGGCTATGTGTGAGATGAATTGTGTAAAATGTTGTTGGATACCGATTCTAAGGTATGGGCTGCAAGTAAGCTAGTATTTGGGCCAAACAGGCTATGTGCACTACACTGGACGTTAATTGGCGTAGATAGATGGCGTGTAAATTCAATCAGTGTTGGAACGTTGAAGTTCCGAGTACGGGATGTTGGCTCACAAGTGGGTGCAGAAATTCTTCTCGTGGTTAGCGGTGGGTAGGACGTGATTCTCGGACTTGATCGTCTGATTGCGCATAGCGACATAATTGACCTGGAAGGGAGTATGGTAGAAGTGGATGGAACTGTGTTTCAGTTGGGCTCTGCAGCTGGAATGCCTTTACCGTCACAAGGTCCGCCCCATAGCAAGTGGTAACCAATTAAACTATGCACAAGCTCCCTTAACGTCAGTTCACAGGCTCGCACACCAGAAGGTACAGAAAAGGTTGTCTGGATTGATGTTGGTACTAACAATAATAATAATGTCGTGTGACGAGGGCTTCCCGTCGGGTAGACCGCTCGCCTGGTGAAAGTCCATTTGATTTGACGCCACTTCGGTGACTTGCGCGTCGATGGGGATGAAATGATGACGATTAGGACAACACAACACACAGTCCCTGAGCCTAGTAAATCTCCGACCCAGCCGGGAATCGAACCCGGGCCATTAGGATTGACAGTATGTCGCGCTGACCACTCAGCTACCGGGGGCGGACGAAATTGGTACTGATCTGCCAGCGTTGTGTATCGTTGACCCTTGGCAAATTACGAAGTACTAGATGCAGTTAGTTGTTTTACACCATGTATTGTGTCCTATGTTTGGGTGTAAACTGCACGAGGGTAGTGCCTGCCAGTATTGATAATTTTGGCCCCGAGGAGGTAAAGCTGTATCAGGGCTCACTGGCTGCGAATTTAGAACTGTTGGATGAGGATGAACTAGACCGTGATTTTACAGCAAATTACGCAATTCCGGGAGGGTCTGTCGACTGGTTGGAGCTGAGTAGTAAGGTGGTACATCTGGAATCACTTTAATGGAAAAAGTGTTGAGTGAGTAGGTGGAATTACTTAGTCCGTCGGGTCCTTTACCTGCAACACCACTTGTACAGCAACAAATTCCTGCAGAAAGCGAAGCACTCATGCATTACAACTGATTAGGGAACAGTTCTAGATAAGCAACTTAGAGACGGAATCATACAACCTAGTTGTAGTCCCTGGTCTGCCCTGCGAGCTAACATCCCAAAGATGTTCGGGCACATATGCGGCTCCTCTTCGTTGAAATGTCTTAGCTTAAACTCGTCGAGAGGTTGAACCGCACGTGCGCATTACACGCCCTGAATTAATCACTTGTGACACTTTGGTTAAATTGTCTGCCTGATGGCAAGTTTGCGAAATACAAAGTTAAGTAACATATAATTACAGTAATAAAAATATCGGGAATTAATTTAACGACCCATAAATGATGTAGGCCACACAGTTGCGATTTGATTAGAATAATGTTAATTCAGAAAACAAACCAATAGCGAAAATGGTCGTATTTAGAATTACTATTACACTCGAGCGCATATCCAATTCACACAGTTCGAGCATTCACAACCTCATCGCGTGTTACAAGTTCGATACTCCACCTCGTTAACTAGGCGACAAGTTAGAGTTCACACCAGGTGCGTGGGTGCTCACCGCTCGGAGACTAAGTGTAGTGATACCACACAACGCGACATTTTCTAAGTCGTTTCACTTCCTAGCTGGCTAAAAACCACGTTTTCCGCGGGCCGAATATCTTCGCTCAACTGAATAGCGCAGTTACATTTCCTGAAGCCGTCCATCTGATTGGCTACCGCTTATTCTACATGACTTTATATTTTAACATATTTAAATAATTAAAGCTTGACCACTTTCACCTTCTAAATAAAGTAACAATAATATCCATTGTTAAATTCTTTTACATAAAACCAATACAATTTCTTTCTTAACTCTGAATGTCATAGCCAGTAGCCTGGCACCAATGTGCTTTCTGATAAATAAATCAAGAAAAAAAGTAACTATTATGCACTAAACTTGACAACAAGTATTCGATTACCTAATGATTCAATAAGGTGTCATGCTGTCGTCGTTGAATGTATTTTGTGTGGAGGAAATCATGATGTGATGCTAAACTGAAAATATTGATAATTTAAATTTAACATATGTTTTAAACAAATAAAGTTACAGAGTTGATGTTTACAACGTTTATCATTTTAATGATGAGCTCTTATATGATACGTTCATCGATGAAATCGGCCTAAGCGTTCAGATTTTAGCATTCAAGTCTTTGTTACATAACTTGTTAATTTCACTTTAACAGTAAATCCTAAACTGCTATACATATGACCAGTATTCAAGTTTTATTGGGATCACTATACAAATTTATGGAGGATGGTTGATTAAAATTACATTTGAGCAACTGTTGGATAGTGTGTTGCTCAGATTAAAACAAGACAATGCATGGTATACCCGGATAACTTCATCATGTATTCAAAGAATACTCGAGAACATTTGAACCGGTTGCATGAAGCGTTTGATCATGCAACACGATTAATGTTGTTTTTGAAGAAAGGTCATGTCATACAGCAATAATAGGGCAGGATGGAATTTGTACCATTTGAAACTAGTTGAGGTATTCAAAAATTTCCAACACCCACACCCACCAATGTAAAGGAATTGCAATCTTGCTCAGGGCTCACGAATTTTTACTGTACGTGTGTTCCGAAATTTGCAGGAATTGTAAGACCTCTCCCGCAATTGCTGTGGAATGGAGTGAAATTGGGCAGCTGAGTGTGAGGTGGTGTTCCAGAAGTTAGAATATCTGCTCACATATTGTCCCATCTTGGTCTATACGGATTTTAAAAACCCATTTAATCTTTCCCGTGATTCGATCGATCTTGTACTAGAAATTATTTTGAGTCAGGAAGTAGATGGACAGGAGCATCCTACTGCATGCACTTCACGGCAGCTCAATAATGCTGAATGAATTTATTCGACTATGTAGAATGAAATGCTCTCAGTCATTTTGGAAATGGGTAAGTTCGTTGTTACCTCTATGGCAGACGATGTAAAGTGGTGACTGATCATGGAGCGCTGAAGTCGATTTTGGGTCTTAAAGATCCAGTGAACAGATGGTTGAGATGGGCCTCGTGAGTAGGGCAGTTCGATGATGAGGTAGAATATCAGCTATGAAGTTCACAGATTAAAGTGAATAGACTCAGCCATAAGTACAGACTTTGACGTAAATGAATGGAGGCAGCACAAAGTGCTGGCCTGAGTTGTCGGTGATGTGCTAAGCAACAGCAGTTTTGTACAGAGGGCAGAGTATTGTATAGAATGAAGCACAATGCAATGCAGTTAGCAGTACTGGAGATCTTGCATGACAAAGTGTTTAGGCAAGTATACGACCCGATTTTAGCGGGACACTTGGGTCGAAGAGCAATGGTGAGAATCGTAGCATGGAATTATTGATCGATGATGGGTGAGCAGGATATGGACTATTACATGAAAAATTGTGTTCTGTGTACTGAAAGAGCAGAATGTAACAGCAGCCAATTAAACTACAGAAGTCAGTGGAAGCTGATAAGCCCTTCCAAATCGGGGCCTAGGATATCCTAGGACCCCTAGCACAACCACCAGCTGGGAGTCTTAACATATTAATCATTATTGTCCATTTTCCTCATTACATTACCACGATAAATTTACTGGACCAGCAAGCCGCCACGGTGGCTCATTCTCCAATCGGCTAGTGAATATTTCGCTTTTGAACACCTGAAACCATAATCATGGAAAAGGGAGTAAATGTTATGTCAGAATTAATGCAGCAGCTATGAAGACTGTTGCACATTAAGAAAATATATATGAGCTTTGTGCTCTCTCAAGCTAATTGTCGCACAGAACAAGTCCACAGAACCATTGAGAATAAGTTGAGTTTTTACGTAAATTCTCAGCTTCAATTTTTGCGGCGAAGATGCTGTCGCCTTTTGAATTTTAAGAAGTCTCGCTGCAAGGGGACATATTGTCAGTGAAAGATGTTGCTAGAGAGTGAAACTAATTAGGAGACAAGTACTAAAAATTAATAGGAATGCTTCAGAGTAACAGGAAAGGGCGAATAATGTAAAGCAGTGTTACCTAAATACCACGAGGGTCCATGGTTTGTGTTAACGAATGCATATGTGAGGAAGTAGGAAAAGAGAAATTTGTGTAACAGTATAATGGCCCTTGCCAGGTAACAGAGATGACATCACCGGTTTACGTTAAACTGCAGCTCCCCACATACCCTTCGATACTCCACATAAGGCAAATTCGGCCATGTAAGGGGATATAGACAATTTTACTTCTGTTACCCCAGTTTTCACAGAAGGGCGGAGGGAAATCTTGGATGAGGAGGAGAAAAAGTGTTCCGGTGCAATGAAACTGCTGGTGCAAAGATGAAGAACGCATGAGCAAAGTTGGTGTGAAACGACGTCAGCCAGTAGCCCACTATCTAGGACCACACCACGACAGGAGCGGCCTCTATATGAAGAGAATGTAAGTGTCGCACCTGCCAGCCTTGGGGACTGTAGAGGATGGACTCTAGCATAGAGGCCTAGATGAGCAGAGACATTAGCGATAGCAGTGACTTATGAGCGATGTGTATGCTTACATGGACATTGTATGTAGTGAAGGACAATGACAGTTTGCATCCCGCCCATCGCTTGCGACAACTCACTGTAATTCTGAAGTTAAGTATTGTCAAACTTCTTTAGTGGAATAAAAATCATTTATGTGATTTGCTAGAATTGTTGTATAGCTATCTGAGAAGGCTGCAATCTTTAGGCACCCTATAAGATACGAGTGGGCAGGACCCCACAAAAAGGAAAACAAAAGCGAAAGAAAATGGATAATACAGCCAAACATCGGTATATGCTGAGAGCTAGAAAAGGGATGTGGGACTCACATTAGAATTTTCTTTCCATGCCGGATGCACGTTCCCCCATTATGATGGCAGAGGATGGAAGCAGTATGTGGGAACACATTCAGTCTATGGGGGAGGAAAGGAGTATGGACTATTAACGTGTTAGACCTATTGTACTATGGGTGTGTAGCCGAAGTAGCTACGGTATGTTCCGTGTTGGAAGGTGTCATGTTTTCCTAGCAGACGTCGGATAACGAGTGAATTTTAAGGGTAACTTTCAGCATTTTAACACTTGGGAAAGATTTAGAGATTGGAAGAAACGTTCTGAAAAGTGCACAGCATGATGAATAATCAGTCGGGGTATAACGGCACACAAGAAGAGTATCGGCTTCACGATTGGAGTTTAACAATCTACAGGTGCAACTGCAACAGACTACACGATTGATCCCTGGGATTAGACAGAGGTGAGGATGGTTGGACGTAAATGTTGGGATGTTAGAGATAATTTTTAGTACAGGCAAACTGGATGATGTAGCTAACGTCAATAAGGCATTACAGGAAGTTCGAAGGATGCGGAAAGCTACCAGGAGGCAGTGAATTTTCACACAACGCAGCTCACCAGTTTGGAAAGCAATGTGCTGAACAACATTCGGCAGCTTTGGGAGGTGGCCGCTACTTTAATGTCACATATTAGATCATCTTCCGAAACCACCAATCAGGACTTGCATGTTATTGGTGACCACTTGAAATTGTGGGGTTGCAGGAAGCACTGCTGCATGCCATTCATGGGCACCATACATTAGTTCTGTTACCACCGGTATGATTTTCGACATGTTTGAAAGAATCCAGACTATTATGCCAGCGCCTTTGGGACTTATGAAACTGGCAAGGGAGGAATGCTTGACTACGTACTATTACTTGACTACTGTTATGAGCCAGCAAAGAGGGCCTCATCTAGAACTTAATACACAGATACTACTAGCTTGTAGAGATTCTTATTTGGAGTGATATGCAGTAAACACATACCCAGTAGCAATGGAGTCATTGTGGAAGAACGACAAACTAAAATTGAACGAGAACTTACTAGTGACACTAGACAGACACACACAACAGATGTTACGCTGCCAATACAGACCGGTCCCCATCTGCAATTCAATGTTAATGAATTCAGTGCCGAAGTTTGGCGAATTCGTGTTGTTTCATTCTGAAAATGGGCACCTGGAATGCCCTACGAAACTATTGTTGGAGGAAGGGGGAAGACTTTCATTGGGTAAAACAGCATTAGTTATATTTGATGCCAGTGTTGAAAGTCGTCGTTTGTACGTGTTACAAGCAGAGAAAGTTAGGTAGCACACCAAGGTTCGTTCTGAAGGATTAAGGGTTAATACCTAATGAAACCCGTTGTGAAATATCTGGACACATTTGCCGCTTCCCAGCTACGATAATGGCAACCATAGCCTTCAGTATTGTCTATTCCTTAACTTACGTACCTAACCTTACTACCTCAGTTTTTGCGCAAAATACCTCTAGTTTCTTAAAGTTTCCTTGAAGAGGACCTGTTCACCTACCTGGATCAGATGATTACCACACAGCATAGTTGTGTCACCACGGAACATCTCATAGAGGGCATGAAAAGCAACAGGAGTATGCAGCAGAAGCAATTGGTAATCACTGATTCTTGAATATCAACTGCTTGTGTGTTCCTTGTCCTAATTGGAATTATATACTTTTTGTTCAAGAGAAGAGCTGCTCAAATTTCACCCCTCTCAACTTTTACATATGGATCTGAACTGATGAGAAAAGCACCTTTCGACAAGGTATTGTAGTGAGTGAACGATCATGAAGGCCAAGACCAAGTGTGCTCAGGGACCTTAAGGAACAATTGTGTATAAGAGAGAAAACTCTTTTCTCATTACCAGTGACATGCCATAATACATTGTTTCAAAGGAAATGAACTTTGTAAATATGGTATTTGTAGAGGGCACAAAATCATTCAAATAGTGTCGAGTGCAAATAAAGGTATAGAAACAATGAGGGGACGTGTTCTTTTCGTAGAAGGTAGGAGTGTAGAGGGTCGAATGATTAGAGCGATGAAGTTAGTTAAAGGTAGGACTGTTACAGTAATGAAGTTAGTGAAAACGTGAAGGAATATTGAGAGCCAGAAGTCGTATGCGTGCTACAATTTGTTGCGCAGTTCAGTGGTATGATACTGTGACGCAAGTGGGTCAGTGGAGCGCCGACTTAGGCAACACATAGGAGGACACCATGTCACCAGCCATCTCGTCGCAAGCCCAGGTGACAACATTTAAGGCGGTAATCGGTACATTTACGCCAGTCTAACGACAACAGAATATTTCAACGACCTACTGGGGAAGAATAATTGCAAACATCAGCAGCAGAAACCGGTATTTAAGAACTGGCAGATAACTCATCATCATCGTCCGCCATGAGTCGTTGGATTGACCTTTGTCACTTAGCTTTGCAAGTAGTTCGGAATCGCCCCTGTCATTGCAGTCATCACAATAGTCTCCCTAGTAATGTAGTCATAGCCCGAATGATGTGGTAACTTTAACTATGTTTGGGTGCTGTCAACAGCCAGCCACCTGCCGTGGGAGTCATCGCTTGGGGTGTGTTGTGGCAACCACTGTCGCCATCCTCCTGGAATGCTGCCCCGATACACGCTGTGACCAGGGCCAGAGCCAAGGACTCTGGCCCACTGACGCCAGACATCTGCAGTTGTGGATGGTCGCTTACACAGGGCACTGACCTGTCACATTGCCACACCCCCAATTATAATCACAACGGAGGCCTGTAGCACGTGGTTACAGAAACTGCAGTACGACCCCGCAAAGCCAAAGCACCCCAGCCGAGGAAGTGGATTCCATTTAACGCCAGCACAGCTACTGCCGCCATAGTGGACACGCATGCGAACATCCGCCGGACTCCTTCGTTGCAACTGAGAACTTTACGAGCATCTGCAAAACTCGTCCAGATGCCCCCGCCCCCTCCCCCAATGTGTTACTTTTGATCAATAAATGTTGTTATCTGTTGTCAGGCGCCATCCATGGACACACTCCTAACATCCTCTTCCTCATGCCCTGTAGACGACCGACGTTGAACCTGGCGACAGTCATTTGAGTCCCACGCCTGTATCCACGGCTGATTTACAATATCTCTATTTAGAGAAATAACACCACCATTCTTCGTAGTATACAGTAGTATCGGTACACTGTTGACAATTATGTGTCACGGGAGGTGGCTCCGAAAGCAGAAAACGAGGTATCGGATATTGGATTGTCAGTGGAAAAGTAGTATCAGTGGATTCAGTAGGTGGGGAGAGCTTAGTGACCATAACGTGGAATAGTCATTGAATTTCACGTGAGTGCAAAGCAAATGCTGTTATGGTATGACGGTGTTTTTATGTTTAGGTTGTGGTCCCATTACAACGCTTAGGAGAACGCTAAATGCAGAAGGATATGAGCTGATATAGCAGGACTGTGCAGTGCATACAGAAGAGGGCTACTTCGAAACGATGATTGTTCGTTTTAGCATGATGCTATACCCTATCCTAAAGTAACGTCCTTGAGCCAATCTTTTGTGGACTATAAAATTCCAGGAATGGACTATGTCACCAGAATCCTGACATGAAGCCATTGTAACACCTCTGGAATCAGTGAGAACATCAACTTCGCTTCAGATTCCGTCACCCACAGTTACCATCTTCGCTGGAGGGTAATGTCCGATTTCAGCTGGTTGTTACTGACAAACGTAAAACCTACTAAATGATTTTCAAAATTTGATAGAGGAATATGAAATGAATAAAAAAGGTTTCTCAAACAACCTCTGGAGGATTACTGGTCAGGAAGTGAATAAACATATTAAAGAGCAAATTTCGAGTTATGATGCATTACTACATATCTTATAAAACAATTCAGAACAACTGAGGCTCAGTATGGTGAAGAAAAGGTCACAGATTAAGGAAGAAGTGGAATAAACACCCAAGAAAGCTGAAGGTTCTGGTTGTTACAATTGTGTGTGAGACAAAGAGAGAGAGAGAGAGAGTGAGAGAGAGAGAGAGACATGAGAAACTACTGCTGCTTTGACACACACAAACTCACTTACGTATGTGTATATACGAGTAATACAACCTCTAAGCAGGTAAGCCATGTTGGCTTGTCGAACTTTATCTGGCTCAAAAACTGAATGTTGTGGCAGAATACGATCCAGTGGACTAATTTGCGTTACGAAATGTATTTATCTTGCGGTCGGTTTATGAAAATCGGTAATTCATTCATTAAATAGGCTGTGCCTTAAATGATCCAGTACACAATGAGAAACTGATTATTGAATGAGTGTGCTAAAGACAGCACGTGCTTCATATTACTGTAGTTGATGTAGAATTTGGAGATTTTATATATGTGAGGCACAATAATAGACCAAGCTAAAAGGGTTATCCATTTTATTTTAAAAGTATATGAATGACAGAAACAATTAAATGAAGTACCATTGTTGTGAGATAATACATATTAGCAACTATAAAGCATTTCTTCAATGCTTTGAGGGAAAGTAACAGACCTAATATTCTCATAAACATTTCAATTTATATCTCACTCAGAATCAGTTTTGCCCATAACGAATATTCAGAAATAGGATACTATTTGTTTTACTAAGCTACTCACTTTGAGAGGGCAGCTGTGTCATTTTCTGATTACATGTTTTGTGGTATTAAAGGCTTGCCACAGATAGGTAATCATTTTGAGTATGAATGCACCATATTCTGCCCATAAACAGAAGAGAGCTAGATGTTAGGAAGATTCAATCCTGTTTCAATAAAAGGAAAGTTCTTCTGTATCTCCGCGACATCAATAGCTGCTTACAGAGGATAAAGTCAAAGTTAGAGGGTGACCTTGGAAGGAGGCGTGTTGATCAATCAAATCGACATTAAAGATTGAAAACTTTCCAACTCTGTACGGAATAGAAATGACACTTTTACGTTAATGCGTATGTATTATGCAAATTGAATCACACAGCTATCCACGCCTCAATAAGCGTTACACAAATAGCTTCCGTGGCAATACTCAAGGTAAGCTTAGTGTACATAGCAATAAGTAGGTTACAAATCTGATAATCATCTGGTACTGCCTTCTGCGTCAGGACGCATGCGTCCCACAAACACTCATTGACTACCGGTATTTAGTAACGTTCCAGTGATTCCTGAATATGACAACAGGAATAAAAAACAACCCAGAATTACCAGTTCATTCAGGAAGTTCACCATCTGAACCTCAAGAACTGAAGCCTAGAAAGAGTCCCAGTCTACAGTAACCAGCCAGCAGGACAAGTTTTTTTACCCGGTTTTTGGCTGTGAGACTTAATCGGATAACTCGTACGTGGTTTTCACAGATCAAGTTCCTTTGGCGGAGCCAATAACATCTTCACTGACCTCTGCCGCTATCGGGACATAATCACTCTTGCTGAAGTTCGTCGTATGCCTGGACATTTGGCAGCTCTTGACTTCAGACCAGGCGTTCGATCGCAGCTTCCAGCTTCCTGGAAACGGTGCTCCGCAGTATGGGCTACCCTGATACTACCGTCGATGTCGTAATGTGTCTCCATCGTGGAGCTACGTCTCGTGTGCTCTACAATGGCCGTCTCACTCCTCCCATCTCGATCCATACGTCAGTGCGTGAAGGCTGCCCGCTCTCTGCACTGTTGTATGCTTTCGCCAAGGAATCGTTGCTCTGCAGTCTCCGTTAACGCCTGTATGGGATGTCTCTCGGTGACCACGTTTTCAGCTGCAGCTCCATGCAGATGAACTCGGCACCTTTCGTCGTAGCTGTGCTGAGTTCATGGAGTTTCTGATATGGATCAACTCTGACGGAGAAGCTTCTGGTAACTGCTTTATTTTTTGGGTCATCAGTCTTCTGACTGGTATGTTGCAGCCCTTCACTAATTTCTCTCGTGTGGGAAGCTAATCACCTCAGAGTAAAACTTGCAACCTATGTCCTCAATTATCTGCTGGTCATATTCGAATCTTCGTCTTCCTCTAAAGTTTTTGTCTTCTAAAGCTCCCTCTAATACCTTGGAATCCAGTCACTGATGTCTTAACAGATGTTCTGTCATCCTGTCTGTTCTCTTTGTCAGTTTTTCCCACATATTCTTTATCTCTCCGATCCTGCACAGAATCTCCACATTCCTTACCTTATCATAATTTTCAACATTCGTCTGTTGCAGCACATCTCAAACGCTTCGATTCTCTTCTGTTCCAATTTTTTACAGTCCATGCTTCGCTACCATACAGTGCTGTGCTCAGGGATATCTTACTCAAATTGAGAACTACATTTGGTACTACTAAGCTTCTCTTGGCCAGGAATGCCTTTCTGCCAATGCTAGTCTGCTTTTGATATCCTCCGTGCTCCGTCCGTCTTTGGTTATTATGTTGCCTGGGTAGTAGAATTGCTTGAGTTCATATACATCATGACCATCAATCCCGAGGTTTAAGTTTCCCCCTACTTCTAATTACTTTCGCCTTTCTTCGATTTACTCTCAATCCACATCGTGTATTCATTAGACGGTCAATTCATTCAGCAGATCATGTTATTCTTCTTCAGTTTCACTCAGGATTTCATTGTCATCAGCGAATCGTATCATTAATACCCATTTCCATCATTGCTTCTTCGATGTACAGATTGAACAGTAGGAGCGGAAGACTACATCCCTGTCGTACTCCCTTTTTAATCGAAGCGTTTAGTTTTTGGTCGTTTACTCTTATTATTCGCTCTTGGTACTTGTACATACTGTATATTACCGGTCAATCCCTATAGCTTGCCCCTACTTTTCGTAGAATTTCGAACATCTTCCACTATTTTAAACTGTCGACCGCATTTTGTAGATCGACAAATCCTTTGAACATGTCTTGATTTTTCTTTAGTCTGCTTCCATTATCATCCACAACGTCAGAATTGCCTCTCCCGTGCCTTGCCTTTCCTAAGGCCAAACAGATCGTCATCTGACACATCTTCAATTTTCTTTACCATTCTACAGTATATTATTGTTGTCAGCATCTTGGATGCATGAGCTGCTCAGCTGTCTGTGCGATAATACACACACGTGTCAGCTCTTAAAATCTTCGGAATTATGTGGATGACACTTTTTCGAAAATCACATGGTATTTCGCCAGGCACATAGATTCTTCACATCAACGTGAATAGTCGTTTGCAGCCACTTATCCTAATGATTTAAGAAATTCTGGCGGAATGTTATCGATCCCTCCTGCCTTATTTGGCCTTAAGCCCTCGAAAGCTCCCTCAAATTCTGTTACCAATACTGGATTCCACACTTCTTCTCTTCTTAATCGACTCCCATCTCGTCTGTGACATCAGGCAATTCTTTCGCCTTATAGAGGCTTTCAATGTACTCTATCCACCCATCCGCTCTCTCCTCTGCATTTAACAACGAATTACGATTGCACCCTTAATGTTACCACGCTTGCTTTTAATTTCACCGAAGATGAATTTGACTTTCCAATGTGCTGTGTCAGTCAGTCAGACTATCATTACTCAGTTGATATCTTCACATTTTGCTTGCAGTCATCTCGCCTTAGCTGCCCTGCTCCTACTATTTATTTCATTCCTCAGCAACATGTATTTCTGTATTCCTGAATTAACATGAACATTTCTGTATTTCCATCATTCATCAATGATCTGAAGTATTTCTTCTGTTACACATGGTTTATTTGGAGTAACTTTATTTGTATCTATGTTTTCCTTTCCAGGTTCTGTGATTGCCCTTTTTAGAAATATCCATTCCTCTTCATCTGTGCTGCCTACTGAATTCTTCTTCTTTGCTGTATCTACACTCCTAGAAATGGAAAAAAGAACACATTGACACCGGTGTGTCAGACCCACCACACTTGCTCCGGACACTGCGAGAGGGCTGTACAAGCAATGATCACACGCACGGCACAGCGGACACACCAGGAACCGCGGTGTTGGCCGTCGAATGGCGCTAGCTGCGCAGCATTTGTACACCGCCGCCGTCAGTGTCAGCCAGTTTGCCGTGGCATACGGAGCTCCATCGCAGTATTTAACACTGGTAGCATGCCGCGACAGCGTGGACGAGAACCGTATGTGCAGTTGACGGACTTTGAGCGAGGGCGTATAGTGGGCATGCGGGAGGCCGGGTGGACGTACCGCCGAATTGCTCAACACGTGGGGCGTGAGGTCTCCACAGTACATCGATGTTGTCTCCAGTGGTCGGCGGAAGGTGCACGTGCCCGTCGACCTGGGACCGGACCGCAGCGACGCACGGATGCATGCCAAGACCGTAGGGGACCGCACCCCCACTTCCCAGCAAATTAGGGACACTGTTGCTCCTGGGGTATCGGCGAGGACCATTCGCAACCGTCTCCATGAAGCTGGGCTACGGTCCCGCACACCGTTAGGCCGTCTTCCGCTCACGCCCCAACATCGTGCAGCCCGCCTCCAGTGGTGTCGCGACAGGCGTGAATGGAGGGACGAATGGAGACGTGTCGTCTTCAGCGATGAGAATCGCTTCTGCCTTGGTGCCAATGGTGGTCGTATGCGTGTTTGGCGCCGTGCAGGTGAGCGCCACAATCAGGACTGCATACGGCTGAGGCACACAGGGCCAACTCCCGGCATCATGGTGTGGGGAGCGATCTCCTACACTGGCCGTACACCACTGGTGATCGTCGAGGGGACACTGAATAGTGCACGGTACATCCAAACCGTCATCGAACCCATCGTTCTAGCATTCCTAGACCGGCAAGGGAACTTGCTGTTCCAACAGGACAATGCACGTCCGCATGTATCCCGTGCCACCCAACGTGCTCTAGAAGGTGTAAGTCAACTACCCTGGCCAGCAAGATCTCCGGATCTGTCCCCCATTGAGCATGTTTGGGACTGGATGAAGCGTCGTCTCACGCGGTCTGCACGTCCAGCACGAACACTGGTCCAACTGAGGCGCCAGGTGGAAATGGCATGGCAAGTCGTTCCACAGGACTACATCCAGCATCTCTACAATCGTCTCCATGGGAGAATAGCAGCTTGCATTGCTGCGAAAGGTGGATATACACTGTACTAGTGCCGACATTGTGCATGCTCTGTTGCCTGTGTCTATGTGCCTGTGGTTCTGTCAGTGTGATCATGTGATGTATCTGACCCCAGGAATGTGTCAATAAAGTTTCCCCTTCCAGGGACAATGAATTCACGGTGTTCTTATTTCAATTTCCAGGAGTGTACATACTTAGAGGACTTCAAGCGTGTGTCGTCATTCCTACGTACTTCCGTATCCTACTTCTTTGGATATTGTTTAGTCCTGACTAATCTCTTAAACGTCAGTCTACTCTTAATCACTACTACATTGTGATCTGATGGTGTATCTGCTCCTGGGTTTTCCTTACAATCCAGAATCTGATTTGGGAACTCTGTCTGACCGTGATGTAATCTAACGGAAATCTTTCCGTATCTGCCGGCCTTTGCCAAGTATTCGTCCACCTCTTCTGATTCTTGAAAGGGTATTCGCTCTTACCAGCTGATATTTTTTTACAGAACTCAATTAGTTTTTCTCGTCTCTCATTCCTTGCCCCAAGCGCACATTCGCCTATAACCTTTTCTTGTACTTTTCCCCTACAACTGCTTTCCAGTCCCAAAAGGCTATTACATTATCATCTCCCTTTCCGTACTGTGTTAACCTAACAGTATCCTCGCATACTTTATCTTTCTCTTTATATTCAGCTTGCGACATCGTCCTCTATATTTGAACCATCATTGTCGGTTTAGGATTGCTGATGATTCTGAGAAGAAAAAACCTATCACTGAACTGTTCACAGTAATACGCTCTCTGCCCTATCTTCATATTCATAACGAATCCTACTAGCGTTACACCATGTTGTGCTGCTGTTGATGTTACCGTACACTCATCTGACCAGAAATGCTGGTCTCCTTTCCACTTCACTTCACTGACTTTAACGTCCCCAAATCAAGCACCATGGCTTTAGGTGCTGGGCTTCCATGTGTATAGTGCTGCTCCTTTGCATGTATCTGATACTATCCGATGCTTAGAACTCGATTTCGCAAGTGACCTGCAGTGGGCAATTGCCCTCAACTGCCAATGATTCCTTTCCCAACTACGACCTGTGCTCTTAGGTCACCCTTTACGAGCGGTAGATCTTCCGCATCGGACACATTACGTAAATGTATGTTTGGTGTCACGTATCTTCCACGTGGCACAAACACTTCCTATTCCGCCATCCATGGCTGACAGTAAGCTATCGCTATTAGGTTCATTTGTTTGCCACGGCTTGCTGTTCAAGTTAAGGTAGGAGACACTTAACCTCAAGCGAAGCAAGGGTGGTTTGGATCTGTTTAATGTGCCTGTCAGAGCGATATGTCTCTTCATTGGCTCTCACATGACTTTTTGGCACGGAAGTCCTACGTGCCTTATCAGCCAGTTGCTGGAGGCCCATGCAAAACACTCTCTCAGCACCTATCCCGCTTTCGGAAGTCTCTCCGGCCTTCTTTTACTTCCGTCATTTACTCCTCCAACTCAGCTACTTCCTTACTGTAATACAGCCAGCTCACTCTACATCCACGAAGGCGATCTATGGTTTCCTTCAGTAGGACAGGTCATCGAATGTGGTTGAGGGGAAGCCGTGTCGCGATCGGTGTGCGCACCTTTTCTTCATACGTCCAGTCGGTGTGGTAAATGAAGCAAGTATGCCAGTCGCACCTTCACAGGATTTACATCGCAGACACCCCGTTGTGTGTCGTGTGTTATGTTACACAGACGAGCACCGCCTAGTGTGCAGATCGGCAAGAGGTATCTGGTGCTTGGTGCGACAGATGTAGTTCCTAACTACCCGTATGACTCTTCATCAGATACCACTCAACTGCTCCTCTTTCTGGACTGGGGATACTTCCTTCAAGCGAAGACGAGCTCTGTGAAGTAAATTTGTGGACACTCAGCTCACTACTGGTGTGCTGATGACGAGATAAGTATCCTTGATTTTTGAGACTTCGTTAATGGATACCACAGTGCAGTTGGCCCCAATCCAATACACATACATTTTTTTCTCCAATATCCTTTGCAATGTCTTCCTTAACCCACGCCAGAGTTGGGGTATTCCTATCATGAAGAGTTTATACACGACTCTTTCACACTTAGAACTGATATTTTCTCTGGTCATCGAAATGTTCTTCTCGGGGAAACTATATGTTGATAGTGACAATGGGCCTCACGTCTTTCTGCGCCCTCCTCCTAACGCCGTTGTTTTCCTGCTATTCTCGGTGCCAATGTGCCCCGATACCTCCTTTTGGGTGCCGGGAAGTTCCCTTTAAAAAAATGGTAATGCAGACGCTCGCAATAATGATGATGAGTTCCCATACTCCGACGAGCATAGGGGACGCTGCGGGAGACTAGCGCCGCCGTACTGGGCAATGTCCCGGTAGAGGTGGTTTGCCATTGCCTTCCTCCGACCATAATGGAGATGAATGATGATGATGAATATGACACAATAACACCCAGTCATGTCGAGGCAGGAAAAATCACTGACACCACCGGGAATCGAGAACGCTACCGCAGGACTACGAGTGCTCGCAATATGCGGAAATCTAAGTTGGCCTCTCGGTCCGGCAAAAAGAAAAAAAAATAGTAGTAGAGTACTTGCCCACGAAAGGCAAAGGTCCCGCGTTCGAGTCTCAGTCTTGCACACAGTTTTAATCTGCCAGGAAGTTTGATAACAGCACACACTCTGCTGCAAAGTGAAAATTTTATTTTGGAAATATTAAATTATTTCAGGTATTAAATAAAATGTCTGTAGCACCGTTTGAGTATCGGGTTCTGAGAACCATAACGAGGAGTAGTCAGATTCCATTATACACACTGAGTTCTACTTATTTCTGTAGGCAGGGCAGCCCTCATGTTGGACTTAATCATCACCATGCGTTGCACTTTAAAGAAGAAGAAAAATCCTCACTACACAGACACCATACCTGTTTCAACAGTTTAATTGTATGACCCCCCTCCCCCCAACCCACCCCACCCCTATGAACCTCGGACCTTGCCAGTGGTGGGTAGGCTTGTGTGACTCAGCGATACAGATAGCTGCCCCGTAGTTGCAACGAGAACAGAGGGGTATGTGTCGATAGGCCTGACAAACGTGTGTTTCCTAAAGAGGGGCAGCAGCTCTTTCAGTAGTTTCAGGGGCAACTATCGGGATGATCGACTGATCTTATCACGGAACATCAACCAAAGCGGACTTGCTGAGCTAATAGTGCGAATGGCTGAAAGCAACGGAAACTACTGACGTAATCTTTCTCGAGGGCATGCAGCTCTACTGTATGGTTAAATGATGATGCCATCCTCTTGGGTAAAATACTCTATAGGTAAAATAGTCACCCGGATATCTGGGGAGGGACTACTCAGGATTACGTGGATATCAGGAGAAATAAAATTGGCAATCTATGGATCAGAGCGTGTAATGTCAGATCCCTTAATCGGACACTTTTGTTAGAAAATTTAAAAAGGGGAATGGATAGGTTAAAGTTAGATATAGCGAAAATTAGTAAAGCTCGGTGGCAGAAGGAGCAGGATTTCTGGTCAGCAGAATACAGGTTATAAATACAAAATCAAATAGGGATAATGTAGCAGTAGGTTTAATAATGTGTAAAAAAATAAGAACAAGGGTAAGCTACTATGAACATAACAGTGAACGCATTATTGTAGCCAAGATAGACATGATGTACCCTATTCACCAAGTATTACAAGTTTATGTGTCAACTAGCTACGCAGATGGAGGAAATGTATGATGAGCTAAAATAAATTATTCAGATAATTATGAGAGCCGAAAATTTAGTTGTCATTGGGGAATGGATTTAGACAGTAGGAAAAGGAAGAGGAGGAAAAGTAGCAGGTGAATATGGACTGGGGAAAAGGAATGAAAGAGGAAGCCGCTTGGTAGAATTTTGCACAGAGCATAATTTAATCATAGCTAACACTTGGTTGAAGAATCATAAGAGAAGGTTGTATACGTGTAAGAGACCTCGAGACACCGGAAGGTTTCAGGTTGATTATATAATGGTTAGACAGATATTTACGGTCCATATTTTGGGCTGTAAAACATTTACAGAGGCAGATCTCGACTCTGACCACAATTTATTGTTTATGAACTGCAGATGAAAACTGAAGAAACGGCAAAATGACAGGAATTTATCGAGTGGGACCTGGAAAATCTGAAATAATCAGAGTTTATAGATGGGGCAGTAAGGAACGACTCACAAGAATTAGGGAAAGGCATGTAGAACAAGATGAATGGATATCTTCGAGAGATGAAATAGTGAAGGCTGCAGAGGATCCATTAGGTAAAAAGACGAGGTCTAGTAGAGAACCTTGGGTAACACAAGAGAAACTGAAATTAATCAATGGAAGGAGTTAATATGAAAATGCAATAATTGAAGAAGGCAAAAAGGAATACAATCGTTTAACGAATGAGGTCGAAAGGAAGTGCAAAAAGTCCAGGCAAGAATAGTTAGAAGTCAAATGTAAGAAGGTAGTAGTGTACATCGCTAGGGATGAGATAGATACTGCCTACAGGAAAATTAGAGAGATCTTTGGAGAAAAGAGAACCACCTCTACGAATATCAAGAGCTCATATGGAAGACCAGTACTAAGCAAACAAGGGAATGCAAGAAGGTGGAGGGAGGATACAGAGGGTCTATACACGGAGGATGTACTTGAGGGCAATATTATGGAAATGGAAGAGGACGTAGAGGAAGGTGAGAAGGAAGATACGATACTGCGTCACGAATTTGACAAAGCACAGAAAGACCTAAATCGAAACCAGGCCCCGGGAGTAGAAAACGATTCTTTGGAGCTACTGATAGTCTTTGGAGAGCCAACTGTGACAAAACATTTAGATCTGATGAGGAAGATGTTTGAGACAGGTGAAACAACCAGAGACTTCAGGAATAATATAGTAATCCCATTTCCAAAGAAAGCAGGTGCTGAAAGGTGTAAAACGTACCGATCTATTACCTTAATGAGTCACGGATACAAAATTCTAACATGAATCCCATACAGAAGAACGGAAAAGCTGGTAGAAGCTGACCTCGGGGAAGATAACATAGATTCCAGAGAAATATAGGAATACGCGAGTCAGTACCGACCCTACGACTTCTCATAGAAGATAGGTTAAGGAAAGATAAACGTACGTATATAGCATTTGTAGACTTAGAGAAAGAATTTGGCAGTGAAGACTCAAACACTCTCATTCAAATTCTAATGATTAAAGGAGCAAAATACAGGGAGCGAAAGGCTATTTACAATTTTTAAAGTAACCAGATGGTTGTTCTAAGAGTCGAGGGGTACGGAAGGCAAGCACTGGTTGAGAAGGGATTGAAACAGGGTTGTAGCGTGTCTTCGAATTGAGCAAGCAGTAAAGGGAACAAGAGAAAGATTTGGAATAGGAATTAAGGTCCAGGGAGAAGAAATACAATCGCTGAGTTTTGCGGACGATACTGTAATTGTGTCAGAGACAGCAGTGGACTTGAAAATGTAGTTGAACCGAGTGGACAGTATTTTTGAAAGGAGGATATAGGATAAAAATCAACGAAAGTCAGACGAGGATAATGGAATGTAGTCCTATTAAATCAGGTGATGTTGAGGGAATTAGAGTTGCGTAATAGACACTTAAACCAGTAAATCAGTTTACCTGTTTGTGATGTAAGCTAACTGATGATGGTCGAAATAGGGAAGACGTAAATTGAAAACTGGCAATGGCAAGAAAAGCGTTTCTGTAGTATGGAAATTTGTTAACATCGGATATAGATTTAAGCGTCAGGAAGTCCTTTCTGTAAGCATATTTATGGTGTGTAGCCACGTATGGAGTGAAACATCGACGATAAACGGTTCAGACAAGAGGATAAATTTGAGGTAGAACCTGACTAAAAAGTGGAATCGCTAGGTAGGACACATTCTGAGGCATTTATGGATCACCAGTTTAGAGCTGAAGGTAGCATAGCCGGTAAAAATTCTAGAGAAAGACCAAGAGGTGAATACAGTAAGAAGATTCGAGGGATGTAGATTGGAGTAGCTACTCGGAGATGAAGAGGCTTGCACAAAACAGAGTAGCATGGACAGCTACATCAAACTAGTCTTTGGAATAAAGACCGCAACAAGAACAATAGTAAGACATCATCATTTAAATGCAAGAGGAATTTAGGTTTCACTTCAGTTAAGAGTCTCTAACCTTCAATCGCTTTTAAATTTCTCTAACAGCAGTTAATATCCAAACAAGGCATTTTACCGTCTTGAAAGTTCTTTCTTGTTCACTTGTTTCTCGATAACATTTTGTTAGCAATCTTCCTCTCTTGGACCTCCACTTCTCCATTAATATCATTAAGACTGTTTCTGTTCTTACTACTTAACATTTTACTTCAACAGTATGTCAATTGTAGCTTTTTGTAAACTTCTGCGTACCCTTTAATGGTTAAACACCACGTCTTGTCTGTTGTCATTACATTACCAAGTCGTATCATCGACAGACTCCTTTCATGTTTTGCTTCCTCCTTAAATGAATTCTGCATAGGTCAAGCTTTTCATACGAGACCAAAGCGTTTTTTATACACGTATATTGCATACTTTGCAAATTACTTAAAGCACAACTACAAGTAAAATACATCATATTTCATTTACACTTAAACCCAGGCTAACAAAACAAATAATAGCAATCAAATTATATACAACTATCATTACATATTTAGTTAATCACCGAAAACGTGCTGCGTTTTATGGCACAGGCGCTCTCCACCACAGTATTACCATGGAGTGAGGAAACAAAGAATCAATGGGCACTTGTAGTAAACACAGGAGATTTAAAACACACAGAAAAAAAGAAAATACATTTGCAGTTGACTAGCAGATATTTCTGTAGATACTGACATGCATTTTCAAAGTTTGTTACGCAGTAAGAACCTGGTACATAATTCTTGTGAAGAAGGTCTGTGACAATAATCCTTGGCTTCTTTACTTCAGTCAGATTGACTCTCAAAGTTTGAGATGACGCTTTCAGTTTCTTTCCTGTAAATATCATACGCACCTTCAACTGTCCCAATGTACTGATTTTTTTATTAATTACGTGTCTTTAAAATTTCGTGCCTATCACCACCAGAATATGCTTGTAATGATTGTCAGTAAAATTCTCGCAGTTTCTTAGCTATGGTTGTGCGAACATACGATGATTATCTCTAGTTTATTACCATCCATAGCAGTAGGCTTGGCTTACGTCCAAGAATTGGTCCGAATAAGTTGTTAGCACGTCTTTTTTCCCTTTTACTAGTTGGTTACTGAACCAATGTTCACTGAAAGAACACGTCGTCTTATAGTCTCGTGATATGACTCACCTGTAGTTCTGTTTTGTCTAAAGTAGGACTTTAACATTTGGTGAGGGATAGAGAGAGTTTGCGTCTCATATTTGTTCTTTTATATCGTTATTCCGATTAGTTAGACATTATGAGCTGTCAAAAGAGCTTGTCATTCGTTAGGTTACCCAAGAAAGGCATTCATATTGGATAACTGAATGATTCTTCCAACACGTATGATTACTGTACATTATGTTATACTTTCAACCACTTGTAAATGGTCAGAAAGTGGTGGCTGCTTACAATTTCTCATCTAGCATCATGTATTTTTCTTGTTTGAGGGAGCTGGAAGTGGAAGGAAATCTCTTATAACACCTAAATGTGTGGTCCATGTCCCCGTCTGCCTTGTAATCTGATTTGTCTCTTGAATAAGCATGACATCAGAAATATGTTGGTGCCTAAATGTATTTTACATTCACTGCATGTATTCTATGTACTTTCGGTAGCGAAAGGGAGATGTGTCATTAGTCTAACAACGAACCAACAGTTCAGAGATTGCTTACTATAGTTTTTCTCCGCATTTCATCTTGTACTTTTGTTTCAGCGACAGAGATATTACTGTGAACTTTGCATTCTGGTGTCGTCGATTCGTATGTTCCGTCGCAGTCTGAACGAAACATGGCTGCCGAATAGGTGTTGGACACTGTTTTTTTTCCCGTAAGCCCCTATTGGGTTGCCAGTTGTTAGATGCCTTCAGTACCAAGCGACGGAAATTCCGGAACTCCTACTTCGTCGATTTCTGATCGCATTCAATGGTTGCTGTGCCTGTAGGGTGAAGGTAATAGAATAGGAGTACGTAAACGACATCAGTGTAATTTTGAATTATTAACAAAATGGGATCGGTGCAGCTGGCGTACTCATCCGGGATTAACAGAGGTAAAATCATTTTGTGGTACAAAATTACCCAGTTCTGTATCGCAGCGACATCCATGGCAGCATAGAGAAGATAAAGTCAGAATTTGGTAATGAACTTGGAGGGAAACGGTGCAACCAATCAAATCGGCGGCAATCAATCAAATCGACAGCAAAAAACTAAAACTTTAAATTTCTATATGGAATAAAAATGGCACTTTTACATTAACGCATATGTGTTACGCACATATGCACCCTGAATCATACAGCTATCCGTACCCGAAAATAATGCGAGACAAACGACGTCCGTGGCAGGCTGTCTGTTATTGACAGTTTAACTTGTTCTAACTGCCTTTCCTCAACCTGGGTGTCCCGCGTATCAACGGAAGTTGGGGGTTAGAAAGTCGTACACATATTGAATGACAACGATCCTAAACAAATTAGAAAAATACTCAAGGGAGGCGTATGGAGCATCACTAGAAATATGTTACTAGTCTCTCAATCATCCGACTGAAGACGTAGTTTTATATCGGTATAGAATGCACAGATCTCAGAAATGTATAAATCTGGTAGCTGGAAATAAATTTCGTCGGAGAAGGCAGATTACAGCAGTTCCTCACAAAGTTCAATTAATGTTTTGTCCAAGCTTATGGCCAGTTTATACCTTCAAAAAAGTTGTTCGGAAGTGTGGACAAGTTTCCAGTCCATGTTATTGTCCGTAATTATTAGAAATATTCGGCTACAATACTCGGCTACATGTCGCTACACGCACTTATCTAACCAAGTTTGAGAACTACAAAATGAAACTGTGCTCCTCAGCGTTATATGAAGTGTGTAATTCTGAAGTAAATATGATGTTGTAAACTAAGATCAATTATGTGCCACAGGTGGAGGTACATGGCTGCCCTATTTAAGGCACTGTATGAGGTTTTAAAGTAGATTAGATCATCTTGGGATAAGTTCTAGTGTCCGATTCCACATGTCAACTGTGAGCAATGACGTCTTACCTAAGGCAAAGACGCTACGTATAATCAATCAATGAAAGCAAGCAAATGTAGTATACCGTAAAATTACGATCACATTCACACAGTTATTTAATTGATCCTGAATTAGATCGAAACGAACTGAAGTTAATGAAAACAACTACGAACGAGAATTAAAACCAAACGTTCATTCCTGTTAAGAAGTATTCTCGTAATTTATGCGACTAGAAAATCACAGAGAAGCCTTACATTGCATTATAGCAAAGCACATGGTGAAGTCTTACTCCTAGAAAAAGCGTTAATTTTATATTAAATATTGAATCTAATGGGAGAAGTGCAGGGAAGTTGGGGTTTTTAGAGGAGAGAAACTGAAATGTATCAGAGAAACGGGAACATAAAACGAATTACAACAAATACGAAGGAGTAGCATAAAATGTGGAGAAACCGACACTAAATTCTAAAAGAAAAGCCAGTACATGACAAACGAATAACTACACAAAATAAAGAATATAGGAATCGATAATTACAATTAACCACTGTAGATAAAATCCAGTACAGGTTTTTAACGGCTCCATGATTCAGACGTAAATTATTTTTGTACTTATATGCAGTGAAGTGTAATAGCATTTCTACATTTGTAATTACGCTCTAAAACTGCTGCGGAGTATAACAAAAACTGCACTAGGTTTCTAGACCTGACCTTCTTTATAGATCATTTCTAGTTATTGATCCCAATTTTAGTAACTTTTTCCAGTAGCTCAAGGGGCAATTACAAATGCAGAAATCACATTAGCCTACATTTCTTACTCACACGTGTTGAAAAAACGATGTAATTAATGAATCATCGACTGACGCTAATCGGTAATTGGAACTGACCTACATAGGATGTCAGTTCTCCTGACCGATTCCAGTTTTTTAATGGTTCGTAATTTTGGACATTTTTTCAGGAAATCTGTGGACTACGTTTTTTGTAGGATTTCTTAGTCATCGCAGAACTACTACAAAAAGTAATAAGTAGTGTAGGTACAGCTTCCAAATTAAGGAACATAGTAATACTATATGCAGAAATCGTGTAACACTTTAGTATGCACACTTGTTGTTAAAAAGATGTAAATAACGGGCCGTGGAATGGTTGGAATCAGTAACTAGAATTAACCTATGTAGGCCAGTTACAATTACCGATTTCAGTATTTGTTGGAACCTACTTTTTTGTCAAATTTCATTACTTGTGTAGATTGAACAATTAGTGTTGATATTTAACGCTGATCCACCATGCGCTATACTGTACTGGACTCTGTACTCTCTGTACCTCTATTACTGGCACAAATTACGATAATTATTTTTTTTTAGACATGTACATTACTCTTTTGCTAATCTTATTTATTTTAGTTACCTTTAATTATTGTCGGTACAATTTTGTGGCTATGTAGTTCATAACGTGAAATGTGTAACTTTTTCTTACGCTACATTCGTTTGTTTATGAATATGAACAGTCGCTTTCAGAGATTGCGTCTATGTAGCTTCTCTGCCGTAGGTATGACGTCATTGCTCAAAGCTGGCGTGTGGAATCTCACACTAGAATTGAACCTTATCTTGAATACACATAGTAGTGAATGGTGGGAGTGCAGCTGCTTATGATAAGCAATTATAAGTAATGTTTCCTGTGGCTGCGAGGATAGTGTTATACATATTATTTTCCATGACATGATCGATTTTGGAACTGCTAGTCTCATCTTCACAGGCACCTCATCTGTCCATCGAAATTATGTTGAATATTGTTTCTCTGAATGCTATTTTTCTGGATTGCAGCTAGATGTCAATTGAATGAGAAGTGCCCTAGACCTATGCACACAAGACCACAAAAAATGACCCAGCAGTGAGGTGTCATAGTGTGTGGTCCTGTCGACATGAGGCTTGCATGTTATCTTTCGGTTGACAGCCAGCTGTGATTGCGACAGAATAATGCCCAACATTGATTAGTTGTGTATTTAAGGTGTGAGGTGAATATGAGACTATCAGTTCCGAAAAGGATAAGAGGTTAAGAGCCATCCCTGAGGCCAGAGGCTATTTTCTTTATTATTGCTAACTTAGACAACTTTTCAAAACGTGTAGCGTCTATTCTTGCTTGTGAATAAGGACTGGAAAACAGAACTTTGTAGAAAGTCTATTCAAGAACTATCAGTTTACAGTAACACACTTAGAAAACGAGGCAACAGCTGACGAAAAACAAAAGATTTATTTTTTATAATTGATCCAAAGATTGTTAATGAAACATCAAAACTGAACAAACAATAACTTGAACGCAACACAAACTAAGAAAATGGAACAAATTATGGTTTGAACAAAACAAAACGAATAAACGGATACAAAAATAATAACTGGAACGAAAAAAAAGAAAAAAACGAAAACTGATAGAACAAATTAATAGATTCTTCAGTGTTTAGGAGCAGCCCCTGAAGCAAGGCTGCTATGATCCTTGGCTGCCCCCTCCTCCGAATCTCCATGCTTGTCAGCAGTGTCCACCTAGGCGAAAAACATGATTTTCATAGTGGCGACAAAACATTCATAACCAATATCTTACGTAACAAAATATTAACAGTAAATTATGCCCAGACACCGTGACGAACAAAGACTTAATAGGGGCCACCATGCTCATCATTTCTTATGTGGTGCACCAAAGATAGGTAAGATTGAGCAATATTCACAATAGGTAATAGCTGATAAATAAAACACTTATACATGGCCTCTCAAGATCGTTACAAACTATAAACATCAAATATGATTCATTTGGTTAATGGTTTTGAGGCAGAGTGAATGCAGTGACAGGCCGCCCTCAGAGGCACCTAATTGTCACAAAACAGTGGGCAAAATGTAGCATAATACGTTCAAGTGCGGATCAAAATCGCTCAGTCGGGTTGACCAGAAGAAGACCAGGCCTGATGGTCCAAATGCGAATCAGTAATACACGGATACGGTGGACCAACCAGGTCTCACTAGACAATGAATTCACATTCAAGTCACACTTACAAGCGAACAAAGAGAAGATGATCGGACTAATTAGTGCCTAAATACATCACTAGGACGAGGAAACGTGAACATCAATACAAAAATAAGACTTTATAACGCACTCATGATTAAAACCATGAAATCGGGCAGTATTTGCGGCACAGTAAGCGAAACAAATTTAAAAAACTCTTAAAGATGCTTGAGACACATTTCAAGAGAACCCTGTTCGACTAGAACCCGGGACATGCTCAGTGAGCTTAATACTGTCATGAGTTGACTGAACAGAGTAGCAGCAAACTGCTCTAAGAAGTTGAAAATCTTCGATGAATCACGACATTTGAAATATACACGAACAGTCCGGCCCAAAATATGGCACTACGCAAGAATTCCACAAGCAATGACAGAAGCTTTCAAGTTATAGCAATAAAGTATTGCAGTAAAACCTTGCAATAGGACTAGAGGCCAATGTCCTGATAAAGTCCGACAAGCGCTAAGGTGATACTGAGACATAACAACAAGTCCAGTCTTCATTGGAGGCAGCACATTTTAAATCTTTTAAAAAATGAAAGAAAAATAATTGGTTAAAAACAGTAGTCTTCAGTTGTCGCATATAGTACAATGTGATACCGCTGAAGATCATCCTATTGCCTATGAAGCTGTAACTAGTGAAACACTGAAATAATTTTGTGTTTCATTGTCAGTTAAGTTGCCCTTTCAGTGCAAGTCCTTCTTCGTAGATCGGTCTGATGTGGGCGATGTTAGTGTTGTGGAATTCTCGTTTGCGATGTTGATCATGTTAATCTAGAAGGAGTAGCTCAACTCCTTCCAAGCAGTGTTCTAACTGGGAATTGCGCAGCTCGTTGGTGTACTGCTACTCGATGAAGAACTACGTGTGAGTTATCAGCATAACGTGATTTCAGCTCTTATGAGTGATCCAAAATTCCCCATTCCCACCGTGCACAGATATTCATTAAGTGCATTCTGCACAAAGTGACGTCATCCCATTCAGGACACCCAACATAGAGTAAAACAAATATTGAAATATGTGATATTATGCTAAGTATCAGGGCAAGAGGGATTCTGATGCAATTAAATTATGGACGTAGCAGCCATGAAAGACCACACACTGCCTGCGTCTACACATCGTAGCGTGCCACTGTATGCCGCTGCCTCACTATTGAGCCGCAGAGTCCCATGTCACAGAGAGGAGGACGAGCTGGGTATGGCTGATTAAGCTCACTGCCTGGCTGAAACGAGGCTCATTCCCGCCAGCGAAGCAAGAAAATGCCATCAGTTGCGTCCTGATTAGGCACTGGACCCTGATACATGTATTCCTGCTCGAGTGAGTTAACTTAGTGTGTGTGTTTTGTCGTATGAATACTTGAAACATTTGAAAGCAAGAGGAAATTTCTCAGGAGATGATCTAATTATGAATAAGAAAATAGGGATGCGGCCGAACAACTTTGTGAACGTGATATCGTATCCAGATAATCACGAATACCACACCTACATTAGGTTAGTACAATAGGCTGCTAGATCTGTAGATAATTAAGAGATGGGAATAATGAAGGTTGAGCTAGAAGAAATTATTCATTGAATCATAAGAGGATTTAAGTAATTGTGGTGAAAGGCAGGAACTTGAAAAGCATGAGAAGGAAAAAAGTAGGGCAACATGCTGTGTAAATTATTAAAGAGTAAGTCCCCTGGTACACATTTACGCAGAAGTTAGTTGAATTTGAGTTAAAAAACGTGAATTGAGGATGTATATCTTCCAAAGACCTTCAGATACCGAGCGAGGTGGCGCAGTGGTTAGACACTGGACTCGCATTCTGGAGGGCGACGGTACAATCCCACGTCCGGCCATCCTGATTTAGGTTTCCCGTGATTTCCCTAAATCGCTCCAGGCAAATGCGGGGATGGTTCCTTTCAAAGGGCACGGCCGACTTCCTTCCCCGTCCTTCCCTAATCCGATGAGACCGATGACCTCGCTGTCTGGTCTCCTTCCCCAAACCAACCAACCAACCAACCAACCAACCTTGAGATATTAGACTGCTTCAGATGGGATGTGTGTGACAACACAGATGTTTAGGAACCAGATTTGAACTGCATATAGAAGTGGAAGAATTAGCAGAAAGGTAAGAAATGAAGGAAATCGGAACAAAATAAATTAAAAATTCTCCCCTGTCTTTTGCTTCAAAGGGAACTTCAGGCACCCAATACCTGGAAAGGAGGGAGTATTGCAAAAGAAGGCGAATGGCTGGATTTGAGAGATGAAAAAATGAGAGAAGCGTAGGATCAAATGGAGACAAATCAGCAGACGGATGCTGAAATACAGGAGATGTACAATTGAAAACACAATAGCAAAAATTTGATAACAAAGAATATAAATTTTGATGTCAGGTGGTTTTTTCTGAAGGTATTTGTCCGTAGCATAGCGTTATAGATGAATGAAACGCTGACAGTAAGCATTTCGGCTCCGAAAAGAATAGAGTGTTTTGATATGAGATACTCAGGAGAGCGCTGAAAATTAAATGGAAGGAGCGCGTGGCTTACATGGGCGAACTCAATTGAACTAGTAGGGGCGGGGGATACATTTATGACAAATAGTGAATAAAGGGTGGGATCTATTGATAGGATGCCTCATGAAGCCTCAGGGGTCATCAGAGAGGTAAAAAAGGAATTTGTGAGTGTGGTCATAGAGGGGGGAGGGGATGTTAAATTGTGCAGGTAGATTTAATCTTCAGCACAATAAGTGGACTCAAATGAATGTTTCTTGTCATAGTTATGAAGAAACTAAGATGTTCTCACAGGAGAGGGTAGTGTGTCGAACTGCATGACGACATCCTTCAGGCAAGAGACCAAAAGAGAAACAGCTGCTCCACGGATTGAGTTTCTAATAGTTCCCTGATATTCATAACAAAACAGTGGATGAGGCTAAATAGACACACCCTTACACTAAAGACATTCTGTCCCCTACATTCTGCTCGCAGTGGCGACTGAACGTGATTAAAATAGGCGCTGTTCTTACAACCCCACGAACAGTAGCTTTCGCAACTACGAACTGTGCTCTTAGGTCACCATTTACGAGCACTCGATCTTCAGCATCGGACGCAACACGTAAATGTATGTTCGGTGTCACGTATTCTCCACGTGGCGCAAACACTTCCTGTTCCGCCATCCATGGCCCACCGTTAGTTTCATTTGTTTGCCACAGCTTGCTGTACAAGATAAGGCACTAGACACTTACCCTCACGCGAGGCATGGGCGGTTTGGATCCGTATAATGTGCCTGTCAGAGCTATAGCCCTCTCCATAGCCTCTCACATGATGTTGTGGCGCCGAAGTCCTACGTGCCTTACCAGCCTGTTGTTGGAGGCCAATGCAAAACACTCTCTCAGCACCTATCCGGCTTTCATAAGTCCAACCGCCCTTCTTTTACTTCCCCCACATTGTCCTCCAACTGAGCAACTTCCGTACTGTAATACTGCCAGCTCACTTTAAATCCACAAAGGCGATCTATGGTTTCCTGCAGTAGCACAGCTCACCGAATGTGGTTCAGGGGAAGACGTTTCGCGATCGGTGTGCGCTCCTTATCTTCACACGTCCAGCCTGCGTGGTAAATGAAGCAAGTATGCCAGTCGCGTATTCACAGGATTTACCTCGCAGACACCTCGTTGTCTATCGCGTGTGATGCGAAACAGACGTGCACCGCCTGCTGTGCAGATCGGCAAGAAGTGTCTGGTTCTTGATGCGACAGATTTGTCCCCAATTACCCGTATGACTCCTCGACTAATACCACTCAACTGCTCCTCTTTCTGGACGCGAGATACTTCGCATAAGCCAAGACGATCTCTGTGAAGTGAATTTGTCGACACACAACTCACTACTGGTTTGCTGATGACGAGATATGTCTCCTTCATTTTTGGCACTTCCTTAATGAACACCACTGTATAGTTGTCCGCAATCCAAAATCAATACATTTTTTCTCCAATTTCCTTTGCAATGTCTTCTCTAACCCACGCCAGAGTTGGGGTATTCCTATCATGAAGAGTTGATCCCAACCTCTTTCACACTTAGAACCGATATATTCTCTGGCCATCGGAATGTTCTTCCCGGGGAAACTATGTTGATAGTCACAATGTGTCAGACGTCTTTCTGCGCCCTCCTCCTAACGACGCCGGTTTCCTGCTATTTTCTGTGCCACTATGCCCCGAACCCTCCTTTTCGGTGGCGGGAAAGTCCCTTTAAAAAAATGGTAAAGCAGACGCTCGAATAATGATGATGATGTCCCATATTCCGACAAGCATAGGGGACGATGCGGGAGACCAGCGCCGCCGTACTAGGCAAGGTCCTAGCGGAGGTTGTTTGCCATTGCCTTCCTCCGACCATACTTGGGATGAGTTATGATGATGAATACGACACAATAACACCTAGTCATCTCGAGGCAGGAAAAATCCCTGACGCTGCCGGGAATCGAACCCAGGACCACAAGCGCTGGAATCGAGAACGCTGCTGCAAGACCACGAGTGCTCGTAATAAGCGGAAATTTTTGTTGGAGTCCTGGTCCAGCAAAAGACTAAAAAAAAAAAAAAATTCTCGTTGAGTACTTGCCCACGAAAGGCAAAGGTCCCGAGTTCGAGTCTCAGTCCTGCACACAGTTTTAATCCTCCAGGAAGTTTGATATCAGCACACACTACGCTGCAGTGTGAAAATTTTATTATGGAGATATTAAATTGTTTCAGGTATTAAATAAAAAGTCTATAACACCGTTTGAGCATCAGGATCCGAGAACCATAACGAGGAGTAGTCAGATTCCACCATGTGTTGCACTTTAAAGAACAAGGAAAATACTCAGTACATAGGCATCATATACGTTTTAATATTTTAATTCTGTGACCGCCGCCCCCCCCCCCCCCAATTTCCATCTAATGAACCTTGGATCTCGCCAGTGGTTGGGAGGCTTCCGTGGCTCAGGAATACAGATAGCTGTACCGTAGTTGCAACCAGAACAGAGGGGTATCTGTTGATAGGCCAGACAAACGTGTTGTTTCTGAAGAGGGGAGCAGTCTTTTCAGAAGTTGCAGGGACAACCATCTCGATGATCGACTGATCTTACCTTGTAACATCAACCAAAACGGGCTTGCTCAGCTAATACTGCGAATGGCAGAAACCAAGGGGAAACTACAGGCGTATGTTTCCCCGAGGGCCTGCAGCTGTACTGTATGGTTAAATGATGATACCATCCTCTTGGGTAAAATACTCTGTTGGTAAAATAGTCCCCCAGAACTCTGAGGAGGGACTACTCAGGATTACGTCGCTATCAGGTGAAACAACACAGGAATTCTACGGATCGGAGCGTGGAATGTCAGATCCCTTAATCGGACAGGTTTGTTAGAAAATTTAAAGAGGGGAATGGATAGGTTAAAGTTGGATATAGCGAGAATTAGTAAATCTCGGTGGCAGAAGGAGCAGGAATTCTGGTCAGCTGAATACAGTTATAAATTCAAAATCAAATAGGGATAATGCAGGAGTAGATTTAATAATGTGTAAAAACATAAGAACACAGGTAAGCTACTATGAACAGCATAGTGAATGCATCATTGTAGTCAAGATAGACTCGATGGCCCTTATCACCAAGAAGTATAAGTTTATGTGCCAAATAGCTACGTAGATGGAGGAAATGAATGACGAGCTAAAAGAAATTATTCAGATAATAAAAAGTTAATAGTCATGGGGGACTGGAATATGATAGTAGGAAAAGGAAGATTCAAAATGGATCAAATGGCTCTGAGCACTATGGGACTCAACTGCTGAGGTCATAATTCCCCTAGAACTTAGAACTACTTAAACCTAACTAACCTAAGGACATCACACACATCCATGCCCGAGGCAGTATTCGGACCTGCAACCGTAGTGGTCGCGCGGGTCCTGACTGTAGCGCCTAGAACCGCTCGGCCACTCCGGCCGGCCAAAAGGAAAAGGAGGATAAGTAGCAGGTGCATATGGACTGGGGGGAAAGCAATGAAAGACGAAGCCTACAGGTAGAATTTTGCACTAAGCATAATTTAATCATAACTAACATTTGGTTGAATAATCATAAGAGAAGTTTGTATACGTGGAGTTAACCTTGAGACAACGGTAGGTATCAGATTGGTTATGTTACCTGGACAAACTGAATTAACCAGAGTTTATAGAGGGAGCAGTAAGGAACGATTCACAAGAATATGGGGAAGGAATGTAGTAGAAGAAGAATGGGTAGGTTTGAGATATGAAATAGTGAAGGCAGCAGAGGATCAACCAGTTAAAAAGACAAGGGGAAGTAGAAATCCTTGGGCAACACAAGAGAACCTGAATTTAATCGGTGGAAGAAGAAGACATAACAGTGCAATAATTGAATTAAGCAAAAAGGAATAAAAACGTTTAAAAAATGAGATGGACAGGAAGTGCAAAATGTCTAAGCAAGGATGGCTAGAGGGAAAATGTAAGAATGTAGAAGCATATATCGCTAGGGATGAGGTAGATACTGTCTACAGGAAAATTAAAGAGATCTTCCGAGAAAGTAGACCCACCTGTAAAAATATCAAGAGCTCAGACGGAAAACCAGTACTAATAAATAAGGGAAAGCAGGAATGTGGAACGAGTATACAAGAATCTATACAATGGAGATGTACTTGAAGGCAATATTATGGAAATGGAAGAGAACGTAGAGGAAGATAAGATGGAAGGTACGATACTGCATAAAGAATTTGACAGAGCACTGACAGGCTGAAGTCGTAACAAGACCCTGGGAGTAGACGACATTTCGTTAGAGCTTCTTTGGAGAGCCAACCATGATAAAACGTTTAGATCTGATGAGTAAGATGTATGAGACAGTCGAAATACCCTGAGACTTCGAGAAGAACATAATAATTCCACTTCCAAAGAAAGCAGGTGCTGACAGGTGTAAAAATTACCGAACTATCGGTTTAATGAGTCACGGATACAAAATACTAACACGAATCCTATATAAAAGAACGGAATATCTCGTAGAAGCTGACCTCGGGGACAATAAGCTAGATTCCACAGAAATATAGGAATACTCGAGTCAGCACCGACACTACGACTTCTCATACAAGACAGGTTAAGGAAAGGTAAAATTACGTTTATACCATTTGCAGACTTAGAGAAAGAATTTGGCAATGTTGACTAGAACACTCTCATACAAATTCTAACGATGGTAGGGGTAAAATACAGGGAGCGAAAGGCTATTTACAATTTGTACAGAAACCAGATGTTGGTTCTAAGAGTCGAGGGGTACGAAAGGGAAGCACTGGTTGTGAAAGGAGTGAAACAGGGTTGTAGCCTGTCCCCGAATTGAGCAAGCAGTAAAGGGAACAAGAGAAATATTTGGAATAGGAATTAAAGTTCAGAGAGAAGAAATATAATCGTTGAGTTTTGCCGACGACATTGTAATTCTGTCAGAGACAGCAGTGGACATGGAAGTGCGGTTGAACCGAGTGGACAGTATTTTGAAAGGAGAATATAAGATGACCATCAACGAAAGTCAAACGAGGATAATGGAACGTAGTCTTTTTAAATCAGGTAGTGTTGAGGGAATCAGATTAGCATAATACACACTTAAAGCAGTAACTCTGTTTACCTGTTTGGGAAGTAAAATAACTGACCATTGTCGAAATAGGGAGGACGTAAAATGAAGATTGGCAATGGCAAGAAAAGCGTTTCTGAAGTAGGGAAATTTGTTAACATCGAGTATAGATTTAAGTGTCGGGAAGTCGTTTCTGTAGTATATTTATGGTGTGTAGCCATGTATGAGGTGAAACATGGACGATAAACGGTTCAGACAAGAAGATAATTTTGTGGTACAACCTGACTAAAAATTGTGATCGGTAGGTAGGGCACATTCTGAGGCATTTGGGGATCACCAGTTTAGTACTGGAGGAGCATAGTCGGTAAAAATTGTAGAGAAAGACGAAGAGATGAATACAGTTAGCAGATTCGAGGGATGTAAATTGGAGTAGTTACGCGGGAATGAAGAGGCTTGCACAGGGCAGAGTAGCATGGACAGCTACATCAAACCAGTCTTTGGAATGAAGACCGCAACGAGAACAATAGCGCGACATCATCATTTAAATGCAAGAGAAATTTATGTTTCGTTTCAGTTAAGAGTCTATCCAAACAAAACATTTACGTAAAGATCTACGATTTTATATATACTTTCACCCTTCAAATAATGTATGCGGTGGTCCCCCACTATAAATAACTTGTTAATGAATGGTCAACTGATGGTCCACATTCTGTAAATACGAGAGGCCTTTGTACAATCACTTACCTAACGCCGTTCACATTATTGCTGATGTGCACAGTCTCTTCTCAATCAAAGTAGAGCTGATAACAGTTAAGGATACTCAGCTGCAGAAAATCAAATGTATACTAGTTTTTATTCTTCGGTCCCTCTGCACTGAATCAAGTTTTTCAGTCTTGAAACTTCTTTCTGGCTCACTTGTTTCTCGCTATCATTTAGCTTCCAATCTTTCTCTCTTGCATCTCCATTTCTTCGTTAATATCATTAATACCTGTATCTGTTCTTACAACATAGCATGTTGCTGCAGCAGTATGGCAATAGTAGCTTTTTGTAAAGTTATGCGAACCTTTTACTTGTTAAACAACTCATCTAGTCTGTTCGTCATTACATTACTAAGTCGAACCATCGACAGACTCCTTTCATTTTTTGCTTCCTCCTTAAATGAATTTTGGATAGATAAAGCTTTTCATACGAGACCAAAGCGTTCTTTATACATGTATATTGCATACTGTGCAAGTTACTTAAAACACAACACGTAAGATACATCATATTTCATTTACATTTAAACACAGGCTAACAAAACAAATAGTAGCATACAAATTAAATACAATTACATTTGGAGTTGACTAGCAGATATTTCTGTAGATACTGACATGCATTTTGAATGTTTTTTACTCAATAAGAACCTATTACATGATTCTTGTGAAGAATGTCCGTCACAATAATTGTTGGCTTCTTAAGTCAAATTGACTCTCAAAGTTTTGAGATGGCTCCTTCAGTTTTTTTTTCCTGTAATCATCATACGCAACTCCAACAGTCACAATGTACTGATTTATTGATGCATTGCGTTTCTTTAAAATTTTGTGCATACCACCATCAGAATATCCTTGTTATGTTTGTAAAATCCGGCAGTTTCTTGGCTATTGGTTGTGCGAACTTACGATGATTATCTCTAGTTTATTACCATCCATAACATTAGGCTTTGCTTACTGCTAGAAACTGGCTCGCGTATGTTGTTGGCACGTCTTTTCTTCCCTTTTACTAGTTGGTTACTGAACCACTGTCCACTGCAAGACAAAGCATCTTATAGTCTCCTGATATGACTCACCTGCAGTTATTTTCTGTCTAAAGTAGGACTTTAACATTTGGTGAGCGATAGAGAGAGTTTGCGTCTCATACTTGTTCTTTCATATCGTTATCGCGATTAGTTGGACATTATGAGCTGTCAGAAGAGGATGTCATTCGTTAGGTTACCCAAGAAAGCCATTCATACTGAATATCCGAATGATCCTTCCAACACATATGATTACTGTACATTATGTTATGCTTTCAACCACTTGTAAATGGTCAGAAAGTGGTGGCTGCTTGCAATTTTTTATCTAGCATCATGTATTTTTCTTGTTTGAGGGATCTGGAAGTGGAGAGTATATCTTATAAAACCTGAATGTGTCGTCCATGTTCTCATCTACGTAATAATCTAATTTTTTCTTGAATAAGCATCACATCAGAAATATGTTGCTGCCTAAATGTATTTTACATTTACAGCATGTATTCCGTGTACTTTCGGTAGCGATAGGGAGATGTGTTATTAGTGTAATAATGAAAAAACAGTTCAGAGATTGTTTCGTATAGTTGTTTTCCCCATTTCTTCTTGTATTTTTGTTTCAGTGGCAGAGATATTTCTATGAACTTTGCATTCTGCAGTCCCCCATTCTTAGGTTCCGTCGCAGTTTGAACGAAACGTGCCTGCCAAGCCGGTGTTCGTCACTGTTTTTCCCTGTAAGCCCCTATTGGTTTGCCAGTTTTTAAATACCTTCAATGACAAGCGACGGAAATTCCGGAACTCTTACTTCGTCGATTTCTGATTGCATTAAATGGTTGCTGTACCTGCAGGGTGAAGATAATAGAATTGGAGTACGTAAACGACATCAGTGTAATTTTAAATTATTAACAAAATGGGATCAGTGCAGCTGGCGTACTCATCCAGGATTAACAGAGGTAAAATCATTTTGTGGTACACAATTACCAGTTCTGTATCGCAGCGACATCCATGGCGGCATAGAGAAGATAAAGTCACAATTTGAGAATGAACTTGGAGGGAAACGGTGCAATCAATCAAATCGACAGCAAAAAACTAAAACTTTAAATTTCAATATGGAATAAAAATGGCACTTTTACATTAACGCATATGTGTTACGCATATATGCACCCTGAATCATACAGCTATCCGTACGCGAAAATAATGCGAGACAAACAATTTCCGTGGGAGGCTGCCTGTTATTGACAGTTTAACTTGTTCTAACTGCCTTTCCTCAACCTGGGTGTCCCGTGTATCAACGGAGTTTGGGGGTGAGAAAGTCGTACACATATTGAATGACAACGATCTTAAACAAACTAGAAAGATACTCAAAGGAGGCGTATGGAGCATCACTAGAAATATGTTACTAGTCTCTCAATCATCAGACTGAAGACGTAGTTTTATATCGGTATAGAATGCACAGATCTCAGAAATGTATAAATCTGGTAGCTGGAAATAAATTTCCTCGGAGAAGACAGATTACAGCAGTTCTTCACTAAGTTCGATTAATGTTTTGTCCAAGCTTATGGCCAATTTATACCTTCAAAAAAGTTGTTCAGAAGTGTGGACAAGTCTCCAGTCCATGTTATTGTCCGTAATTATTAGAAATATTCGGCTACAATACTCGGCTACATGTCGCTACGCACACTTATCTAACCAGGTTTAAGAACTACAAAATGAAACTGAGCTCCTCAGCGTTATATGAAGTGTGTAATTGTGAAGTGAATATGCTGTTGTAAACTAAGCTCAAATATGTGCCACACGTGGAGGTACATGACTGCCCTATCTAAGGCACTGTATGAGGTTTTCAAGTAGATTAGATCATCTTGGGATACGTTCTAGTGTCCGATTCCACTCGTCGGCTATGAGCAATGACGTCATACCTAAGGCAAAGACGCTACTTATAAACAATCAATGAAAGCAAGCAAACGTAGCATATGACAAAATTACAAACACATTCACACTGTTACTTACTTTGTCATGAATTAGTTCGAAACGAACTGATAACAAGAATTAAAATCAAATTTTCATTTGTGTAAAGAATAATTCTTTTAATTTATGCGACTAGAAAAGCACAGAGAAGAATTAAATTGCATTACAGTAAAGCACGTGGTAAAGTCATACAGTTATAAAAAAGCGTTAAATTTATATTAATTATTGAATCTAATGGGAAGTTGGGGTTTTTAGTGGAAACTGGAATGTATCAGAGAAACGGGGAAATGAAACGAATCACAACAAATACAAAAGAGTAGCACAAAACGTGGAGAAACCGACACACTAAATTCTAAACGAAGAGCAAGTACATGGCAAATGAATATCTACATAAAACAAAGGATATTTGCATCAATAATTAGAAGTACCCTCTGTAGGTAAATTCCAGTTACAGTTTTCCGATTCACACGTATATTATTTTTGCCGTAATATGCAGTGAAACGTAATAGCATTTCTACATTTGTAATTGCTCTCTAAAACTACTGCGGTGTATAACAGAAATTGCGCTAGGTAACTAGAACTGACCTTATTTATAGATCAATTCTAGTTATCGATTCCAATATTAGTAACTTTTTGCAGTAGCTCAGGGTGCAATTACAAATGCAGAAATCATATAAGCCTACAATTAGTACACACACGTGTTGAAAAATCGATATAATTCATAAAATCTTTTCACTGACTGGAATCGATAATTAGAACTGGCCTACATAGGAGGTCAGTTCTCCATGGAGATTTTCAAAGGTTCATAATTTTGGACGTTTTTTCAGTAAATCTGTGGACTACGTTTTTGTAGGATTTCTTATTGATGGAAGAACTACTACAAAAACTGATAACTAGTGTAGGTACAGCTTCCAAATTTTTCTCTTTTTCATAGTAATGAAGATAGTAATACTATACACTTCAGTATAAACAATTGTTGTTAAATCGATCTAAATAACGAACCGTGGAATGGTTAGAATCAATAACTAGAATTAACCTATGTAGGTCAGTTCCAATTACCGATTTCAGTATTTGTTGGACCCTCCTTTTTGTCAAATATCATTACTTGTGTACATTTAACAGTTAGTGGTGTACATTTAACAGTTAGTGTTGAAAGTTAACGCTGATGCGCGATGCGCTGTACTGCATTGGCTCTCTGTGCTCTTCTTACTCCCATAAATTACGATAATCATTTTTTTCAGACATGTATATTCCTCCTTTTTTAATCTCTTTTATTTTAGATACGTTTAATTCTTGTCGTTACAATTTGTGGCCACTTAATTAATAACGTGAAATGTGTAATTTTACCGTACGCTACATTCATTTGTTTATGAATTAGGATCAGCCACTTTCAGAGATTGCGTCTATGTAGCTTCTGTGTCTTAGGTATGACGTCATTGCTCAAAGTTGGTGTGTGAAATCGCACACTAGAATTGACCCTTATCTTGAATACACATCGTATGGAATGGTGGGAATGCAGCTGCTTATGATAAGCAGTTACATATAACGTTTCCTGTGGTGCGAGAATACTGTTATACATTTTTTTTCCCTTTACATCATCGATTTTGGAACTGCTATTCCCATCTTCACAGCCACCTGCCCTATCCATCGAATTGATGTTAAATATTGTTTCTCTGAATACTATTTTTCTGGATCACAACTAGCTGTCAATCGAATTAGAAGTGCCCTAGATCTACGCACACAACACCATAAAAAATGGCCCAGCAGTGAGGTGTCATAGTGTGTGGTCTACATCTACATCTACATACATACTCCGCAATCCACCATACGGTGTGTGGCGGAGGGTACCTCGTACCACAACTGGCATTTTCTCTCCCTGTTCCACTCCCAAACAGAATGAGGGAAAAATGACTGCCTATCTGCCTCTGTACGAGCCCTAACCTCTCTTATCTTATCTTTGTGGTCTTTCCGCGAAATGTAAGTTGGCGGCAGTAAAATTGCACTGCAGTCAGCCTCAAATGCTGGTTCTCTAAATTTCCTCAGTAGCGATTCGCGAAAAGAACGCCTCCTTTCCTCTAGAGACTCCCACCCGAGTTCCTGAAGCATTTCCGTAACACTCGCGTGATGATCAAACCTACCAGTAACAAATCTAGCAGCCCGCCTCTGAATTGCTTCTATGTCCTCCTTCAATCCGACCTGATAGGGATCCCAAACGCTCGAACAGTACTCAAGAATAGGTCGAATTAGTGTCCTATAAGCGGTCTCCCCTACAGATGAACCACATCTTCCCAAAATTCTACCAATGAACCGAAGACGACTATCCGCCCCCCCTACAACTGCCATTACATGCTTGTCCCACCTCATATCGCTCTGAAGTGTTACGCCCAAATATTTAATCGACGTGACTGTGTCAAGTGCTACACTACTAACGGAGTATTCAAACATTACAGGATTCTTTTTCCTATTCATCTGCATTAAGTTACATTTATCTATATTTAGAGTTAGCTGCCATTCTTTACAGCAATCACAAATCCTCTCCAAGTCATCTTGTATCCTACAGTCACTCAACGACGACACCTTCCCATACACCACAGCATCATCAGCAAACAGCCGCACATTGCTATCCACCCTACCCAAAAGATCATTTATGTAGATATCGGACCTACCACACTTCCCTGGGGCACCCCAGATGATACCCTCACCTCCGATGAACACCCACCATCGAGGGCAACGTAGTGGGTTCCATTACTTAAGAAATCAGATTAAAGTGTTTAAGTGTTAGGACAACTTCTCTCTGAAGGTATTTGCCTCGAGGATAGCCATGTATGGAAGTGAAACGTGGACGAGAAACAGCTCAGAGCACAAGAGAATAGAAGCCCTTGAAATGCGGTACAACAGATGAATGCTGAAGATTAGATAGGTAGATCACGTAACCAATAAGGATGCTCTGAACATAACCGGGCAGAAAAGAAATTCGTGACGCAACGTGACCAGAGAAGGGATCGGTTGACAGACACATTGTGAGACACCAAAGGGTCACCAATCAAATGCTGAAGGGATGTGTGGGGGCTAAAAATAATAGAGGGAGACCAAGAAACGAACACAGTAAGGAGACTCAGAAGGTTATAGCCTGCAGCAACCATTCGGAGAGGAAGAGGATTGCACAGGACTGCAGAGAACTGCATCAAGGGAGCATTTGGACTGAAGACCACAACAGCAACATTGATATAATTCTATTTTCCTTGCAGAATCCACTTATAACGCTGAAAGAATGAGTAACAATTCTGTCACTATTGAAATATGCTGTACTGGCGCGACCAAATAAATACGCGTATTTTCATATTTAAATGTCAGTTAACTGTAGGATTTTTTCTTTGCGACTTGTTCTCCATCAACAGGCACATTTCAATTGGCGACCGTGACATGGGGCTTGCATATTTACCTTTCGGTTGACAGCCAGCTGTGATTGCGAAAGAATAATGCCTAACATTGATTAGTTGTGTATTTAAGGTGTACCTGAAGATGTGACTATCAGTTCCGAAAAGGATATGAGTTTTAGAGCCATCCCTGAGGCCAGAGGCTATTTTATTTATTATTGCTAACTTAGGCAACTTTTCGAAACGTGTAGCGTCTATTGTTGCTTGTTAGCAAGGACTGGATAACAGAACTTTGGAGAAAGTCTGTTCAACAACTATCAGTTTACAGTAACACACTTGAAAAACGAGGCAACAGCTGAGTAAAAACAAAAGATTTATTTTGTTTATAATTGTTCCAAAGAATGTTAATGAAACATCAAACTGAACAAACAATAACTTGAACGCAACACAAACAAAGAAAATGGAACAAATAATAGTTTGAACAAAACAGAAACGAAGAAAGTGAACAAAAAGTAATAATAGGAACGAATGAAAACAAGAACAAACGAAAACTGGAAAAACAAATGAATTGATTCTTCAGTGATTGGGAGCAGCATCTGAAGCAAGGCTGCTTGGATCCTTGGCTGCACCCTCCTCCAAATCTCGATGCTTGTCAGCAGGGTCCACCTAGGCAAAAAAACACGATTCTCATAGTGGCGTCAAAACACTCATAACCAGTATCTTAATAATAACAGTAAATTATATCAAGAAGCCGTGATGAACAAAGACTTACTAGGGGCCACCATGCTCATTATTTCTTGTGTGATGCACTAAAGAAAGTTAAGACTGAGCAATATTCACAACAGGTAATAGCTAATAAATAAAACACTTATACATGGCCTCTCAAGATCGTTACAAACTATAAACATCAAATCTTTTGGTTTCGAGATAGAGTGAATGCAGTGACAGGCTGCCCTGAGAGGCAGCTAATTGGCACAAAACAGTGGACAAAAAGTATGATAATACGTCCAAGTGCGGATCAAAATCGCTCACTCGTGTTCACGAGAAGAATGCCAGGACTGAGAGTCCAACTGCGAATCAGTAATATACAGATACATTGGACCAACCAGGTCAGGTACTTGGGTGTCTCACTAGACAATGAATTCACATTCAAGTCACACATACAAACGAAGAAAGAGAAGATGATCGGACTAATTCGTGCCCTACATACATCACTAGGAAGCGGAAACGTGAACGTCAATAAGACATTATAACACACTCATGACTAAGGCCATGAAGTACGGAAGTATTTGTGGCACAGTATGACAGACCAAATTAAAAATATCTTAAAGATGCTTGAGACTCATTCCAAAAGAACCCTGTTCGACTAGAACCAGTGACATGCATAGTGAGCTTAACATAGTCATGAGTTGACTGAACAAAGTAGCAGGAAACTGTTCTAAGACGATGAAAATTTTAGATCAGTCACTACATTTGAAATATACACGAACAGTCCAGAACAAAGGAAGGCACTAGGCAAGAGTTCCACAAGCAATTAATGAAGCTTTCAAGGTATAGCAATAAAACATAGCCAGACCAGAGCAGCGCAATAGTGCTGGAGGCCAACGTCCTAATAAAGTCCGACAAGCGCTAAAATGATACTAAGAAGGCAGCACATCTCATATGTATTTAAAAAAACGAAAGAAAAGTATACGGTTAAAAAAAGTAGTCTCCTGTTATCGCATACAGTACAATGTGACACCGCTGAAGATCATCCTATTGGCTATGAAGCTGTAACTAGCGAAACACTGAAATAATTTCTGCTTCGTTATTGGTTAAGTTGCCCTTTCAATGTAATTCCTTCTTCGTAGGTCTGTCTGATGTGGGTGTGGTTAGTATTACAGAATTCTCTTTTCTGAAGTTGATGATGTTAATCTAGAAGGGATAGCTAAACTCCTGCCAAGCAGTCTTCTAACTGGGAATTACGCAGCTCGTTGGTGTACTGCTACTCGATGAAGAGCTACGTGTGAGTTATAGACATTATGTGATTTCAGCTCTTATGAGTGATCCAAAATTTCCCATTCCCTCCGTGCACAGCTACTCATTCAGCATTCTGCACAAAGTGACTTCATCCAATTCAGGACACCCAACATAGTGTAAAACAAATATGGAAATTTGTGATTTTATGCTAAGTATCAGGGCAAGAGGGATTCTTATGCAATTAAATTATGGACGTAGCAGCCAAGAAAGACCACACACTGCCTGCGTCTACACATCGTAGCGTGCCACAGTATGCCGCTGCCTCACTGTGAGCCGCAGAGTCCCATATCACTGGGAGGAGGACTAGCTGGGTATGGCTGTATGGCTGATGAAGCTCACTGCCTGGCTGAAATGAGGCTCATTCCCGCCAGCGAGGCAAGATAAAGTCATCAGTTGCGTCCTGATTAGGCACTGGCCCCTGATACATGTATTCCTGCTCGAGTGAGTTAACTTGGTTGGCGGGTGTGTTTTGCCGTATGAATACTTTCAATACTTTCAAAAGCTGAAAGCAAGGGAAATTTCTCAGTAGACGATCTAATTATGAGTAAGAAAATACGAATGCGGCAGTAAAACTTAGTGAACGTCATCCAGATCATCACGAATCCCACACCTACAATTTGTTAGTACAATAGACTACTAGCTCTGTAGATCATTAAGAGACGGAAATAACGAAGGTTGAGTTAAAGAAATTATCCATTGCATCAAAAGAGGCTACAATGTAATTTTGGTGAAAGGCAGAAATTCGACTGTAGGAAAAGCATGAGAAGGAAAAAAAGTACGGCAAAATGAACTATTATTGAAGAGGAAGGCCCCTGGTTAAAGTTTGCACAGAAGTCAATTGAATTTGGGTAGAAAAACGTTGAATGAGAATGTATATCTTCCAGAGACCTGGAGATATTAGACTGCTTCAGATAGGATGTGTGTGATAACACATATGATTAGGAACCACATTTTAACTGCATATACAAGTGGAAGAATTAGCAGAAAGGTAAGAAATGAAGGAAATCGGAACTAAATAAGTTAAAAATTCTTCAGTGTCATTTATTTCAAAGGGAAGTTGAGGCATCCACCACCTGGAAAGGAGGAAGTATTGCAAAATAAGGTGAATGGCTGGTTTTGAGAGATGAAATACTGAGAGAAGCGTAGGATCAAATGGAGACAAAACAGCTGACGGATGCTGAAGTACAGATGATGTAAAATTGAGAAAACCAGTAGCAAAAATTTGTTAACAAAAAATATAAATTTTGATGTCAGGTGGTCTTTTCTGAAGGTATTTTTCCGTAGTAGAGCGTTATAGATGAATGAAACGCTGACGGTAAACATTTCAGGGCTGAAAATAATAGATTGATTTGAAATGAGGTATTCATGAGAGTGCTGAAGATTAAATGGACGGAGCGCGTGGCTTACATGGGCGAACTCAAACGAACTAGACAAATAGTGAAAAAAGGGTGGGATCTATTGATAGGATGTTTTATGAAGCTTCAGGGGTCATCAGAGAGACAAAAACGGAATTTGTTAGTGTGAACATAGAGAGACGGGGAGGGGATGTAAAATTGTGCAGGCAGATTTAATCTTCAGCACAATAAGTGGATTCAAATGAATATTGCTTGTCATAGTTATGAAGAAACGAAGATGTTCTCACAGGTGAGGGTAGTGTGTCGAACTGCATGAGGACATCATTCAGGCAGGAGACCATAAGAGCAACGACTGTTCCACGGATTGATTTTCTAATAGTTCCCTGATATTCATAACAAAACAGTGGATGAGGCTAAATAGACACACCCTTACACTAAAGAAATTCTGTCCCCTACATTCTGCTCGCAGTGGCGACTGAACGTGAGTAATATTGGCGCCGTTCTTACAACTCCCCGAACAGTAGGTTGATTAATACTTTAACATTCAACACACTGTGATTATACCATTATTCTTTAAATTCACTGTTTTCACATCATACTGTCACATCACATGGTAACACGATACGTTACTTATCTCCTTTTCTGTAACATTCAGTGAATTATTACTCTGTCACAGAGGTCAAATCTGAGAGAAGATAAACAGAAGTTGCACGGAAGATTATAACCAAACGTCTTAGTATCATGATTGGTTACAGAAATATCAATGAACTTTCCGTCTGCCATCCGACTCACACTCACATATAACTTTGGATGGAACAAAAATCCTTGTTGGTAAGAGAACTACACTGATGTTGTTAAGTCTGTCGGTTTCTGCCATCTGTGTTAAACTGCACGTCGCAATCTCGTCGATATCAATAGTTGGGTGAGCTGTACTAGTTTGACTCCATTACCCGTAACATTGTGCTTCATAGCATGTTTATTCGTGGTATCCATGGTGACACTTAATTCTAGATCCTTGTTACATACCCCATTATACGAGCATACGCTACTCTGGGATACAATTCTCCTAAAGGGTTTCATTATGTCGCTTATACACGTGAATGCATCGAAATATTTTCTTTGACAGAGATATGTCTTCGGAGTAATACTCCTGTTTACTGCGTAATTGAGCAGACGAACGTGTGCCACTGAGGTCTCGGTTTACATTACTGTGAAGTAGGCTCCTAATTACCCCTCTTATTGCAAGCAAATGGCTAATGATGCAATATCACTGAAGCAAGAGGTACTTAAGGTCTCTCGCCCCTTGTGGAATAGTTTAGCTGTGGTGCAGTCGGCTTCTTCGTCGAAGTCTTACATTTCTATAAGAGAGAAGCCAGACACAGATGGTATTCCACAGAAAATTGCAACGAGGCGAAGGAGTGATTTGGCTAAGACGACGTACTTGTCATCTGTATGTGTCCTTTTAAATTTGCATCGGCCGTACGGATTTAGATTTTACACGTTTCCATAAATTACATAACTCATTTATCGTCGTAGTTGCGTTGAAGATGAGTCAGTTTATATGAGTACATCCCATTTCGCAACTAGTAATCACACTACACAGATAACATCTTCGTTTACAATCTAAAAGTTAACTGCTTGCCTTACACCACTGGTTCAAACCTGCCATATAGATGAACAGATGTGACTCTGGCCAGCAGTAGCATTTTGTCGATTGTGACTCGCAAGGTCTATAATCTATAACTAGCACTACTAAAGTTGCTGCATGGTGCTGTGTTGCTTAAATACAATGAAGTGCCAAAGAAAGTTATACACCTGCCTAATATCGTGTGGGGCCCTGCGAGCATTCAAAAGTGCCGCAAAAGGACGTGGCATGCTGTGGAATAATGTCTGAAGTAGTGCAGGAGTGCACTGATCCATGAATCCTGCAGTGCTGTCCGTAAATCCATAAAAGTATGATGGGCGGGAGATCTCTTGTGAACAGCACTTTGTAAGGCATCCCAGATATGCCCAAGAATCTTTATGTCTGAGGAGTCTAGTGGCTAGCGGGAGTGTTTAAACTCAGAAGTCTGTTCCAGCAGCCACTCTGTAGCAATTCTGGAAGTGTGGGGTATCGCATTGTCCTGTTTGAATTAACCAAGACCATGCGAAATGGTCATGAATGGACGCAGGTGATGAGACAGGATGCTTACGTATGTTCACCCGTCAGAGTCGTATATAGACGTACCAGGGGATCCATATCACTCCAACTACACACAAATCGCACTGTAGGAGAGCCTCCACCAGCTTGAACAGTCTCCTGCTGACATCCAGGGTTCATTGATTCTTGAGGTTGTCTCCATAACCGTACATGTCCATTCGCTTTCACTGAAGACAATTTTACTCTAGTCTGTGAGATTCCAATCCGAAAAGTTATCTGGGTACGCCCCAGACAGCGGTGAGATACCAACCTGAATGTTGCAATATGTGCGGCCCGACAACCGGAAATAATGCTGTGTGTAACATTTTCTTTTATAGCAAGACTCCTTTGGTCGTCATCCGTTTCACCCTTACACCACTGTGATACGTCGAAATTATTATACACCCTGTTTTATTGGCCTTCGTAGGAAGACATCCTCGGTTTAGATTTCACCAAGTTAGTGTTCTTCCGCACAGGGCGAGAGCTTCTTCTAATAGTCTTCGTATTTGCCAAACCTAACTTCTACCAGCGAAGTCATCGGATTTCTATCCAATTGAGAACGTCCGGAGTATGATGGCCATGGACGTCAAACCAGCTCACAAATTATCAAGCCCCAACGCACCAACTGGAAACGATATCCTTCAGGAGGACATCCGACAAGCATGTCAGTCAATCCCAAGGCCAATAATCGTTTGCAAATAGTCCAGAGGCATACCAACGCATTATTGACTTGCTCAATTTTTTAGGGTCTTCCTCTTCAATGAATCACCCAATTGTAGGAAATTGTGATCATTTTACTACCTGCTCATGTACATCACATATACCGATTTCTGTCCCATTCGTATAGTTCCTTTGTGGTGCGTTGTTTTTGTCTTACAGCGTATAACTGGTTTCTAATATAGTGAATCCCTAGTTTAGTCCTTCTTGAAAACAAGACAGTCGTTTACTTTTTGCAGTCATGGAAGATGTCCAGATTGTGAGAGGTATGTGAAAATTAAAGTTTGGCACATCGGCAGGTTCAGCTATAGAGACAGTTCTGAGATGTTGCTGCCTTTTCTCCGCTCCAAACTGAGTGTCCGTTTATTCCTGCTACTTCTTCATTACACTAATAACAATAACCTACCTGAGTGGGATCCTCCTGCTGATGATGAACGAATTCGATCTCTGGTTTCTTGGCAGTAATCTCAGTTTCCCCCGTCAGTTCAGAAGCGTCGTCCTGAATCGGTGGAGTTTCCTCCGGCACAACCGTCACAGTGAAGCGCCCAGTGACACGGACCTGTGGGTGGTTTCATTTTACCATCACTGACTCAGCTACAAAGACATGTGTCTGACACATAAAGAATCTTACACAATGACATCATTTTCTTAAATAGATTATGTATTAAGTATGCATTCCTATGTGTAGCTTATAATAAAAGTGAAGAAGCGTGCTACAGATGTCTGTCAAAAAGTGAGGTATCACACATTGTACAGAACTGAGAGGTCCATAAATATAAAGGCGTGGGAACGTTTTATGAGGCAAACTCATCAGAATTATATGTAGGTTGACATGTCTACTGGTGAGGCAGCGAGAAATAGTTAATCGGGTACTTCAAAGTAACCATTTTTAAGATATGCAGGAGTAGGAATATAAGAAACAGGTACACGCAGCGATACATAATGATTATACTATTCAGAAAAATGATACCAGCTAAGAGAGTGATGATCTAAAAATATGAGGCATCGTCTGTCATCTGTTTCGTATGCAATGTTTGTGGTGGTTTTTCGTTTACAGTATACAATAATGCACATACAGACGTACACCAAATACATAGTAAAGTACACAGTCAACGGTAAACAAGGGAATTTTCTCAAGAAAATGTTGATTTCATTATTTATTACTACTCTGAAGCATGTGATAAACTTACATAATATGTAAAACAATGGTTATATTGTTTGGAGTTAGTAATAGTATATTTATCAGTTATCCAGATAATTAATTACTCTTTTAAATAAAAGTGTTTAATCACATATAAGAGGTTCATATGCCTTTCACTCCATTGTGTCATGGAACCCGAACTTGAATGATTGCTATGCAGTTTTTAATGGTGTACTTTGTATTCACTCCTAAAACGTTACATCCGCTTGACCCTGCATATATTGTTACTCTTCTTAATTGATAATTTCTAATAAGGCTGACATCTTACGCTTTATCTCATTGAAATAGAATTACTTCGAAATGCATTATGGGTATTCACCTTGTGGAGTACTTTATTTCACATCAACTGTTCTCTTTTAATAAATCTTTTCTGTTTACATTTATATTACGCTTTAAAACTCAACCAGTGTTAATCTAGCGACATCGCTGCGTTATCACCTGGAACAATTTGTGTACATTTGTACGTGCCACCCTCTTCAGTCAAATCGTTGGCTGATAAGTATGAGGAGCGCTTTTAGCCTTACCCCATCTGTTCCAGATCGCCTCATTCCGTAAAGTGTTGACTTCCCTAGGATATCAGATAGCCAATGTATCCTCATCACCCGCACAGTTATTAATCTCAAAAGGTATTATCTGACGTCTCTCTAGCAGCGCAACTATTGCAAGGCACAACAGTATGTGGAAAGTGCCTGCTATGTCAGCCGCCATGAAAGAAGCGTGTCTCACTGGGACGTAACGCACCATCGTTGACGTGGTCATTATAAAAATCGTTCTAGATATGGGAATGGATTATGAGTGAAACAGCATGTGTTCTTTCCTACTGGATGCATCCTGTCCATAGCTTAACAGAACATGCGAAATCCGTAATGCTGATCACACAACTTTCCGTCTCCTGCTAAATTATTCATTTACACTGGTTTCGTCCTTGAAATGGACACTTGTCACACATAATACTCTTCTGCGGCTAAGAAGCGCAATGTACTAGCAGAGACTACCATGTATGTCCTGTTTCGCAGATAGTTTTCTTCGGATTACGTGGTTACAAAGATCGTTATAGAGTTTGCCCCTGGGACGTTGCTCAGGCTGTGACAGAAGGTAAGCCACAACAATGTTACATCCACACTTCAAACATTATAACATCGAAGGCAGACTATTATTCTCAGAAGAAAACAAAATATATGCCGTATTTCTTGTTATAACTTGTTATTCAATAATAATATCGTAATACAACAGTAATCATCTTTAACTTCGATATAAACAATGATGAATACCGGTATGGACGTACAGACTGGATGGCATATGGTTCAGTTCTGCTAGTAAGTCTGTCAGAAGCTGTACAGAGATGACTACGTTGCCCTTCATTCGCTCTTTCTTTATGGCTTTTGCCATTGATTCCACTTGACCTTTGCCAACTGTACATATGCTCTTACAATTTCTTATACTCTTGCAGTCTACTCACCCACGTACTCTGCATCAATTATGTAATTACAGGATCACGTCAATTTCAACATTAGAACAATTGTTCTCAGTATCACAATAGGGCCAAACAGTCCTCACCAATGTATAACTGAAGCACTTTGTGTGTGAGATATTTTCGAAGGTAGATGAAGAGATCCCGTGCAGTGTCTTTGTGACTGTCATAGAACAGTGTCTTTGTGACTGTCATAGAACATTTCATAAGTTCATTTCGAAACTTACTGAATTTTCACGAGAAATCGAACTATCATAGCCGTTATCAAACATACTGAATTGGTGTAATAGTGATTCCGTTTCTATCGTCTGTGTTAAGTGGCACATTAACCTTCTTGTCGGCAACAATCGTTGTTGTGTTGTCTTCATTTCTGTGCGCTTTACCTGTCCCTTACTCCCACATAACATGTTAATTTATGGTATTTACACTCATTTGTTTCCCGCTCTTGGCTTCATATCCCATGACATATCCGATGCAAGGGAGTAGTTCAACTGACATAAACTGGTTCAAATTTCTCTGAGCACTGCGAGACTTAATAGCTGAGGTTATCAGTCGTCTAGGACTTAGAAGTAGATAAACCTAATTAGCTTAAGGACATCACACGCATCTATGCCATGGGCAGGATTCGAACCTATAGCGCCTAGAGCCGCTCGGCCACACCGGCCGGCTAGTTCAACAAACAGATCTGCCGAATGTCGCTTACACAATTATAGAAGTGTATCACACTTTTCGCTGTAATACTTACAGGTCTTCTCAGTAATATCTCTGTTTAGTTGGTGTTGGCGAGACGAGTCTCTGCATCTGCGGTCGACTTTTACAGTACAGTGAGGTGGGTAGCCGATGTCATCTGTTCTTTCCATAAAATGGAATAGGACGCAATCCACTGATAACAACAGATCAAGTTAAGCTTAGTTGCAAGCCACATTAAGTCCAAATTTGGTGCAGTTGTATGTTTGAGTAAAGTATTACATCTTTCTGAAAGACACAAGGTATACAAAGATGTATTTCCGCAACAAACTGCAACTTGATGAGTTGGTTCAGACAAAGGACTGGCAATCAGTATGCACTCTGTTAATTTAGCTTTTGCCAGCCGTATTTAAGTTTTCCAGGTTTCCATATATGGCTTAACACTGTTCTCATCATAGACGCGTTAACACTGAGACAACCGATGTCAGACGAAATTCGAAATCTCACAACGTGTATAATGCCTTCACCACATACTGTACGTCAGCTACTAATTTTACACGTTTACCTCGAGCTTACGACACCGATGGACAAAAGAAGAGCATTAGCGTTCGGTCAATTGTGAATCACCACGACTGTGGTCCATAATCTTTGCATCTCAAGTCCTGTTAGGCTGACATATGTCGCGCTAGGGATATTCCGAACTCATGGCAGTTTTACAAGTCAAGCTTACTGTATCTCTGTATTATTGCGTTCGAGCTTAAGTTTACTCTAACGTCTTATAATCAATGGCCTTCAGTACCACTGGGTTGTAATAAAGTGATTCCCTAGTATAGTCGTTCATGTAAATATGACGGTCGACTCCATTTTATAGTATGAAGCCATATCTGGAGCAAAAGAGAATTAAAAAAAAACTCGCAGAGAGGGTGATTCTGCCATTCATGCGGTGGAGGTGTAATTGGCTTTTCTCCGCTGCCACACTGTCAGGCCGTTTCTTCATGCTAGCTATTCATGGTAGTAATGATACCGACTTACCTCAGTACGGCCCTCCTGTGGGGCATTCTGCAATTCAGTCTTTGGTTCCATCGCGAAAATTTCAGGTTCTGCACACATTCCGCAAGTGTGGTCCTCAGAACGTGCAATATCTCCAGCTCCCTCTTCCTCGCCGAAGTCCCAGCTAAACTCGACCTGTGGGGGGTTTGAGATTATCGTCACTGTCTCGGCTGGAATGGCTTATATCTAAAGGACAGTTATCTTTAGACACCTGACTCAGCACTCTTAAATGGATTACATATTAAGTAAACAAGCCATAACCATAGGATGCAGTGAACTAGAAATACAGTTCTTTTAGTGTGTGTTGAAATTATAAAGATATGTTCAGGTTAGAATAGAAAAAGCAGAGCATTGCTCATACTGTGCGTTGACCAATGTTCACCAATTACTGTATACGAGAGTCACGTCTTCGTTGTTCTTCGTCTTCCTTGTTGTTCAAGTTTATGCCTAATCTTTCCTTCCCACAGTTTTATCCTTGTGTGCGACCTTGGACTTAACTTTGGTTTTTGTAAAGAGTTGAGGGTAGTGTTATTGATCTGTAATAGAATGAATCCCTCACATTATTCTTCATGTAAATGTGAGTGTCAATTGGAGTCTCTCATGTATTGAATGAAACTACGGAGCTTAAGCGGTTCTCAGTAATATTATCTGACAGTGTAGCTGAATCCGCAGTGCATCTGAGATACAAACTGCTCATTTTTCATGACAGTAATGATATTGACTCACATGAAGGTGCTCCTCGTGTTTCTTCTGTCGTCTCTTCCTGCGGTTGCGAGCTTGTGCAGGCAGCTGGCAGTCGTGTGCATCAAACGGTGGAATTTCTTCTGCCACGTTTTGCACCTTGAAGCGCCCAAACACACGAACCTGTGGAAGTTTCGTTTTTATCATCATTAATTCAGGGAAGACGTCATGGACCTTGCGTACCTAAAGGTTTACGTATGTGACCTTTGATAATTAAACAGATTATAAATTATATATGCAGCCGATAAATGTAGCTTTTAAAGAATTTGAACACAGTGCTATCCATGTGTGCTAAAATTTAACTTATCGAATTATGCAGAGAAGTGATAGGTACAAGTGTGAAAAGGCAAGAAAAAATGTTTATGGAGTGCACTTAGTGGAAATAGATGTAGTTTGGTACGACCCTTGCTAAGGCATCCAGGAACAGTTAACCAGGCACTTGAAAGGTGAAACTGAGAAAATATGCAAATCTCGGAATAGAAGAGTCAGCTTATTGCCGACGTAGCGTGACAAGATTAAACCCTTGCGAACAATGATAACAGTCAGGAAACTTGTGATCTAAAAACGCAATTAATTGCGTATGGTATTGGCAGTGAGAGAGTTTACTAACGGAAAAGTAAGTTTATTTTCATAACTCTCCCTGTTTCCACAGTAATGTCTCTTAGATTATTCTCCCCATCATCACGTGTATTCACGTTTTTGATGGCGACCTGTCAGCATTGAATTCCGATTCTGAAAAACTACAGGGGGACTCTACGGCTGCATTGTCATCTTTAGTTTAAGAGTCTCCGCTCTATAAGGCCCTCTCTAACACCTCTCCGTGTGGTCTGCAGCCGTTATTTATTTTCTTATCAACTATTATCAACTATTTTTCAAATTTCTAAACCTTCACCTGCATGGCCTTTCGGTAAGCGTCACAGACTTCGGAACTGTAATCTACGTTACATCACACTGGTAACGTGAGAATTTTTATACGATGTATTCGTACTACTTATTCAGGTTACTGCATACAAATTTCGATTTCGTATTTTTATTTTAACGATGGCACGCATTTATACAAGTGTTCGGAAGTGCTTAGTTTTATGCACAGGTATTCAAACTAACACTCCCTACGGACGTAACTTGTGTGCTGGACGTTGAGGTATCGCGTCGAAAACCCTTGGGAGAACTCGAAGGACTTAATTAACTGTTAACGTTCGTTTTTCATTTGGTGAAGCTCGAGCTCCGAAGAACGGTATTACGTGTCAAGCGGGTGTACATTCCGAACCCCGAGCAATTTTGCAGGGGAAGCTTCGTGCCCGAGTACTATTATTGCGTGTCACCTTACATCTTAGAATCTTGTAAAACAATGCACGAAAGTCATACTGGATTATAATCAGATGTATTTCTCATCTAGTCCTTCATCTACAAATGAAATTTATCCAATAGAGTCATTGATTCTGCAAAGGATACAATTTGAACTTTATCTGGTAGGACTGATACTGACTTACCTCTGTAATACCGTCCTTCAGCGTACCGTCCACACTCTTCTCTCCATCCTTGATGGGACTGGAGGATTCTGGGATCCATTGGCAGGGAAATATTTCGAAGACAGACGGAACTTCCATCACCCTCCTATTTCTCAAGCGGGCATATACCTGAAAGTGTGGGTGGTTTATTTTTAATATTACGACTCATACGGGATGTTATATTTCTAATAAATGCGAATATTCTAGACACTTGTCTTACCAGGCTGGAACAGATTTTTATAAAGTAAGCAATCCTTAGCGGTGACGTTTAGAGTGCGACGTGTGGTGCTACGTAAGGCGGTTATAAGTTAAGAAAAATAAGACATCAAATGAGTTGGACAACTGACAGCAACAAAATGGAAAAGCGAGGTAAGATCTTTATGGAAAGCGCTAAACAGAATGATAGGCACGTTAATGTCGCTACTGCTACGGAATCCTGTAATAATTAAACAGACAATTGAAAGGAAGGAATTGTACGTATACAAAAAGTTCAAGATGTGTGAAGCTAAATAGCATAGATATATACACGAAACACCTAGTGATAGACAGGGTGTTACAAAAAGGTACGGCCAAACTTTCAGGAAACATTCCTCACACACAAAGAAACAATATATGTAATGTGGACATGTGTCCGGAAACGCTTATTTTCCATGTTAGAGCTCATTTTATTACTTCTCTTCAAATCACATTAATCATGGAATGGAAACACACATTAACAGAACGTACCAGCGTGACTTCAAACACTTTGTTGCAGGAAATGTTCAAAGTGTCCTCCGTTAGCGAGAATACATGCATCCACCCTCCGGCGCATGGAATCCCTGATGCGCTGATGCAGCGCTGGAGAATGGCGTATTGTATCACAGCCGTCCACAATGCGAGCACGAAGAGTCTCTACATTTGGTACTGGGGTTGCGCAGACAAGAGCTTTCAAATGCCCCCATAAATGAAAGTCAAGGGAATTGAGGTCAGGAGAGCGTGAAAGCCATGGAATTAGTCCGCCTCTACCAATCCATCGGTCACCGAATCTGTTGTCGAGAAGCGTACGAACACTTCGACTGAAATGTGCAGGAGCTCCATCGTGCATGAATCACATGTTGTGTCGTACTTGTAAAGGCACATGTTCTAGCAGCACAGGTAGAGTATCCCGTATGAAATCATGATAACATGCTCCATTGAGTGTAGGTGGAAGAACATGGGTCCCAATCAAGACATCACCAACAATGCCTGCCCAAACGTTCACAGAAAATCTGTGTTGATGACGTGATTGCACAACTGCGTGCGGATTCTCGTCAGCCCACACATCTTGATTGTAAATATTTACAATTTGATCACGTTGGAATGAAGCCTCATCAGTAAAGAGAACATTTGCACTGAAATGAGGATTGACACATTGTTGGATGTACCATTCGGAGAAGTGTACCCGTGGAGGCCAATCAGCTGCTGATAGTGCCTGCACAAGCTGTACATGGTACGGAAACAACTGGTTCTCCCGTAGCACTCTCCATACAGTGACGTGGTCAACGTTACCTTGTACAGCAGCAACTTCTCTGGCGCTGACATTAGGGTAATCGTCAACTGCACGAAGAATTGCCTCGTCCATCACAGGTGTCCTTGCCGTACTAGGTCTTGCCCAGTTGCGAGTCATAGGCTGGAATGTTCCGTGCTCCCTAAGACGCCGATCAATTCCTTCGAACGTCTTCCTGTCGGAACACCTTCGTTCTGGAAATCTGATGTGCTTGATGTTAGTAGTGTAGACCAATGAGTCGCATGTCAATACAAGCACCTTCCTTCAATTAGACCAACTGGCGGTGAATCGAGGAAGTACAGTACATACCGACGAAACTAAAATGAGCTCTAACATGGAAATTAAGCATTCCCGAACACATATCCACATATCATCTTTGCTCTATTTGTGTGTGAGGAATGTTTCCTGAAAGTTTGGCCGTACCTTTTTGTAACACCCTGTATGAAGGACAGAATTTGTTAGACTGAGAATCGAATACGGGACCTTTGCCGTTCTTGGAATGCGGAACTTAGCAGATGAGTTATTGGTGGACGTACAGATGTGAGGACGGGTCGTGGGTCGTGTTTTGTTAGTTTTGTCGAGATAGCACGTGCCCACGGAATTCAAAGTTCCCGAGTTCGAGACACGTTGCTGCAGACAATTTTAATTTGCCACTAAATTTCGGATATGTAGCAATTATAAACATAAAAGCTTGTTAACAAAAATGTAGCTTTGTGGTGATAATACTACTCTAAATTCTCTGCGAATCAAATTGAATTAACATTACATCCTATGCAGTTGCTAACAACATACACGTCAGATGTTCTGAGGTTAATTGTTGCAAGAAAAATATGAAGCCACGTATAATACATTCAGACTCATCACACGCTTTTCTGTATTAGTATCTCTACGTTTGCAGTTGCTCCAAATTTATTAATTGTACCTTTCGTTTGCCAGTTAACGCCCGTAATATTAGACACATTTCTGTCTATGGACATTGTAATTTTTTTTTAGTTATTGTCCTGTTATATGCCGTATTCGTAGACTTGGTGCGTCCCTGCAAGATCTTGTAAGAGACACACTGACACTTGAAAGATAGTAAATCTTTATCAAACATGTACGAAAAACCAAACTTTACGGATAGATAGTGACGGAAAATAACATAAATACCAAGTTATAAATGGGCTAGAAGATCTGCTAATTGTTTCTGTATTTGTTTAAGCATATCATCAGAAAGGTATGAGGAACTTCAAAGGAAGGAAATCAGGAGTTAATGTAGAGGGAATTACTCCATTGTATCGCACTTAAAGATCATACTGTATCAAAGACAATTAGTTAAAACCGTATGTAAAACACACTTTAAAATTTATCAGCAATTGTAAGAAAGGCTGAAGATGAATAAATAGCCAAAAGCCAAATCTATCATTAAAAGCACGCCAGAAAAGTGGAGGTCGTCTGGCATCGTAGATGAGAGAGATTAATCAAACAGAGTTCGTGACATTAATAAAACTCCAAAATTATCAATAAATGAAAAGAACAACACAAAGTAGGGGAGAATTGTAACAGTGTCTGGTATAGCCTCTAGAAGATGACTGTAAGGAGCTTGTCATGTATTTGGTTACTTGTTCATTTCCATTTATTCCCGCAGCTTAATCTCGCTATTGGAACAAAGAAACTATTTGCCTGATCCTCGAATCGGTCGTGGAATGGCTAGAAACCATCAAGTAAGCATGATGGTTGGGGGGGGAGCTAGTGGGGTTTTACGCATAGAACTCATAAATAAGCCCACAGATCAATCCATGGGCATTCCCTCTCATTAGGACTATAATTTCCTTAAAGTTTGCTACATTCAGTTTGCTGCCATCATCCTGCCGGGATCTCGTATGCTATTGACGAATGAGATGAATCCGAAGGCTCATAAAGAACATGAAAGTTGCAAGCCACCCTAGACTGCAGAAAACTAAATGTTCACTAAACGCAGATCCTCATTAATGACGTCATGAAATGAATGATCTGTCCAATAAATCTGGTTAATTACATGATGTCAGAAATGGGAAAACACGTTACACTTCTCAGAGATGCGCTCTGGGAAGAATACTGATAACGTAAATAAGCCTAGACGTATTAGAATCTACTGTGACACTATTTTATGACCGCTTAGTTTCCGGCAGTGTGACTTGTCTGAGTCATGTGTACTAAGAGAAGTGAAGTATACAATATAAAGTATAAAGTTTTCCTAGAATAATTGACCGTCCGCCAATTGCTACTCCTAAATATTGTCAAAACGAACGGTGTTTAATCCGTCCAGACTGATGTTTTAACGATTTGACGCACATATCTGTAACAGTAACGTCCAAATGTAATTTTCGGATGCGTTCTGATGCACCTTGTTTCACTGTTTCTCAAAGACCACATGCCGCTGTCCCCAGCGTTTTAACTGATCGTAACATTGCGTATAGAACCTGCCTCCTAGTACTGCGAATTTAAGTGTATAGCCTTCTTCCCTCAGACCGTTAACATCTACATACATGTAATACAATATACAGACTCCGTATGAACACAGATTGTGTAAATGCTTGTTATAATTGCGTCAATGAGCTAAAATGACAATTTCAAAAATTTGTCTCTCCTGTGCATGAATCTCAATGTGCGAGCATAGAAAATATGGATAACATGCGATATAAGGAAACGCTAGTGGGTCTACGATTTTCATACACCTTGGAGTTGCTAAATGCTCACCTTGTCCATGTCCACTTTACGGTCATCATACACTTCTGTCAAATGCGCTTTCTTTGATTTGCCCCCAAAACGATGTGTCTTCTTCCTGCAGGGAAGACACAGACAGCATAAAATGCTGTATAGTACCTGCGAACACGAAAGAACGTTACAACACATGTGACTCAGAGTTTATACATTAAGTCAGCAAAATTACGCCACCTCAAACTTTTAATGCAGAGGAGTCAGAAGTTGGTAATTTTTGTTGAATTGACCCTTTCCTCAGTCTGTCGGAAAAAATAACCTACAACAGTAAAATATCACACGAAGACTGGTGGAAGCTCACGGTCTATGTCCCTCTTTCCTCTATTCAAGTTGAACAATGAGTCCTTCTTGTCATATCTTGAGGCAGGCACACCAGCGGTGTTCAGGGCTTTCACGACCAATGACAGACGCTATCAAGACACACAAAACATCTGAAGCATCATATTAACAACCGAGGTACCGTCCCCCACCAAACCACGGTTAAACATGTGAGATTTAAGAAATGCTATTCTAGGCATTGTTAATTATCGAGGTTTTCAGGATCATTCAGTGGAGTGTTCATTCGTCCATAGACAATAGAGTCTGCCAAGAGATTTCGTATCCTAATATAACCGCAACTTGTGTTTCCGAAACGTTGTTCGCGGTAGACCTGCGTATCGGAAAAATCTTAAGAAAATTTAGCTGTTCCACGAAAGAAGTGACATATAAGACGCTTGTTCGCCGATTTTTGAGTATTGTTCATCTACCTGGGATCCCTGTCAGGTAGAACTGATAGATTAGATAGAGAAGATCTAACGAAGAGCCGCACGTTTCATGACGAGATAGTTTAGCTGGCGAGATAGCGTTATGGAGATGCTAAACAAACCCCACTGGCAGAATTTACAAGAGAGTCGTTGTACATCAAGGAGAGATTTGCTATTGAAATTTCCGGACAGCACTTTTCAGGAGGAGTCGGACAAAGTATTACTTCCCCCCTAACACATCACGAATATTGAGAAATTATAGCCAATACAGAGGCTTCGCGACAATCATTCTTCCCAATGAGACAGGTTGGAGGGATCGGATAGTGGTACCGAAAGTACCTTCCGACACACACCGTTAGGTGGCTTGCGGAGTATGATGTAGACGTAGGGGTATATATGAACTGTAGAGCGTTCTTTTCTATCAGGTCGAGCAGACCAGAGTGGAAAGGCGGTGTCCCTGTCCTGCCGTGGAAAGAAGATACTTTTTCGGAAGCACAGATCACGCCTCTACTGTAAGACTGTAGATATCGGTAGCACATATACAATTACGTTTTGTATCATTCAGCCTGTTATCGGCACATTGATCCCTGTAAAGCAATATAAACGAAGCCGATTGAAATACTTGAATAAATCTCTCAACTGTTACATGTCAAGTTGGGGAATTGCGTTCCAGAGGAAAACTTACTATCTGAGCACAAAAAGACGAATACGCTCCTCTTTTAAGTGACTCTGACTGAAGTGTGATGTACCAGTTGCCTCATTATACTTTCCTCAGCACTTATAAATCTTTCCCAAATGTTTCGCTTGGGATCATAAAGGCAATCTTTTTAACATGCAACTCATCACTCATTGACAAAACATAATCTAACTGTAACTCGCTCACACCCACTAGTCCTTCGCTGTAGCCGCTCATACTCATTCACTCCCACTCACTCGTTATCACTGTCTGATGCAGCCCAGCTCGCTGACATTATCTCTTTGTGTTTCTCGGTCACTGTTTCTCAGTCACTGTCTCATGTCTCACAGCCACTTACTCCTTCGTTCTGCCCTACTACTACTGCTTACCCTCGCTGTAGTTGTTTACCACTTGCCACTTATTCCTACTACCTTATTCACACCTTCCCAGAACTCTTCTGATGACCATGAAGAAACCTTACCCGTTCTTTGCTACTTTATAAACTACATTATCTGCTCGCACCGTTTTACGCTTCTTTGTTCCACGTTAACAGCTCTGTGATATGGCGTAATACGGAATCCTCACACATGATTACGCAGACTTGAATAGCGCATATGCACTATAAGATCTCTTTATCTTGAGAAGATATCCTGCACCACTGTAAGACAGTTGCTAAAACTAACAGGCTGCAAAAAGTAGAACTGGATAATTTATTGTGAAACGATGAATACAATTAAGTTGCCCGCTGTTTGGAATACTAGAAGAAAACTTTTAAATATTAATTGGAACCCGGACAAGATGTTAGATGTTGGTGTTGACAACGAGGTTTTTCTTACGACTCTAGTGCCCCTATTCCACCACTAGTCATAGTATCTGACCATATCCTGTGATCACCGTTTCAGCTGAAACAGCTAAAGTGAATGCTAAGGCCCTCGACGGACTCTTTCCTAGGAGTGGATCATAATAACTATCCTACGCTGTGGAACATGCCAAATCGTGCGTTGACTACATTTCCACAAATTTTCAAAGGTATCTGTATTGGACTTTGCTTCTTCACTGAACAATACATGTAATGCTTGCAACTCTTCGATCTAAAGCAATGCCGGAAGTACAACGTCTTCTTGAGCCAGACGAACGCTTGAAAGTTTTATTAAGACCCATTTGATCCTGGTGTTGACTGATCGTCCAGTCATTCCAGCACTCAATCAACCCCAGGATCACATAACATAACCGACATTGCAGTTGGAGAAATCGCGCATGGCAGAGCACGCGCTTCGTTACACCGACAACATAGTAAAATTGGCCGACAGTGACTTTATGGCTGTAGAAAATAGCTATCACACCCGCCTGTTCAGAGAAGCTATAGTAATACACAGAGGCGAGACTAGGTTCAGCAAGAATGAACAAATCATCAAGGTAAACGGATCCTGGATTTCCGAGTTGCAGCGTATGACCTTTGCAGATAGCAAGAGGAGTAGCGCACCGCAAATGACCGCAGAGAAGCACTAGGTCGTTGGCGAACCAGTTACATATTGACTGCGGTCGCGAGCACGGCTCCAGTCCACCACCAGCAATGAAGGATGAAGCTACGACAATGTCAACCACTCGTAATGGCGAAACGTCAGAAAATCATCAGACAAACGTCGGCCGAAGAGTCCGAGGAAGAAGCCAGAAGGCAGCTTGTCAACAAGTGGCGATGAAAGCCTTATCAATTTTGAAGTGTGTATAGTTCATATTTTGACACTGTACTCTAATATAGTAACCCTAACACGATGCTCCTTTTTGGATACACATAATAAAAGAACACACCACTTAACGAACAAATCTGTTTGTTAACTGTTATGTTTTCCTATGTTGACGCAATATAGAATTTGTAATTTGTAATGTATGATATCAAACGTCGGACGACCGCTGCTGCCGATATTATTGTTCTCATATTCTTAATTCCAACGATGCCTGTCGTATTCTGATGTCTCTTCCCCACAAAAGCGGCTCCGTTCGGGCCTTTACGTTATGCTCGTCAGCAGATGCCAAGATTTCTATTTAATACTGCATGACGAATAGAGATCAGATTATTTCCCTTATGTTCTGGCAACAAACTGACAGTAAGAGGCGTAAAATAGTTTCCTATCAGTTTTTCGAACATCAACAAAGGAAAGTGTCACCCCTTCAAAAAATTATGGAGAACACGATAGTCGTGGTGCTAGAAACTGATCCAGCGCACGTATCCTACCACACTTCGTCAGGGTACTAGATGTGACTGATCTCTCTATCCCAAAAACGACATGGTTCTTCGTTACAGGTTGACGACTCTGTGACATACTGAAATACGAAATCCTCGCAAATTATTGCATAACGTCCACTAGCGCTTAAGGATACAGGGTAATTTTCCGGCTCAATATTATGTACAAATCAACACCTACTTCTTTCAGGCACTATATTTAATGCATATGTTTTACAGATGTTTTGTCAATATCAGATAATGCAGAACACTTTCTAAACAAAGTAAAAGTATTTTGAATATTTTTGAGACTGCTTTGGATTATTAAAAAGATTACAAAAAATTGATGCATTCTTTTTTCCAAAATGGTTCCTCATATTGAGGTACAATTTAAGCCAATGTTATAAATATGAAGGAGATCAAATTTTTACCAGATCCGCTTGACATGATGGCTGAGGTACTAGACCTATTTAACTCCACCTCTTATAGATATTACAACGATAAAAAATACCACATCTTACATCTTAGTTTTTATAATTTTTTCCCAATAAAAATCTTATTTTTTCTATAATTTAGTTGATTATGCAATAAAGTTTAAGTCAACTACATACTTCCACTCCATACTTCCACTGAAAGCATCATAATTCTTAGAACATTGACGTTCAATATGTCATTCAGTGTTACCATGGCAGGTGTGGTAGTACTTAGATAAGCACTCAACATCAACTACTTTTCCATTCTCCAGAGACGTAGCACTTACAAGACCATTCAATGAACGATGTCCTCGACGTTGCCATGTCCCATCGAGTGTAACCGCAATGTCCCTGGTTCCACTAATAGTTACAGTTTCTTCTATTGCACGTTTCACAGATGGCTTAGGCACAAGCGTCAAGGCACCTAAAAGAATTTTTATGTACTTGATGAACCTACTGGGAGGAGGAAGAGGGCCCATCAAATTACAACACGTTTAAACAGCCTTTTTTCCTTTTCCTAATGCACGCATTGCATACACTAACTTAAAATTCATATCTTATGAATTATGCACAATGTTCGAAGTAATTTTCGAGGTAGATTTATTGCAGGATCTACACAGAACAACTAATTTGACGTTAAGCCCTTCATGCTACTTTATTGTTAAGTTATTTCCAGGCAGCCTACATCATCACATTGTTTACATTTAGTCACTCCCTTCATCAAAGAAGATAAGATGTCCACATAAACAACAACAAATCCACTACAAACAGCGTCATTGTTAAGATAAAAATTTGAATCACTAGGAGGCGTGACATATGGGAGATTCATCCCTGAAGATTTGATTCATAGGTTACTTTCAACAGTGTGGTTTGCTTTGTTTGTGAACTGGTTACCACAGCATTTTCTTATATTGAATTTCTTGATGCGTGACATAGTTCGTATTTTTTGCACACTAAAGTATATGTACATCCACAAATATATGTAGCACTTGAGCAACAAACATTCAGTAACACGTGAACAAACTGCTTCAGCGAAACAAAAGTACATACTAGCAAAGATAATCAGCTACTGACACTAGAAAGCTGCACTGTTACCAACATATACAATGTATTCTACGTATAATCGCTGCAAACAGAAGGTTCACATTTATATTCGAAATAATACTTGTTTCTGTAACAGAAATGAAGGGGGCGTGGCGGAATATATGACTTTAACTTTGAAATTTGGTATATATAGCTCAATTTTCATTTGAAATCCTATAATGAATATATATCGATGTTATCAGGAAAGACTATAGAATTTAATAAAGCCATTAAAAAATTTCGATTATTCCTTCCATTTGTAAGTACCCTGTATCCTTAAGCAATATGAAATCTACGTACCCTGAGAAGACAACCTGCTCTGCTAGAAGACAGATACTAAGACTAACGAACTGTAAAAGCACGTAAGTTTCCTAACGGCATAAACTATTGTAAAACGATAAATAGAGGTATTAAGATGTCTGATGTTTGGAGTACAAAAAGGACACTCAGAAATTATTTCTGAAACCCAGACCAGCGAGAACTTGTTAGATGCTGTGCTTGACAGCTAAGAACTTGACGAGAAAATTTATTGACCTTGAGAGACAGCAGTCCAACTGTAACACGAATAAGACTTTCACTCGACAGAGAAGTGTGCGCTGAGATGAAACTTCCTTACAGATTAAAACTCGGGATTTTTTCTTTTTGCGGAAAATTGGTTTACCAACTGAGCTACCCAAGCACGACTCTCGATTCGCCCTCACAGCTTCAATTCTGTGAAGGTAGGAGACTAGGTACTGACCGAATTGAAGCGTTGAGGACGTGTCATGGGTCGTACTTGGGTAGCTCAGTTGGTAGAGTGTTTGCCCGTGAAAGGCAAAGGTCCCGAGTTCGAGTCTCGGTCCGGCACACAGTTTTAACCGGTCAGAAAGTTTCAGTTCAACTGTAGATTAATCTCTCTCCTACGAGAAATGAAAGAAACTCTTCCTCATGTAGGATCCACATTGGAAATGTGTCGTCTTTGCTCTGTATTGGTTTCTGCATTAGACTCGGTGTGGATCATCTACCTTTGGATTCAAACAGATATCTGTATGGATCGATTTGGAATTCCATTCCAAAATCATTTTGCAAAAGTGTAGATTCCTTATTGTAGTTTCATGAATAATTTATTTGCCACAGTTAGTTCAAGTCTCTATGCTTACGTTAATCCTTACTGGACGACAGTGTTCATGGTTATATTGACGGCATGTGATTTCAGGAGATTTCAGCAATACGACTTGTATTTCTTGTCACGAAACTGAAATATTTCAAGCAATTTCGTCTGTGAACAATTTTTCAATTTTTACGGCAGTGGCGGGTGTGATTCGTGAGTCTCTCAAATATGTTCGTCCTCCGGTGCTCCACAACTTTCTGTGGAGTCTTACTACAAAAGCGTATACCAATGTATTCAACATTGAGTGTGGATCAGTAAAATAAATACAGAGGTCCTAAAAATTATGTTGCAAAATGAGCGAAGAGACGAAAATCATCTTGCTGCGGGACCGAGGTCATTTGGGATTAATTTAAAATGACAAGGCCTAAAATATTCCGAAGAAGGTCAGTATTTCTGGCCGTGTAACGAATGACATTTTTCCATCGTCAGAGTTCAGTTTATAGATGTGGGAACTGGCCAAGCAAGCATGGATAGAGGATTGGTGCTTTTAGTGGACCATAGAGGTCTATACTACACTGCGATACCAGTACTAATTAGATGCTCCACCTGGTTTCGGAAATTTAAGAGTGCAAGAAGCTCATAATTGTAAAAACTATAGTTCTGCTCCATTCAATGTACGTCGGATAAGTATCAAGTCAAGAACTTCCAGTGACGGTCACAAGATAGACGCAGGATATATAAGCAGCTTAGTGCTTTCCTACGACTGCAGCGAAACACAGCTAAAAATATACTGAAAAATCTTGAAGATATCCCGTCAAGTGCTCCTGTTTTAATGTGTCATGAGATCCTCAAATATCCTTCTCCGTTCTAACGAAATATATACTCTGGATCGACGTTTTATTTATTTTTTTCTGAATCAGGTAAATAACGGAACTTGTTGTGCCTGATTCTAGGTGTATATTTTGCACCATGCGTTTTCTGTTCCTCATTTGTTTCCTTTTCTGTAATCTCCCAGTTAGTTTCAGCATCTAATTGAAAACAGCTGTTTATCAAAATTATAGCATGGTTTGGAGAAATAAAGGTGATTACAGGTTGTATGTGTGTATATGTCTTCCGCTACAGAATAAGAGAATGTTTACTAGCTGACAACAATAAAACGATATATTTTTTCGATGTACGAGAGTGCGATGTATATTAGCGGCTACAAAATTTTTATTCCGTTCTCAGTGTCGGTTGAGGTATTACATGTCACGTGTATTACTCGGTCGGCTTTTCCACTTCACTGACGCAAGTTGCAACACTCTGGCGCTAGAGTGCTCCGAATTTTAGCGTGTAACGTGATTGTGTGTCATGTAACTACGTCGTTGCGTGAGAAACATAATCTCAGGAAATGTCAAGTACCAATTCTAAGAATTCTTATGCAAAAACGAGCGCTGCGACTTCTGCAACAATCCGTCACCTTGTATTTTCTGTCATCGACCATCCTCAATACAGTCCTGACTATTTCCCATCCCATTTCCAGCTCTTTTCAAAACTTGAAGACTATCTTCGAGTCCTCCACTTTGATACTGTTGGATCAGTGTAAGCAAAGGTGAGGTTTTACATCTGTAAAAGAAGCGAAACATTGTACAGTGAAGTTATCCACAAGCTGGTCTTGCATTGGGAGAATTACGTTCGTCACTAGAGCGACTACGATGGGCAAGAAAAAAGTAGGGAAGGAAAATACACATATCGAACATTAATTGGATATGTTGTATTTAAAAATCTTTAATAGTTTCAGATAAAAATGTCAGAGGCATTACGTTTCATTGCGCCCTCGTAACACCAGCTATACAATCAACAACGACGTATACATCCACAGTGACAATACAGGATATAAGACGTAGAAGAACGTGAGGAAGAAGAGGAGGAACGTGATGACAAAGGCGATACATACAGAATGAAGAAATGCCTCCGATTACCAAGCCCTAAGCCAATACTAACAGTAAAAATGTTCCACGCCGTGCATCTTATCTATCTGAGGTAGTGAAAAAAACCCGGTATAGTTGGTTCCGATGTGCGTTGCCTTGATGTAAGGCTTTCAAGTTATGCAGTGCACTTAATATATTTGTTTCACAGAAAAAGAAACTTCTTTTTGCATTTGAATAAAAAATAGCTGAATGCGACATACACGCAGCGACTTCGGAAGGTAAGTCACAAATATCGTCACCGCTAAGGTCACTACGCAACAAGAGCGGCTTGTTGTCAGAAGAGAGCACATATCCTGGATACCCTGCAGACACAACGCCGCAACGGTATGGATAATAACTGTATCACAGTGGGAAATTGAAATGACGCGGTGGCTGGAAAGGTGTTCGGAAGTTGAGCTGCGCGATACAGTACGATTCGTGTGAGCAAAACGTCTAAATTGCGTACAGTTTGACAGTCATCTCTGGCGGCATGTGGACAAAATGAAACATCGCGTCCTGCCGTACTGAAATGACCAGCGCTGCACAGACGAGGCTGACGCTGATCAGTAAGGAATTTCATTGATACCGATATCGAGCACAGGCACCAATGTCGAAGCTATATCTGTGTCAGTTTGGCCTACCATGAAAATGTCTGACTTACTTTTGAGGGCTCCTAGCACGAAACATTTTCTCATTCTATTTTCAGGTATAGTACACTATGTGATCAAAAATATCTGGACATCCCCAAGTTTATAAGTTTTTATAATAGGTGAATTGTGCTGCCACCTACTGTCAGGCACTCCATAACAGCGATCTCAGTAGTCATTATACATAATGAGAAAGCGGAATGGGGCGCTCCGGGGAACTCCTGGCCTTTGAACGTGGTCAGGTGATTGGGTGTCACTTGTGTCATACGCCTGTACGCAAGATTTCCATACTCCTAAACATACCTAGGTCCAGTGTAAGTGGAAACCTGAAGGGACACGTGCCGCAAAAATGGTTCAAATGACTCTGGTAACTATGGGACTTAACATCTGAGACCATCAGTCACATAGAACTTAGAACTACTTAAACCTAACTAACCTAAGGACATTACACACATCCATCCCCGAGGCAGGATTCGAACCTGCGACCGTAGGCGGGTGGTCAAAGACTTTCCATCGGAAATGCTGCAGTAGCATCTTCACTGCCACTGCATTGTGTGGCCAGAAGTGTCATGAAGAAGGAAATCGAATAACCGTTTAAGTTACGTGAGCTGCACGTAATCAGGCGAAATGTCTCGACAGACACTTGTACTTGGCCTGAGACAATATTTTGTAGGCATTTATACTTGCTCTCTCTGCGCTCAAAACTGATAAGAGTGACACGTCGCGATCACCGGGCATAGCCGGTACATTGCCCCAGACATCCCGCAGATTTACACTGTTGGTTAGACTTCATGACATAGCAGACCTTGATAAAGGAGTAGCCTTTGTATGAGAGAACTACCAGCAATTTTCTGAGAGTTACGCCACCAAAAGAGGAAGGAAACAGGTTTCGCAAATGCATCTACTTCCAGGTGCCCATATCAACCTTCTTCGTCAGCTACTAAGTATATTTTAAATGTGGATGAGTAGGAAGTGCAGGACATGATGGCGGAGAGGTCAACGCGCTGGAGTTTAATACGAGTCTATTTGTGCAGCTATCTGAGCTGAAATTTATTTACTTTCCGTAATTTGGTTGGTTGATTGGTTGATTCGGGGAAGGGGACCAAACTGCGAGATCATCGGTTCCATGAGATTATTGAAGGATAGGGAACGCAGTCTGCCGTGCCCTTATCGAAGGAGGCATTCCGGCATTTGCCTGAAGCGAATTAGGGAAATAACGAGAAACCTAAACCGGGATGACCGGACGTGGGTTTGAGCCGTCGTCTCTCCAAGTGCGAGTACTGTGTGCTAACCACTACTCCACCTCACTCGCTATTTCCTTACGTCACTTCAGGCGGATACCAGAATAGTACACCTGAAAAGGATATGATCCATTAGGTGACATCATTGTCCAGTCCGGATGTCACCGATATAAAAGTATTGATTTAGTTTCAGCTGTCTTGTGATTCACAGCATAAGCTAGAGTTCTCAAGCAGCTCTAGATCTCCTTTTAGTCTAGTGCAAAATTTTAGGATCCTTAATCGACCGGTTGCATCCTGTTATGAAAGTTTGCGTCTTTCTATATCGTACCTGGAACCCACCAAAATCATTCACTAATTTAAACGGAAATTTAGACAGAATAAGGTTACTAATGCCCCGTAAAATAAATGGAACACAATAAACAGCCAGTTCCACCCGTCTTTTTTGAGTTTATGATGCCTCCCTAGGTGGCGACCGATTTCTGCGCTAAACAATGCTAATCTACATTAGTCACAAATTTGCGTAGATATTTCAACAATTCGAAAAAATAGCTGCCATCTCATTTTACTTTGAGTCGTTGCGTTGCCAATGTACTCTGGAGCACAAAATGCAGCTGTAGCAAAATGATGAAATACGGTGGCGTTTATTATGTCCATAGATATTTTAATATATTTGCACAACAGACTTAGGCACATTTAACTAATTTTGTTACTTATAGACCTTACTGGTGACTGATATATCGTTGTGTCCGAGTAAAACACCGAAGATCGAGGTTTAAGGAACATGCAAATAAAATTTTAGAAATCTAAATTGTCGTCTTATTCATAGTACTTAGCTATAAAATGCTGTGAAGGGAATGCTGAGTTTACGTACTGCAGACGCGACATAGTACCGACGTGCATTTTACTTGAAATTGACATTCTAGGGGTTTATAAGCATATTTATCTTATTTTACTGAGCATGTCAACCAGTGTAAATTATTTCGAAACACTTCAGGTAAATGGCAATCTTATTGCTAAGTGTGTGATGGAATTCAGTATGAACGTAGTTACTGCGCAACGTTTAAGTTTTGTCTTCCACTATATATGCTTCTAAGCACTGGGAAAACAAAACTCTAATATTGTGAGGGAAGAGTAATAACGATTGAAAGCTGGGATACCGTTTATATCCACTCACTCGCAACACCTTGTGGATTTAACACGAACTGTTTGTGGTAATCAGACACACAGGTTCGTGCTTAGTGAAAACTGCTTAATTGGGATGCTCGTTTGATTATAGTAGTACTAGATTCATATTACATGTGATTCCACAATCTTTGAATAACATTCATTCAGTTCCGCTTCTCAAAAACTTTAATTTGGTTCACCCCGCTTATAAGGCAATCTATTTGAATAACACATTCTACAAAGAACTTATCTGTGATGGTGCTATGTCGGAGAATTGCGGATGAATCATTTAAAAGAATTATTTCCTTTGGATATAGATTCGTATTTTTGGGAGGAACATGAACACACCAGACACAGAGCCATAGGAGTTAAAATTTATTCGTTTGTATTGCCGTTTACTGCATCCACACTGTGGATTGATGAAATTTGTTTCACGTGAATTAGTGCAAATAATATACGTTGCTGACATCGGCAGTTCGGTGAATACCAAAATACCCATTCTGAGCCTGCCTTAAGTCTCAATCCTTTGGAGACGTATGAGGTAATCGCAAATTCTCTTAAGGTATCGAAATTTTGTATTCGGTCGTTCGGTTAACCATACTGATATCGAAATGGTATTTCGTAAAGAGAAAATCCAAATATTGAATTCGATTTTTAGAAAATGTTTCACCGAAAAAGATTGTAATATGATTCCTCCTTTCAGTTGTTGCACAAGCACCTAAGTGGTAGATTAAAGATAAGTTATTACGAAATAGAAAATCAAGTATGCCTGTATTGCCACGAAAATCTGTTGAACAATTGTGGAACATATTTTATATTCACACATAACAAAGCATCTGCAGAAAGAAAATACACAGATCTTAATGAGTTTTGTGGTTAACGTCGGAAGTTCCTTGTGGTCACATGAAGGCGACTCTTTAGTCTACAGGAAGGTTGCAGTGCCAAAAGTCTGTAAGCGAAATGGGGAACTTTCCTGCGGAGAATCGATTAGTAAGACAAGAATCGTTCAATTGCGTCACTGGATATAAATTAACGGAAACTGAAACAACGATAAAACACCTGGGACTAACAATCCGAAGCGAAACTAACTGTAGGAAAATCAGATGCCAAGGTGAGATTCACTAGAAAGGCCTGAGACAGTGTAAGTCATCCACAAACTTGATGCTTTCCAAAGTCTTGTTGGACGAATTCTTCAGTGCTACTGATTAGTCTGGGCTCTTTACCAGATTGAAATAATACAGGTGTTGGAGGAGGTCCATGGAGATCCACAGGTGTCACGGGACTGTTTAGTAGGCGCGAAAGCTGTATGGAAATTCTCAACTCAAGTAGCAGTCGCTAGAAGCGTTGTTGTGCACGGTGGAGAATCTATCGTTAAAAATCCGAGAGTAGGTTCCGGAGAGGATCAGGCAGCATATTATTTCTTCTCCTAGAGCCATCGCGAACTGACAATAACGTGAAACTCAGACTAATCAGAGCCCTTACGGTAGCGTCTTATTACGCGAACTTCTCAAGCACCTCTCGCTAATACAACAATAAAAGTGGGAAGGCAGAAGCACTCTCCGACACACACCGTAAGGTGGCTTGCGGAGTATAGATTTCTATGTACAGTGATAAGCGATTCACATTGGAGACTGCGACCCACATGGCACGCACTCAGGAAACTTCTGTTAACAACGTAGGAAATTTTTTTAATGGATCTCGGATTCAAGCTCTGTATTATTGTGATTATGACGTATGAGATCACAGCATTCAAGAGTATCGGTTTTTATAGTTGATTTATACTGTGGGGGTTTCTGCGTTGACGTTGATGATGGCTGAGTAAAAATGATTATTGGTCACTTACCTCCACTGGCTTCATGGCTTTCTAACTCTGATATCTGCCTGTCTTCAACAGCTAACCTTCTTTCGACGGTGTCTTAAGCTCCTCTTACTGAAGATGTGCAGCACTTCTCAGTTCTCACCAAATTCGCTTTCTACAAACTCCGATTCACACGCCAACAACTTCAGTACACCAGGCAGACAAATGCTAGGCAACGCACGCAGCACGTCCATCGGTGTTTCATTGTTATGAGCGTCGCCTCGGAACAATGCAAAGGAGTTACTAAAGCTTGTGACAGAGAAAATACCGTTTTTATGATTGTTCGCGATCTTTCTTTTTAATAGTCATGGTTATCCATTGCACAAATCAAACGCAAAGAAAATAACATTAACGATTTCTATGTTCATCATCGAAAGTATTGAATGTCATTTGTAATTCATACAAAAGAGCAAAATAAGTGCTTGTTAGAGACCTTCAGCAATTCCCACATGTTTTGCAGTTTCTTTGACTAGAAACGTTCGTCGGTTTATTTTATCGTGATCAGATCGAAACGTATGCATATTGTGATATTGTGGTAACAATGAGACAAAATATGATTACTGGAAGCATTTACCGTGAAATTTGTAAATGTACCCACCAAAGCAGTGAGACATTCTATAGTGCGTTGCAATGTGTGGAATTTTTTTTCGGGTTTTGGAAAAAACAACAGACACTGAATTGGGCGAGCGTCGAGAACGGCTGATTTTGAGGCGTAAATGTCATGTTAAGAAGAGTGAACGATATTACGAAGGAGTACTGCATGCAGTTGTTTCTCTACTTGACTGGCTGACATGGTTTGGGCTTGTGAAGTACTAAATAGCAGGAGCTCTGTGTAAAATACCATTCTCAGAAAGTACAATATACCGATATGACTGAAGGCCCTAAATGCGAAACGTGTGCTAATACAGAAATGCTACAGATGGGTTGTTTATGTATTCGTTTCTAGAAGAGTGCAGTGCGTGAAAGATACGAAATATTTTCCGTGCCACCAATGAGAACCTACAATAGATAATCGTTCAGCAAGTATGGTCGACTGTAGAGAGGAAAAATAGTGCTTGTGTGTACGGTACCTCAAATCTGTAGGCACATCTTACCATCAGCTTCTATCCTGTAGCTAACCACTCTGTCGGGGCTAACCAACAAAGGTGTATAGCCACACAGGATAATGCCTTCCCCTCTCAGGTCCTGATCACGACCGGTCCTATATTCTGATACCAACGTCAACGAAAAGCACATCTTTTTTGCTCATACAATAATCGTCTGCCAGAGAGGCAATAAAACCCTGAACGAAATAGCAACAGTTGGCCAAAGAAGTTTTTAGCTTTCACCAGACCGGTAAGAACATACCGAATTGTAATTTTAATCGTTAGTGAGGATTACACGTCAAACGTTTGGGCTCATGGAGCCAGACCGCTTAGGACAACAAAGACTCTATGGCCAGCACAGTTATGGGTACGTACTGCTGCACCTTACACCCGCTTGTAGATAAGCACCGGCTGCGGTGCTGCTAATGATACTAATCTTTCTACTTCTTGACCTACCGTAAGAAAGAAATGTTCACAATATTGGCCCAAAAAGGGCGAAGGTGGTAAGGTAAAAAAGATACAGGGCATAAGAGCATTACCGTGTAAGGGAGTAAAAGCATGCATTGGTATCTAATGACAAGAAATCTTGGAAAGGGCAGGAAAACTTACAGATCCCTTCCTAACATGAAATGAAGGACAAGAGTGTTGTACTTCCTTCCGAGCAAAGGACCTATATACTACCTGTAGGGACATGGTCCATAGATAGGTATTTATTGAAACTACGACAACGCTCCACATACTCATACAGATATTAATGTGGAGCAATCAGCAGCCGGATAGCATCGTCTAAGAATGTACCATCAAACTGAATACCGCTAATAGCTGAAGCATCGTCATTGGTAATACAACAGCCTCTAACATAATAATGAAACTGTTGCATCGGCTGAGCTCGACTGAAGATGAAATATCAGTTTATGAACTTCAAACCCACATGGCAGGGAGTCTACGAAGAAGAGACCACACTTCATGAAAATGAGAGGCAGCATTGCATAAAAACGACATACGACAACCTTCCAGAAGCAGTGAGGAGATGAGCCTAGAGGAGGACCAGGAAGGATTTCCTGAGACCCTAACAGCTACCTTCCAGTTTCCACACATTTGGTGGAACAGCAGCACAGCCCCTATGAATGCTGAGTGTACCTCTGTGTGCTATTTAATAACTACCCACACAAAAAAGATATCTAACTTGGTTCTGATATCAAGTGTGTAGTACCGTAGTCTGCAAACATAAATTACCAACTCTGTGGTCCATCAATGTGGCACAGTGTAATAGCAAGCAAAATATACCTTCTAAACGCCGGATGGATATATATCTGTGTGCCAGATGGCAATATGGTAGTGCGTAGTCTCATTTACTCTTTTTTTAATTCTTTCTTTTTATGCATACATTTATTGTTGATTTATTTCCCCTTAAACAATATAACGCTTAGTTATATTAATACATTTGTAATTATGTTAGTATAATATGTGCTTCATTCATGGCAGTTCATGTGCTACGTATGGTCTGATCTTATACCTAGGTAACACACTAACAGAATATATCAAATAATTAAATTAATCTCTCGCCATTATGTATCTACAGTATTAAAGGAAGTTTACAAAGGGACGCTTATGCAACGATTAGATTTCTGCAAAATGAACGGAGATCCACTTGTGGAGAACACTATCTTCGTCGTCTACGTGACTTCTCTTCGCAAAAGCTTGTCTCTGTCACTCCATGGAAACGTTACCCATTGAGGTGATACACGGCTGTAGTGAACAAGCACCCAGTCAGTCCTGTGGACCTACTTCGCATTCGTTGTGGCATTAAGAATAGATATTGCTCCTGTTTTGGAGATCAATCTTTTCATGGTCCTTGTGTCTCAAGTGACACTTAGTGGTACCTTGAACTTTGCTGAAGTTGATGTCTCAGTCTCAATCACTTTAGTGTAGCTTGGGAGGAGTCTGAGATATCGAGGCGAGCTGGGTTGAGATATCCATGACATTTCTTGTCCATTATACAGATTCTCGTTAATTCGAGGGACGTGCATATTCGAAGCCTGGAGTTCTCCTTCGTAGCGCTGTTGCCACAGTTGCGATTTGTGCCAAAATCTTGACTGCCAGTCAAAACGACGGCTCAACTTTCCTCGTTCCATCTGGAACCATGCGACCGCTATGGTCGCAGGTTCGAATTCTGCCTCGGCCATGGATGTGTGTGATGTCCTTAGGTTAGTTAGGTTTAACTAGTTCTAAGTTCTAGGGGACTGATGACCTCAGAAGTTATGTCCCATAGTGGTCAGAGCCATTTCTACCTTCTTCCATTTCTAAAACTTTCCAGCTAGCTAGTCGACATGAGTGTATGAGGTGATTGCTAACACAGACTGCCACAGCTTTGGATAAAGAAATCCAGGTGCAAAACCTGTTGCTGTTGCAAACATCGGAAGTAAAGAGATCGAGCAAATAACTGAAACATCTCATTAGACATAAGTAGCCCACAGACCTGGGACAGTTTCCAACCGAAATAAAACTTAAACCAACGACACTAATCGTTCTAATCTTAACAGGACTCGTGGCACTGCAATTCGCATGTGTCTACTCCACTGAAAATGGGTTTCAACCTATAGAAACGAAAAGCATTTTTCACCAGCGTAGTTTTTATGAGGAAATTTTATACAGAGGTAAGGACAGTACGAAAAAGGTAACAGGCAATCACTACAGGCTGGTTGCTACTAGGTGATAAGAAGCGTTGAAATATCAATCAATATAAGTCGCCAAAGACAGTACATCAAGATTTGTCTTTCTTCATGCGGAGGCACCGACAGAAGCGAAGGTAGCGTAAGATGTACTGTAGATGGTTCCAGGAACACTGATAAGGCATCGTGGAAGGTGGAACTCGTGGAATTAAGAGTTAGCAGTCTGGAACACCTGCAGCGATGGCGTGCCTCGTAACAAAGGAAGTAATAGCCGAATTGAGTTATCTTGTTTTCAAGTCTGTTCGATTATCCCTTTTCCTGGATAGTTTTCTTTTATATTCTTTGCATATATGGACACGAAAAGGCGAGTCGGTGTTTCATAAAGAGCGTCAGCGATTCCAGCCTTTCCTTGGGGCGATGGTTATCACACACTTCGTTTCGGAGTCAAAATGACAGTTCGCATTTCAGTGATAAACAGGTCGACGTTCTTCATAACCTTTGGCACTACTTACGACGCCTGCAGGATTAAGTCCTTCTCTAAGGATACTGTGGACCTGCAGTCCCATAGAACGTGATCACAAGAGTGCAAGTTCTGCAAGGTTCGCAGGAGAGCTTCTGTCAAGTTTGGAAGGTAGGAGACGAGGTACTGGCAGAAGTGAAGCTGTGAGTACAGGGCGTGAGTCGTGCTTCGGTAGCTCAGTTAGTAGAGCACTTGCCCGGGAAAGGCAAAGGTCCCGAGTTCCAGTCTCGGTCGGGCACACAGTTTTAATCTGCCAGGAAGTTTCATATCAGCGCACACTCCGCTGCAGAGTGAAAATCTCATTCTGGAAACATCCCCGAGGCTGTGGCTAAGCCATGTCTCCGCAATATCCTAACTTATTAGGGTGTTTCGTAAGCAGGACGATTCGATAGAAAGTTTCACCGATCCCCTTCGTAAAATCTATGCAGGTACCTATGGGCTTACGGATGATGATAGGGCTAACGCGGTAATTTTATGAGCAGCATAGCAAAGGGCTCTTGACGCATTTTTGAGCTGGTTGCAATTGGAAATGTCAAGAAAGGTTTTTCTGTAGTATCCTAAGCATCTGAGTGAAGTAATGGATATTACATTATAATCAGAGGACATAGAGTCACTGGCTAGGTCATGAGAATGTCGGACAGTTTTTAGTATGTATTCAGTGCGGAAGAGAAGGTCATGACCAAAGAGACTGCAGCGAGCAACGTTTTAACTATTGTAAGACATGTGATCACTCAGATGGGCAATGCCGTAATTGGAAACAGCAGCAACGGAAGTTTCAGTCACAGGGTAGATCTTATTGGCAGCAGTCAAACGGCGCAGGGTCCTGTGTGTCCCCTGTGCCAAGCTCTCACTAATGCTTAGTGCATGTAAGTAAGCAGTGGCAACCTTTTTTCTGACCGGCTCTGTGTGAGATGAATTGTGTAAAATGTTGTTGGATACCGATTCTAAGGTATGGGCTGCAGGTAAGCTAGTATTTGAGCCAAACAGGCTATGTGCACTACACTGGACGTTAATTGGCGTATATAGATGGCGTGTAAATTCAATCGGTGCTGTAGCGTTGAAGTTCCGAGTACGGGATGTTAGCTCACAAGTGGGTGCAGAAATTCTTCGCGTGGTTAGCGGTGGGTAGGACGTGATTCTCGGACTTGATCGCCTGATTGCGCATAGCGCCATAATTGACCTGGAAGAGAGTATGGTAGAAGTGGATGGAACTGTGTTTCAGTTGGGCTCTGCAGCCGGAATGCCTTTACTGTCACAAGGTCCGCCCCATAGCAAGTGGTAACCAATTAAACTATGCACAAGCTCCCTGAACGTCAGTTCACAGGATCGCATACCAGAAGGTACAGAAAAGGTTGTCTGGATTGATGTTGGCACTAACAATAATAATAATGTCGTGTGACGAGGGCTTCCCGTCGGGTAGACCGCTCGCCTGGTGCAAGTCCTTCTGAGTTGATGCCACTTCGGCAACTTGCGCGTCGATGGGGATGAAATGATGACGATTAGGACAACACAACACCCTGTCCCAGAACCTAGAAAATCTCCGACCCAGCCGGGAATCGAACCCGGGCGCTTAGGATTGACAGTATGTCGCCCTGATCACTCAGTTACCGGGGGCGGACGATATTGGTACTGATCTGCTAGCGTTGTGTATCGTTGACCCTTGGCAAATTACGAAGTACTAGATGCAGTTAGTTGTTTTACACCATGTATTGTGTCCTATGTGTGGGTGTAAACTGCACGAGGGTAGTGCCTGCCAGTATTGATAATGTTGGCCCCGAGGAGGTAAAGCTGTATCAGGGTACACTGGCTGCGAATTTAGAAATGTTGGATGAGGATGAACTAGACCGTTATTTTACAGCAAATTACGCAATTGCGGGAGGGTCTGTCGACTGGTTGGAGCTGAGTAGTAAGGTGGTACATCTGGAATCACTTTAATGGAAAAAGTGTTGAGTGAATAGGTGGAATTATTTAGTCCGTCGGGTCCTTTACCTGCAACACCACTTGTTCAGCAACAAATTCCTGCAGAAAGCGAAGCACTCATGCATTACAACTGATTATGGCACAGTTCTAGATAAGCAACTTAGAGACGGAATCAAACAACCTAGTTGTAGTCCCTGGTCTGCCTTGCAAACTAATATCCCAAAGATGTTCGGGCTCATATGCGGTTCCTCTTCGTTGAAATGTCTTAGCTTAAACTCGTCGAGAGATTGAACCGCACGTGCGCATTACACGCCCTAAATTAATCACTTGTGACACTTTGGTTAAATTGTCTGCCTGATGGCAAGTTTGCGAAATACAGAGTTACGTAACATATAATTACAGTAATAAAAATATCGGGAACTAATTTAACGACCCATAAATGATGTAGGCCACACAGTTGCGGTTTGATTAGAATAATGTTGGTTCAGAAAACAAACCAATAGCGAAAGTGGTCGTATTTAGAATTACTATTTCACTCGAGCGCATATCCAATTCACACAGTTCGAGCATTCACAACCTCATCGCGTGTTACAAGTTCGATACTCCACCTCGTTAACTAGGCGAAAAGTTAGAGTTCACATCAGGTGCGTGGGTGCTCATCGCTCGGAGACTAAGTCTAGCGAAACCACACAACGCAACATTATCTAAGTCGTTTCACTTCCTAGCTGGCTAAAAACCACGTTTTCCGTGGGCCGAATATGTTCGCTCAACAGAATAGCGCAGATACATATCCTGAAGCCGTCCGTCTGATTGGCTACCCCTTATTCTACATGACTTTATATTTTAACATATTTAAGTAATTAAAGCTTGACCACTTTCACGTTCTAAATAAAGTAACAATAATATCCATTGTTAAATTCTTTTACATAAAACCAATACAATTTCTTTCTTAACTTTGAATGTCATAGCCAGTAGCCTGGCACCAATGTGCTTTCTGATAAATAAATCAAGAAAAAAAGTAACTATTATGCACTAAACTTGACAACAAATATTCGATTACCTAATGATTCAATAAGGTGTCTTGCAGTCGTCGTTCCATGTGTTTTGTGTGGAGGAAATCATGATCTGATGCTAAACTGAAAATATTAATAATTTAAATTTACCATATGTTTTAAACAAATAAAGTTACAGAGTTGATGTTTACAACGTTTATCATTTTAATGATGAGCTCTTATATGATACGTCCGTCGTTAAGATCGGCCTAAGCGTTCAGATTTTAGCATTCAAGTCTTTGTTACATAACTTGTTAATTTCACTTGAACAGTAAATCCTAAAGTGTTATACATATGACCAGTGTTCAAGTTTTATTGGGATCACCATAAAAATTTATGGAGTATGGTTGATTAAAATTACTGTTGCTTCGTTCCCGGAATATTTTCCTTTGTAGCCGACTTGGGTCCGCCATGTTTAACACTGCCACAACTCCTCGGCCACAAAAGCCTTCTACTGGGTTTCCCTATGACGTAGGTTCTCGTCTGTCTCACTCGTGCACTACAGAGCTTAGGTCACAATAGACAACAGACGCCTGTGAGTTTCCCCATCTCGTGGTGAATCTGTGGTCATGGTGGCACATGGTCCAGGACGGCAGGTTTCGTTTCACAATTCCTGCAGGCTGACTCTTTCGCCCATATATTTAAATGTGTGTGAAATGCTCGTTAACTCACAGCCCTCATTGTAATTGTAAGCAAATAATCACCAGATGTTGGCAGAGCACATCGTTTCAGTTGTGACTACCGGTTCCTCAGTCAGAAAACAATGTTGAATGCGTATCCTATGCCTAATATATCACAGACTTTGAACCACTTGGGTCAGTGTTGGTACTTCACGACATAGTATTTTTATACAGGTCATCACCAGGTGCTAATAAGACCGGAGGATGGACCAAAAATAGCGTTCTTAACGCCAACGGTGCATTTCCAGTTTCGCGTCATGCCTTTTGGACTTAGAAACGCGCCAGAAACATTTGAGCAACTGTTGGATAGTGTGTTGCTCAGATTAAAACAAGACAGTGCATGGTATACGCCGATAACTTCATCGTGTATTCAAAGAATACTCGAGAACATTTGAACCGTTTGCATGAAGCGTTTGATCATGCAACACGATTAATGTTGATTTTGAAGAAAGGTCATGTCATACAGCAATAATAGGGCAGGATGGAATTTGTACCATTTGAAACTAGTTGAGGTATTCAAAATTTTCCAACACCCACACCCACCAATGTAAAGGAATTGCAACCTTGCTCAGGGCTCACGAATTTTTACTGTACGTGTGTTCCGAAATTTGCGGGAATTGTAAGACCTCTCCCGCAATTGCTGTGGAATGGAGTGGAATTGGGCAGCTGAGTGTGAGGTGGTGTTCCAGAAGTTAGACTATCTGCTTACAAATAGTCCCATCTTGGTCTATACGGATTTTCAAAACCCATTTAATCTTTCCTGTGATTCGATCGATCTTGTACTAGAAATTATTTTGAGTCAGGAAGTAGACGGACAGGATCATCCTACTGCATACACTTCACGGCAGCTCAATAATGCTGAATGAATTTATTCGACTATGTAGAATGATGTGCTCTCAGTGATTTTTGGAATTGGGTTAGTTCGTTGTTACCTCTATGGCAGACGATGTAAAGTGGTGACTGATCATGGAACGCTGAAGTTGATTTTGGGTCTTAAAGATCCAGTGAACAGATGGTTGAGATGGGTCTCGTGAGTAGGGCAGTTCGATGATGAGGTAGAATATCAGCTGGGAAGTTCACAGTTTAAAGTGAACTGACTCAGCCATTAGGTGCACGCTATGGAAAGCACAGACATTGACGTAAATGAATGGAGGCAGCACAAAGTGCTGGCCTGAGTTGTCGGTGATTTGCGAAGCAACAGCAGTTTTGTACAGAGGGCAGAGTATTGTATAGAATGAAACACAATGCAATGCAGTTAGCAGTACTGTAGATCTTGCATGACGAAGTGTTTAGGCAAGTATATGACCCGAATTTAGCGGGACACTTGGGTCGAAGAGCAATGGTGAGAATTGTAGCATGGAATTATTGATCGATGATGGGTGGGCAGGATGTGGACTATTACATTTTCCTCATTACATTACCACGATAGATTTACTGGACCAGCCCGCCGCCACGGTGGCTCATTTTCCAATCGGCTAGTGAGTATTTCGCTTTTGAACACCTGAAACCATAAACATGGATCAGGGAGTAAATGTTATGTCAGAATTAATGCAGCAGCTATGAAGACTGTTGCACATTAAGAAAATATATATGAGTTTTGTGCTCTCTCAAGCTAATCGTCGCACAGAACAAGTCCACAGAACCATTGAGAATAAGTTGAAGATGCTGTCGCCTTTTGAATTTAAAGAAGTCTCGCTGCAAGGGGACATCTTGTCAGTGAAAGAAGTTGCTAGAGAGTGAAACTAAATAGGAGACAAGTACCAAAAATTAATAGGAATGCTTCAGAGTAACAGGAAAGGGCGAATAATGTGAAAGCAGTGTTACCTAAATACCACGAGGGTTCATGGGTTGTGTTAACGAATGCATGTGTGAGGAAGTGGGAAAAGAGAAATTTGTGTCGCAGTATAATAGCCCTTGCCAGGTAACAGAGATGACATCACCGGTTTACGTTAAACTGCAGCTCCCCACATACCCTTCGATACTCCACATAAAGCAAATTCGGCCATGTAAGGGGATATGGACAATTTTACTCATGTTACCCCAGTTTCCACAGAAGGGCGGAGGGAAATCATGGATGAGGAGGAGAAAAAGTGTTCCGGTGCAATGAAACTGCTGGTGCAAAAATGAAGAACGCATGAGCAAAGTTGGTGTGAAACGACGTCAGCCAGTAGCCCACTGACTAGTACAACACCACGACAGGAGCGGCCTCTATATGAAGAGAATGTAAGCGTCGCACCTGCCAGCCTTGGGGACTGTAGAGGATGGACTCTAGCATAGAGGCCTAGATGAGCAGTGACTTATGAGCGATGTGTATGCTTACATGGACATTGTATGTAGTGAAGGACAATGACAGTTTGCATCCCGCCCATCGCTTGGACAACTCACTGTAAATCTAAAGTTAAGTATTGTCAATCTTCTTTAGTGGTATAAAATTCATTTATGTGATTTGCTAGAATTGTTGTATAGCTATCTGGGAAGGCTGCATTCTTTAGGCACCCTATAAGATACGAGTGGGCAGGACCCTACAAAAAGGAAAACAAAAGCGAAAGAAAATGGATAATACAGCGAAACATCGGTATATGCTGAGAGCTAGAAAAGGGATGTGGGACTCACATTTGAATTATTCTTCCATGCAGGATGCACGTTCCTCCATTGGGATGGCAGAAGATGGAAGCAGTATGTGGGAACACATTCCGTCTATGGAGGAGGAACGGAGTATGGAGTATTAACGTGTTAGACCTATTGTACTATGGGTGTGTAGCCGAAGTAGCTACGGTAGGTTCCGTGTTGGAAGGTGTCATGTTTTCCTAGCAGACGTCGGATAACGAGTGGATTTTAAGGGTAACTTTCAGCATTTTAACACTTGGGAAAGATTTAGAGACTGGAAGAAACGTTCTGAAAAGTGCACAGCATGATGAATAATCAGTCGGGGTATAACGGCATACAAGAAGAGTATCGGCTTCACGTTTGGAGTTTAACAATCTACAGGTGCAACTGCAACAGACTACACGATTGATCCCTGGGATTAGACAGAGGTGAGGATGGTTGGACATAAATGTTGGGATGTTAGAGATAATTTTTAGTACAGGCAAAGTGGATGATGTAGTTAACGTCAATAAGGCATTACAGGAAGTTCGAAGGGTGCGGAAAGCTACCAGGAGGCACTGAATTTTCACACAACACAGCTCACCAGTTTGGATAGCAATGTGCTGAACAACCTTCGGCAGCTTTGGGAGGTGGCCACTACTTTAATGTCACATATTAGATCATCTTCCGAAACCACCAATCAGGACTTGCATGTTATTGGTGACCACTTGAAATTGTGGGGTTGCACGAAGCATTGCTGCATGCCATTCATGGGCACCTTAGATTAATTCTATTACCACCGGTATGATTTTCGACATGTTTGAAAGAATCCAGACTATTATGCCAGCGCCTTTGGGACTTATTAACCTGGAGAGGGAGGAATGCTTGACTACGTACTATTGCTTGACTACTGTTATGAGCCAGCAAAGAGGGCCTCATCCACAACTTAGGACACAGATACTACTATCTTGTAGAGATTCTTATTTGGAGTGATATGCAGTAAACACATACCCAGTAGCAATGGAGTCATTGTGGAAGAACGACAAACTAAAATTGAACGAAAACTTACTAGTGACACTAGGTAGACACACACAATAGATGTTACGCTGTCACCACAGACCGGTTCCCATCTGCAATTCAATCTTAATGAATTCAGTGCCGAAGTTTGGAGAATTCGTGTTGTTTCATTCTGAAAATGGGCACCTGGAATGCCCTATGAAACTATTGTTGGAGAAAGGGGGAATACTTTCAGTGGGTAGGACAGCACTAGTTATATATGATGTCATAGTTGAAAGTCGTCGTTTGTACGTGTTACAAGCAGAGAAAGTTAGGTAGCACACCAAGGTTCGTTCTGAAGGATTAAGGGTTAATACTTAACGAAACCCGTTGTGCAATATCTGGACACATTTGCCGCTTCCCAGCTACGATAATGGCAACCATTGCGTTGAGTATTGTCTATTCATTAATTTACATACCTAACTTTACTACCTCAGATTCTGCGTCAAATACCTCTAGTTTCTTAACAGTATCCTTGAGGAGAACCTGTTCACCTATCTGGATCAGATGATTATCACACAGCATAGTTGTGTCACCACGGAACATCTCATAGAGTGCATGAAAAGCAACAGGAGTAAGCAGCAGAAGCAATTGGTAATCACTGATTCTTGAATATCAACCGCTTGTGTGTTCCTTGTCGTAATTGGAGTTATATACTACTTGTTCAAGAGAAGAGCTGCCCAAATTTCACTCCTCTCAACTTTCACATATGGATCTGAACCGATGAGAAAAGCACCCTTCGACAAGGTATTGTAGTGAGTGAATGATAATGAAGGCAAACGCCAAGTGTGCTCAGAGACCTTAAGGAACAATTGTGTATAAGAGAGAAAAATCTCTTCTCTCATTACCAGTGACATGCCATAATACATTGTTTCAAAGGAAATGAACTTTGTAAATATGGTATTTGTAGAGGGCACAAAACCATTTAAATAGTGTCGAGTGCAAATAAAGGTAGAGAAACAATGAGGGGACGTGTTCTTTTCGTAGAGGGTCGAATGATTAGAGCGATGAAGTTAGTTAAAGGTAGGACTGTTACAGTAACGAAGTTAGTGAAAACGTGAAGGAATATTGAGAGCCAGAAGTCGTATGTGTGCTACAATTTGCTGCGCAGTTCAGTATTATGATACTGTGACACAAGTGGGTCAGTGGAGCGCCGAGTTAAGCAACACATAGCATGACACCATGTTACCAGCCACCTCGTCGCAAGCCCAGGTGACAACATCACAGGCGGTAATCGGTTCATTTACGCCAGTCGAACAACACCAGAATATTTCAACGACCTACTGGGGAAGAATAATTGCAAACATCAGCAGCAGAAATCGGTATTTAAGGACTGGCAGACAACTCATCGACATCGTCCTCCATGAGTCGTTGGATTGATCTTTGTCACTTAGCATTGCAAGTAGCTCGGAATCGTCCCCGTCATTGCAGTCATCACAATAGTCACCCTAGTAATGTAGTCATAGCCCGAATGATGTGGTAACTTTAATTATGTTTCGGTGCTGTCAACAGCCAGCCACCTGCCGTGTGTGTCATCGCTTGGGGTGTGTTGTGGCAACCACTGTCGCCATCCTCCTGCAATGCTGCCCCGATAAACGCTGTGACCAGGGCCAGAGCCAAAGACTCTGGCCCACTGACGCCAGACATCTGCAGTTGGGGATGGTCGCTTAGACAGGGCACTGACCTGTCACACTGCCACACCCCCAGTTATAATAAAACAACGGAAGCCTGTAGCACGTGGTTCCAGCAACTGCAGTACGACCCCGCAAAGCCAAAGCACCCCCGCCGAGGAAGTGGATTCCATTTAACGCCAGCACAGCTACTGCCGCCATAGTGGACACGCATGCGAACTTCCGCCGGACTCCTTCGTTGCAACTGAGAACATTACGAGCATCTGCAAAACTCGCACAGATGACCCCCCCCCCCCCCCCAATGTGTTACTTTTGATCAATAAATGATGTTATTCTGTTGTCAGGCGCCATCCATGGACACACTCCAAACATCCTCTTCCTCATGCCCTGTAGAGGACCGACGTTTGAACCTGGTGACAGATATTTGAGTCCTACGCCTGTAAACACGGCCGATTTACAATATCTCTATTTAGAGAAATATCACCACCATTCTTTGTAGTATACAGTAGTATCGGTATACTGTTGACAATTATATGTCACGGGAGGTGGCTCCGAAAGCAGAAAACGAGGTATGGGATATTGGATTGTCAGTAGAAAAGTCGTATCAGTAGATTCAGTAGGTGGGGAGAGCTTAGTGACCTTAACGTGGAATAGTCATTGAATTTCACCTGAGTACAAAGCAAATGCTGTTGTGGTATGACGGTGTTTTTATGTTTAGGTTGTGGTCCCATTACAACGCTTAAGAGAACGCTAAATGCAGAAGGTTATGAGCTGATATAACAGGACTGTGTAGTGCATACAGAAGAGGGCTACTTCGAAACGATGATTGTTCGTTTTAGCATGATGCTATACCCTATCCTAAAGTAACGTCCTTGAGCCAATCTTTTGTGGACTATAAAATTTATGAAATGGACTATGTCACCAGAATCCTGACATGATCCGTCATCCACAGTTACCATCTTCACTGGAGGGTAATGACCGATTTCAGCTGGTTGTTACTGACAACCGTAAAACCTACTAAATTATTTTCAAAACTTGATAGAAGAATATGAAATGAATGAGAAAGGTTTCTCAAACAACCTCTGTAGGATATCTGGTCAGGAAGTGATAAACAAATTAAAGAGCAAATTTCGAGTTATGCTGCATTACTACATATCTTATAAATGAATTCAGAACAACTGAGGCTTAGTATGGTGAAGGAAAGGTCACAGATTAAGGAAGAAGTGGAATATACACCCAAGAAAGCTGAAGGTTCTGGTTGTTACAATTGTGTGTGAGAGAGAGAGAGAGAGACAGACAGAGAGAGAGAGAGAGAGAGAGAGAGAGAGAGAGAGAGAGGGTCATGAGAGACTACTCCTGCTTTCACACACACAAACTCACTTATATATGTGAATATACGAGTAATAAAACCTCTAAGCAGGTAAGCCATGTTGGCTTGTCGAACTTTATCTGGCTCAAAAACTGAATGTTGTGGCAGAATACGATCCAGTGGACTAATTTGCGTTACTAAATGTATTTATCTTGCGGTCGGTTTAAGAAAATCGGTAATTCATTCATTAAATAGGCTGTGCCTTAAATGATCCAGTACACAATGAGAAACTGATTATTGAATGAGTGTGCTAAGGACAGCACGTGCTTCATAATACTATAGTTGATGTAGAGTATGGAGATTTTATATATGTGAGGCACAATAATAGACCAAGCTAAAAATATTATCCATTTTATTTTAAATGTATATGAATGACAGAATCAATTAAATGATGTACAATTGTCGTGAAATAATACAAATTAGCAACTATAAAGCATTTCTTCAATGCTTTGAGGGAAAGTAACAGACCTAATATTCTCATAAACATTTCAATTTATATCTCACTCAGAATCAGCTTTGTCCATAACGAATATTCAGAAATAGGATACTGTTTGTATTACTAAGCTACTTACTTTGAGAGGACAGCTGTATCATTTTCTGATTACATGTTTTGTGGTATTAAAAGCTTGCCACAGATTGGTAATCATTTTGAGTATGAATGCACCATGTTCTGCCCATAAACAGAAGAGAGCTAGATGTTAGGAAGATTCAATCTTGTTTCAATAAAAGGAAAGTTCTTCTGTATCTCCGCGACATCCATGGCTGCTTACAGAGGATAAAGTCAAAGTTAGAGGGTGACCTAGGAAGGAGTCGTGTTGATCAATCAAATCGACATTAAAGATCGAAAACTTTCCAACTCTGTACGGAATAGAAATGAAACTTTTACGTTAATGCTTATGTATTATGCAAATTGAATCAGACAGCTATCCACGCCTCAACAAGCACTACACAAATAGCTTTTGTGGCAACTTGCCATTTGTTGCCAGTGAAACTTGTTCTAACTGTCTTTCCTCAAACTAAGTACCATTTGTATGAACAAAGGTTGGGCATGAGACATTCGCACAGATACTTTATGACAATACTCCTAAACAATATGGGGAAATACTCAAGGTAAGCTTAGTGTACATAGCAATAAATAGGTTACAAATCTGATAATCATCAGGTACTGCCTTCTGCCTCAGGACGCATGCGTCCCACAAACACACATTGACTACCGGTATTTAGTAACGTTCCAGTGATTCCTGAATATGACAACAGGAATTAAAAAAAAAAAAAAAACCAGATTTACCAGTTCATTCAGGAAGTTCACCATCTGAACTTCAACAACTGAAGCCTAGAAAAAAATCCCAGTCTACAGTAAGCAGCCAGCAGGACAAGTATTTTTATCCGGCTTTTGGCTGTGAGACTTAATCGGACAGCTCGAACATGGTTTTCACATATCAAGTTCCTTTGGGGGAGCCAATAACATCTTCAATGACCTCTGCCGTTATCGGGACTTAATCACTCTTGCTGAAGTTCGTCGTATGCCTGGACATTTGGCAGCTCTTGACTTCAGTCAAGCCTTCGATCGCAGCTTCCAGCTTCCTGGAAACGGTGCTCCGTAGTATGGGCTACCCTGATACTACCGTCGATGTCGTAATGTGTCTCCTTCGTGGAGCTACGTCTCGTGTGCCATACAATGGCCGTCTCACTCCTCCCATCTCGATCCATACGTCAGTGCATGGAGGCTGCCCGCTCTCTGCACTGTTGTATGCTTTCGCCAAGGAAACGTTGCTCTGCAGTCTCCGTTAACGCCTGTATGGGATGTCTCTCGTTGACCACGTATTCAGCTGCAGCTCCATCCTTCGTCGTAGCTGTGCTGAGTTCAGGGAGTCTCTGATATGGGTCACCTCTTACGGAGAAGCCTCTGGTAACTGCTTTATTTTTTGGGTCATCAGTCTTCTGACTGGTATGTTGCAGCCCTCCACTAATTTCTCTCGTGTGGGAAGCTAATCACCTCAGAGTAAAACTTTCAACCTATGTCATCAATTATCTGCTGGTCGTATTCGAATCTTCGTCTTCCTCTAAAGTTTTTGTCCTCTAAAGCTTCCAATAATACCATGAAATCCAGTCCCTGATGTCTTAACAGATGTTCTGTCATCCTGTCTGTTCTCTTTGTCAGTGTTTACCACATATTCTTTATCTCTCCGATCCTGCACTGAATCTCCACATTCCTTACCTTATCATAATTTTCAACATTCGTCTGTTGCAGCACATCTCAAACGCTTCGATTCTCTTCTGTTTCGATTTTCTTACGGTCCATGTTTCGCGACCATACAGTGCTGTGCTCAGGAATATCTTACTCAAATTGAGAACTATATTTGGTACTACTAGGCTTCTCTTGGCCAGGAATGCCTTTCTGCCAATGCTAGTCTGCTTTTGATATCCTCCGTGCTCCGTCCGTCTTTCGTTATTATGTTGCCTAGGTAGTAGAATTGCTTAAGTTCATATACATCATGACCATCAATCCCGAGGTTTAAATTTCTCCCTAGTTCTAAGTACTTTCGCCTTCCTTCGATTTACTCTCAATCCATATCGTTTATTCATTAGATGGTCAATTCCATTCAGCAGTTCATTTTATTCTTCTTCTCTTTCACTCAGGATTTCATTGTCATCAGCGAATCGTATCATTAATACCTATTTCCATCATTGCTTCATCGATGTACAGATTGAACAGTAGGGGCGGAAGACTACATCCCTGTCTTACTCCCTTTTTAATCGAAGCATTTTGTTTTTGGTCGTTTACTCTTATTATTCGCTCTTGGTACTTGTACATACTGTATATTACCGGTCAATCCCTATAGCTTACCCATACTTTTCGTAGAATTTCGACCATCTTACACTATTTTGGACTGTTGACCGCTTTTTGTAGAGCAACAGATCCTTTGAACATGTCTTGATTTTTCTTTAGTCTGCTTCCATTATCATCCACAAGGTCAGAATTGCCTCTCCCGTGCCTCTACCTTTCCTAAGGCCAAACAGATCGTCATCTGACACATCTTCAATTTTCCTTACCATTCTACAGTATATTATTGTTGGCAGCATCTTGGATGCATGAGCTGTTCAGCTGACTGTGCGATAATACACGCACGTGTCAGCTTTTAAAGTCTTCGGAATTATGTGGATGACACTTTTTCGAAAATCACATGGTATTTCGCCAGGCTCATAGATTCTTCACACCAACGTGAATAGTCGTTTGCAGCCACTTATCGTAATGATTTTAGAAATTCTGACGGAATGTTATCGATCCCTCCTGCCTTATTTGGCCTTAAGTCCTCGAAAGCTCCTTCAAATTCTGTTTCCAATACTGGATTCCATACTTCTTCTCTTCTTAACCGACTCTCAACTGGTTTGTAACATCAGGTAATTCTTTCGCCTTATAGAGGCTTTCAATGTACTCTTTCCACCTATCCGCTCTCTCCTCTGCATTTAGCAACGAATTCCGATTGCACCCTTAATGTTACCACACTTGCTTTTAATTTCACCGAAGGTGAATTTGACTTTCCAATGTGCTGTGTCAGTCCGTCAGACTATCATTACTGAATTTATATCTTCACATTTTTCATGCAGCCATCTCGCCTTAGCTGCCCTCCACCTACTATTTATTTCATTCCTCAGCAACTTGCATTTCAGTATTCCTGAATTACCCTGAACGTTCTTGTACTTCCATCTGAGAGGCACCCACCCGCCTTGCTCATACTGTGGCATCAGGCAGTCAGGCCTGCAAGTTGAGTCGTCTGCCAATCGAGTGGTTCGTTCTTATTTATCGAGTAACATGAACTTTCGTACTTACAATTAAGTTACAAATTATTCTCCTATATGAATAATACGCAACGGAAACGCACCCCTGACTATCAGTAATTTACAGAACCCTGACTGTTCACTACGCACTGGCAATACCACATTTTCTTTTTTTTTTATTTAACGGCTTTTATCAACACCTGGCCATCGCACTGAATATGAGTGGCGCACACATTATAAATTCTGGATATCATGACAACATACAATTCGAAGGAAAAGGCCACCAGTCTTTATCTTTTCACTATCTTATTTATTCTGATAAATTCTATAACCTAAACACAAAAATTCTATAACTTACAACAATAAGACATGAGAAATTCCTCCCAGTGGGCATGGTTTTGCATTGGTGATTCTCTACCTTATGGTCTCGTAATTATTTAACGCTACAGTGCACTTTCTGGATAGGATGGTGGATCTTTTGCTATATCTCACACTTCGACTCTCATAACTATCATCACGAAACTTTCCTCCAGACCGAGCGGTACAAAAGGAACACGCATAACCCACTACCTCTGAAACTACCTTGCTACTCTCCCATGCAAACCACACATACTCAAATTACATGACTTACACCACACTACAACATGAAATACAACACAGGGAATAGTCGCAACATTATCACTTTCAGCTTTCCCACTTCAATTAATAATTATCACTGTTTCACACGACACTGCCCCACTTCGTAATTCTACTTTCCTACTATGAACTCTGGAGATATATGCACGTCTTCCTGTGCAATGCAAGCCAAGTGGCGTTGCTGGTTAGACGGGTGACTCACCTTGCTTCTCTCTCAGAGTATTACAGTTTGAATCCAGCGTCACACGGAAACATATCATGCAAAGTAATATTAACAACATATTCATCACACACACGAGTCCTCAACTGATACCATGGACAAGTACTTCTCTTTATCCTTTGTCTCATACACAGATTGAGACTCACACAGTACTCACCACGTGGAAGTACTCGCATCTAATTTCAAGTCCTGCACACCCTATTTCTTAAATATTTCAACTTATAGTACACACGCTGGTAATTCAGCTTAACTTAAACACACGGAAGTATTTCAACTTATTGCTACATGTGGTATCATTATGTCCGTTGGTCACTTCCAAAGATTACTATGATCCCATTAATATTACCTGCCTGACATTTAATTCTCCCCACAAACGTTCCTGAAATAGAGAAATTATTATTTCAAACTACTCTTAAGTATTCCACATGCATACCAGGTCTCCACTCCTTTGTCTTTACGGAGCACACCTAAGACAGGTCTTAACACCACAAGGTCCAGCGGCAGAGTGCTGAAACATGGCCGTTCTTCAGGTCCTCTCGCACCTCTGTTGAAGTGGGGGAGCACCTTGCTACCGTATTGGTCAGCCACACTTCAGGTGCTTAAAGCTCAGGTAAACTGCATCTCTTTGGTCACACTTAAGGCGGCCAAAGGATAGTCTCAGAGATGATCATATATTCACATTCACTATCTGCGGTTAGCAGACGACCATACATTCATTCATTTCACAGATCTCACCAAACTGGATGTAGGGATTTATTTTGAGGGAGTGCACATGTGATCAATTAAATAAATAAATTGTCATTCTTTCCCACACTGGTATCCGGCTTCGCTGTATTTATTGAGATTGAGTTATTTTACAAAAAAATGTGTTGTTCTGACAAAAACAATGAAGTATGTTGTACCTATTTTCAATGTCAGGCGGTACTGTACCCTTTCACCACTGGCTACCCAAGCAGAAAAAAATGGCACGGTACTATCCTTGCAATGCGAGGGTGGTTCCGAACATTTTTTTTAAGGAAGCTGAATTAGAACAAACATAGCAAGTCATCAAAATAACCAGGAGGAAACCTTAGCCCCTGGTGACCTTAAATAGACGACCAAATGCTGTTACTTTACCAAATTATTGACACAGTTGTTGCAGTATTATACTCTCCACAATCCGGAGAAAGGTACACATACAAATTTACAACAATCGATATGACAAATAAAACATTACAACATACGAATAAAAATTAATGTTGAGATAAAAATTTGCTTAGTTACTGGGATCTTCGTTATTTTTATGAGTAATCCAAACTTCACTAATTCTATGACAAATAAAAAAAAATACTAATTGTACTCATGAAATTTTAATTAGCTCACCGTCCAAACACAGAACAAGTAATCTGACATGCATAAATTGCGTTGTAATAATCTTTACACGGCAATGTCTAAATACAAAACAAAATCAACAAAAGAAAAAATTGCGTACATTAGTTACATGTATAATGTCAGGTTCCATACCATTACTCAAAATATACATCAAACGTACAGAGAAATAAAACTGAGAAGGAAAACAATGAAATATACCACAAGTTACATACTGGTTACGTAATATAGTCAATCTAAGACATCATGTCATACCTCATTAACTATCATCACTTAAGCAATTACCACCACTACTCGACTGTGAGTTTAGCCTTATCCTCGTCCACCAGTTCAAATACCTGCTGCTGAGCTAGTCAGTCCATCAACTTTGATCAATACACGCAATAAATAGTTAGCAATAAGTGCTTGAATCCACCAGTAGCTCTCGTATCTTACTCTACTGCTCATTTCTCTGTTGTTACACATTTAGACGACAAGAACTTGCATTTCGACTAGCCTTCGTTACTTTAATGTGAAATATCACCACTGTGATAATGAAAATAAGTGGCTTCAGTTAACACACCAACAAGATAATTACTGTCCACGACATCAAAATGCATCAGTTAATTCCGATATTTGTTGTGCAATGCAAACTCTTGTCCCCTGTGACAACCTTACTGACCAATGCAATAAGAGCTGCTACGTTAGTATTACGCCACTGGCTAATAATTAAAGCATCATTGTACCAAATATTCTAATAAACATCCTACGTGAACTGGTAACCCAGAACAAACAAAAAAAGCACAAACTATTCTAAACACAAATGTTAATGAAATACAGTTACACTTGCTGTCCCTTCAGGAATGAAACATATAAAAAAAATTGCACAATTACAAGTACAAATACATTATTCCCTATCTTGCCAGCCACACGGAATCATTTTATTCTGTGATTTTCTTGGGGTCAAAAAAGTTGCTGACAGGTTCCCTAGAAATACTGTCTCGGTGTCAAAGCTCTCCCATGGTTACCCAGACGAAAGTCTTTAGGTCACTCAAATCGGCATTTTGAACACGCACTGAACAGTAAACTGTATCTCACATTGAACACAAATGTCATAGTCACTCTCAGAGTACCATCCACACGAATCTCGTCGTCCAGAAATGGCCCTACAACTGCTATTACCTACGGCTCTGTCCATTCAGTTCATGGTGTAATTAAAAGTCGTAAGTTCCAACAAACAGCACTTATTCCTGCACCAATTAAAGAAATGTGTCCTACCACAAATGCAAATGTCAATGTCCCACTTTAGTTTCTTGCGTTCATACAATAATTAGTCACCAAACGACAACTGTCCTGTTTAAGTATACCAAGCGTCCCACATGCAATTCACAAAGCACACTTAATAAGTCACTGCCAAAAGTTTATGGATCCCACCGTTCAGTGGTCAAGACGAAACAAAACCATCAACCTGTCTGCTAAAGACAAAACCTTTTCCACCACTCACAACGTGGAAACACCAGTCCTTCACTATCCACCTTATGGAGACATACGAGCAGTCATCTTGTTTCACGGCTCCACAGTCCAGTACTAGTTAATAGTTGCTGGTAAAAAATGCTCGCCGGACTCTGCCGCGCGTCGTTCATTCTGCCGTGGCGCCGCCGCGCGAGCCGTTGAGCAGAAGAAACCACGCCCGGGATACTTTCCCCAGTCGTAAGGGTGGCGGAACTCATGAATGGCCAGTGGTACGTGCGTGTCGCCCCAGGCCATTAACCTGCTGTAGCGGGCGCGTGGATTGGTCCCCGACCGGCAGTGGAGTGTGGAGTGCCGCCGCTCTGTCGCCTCTCCCCTGGCTTACGTGGTACGTGCGCGTTCCGTGTAGCCCCTCAGCGCTACGACACCCAATCAGTCAGTCCCTTCTGTGCATCTCGCAACATTACAGACAAAAGGATATTCTTACATTATTTAAATACTCATTGATTACATGTATGATATATTAGATACATTGGTAATAAAAGAATCTTTGTTCTAAATAACGTAAAATTATACACCCTAGTTTTCTACACATACAACATCAACATTTATCCCTTTTCTATATACAGCCCATACTTGTGCTACTGATTGTACCTGTCGTCCCTCATACAAAACATGAAAGTGTTAAAAAAAGGAATAAGAAACAATCTATACACCTCATAGTTACAATATCAAATAGTAGACTACTTTAACATCCTATCACAGTGAAAATATTTGAAACTGATGATTCTAAAACTACAATATACAATGAACCTTTGTGCTTGTGACAGACTGAAATTAATACCCCTTGAAAGTGTTCTAACAAAAAAATAAGAAATAATCTACACAGCTCACAATTACCTACCATATGTTATTAAATAGTAAACTACTTTAACATCCTAACACAATAAAAATTTTAGAAACTGATGACTCTAAATCTACAACATACAATGCACCTTTGTGCATGTGACAGACTGAAATTAGTATCTCTTTACATATTTTACCTTTTTATTATATATAACAACATTTCTAGGACATGTATGAACCATCCACATGATGCCAGATCCTGACCTGCCATCGAGGTTCATCCAAATCAAACAATAAAGCACAATAATGTTTTAGTTATGGATCGGTAGTATCCCCTTTACAGGAGTGTGCGCATTGATCACACTACTCTAAGACTCTCACTCACCAGACATCACATTTTCCTTCTCATTCAATCCATTAATACATTAACAGAATAGGTCTAGAAGTCAGCTAACCTTAACACCACCACACTCACGACAACATACCATACCTTTCCTCCCTTATACTCAACCACATAAGACATGAAGCTGTTTCGGAGATAGCATTCCAGTCTCCGAATTCGTCCTTTTACTCTCTCCATCGGCTTACCTCTGCATTCACTTTACCGATTATTCATTCAGCTAAATATCAACTTAGTATTGCGACATTTCATCTAAGAACAAAAAATACACAAATTTTCCATCCTGCAAAATAACTATACACATTAATGGTACCGTTTTGATTAGTTATGCTGGTACCATGCTTCAACAACAACAACAAAAGTTATTTTTTTCATATTGCAAATGTTATGGTAAGAATTAGATTTACACTTATATTACATCTTACGTCAGTATTCCACAACGTTCATCATCTGGATCTCATCCTCCCTTTATGCCCCTTCACGTTGTGTAGTCGTCCTCATCTCTTCATTCGTATTTTGTCTCTGCGTCCGTCCATTACTCCATCATTTTCTGGTCTTCCTTCGCCATTCGCATCAATCTCGATTGCAGCATACACAGGCCTCTCTGTAACATACATCTAAGACATCTCCACATTATTAAATCTACTCACCTTTATTTACCACTGTTTCATCACGTCGAATCTCTCTTTATTAAACACACTGCTTGACGTCGCTTCTCTCCGTAAATATCACCTTTATCCACTACTATTTATCACGTCGCTTCTCTATCTACCATCTTTATCCACTCATTAATCATCACGTCGTTTCTGCTTGATCCTTATTCATATGACAAAAAATACGTACATACACCACTCTGTCGACTCCCGTTCATGACTCATTCGACCTGTCTATTCTGTCATACTTCCTGAGATCTCGCCTGAAAATTGTTATGTTCGATTTGACGCTGCACAACGTTACACACCACAAATAAATACACTGACTATCTACCATAAATTGCCTACTTTCGATCTATCCTTAACTTTTCCATAATTTGATGTTAGAAATGTGATGAAGCCCACGAGATTGTTTTCCCTTGATCGTCTCAATCAGTACAGCATTTTCATGGACAATCCGCCTCACTCTGAATGGTCCACTATACACCGTAAAGAATATGCTGGTTAAGAATCTGTGCTTCTTTAATAATCGATGAGTTTTAATTAGAACCTTGTCTCCTACTGCCAATTCGATCTTACGGATCTTTCCTTTCTGCTTCTCTTGCCTATCCTTAGCTGCTCTCTTAATACGCTCTATCGCAACCTTGACAATTTCTGTGTGCCTCTGCTTTCCTGATCGCGGAAAATCTACCAGCTCCCTGACTCGATCTGGTGGTGCTTCATTCTTTAGTACCGTAATTGGTGATAAACCAGTTGCTCCATGTGGTAGCTCATTGAGGATGTCCTGAAAATCTTTGAGAAAAATACTCCAACTTCTGTGTTGCCTATGGCAATAGATCTTACAAAACTTTCCCAGTTCTTTTACCACTCTTTCACTGGGGTTACTCGCATAATGGTATCGGGATATGAACACCGGTTTTATCCTTCTTCTCCTCAGTGTGGTTAGCCATTGTCTGGATCTATGTTGTGGTCCATTGTCAGCTATGAACTTTTCTACAGTTCCTACTCCTCGCAAAAAGTTTTTAACGATTGCTGCTGCTACTGTCCTTCCCGTCGCACGTTTCAATGCGGTAAAAGTCACATACTTTGACACCAATTCCACTGCTACTAAAACATATCTATATCCTTGCACTGACTTAGGTAGCGGGCCAAACAAATCTGTTGCTCCGAATTCCCTCAATCTACCTGGCACTATCGGAAAAAGCGGTGCTTTGCATGAAATAGTTAACGATTTTGCCTTCTGGCGCAATTTGCAACTACCAAGCACGTTCTTGATCCTCCTCTCCATACTAATGAAATAAACTGATTCCCTTAACTTCTTACAGCATTTCCTTGCCCCGTAATGCCCGTAACTTAGATGCGTGTACCAGATCAACTTGTTGACTATTTCATTTGGTATACACAACACCCAGTCCTGTATGTTCGGATTTCTACGGTAGAAAAGGACCCCGTTGTGAATTGTATAAAAGCGCGCTATATTGGCATCTAAATTCACTCTAACTCGGTCCATCACCATTCTCCATGACGCGTCTTTATCCTGCTCACGCGATATTTGTGAGTACCACCCCTATGTATTTCTCGAACGGCACGCCCTGCATATACAATATATCATATCTGTTCTCGTTTACCTCCTCATCAAAGCATTGACCATGACCTACTGGGTTCCTTGACAACGCATCTGCCACTATAATCTGTGGCCCAGGAATATACATGAGCGAAAACTGAAACTCCTGTAAATAGAGTGCCCACCTAGCGAGTCGTCTATGGTTAAGTTTGGCCGACATCAGAAACTGTAGTGACTTGTGGTCAGTATAGATTTTAGTATGCCTTCCATACAAATAGTATCTAAACTTACTAAAACCCCATACTATTGCCAAAGCTTCAAGCTCAGTTACCGTGTAATTTCTCTCATCTTTGCTAAGCACTCGGATCGCAAATGCAATAGCTTGTTGTATTACTTCTCCTCCTTGCTCTTGCTCTTGGAACAATATTACCCCAAGTCCACTATGGGGAACTGTCCGTGGCCATACAAAACCCTTTTCCTAGGTCTGGATGCCCGAGAAGAGGTGCCGATAGCAGTGCCTTCTTTAACGCCTTATATTCTTCCTGCGCGACAGGGTCCCAATTCCATACCGTTTTCTTTCCAGTCAGTTGACATAGTCTGGGTGTCGCTGCACCCCCAATCTTAATGAACCTCCTGTAAAAGTTGATTAATCCTAAATAACCCCGTAGCTGACGTTTTGTTCTCGGCACCGGAAAATCTCTGATTGCTTCGAGTTTGTCTGGATTTGGTCTTATTCCCTCTGGTGTCACAATTTGACCTAGAAACTCGATTTATTTTCGTCCAGATTCTGACTTTTCCAAATTCACGGTTACCCCATGTCTCTCCAGTGCACCGAGCAATATGCTTAACGTTCTATTGTGGTCTTCCCAGTTTCTTTCGGCTATCAGGACATCATCCACATACTGTGTTACCTTATCTTTTATTTAATTAGGAATGACAGTATTTAGCGCTCTGACAAATGCCGCGGATGATACATTTAACCCAAATGGTAGTTTCCGGAATTGATATGATTTCCCGTAGCACAAGAAAGCAGTGTATTTTCTACACCCCCTATCTGACTTGGGCCCTAAACTGTTTATGAGGCTTGATCTTTAATCTATACACAAAATTTCTTATTGTACCCGCAGCATGTTTAAATACCTTTCAATTCTCGTATAAAATTTTCTGCAATTCCCCGTAGACCGTGGTCCCTCGTCAATGCCAGATTTTCTCCCTGATCTCCTCCTCCAAACAATTATGAATTTTCTTCTTCTCTTGTTCGAACCCCGTATTCTGTGCCTGTCTACCGGACTTTACCGCCAGACATAATGCTAAGTGTGCGTTATCTTTAGCATATAAGCAATCGTCGAATCTTAATGTAATTTCCTCCGAATCGCGTCTCAACTCCATCGAACCATTTCTCATATTAACGACTGCTTTATATTGGTTCAAAAAATTAACGCCTAATATCCCTTCAACAGTTAGAGATGACACAATCATGAACACTGTACTAAACCTCTTCGCCTGGCACACTAAGTCTACCTGCGCTTGTAACTTCACCTCAATTCCCTTTCCTGTAACTGCCCCTCTCACAGTTGTCCTTTGCAATGGCAACGTTGGCCATGGTTTTGTAAGACTACAACACTTAAACACATCTTCCCTCAAAACACTCATTACACTGCCAGTGTCGAAGACACAAGGTACGATTATATTATTTATTTCTGCGCTAATTATTGGGTGGACTTCACTCCCCACATCTCCTACCCCCTCTAACAGATTCTCCCTTAGTTTTCCGTAATCAACATACCTAATATTTACATCATTAATAGTCCTGGCTTGTACCCGCCTATCATGTAGTCATCTTCTTGTCCCTCCGTCATTGTGACAGTGATTGTCCTGTCGTGAACCCAATGACTGCCTATCCTCTCTTCGCCCATCATTTTCATTTTCCCTACTTCTGCCATCTCTGTCCCATCTTCTATTTTCCCGGTTTGCCGGTCTATATCCTTATGAATTCTGCTCCCTATTTCCTCGCCATCTTCCATTTCCGTCATTCCTCTGATTCCATGCTCTCCTGTCATTCTCATAGTTTCTGCCGTTCCGATCCTCGACTCTGTCTGACCTATGAGTCGTGTCGCCGTTCACAATATTGCTCTCATTACCCAGTTCCTGTAACAAGTGCTGAAATGACGCGGAATCGTCTAAACCTTTGCCTGCTATCACTATATCTCTGCGCAATCTCACTGGCATCTTCCTTATACAGATCCTAATGAGCTCCCCAGTTTCGTATGGGACATCCAAATACCTATTTAGTCTCAGCATTTCCTGATAGCACGACACTGGATCTCTTATACCACCTTCGTTACAATTTGGCATCATCAATATGCTTTGCTTAACCTGGTCCTGCTTACTTTTCGACCAGAATTCATTTAAAAACTTGTCACAAAATATCTTGTAGCTACTACAGTCTTTAATAACTTCCTGCATTTTCGCTCTAGCCTCATCCCTCAAATGGTTACACACAAACTTCATTTTGAAGAGCGGTCCCCACGATGAAGGTAATGAATCTTGAAATTGAGACAGCCACAGGCATGGATGTTGGTAATTATCAGGATCCGGAAAACAAGTGTACGTTTGTACCGACACGAAGTACCTCCTACATTCTTCTTCCGCATTTATGTTTTCTGACCTTGGACTATACCCAGTTGGGTTTGCCACCTGTTTTATCCGACACAACCGTTCTTCTAACTCTCTGAGTTCGTCTTCCTCTTTCTGCCTATTTTCGTTTTTTGAATTTATCTCACTCTCCCTCTGCAGTCTACCTGGTGGCGTTTCACCGTCGCTTCTGCACGCTAATTGCAACTGTGCTATTCTTCCCTATGCTTCCAATTTGTTTCTAATTGTGCCTCTTTAATCTGTAATAGTGATTGTATCTCCTCCTGGTCGGCATAAACCTCTCGCTGCGTACTGTCAGAGCCTGTTTCGCCTCTTATACTGATCTTTTCTACATCTGCGCTAATCGTATTCATTCTGACCACTACCTCCGCAACTTCATCCCTGTGTTTATTTAGCGCCACTTCCTGCCGGGTGACTTGAGCTTCCACGCTGTCTAATGCCCCTTGTTTATCTGCAAGTAAGTCCTCCACTATTTCTTTGATTTGCTCATCCAGCAACACATCCCTAAGTTCTGTAATATCGCTCTCTGTTGCACTTATTCGTACCTCCAAATTATTGGCTTTTTCTTTCACGGCATCACATACTTGCTTCAACGCATCCAGATTCTTCTCTCCCTCATCTAACCGATTATTAACTGCGGACAGACGCTCATCGATAACTGTGTGTAGCTTCCTCATTGCCTCTTTATTTCCCTTATCCATTGCCTCCAATCTTTCCTTATTTGCTTCCAATTTTTCCTTAGTCTCCCTATCACTCTCCTTATTATCTCTATCCATTGCCTCCAACCTTTCCTTATTATCTCTTTTCATCGCTTCCAATCTTTCCTTATTATCTCTATCCATCGCTTCCAATCCATCCTTATTATCTCTATGCATCCTCTGTAAAAACTGCAGTAGCACCTTGTCATTTGCTACTTTTGGTGCGCTCACCTCGTTCGCCTGAGAAACCGTAGCTTCGCCAAGGGTAGCTTCACTTTCACTACATACCTGACCTAGTCCCGGCTCGCCCGCGTCGTCGGGATGAGCCCCCGTTTGTGGACAAAGCCCGCCGCATAAAGGATTACCTAGCCGCGGTCCGCTGAACAATACAGCCCCTTCCCAGTGTTTGCTGTTCTCACCCATTAACCCAAGGTCGACACCTACTTCCTGCTGCACTGTTACGTTCACACTAGAATCACTATTCTCCATGGTGACTACACTTTTCGACTGCGACCTAGTTACAACAGACATTACGCAAAAAAATTATGCAATGATCTTCCAGCCTTGGACGATATAGCAATTAATTACATAAAAAATAAAAGATCCTCACCGATCCAGAAAGAAATTTCAAACAAAAAAAATTTTACTTCTTAGCGCTATCACAATGTATTCCATCAAATAAAAATAATCTTAACAGCAAACCCTAACAGCAAAATATCCTGGCAAAATATCCTGGCAGGGTCGAAATTATGAGAGGCACCCACATGCCTTGCTCATACTGTGGCATCAAGCAGTCAGGGCTGCAAGATGAGTGATCTGCCAAGTGAGTGGTTCGTTCTTATTTATCGAGTAACATGAACTCTCGTACTCACAATTAAGTTACAAATTATCCTCCAATATGAATAATACGCAACAGAAACGCACACCTGACTATCAGTAATTCACAGAACTCTGATTGTTCACTACGCACTGGCAATACCACATTTTCTTTTTTTTATTTAATGGCTTTTATCAATACCTGGCCATCACACTGAATATGAGTGGCGCACACATTATAAATTCTGGATATCATGACACCATACAATTCAAAGGAAAAGGCCACCAATCTTTATCTTTTCACTATCTTATTTATTCTGATAAATTCTATAACCTAAACACACAAATTCTATAACCTACAACAATAACACATGAGAAATTCCTCCCAGTGGGCATGGCTTTACATTGGTGGTTCTCTACCCTATGGTCTCGTAATTATTTAACGCTACAGTGCACTTTCTGGATAGGATGCATTTTACTGCAACAGTATGACAATAGTAGCTTTTTGTAAACTTCTGCGTACCCTTTAATGGTTAAACACCACGTCTTGTCTGTTGTCATTACATTACCAAGTCGTATCATCGACAGACTCCTTTCATTTTTTGCTTCCTCCTTAAATGAATTATGCATAGGTCAAGCTTTTCATACGAGACCAAAGCGTTTTTTATACATGTATAATGCATACTTTGCAAATTACTTAAAGCACAACTACAAGTAAAATACATCATATTTCATTTACACTTAAACCCAGGCTAGAAAACAAATAATAGCATACAAATAGTATACAATTATCATTACATATTTAGTTAATCACCGAAAACTTTCTGCGTTTTATGGCACAGGCGCTCTCCATTAAAGTATTACCATGGAGTGAGGAAACAAAGAATCAATGGGCACTTGTAGTAAACACAGGAGATTTAAAACACACAGGAAAAAAGAAAATACATTTGCAGTTGACTAGCAGATATTTCTGTAGATACTGACATGCATTTTCAAAGTTTGTTACGCAGTAAGAACCTGGTAGATAATTCTTGTGAAGAAGGTCTGTGGCAATAATCCTTGGCTTCTTTACTTTAGTCAAAGTTTGAGAGGACGCTTTCAGTTTCTTTCCTGTAAATATCATACGCAATCCAACTGTCACAATGTACTGATTTTTTGATGCATTACGTGTCTGTAAAATTTCGTGCCTATCACCACCAGAATATGCTTGTAATGATTGTCTGTAAAATTCTCGCAGTTTCTTAGCTATGGTTGTGCGAACATACGATGATTATCTCTAGTTTATTACCATCCATAGCAGTAGGCTTGGCTTACTTCCAAGAATTGGTCCGAATAAGTTGTTAGCACGTCGTTTTTCCCTTTTACTTGTTGGTTACTGAACCAATGTTCACTGAAAGAACACGTCGTCTTATGATCTCGTGATATGACTCACCTGCAGTTCTGTTTTGTCTAAAGTAGGACTTTAACATTTGGTGAGGGATAGAGAGAGTTTGCGTCTCATATTGGTTCTTTTATATCGTTATTCCGATTAGTTAGACATTATGAGCTGTCAAAAGAGCTTGTCATTCGTTAGGTTACCCAAGAAAGGCATTCATATTGAATATCTGAATGATTCTTCCAACACGTATGATTACTGTACATTATGTTATACTTTCAACCACTTGTAAATGGTCAGAAAGTGGTGGCTGCTTACAATTTCTCATCTAGCATCATGTATTTTTCTTGTTTGAGGGAGCTGGAAGTGAAAAGCATATCTTATAACACCTAAATGTGTCGTCCATCTCCTCGTCTGCCTTGTAATCTAATTTGTCTCTTGAATAAGCATGACATCAGAAATATGTTGGTGCCCAAATGTATTTTACATTCACAGCATGTATTCTGTTTACTTTCGGTAGCGAAAGGGAGACGTGTCATTAGTCTAACAACAAACCAACAGTTCAGAGATAGCTTACTACAGTTTTTCTCCGCATTTCGTCTTGTACTTTTGTTTCAGCGACAGAGATATTACTGTGAACTTTGCATTCTGGTGTCGTCCATTCGTATGTTCCGTCGCAGTCTGAACGAAACATGGCTGCCGAAGAGGTGTTGGTCACTGTTATTTCCCTGTAAGCGCCTATTGGGTTGCCAGTTGTTAGATGCCGTCAGTACCAAGCGACGGATATTCCGGAACTCCTACTTCGTCGATTTCTGATCGCATTCAATGTTTGCTGTACCTGCAGGGTGAAGATAATAGAATTGGGGTACGTAAACGACATCAGTGTAACTTTGAATTGTTAACAAAATGGGATCAGTGCAGCTGGCGTACTCATCCGGGATTAACAGAGGTAAAATCATTTTGCGGTACAAAATTACCCAGTTCTGTATCGCAGCGACATCCATGGCAGCATATAGAAGATAAAGTCAGAATTTGGTAATGAACTTGGAGGGAAACGGTGCAATCAATCAAATCGACAGCAAAAACCAAAACTTTAAATGTCTATATGGAATACAAATTGCACTATTGCATTAACGCATATGTGTTACGCACATATGCACCCTGAATCATACAGCTATCCGTACCCGAAAATAATGCGAGACAAACAATTTCCGTGGCAGGCTGCCTGTTATTGACAGTTTAACTTGTTCTAACTGCCTTTCCTCAACCTGGGTGTCCCGTGTATCAACGGAGGTTAGGGGTGAGAAAGTCGTACACATATTGATTGACAACGATCCTAAACAAACTAGAAAGATACTCAAGGGAGGCGTAAGGAGCATCACAAGAAATATGTCACCAATCTCTCAATCATCAGACTGAAGACGTAGTTTTATATCGGTATGGAATGCACAGATCTCAGAAATGTATACATCTGCTAGCTGGAAATAAGTTTCGTCGGAGAAGGCAGATTACAGCAGTTCTTCACAAAGTTCGATTAATGTTTTGTCCAAGCTTATGGCCAGTTTATGCCTTAAAAAAAGTTCTTCAGAAGTGTGGACAAGTTTCCAGTCCATATTATTGTCCGTAATTATTAGAAATATTCGGCTACGATACTCGGCTACATGTCGCTACACACACTTACCTAACCAAATTTAAGCCCTACAAAATGAAACTTAGCCCCTCAGCGTTATATGAAGTGTGTAATTGTAAAGTGAATATGATGTTGTAAACTATGCTCAAATATGTGCCACAGGTGGAGGTACATGGCTGCCCTATCTAAGGCAGTGTATGAGGTTTTCAAGTAGATTGGATTATCTTGGGATAAGTTCTAGTGTCCGATTCCACTCGTCAGCTGTGAGCAATGACGTCATACCTAAGGCAAAGACGCTACGTATAATCAATCAATGAAAGCAAGCAAATGTAGCATACGATAAAATTACAATCACATTCACACAGTTATTTAATTGATCATGAATTAGATCGAAACGAACTGAAGATAATGAAAACAACTACGAAGAAGAATTAAAATCAAACGTTCACTTCTGTTAAGAAGTATTCTCGTAATTTATGCGACTAGAAACACACAGAGAAGCCTTACATTGCATTACAGTAAAGCACATGGTGAAGTCTTACTGTTACAAAAAGCGTTAATTTTATATTAATTATTGAATCTAATGGGAGAAGTGCAGGGAATTTGGGGTTTTTAGTGGAGAGAAACTGAAAAGTATCAGAGAAATGGGAACATAAAACGAATCACAACAAATACAAAAGAGTAGCATAAAATGTGGAGAAACCGACACTAAATTCTAAAAGAAAAGCCAGTACATGACAAACAAATATCTACAGAAAATAAAGAATATTGGAATCGATAATTAGAATTAACCACTGCAGATAAAATCCAATACAGGTTTCCAACGGCTCCATGATTCAGACGTAAATTATATTTGTACTTATATGCAGTGAAGTGTAATAGCATTTCTACATTTGTAATTTCGCTCTAAAACTACTGCGGAGTATAACAAAAACTGTACTAGGTATCTAGAACTGACCATCTTTTAGGATCATTTCTAGTTACTGATCCCAATTTTAGTAACTTTTTCCAGTAGCTCAAGGGGCAATTACAAATGCAGAAATCATATTATCCTACATTTATTACTCATACGTGTTGAAAAAACGATGTAATTAATGCATCATCGACTGACTGGAATCGGTAATTGGAAGTGACCTACATAGGAAGTCAGTTCTACTTACCGATTCCAGTTTTTCAATGGTTCGTAATTTTGGACATTTTTCAGTAAATCTGTAGACTACGTTTTTGTAGGATTTCTTAGTCATCGCAGAACTGCTACAAAAGTAATAAGTAGTGTAGGTACATCTTCCAAACTTTTCTCTTTTTCATAGTAAGGAGCATAGTAATACTATATGCAGAAATCCTGTAACACTTTAGTATACACACTTGTTGTTAAAAAGATGTAAATAACGGGCCGTGGAATGGTTGGTATCAGTAACTAGAATTAACCTATGTAGGCCAGTTACAATTACCGATTTCAGTATTTGTTGGAACCTACTTTTTTGTCAAATTACATTACTTGTGTAGATTTAACAGTTAGTGTTGATAGTTAACGCTGATTCACCATGGGCTATACTGTGCTGGACTCTGTACTCTCTGTACTTTTATTACTGGCACACATTACGATAACTTTTTTTTTCAGACGTGTATATTCCTCTTTCTCTAATCTTATTAATTTTAGTTACCTATAATTATTGTCGGTACAATTTTGTGGCTATGTAATTCATAACGTGAAATGTGTAATTTTATCATACGCTACATTCGTTTGTTTATGAATATGAACAGTCGCTTTCAGAGATTGCGTCTATGTAGCTTCTCTGCCTTAGGTATGACGTCATTGTTCAAAGCTGGCGTTTGGAATCTCACACTAGAATAGAACCTTATCTTGAATACACATAGTAGTGAATGGTGGGAGTGCAGCTGCTTATGATAAGCAATTATAAATAATGTTTCCTGTGGCTGCGAGGATAGTGTTATACATATATAATTTTCCATGACATGATCGATTTTGGAACTGCTAGTCTCATCTTCACAGGCACCTCATCTGTAGATCGAGATTATGTTAAATATTGTTTCCCTGAATACAATTTTTCTGGATTGCAGCTAGATGTCAATTGAATGAGAAGTGCCCTAGACCTACGCACACAACACCACAAAAAATGACCCAGCAGTGAGGTGTCATAGTGTGTGGTCCTGTCGACATGAGGTTTGCATGTTACCTTTCGGCTGACAGCCAGCTGTGATTGCGAAAGAATAATGCCCAACATTGATTAGTTGTGTATTTAAGGTGTGAGGTCAATATGAGACTATCAGTTCCGAAAAGGATAAGAGTTTAAGAGCCATCTCTGAGGCCAGAGGCAATTTTCTCTATTATTGCTAACATAGACAACTTTTCGAAACGTGTAGCGTCTATTGTTGCTTGTTAATAAGGACTGGAAAACAGAGCTTTGTAGAAAGTCTATTCAGGAACTATCAGTTTACAGTAACACACTTAAAAAACGAGGCAACAGCTGACGAAAAACAAAAGATTTATATTTTATAATTGGTCCAAAGGTTGTTAATGAAACATAAAAACTGAACAAACAATAACTTGAACGCAACACAAACTAAGAAAATGGAACAAATTATAGTTTGAACAAAACAAAACGAATAAACGGAAACAGAAATAATAACTGGAACGAAAGAAAAGAACAAACGAAAACTGACAGAACAAATTAATTGAATCTTCAGTGTTTAGGAGCAGCCCCCGAAGCAAGGCTGCTATGATCCTTGGCTGCCCCCTCCTCCGAATCTCCATGCTTGTCAGCAGGGTCCACCTAGGCAAAAAACATGATTTTCATAGTGGCGACAAAACATTCATAACCAATATCTTACGTATCAAAATAATAACAGTAAATTATATCCAGACACCGTGACGAACAAAGACTTAATTGGGGCCGCCATGCTCATCATTTCTTATGTGGTGCACCAGAGAAAGGTAAGATTGAGCAATATTCACAATAGGTAATAGCTAATAAATAAAACACTTATACATGGCCTCTCAAGATCGTTACAAACTATAAACATCAAATCAAGTGCGGATAAAAATCGATCAGTCGGGTTGACCAGAAGAAGACCAGGCGTGATGGTCCCAAATCGTATCAGTAATACACGGATACGGTGGACCAACCCGGTCTCACTAGACAATGAATTCACATTCAAGTCACAGATACAAGCGAACAAAGAGAAGATGATCCGACTAATTACTGCCTAAATACATCACTAGGACGAGGAAACGTGAACATCAATACAAAAATAAGACATTGTAACGCACTCATGATTAACACCATGAAATACGGAAGTATTTGCGGCACAGTATGCCAGACAAATATAAAGATGCTTGAGACACATTTCAAGAGAACCCTGTTCGACTAGAACCAGGGAAATGCACAGTGAGCTTAATACTGTCATGAGTTGACTGAACAGAGTAGCAGCAAACTGCTCTAAGAAGTTGAAAATCTTCGAAGAATTACGACATTTGAAATACACACAAACAGTCCAGCCCAAAATATGGCACTACGCAAGAGCTCCACAGGCAATGACAGAAGCTTTCAAGTTATGGCAATAAAGTATTGCAGTAAAACCTTGCAATAGGACTGGAGGCCAATGTCCTGATAAAGTCCGACAAGCGCTAGGGTAATACTGAGACATAACAACAAGTCCAGCCTTCAATGGAGGAGCACATCTTATATCTTTAAAAAAATGAAAGAAAAATAATTGGTTAAAAAACAGTAGTCTTCAGTTATCGCATATAGTACAATGTGATACCGCTGAAGATCATCCTATTGCCTATGAAGCTGTAACTAGCGGAACAATGAAATAATTTTGTGTTTCATTGTCAGTTAAGTTGTCCTTTCAGTGCAAGTCCTTCTTCGTAGATCGGTCTGATGTGGCCGAGGTTAGTGTTATGGAATTCTCGTTTCTGATGTTGATCATGTTAATCTAGAAGGGGCAGCTCAACTCCTTCCAAGCAGTCTACTAACTGGGAATTGCGCAGCTCGTTGGTGTACTGCTACTCGATGAAGAACTACATGTCAGTTATCAGCGCAACGTGATTTAATCTCATATGAGTGACCCAAAATTCCCCATTCTCTCCGTGCACAGCTACTCATTCAGTGCATTCTGCACAAAGTGACTTCATCCCATTCAGGACACCCAACATAGTGTAAAACAAATATGGAAATATGTGATATTACGCTAAGTATCAGTGCAAGAGGGATTCTGATGCATTTAATTTATGGACGTAACAGCCATGAAAGACCACACACTGCCTGCGTCTATACATCGTAGCGTGCCACTGTATGCCGCTGCCTCACTGTTGAGCCGCAGAGTCCCATGTCACCGGGAGGAAAACGAGCTGGGTATGGCTGATTAAGCTCAATGCCTGGCTGAAACGAGGCTCATTTCCGCCAGCGAAGCAAGATAAAGTCATCAGTTGCGTCCTGATTAGGCACTGGACCCTGATACATGTATTCCTGCTCGAGTGAGTTAACTTGGTTAGTGGGTGTGTTTTGTCGTATGAATACTTTAAACATTTGAAAGCAAGAGGAAATTTCTCAGGAGATGATCTAATTATGAATAAGAAAATAAGGATGCGGCCGAACAACTTTGTGAACGTGATATCGTATCCAGATAATCACGAATACCACACCTACATTAGGTTAGTAAAATAGGCTGCTAGACGTGTAGATAATTAGGAGATGGAAATAATGGAGGATGAGCTAGAAGAAATTATTCATTGAATCATAAGAGGATTGAAGTAATTGTGGTGAAAGGCAGGAACTTGTAAAGCATTAGAAGGAAAAAAGTAGGGCAACATGAACTATGTGAAAATTATTAAAGAGTAAGTCCCGTGGTAAACATTTACACAGAAGTTAGTTGAATGTGGGGTAAAAAACGTGAAATGACGATGTATATCTTCCAAAGACCTTGAGATATTAGACTGCTTCAGATAAGATGTGTGTGACGACACAGATGTTTAGAAACCAGATTTTAACTGCGTATAGAAGTGGCAAAATTAGCAGTAAGGTAAGAAATGAAGGAAATCAGAACAAAATAAATAAAAAATTCTTCCGTGTCTTTTGCTTCAAAGGGAACTTCAGGCACCCACCACCAGGAAAGGAGGAAGTATTGCAAAAAAAGGCGAATGGCTGGTTATGAGAGATGAAAAACTGAGAGAAGCGTAGGATCAAATGGAGACAAAACAGCAAACGGATGCTGAAATACAGGAGATGTACAATTGAAAACACAATAGCAAAAATTTGATAACAAAGAATATAAATTTTGATGTCAGGTGGTTTTTTCTGAAGGAATTTGTCCGTAGCATTGCGTTATAGATGAATGAAACGCTGACAGTAAGCATTTCGGCTAGGAAAGGAATAGAGTGTTTTGAAATGAGGTACTCAGGAGAGCGCTGAAAATTAAATGGAAGGAGCGCGTTGTTTTCATGGGCGAACTCAATCGAACTAGAAGGGGGGGGGGATAAATTTATGACAAATAGTGAATAAAGGGTGGGATCTATTGATAGGATGCCTCATGAAGCCTCAGGGGGCATCAGAGAGTTAAAAAAAGGAATTTGTGAGTGTGGTCATAGAGGGGGGAGGGGATGTAAAATTGTGCAGGTAGATTTAACCTTCAGCACAATAAGTGGACTCAAATGAATGTTGCTTGTCATAGTTATGAAGAAACTAAGATGTTCTCACAGGAGAGGGTAGTATGTCGAACTGCATGACAACATCCTTCAAGCAGGAGACCATAAGGCAACAGCTGTTCCACGGATTGATTTTCTAATACTTCCCTGATATTCATAACAAAACAGTGGATGAGGCTAAATAGACACACACTTACACTAAAGACATTCTGTCCCCTACATTCTGCTCGCAGTGGCGACTGAACGTGATTAATATAGGCGCTGTTCTTCAAACCCCACGAACTGTAGGTTCATTAACACTTTGACATTCAACACAATGTCAATATGCCATTTTCCTTTAAATTCATTGTTTCACTTCTTACTGTCATATCACATGGTAACATGATACGTTACCCATCTCCTTTTGTGTAACATTTAGTGAATTATCACTGTGTCACTGAGGTCAAATCTGAGAGAAGATAAACTGAAGTTGCAAGGGAGATTTTATCCAAAAGTCTTAGTATCACGATTGGTTGTAAAAATATCAATGAATCTAACGTCTGTCATGCGACTCACACTCGCATATAACTTTGGATGGAACCAAAGCCCTTGTTGGCAAGAAAACAACATTGATGTCGTAAGTCAGTCGGTTTCTGCCATCTGTGTTAAACTGCACGTCGCATTCGCGTCGGTATCAATTGTTGGAGAGCTGTACTAGGTTGACTGCGTTACCCGTGGCATTCTGATTGATAACATGCTTATTCGTGGTATCCATGTTGACAATTCTAGCTCCTTGTTACATACCCCATTACACCAGCTTACGCTACTCTGGGATCCAATTCCTCGAAAAGGTTTCATTATGTCGCTTATACACGTGAGTGCATCGAAAAATTTTCCTTTGACAGTGATACGTCTTCGGAGTAATACTTCTGTTTAGTACGTAATTGAGCAGACGAGCGTGTGCTACTGCCGTCTCGGTTTGCATTACTGTGCAGTAAGCTCCTAATTTCCTCTCTTCTTGCAAGCAAATGACTAAATCTCATTGAAGCCAGAGGTTCTTGAGGTTCCTTGCCACTAGTAGAATAATTTAGCTGCGGGGATGGTGGTGGTTGTTGGGATGTTTAAGGGGGACTAAACTGCTAAGGTCATCAGTCCCCAGCTGCGGTGGAGACGGATTCTTCGGCGAAGTCTTACATTTCTGTAAGAGAGAAGACGGACACAGATCGTATTCCACAGAAAATTGCAACGAGGTGAAGGTGTGATTAGGCTAAGACCTTGTATTTGTCATCAGTATGTGTGCTTTTAAATTAACATCGACCCTCCGGATTTAGATTTTCCACGATTCCATAAATTACATAACTCATTTACCGTCATATTTGCGTTGAATATGAATCACTTTATATGATTACTTATCGTTTCGCTATTAATAATCACACTACGTAGATAACATCTTCTTTGCAAACTAAAACTTAACTGCTTGCCTTACCCCACTGGCTCGAACCTGCCATATAGATGAAGGGATGTGACTCCAGCCAGCAGTAACATAGCGTCGATTGTGACTCGCAAGGACTATAATCTATAACTAGCACAACTAAGTTGTTACAGGGTGCAGTCTTGCTTAAATACAATGAAGAGCCAAAGAAACTGATACACCTGGCTAATATCGTGCAGGGCCCGGCGATCACTTAATAGTTCCGCAAAAGGACGTGGCATGTACTGGAATAATGTCTGATGTAGTGCTGGAGAGCACTGATCCATGAATCTTACAGTGCTGTCCATAAATCCATAAGAGTACGAGACGCTGGAGGTCTCTTCTGAACAGCACTTTGCAAGGCATACCAGTTATTCCCAAGAATCTTCATATCTGGTGAGTCTGGTGGCTAGCGGAAGTGTTTAAACTCAGAAGTCTGTTCCTGCAGCCACTCTGTAGCAATTGTGGAAGTGTGGGGTATCGCACTGTCCTGCTTGAATTAACCAGGTGCGTCGGAATGCCAAATGGACGTGAATGGACGCAGGCGATGAGACAGGATGCTTACGTATGTTCACCTATCAGAGTCATATATAGACGTATCAGGGGTCCCATTCCATTCCAACTACACACGCCTAGCACCACTACGTAGCCTCCACCCGCTTGAACTGTCATCTGCTGACATCCAGGATCCATGGATTCATGAGGTTGTCTCAATACCCGTACACGTCCATCCCCCCGATACAATTTGAAACGCGAGTCGTCCGACCAGGCAACAGGTTTCCAGTCATCAACAATCAAATGTCGGTGTTGACGGGCCTAGGCGACGCGCAAACCTTTCTGTCGTGCAGCTGTCAAGGGTACGCGAGTGATCCTTCGGTTCCTAAAGCCTATATCGATGATGTTTCGTTGAATAGTACGCACGTTGACACTTGTTGATGGCCCAGCATTGAAATCTGCAGCTATTTGCGGAAGGGTCGCACTTCTGTTACGTTGAACGATTCTCTTCAGTCGTCGTTGCTCCCGTTCTTGCAGGAACCTTTTGCAGCCTCAGTGATGTCGGAGATTGGATGTTTTACCAGATTCCTGATATTCACGGTTCACTCGTGAAACTGTCGTACCGGAAAATCCCTACTTCATCGCTATGTCTGTGATGCTGTGTCCCATCGTTCGTGCTCCGACTATAAACCAAGATCATCCTCCCTTAAATTTTGATCAACTGCCATTGTAGCAGCAGTTACCGAACAAACAACTGCACCAGACACTTGTTGTCTTATACAGGACATTGCCAATACCAGAGCCGTGTTCTGCCTGTTTACGTATCTCGGTATTTGCATGCGCATGCCCATGCCAGTTTGTTTGGCGCTTCATCATATAAGCCCTGGATAGCGTAACATGAGTAACAACAAAGCGCTGCGTAGATTTTCATCGGCGTACTTTGTCAGAGTGTATGGCGACGGTCAGATGCGTCTTGAGCAGGGACTCTACAGGTCATCGGCGTTCAGTGCAAAGATGGACATCTCACTGAAGACCTACTCCAGTCTGTGAAATACCAATCCGAAAAGGTATATGGGTACGTCCCAGACAGCGGTGAGATGCTTACCTGAATGTCACCCGATGTGCGGCCCGACAACCGGAAGTAATGCTACGTTCGACATTTTCTTTTATAGCAAGACTCCTTTGGTCGTTATCCGTTTCACCCTTACACCACAGTGATACGTCGAAAATATTCTACACTCTATTTTATTGGCCTTCATAGGAAGACATCCTCGGTTTAAATTTCACCAAGTTAGTGTTCTTCCGCACAGTGCGAGAGCTTCTTCGAATTGTCTTCGTACTTGCCAAACCCAACTTCTATCAGCGAAGTCATCGGATTTGTATCCAGTTGAGATCGCCTCGAGTATGATGGCCATGAAGCTCAAATCAGCTCACAAATTATCACGCCCTAACGCACCAACTGGATACGTTATCCTGCAGGAGGACATCCACCAAGCATGTCAGTCAATCCCAAGGCCAATAATCGCTTACAAATAGTCCAGAGATGTACCAATGCATTATTGACTTGCTCAATTTTTTAAGGTCTTCCACTTTAATTAATTATCCAATTTTTAGGAACCGGTGATTATTTTACTGCATGCTCATTTACATCACGTATACCGATATCTGTCCCATTCAGATAGTTCCTCTGTGGTGCGTCGATTTTGCCTTAGAGCGTATAATTGGTTTGTAATATAGTGAATCCCTAATTTAGTCCATCTCGAAAACAAGACAGTTGTTTACATTTTACAGTCATGGAAGATGTCCAGATTGTGAGAGGCTCGTGAATATTAAAGTCCGGCAGATTGGCTGGTTCAGCAATAGAGACAGTCTGAGATGTAACTGCCTTTTCTTCGCTACAAACTGAGTGACCGTTTATTCCTGCTAGTAGTTCACTACACTAATAACAATAACCTGCCTGAGCGGGGTCGTCCTGCTGCGGATCAACGAATTCGATCTCTGGTTTCTTGGCAGTAATCTCAGTTTCCACTGTCAGTTCAGAAGCGTCGTCCTCAATCGGTGGAGTTTCCTCCGGCACATCCGTCACACTGAAGCGCCCAGTCACACGGACCTGTGGGTGGTTTCACTTTACCATCATTGACTCAGCTACAAATGCATGTGTCTAACACATATTGAACCTTACACAATGACATAATTTTCTTAAATAGTTTATATATTAAGTAAGCATCCCTATGTGTAGCTTATAATAAAAGTGAAGAAGCGTGCTACATATGTCTGTCAAAACGTGAGGTATCACACATGGTAGAGAACTGAGAAGTCCATAAATATAAAGGCGTGGGAACGTTTGTATGAGGCACACTCATCAGAATTATATGTAGGTTGACGTGACTACTGGTGAGGCAGCGAGAAATAGTTAATCGAGTACTTGAAAGTAAAAATTTTTAAGATATGCAGGAGTTGGAATATAAGAAACAGGTGCACGAAGCGATACACAATGATTCTACTATGCAGAAGAATGATACCAGCTGAGAGAGTGATGATTTAATAATATGAGGCATCGTCTGTCATCTGTTTGGTATGCAATGTTTGTGATGGTTTTTCGTTTACTGTGTACAATAAAGCTGTGCTTGGTGCACACAGCGTTACATAATGATTCTACTATGCAGAAGAATGAAACCAGGTAAAAGAATGATGATCAGAATACATGAGGCATCGTCTGTCATCTGTTTGGTATGCAATGTTTGTGATGGTTTTTCGTTTACTGTATACAATAAAGCACATACAGACGTACACCAAATACATAGTAAAGTACACAGTCAACAGTAAACAAGGGAATTTTTTCAAGAAAATGTTCATTTCATTATTTATTACTACTCTGAATCATGTGATAAACTTACATAATATGTAAAACAATGGTTATATTGTTGGGAGTTAGTAATAGTATATTTATCAGTTGTCCAGATAATTAATTACTCTTTTAAATAAAAGTGTTTAATCACATATAAGAGGCTCATATGCCTTTCACTCCGTTGTGTCATAGAGCCCGAACTTGTATGATTGCTATGAAGTTTTTAATGGTGTATTTCTTATTCACTCCAAAAACGTTACGTCCGCTTGTCCCTTCATGTATTGTTCCTCTTCTTAATTGAAATTTTCTAGTAAGGCTGACATCTTACGCTTTATCTCAATGAAATACCATTACTTCGAAATGCATTATGGGTATTCACCTGGTGGAGTAGTTTATTTCTCATCAACTGTTCTCTTTTCATAAATCTTTTCCGTTTACATTTATATCACGCTTTAGAACTGAACCAGTGTTTATCTAGCGACATCGCTGCGTTATCACCTGGAACTATTTTGTGAACATTTATACGTGCCGCCCTCTTAAGTCAAATCGTTAGCTGATAACTATGAGGAGCTTTTTTAGCCTAACCGCATCTGTTCCAGATCGCTTCATTCCGTGAAGTGTTGACTTCCCTAGGATATCAGATAGCCAATGCATCCTCATCGCCCACACAGTTATTAATCTCAAAAGGTATTATCCGACGTCTCTCTATCAGCGTAAATGTTGCAAGGCACAATAGTATGTGGAAAATGCCTGCTATGTCAGCGGCCATGAAAGAAGCGTGTCTCACTGGGACGTAACATACCATCGTTGACGCGGTCATTATAAAAATCGTTCTAGATATGGGTTTGGAAGATGGGTGAAACAGCATGTGTTCTTTCCTACTGGATGCATCCTGGCTATAGCTTAACAGAACAAGCGAAATCCATAATACTGTTCACACAACTTTCCGTCTCCTGCTAAATTATGCAATTACACTGATTAAGTCCTTGAAATGGACGCTGGTCACACATAATACTCTCCTGCGGCTAAGAAACGCCATCTACTAGCAGAGACTACCATGTATGTCCCATTTCGCAGATCATTTTCTTCTGATTACGTGGTTATAAAGTTCGTTATAGAGTTTGCCCCTGAGACTACTATTCTCAGGAGAAAACAAAATATATGCCTTATTTCTTGTTATAAGTTATTATTCAATATTGATGTCCTAACACCGCAGTAATCATCTTTAACTTCGGTATCAACAACGACGAATACCGCTGTGGAGTTACGAAAAAAAAATGGTTCAAATGGCTCTGAGCACTATGGGACTTAACATCTGTGGTCATCAGTCCCCTAGAACTTAGAACCACTTAAACCTAACTAACCTAAGGACATCACACACATCCATGCCCGAGGCAGGATTCGAACCTGCGACCGTAGCAGTCGCGCGGTTCCGGACTGAGCGCCTAGAACCGCTAGACCACCGCGGCCGGCGTGGAGTTACGAACTGGATGGCATATGGTTCAGTTCTGCTAGTAAGTCTGTCAGAAGCTGTACAGAGATGACTACGCTGCCCTTCATTCGCTCTTTCTTAATGGCTTTTGCCATTGATTCCACTTGGCCTTTGCCAACTGCTCTTATGCGCTTACAAATTTCTTATACTCTTGCAGTCTACTCACCCACGTACTCTGCATCAATTATATAATTACAGGATCACGTCAATCTCAACATTAGAACAATAGTTCTCAGTATCACAAGAGGGCAAAACAGACCGCACCAATGTGTAACTGAAGCACTTTGTGTGTCAGATATTTTCGAAGGTAGATGAAGAGATCCCGTGCAGTGTCCTTGTGTTTGTCATAGAAAATTTCATAAGTTCATTTCGAAACTTTATCCTACTGAATTTTTACGAGGAATAGAACCATCGTAGCCGTTATCAAACATACTGAATTGGTGTAATAGTGATTCCGTTTCTATCGTCTGTGTTAAGTGGCACATTAACCTTCTCGTCGGCAACAATCGTTGTAGTGTTGTCATTATTTCTGTGCGCTTTACCTGTCCTTTACTCCTACATAACATGTTAATTTATGGTATTTAGACTCATTTATTTCCCGCTCTTGGCTTCATATCCCATGACATATCCGATTCAAGGGAGTAGTTAAACTGACATAAACTGGTTCAAATTGCTCTGAGCGCTGTGGGACCTAACTGCTGAGGTTATCAGTCGTCTAGGACTTGGAACTAGATTAACCTAACTGGCTTAAGGATATCACACATATTCATGCCAGGGGCAGGATTCGAACCTTCAGCGCATAGAACCGCTCGGCCACACCGGCCGGCTACCTCAACAAACAGATCTGCCTAATGTCGCTTACACAATAATAGAAGGGGATCTGTGTGCCAGATGGCAATATGATAGTGCGCAGGCTCATTTACTCTTTTTTTAATTTTTTCTTTTTGTGCATATATTTATTGTTGATTTAATTCCCCTTAAACAATATAACGCTTAGTTATATTAATACATTTGTAATTATGTTAGTTAAATATGTGCGTCATTCATGGCAGTTCATGTGCTATGTATGGTCTGATCTTATACCTAGTGAACACACTAACAGAATAAATCAAATAAATGAATGAATCTCTCGCCATTATGTATCTACAGTATTAAAGGCAGTTTACAAAGGGACGCTTATGCAACGATTAGATTTCCGCAAAATGAACGGAGATTCATCTGTGAAGAACACTATCTTCGTCGTCTACGTGACTTCTTTTCGCAAAAGCTTGTCTCTGTCACTCCATGAAAACGTTACCCATTGAGGTGATACACGGCTGTAGTGGACAAGCACCCAGTCGGAGTTAAGCTCTACAATCAGCGGTCCTGTGGACCTACTTGGCATTCGTTGTGGCATTAAGAATAGATATTGCTCCTGTTTTGGAGTTGTTGCTACAGATCAATCTTTTCATATTCCTTGTGTCTCAGAAGGATCAGCGAAGCTGTCAAATGCCACTTAGTGGTACCTTGAACTTTGCTGAAGTTGATGTCTCAGTCTTATTCACTTTAGTGTAGCTTGGGAGGAGTCTGAGATATCGAGGCGAGCTGGGTTGAGATATCCCTGAAATTTCTTGTCCATTATAGAGATTCTCGTTAATTCGAGGGACGTGCATATTCGAAGCCTGGAGTTCTCCTTCGTAGCGCTGTTGCCACAGTTGCGATTTGTGCCAAAATCTTGACTGCCAGTCAAAACGACGGCTCAACTCTCCTCGTTCCATCTGGAACCATGCGACCGCTACGGTGCCAGATTCGAATCCTGCCCCGGCCATGGATGTGTGTGATGTCCTTAGGTTAGTTAGGTTTAACTAGTTCTAAGTTCTAGGGGACTGATGACCTCAGAAGTTAAGTCCCATAGTGCTCAGAGCCATTTCAACCTTGTTCCATTTCTAAAACATTGCAGCTAGCTAGTCGACATGAGTGTATGAGATGATTGCTGACTCAGACTGACACAGCTTTGGATAAGGAAATCCAGGTGCAAAACCTGTTGCTGTTGGAAACATCGGAACTAAAGAGCTCGAGCAAATAACTGAAACAACTCATTAGACATAAGTAGCCCGCAGACCTCGGACAGTTTCCAACCGAAATAAAACTTCAACCAACGACACTAATCGGTCTAATCTTAACAGGACTCGTGGCACTGCAACTCGCATGTGTCTACACCACTGAAAATGATTTTCAACCTATAGAAACGAGAAGCATTTTCCACCAGTGGAGTTTCTATCAGGAAATTTTATACAGAGGTCAGGACAGTAGGAAAATGTAACAGGCAATCAGTACAGGCTGGTTGCGACTAGGTGATAAGAAGCGTTGAAATATCAAATAATATATGTCGCCAAAGACAGTACATCAAGATTTGTCTTTCTTCATGCGGAGGCACCGACAGAAGTGAAGGTGGCGTAAGATGTACTGTAGATGGTTCCAGGAACACTGATAAGGCATCGTGGAGGGTGGAACTCGTGGAATTAAGAGTTAGCAGTCTGGAACACCTGCAGCGATGGCGTGCCTCGTAACAAGGGAAGTAATAGCCGAATTGAGTTATCTTGTTTTCAAGTCTGTTCGATTATCCTATTTTCCTGGATAGTTTTCTTTTATATTCTTTGCAAATACTGTTGTCTCGATTGTAGTCATGGGGAAGGAACTTCCCTTGAATGGCATTGCTGCGGGATTGGCTGCCTTATTTTCGCGGAAATAGTGGCAAAATGTATTTATATTTTTTCACAATTTGACCACGGCTGTTACAATGGGGGAGATGGATTAACGAGCATTTATTACGTGTCAATAGAGTAATACCGAAATCGATAACGGCAAGATAATTTCGGGAACAACTTACTAGGGTGTTTCGTAAGCTGGACGATTCGACAGAAAGTTTCGCGGATCCTCTTCGTAAAATCTATGTAGGTACCTATGGGCTTACGGATCATGATAGGGTTAACGCGGTAATTTTATGAGCAGCATAGCAAAGGGCTCTTGACGCGTTTTTGAGCGGGTTGCAATTGGAAATGTCAAGAAATGTTCGTCTGTTATATCCTAAGCATCTGAGTGAAGCAATAGATATTACATTATAATCAGAGGAAATAGAGTCACTGACTAGGTCATGAGAATGTCGGACAGTTTTTAGAATGTATTCAGTGCGGAAGAGAAGGTCATGACCAAAGAGACTGCAGCGAGCAACGTTGCAAGTATTGTAAGACATGTGGTCTCTCAGATGGGCAATGCCGTAATTGGAAACAGCAGCAACGGAAGTTTCGGTCACAGGGTGGATCTTATTGGCAGCAGTCAAACGGCGCAGGGTCCTGTGTGTCCCCTGTGTCAAGCTCTCACTAAAGCTTAGTGCATGTAAGTAAGCAGTGGCAACCTTTTTTCTGACCGGCTATGTGTGAGATGAATTATGTAAAATGTTGTTGGATACCGATTCTAAGGTATGGGCTGCAAGTAAGCTAGTATTTGGGCCAAACAGGCTATGTGCACTACACTGGACGTTAATTGGCGTAGATAGATGGCGTGTAAATTCGATCGGTGCTGGAGCGTTGAAGTTCCGAGTACGGGATGTTAGCTCACAAGTGGGTGCAGAAATTCTTCGCGTGGTTAGCGGTGGGTAGGACGTGATTCTCGGACTTGATCGCCTGATTGCGCATAGCGCCATAATTGACCTGGAAGGGAGTATGGTAGAAGTGGATGGAACTGTGTTTCAGTTGGGCTCTGCAGCCGGAATGCCTTTACTGTCACAAGGTCCGCCCCATAGCAAGTGGTAACCAATTAAACTATGCACAAGCTCCCTTAACGTCAGTTCACAGGATCGCATACCAGAAGGTACAGAAAAAGCTGTCTGGATTGATGTTGGTACTAACAATAATAATAATGTCGTGTGACGAGGGCTTCCCGTCGGGTAGACCGCTCGACTGGTGCAAGACTTTTTAATTTGACGCCACATCGGCGACTTGCGGGTCGATGGGTATGAAATGATGACGATTATGACAACACAACAGCCTGTCCCAGAGCCTAGAAAATCTCCGACCCAGCCGGTAATCGAACCCGGGCCCTTAGGAATGACAGTATGTCGCGCTGACCACTCAGCTACCGGCGGCGGGCGATATTGGTACTGATCTGCCAGCGTTGTGTATCGTTGACCCTTGGCAAATTACGAAGTACTAGATGCAGTTAGTTGTTTTACACCATGTATTGCGTCCTAGGTTTGGGTGTAGACTGCACTAGGGTAGTACCTGCCAGTATTGATAAATTTGGCCCCGAGGAGGTAAAGCTGTATCAGGGTACACTGGCTGCGAATTTAGAAATGTTGGATGAGGATGAACTAGACCGTGATTTTACAGCAAATTACGCAATTCCCGGAGGGTCTATCGACTGGTTGGAGCTGCGTAGTAAGGTGGTACATCTGGAATCACTTTAATGGAAAAAGTGTTGAGTGAGTAGATGGAATTATTTAGTTCGTCGGTTCCTTTACCTGCAACACACCCTCTTCAGCAACAAATTCCTGCAGGAAGCGAAGCACTCATGCATTACAACTGATTATGGAACAGTTCTAGATAAGCAACTTAGAGACGGAATCATACAACCTAGTTGTAGTCCCTGGTCTGCCCTGCGAGCTAACATCCGAAAGATATTCGGGCTCATATGCGGATCCTCTTCGTTGAAATGTCTTAGTTTAAACTCGTCGAGAGATTGAACCACACTTGCACATTACACGCCCAAAATTAGTCACTTGTGACACTTTGGTTAAATTGTCTGCCTGATGGCAAGTTTGCGAAATACAAAGTTACGTAACATATAAATACAGTAATAAAAATATCGGGAACTAATTTAACGACCCATAAATGATGTAGGCCACACGGTTGCGATTTGATTAGAATAATGTTTACTCAGAAAACAAACCAATAGCGAAAATGGTCGTATTTAGAATTACTATTACACTCGAGCGCATATCAAATTCACACAGTTCGAGCATTCACAACCTCATCGCGTGTTACAAGTTCGATACTCCACCTCGTTAACTAGGCGAAAAGTTAGAGTTCACATCAGGTGCGTGGGTGCTCACCGCTCGGAAACTAAGTCTAGCGAAACCACACAACGCAACATTTTCTAAGTCGTTTCACTTCCTAGCTGGCTAAAAACCACGTTTCCCGTGGGCCGTATATCTTCGCTCAACTGAATAGCGCAGTTACCTTTCCTGAAGCCGTCCATCTGATTGGCTACCGCTTATTGTACATGGCTTTACATTTTAAGATATTTAAGTCATCAAAGCATGACTACTTTCACGTTCTAAATAAAGTAACAATAATATCCATTGTTAAATTCTTTTACATAAACCCAATACAATTTCCTTCTTAACTTTGAATGTCATAGCCAGTAGCCTCGCACCAATGTGTTTCTAATAAATAAATCAAGAAAAAAGTAACTATTATGCACTAAACTTGACAACAAATATTCTATTAGCTAATGATTCAATAAGGTGTCATGCTGTCGTCGTTCAATGTGTTTTGTGTGGAGGAAATCATGATCTGATGCTAAACTGAAAATACTGATAATTTAAATTTACCATATGTTTTAAACAAATAAAGTTACAGAGTTGATGGTTACAACGTTTATCATTTTAATGATGAGCTCTTATATGATACGTCGATCGTTAAGATCGGCCTAAGCGTTCAGATTTTAGCATTCAAGTCTTTGTTACAAAACTTGTTAATTTCACTTTAACAGTAAATTCTAAACTGTTATACATATGACCAGTACTCAAGCTTAATTGGAATCGCCATAAAAATTTATGCAGGACGGTTGATTAAAATTACTGTTGCTTCGTTCCCTGATCATTTTCCTTTGTGGCCAACTTGGGTCCGCCATGTTTAACACTGCCACATCTCCTCGGCCACAAAAGCCTTCGACTGGGTTTCCCTATGACGTAGGTTCTCGTCTGTCTCACTCGTGCACTACAGAGCTTAGGTCTCAATAGACAACAGACGCCTGTGAGTTTCCCCACCTCGTGGTGAATCTGCGGCCATCGTGGCACATGGTCCAGGACGACAGGTTTCGTTTCACAATTCCTGTAGGCTGACTCTTTCGCCCATATATTTAAATGTGTGTGAAATGCTCGTTAACTCACAGCCCCCATTGTAGTTGTAAGCAAAAAATGACCAGATGTTGGCAGAGCACGTCGTTTCAGTTGTGACTACCGGTTCCTAAGTCAGAAAACAATGTTGAATGCGTATCCTATGCCTAATATAACACAGACTTTGAACCACTTGGGTCAGTGTTGGTACTTCACGACATAGTATTTGTGTACAGGTCACCACCAGGTGCTAATAAGACCGGAGGATGGACCAAAAAATGCGTTCTTCACGCCAACGGTGCATTACCCGTTTCGCGTCATGCCTTTTGGACTTAGAAACGCGCCAGAAACATTTCGGCAACTGTTGGATAGTGTGTTGCTCAGATTAAAACAAGACAGTGCATGGCGTACCTGGGTAACATCAACGTGTATTCAAAGAATACTCGAGAACATTTGGACCGGTTGCATGAAGCGTTTGATCATGCAACACGATTAATCTTGATTTTGAAGAAAGGTCATGTCATACAGCAGTAATAGGGCAGGATGGAATTTGTACCATTCCAAACTAGTTGAGGTATTCAAAATTTTCCAACACCCACACCCACCAATGTAAAGGAATTGCAATCTTGCTCAGGGCTCACGAATTTTTACTGTACGTGTGTTCCGAAATTTGCGTTCATTGTAAGACCTCTCCCGCGATTGCTGTGGAATGGAGTGAAATTGGGCAGCTGAGTGTGAGGTGGTGTTCCAGAAGTTAGAATATCTGCTCACATATAGTCCAAACTTGGTCTATACGGATTTTCAAAACCCATTTAATCTTCCCTGTGATTCGATCGATCACGTACTAGAAATTATTTTGAGTCAGGAAGTAGATGGACAGGAGCATCCTACTGCATACACTTCACGGCAGCTCAATAATTCCGAATGAATTTATTCGACCACGTAGAATGAAATGCTCTCAGTGATTTTTGGAATTGGGTAATTTCGTTGTTACCTCTATGGTAGACGATGTAAAGTGTTGACTGATCATAAAGCGCTGAAGTGGATATTGGGTCTTAAAAATCCAGCGAATACATGGTTGAGATGGGCCTCGTGAGTAGGGCAGTTCGATGATTATGTAGAATATCAGCTGGGAAGTTCACAGATTAAAGTGAACAGACTCAGCCATAAGGTGCACGCTATGGAAAGCACAGACTTTAATGTAAATGAATGGAGGCAGCACAAAGGGCTGGCCTGAGTTGTCGGTGATTTGCTAAGCAACAGCAGTTTTGTACAGAGGGCAGAGTATTGTATAGAATGAAGCACAATGCAATGCAGATTGCAGTACTGGAGATCTTGCATGACAAAGTGTTTAGGCAAGTATACGACCCGATTTTAGCGGGACACTTGGGTCGAAGAGCAATGGTGAGAATTGTAGCATGGAATTATTGATCGATGATGGGTGGGCGGGATGTGGACTATTACATGAAAAATTGTGTTCTGTGTGCTGAAAGAGCAGAATGAACCAGCAGCCAATTAAACTACAGAAATCAGTGGAAGCTTATAAGGCCTTCCAAATGTTGGGCTAGGACATCCTAGGACCCCTAGCACAAACACCAGCTGGGAGTCTTAACATATTAATTATTATTGCCCACTTTGCTCATTACATTACCACGATAGATTTACTGCACCAGCAAGCCGCCACGGTGGCTCGTTCTCCAATCAGCTAGTGAATATTTCGCATTTGAACACCTGAAACCATAATCATGGATCAGGGAGTAAATGTTATGTCAGAATTAATGCAGCAGCTACGTAGACTGTTGCACATTAACAAAACATAGATGAGCTTTGTGCGCTCTCAAGCTAATCGTCGCACAGAACAAGTCCACAGAACCATTGAGAATACGTTGAGTTTTACATAAATTCTCAGCATCAATTTTTGCGTCGAAGATGCTGTCGCCGTTTGAATTTTAAGAAGTCTCGCTGCAAGGGGACATCCTGTCAGTGAAAGATGTTGCTAGAGAGTGAAACTAATTAGGAGAAAAGTACCAAAAATTAATAGGAATGCTTCAGAGTAACAGAAAAGGGCGAATAATGTGAAAGCAATGTTACCTAAATACTACAAGGGTCCATGGGTTGTGTTAACGAATGTTTATGTGAGGAAGTGAGAAACGAGAAATTTGTGTCGCAGTATAATGGTCCTTGCCATGTAACAGAGATGATATCACCTGTTTACGTTAAACTGCAGCTCCCCACATACCCTTCGACACTCCACATAAGGCAAATTCGGCCATGTAAGGGGATATGCACAATTTTACTCATGTTACCCCAGTTTCCACAGAAGGGTGGAGGGAAATCTTGGATGAGGAGGAGAAAAAGTGTTCCGGTGCAATGAAAGTGCTGGTGCAAAGATGAAGAACGCATGAGCAAAGTTGGTGTGAAACGACGTCAGCCAGTAGCCCACTGACTAGGACCATACCACGACACGAGCGGCCTCTATAAGAAGAGAATGTAAGCGTCGCACCTGCCAGCCTTGGGGACTGTAGAGGATGGGCTCTAGCATTGAGGCCTAGATTAGCAGTGACATTAGCGATAGCAGTGACTTATGAGCGATGTGTATGCTTACATGGATATTGTATGTAGTGAAGGACAATGACAGTTTGCATCCCGCCCATTGCTTGGACAACTCACTGTAAATCTAAAGTTAAGTATTGTCAATCTTCTTAAGTCGAATAAAAATCATTTATGTGATTTGCTAGAATTGTTGTATAGCTATCTGAGAAGGCTGCATTCTTTAGGCACCCTATATGGTACGAGTGGGCTGGACCCCACAAAAAGGAAAACAAAAGCGAAAGAAAATGGATAATGCAGCGAAACATCGGTGTATGCTGAGAGCTAGAAATGGGATGTGGGACTCACATTAGAATTTTTCTTCCATGCAGGATGCCCGTTTCCCCATTGGGAAGGCAGAAGATGGAAGCAGAATGTGGGAACACATTCAGTCTATGGAGGAGGAATGGAGTATGGACTATTATCGTGTTAGACCTATTGTACTATGGGTGTGTAGCCGAAGTAGCTACGGTATGTTCCGTGATGGACGATGTCATGTTTTCCAATCAGAGGTCGGATAACGAGTGGATTTTAAGGGTAACTTTCAGCATTTTAACACTTGGGAAAGATTTAGAGACTGGAAGAAACGTTCTGAAAAGTGCACAGCATGATGAACAATCAGCCGGGGTATAACGGCACACAAGAAGAGTTTGGAAATCTACAGGTGCAACTGCAACAGACTACACGATTGATCCCTGGGATTAGACAGAGGTAAGGATGGTTGGACGCAAATGTTGGGATGTTAGAGATAATTTTTAGTACAGGCAAAGTGGATGATGTAGCTAACGTCAATAAGGCATTACAGGAAGTTCGAAGGATGCGGAAAGCTACCAGGAGGCAGTGAATTTTCACACAACGCAGCTCACCAGTTTGGAAAGCAATGTGCCGAACAACATTCGGCAGCTTTGGGAGGTAGCCGTTACTTTCATGTCACATTGCCGAACAACATTCGGCAGCTTTGGGAGGTGGCCACTACTTTAATGTCACATATTATATCATCTTCCGAAACCACCAATCAGGACTTGCATGTAATTGGTGACCACTTGAAATTGTGGGGTTGCAGGAAGCACTGCTGCATGCCATTCATGGGCACCTTACTTCATACCACCGGTATGACTTTCGACATGTTTGAAAGAATCGAGACCATTATGCCAGCGCCTTTGGGACCTGTTAAACTGCCCAGGAAGGAATTCTTGACTACGTACTATTGCTTGACTACTGTTATGAGCCAGCAAAGAGAGCCTCACCTACAACTTAGGACACAGATACTACTAAACGGTAGAGATTCTTATTTGGAGTGATATGCAGTACACACATACCCAGTAGCAATGGAGTCATTCTGGAAGAACGACAAACTAAAATTGACCGAGAACTTACTAGTGACACTAGATAGACACACACAACAGAAGTTATGCTGTCACCACAGACCGGTTCCCATCTGCAATTCAACGTTAATGAATTCAGTGCCGAAGTTTGGCAAATTCGTGTTGTTTCATTCTGAAAATGGGCACTTGGAATGCCCTATGAAACTATTGTTGGAGGAAGGGGGAATACTTTCAGTGGGTAGGACAGCACTAGTTATATTTGATGCCAGAGCTGAAAGTCGTCGTTTGTACGTGTTACAAGCAGAGAAAGTTAGGTAGCACACCAAGGTTCGTTCTGAAGGATTAAGGGTTAATACCTAATGAAACCCGTTGTGAAATACCTGGACACATTTGCCGCTTCCCAGCTACGATAATGGTAACTATAGCCTTCAGGATTGTCTATTCCTTAATCTACGTACCTCACCTTACTACCTCAGTTTTTGCGTCAAATACCTCTAGTTTCTTAACAGTATCCTAGAAGAGGACCTGTTCACCTATCTGGATCAGATGATTACCACACAGCATAGTTGTGTCAACACGGAACATCTCACAGAGGGCATGAAAAGCAACAGGAGTAAGCAACAGAAGAAATTGGTAATCAATGATTACTGAATATCAGCTACTTCTGTGTTACTTGTCGTAATTCGAGTTATATACTCTTTGTTCAAGAGAAGAGCTGCCCAAATTTCATCCCTCTCAACCTGTACATATGCATCTGAACCGATGAGAAAAGCACCCTTCGACAAGGTATTGTAGTGAGTGAACGATCATGAAGACAAAGACCAAGTGTGCTCAGGGACCTTAAGGAACAATTGTGTATAAGAGAGAAAACTCTTTTCTCATTACCAGTGACATGCCATAATACATTGTTTCAAAGGAAATGAACTTTGTAAATATGGTATTTGTAGAGGGCACAAAACCATGTAAATAGTGTCGAGTGCAAATAAAGGTATAGAAACAATGAGGGGACGTGTTCTTTTCGTAGCAGGTAGGAGTGTAGAGGGTCGAATGATTAGAGCGATGAAGTTAGTTAAAGGTAGGACTGTTACAGTAATGAAGTTAGTGAAAACGTGAAGGAATATTGAGAGCCAGAAGTCGTATGTGTGCTACAATTTGTTGCGCAGTTCAGTGGTATGAAACTGTGACGCAAGTGGGTCAGTGGAGCGCCGAGTTCAGCAACACATAGCATGACACCATGTTACCAGCCACCTCGTCGCAAGCCCAGGTGACAACATCAAAGGCGGTAATCGGTTCCTTTACGCCAGTAGAACAACACCAGAATATTTCAACGACCTTCTGGGGAAGAATTATTGCAAACATCAGCAACAGGAACCGGTAGTTAAGGATTGTCAGACAACTCATCAACATCGTCCGCCATGAGTCAAAAATGGCTCTGAGCACTATGGGACACAACTGCTGTGGTCATCAGTCCCCTAGAACTTAGAACTACTTAAACGTAACTAACCATAGGACATCACACACATCCATGCGCGAGGCAAGATTGGAACCTGCGACCGTAGCAGTCGCACGGTTCCGGACTGCGCGCCTAGAACCGCGAGACCCGCCATGAGTCGTTGGATTGATCTTTGTCACATAGCATTGTAAGTATTTCGGAATCGTCCCTGTCATTGCAGTCATCACAATAGTCACCCCAGTAATGTAGTCATAGCCCGAATGATGTGGTAACTTTAACTATGTTTGGGTGCTGTCAACAGCCAGCCACCCGCCGTGGGAGTCATCGCTTGGGGTGCGTTGTGGTAACCACTGTCGCCATCCTCCTCGAATGCTGCCCCGATAAACGCTGTGACCAGGGCCGGAGCCAAGGACTCTGGCCCACTGACGCCAGACATCTGCAGCTGGGGATGGGCGCTTAGACAGGGCACTGACCTGTCACACTGCCACACCCCCAGATATAATCACAACCTAGGTCTGTAGCACGTGGTTCCAGCAACTACAGTACGACCCCGCAAATTCTAATCACCCCCGCCGAGGAAGTGGATTACATTTAACGCCACCACAGCTACTGCCGCCATAGTGGACACGAATGCGAACATCCGCCGGACTCCTTCGTTGCAACTGAGAACATTACGAGCATCTGCATAACTCGTCCAGATGCCCCCCCCCCTCCACCAATGTGTTACTTTTGATCAATAAATGATGTTATTCGGTTGTCAGGTGCCATCCATGGACACACTCCAAACATCCTCTTCCTCATGCCCTGTAGAGGACCGACGTTCGAACCTGGCGACAGACATTTGAGTCCCACGCCTGTAAACACGGCCGATTTACAATTTCTCAATTTAGACAAATATCACCACCGTTCTTCGTAGTATACAGTAGTGTCGGTACACTGTTGACAATTATATGTCACGGGAGGTGGCTCCGAAAGCAGAAAACGAGGTGTGGGATATTGGATTGTCAGTGGAAAAGTAGTATCGGTAGATTCTGTAGGTGGGGAGAACTTAGTGACCGTAACGTGGAATAGTCATTGAATTTCACCTGAGTACAAAGCAAATGCTGTTATGGTATGACGGTGTTTTTATGTTTAGGTTGTGGTCCCATTGCAACGCTTAAGATAACGCTAAATGCAGAAGGATATGAGCGGATATAACCGGACTGTGTAGTGCGTACAGAAGAGGGCTACTTCGAAACGATGATTGTTCGTTTTAGCATTATGCTATACCCTACCATAAAGTAACGTCCTTGGGCCAATCTTTTGTGGACTACAAAATTCCTGAAATGGACCATGTTACCACAATCCTGACATGAAGCCATTGTAACACCTCTGGAATCAGTGAGAACATCAACTTCGCTTCAGATTCCGTCTTCCACAGTTACCATCTTCGCTGGAGGGTAATGACCGATTTCAGCTGGTTGTTACTGACAAAAGTAAGACCTACTAAATGATTTTCAAAATTTGATAGAGGAATATGAAATGAATAAAAAAGGTTTCTCCAACAACCTCTGGAGGATATCTGGTCAGGAAGTGAATAAACGAATTGAAGAGCAAATTTCGAGTTATGATGTATTACTACATATCTTATAAATGAATTCAGAACAACTGAGGCTCAGTATGGTGAAGGAAAGGTCACAGATTAAGCAAGAAGTGGAATAAACACCCACGATAGCTGAAGGTTCTGGTTGTAGCAATTGTGTGTGAGAGAGAGAGACAGAGAGAGAGAGAGAGAGAGAGAGAGTGAGACATGAGAAACTACTGCTGCTTTCACACACAGAAACTCACTTATATATATATGTATATACGAGTAATAAAACCTCTAAGCAGGTAAGCCATGTTCGCTTTTCCAACTTTATCTGGCTCAAATAGTGAATGTTGTGGCAGAATACGATCCAGTGGACTAATTTGCGTTATGAAATGTATTTATCTTGCGGTCGGTTTAAGAAAATCGGTAATTCATTCATTAAATAGGCTGTGTCTTAAATGATCCAGTACACAAAGAGAACCTGATTATTGAATGAGTGTGCTAAGGACAGCACGTGCTTCATAATACTGTGGTTGATGTAGAATATGGAGATTCATTATATGTGAGGCACAATAATAGACCAAGCTAAATATGTTATCCATTTTATTTTAAAAGTATATGAATGACAGAATCAATTAAATGAAATACAATTGTTGTGAGATAATACATATTAGCAACTATAAAGCATTTCTTCAATGCTTTGAGGGAAAGTAACAGACCTAATATTCTCATAAACATTTCAATTTATATCTCACTCAGAATCAGTTTTGCCCATAACCATGTTCTGCTCATAAACAGAAGAAAGCTAGATTTTAGGAAGATTCAATCTTGTTTCAATGAAAGGAAAGTTCTTCCGTATCTCCGCGACATCCATTCCTGCTTACAGAGGATAAAGTCAGAGGATGACCTTGGAAGGAGGCGTGTTGATAAATCAAATCGACATTAAAGATCGAAAACTTTCCAACTCTGTACGGAATAGAAATGACACTTTTACGATAATGCATATGTATTATGCAAATAGAATCACACAGCTATCCACGCCTCAATAAGCACTACACAAATAGCTTCCGTGGCAACTTGCCATTTGTTGCCAGTGAAACTTGTTCTAACTGCCTTTCCTGAGACTAAGTACCATTTGTATGAACAAAGGCTGGGGATGAGACATTCGCACAGATACTTTATGACCATACTCCTAAACAATCTGGGAAAATACTCAAGGTAAGCTTAGTGTACATAGCAAAAAAAAGGTTACAAATCTGATAATCATCAGGTACTGCCTTCTGCCTCAGGACGCATGCGTCCCTAAAACTCTCATTGACTACCAGTACTTAGTAACGTTCCAGTGATTCCTGAATATGACAACAGGGATAAAAAAACAACCCAGAATTACCAGTTCATTCAGGAAGTTCACCATCTGAACCTCAACAACTCAAGCCTAGAAAAAATTCCCGGTCTACAGTAACCAGCCAGCAGGACAAGTATTTTTACCCGGCTTTTGGCTGTGAGACTTAATCGGACAGCTCGTTCGTGGTTTTCACAGATCTAGTTCCTTTGGGGGAGCCAATAACATCTTCACTGACCACTGCCGCTATCGGGACATAATCACTCTTGCTGAAGTTTGTCGTATGCCTGGACATTTGGCACCTCTTGACTTCAGGCCAAGCGTTCGATCGCAGCTTCCAGCTTCCTGGAAGCGGTGCTCCGCAGTATGGGCTGCCCTGATACTACCGTCGATGTGGTAATGTGTCTCCTTCGTGGAGCTACGTCTCGTGTGCTCTATTATGGCCGTCTCACTCCTCCCATCTCGATCCATACGTCAGTGCGTGAAGGCTGCCCGCTCTCTGCACTGTTGTATGCTTTCGCCAAGGAATCGTTGCTCTGCAGTCTCCGTTAACGCCTGTATGGGATGTCTCTCGGTGACCACGTGTTCAGCTGGAGCTCCATGCGGATGAACTCGGCATCCTTCGTCGTAGCTGTGCTGAGTTCAGGGAGTCTCTGATATGGGTCACCCCTTACAGAGAAGCTTCTGGTAACTGGGTTATTTTTTGGGTCATCAGTCTTCTGACTGGTATGTTGCAGCCCTCCACTAATTTCTCTCGTGTGGGAAGCTAATCACCTCAGAGTAAAACTTTCAACCTATGTCATCAATTATCTGCTGGTCGTATTCAAATCTTCGTCTCCCTCTAAAGTTTTTGTCCTCTAAAGCTCCCTCTAATTCCATGGAATCTAGTCCCTGATGTCTTAACAGACGTTCTGTCATCCTGTCTGTTCTCCTTGTCAGTGTTTCCCACATATCCTTTATCTCTCCGGTACTGCACAGAATCTCCACTTTCCTTACCTTATCATAATATTCAACATTCGTCTGTTGCAGCACATCTCAAACGCTTCGATTATCTTCTGTTCCGATTTTCCTACAGTCCATGTTTCGCTACCATACAGTGCTGTGCTCAGGAATATCTTACTCAAATTGAGAACTATATTTGGTACTACTAGGCTTCTCTTGGCCAGGAATGCCTTTCTGCCGATGCTAGTCTGCTTTCGATATCCTCCGTGCTCCGTCCGTCTTTGGTTATTATATTGCCTAAATAGTAGAATTGCTTAAGTTCATATACATCATGACCATCAATCCCGAGGTTTAAGTTTCCCCCTACTTCTAATTACTTTCGCCTTTCGTCGATTCACTCTCAATCCATATCGTGTATTCATTAGACGGTCAATTCCATTCAGCAGATCATGTTATTCATCTTCACTTTCACTCAGTATTTCATTGTCATCTGCGAATCGTATCATTAATACCCATTTCCATCATTGCTTCTTCGATGTACAGATTGAACAGTAGGGGCGGAAGACTACATCCCTGTCTTACTCCTTTTTTAATTGATGCATTTCGTTTTTGGTCATTTACTCTTACTATTCGCTCTTGGTACTTGTACATACTGTATATTACCGGCCAATCCCAATAGCTTACCCCTACTTTTCGTAGAATTTCGAACATCTTGCACTGTTTTAGACTGTCGACCGCTTTTTGTAGATCAACAGATCCATTGAACATGTCTTGATTTTTTTTTTTGTCTGTTTCAATTTTCTTTACCATTCTACAGTATATTATTCTTGTCAGCAACTTGGATGCATGAGCTGTTCAGCTGACTGTGCGATAATACACGCACGTGTCAGCTCTTAAAGTCTTCGGAATTATGTGGATGACACTTTTTCGAAAATCACATGGTATTTCGCCAGGCTCATAGATTCTTCACATCAACGTGAATAGTCGTATGCAGCCACTTATCCTAATGATTTTATAAACTCTGGCGGAGTGTTATCGATCTCTCCTGCCTTATTTGATCTTAAGTCCTCGAAAGCACCTTAAAATTCTGTTTCTAATACTGGATTCCATACTTCTTCTCTTCTTAATAGACTTCCATCTCGCCTGTAACATCAGGCAATTCTTTCGCCTTATAGAGGCTTTCAATGTACTCTTTCCACCTATCCGCTCTCTCCTCTGCATTTAACAACGAATTCTGATTGCACCCTTAATGTTACCACGCTTGCTACCTACGTGCTTTATCATGCAGTTGCTGGAGGCCCATGCAAAACACTCTCTCAGCACCTATCCCGCTTTCGGAAGTCCCTCGGGCCTTCTTTTACTTCCGTCATTTAGTCCTCCAACTCAGCTACTTCCTTACTGTAATACAGCCAGCTCACTCTACATCCACGAAGGCGTTCTATGGTTTCCTGCAGTAGCACAGGTCATCGAATGTGGTTAAGGGGAAGCCGTTTCGAGATCGGTGTGCGCTCCTTTTCTTCATACGTCCAGTCGGTGTGGTAAATGAAGCAAGTATGGCAGTCGCACCTTCACAGGATTTACATCGCAGACACCCCATTGTGTGTCGTGTGTGATGTTACACAGACGAGCACCGCCTGGTGTGCAGATCGGCAAGAGGTATATGGTGCTTGGTGCGACAGATGTAGTTCCTAACTACCCGTATGACGCCTCATCAGATACCAGTCAACTGCTCCTCTTTCTGGACTGGGGATACTTCCTTCAAGCGAAGACAAGCTCCGTGAAGTAAATATGTGGACACTCAGCTCACTACTGGTGTGCTGATGACGAGATAAGTATCCTTGATTTTTGAGACTTCGTTAATGAACACCACAGTGCAGTTGGCTCCAATCCAATACACATACATGTTTTCTCCAGTTTCCTTTGCAATGTCTTCCTTAACCCACGCCAGAGTTGGGGTATTCCTATCATGAAGAGTTGATACACGACTCTTTCACACTTAGAACTCATATTATCTCTGGTCATCGAAATTTCTTCTCGGGGAAACTATATGTTGATAGTCACAATGGGCCTGACGTCTTTCGGCGCCCTCCTCCTAACGCCGTTGGTTTCCTGCTATTCTCGGTGCCAATGTGCACCGATCCCTCCTTTTGGGTGCCGGGAAGTTCCCTATAAAACTATGGTAATGCAGACGCTCGCAATAATGATGATGAGGTCCCATACTCCGACGAGCATAGGAGATGCTGCGGGAGACTAGCGCCGCCGTACTAGGCTAGGTCCTAGTGGAGGTGGTTTGCCATTGCCTTCCTCCGACAATAATGGGGATGAATGATGAGGATGAATATGACACAATAACACCGAGTCATGTCGAGGCAGGAAAAATCACTGATACCACCGGGAATCGAGAACGCTACCGCAAGACTACGAGTGCTCGCAATACGCGGAAATCTAAGTTGGCCTCTCGGTCCGGCAAAAAGAAAAAAAATAGATAGTAGAGTACTTGCCCACGAAAGGCAAAGGTCCCGCGTTCGAGTCTCAATCCTGCACACAGTTTTAATCTGCCAGGAAGTTTGATGTCAGCACACACTCCGCTGCAAAGTGAATATTTTATTTTGGAAATATTAAATTATTTCAGGTATTAAATAAAATGTCTGTAGCACCGTTTGAGTATCGGGTTCTGAGAACCATAACGAGGAGTAGTCAGATTATATTATACACACAGAGTTCTACTTATTTCTGTAGGCAGGGCAGCCCTCATGTTGGACTTAATTATCACTATGCGTTGCACTTTACATAACAAGAAAAATCCTCACTACACAGACAACATACCTGTTTTAATAGTTTAATTGTATGACCCCACTCTCCCCGCCCCACCCCACCCTTATGAACCTCGGACCTTGCCAGTGGTGTGTAGGCTTGTGTGACTCAGCGATACAGATAGCTGCCCCGTAGTTGCAACAAGAACAGAGGGGTATGCGTCGATAGGCCTGACAAATGTGTGTTTCCTAAAGAGGGGCAGCAGCTCTTTCAGTAGTTGCAGGGACAACTATCGCGATGATCGACTGATCTTACCTCGTAACATCAACCAAAGCGGACTTGCTGAGCTAATAGTGCGAATGGCTGAAAGCAAGGGAAACTACTGACGTAATCTTTCTCGAGGGCATGCAGCTCTACTGTATGGTTAAATGATGATGCCATCCTCTTGGGTAAAATACTCTATAGGTAAAATAGTCACCCGGATATCTGGGGAGGGACTACTCAGGTTTACGTCTTTATCAGGAGAAATAATATTGGCAATCTATGGATCAGAGCGTGGAATGTCAGATCCCTTAATCGGACACTTTTGTTAGAAAATTTAAAAAGGGGAATGGATAGGTTAAAGTTAGATATGGCGAAAATTAGTAAAGCTCGGTGGCAGAAGGAAGCTACTATGAAAAGCATAGTGAAAGCATTATTGTAGCCAAGATAGACATGATGCCCCTATTCACCAAGTGTTACAAGTTTTTGTGTCAACTAGCTAGGCAGATGGAGGAAATGTATGATGAGCTAAAAGAAATTATTCAGATAATTATGACAGCCGAAAATTTAGTTGTCATGGGGGACTGGATTTTGACACTAGGAAAAGGAAGAGGAGGATAAATAGCAGGTGAATATGGACTGGGGAAAAGGAATGAAAGAGGAAGCCGCCTGGTAGAATTTTGCACAGAGCATAATTAAATCATAGCTAATACTTGGTTAAAGAATCATAAGAGAAGGTTGTATACGTGGAAGAGACCTCGAGACACCGGAAGGTTTCAGGTTGATTATGTAATGGTTAGACAGATATTTGCGGTCCATATTTTGGGCTGTAATACATTTACAGAGGAAGATGTCGACTCTGACCACAATTTATTGTTTATGAACTGCAGATGAAAACTGAAGAAACGACAAAATGACAGGAATTTATCGAGTGGGACCTGGACAATCTGATATAATCAGAGTTTACAGAGGGGGCAGTAAGGAACGACTCACAAGAATAGGGGGAAGGCATGTAGAACAAGAAGAATGGATATCTTCGAGAGATGAAATAGGGAAGACTGCAGAGGATCAATTAGGCAAAAAGACTAGGTCTAGTAGAGAACCTTGGGTAAAACAAGAGAAACTGAAATTAATCAATTGAAGGAGAAAATATGAAAATGCAATAATTGAAGAAGGCAAAAAGGAATACAAACGTATAACAAATGAGGTCGAAAGGAAGTGCAAAATGTCCAAGCAAGAATCGTTAGAAGGCAGATGTAGGAAGGTAGTAGTGTACATCGCTACGGATGAGATAGATACTGCCTACAGGAAAATTAGAGAGATCTTTGGAGAAAAGACAACCACCTCTACGAATATGAAGAGCTCATACGGGAAACCAGTACTAAGCAAACAAGGGAAAGCAAGAAGGTGGAAGGAGGATACAGAGGGTCTATACAAGGAGGATGTACTTGAGGGCAATATTATGGAAATTGAAGAGGACGTAGAGGAAGGTGAGAAGGAAGATACGATAATGAATCAGGAATTTGACAAAGCACAGACAGACTTAAATCGAAACCAGGCCTCGGGAGTAGAAGACAATTCTTTGGAGCTACTGACAGTCTTTGGAGAGACAACCATGACAAAACATTTAGATCTGATGAGGAAGATGTTTGAGACTGGTGAAATAACCTGAGACTTCAGGAGGAATATAATAATCCCATTTCCAAAGAAAGCAGGTGCTGAAAGCTGTAAAACCTACCGATATAATACCTTAATGAGTCACGGATTCAAAATTCTAACATGAATCCCATACAGAAGAACGGAAAAGCTGGTAGAAGCTGACCTCGGGGAAGATAACCTAGATTCCAGAGAAATATAGGAATACTCGAGTCAGTACCGACCCTACGACTTCTCATAGAAGACAGGTTAAGGGAAGATAAACGTACGTACATAGCATTTGTAGACTTAGAGAAAGAATTTGGCGTTGTTGACTCGAACACTCTCATTCAAATTCTAATGATGGAAGGAGTAAAAATACAGGGAGCGAAAGGCTATTTACAATTTTTACAGAAACCATATGGTTGTTCTAAGAGTCGAGGGGTACGAAAGGCAAGCACTGGTTGAGAAGGGATTGAAACATGGGTGTAGTCTGTCTCCGAATTGAGCAAGCAGTAAAGGGAACAAGAGAAAGATTTGGAATAGGAATTAAGGTCCAGGGAGAAGAAATACAATCGCTGAGTTTTGCCGACGATACTGTAATTGTGTCAGAGACAGCAGTGGACTTGAAAACGTAGTTGAACCGAGTGGACAGTATTTTTTAAAGGAGGACATAAGATGAAAATCAACGAAAGTCAGACGAGGATAATGGAATTAAATCAGGTGATGATGAGGAAATTAGAGTTGCGTAATAGACACTAAAAGAAGTAAATCAATTTACCTGTTTGGGAAGTGAGCTAACTGATGATGGTCGAAATAGGGAAGACGTAAATTGAAGACTGGCAATGGCAAGAAAAACGTTTCTGAAGTAGGGAAATTTGTTAACATCAGGTATAGATTTAAGCGTCAGGAAGTCCTTTCTGTAAGCATATTTATGGTGTGTAGCCACGTATGGAGTGAAACGTGGACGATAAACGGTTCAGACAAGAAGAGAAATTTGTTGTAGAACCTGACTAAAAAGTGGAATCGGTAGGTACGACACATTCTGAGGCATTTAGGGATCACCAGTTTAGTGCTGAAGGTAGCATAGCCAGTAAACATTCTTGAGAAAGACCAAGAGATGAATACAGTAAGAAGATTCGAGGGATGTAGATTGGAGTAGCTACTCGGAGATGAAGAGGCTTGCACAAGACAGAGTATGATGGACAGCTACATCAGACCAGTCTTTGGAATGAAGACCGTAACAAGAACAATAGCGTGACATCATCATTTAAGTGCAAGAGAAATTTAGGTTTCATTTCAGTTAAGAGTCTCTAACCTTCAATCGTTTTTAAATTTCTCTAACAGCATTTAATATCCAAACAAGGCATTTAAGTAAATATTTACAATTTTATAAAATTGTAAATATTTACTTAAATGCCTTGTTTGGATATTAAATGCTGTTAGAGAAATTTAAAAGCGATTGAAGGTTATCTATACTTCCCCCCCCCCCCCCCCCTCCCATGAACCATGGACCTTGCCGTTGGTGGGGAGGTTTGCGTGCCTCAGCGATACAGATAGCCGTACCGTAGGTGCAACCACAACGGAGGGGTATCTGTTGAGAGGCCAGACAAACGTGTGGTTCCTGAAGAGGGGCAGCAGCCTTTTCAGTAGTTGCAAGGGCAACAGTCTGGATGATTGACTGATCTGGCCTTGTAACAATAACCAAAACGGCCTTGCTGTGCTGGTACTGCGAACGGCTGAAAGCAAGGGGAAACTACAGCCGTAATTTTTCCCGAGGGCATGCAGCTTTACTGTATGATTACATGATGATGGCGTCCTCTTGGGTAAAATATTCCGGAGGTAAAATAGTCCCCCATTCGGATCTCCGGGCGGGGACTACTCAAGAGGATGTCGTTATCAGGAGAAAGAAAACTGGCGTTCTACGAATCGGAGCATGGAATGTCAGATCCTTTAATCGGGCAGGTAGGTTAGAAAATTTAAAAAGGGAAATGGATAGGTTGAAGTTAGATATAGTGGGAATTAGTGAAGTTCGGTGGCAGGAGGAACAAGACTTCTGGTCAGGTGACTACAGGGTTATAAACACAAAATCAAATAGGGGTAATGCAGGAGTAGGTTTAATAATGAATAGGAAAATAGGAATGCGGGTAAGCTACTACAAACAGCATAGTGAACGCATTATTGTGGCCAAGATAGATACGAAGCCCACGCCTACTACAGTAGTACAAGTTTAAATGCCAACTAGCTCTGCAGATGACGAAGAAATTGAAGAAATGTCTGATGAAATAAAAGAAATTATTCAGATAGTGAAGGGAGACGAAAATTTAATAGTCATGGGTGACTGGAATTCGAGTGTAGGAAAAGGGAGAGAAGGAAACATAGTGGGTGAATATGGATTGGGGGACAGAAATGAAAGAGGAAGCCGCCTGGTCGAATTTTGCACAGAGCACAACATAATCATAACTAACACTTGGTTTAAGAATCATGAAAGAAGGTTGTATACATGGAAGAACCCTGGAGATACTAAAAGGTATCAGATAGATTATATAATGGTAAGACAGAGATTTAGGAACCAGGTTTTAAATTGTAAGACATTTCCAGGGGCAGATGTGGACTCTGACCACAATCTATTGGTTATTACCTGTAGATTAAAACTGAAGAAACTGCAAAAAGGTGGGAATTTAAGGTGATGGGACCTGGATAAACTAAAAGAACCAGAGTTTGCACAGAGATTCAGGGAGAGCATAAGGGAGCAATTGACAGGAAAGGGGGAAATAAATACAGTAGAAGAAGAATGGGTAGCTTTGAGGGATGAAGTAGTGAAGGCAGCAGAGGATCAAGTAGGTAAAAAGACGAGGGCTAGTCGAAATCCTTGGGTAACAGAAGAAATACTGAATTTAATTGATGAAAGGAGAAAATATAAAAATGCAGTAAGTGAAACAGGCAAAAAGGAATACAAACGTCTCAAAAATGAGATCGACAGGAAGTGCAAAATGGCTAAGCAGGGATGGCTAGAGGACAAATGTAAGGATGTAGAGGCCTATCTCACTAGGGGTAAGATAGATACCGCCTACAGGAAAATTAAAGAGACCTTTGGAGATAAGAGAACGACTTGTATGAATATCAAGAGCTCAGATGGATACCCAGTTCTAAGCAAAGAAGGGAAAGCAGAAAGGTGGAAGGAGTATATAGAGGGTCTATACAAGGGCGATGTACTTGAGGACAATATTATGGAAATGAAAGAGGATGTAGATGAAGATGAAATGGGAGATCTGATACTGCGTGAAGAGTTTGACAGAGCACTGAAAGACCTGAGTCGAAACAAGGCCCCCGGAGTAGACAATATTCCATTGGAACTACTGACGGCCGTGGGAGAACCAGTCCTGACAAAACCCTACCATCTGGTGAGCAAGATGTATGAAACAGGCGAAATACCCTCAGACTTCAAGAAGAATATAATAATTCCAATCCCAAATAAAGCAGGTGTTGACAGATGTGAAAATTACCGAACTATCAGCTTAATAAGTCACAGCTGCAAAATACTAACACGAATTCTTTACAGACGAATGGAAAAACTAGTAGAAGCCAACCTCGGGGAAGATCAGTTTGGATTCCGTAAAAACACTGGAACACGTGAGGCAATACTGACCTTACGACTTATCTTAGAAGAAAGATTAAGGAAAGGCAAACCTACGTTTCTAGCATTAGTAGACTTAGAGAAAGCTTTTGACAATGTTGACTGGAATACTCTCTTTCAAATTCTAAAGGTGGCAGGGGTAAAATACAGGGAGCGAAAGACTATTTACAATTTGTACAGAAACCAGATGGCAGTTATAAGAGTCGAGGGACATGAAAGGGAAGCAGTGGTTGGGAAGGGAGTAAGACAGGGTTGTAGCCTCTCCCCGATGTTGTTCAATCTGTATATTGAGCAAGCAGTAAAGGCAACAAAAGAAAAATTCGGAGTAGGTATTAAAATTCATGGAGAAGAAATAAAAACTTTGAGGTTCGCCGATGACATTGTAATTCTGTCAGAGACAGCAAAGGACTTGGAAGAGCAGTTGAATGGAATGGACAGTGTATTGAAAGGAGGATATAAGATGAACATCAACAAAAGCAAAACAAGGATAATGGCATGTAGTCTAATTAAGTCGGGTGATGCTGAGGGAATTAGATTAGGAAATGAGGCACTTAAAGTAGTAAAGGAGTTTTGCTATTTGGGGAGCAAAATAACTGATGATGGTCGAAGTAGAGAGGATATAAAATGTAGACTGGCAATGGCAAGGAAAGCGTTTCTGAAGAAGAGAAATTTGTTAACATCCGGTATTGATTTAAGTGTCAGGAAGTCATTTCTGAAAGTATTCGTATGGGGTGTAGCCATGTATGGAAGTGAAACATGGACGATAAATAGTTTGGACAAGAAGAGAATAGAAGCTTTCGAAATGTGGTGCTACAGAAGAATGCTGAAGATTAGATGGGTAGATCACATAACTAATGAGGAAGTATTGAATAGGATTGGGGAGAAGAGAAGTTTGTGGCACAACTTGACCAGAAGAAGGGATCGGTTGGTAGGACATGTTCTGAGGCATCAAGGGATCACCAATTTAGTATTGGAGGGCAGCGTGGAGGGTAAAAATCGTAGAGGGAGACCAAGAGACGAATACACTAAGCAGATTCAGAAGGATGTAGGTTGCAGTAGGTACTGGGAGATGAAAAAGCTTGCACAGAATAGAGTAGCGTGGAGAGCTGCATCAAACCAGTCTCAGGACTGAAGACCACAACAACAACAACATCTATACTTTCACTCTTCAAATAATGTATCTGTTGGTCTCCACTATAAATAACTTGTTATTGGACGGTCAACTGATAGTCCAAATTCTATGAATGCGAGAAGCCTTTGTACACTCACTTCCATAACCCCGTTCATATTAATGCTGATCTACACAGTCTCTTTTCAATGGAAGTGGAGCTGATAACAGTTAAATATACTCAGCTTCAGAAAATTAAATGTATACTAGTTTTTTTGAAGATGGCTGCACCTTTCTAATACTTTCAACGTCATCGTTCTTCTGTCCCGCTGCATTGAATCATTTCCAAATTTTACCGTCTTGACAATTCTTTCTTGTTTACTTGTTTCTCGATAACTTTTTGTTAGCAATCTTCCTCTCTTGCATCTCCACTTCCCCTTTAATATCATTAAGACCTGTGTCTGTTCTTACAACATAACATTTTACTGCAACAGTATGACAATAGTAGCTTTTTGTAAACTTCTGCGTAATCTTTAATGGTTAAACACCACGTCTTGTCTGTTGTCATTACATTACCAAGTCGTATCATCGACAGACTCCTTTCATGTTTTGCTTCCTCCTTAAATGAATTCTGCATAGGTCAATCTTTTAATACGAGACCAAAGCGTTATTTATACACGTGTATTTCATACTTTGCAACTTACTTAAAGCACAACTACAAGTAAAATACATCATATTTCATTCACACTTGAACCCAGGCTAACAAAACAAATAATAGCATACAAATTATATACAACTATCATTACATATTTAGTTAATCACCGAAAACGTGTTGCGTTTTATGGCACAGGCGCTCTCCATTACAGTATTACAATGGAGTGAGGAAACAAAGAATCAATGGGCACTTGTAGCAAACACAGGAGATTTAAAACACACAGGAAAAAAGAAAATACATTTGCTGTTGACTAGCAGATATTTCTGTAGATACTGACATGCATTTTCAAAGTTTGTTACGCAGTAAGAACCTGGTAGATAATTCTTGTGAAGAAGGTCTGTGACAATAATCCTTGGCTTCTTTACTTTAGTCAGATTGACTCTCAAAGTTTGAGATGACGCTTTCAGTTTCTTTCCTGTAAATGTCATACGCACCTCCAACTGTCACAATGTACTGATTTTTTGATGCATTACGTGTCTTTAAAATTTCATGCCTACCACCACCAGAATATGCTTGTAATGATTGTCTGTAAAATTCTCGCAGTTTCTTATCTATGGTTGTGTGAACATACGATGATTATCTCTAGTTTATTACCATCCGTAGCAGTAGGCTTTGCTTACTTCTAAGAATTGGTCCGATTAAGTTGTAAGCACGTCTTTTTTCCCTTTTACTAGTTGGTTACGGAACCAATGTTCACTGAAAGAACACGTCGTCATATAGTCTCGTGATATGACTCACCTGTAGTTCTGTTTTGTCTAAAGTAGGACTTTAACATTTGGTGGGGGATAGAGACATTTTGCGTCTCATAATTGTTCTTTTATATCGTTATTCCGATTAGTTAGACATTATGATCTGTCAAAAGAGCTTGTCATTCGTTAGGTTACCCAAGAAAGGCATTCATACTGAATATCCGAATGATTCTTCCAACACGTATGATTACTGTACGTTATGTTATACTTTCAACCACTTGTAAATGGTCAGAAAGTGGTGGCTGCTTACAATTTCTCATCTATCATCATGTATTTTTCTTGTTTCAGGGAGCTGGAAGTGGAAAGCATACCCTATAACACCTAAATGTGTCGTCCATCTCCTCGTCTGCCTTGTAATCTGAAATTTCTCTTGAATAAGCATGACATCAGTACTATGTTGGTGCCTAAATGTATTTTACATTCACTGCATGTATTCTGTGTACTTTCGGTAGCCAAAGGGAGTTGCGTCATTAGTCTAACAACAAACCAACAGTTCAGAGATTGCTTACTATAGTTTTTCTCCGCATTTCGTCTTGTACTTTCGTTTCAGCGACAGAGATATTACTGTGAACTTTGCATTCTGGTGTCGTCCATTCGTATGTTCCGTCGCAGTCTGAACGAAACATGGCTGCCGAAGAGGTGTTGGACACTGTTTTTTCCCGTAAGCGCCTATTGGGTTGCCAGTTGTTAGATGCCGTCAGTACTAAGCGACGGAAATTCCTGAACTCCTACTTCGTCGATTTCTGATCGCATTAAATGTTTGCTGTACCTGTAGGGTGAAGATAATAGATTAGGAGTACGTAAACGACATCAGTGTAATTTTGAATTATTAACAAAATGGGATCAGTGCAGCTGGCGTACTCATCCGGGATTAACAGAGGTAAAATCATTTTGCGGTACAAAATTACCCAGTTTTGTATCGCAGCGACATCCATGGCAGCATAGAGAAGATAAAGTCAGAATTTGGTAATGAACTTGGAGGGAAACGGTGCAATCCATCCAATCGACAACAAAAACCAAAACTTTAAAGGTCTATATGGAATAAAAATGGCACTTTTACATTAACGCATATGTGTTACGCACATATGCACCCTGAATCATACAGCTATCCGTACCCGAAAATAATGCGAGACAAACAATTTCCGTGGCAGGCTGCCTGTTATTGACACATATTGAATGACAACGATCCTAAGCAAACTACAAAGATACTCAAGGGAGGCGTAAGGAGCATCAGAAGAAATTTGTTACCAGTCTCTCAATCATCAGACTGAAGACGTAGTTTGATATTCGTATAGAATGCACAGATCACGGAAATGTATACATCTGCTAGCTGGAAATAAGTTTCGTCGTAGAAGGCAGATTACAGCAGTTCTTCACAAAGTTCGATTAATGTTTTGTCCAAGCTTATGGCCAGTTTACACCTTCAAAAAGTTGTTCAGAAGTGTGGACAAGTCTCCAGTCAATGTCATTGTCCGTAATTATTAGAAATATTGGGCTACAATTCTCGGCTACATGTCGCTACACACACTTATCTAACCAAGTATAAGAACTACAAAATGAAACTGAGCTCCTCAGCGTTATATGAAGTGTGTAATTCTGAAGTGAATATGATGTTGTAAACTATGCTCAAATATGTGCCACAGGTGGAGGTACATGGCTGCCCTATCTAAGGCAGTGTATGAGGTTTCCAAGTAGATTGGATTATCTTGGGATAAGTTCTAGTGTCCGATTCCACTCGTCAGCTGTAAGTAATGACGTCATACCTAAGGCAAAGACGCTACGTATAATCAATCAATGAAAGCAAGCAAATGTAGCATACGATAAAATTACAATCACATTCACACAGTTATTTAATTGATCATGAATTAAATCGAAACAAACTGAAGATAATGAAAACAACTACGAACAAGAACTAAAACCCAACGTTCAATTCTGTTAAGAAGTATTCTCGTAATTTATGCGACTAGAAAATCACAGAGAAGCCTTACATTGCATTACAGTAAAGCACATGGTGAAGTCTTACTGTTACAAAAATCGTTAATTTTATATTAATTATCGAATCTAATGGGAGAAGTGCAGGGAAGTTGGGGTTTTTAGTGGAGAGAAACTGAAATGTATCAGAGAAACGGGAACATAAAACGAATCACAACAAATACGAAAGAGTAGCTCAAAATGTGGAGATACCGACACTAAATTCTAAAAGAAAAGCCAGTACATGACAAACGAATATCTACATAATATAAAGAATACTGACATCGATAATTAGAATTATCCACTGTAGATAAATTCCAGTACAGGTTTCCAACGGCTCCATGATTCACTCGTAAATTATTTTTGTACTTATATGGAGTGAAGTGCAATAGCATTTCTACATTTGTAATTACGCTCAAAATCTACTGCGGAGTACAACAGAAACTGCACTAGGTACCTAAAACTGACCTTCTTTATAGATCATTTCTAGTTACTGATACCAATATTAGTAACATGTTCCAGTAGCTAAAGGGCCAATTACAAATACAGAAATCATATTAGCCTAAATTTATAACTCACACGTGTTGAAAAACGATGGAATTAATGAAACATCGACTGACAGGGATCGGTAATTGGAACTGACCCACATAGGAGGTCAGTTCTCCTTACCGATTCCAGTTTTTCAATGGTTCGTAATTTTGGACATTTTTTCAGTAAATCTGTGGACTACTTTTTTGTAGGATTTCTTAGTCATCGCAGAACTACTACAAAAAGTAATAAGTAGTGTAGGTACAGCTTCCAAATTTTTCTCTTTTTCATAGTAAGGAACATAGTAATTCTATATGCAGAAAACCTGTAACACTTTAGTATAAACACTTGTTGTTAAAAAGATGTAAATAACGGGCCGTGGAATGGTTGGTATCAGTAACTAGAATTAACCTATGTAGGCCAGTTACAATTACCGATTTCAGTATTTGTTGGAACCTACTTTTTTGTCAAATTACATTACTTGTGTAGATTTAACAGTTAGTGTTGATAGTTAACGCTGATTCACCATGCGCTATACTGTGCTGGACTCTGTACTCTCTGTACTTTTATTACTGGCACAAATTACGATAATTATTTATTTTTTCAGACATGTATATTCCTCTTTTTCTAATCTTATTTATTTTAGTTACCTTTAATTATTGTCGGTACAATTTTTGGCTATGTAATTCATAACGTGAAATGTGTAATTTTTTCGTACCCTACATTCGTTTGTTTCTGAATATGAACAGCCGCTTTCAGAGATTGCGTCTATGTAGCTTCTCTGCCTTAGGTATGACGCCACTGCTCAAAGCTGGCGTGTGGAATCTTACACTAGAATTGAACCTCGTCTTGAATACACATGGTAGTGAATAGTGGGAGTGCAGCTGCTTATGATAAGCAATTATAAAAAATGTTTCCTGTGGCTGCGAGGATAGTGTTATACATATTATTTTCCATGACATGATCGATTTTGGAACTGCTAGTCTCATCTTCACAGGCACCTCATCTGTCCATTGAAATGATGTTGAATATTGTTTCTCTAAATACTATTTTTCTGGATTTCAGCTAGATTTCAATCGAATGAGAAGTGCCGTAGAACTACACACACAACACCACAAAAAATGACCCAGCAGTGAGGTGTCATAGTGTGTGGTCCTGTCGACATGAGGCTTGCATGTTACCTTTCGGTTGACAGCAAGCTGTGATTGCGAAAGAATAATGCCCACCATTGATTAGTTGTGTATTTAAGGTGTGAGGTCAATATGAGACTATCAGTTCCGAAAAGGATAAGAGTTTAAGAGCCATCCCTGAGGCCAGAGGCTATTTTCATTATTATTGCTAACTTAGACAACTTTTCGAAACGTGTAGCGTCTATTGTTGCTTGTAAATAAGGACTGGAAAACAGAACTTCGTAGAAAGTCTATTCAAGAACTATCAGTTTACAGTAACACACTTAAAAAACGAGGCAACAGCTGACGAAAAACAAAAGATTTATTTTTTATAATTGATCCAAAGATTGTGAATGAAACATCAAAACTGAACAAACAATAACTCGAACGCAACACAAACTAAGAAAATGGAACAAATTATAGTTTGAACAAAACAAAACGAATAAACGGAAACAAAAATAATAACTGGAACGAAAAAAAGAACAAACGAAAACTGATAGAACAAATTAATTGTTTCTTCAGTGCTTAGGAGCAGCCCCTGAAGCAAGGCTGCTACGATCCTTGGCTGCCCCCTCCACCGAATCTCCATGCTTGTCAGCAGGGTCCACCTAGGCAAAAAACATGATTTTCATAGTGGCGACAAAACATTCATAACCAATATCTTACCTAACAAAATAATAACAGTAAATTATATCCAGACACCGTGACGAACAAAGACTTAATTGGGGCCGCCATGCTCATCATTTCTTATGTGGTGCACCAGAGAAAGGTAAGATTGAGCAATATTCACAATAGGTAATAGCTAATAAATAAAACAATTATACATGGCCTCTCAAGATCGTTACAAACTATAAACATCAAATCAAGTGCGGATAAAAATCGATCAGTCGGGTTGACCAGAAGAAGACCAGGCGTGATGGTCCCAAATCGTATCAGTAATACACGGATACGGTGGACCAACCCGGTCTCACTAGACAATGAATTCACATTCAAGTCACACATACAAGCGAACAAAGAGAAGGTGATCCGACTAATTACTGCCTAAATACATCACTAGGACGAGGAAACGTGAACATCAATACAAAAATAAGACATTGTAACGCACTCATGATTAACACCATGAAATACGGAAGTATTTGCGGCACAGTATGCCAGACAAATATAAAGATGCTTGAGACACATTTCAAGAGAACCCTGTTCGACTAGAACCAGGGAAATGCACAGTGAGCTTAATACTGTCATGAGTTGACTGAACAGAGTAGCAGCAAACTGCTCTAAGAAGTTGAAAATCTTCGATGAATCACGACATTTGAAATATACACGAACAGTCCAGCCCAAAATATGGCACTACGCAAGAGTTCCACAAGCAATGACAGAAGCTTTCAAGTTATGGCAGTAAAGTATTGCAGTAAAACCTTGCAATAGGACTGGAGGCCAATGTCCTGATAAAGTCCGACAAGCGCTAAGGTGATACTGAGACATAACAACAAGTCCAGTCTTCAATGGAGGCAGCACATCTTATATCTTTTAAAAAATGAGAGAAAAATAATTGGTTAAAAACAGTAGTCTTCAGTTATCGCATATAGTACAATGTGATACCGCTGAAGATCATCCTATTGCCTATGAAGCTGTAACTAGCGAAACACGGAAATAATTTTGTGTTTCATTGTCAGTTAAGTTGTCCTACAGTGCAAGTCCTTCTTCGTAGATCGGTCTGATGTGGGCGAGGTTAGTGCTATGGAATTCTCGTTTGTAATGTTGATCATGTTAATCTAGAAGGGATAGCTCAACTCCTTCCAAGCAGTCTACTAACTGGGAATTGCGCAGCTCGTTGGTGTACTGCTACTCGATGAAGAAGTACATGTCAGTTATCAGCATAACGTGATTTCAGCTCTTACATTCAGTGCATTCTGCACAAAGTGACTTAATCCCATTCAGGACACCCAACATTGTGTAAAACAAATATGGAAGTATGTGATATTATGCTAAGTATCAGTGCAAGAGGGTTTCTAATGCAATTAAAATATGGACGTAGCATCCAAGAAAGACCACACACTGCCTGCGTCTACATGTCGTAGCGTCCACTGTATGCCGCTGCCTCACTGTTGAGCCGCAGAGTCCCATGTCACTGAGAGGAGGACTAACTGGGTTTGGCTGTATGACTGTTGAAGCGCACAGCCTGGCTGAAACGAGGCTCATTCCCTCCAGCGAAGCAAGAAAATGTCATCAGTTGCGTACTGATTAGGCACTGGACCCTGATACATGTAATCCTGCTCGAGTGGGTTAACTTGGTTAGTGGGTGTGTTTTGTCGTATGAATACTTTAAACATTTGAAAGCAAGAGGAAATTTCTCAGGAGATGGTATAATTATGAATAAGAAAATAGGGATGTGGCCGAACAACTTTGTGAACGTGATATCGTATCCAGATAATCACGAATACCACACCTACATTAGGTTAGTAGAATAGGCTGCTAGATGTGTAGATAATTAGGAGATGGAAATAATGGAGGATGAGCTAGAAGAAATTATTCATTGAATCATAAGAGGATTGAAGTAATTGTGGTGAAAGGCAGGAACTTGTAAAGCATTAGAAGGAAAAAAGTAGGGCAACATGAACTATTTGAAAATTATTAAAGAGTAAGTCCCCTGGTAAACATTTACACAGAAGTTAGTTGAATGTGGGGTAAAAAACGTGAAATGACGATGTATATCTTCCAAAGACCTTGAGAAATTAGACTGCTTCAGATGTGATGTGTGTGACAACACAGATGTTTAGGAACCAGATTTTAACTGCATATGGAAGTGTAAGAATTAGCAGAAAGGTAAGAAATGAAGGAAATCAGAACAAAATAAATAAAAAATTCTTCCGTGGCTTTTGCTTCAAAGGGAACTTTAGGCACTCACCACCTGTAAAGGAGGAAGTATTGCAAAAGAAGGAGAAAGGCTGGTTTTGAGAGATGAAAAACTGAGAGAAGCGTAGGATCAAATGGAGACAAAACAGCAAACGGATGCTGAAATACAGGAGATGTACAATTGAAAACACAATAGCAAAAATTTGTTAACAAAGAATATGAATTTTGATGTCAGGTGGTTTTTTCTGAAGGTATTTGTCCGTAGCATAGCGTTATAGATGAATGAAACGCTGACAGTAAGCATTTCGGCTCGGAAAAGAATCGAGTGTTTTGAAATGAGGTACCCGGGAGAGCGCTGAAAATTAAATGGAAAGAGCGCGAGGCTTACATGGGCCAACTCAATCGAACTAGAAGTGGGGGGGGGGGGGGTACATTTATGACAAATAGTGAATAAAGGGTGGGATCTATTGATAGGATGCCTCATGAAGCCTCAGGGGTCATCAGAGAGGTAAAAAAGGAATTTGTGAGTGTGGTCATAGAGGCGGGAGGGGATGTAAAATTGTGCAGGTAGATTTAATCTTCAGCACAATAAGTGGACTCAAATGAATGTTGCTTGTCACAGTTATGAAGAAACTAAGACGTTCACACAGAAGGGGGTAGTGTGTCGAACTGCATGACGATATCCTTCAGGCAGGAGACCATAAGAGCAACAGCTGTTCCACGGATTGAGTTTCTAATAGTTCCCTGATATTCATAACAAAACAGTGGATGAGGCTAAATAGACACACCCTTACACTAAAGACATTCTGTCCCCTACATCCTGCTCGCAGTGGCGACTGAAAGTGATTAATATAGGCGTTGTTCTTACAACCGCACGAACAGTAGGTTCATTAACACTTTGACATTCAACACAATGTCATTATGCCATTTCCTTTAAATTTATTATTGTCACTTTTTACTGTCATATCACATGGTAACATGATACGTTACCCATCTCCTTTTGTGTAACATTCAGTGAATTATCACTGTGTCACAGAGGTCAAATCTGAGAGAAGATAAACTGAAGTTGCACGGAAGATTTTATCCAAAAGTCTTAGTATCATGACTGGTTGTAAAAATATCAATGAATCTTACGTCTGTCATGCGACTCACACTCGCATATAACTTTGGATGGAACCAAAGTCCTTGTTGGCCAGAAAACTACACTGATGTCGTAAGTCAGTCGGTTTCTGCCATCTGTGTTAAATTGCACATCGCATTCGCATCGGTATCAATTGTTGGAGAGCTGTACTAGATTGACTGCATTACCCGTGGCATTCTGATTGATAACATGCTTATTCATGGTATCCATGGTGACAATTCTAGCTCCTTGTTGCATACCCCATTACACCAGCATACGCTACTCTGGGATCCAATTCTTCTAAAAGGTTTCATTATGTCGTTTATACACGTGAGTGCATCGAAATATATTCGGAGTAATACTTCTGTTTAGTGCGTAATTGAGCAGACGAGCGTGTGCTACTGCCGTCTCGGTTTATATTACTATGCAGTAAGCTCCTAATTTCCTCTCTTCTTACAAGCAAATGGCTAAAAATCTTTGAAGCAAGAGGTACTTAAGGTTCTTTGCCACTAGTAGAATAGTTTAGCTGTGGTGGAGTCGGATTCTTCGGCGAAGTCTTACATTTCTGTAAGAGAGAAGACGGACACAGATCGTATTCCACAGAAAATTGCAACGAAGTGAACGTGTGAATAGGCTATGACGCGGTACTTGACATCAGTATGTGTCCTTTTAAATTTACATCGACCTTCCGGATTTAGATTTTCCACGTTTCGATAAATTACATAACTCATTTACCGTCATATTTGCGTTGAATATGAATCACTTTATATGAGTACTTATCGTTTCGCAATTAGTAATCACACTACACAGATAACATCTTCGTTGCAAACTAAAACTTAACTGCTTGCCTTACCCCACTGGCTCGAACCTGCCATATAGATGAACGGATGTGACTCCAATCAGCAGTAACATATTGTCGATTGTGACTCGCAAGGACTATAATCTATAACTAGCACAAGTAAGTTGTTACAGGGTGCAGTCTTGCTTAAATACAATGAAGAGCCAAAGAAACTGATACACCTGCCTAATATCGTGCAGGGCCCGGCGATCACTTAATAGTTCCGCAAAAGGACGTGGCATGTACTGGAATAATGTCTGATGTAGTGCTGGAGAGCATTGATCCATGAATCTTACAGCGCTGCACATTAATACATAAGAGTACGAGGCGCTGGAGGTCTCTTCTGATCAGCGCTTTGCAAGGCATCCCAGATATTCCCAAGAATCTTCATGTCTGGTGAGTCTGGTGGCTAGCGGAAGTGTTTAAACTCAGAAGTCTGTTCCTGCAGCCACTCTGTAGCAATTGTGGAAGTGTGGGGTATCGCACTGTCCCGCTTGAATTAACCAAGTCCGTTGGAATGCCAAATGGACATGAATGGACGCAGGTGATGAGACAGGATGCTTACCTATGTTGACCTGTCATAGTCGTATATAGACGTATCCCATTCCATTCCAACTGCACACGCCTAGCACCACTACGTAGCCTCCACCCGCTTGAACTGTCATCTGCTGACATCCATGATTCATGGATTCTTGAGGTTGTCTCCATACCCGTACACGTCCATCTCCTCGATACAATTTGAAACGAGACTCGTCCGACAAGGCAACATGTTTCCAGTCATCAACAATCAAATGTCGATGTTGACGGGGCTAGGCGAGGCGTAAACCTTTCTGTCGTGCAGCTGTCAAGGGTACACGAGTGATCCTTCGGTTCCAAAACCCTATATCGATGATGTTTCTTTGAATGGTACGCTCGTTGACACTTGCTGATGGCCCGTCATTGAAATCTGCAGCTATTTGCGGAAGGGTAGCACTTCTGCCGCGTTGAACGATTCTCTTCAGTCGTCGTTGCTCCCGTTCTTGCAGGAACCTTTTCCAGCCTCAGTGATGTCGGAAATTTGATGTTTTACCAGATTCCTGATATTCACGGTACACTCGTGAAACTGTCGTACCTGAAAATCCCCACTTCATCGCTATGTCTGTGATGCTGTGTCCCATCGCTCGTGCTCCGACTATAAACCAAGTTCATACTCACTTATATCCTGATCAACTGCCATTGTAGCAGCAGTAACCGATCAAACAACTGCACCAGACCCTTGTCTTATTTAGGACATTGCCAACACCAGCGCCGTGTTCTGCCTGTTTACGTATCTCGGTATTTGCATGCGCATGCCTATACGAGTTTCTTTGGCGCTTCAGCGTATAAGCTCTGGATAGCGTACCATGAGTAACAACAAAGCGCTGCGTAGATTATCTTCGGCGTACTTTGTCAGAGTGTATGGCGACGGTCAGATGCGTCTTGAGCAGGACTCTACAGGTCATCGGCGTTCAGTGCTAATACGAATATTTCACTGAAGACAATTCTACTCCAGTCTGTGAAATTCCAATCCGAAAAGGTATATGGGTACGCCCCAGTGAGCGGTGAGATGCCAACCTGAATGTCACCCGATGTGCGGCCCGACAACCGGAAATAATGCTACGTGTAACATTTTCTTTTAATGCAAGACTCCTTTGGTCGTCATCCGTTTCAACCTTGCATCACTGTGATACGTCGAAATATTCGACAAACCGTTTTATTGGCCTTCGTAGAAAGACATCCTCGGTTTAAATTCACCAAGTTAGTGTTCTTATGCACAGGGCGAGAGCTTCTTCTAATTGCCTTCGTACTTGCCGTACCCAACTTCGACCAGCGAAGTCATCGGATTTCTATCCCATTGAGAACGTCTGGAGTATGATGGCCATGAAGCTCAAACCAGCTCACATATTATCACGCCCTAACGCACCAACTGGACGCGTTATCCTCCAGGAGGACATCCACCAAGCATGTCAGTCAATCCCAAGGCCAATAATCGCTTGGAAATAGTCCAGAGGCATACCAACGCATTATTGACTTGCTCAGTTTTTTAAGGTCTTCCACTTGAATGAATTATACAATTTTTAGGAACCTGTGATTATTTTACTGCATGCTCATTTACATCACATATACCGATTTCTGTCTCATTCAGATAGTTCCTTTGTGGTGCGTCGATTTTGCCTTAGAGCGTATAATTGGTTTGTAATATAGTGAACTCCTAATTTAGTCCACTTGAAAACAAGACAGTCGTTTACATTTCACAGTCATGGAAGATGTCCAGATTGTGAGAGGTTCGTGAAAATTAAAGTCCGGCAGATTGGCTCGTTCAGCAATAGAGGCAGTCTGAGATGTAATTGCTTTCTTCGCTCCAAACTGAGTGTCCATTTATTCCTCCTAGTTCTACATTACACTAATTATAATAACCTACCTGAGGGTGATCCTCCTGCTGCGGGTCAACAAATTCGACCTCTGGTTTCTTGGCAGTAATCTCATATTCCACAGTCAGTTCTGAAGCGTCGTCCTGAATCGGTGGAGTTTCCTCCGGCACAACCGTCACACTGAAGCGCCCAGTGACAAGGACCTGTGAGTGGTTTCACTTTACCATCACTGACTCAGCTACAAAGGCATGTGTCTAACATATAAAGAACCTTACACAATGACATAATTTTCTTAAATAGTTTATATATTAAGTAAGCATCCCTATGTGTAACTTATGATAAAAGTGAAGAAGCGTGCTACAGATGACTGTCAAAAAGTGAGGTATCACACATGGTAGAGAACTGAGAGGTCCACAATATAAAGGCGTGGGAACGTTTGTATGAGGCACACTCATTAGAATTATATGTAGGTTTACGTGACTACTGTTGAGACAGCGAGAAATAGTTAATCGAGTACGTGAAAGTAAAAATTTTTAAGATATGCAGGAGTTGGAATACAAGAAACAGGTGCACACTGCGAAACGTAATGATTCTACTATGCAGAAGACTGATACCAGCTAAGAGAGTGATGATCTAAATATATGAGGCATCGTCTGTCATCTGTTTGGTATGCAATGTTTGTGATGGTTTTTCGTTTACTGCATACAATGAAGCAGTGCTTGGTGCACAGAGCGTTACATAATGATTCTACTATTCAGAAGAATGAAACCAGCTAAAAGAATGATGATCAAAAAACATGAGGCATCGTCTGTCATCTGTTTGGTATGCAATGCTTGTGATGGTTTTTCGTTTACTGTATACAATAAAGCACATACAGACGTACACCAAATACATAGTAAAGTACACAGTCAACAGTAAACAAGGGAATTTTCTCAAGAAAATGTTGGTTTCATTATTTATTACTACTCTGAATCATGTGATAAACTTACATAATATGTACAACCATGGTTATATTGTTGGGAGTTAGTAATAGTATATTTTTCAGTTGTCCAGATAATTTATCACTCTTTTAAATAAGAGTGTTTAATCACATATAAGAGTTTCATATGCCTTTCACTCCGTTGTGTCATAGAACCCGAACTTGTATGATTGCTATGAAGTTTTTAATGGTGTATTTCTAATTCACCCCAAAAACGTTACATCCGCTTGTCCCTGCATATATTGTTCCTCTTCTTAATTGATAATTTCTAGTAAGGCTGACATTTTACGCTTTATCTCAATGAAATACAATTACTTAGGAATGTATGATGGGTATTCACCTGGTGGAGTAGTTTATTTCTCATCAACTGTTCTCTTTTAATAAATCTTTTCTGTTTACATTTATATACCGGTTTAGAACTCAACCAGTGTTCATCTAGCGACATCGCTGCGTTATCACCTGGAACTATTTTGTGTGCATTTATACGTGCCACCGTCTTCAGTCAATTTGTTAGCTGATAACTATGAGGAGCTTTTTAAGCCTTACCGCATCTGTTCCAGATAGCTTCATTCCGTGAAGTGTTGACTTCCCTAGGATATCAGATAGCCAATGTATCCTCATCGCCGACTCTGTTATTAATCTCAAAAGGTATTATCCGACGTCTCTCTGTCAGCGTAACTGTTGCAAGGCACAATAGTATGTGGAAAGTGCCTGCTATGTCAGCTGCCATGAAAGAAGCGTGTCTCACTGGGACGTAACATACCATCGTTGACGTGGTCATTATAAAAATTGTTGTAGATATGGGTTTGGACGATGGGTGAAACAGCATGTGTTCTTTCCTAGTGGATGCATCCTGTCTATAGCTTAACAGAACAAGCGAAATCCATAATACTGTACACACTGTCTCCTGCTAAATTATTCATTACACTGATTATGTCCTTGAAATGGACTCTGGTCACACATAATACTCTCCTGCGGCTAAGAAGCGCCATCTACTAGCAGAGACTACCATGTATGTCCTGTTTCGCAGATAGTTTTCTTCGGATTACGTGGTTACAAAGTTCGTTATAGAGTTTGCCCCTGAGACTATTATTCTCAGGAGAAAACTAAATATATGCCTTATTTCATGTTATAACTTATTATTCAATAATGATGTCCTAATAACACAGTAATCATCTTTAATTTCGCTATCAACAATGATGAATACCGGTGTGGAATTACGAACTGGATGCCATATGATCAGTTCTGCTAGTAAGTCTGTCAGAAGCTGTACAGAGATGACTACGCTGCCCTTTATTCGCTCTTTCTTTATAGTTTTTGCCATTGATTCCACTTGGCCTTTGCCAACTGCTCTAATGCTCTTACAAATTTCTTATACTCTTGCAGTCTACTCACCCACGTACTCTGCATCAGTTATATAATTACATGATCACGTCAATCTCAACATTAGAACAATTGTTCTCAGTATCATAATAGGGCGAAACAGACCGCACCAGTGTGTAACTGAAGCACCTTGTGTGTGAGATATTTTCGAAGGTAGATGAAGAGATCCCGTGCAGTGTCTTTGTGTTTGTCACAGAAAATTTTGTAAGTTCGTTTCGAAACTTTATCCTACGGAATATTTACGAGGAATAGAACCATCTTAGCCGTTATCAAACATACTGAATTGGTGTAATAGTGATTCCGTTTCTATCGGCTGTGTTAAGTGGCACATTAACCTTCTCGTCGGCAACAAACGTTGTAGTGTTGTCATTATTTCTGTGCGCTTTACCTGTCCCTTACTCCCACATAACATGTTAATTTATGGTACTTACACTCATTTGTTTCCGCTCTTGGCTTCATATCCCATGACATATCCGATTCAAGGGAGTAGATAAACTGACAAAAACTGGTTCAAATGGCTCTGAGCACTGTGGGACCTAACTGCTGAGGTTATCAATCGCCTAGGACTTAGAACTAGATTAACCTAACTAGCTTAAGGACATCACACTTATTCATGCCAGGGGCAGGATTCGAACCTTCAGCGCCTAGAACCGCTCGGCCACACCGGCCGGCTACTTCAACAAACAAATCTGCCTAATGTCGCTTACACAATAATAGAAGGGGATCACAGTTTTCGCTGTAATACGTATAGGTCTTCGCAGTATTATCTCTGTTTAGTGGGTGTTGGCGAGAAGAGTCTCTGCATCTGCGGCCTACCTTTACAGTACAGTGAGGTGGGTAGCCGATGTCTTCTGTTCTTTCCATAAAATGGAAAAGGGCGCAATCCCCTGATAGCAACAGATCAAGTTAATCTTAGTTGCAAGCCACATTAAGTCCAAATTTGGTGCAGTTGTATGTTTGAGTAAAGTATTACATCTTTCTGAAAGACACAAGGTAAACAAAGATGTATTTCCGCAACAAACTGCAACTTGATGAGTTGGTTCAGACAAAGGACTGGCAATCAGTATGCACTCTGTTAATTTCGCTTTCGCCACCCGTATTTAAGTTTTCCAGCTTTCCATAATTCGCTTAACACTGTTGTCATCATAGTCGCGTTAACACTGAGACAACCGATGTCAGTCGAAATTCGAAATCTCACAACGTGTATAATGCCTTCATCACAGACTGAACGTCAGCTACTAATCTTACACGTTTACCTCGAGCTTACGATACCGACGGACAAAAGAGGAGCATTAGAGTTCGGTCAATTGTGAATCACCAAGACTGTCGTCTACAATCTGTGCATATCTAGTCCTTTTAGGCTGATATATGTCATGCTAGGGATATTCCGAACTCATGGCAATTTTACAAGTCAAGCTTACTGTATCTCTGTAGTATTATTGCGTTCGAGCTTAAGATTACTCTAACGACTTGTAATCAACGGCCGTTAGTACCACTGGATTGTAATAAAGTGAGTCCCTAGTATAGTCGTTCATGTAAATATGACGGTCGACTCCATTTTATAGTATGAAGCCACATCTGGAGCAAAAGAGAATAAAAAAAAAAACTCGCAGAGAGGGTGATTCTGCCATTCATGCGGTGGAGGTGTAATTGGCTTTTCTCCGCTGCCACCCTGTCAGGCCGTTTCTTCATGCTAGCTATTCATGGTAGTAATGATACCGACTTACCTCAGTACGGCCCTCCTGTGGGGCATTCTGCAATTCAGTCTTTGGTTCCATCGCGAAAATTTCAGGTTCTGCACACATTCCGCAAGTGTGGTCCTCAGAACGTGGAATATCCCCAGCCCCCTCTTCCTCGCCGAAGTCCCAGCTAAACACGACCTGTGGGGGGTTTGAGATTATCGTCACTGATTCGGCTGGAATGGCTTACATCTAAAGGACAGTTATCTTTAGACACCTGACTCAGCACTCTTAAATGGATTACATATTAAGTAAACAAGCCATAACCATAGGATGCAGTGAACTGGAAATACAGTTCTTTTAATGTGTGTTGAAATTACAAAGACATGTTCAGGTTAGAATAGAAAAAGCAGAGCATTGCTCATACTGTGCGTTGACCAATGTTCACCAATTACTGTATACGAGAGTCACGTCTTCGTTGTTCTTCGTCTTCCTTGTTGTTCAAGTTTATGCCTAATCTTTCCTTCCCACAGTTTTATCCTTGTGTGCGACCTTGGACTTAACTTTGGTTTTTGTAAAGAGTTGAGGGTAGTGTTATTGATCTGTAATAGAATGAATCCCTCACATTATTCTTCATGTAAATTTGAGTGTCAATTGGAGTCTCTCATGTATTGAAAGAAACTACGGAGCTTGAGCGGTTCTCAATAATATTATCTGCCAGTGTAGCTGAATCCGCAGTGCATCTGAGATACAAACTGCTCATTTTTTATGACAGTAATGATATTGACTCACATCAAGGTGCTCCTCATGTTTCTTCTGTCGTCTCTTCCTGCGGTTGCAAGCTTGTGCAGGCAGTTGGGACTCGTGGGCATCAAACGGTGGAATTTCTTCTGCCACATTTTTCACCTTGAAGCGCCCAAACCCACAAACCTGTGGAAGTTTCGATTTTACCAACATTAATTCAGGGAAGACGTCATGGACCTTCCGTATCTAAAGGTTTACATATGTGACCTTTAATAATTAAACAGATTATAAATTAAATATGCAGCCGATAAATGTAGCTCTTAAAGAATTTGAACACGGTGCTGTTCATGTGTGCTAAAATTTAACCTATCGAATTATGTAGAGAAGTGATAGGTACAAGTGTGAAAAGGCGAGAAAAGAAGTTTATGGAGTGCACTTAGTAGAATTAGGTGTAGTTTGGTACGACCCCTGCTAAGCCATCCAGGAACAGTTAACCAGGTAGTTGAAAGGTGAAACTGAGAAAATAGAATAAAAGAGTCAGCTTATTGCCGACGTAGCGTGACATGATTAAACCCTTACGAACAATGATAAGTCAGGAAACTTGTGATCTAAAAACGCAATTAATTGCGTATCGTATGTTTCAAATGTATCGTTTGTGACGCTTTTTTCTTGTTAAATATTTACGACAGTACATCATATAAATTTGAAGTGCAAGTACATTCTGAAATACGCAGGGAATTGCCAGTGAGAGAGTTTACTAACGGAAATATAAATTTATTTTAATATCTCTCCCTGTTTCCACAGTAATGTCTCTTAGATTATTCTCCCCATCATCACGTGAATTCACGTTTTTGATGGCGACCTGTCAGCATTGAATTCCGATTCTGAAAAACTACAGGGGCACTCTACGGCTGCATTGTCATCGTTAGTTTAAGAGTCTCCGCTCTCTAAGACCCTTTCTAACACCTCTCCGTGTGGTCTGCAGCCGTTATTTATTTTCTTATCAACTATTATCAACTATTTTTCAAATTTCTAAACCTTCACGTGCATGGCCTTTTGGTAAGCGTCACAGACTTCGGAATTGTAATCTACGTTACATCACACTGGTAACGTGAAAATTTTTATACGATGTATTCGTACTACTTATTCAGGTTACTGCACACAAATTTCGATTTTTTTTTTTTAACGGTGGCACGCCTTTATAAAAGTGTATGGAAGTGCGTAGTTTTACGCACAGGTACTCAAACTAACCATCCCTACGGACGTATCTTGTGTGCTGGACGTTGAGGTATCTCGCCGAAAGCCCTTGGGAAACTCGGAGGACTTAAATAACTGTTAACGTTCTTTTTCATTTGGTTAATCTCGAGCTCTGAAGAACGGTATTACGTGTCAAGCGAGTGTACATTCCGAACCCCCAGCAATTTTACACGGGAAGCTTAGTGCCCGAGTACTATAATTGCGTGTCACCTTAAATTTATGTTGTCGAGCTCTGAAGAACCGTATTACGTGTCAGACGAGTATACATTCCGAACCCACCGAACTTTTGCAGGGGAGCTTAGTGCCCGAGTACTATAACTGCGTGTCACCTTACATTTACGTTAGATTCTTGTAAAACAATGCACGATAGTCATACTGGATTGTAATCGGATGTATTTCTTATTTAGTCCTTCATCTACAAATGAAAGTTATTCAACAGAGTCATTGATTCTGCAAAGGATACAATTTGAACTTTATCTGGTAGTACTGATACTGACTTACCTCTGTAAAACTGTCCTTCAGCGTACAGTTTACACTCTTCTCCCCAACCTTGATGGGACTGGCGGATTCTCGGGTCCATTGGCAGGGAAATATCTCGAAGACAGACGGAATTTCCGTCACCCTCCTATTTCTCAAGCGGGCATACACCTGAAAGTGTGCGTGGTTTATGTTTAATATTAAGGCTCATACGGGATGTTATATTTCTAATAAATGCGAATATTATAGACACTTGTCTAGATTTTTATAAAGTAAGCAATCCATAGCTGTGACGTTTAGAGTGCGACGTGTGGTGCTACGTAAGGCGGTTATAAGTTAAGAAAAATAAGACATCAAATGAGTTGGACAACTGACAGCAACAAAATGGAAAAGGGAGGTAAGATCTTTATGGAAAGCGCTAAACGGAAAGATAGGCACGTTAATGTCGCTACTGCTACGGAATCCTGTAATATTTAAACAGACAATTGAAAGGAAGCAATTGTATGTATACAAAACGTTTAAGATATGTAAAGCTAATTTGCATATATATATATATACACGAAACACCTAGTGATAGGATGTTACAAAAAGGTACGGCCAAACCTTCAGGAAACATTCCTCACACACAAAGAAAGAAAATATGTTATGTGGACATGTGTCGGGAAACGCTTACTTTCCATGTTAGAGCTCATTTTATTACTTCTCTTCAAATCACATTAATCATGGAATGGAAACACACAGTAACAGAACGTACCAGCGTGACTTCAAACACTTTGTTACAGGAAATGTTCAAAATGTCCTCCGTTAGCGAGAATACATGCATCCACCCTTCGTCGCATGGAATCCCTGATGCGCTGATGCAGCCCTGGAGAATGGCGTATTGTATCACAGCCGTCCACAATACGAGCACGAAGAGTCTCCACATTTGGTACCGGGGCTGCGTAGACAAGAGCTTTCAAATGCCCCCATAAATGAAAGTCAAGAGGGTTGACGTCAGGAGAGTGTCGAGGCCATGTAATTGGTCCGCCTCTACCAATCCATCGGTCACCGAATCTGTTGTCGAGAAGCGTACGAGCACTTCGACTGAAATGTGCAGGAGCTCCATCGTGCAAGAAACACATGTTGTGTCGTATTTGTAAAGGCACATGCTCTAGCAGCACAGGTAGAGTATCCCGTATGAAATCATGATAACGTGCTCCATTGAGCGTAGGTGGAAGAACATGGGGCCCAATCAAGACATCACCAACAATGCCTGCCCAAACGTTCACAGAAAAATCTGTGTTGATGACGTGATTGCACAATTGCGTGCGGATTCTCGTCAGCCCACACATCTTGATTGTGAAAATTTACAATTTGATCACGTTGGAATGAAGCCTCATCCGTAAAGACAACATTTGCACTGAAATAAGGATTGACAGATTGTTGGATGAACCATTCACAGACGTGTACCCGTGGAGGCCAATCAGCTGCTGATAGTGCCTGCACACGCTGTAAATGTTACGGAAACAACTGGTTCTCCCGTAGCACTCTCCGTACAGAGACGTGGTCAACGTTACCTTGTGCAGCAGCAACTAAAATGAGCTCTAACATGGAAATTGAGCGCTTCCGGACACATGTCCCCACAACATCTTTTCTTTATTTGTGTGTGAGGAATGTTTCCTGAAAGTTTGGTCGTACCTTTTTGTAACACCCTGTATGAAGGCCAGAATATGTTAGAATGAGAATCGAATACGGGATCTTTGTCGTTCTTTGAATTCGGAACTTAGCAGATGAGTTATTGGTGGACGTACAGCTGTGAGGACGGGTCGTGGGTTGTGTTTTGTTAGTTTTGTCCAGATCGAACGTCCCCACGGAATTCAGAGGTCCCGAGTTCGAGACACGTTGCTGCAGACAACTTTAATTTGCCACTAAATTTCAGATATGTAGCAGTTATAAACATAAAAGCTTGTTAACGAAAATGTAGCTTTGTGGTGATAATACTACTCTAAATTCTCTGCGAATCAAATTGAATTAACATTACATCCTATGCAGTTGTTAACAACATACACGTCAGATGTTCTGAGCTTAATTGCTGCAAGAAAAGTATGAAGCCACGTATAATAAATTCAGATTCATCACACGCTTTTCTGTATTAGTATCTCTACGTTTGCAGTTGCTCCAAATTTATTAATTGTACCTTTCGTTTGCCAGTTAACGCCCGTAATATTTGACACATTTCTGACTATGGACACTGTAATTTTTTTTAGTTAGTGTCCTGTTATATGCCGTTTTCGTAGACTTGGTGCGTCCCTAGGAATGTGTTCTGGTCTGCCAGTTACAGAGTTGCTTTCTAATACGTAATTCGCTATCAGTTTGTTTATAACATTTTCGTGCCAAATGTATATCATCTTATGTTTTTGTATCGTTCCAGCATCTATGCTGCAGTGGAACAAGAGCTATAGTTGTCCATTAAACAGTGTAGTCGCGCTGTCAGGTGGAACAACGTGAACACATTGGTATGCGACAGTTCATTCAGTCGAATCATCTCTATTCATAAGCTCAAGGAGCGTTCTGATGTATACGCCATGAACGTTTAGCCGGTAGATGCTTCCAATTCCCAAAGGATTTCAGATAATCTATCTTCGAACACCTCCCTCCCCCTCCCCCTTTCCACAGCGTAACACTAAACTCTAAGGCTAAAATCCAAAGTTTCATTCATCCTATGTCCCTCTTAGACCACATTTCGTGGTGAGTTGACGATATCATCACACACAAATCACAAAGTTGGCGTGGTGTAATTGTGATGAAACGCTCGTACCCTGTCTACCACCGTAAGATCGTTCACGGAAATTCTGAAAAGTCATTGCACCCTAATAACTGTTAAATGAGCGCACTTGCCCTGATTACGTTGCTAATGTCAAAACTGGTTACAAGGAATGGTTGTCTGAGACGTAGTTAAGGCATTCAGCGGGGATTTATTCCTATATACCTTTCATCGCTCTGGTTCGCTGTCTTCAGACTTCGTAATTTGAAATTAGCGCCTCACTGTTTGGTGCCTACAGTCAAGGAGGAGTCTGTGGCGTATCATATTTCCGATTTGTTTCCATCCTTCAGTCATCATTCCAACGTTTGTCCTGAGGAACGTCGAAAATTAAATCTTGCTGTAAGCAACATCATCAGATTTCCGGACCGCCTCGGACATCTGCCTCAATCTCACAAGGTAATTCAGCCACTGCTACAGTCGTCCATTAAACAAAGTCTATAAGGGAGCTACCTAAGGTCTAGAACAGAGAAATCAAATCCATGTCTGTCTGAAAGCTCTTGTAAGAGACACACTGACACAGGAAAGGTAGTAAATCATTATCAAACATGCACAAAAAAAAACCTTACGGATAGATAGTGACGGAAAATAACGTAAATACCAAATTGTAAATGGGGTAGAAGATCTGCTCATTGTTTCTGTATTTGTTGAACCATATCATCAGAAAGGTATGAGGAACTTCAAAGGAAGGAAATCTGGAGTTAATGTAGAAGGAACTACTCCATTGCATCGCACTTAAAGATCATACTATATCAAAGACAAATAGTGAAAACCGTATGTAAAACACACTTTAAAATTTTTCAGCAATTGTAAGAAAGGCTGAAGATGAATAAATAGCCAAAGCCAAATCTATCATTAAAAGCACGCCAGTAAAAGTGGAGGTCGTCTTGCATCGTAGATGAGAGAGATTAAATAAACAGAGTTCATGACTATTATTTAGGGACCTTAATTTCTGAAGGCAGCATATGAACAATAGTAACAGGAAAAAATAACAGTCTCAGCTAGAGCTGCTATTAATGAAGAAGACAAGTACTAGGGAAAAAAATCGTTTATTATACATGAGAAATGAGGTATAAGTCAAGACGATCCTCTGTAGTCGTGTAGTGCAGAATAGAGATAAAAAAAGATAGACCTTTGCTAAGGCGTTCATTCTGGATGTGCTCCTATATGACTCGGAAAACTGGTCATTCTGGAAGTCAGACATAAGGCGCTTCGAACCGAATGCAATGTTCAGATTCGTAGAAGGGGCTGATAAGCTGCTGGACAGATAGAGAAATTAGCGAAGATGTTCTGCAAGAGACCAATGAACAGAGAAACCCCTCAGATACCACCCAAAAAAGGAAGAAAAATGGCGTTGGACATTTGTTGAGGAGAAAACAAGTTATCAACATGTAGGAACGAAAGAGCTGGAAAGAAATTCGAGTCCAGGTACAGAAGTCCAGTAGATGAAAATTCAAAGACATTAATAAAACTCCAAAATTATCAATGAATGAAAAGAACAACACAAAGTATGGGAGAATTGTAACAGTGTCTGGTATAGCCTCTAGAAGATGACTGTAAGGAGCAGCTTCATCTCGCTATTGGAACAAAGAAAGTTTTGTCTGATCCTCGGATCGGTCGTGGAATGGCTAGAAACCATCAAGTAAGCATGATGATGGGCGGGAGCAAGGGGGGTTTTACGCATAGAACTCATAAATGAGCCCACAGATCAAACAATGAGCATACCCTCCCATTAGGACTATAATTTCCTTAAAGTTTGCTACATTCAGTTTGCTGCCATCATCCTGCTGAGATCTCGTATGCTATAGACGAATGAGATGAATCCGAAGGCTCATAAAGAACATGAAAGTTGCAAGCCACCCTAGACTGCAGAAAACTAAATGTTCACTAAACGCAGATCCTCATTAATGACGTCATGAAATGAATGATCTGTCTAATAACTCTGGTTAATTTCATCATGTCAGAAATGGGAAAACACGTTACACTCCTCAGAGATACGCTCTGGGAAGAATACTGATAACGTAAATAAGCGCTAGACGTATTAGAATTTACTGTGCCACTATTTTATGACCGCTTAGTTTGCGGCAGTGTGACTTGTCTGAGTCATGTGTACTAAGAGAAGTGAAAGTATACAATATAAAGTATAAAGCTTTCCTAAAATAATTGACCGTCCGCCAATTGCTACTCCTAAATATTGTCAAAACGAACAGTGTTTAATCCTTCCAGACTGATGTTTTAACGATTTGCCGCACATATCTGTAACAGTAGCGTCTAAATGTAATTTTCGGTTGCGTTCTGATGCACCTTGTTTCACTATTTCTCAAAGACAACATGCCGCTGTCCCCAGCGTTTTAACTGATCGTAACATTGTGTATAGTTACTGCCTCCTAGTACTGCGAATTTAAGTGTATAGCCTTCTTCCATCAGACCGTTAACATCTACATACATGTGATACAATATACAGACTCCGTATGAACACAATGTGCGAGCATAGAAAATATGGATAACATGCGATATAAGGAAACGCTAGTGGGTCTGGGATTATCATACACCTTGAAGTTGCTCAATGCTCACCTTCTCCATGTCCACTTTACGGTCATCATACACTTCTGTCAACTGCGCTTTCTTTGATTTGCCCACAAAACCATGTGTCTTCTTCCTGCAGGGAAGACACAGACAGCATAAAATGCTGTATAGTACCTGCGAACAGAAAAGAACGTTACAACACATGTGACTCAGAGTTTATACATTAAGTCAGCAAAATTACGCCACCTCAAACTATTACAGCAGCGGAGTCAGAAGTTGGTAATTTTTTGTTGAATTGACCCTTTCCTCAGTCTGTCGGAAAAAATAACCTACAACAGTAAAATATCACACGATGACTGGTGGAAGTTCACGGACTATTTCCCTCCTTCCTCTATTCACGGTGAGCAATGAGTCCTTCTTGTCATACCGTGAGGCAGGCACACCAGCGGTGTTCAGGACTTTCACGACCAATGACAGACGCTATCAAGACACACAAAACATCTGAAGCATCATATTAACAACCGAGGTCTTGTCCCCCAACGAAGCACGGTTATCCTTGAGAGATCTAAGAAATGGTATTGTAGGCATTATTACTTATCGCGGGTTTCAGGACAATTCAGTGGAGTGTTCATTCGTCCATAGACAATAGAATCTGCGAAGAGATTTCGTATCCAAATATAACGTTGTTCGCGGTAGACTGGCGTATCGGAAGAATCTTAAGAAAATTTAGCTCTTCCACGAAAGAAGTGACATATAAGACGCTTGTTCGCCGATTATTGAGTATTGTTCATCTACCTGGGATCCCTGTCAGGTAGGACTGATAGATTAGATAGAGAAGATCTAACGAAGAGCCGCACGTTTCATGACAAGATCGTTTAGCTGGCGAGTTAGCGGTATGGAGACGCTAAACAAACCCCACTGGTAGACTTTAGAAGAGAGTCGTTGTACATCACGTATTGACCACTGGAGAAACGATGAATACAATTAAGTTGTCCGCTGTTTGGAATATTAATTGGAACCCGGACAAGATGTTAGATGTTGGTGTTGCCCATCATACTCATCTATTAGGCGCGAATGTAGTGTTGTGGACATGTTGGGATTGTGGATCTCACGGGGAGCGTGCAAGGGATAAGTCCCTGAAAACGCACTATCCTCTGTGCCCACGATGGCTCAGATGGGTAGAGCGTCTGCCATGTAAGCAGGAGGTCCCGGGTTCGAGTCCCGGTCGGGGCACACATTTTAAGCATGTCCCCAATGAAGTGTATCAACGCCTGCTTGCAGCTAGGGTGTCTATTTAATTATCATTTAATAGTAAAATTTGCCGACAGTGATTTTCTGGCTGTAGAAAATAGCTATCACACCCGCTTGTTCAGAGAAGCTGTAGTAACACACAGAGGCGAGACTAGGTTCAGCAAGAATGAACAAATCGTCAAGATAAACGCATCCTGGATTTCTGAGTTGCAGCGTATGACCTTTGCAGATAGCAAGAGGAGTAGCGCACCGCAAATGACCGCAGAGAAGCACTAGGTCGTTGGCGAACCAGTTACATAATAACTGTGGTCGCGAGCTCGGCTCTTGTCCACCATCAGCAATGGAGGATGAAGCTACGACAATGTCAGCCACTTGTACTGGCGAAACGTCAGAAAATCATCAGACAAACGTCGGCCGAAAAGTCCGAGAAAGAAGCTAGAAGGCAGCTTGTCAACACGTGGTGATGAAAGCCTTAACAATTTTGAAGTGTGTATAGTTCATATTTTGACCCTGTACTCTAAAATTGTAACTCTAACACGATGCTCTTTTTGGATACACATAATAGAAAAACACACCACTTAACGAACAAATCTGTTTGTTAACTGTTATGTTTTTCTATGTTGACGCAATATAGAATTTGTAATTTGTAATGTGTGATATCAAACGTCGTACGACCGCTGCTGCCGATATTATTATTCTCATATTCTTAATTCCAACGATGCCTGTCGTATTCTGATATCTCTTTCCCACAAAGCGGCTCCGTTGGTGGCTTTACGTTATGCTCGTCAGCAGATGCCAAGATTTCTATTTAATACTGCATGACGAATAAAGATCAGATAATTTCCTTTATGATCTGGCAACAAACTGACAGTAAGAGGCGTAAAATAGTTTCCTATCTGCTTTTCTTACATCAGCAAGGGGAAGTGTCACCCCCTCAAAAAATAATGGATAAGACGATATTCGTGGTGCTAGAAACGGATCCAGCGCACGTAGCCTACCACACTTCTTCAGGGTACTAGATGTGACTGATCTCTCTATCCCAAAAACGACATGGTTCTTCGTTACAGGTTGACGACTCTGTGACATACTGAAATAGGAAATCCTCACAAATTATTGCATAACGTCCACTAGCGCTTAAGGATACAGGGTAATTTTCCGGCTCAATATTATGTAAAAATCAACACCTACCTCTTTCAGGCACTATATGTGATGCATATGTTTTACAGATCTTTTGTCAATATCAGGTAATGCAGCACACTTTCTAATCAAATTAAAAGTATTTTGAATATTTTTGAAACTGCTTTGGATTATTAAAAAGATTACAAAAAATTGATGCATTCTTTTTTCCAAAATGGTTCCTCATATTGAGGTACAATTTAAGCCAATGTTATAAATATGAAGGAGATCTAATTTTTACCAGATCTGCTCGATATGTTGGCTGAGGTACTAGACCTAATTAATTCCACCTCTTATAGATATTACAAGGATAAAAAATACCACATCTTACTTTTTAGTTTTTATAATTTTTTCCCAATAAAAATCTTATTTTTTCTATAATTTAGTTGATTATGCAATAAAGGTTAAGTCAACTGCATAAGTATGGAGTATTGCAAGACATTTACTAAGCAAAACGAGGTCACTCAGATCTCTAACAATTAGTTTCATTTCTATCGTAACAAGCTCAAGAAGAGAATGCTTATGGTGGTATATTTGACCACTTTCTTTTGTTTTTTTGTAACTACACCAAGAATCTGCTTCTTTAGGCCCAAGTCTGTGAACAGGGTGGTCATCTGTCGATAACTTATGGAAGTATGTGCCACTTCAGCTTTTCTCTTTGCCGTAACATCATGCAGTTCGTCTAATGGCCAGTCCATAATTACTCTGAAGAAGGTCTCTTTCAGTTTCTGTCAATCTGCCTCGGCCAGACAGAGATTTTCCATCAGACAGAAACTTTCCTATCATTTCTCTTCGTAGCTTCCCCAATTTAGCACCCATCCTCTTTGGCACATGCCAACGTCTTACCAACGTATCACCATAAACATTGAACTCATTAATTTTAATGAAAACTTTAGAGTCCCCTTCGCCTAGGTACTTCGTATATGTAACGTTATAAACAAGCACCGACCTCTGAAATATTTTAGAGCTCCATCACACTCCATACTTCCACTGTAAGCATCATAATTCTTAGAACATTGATGTTCAATATGTCATTCAGTGTTACCATGGCAGGTGTGGTAGTACTTAGATAAGCGCTCAACATCAACTACTTTTCCATTCTCCAGAGACGTAGCACTTACAAGACCATTCAATGAACGATGTCCTCAACGTTGCCATGTCCCATCGAGTGCAACCGCAATGTCCCTGGTTCGACTAATAGTTATAGTTTCTTCTATTGCACGTTTCACAGATGGCTTAGACACAAGCGTCAAGGCACCTAAAAGAATTTTTATGTACTTGATGAACCTACTGGGAGGAGGAAGAGGGTCCATCAAATCACAAAACGCTTGAGCAGCATTTTTTTCCTTTTCCTAGTGCATGCATTGCATACACTAACTTAAAATTCATATCATGTGAATTCTGCGCAATGTTCGAAGTCATTTTCGAGGTAGATTTATTGCAGGATCTACACAGAACAACTAATTTGACGTAAAGCCCATCTTGCTACTTTATTGTTCAGTTATTTCAAGGTAGCCTACATCATCACATTGTTTACATTTAGCCACTCCCTTCATCAAAGAAGATAAGATGTCCACATAAACAACAACAAATCCACTACAAACAGCGTCATTGTTAAGATAAAAATTTGAATCACTTGGAGGCGTGACATATGGGAGATTCATCCCTGAAGATTTGATTCATAGGTTACTTTCAACAGTGTGGTTTGCTTTGTTTGTGAACTGGTTACCACGGCATTTACTTATGTTGAATTTCTTCATGCGTGACATAGTTCGTATTTATTGCACACTAAAGTATATGTACTTCCACAAATATATGTAGCACTTGAGCGACAAACATTCAGTAACACGTGAACAAACTGCTTCAGCGAAACAAAAGTACATACTAGCAAAGATAATCAGCTACTGACACTAGAAAGCTGCAGTGTTAACGAACATATACAATGTATTCTATGTATAACCGCTGCAAACAGAAGGTTCACAGTTATATTCGATATAATACTGGTTTCTGTAACAGAAATAAAGGGGGCGTGGCGGAATATATGACTTTAACTTTAAAATTTGGTATGTATAGCTCATTTTTCATTTCAAACCCTATAATGAATATATCGATGTAATCAGGAAAGACTATAGAATTTAATAAAGCCATTAAAAAATTTCGATTATTCCTTCCATTTGTAAGTACCCTGTATCCTTTAGCAATATGAAATCTACGTACCCTGAGAAGACAACCTGCGCTGCTAGAAGACAGATACTAAGACCAACGAACTGTATAAATCACGTAAGTTCCCTAACGGCATAAATTATTGTAAATCGATAAATAGAGGTATTAAGATGTCTGATGTTTGGAGTACAAAAAGGACACTCAGAAATTATTTCTGGAACCCAGACCAGCGATAACATGTTAGATGCTGTGCTTGACAGCAAAGAACTTGGTGAGAAAATTTATTGACCTGGAGAGACAGCAGTCCAACTGTAACCCGAATATGACTTTCACTCTGCAGAGATGTGTGCGCTGAGATGAAACTTCCTGACAGATTAAAACTGTTTGCCAGACTGAGACTCGAACTCGGGATTTTTTCTTTTTGCGGAAAATTGCTTTACCAACTGAGCTACCCAAGCACGACTCTCGATTCGCCCTCAGAGCTTCAATTCTGTGAAGGTAGGAGACTAGGTACTGACCGAATTGAAGCGTTGAGGACGGGTCGTGGGTCGTGCTTGGGTAGCTCAGTTGGTAGAGTGCTTGTCCGTGAAAGGCAAAGGTCCCGAGTTCGAGTCTCGGTCCGGCACACAGTTTTAACCTGTCAGAAAGTTTCAGTCCAACTGTAGATTAATCTCTCTCCTACGAGAAATGAAAGAAACTTCTCCTCATATAGGAACCACATTGGAAATGTGTCGTCTTTGCTCTCTATTGGTTTCTGCATTAGACTTGGTGTGTATCATCTACCTTTGGATTCAAACAGATATCTGTATGGATCGATTTGGAATTCCATTCCTACATTATTTTGCAAAAGTCTAGATTCCTTATTATAGTTTAATGAATAATTTATTTGGCTCAATCAGCTCAAGTCTCTGTGCTTACGTTAAAGCTTACTGGACGCCAATGTTCATGCCTATATTGACGTCTTGTCATTTCAGGAGGATTCTGAAATACAACGAGTATTTCTTGTCACGAAACTGAAATATTCCAAGCAATTTCGTCTGTGAATACAATTTTTAATGTATACAGCAGAGGCGATAGTGATTCGTGAGTCTCTCAAGTCTGATCGTCCAGAGTGGCTCCAGAACGTCCTGTGGCGTCTTACTCCAAAAGCGAATACCAATGTATTCTACATTGACTGTGGATCATTAAAATAAATACTGAAGTCCAGAAAATTATGTTGCAAAATGAGCGAAGAGACGAAAGTCATCTTGTTGCGGGGCCGAGGTCATTTGGGATTAATTTAAAATGACAAGGCCTAATAGATTCCAAAGGTGGTCAGTATTTCTGGCCGTGTAATGAATGACATTTTACCATCGTCAGATTTCAGGTCATAGATGTGAGAACTGGCCAAGCAAGCATGGGCAGAGGATTGGGGCTTTTAGTGGACCATAGAGATCTATACTACACTGCGATACAAGTACTAATTAGATGCTCCACCTGATTTCAGAAATTTCAAAGTGCAAGAAGCTCGTAATTGTAAAAACTATAGTTCAACTCCATTCAATGTACGTCGGAGAAGTATCAAGTCTAGAACTTCCAGTGACGGTCACAAGATAGTCGCAGGATATATAAGCAGCTTAGTGCTTTCCTACGACTGCAGCGAAACACAGCTAAAAATTTAGTGAAAAATCTTGAAGATGTCCCGTCAAGTGCTCCTGTTTTATTGTATCATGAGATCCTCAAACATCCTTCTCCGTTGTAACGAAATATATACTCTGGATCGACGGTTTATTTATTTTTTTCTGAATCAGGTAAATAACGGAACTTGTTGTTCCTGATTCTAGGTTATATTTTGCACCATGCGTTTTCTGTTCCTCATTTGTTTCCTTTTCTATAATCTCCCATTAGTTTCAGCACCTAATTGAAGACAGCTGTTTATCAAAATTATAGCATGGTTTGGAGAAATCAAGGTGATTACAGGTTGTATGTGTGTATATGTCTTCCGCTACAGAATAAGAGAATCTTTACTAGCTGACAACAATAAAACGATTTATTTCTTCAATGGACGAGAGTGCGATGTATATTAGCGACTACGAAACTTTTATTCCGTTCTCAGTGTCGGTTGAGGTATTACATGTCACGTGTATTACTCGGTCGGCTTTTCCACTTTACTGACGCAAGTTGCAACAGTCTGGCGCTAGAGTGCTCCGAATTTTAGCGTGTAACGTGATTGTGTATCATGTAACTATGTCGTTGCGTGAGAAACATAATCTCAGGAAACGTCACGTACCAATTCTGAGAATTCTTCCGCAAAAACGAGCGCTGCGATATCTGCAACAATCCGTCACCTTGTGTTTTCTGTCATCGACAATCCTCCATAGAGTCCCGACTATTTCGCATCCCATTCCAGCTCTTTTGAAAACTTGAAGACTACCTTCGAGGCCTCCACTTTGATACTGTTGGATCAGTGCAAGCAAAGGTGAGGTTTTGCATCTGTAAAAGAAGCGAAATATTGTACAGTGAAGTAATCCACAAGCTGGTCTTTCGTTGGGAGAAATACGTTCGTCACTAGAGCGACTACGATGGGAAAGAAATAAGTAGGCAAGGAAAATACAGATATCGAACATTAATTGGATATGTTGTATTTAAAAATCTATAATAGTTTCAGATAAAAATGTCAGAGGCATTACGTTTGAGTGCGCCCTCGTAACACCAGCTATACAATCAACAACGACGTATACCTCCACAGTGACAATACAGGATATAAGACGTAGAAGAAAGTGAGGAAGAAGAGGAGGAACGAGATGACAAAGGCGATACATATAGAATGAAGAAATGCCTCCGATTAAAAAACCCTAAGCCAATACTAACAATAAAAATGTTCCATGCCGTGCATCTTATCTATCTGAGGTAGTGAATAAAACCCGGAATAGTTGACTCAGATGTGCGTTGCCTTGATGTATGGCTTTCAAGTTATGCAGTGCACTTAATATATTTTTGCATTTGAATAAAAAATAGCTGAATGCCCCATATACGCAGCGACTTCAGAAGGTAAGTTACAAATGTCGTCACCGCTAACGTCACTACGCAACAAGAGCGGCTTGTTGTCAGAAGAGAGCACATATCCTGGATATCCTCCAGACACAACTCCACAGCGGTACGGATAATAACTGTATCACAGTGGGAGATTGAAATGTCGCGGAGGCTGGAAAGGTGTTCGGAAGTTGAGCTGCGCGATACAGTACGATTCGTGTGAGCAAAACGTCTAAATTGCGTACAGTTTGACAGTCATCTCTGGCTGCATGTGGACAAAATGAAACATCGCGTTCTGCCGTACTGAAATGACCAGCGCTGCACAGACGAGGCTGACGCTGATCAGTAAGGAATTTCGTTGATACCGATATCGAGCACAGGCACCAATGTCGAAGCCATCGTGGAACTAATTCAAAGCAGTCACACTTTTCCGGCGATGAAGATATTCCGTGGCGGTTTTGGAATGGCTCAGTGACCAACAAGCGGGGTTCTATCGTCGGGTAGTTGAACGATTTATAGAAGGCTCCTAGTGGTGTTTACACAAGCTGATGACTATATTCCAAAATTGTTTAATGTATCTGTGTCAGTTTGGCCTACCATGAAAATGTCTAACTTACTTTTGAGGGCTCCTAGCACGAAACATTTTCTCATTCTATTTTCAGGAATAGTACACTATGTGATCAAAAATATCCGGACATCCCCAAGATTATAGGGTTTTTATAATAGGTGAATTGCGCTGCCACCCACTGCCAGGCACTCCATATCAGCGATCTCAGTAGTCATTATACATCATGAGAAAGCAGAATGGGGCGCCCCGCGGAACTCTTGGATTTTGAACGTGGTCAGGTGATTGGGTGTCACTTGTGTTATACGCCTGTACGCAAGCTTTCCATACTCCTAAACATACCTAGGTCCAGTGTTTCCAACGTCATAGTGAAGTGGAAACCTGAAGGGACACGTGCTGCAAAAATGGTTCAAGTGACTCTGATAACTATGGGACTTAACATCTGAGGTCATCAGTCACCTAGACCTTAGAACTACTTAAACCTAGCTAACCTAAGGACATTACACACATCCATCCCCGAGGCAGGATTCGAACCTGCGACCGTACGCGGGTGGTCAAAGACTTTCCATGGGAAATGCTGCAGTAGCATCTTCACTGCCACTGCATTGTGTGGCCAGAAGTGTCATGAAGAACGAAATCGCTGACCGTTTAAGTTACGTGAGCTGCACGTAATCAGGCGAAATGTCTCGGCAGACACTTGTACTTGGCCTGAGACAATATTGTTTAGGCATTTTTACTTGCTCTCTCTGCCCTCAAGACTGATAAATGTGACTTGTCACGATCACCGGGCATAGCCGGGACACTGCCCCAGACATCCGGGCAAGGTTCCATAGGATTTTCACTGTGGATTAGACTTCATGACACAGCACACCTTGATAAAGGAGTAGCCTTCGTATGAGCAATCGCTGAGAGTTACGATGCCAAAAGAGGAAGGAAACAGGTTTCGCAAATGCATCTATTTCCAGGTGCCCATATCAACCTTGTTCGTCAGCTACGAAGTATATTTTGAATGTGGATGAGTAGGAAGTGCAGGACATGATGGCGGAGAGGTCAACGCGCTGGAGTTTAATACGAGTCGATTTGTGCAGCTATCTCAGCTGAAATTTATTTACTTTCCTTAATTTGGTTGGTTGATTGGTTGATTCGGGGAAGGGGACCAAACTGCGAGATCATCGGTGCCATGAGATCACTGAAGGATATTGAACGTAGTCTGTCGTGCCCTTATCAAAGGAACCATTCCGCCATTTGCCTGAAGCGATTTAGGGAAATAAAGAGAAACCTAAACCGGGATGACCAGACGTGGGTTTGAGCCGTCGTCTCTCCAAGTGCGAGTACTGTGTGCTAACCACTACTCCACCTCACTCGCTATTTCCTTACGTCACTTCAGGCGAATACCAGAATAGTACACCCGAAAAGGATATGATCCATTAGGTGACATCATTGTCCAGTCCGGATGTCACCGATGTAAAAGTACTGTTTTAGTTTCAGCTGTCTTGTGATTCACAGCATATGCTGGAGTTCCAAAGCAGCTCTAGATCTCCATTTAGTCTAGTGGAAAATTTTAGGATCCTTAATCGACAGTTTGCATCCTGTTATGAAAGTTTGCGTCTTTCTATATCGTACCTGGAACCCACCAAAATCATTCACTAATTTAAATGGAAATATAGACAAAATAAATGGATCACAGTAAACATCCAGTTCCACCCGTCTTTTTTGAGTTTATGATGCCTCCCTAGGTGGTGACCGTATTCAGCTCTAAAGAATGCTAAACACTTTCCTAATCTACATTAGTAACAAATTTGCGTAGATATTTCAGCAATTCGAAAAATAGCTGGCATCTCATTTGCGTTGCCAATGTGCTCTGGAGCACAAAATGCAGCTGTAGCAAAATGATGAAATACGGTGGCGTTTATTATGTCCATAGATATTTTAATATATTTGCACAACAGACGTAGGCACATTTAACTAATTTTGTCACTTATAGGCCTTACTGGTGACTGATATATCGTGTCCGAATAAAACACCGAAGATAGAGGTTTAAGGAACATGCAAATAAAATTTTTGAAATCTAAATTGTCGTCTAATTCATAGTACTTAGCCATAAAATGCTATGAAGGGAATGCTTAGTATACGTACAGCAGACGCGACATAGTACCGACGTGCATTTTACTGGAAATTGACTTTCTAGCGGCTTATAAGCATATTTATCTTATTTTACTGAGCATGTCAACCAGTGTAAAATATTTCGAAACACTTCAGGTAAATGGCAATGCTATTGCTAAGTTGGTGATGGAATTTAGTATGAACGTAGTTACTGAGCAACGTTTAAGTTTTGTCTTCCACTATATATGCTTCTAAGCAGTGGGAAAACAAAACTCTAATATCGTATGGGAAGAGTAATAACGATTGAAAGCTGGGATACCTTTTATATCCACTCACTCGCAACACCTTGTGGATTTAAAACGAACTGCTTGTGGTAATCAGACACACAGGTTCGTGCTTAGTGAAAAATGCTTAATTGGGATGCTCGTTTGATTATAGTAGTACTAGATTCATATTACATGTGATTCCACAATCTTTGTATAACATTCATTGAGTTCCGCTTCTCAAAAACTTTAATTTGGTTGACCCCGCTTATAAGGCAATCTATTTGAATAACACATTCTACAAAGAACTTGTCTGTGATGGTGCTATGTCGGAGAATTGCGGATGAATCATTTAAAAGAATTATTTCCTTTTGATATAGATTCGTATTTTTGGGAGGAACATGAACGCAGCAGACACAGAGCGATAGGAGTTAAAATTTAGCCGTTTGTATTGCCGTTTACTGGATCCCCACTGTGGATTGATGAAATTAGGTTCACGTGAATTAGTGCAAATAATATACGTTGCTCACATCGGCAGTTCGGTGAATACCAAAATACCCATTCTCAGCCTGCCTTAAGTCTTAATCCTTTGGAGACGAATGAGGTCATCGCAAATTCTCATAAGGTATCGGAATGTTGTATTCGGTCGTTCGGTTGACCATACTGATATCGAAATGGTATTTCGTAAAGAGAAAATCAAAATATTGAATTCAATTTTTAGAAAATGTTTCACCAAAAATGATTGTAATATGATTCCTCCTTTCAGTTGTTGCACAAACACCTAAGTGGTAGATTAAAGAAAAATTATTACGAAATAGAAAATCAAGTATGCCTGTATTGACACGAAAATCTGTTGAAGAATCGTGGAACATGTTTTATATTCACACATAACAAAGCATCTGCAGAAAGAAAATTGAAGAGAAGGTCTTCTGACTACACAGATCTTAATGAGTTTTGTGGTTAACGTCGGAAGATCCTTGTGGTCACATGCAGGCGACTCTGTGGTCTACAGGAAGGTTGCAGTGCCAAAAGACTGTAAGCGAAATGGGGAACTTTCCTGCGGAGAATCGATTAGTTAGACAGGAATCGTTCAATTACGTCACTGGGGATAAATTAACGGAAACTGAAACAACGATAAAACACCTGGGACTAACAATCCGAAGCGAAACTAACTGTAGGAAAATCAGATGCCAAGGTGAGATTCACTAGAAAGGCCTGAGACAGTGTAAGTCATCCACAAACATGATGCTTTCCAAAGTCTCGTTCGACGAATTCTTCAGTGCTACTGATTAGTCTGGGCTCTTTACCAGCTTGGAATAATACAGGTGTTGGAGGAGGTCCAAAGGAGATCCATAGGTGTCACGGGACTGTTTAGTAGGCGCGAAAGCTGTATGGAAATTCTCAACTCAAGTAGCAGTCGCTAGAAGCGTTGTTGTGCACGATGGAGAATCTATCGTTAAAAATCCGAGAGTAGGTTCCGGAGAGGATCAGGCAGCATCTTATTTCTTCTCCTAGAGCTATCGCGAACTGACAATCACGTGAAACTCAGACTCATCAGAGCCCTTACGGTAGCGTCTTATTACGCGAACTTCTCAAGCACCTCTCGCTAATACAACAATAAAAGTGGGAAGGCAGAAGCACTCTCCGCCACACGCCGTAAGGTGGCTTGGGGAGTATAGATTTCTATGTACAGTGATAGGCGATTCACATTGGAAACAGCGACCCACCTGGAAGGCACTCAGGAAACAACTGTTAACAACGTACAAATTTTTTTAATTGATCTCGGTTTCAAGCTCTGTTTTATTGTGATTATGACGTATGAGATCACAGCATTCAAGAACAGCGGTTTTTATAGTTGATTTATACTGTAGGGGGTTTATGCGTTGACGTTGTTGATGGCTGAGTAAAAAAGATTATTGGTCACTTACCTCCACTGGCTTCATGGCTTTCTCACTCTGATATCTGCCTGATTTCAACAGCTAACCTACTTTCGACGGTGTCTTAAGCTCCTCTTACTGAAGATGTGCAGCACACCTCAGTTGTCACCAAATTCGCTTTCTACAAACTCCGATTCACACGCGAACAACTTCAGTACACCAGGCAGACAAATGCTAGGCAACGCACACAGCACGTCCATCGGTGTTCAATTGTTATGAGCGTCGCCTCGGAACAATGCAAAGGAGTTACTAAAGCTTGTGACAGAGAAAATACTGTTTTTATGATTATTCGCGATCTTTCTTTTTAATAGTCATGGTTATCCATTGTACAAATCATACGAAGAGAAAATGACATTAACGATTTCTATGTTCATCATCGAAAATATTGAATGTAATTTGAAATTGTTAGAGACCTTCAGCAATTCCCACAGGTTTTGCAGTTTCTTTGACTAGACACGTTCGTCGGTTTATTTTATCGTGATCAGATCTTTAATCACATGTTGTTCATCTTACAAATATATCCAAAACCTGTAATGAATCACATTCATAATTCGCAGATGCGCATCCAAAAGATATAAGTACGTGTAGGATATTTCTCTCATTAACAAGGTAATAATTTTTATGGTAAGTGGTTATCGCCCCCTGGCTTTCTAGTGGCGTGTCACGTTTTCGCCCAATACTTTTCAGATTCAGAGAACTGGTTGCCATTTCATGACGTGAATATTTTCCGTGCCACCAATGAGAAGCAACAATAGATAATCGTGCAGCAGGTATGGTCGACTATCGAGAGGAATAATAGTGCTTGTGTGTACGGTATCTCAAATCTGTAGGCACATCTAACCATCAGCTTCTATCCTGTGGCTAACCACTCTGTCGGGGCTAACCAACAAAGGTGTATAGCCACAGAGGATAATGCCTTCCCCTCTCAGGTCCTGATCGCGACCGGTCCTATATTCTGATACCAACGTCAACGAAAAGCAAATCTTTTTTGCTCATACAATAATCGTCTGCCAGAGAGGCAATAAAAACCTGAACGAAGTAGCAACAGTTGGCCAAAGAAGTTTTTAGCTTTCACCAGACCGGTAAGAACATACCGAATTGTAATTTTAATCGGTGTTGAGGATTACACGTCAAACGTTTGGGCTCATGGAGCCAGACCGCCTAGGACAACAAAGACTCTATGGCCAGCACAGTTATGGGTACGTACTACTGCACCTTACACTCGCTTGTAGATAAGCAGGGGCTGCGGTGCTGCTAATGATACTAATCTTGCTACTTCCTGACCTACCATAAGAAAGAAATGTTCACAATATTGGCCCAAAAAGGGCGAACGTGGTAAAGTAAAAAAGATACAGGGCGTAAGAGCTTTACCGTGTAAGGAAGTAAAAGCATGCATTGGTATCTAATGACAAGAAATCTTGGAAAGGGCAGGAACTGAGAGTAAAACTTACAGATCCCTTCCTAACATGAAATGAAGGACGAGAGTGTTGTGCTTCCTTCCCAGCAAAGGAACTATATACTACCTGTAGGGACATGGTCCATAGATAGCTATTTATTGAAACTACGACAACGCTCCACATACTCATACAGATATTAATGTGGAGCAATCAGCAGCAGGATAGCATCGTCTAAGAATGTACCATCAAACTGGATGCCGCTTATAACCGAAGCAATGTTATTGGTAATACAACAGCCTCTAACATAATAATGAAACTGTGGCATCAGCTGAGCTCGACTGAAGATAAAATATCAGTTTATGAACTTCAAACCCACATGGCAGGGAGTCTACGAAGAAGAGACCACACTTCATGAAAATGAGAGGCAGCATTGCATAAAAACGACATACGACAACTTTCCGGAAGCAGTGAGGAGATGAGCCTAGAGGAGGACCAGGAAGGATTTCCTGAGACCGTAACAGCTACCTTCCAGTTTCCACACATTTGGTGGCACAGTAGCACAGCCCCTATGAATGCTGAGTGTACCTCTGTGGGCTATATTATAACTACCCACACAAATAAAATATCTAACTTGGTTCCGATATCAAGTGTATAGTACCGTAATCCGCAAACATAAATTACCAACTGTGTTGTCCATCAATGTGGCACAGTGTAATAGCAAGCAAAATACACCTTCTAAACGCCGGATGGATATATATCTGTGTGCCAGATGGCAATATGGTAGTGTGTAGACTCATTTACTCTTTTCTTAATTTTTTTCTTTTTATGCATATATTTATTGTTGATTTATTCCCCTTAAACTATATAACGCTTAGTTATATTAATACATTTGTAATTATGTTAGTACAATATGTGCGTCATTCACGGCAGTTCATGTGCTATGTATGGTCTGATCTTATACCTAGGTAACAGACTAACAGAATATATGAAAAAAATGAATTAATCTCTCGCCATTATGTATCTACAGTATTAAAGGCAGTTTACAAAGGGACGCTTATGCAACGATTAGATTTCTGCAAAATGAACGGAGATTCATCTGTGAAGAACACTATCTTCGTCGTCTACGTGACTTCTCTTCGCAAAAGCTTGTCTCTGTCACTCCATGAAAACGTAACCCATTGAGGTGATACACGGCTGTAGTGGACAAGCACCCAGTCGGAGTTAAGCTCTACAATCAGCGGTCTTGTGGACCTACTTGGCATTCGTTGTGGCGTTAAGAATAGATATTGCTCCTGTTTTGGAGTTGCTGCTACAGATCAATCTTTTCATATTCCTTGTGCCTCTGAAGCATCAGTGAAGCTCTCAAATGACACTTAGTGACACCTTGAACTTTGCTGAAGTTGATGTCTCAGTCTCATTCACTTTAGTGTGGCTTGGGAGGAGTCTGAGATGTCGAGGTGAGCTGGGTTGAGATATCCATGACATTTCTTGTCCATTATACAGATTCTCGTTAATTCGAGGGACAAGCATATTCGAAGCCTAGAGTTCTCCTTCGTAGCGCTGTTGCCACAGTTGCGATTTGTGCCAAAATCTTGACTGCCAGTCAAAACGACGGCTCAACTTTCCTCGTTCCATCTGGAACCATGCGACCGCTACGGTGGCAGGTTCGAATCCTTCCCCGGCCATGGATGAGTGTGATGTCCTTAGGTTAGTTAGGTTTAACTAGTTCTAAGTTCTAGGGGACTGATGACCTCAGAAGTTAAGTCCCATAGTGCTCAGAGCCATTTCAACCTTGTTCCATTTCTAAAACTTTGCAGCTAGCTAGTCGACATGAGTGTATGAGATGATTGCTGACTCAGACTGCCACAGCTTTGGATAAGGAAATCCAGGGGCAAAACCTGTTGCTGTTGGAAACATCGGAAGTAAAGAGCTCGAGCAAATAACTGAAACAACTCATTAGACATAAGTAGCCCACAGACCTGGGACAGTTTCCAACCGAAATAGAACTTAAACCAACGACACTAATCGTTCTAATTTTAACAGGAATCGTGGCACTGCAATTCGCATGTGTCTACACCACTGAAAATGGGTTTCAACCTATAGAAACGAAAAGCATTTTTCACCAGCGTAGTTTCTATCAGGAAATTTTATACAGAGGTCAGGACAGTGGGAAATAAGTAACAGGCAATCAGTAAGACCTGGTTGCTACTAGGCGATAAGAAGCGTTGAAATATCAAGTAATATAAGTCGCCAAAGACAGTACATCAAGATTTGTCTTTCATCATGCGGAGGCACCGACAGAAGCGAAGGTAGCGTAAGATGTACTGTAGATGGTTCCAGGAACACTGATAAGGCATCGTGGAAGGTGGAACTCGTGGAATTAAGAGTTACCAGTCTGGAACACCTGCAGCGATGGCGTGCCTCGTAACAAAGGAAGTAATAGCCGAATTGAGTTATCTTGTTTTCAAGTCTGTTCGATTATCCCTTTTCCTGGATAGTTTTCTTTTATATTCTTCGCATATACTGTTGTCTCGATTGTAGTCATGGGGTAGGAACTTCCCTTGAATGGCACTGCTGCGGGATTGGCTGCCTTATTTTCGCGGAAATAGTGGCAAATGTATTTATATTTTTTCACAATTTGACCACGGCTGTTACATTGGGGGAGATGGATTAACGAGCATTTATTACGTGTTAATAGAGTAATACCGAAAGAAGTTCACGGCAAGTAAATGTCGGGAACAACTTACTAGGGTGTTTCGTAAGCAGGACGATTCGACAGAAAGTTTCGCGGATCCTCTTCGTAAAATCTATGTAGGTACCTATGGGCTTACGGATGATGATAGGGTTAACGCGGTAATTTTATGAGCAGCATAGCAAAGGGCTCTTGACGCATTTTTGAGCGGGTTGCAATTGAAAATGTCAAGAAAGGTTTGTCTGTAATATCCTATGCATCTGAGTGAAGCAATGGATATTACACTATAATCAGAGGAAATAGAGTCACTGGCTAGGTCATGAGAATGTCGGACAGTTTTTAGAATGTATTTAGTGCGGAAGAAAAGGTCATGACCAAAGAGTCTGCAGCGAGCAACGTTGCAAGTATTGTAAGACATGTGGTCTCTCAGATGGGCAATGCCGTAATTGGAAACAGCAGCAACGGAAGTTTCAGTCACAGGGTAGATCTTATTGGCAGCAGTCAAACGGCGCAGGGTCCTGTGTGTCCCCTGTGCCAAGCTCTCACTAATGCTTAGTGCATGTAAGTAAGCAGTGGCGACCTTTTTTCTGACCGGCTATGTGTGAGATGAATTATGTAAAATGTTGGATACCGATTCTAAGGTATGGGCTGCAAGTAAGCTAGTATTTGGGCCAAACAGGCTATGTGCACTACACTGGACGTTAATTGGCGTAGATAGATGGCGTGTAAATTAAATCGGTGCTGGAGCGTTGAAGTTCCGAGTACGGGATGTTAGCTAACAAGTGGGTGCAGATATTCTTCGCGTGGTTAGCGGTGGGTAGGACGTGATTCTCGGACTTGATCGCCTGATTGCGCATAGCGCCATAATTGACCTGGAAGGGAGTATGGTAGAAGTGGATGGAACTGTGTTTCGTTTGGGCTCTGCAGCCGGAATGCCTTTACTGTCACAAGGTCCGCCCCATAGCAAGTGGTAACCAATTAAACTATGCACAAGCTCCCTTAACGTCAGTTCACAGGATCGCATACCTGAGGGTACAGAAAAGGCTGTCTGGATTGGTGTTGGTACTAATAATAATAATAATAATAATGTCGTGTGACGAGGGCTTCCCGTCGGGTAGACCGCTCGCCTGGTGCAAGTCTTTTTGATTTGACACCACTTCGGCGACTTGCGCGTCTATGGGGATGAAATGATGACGATTAGGACAACACAACACCCACTCCCTGAGCCTAGATAATCTCCGACCCAGCCGGGAATAGAACCCGGACCCTTAGGATTGACAGTATGTCGCGCTGACCACCCAGCTATCGGGGACGGACGATAATGGTATCGTTGACCCTGGCAAATTACGAAGTACTAGTTGCAGTTAGTTGTTTTACACCATGTATTGTGTCCCATGTTTGGGTGTAGACTGCACGAGGGTAGTACCTCCCAGTAATGATAATTTTGGCCCCGAGGAGGTAAAGCTGTCTCAGGGTACACTGGCTGCGAATTTAGAAATGTTGGATGAGGATGAACTAGACCGTGATTTTACAGCAAATTTCGCAATTCCCGGAGGGTCTGTCGACTGGTTGGAGCTGAGTAGTAAGGTGGTACATCTGGAATCACTTTAATGGAAAAAATGTTGAGTGAGTAAGTGGAATTATTTAGTCCGTCGGGTCCTTTACCTGCAACAAATTCCTGCAGGAAGCGAAGCACTCATGCATTACAACTGATTATGGAACAGTTCTAGATAAGCAACTTAGAGACGGAATCATACAACCTAGTTGTAGTCCCTGGTCTGCCCTGCGAGCTAACATCCCAAGGACGATCGGGCTCATATGCGGTTCCTCTTCATTGAAATGCCTTAGCTTAAACTCGTCGAAAGGTTGAACCGCACGTGCGCATTACACGCCCTAAATTAATCACTTGTGACACTTTGGTTAAATTGTCTGCCTGATGGCAAGTTTGCGAAATACAAAGTTACGTAACATATAATTACAGTAATAAAAATATCGGGAACTAATTTAACGACCCATAAATGATGCAGGCCACACAGTTGCGATTTGATTAGAATAATGTTTGCTCAGAAAAAAAACCAATAGCGAAAGTGGTCGTATTTAGAATTACTATTACACTCGAGCGCATATCCAATTCACACAGTTCGAGCATTCACAACCTCATCGCGTGTTACAAGTTCGATACTCCACCACGTTAACTAGGCGAAAAGTTAGAGTTCACATCAGGTGCGTGGGTGCTCACCGCTCGGAGACTAAGTCTAGCGATACCAGACAACGCGACATTTTCTACGTCGTTTCACTTCCTAGCTGGCTAAAAACCACGTTTTCCGCGGGCCGAATATCTTCGCTCAACTGAATAGCGCAGTTACATTTCCTGAAGCCGTCCATCTGAATGGCTACCGCTTATTCTACATGACTATATATTTTAACATATTTAAGTAATTAAAGCTTGACCACTCTCACGTTCTAAATAAAGTAACAATAATATCCATTGTTAAATTCTTTTACATAAAACCAATACAATTTCCTTCTTAACTTTGAATGTCATAGCCAGTAGCCTCGCACCAATGTGCTTTCTGATAAATAAATCAAGAAAAAAAGAAACCATTATGCACTAAACTTGACAACAAATATTCTATTAGCTAATGATTCAATAAGGTGTCATGCTGTCGTCGTTCAATGTGTTTTGTGTGGAGGAAATCGTGATCTGATGCTAAACTGAAAATACTGATTATTTAAATTTACCATATGTTTTAAACAAATAAAGTTACAGAGTTGATGTTTACAACGTTTATCATTTTAATGATGAGCTCTTATATGATACGTTGATCGTTAAGATCGGCCTAAGCGTTCAGATTTTAGCATTCAAGTCTTTGGTACATATCTTGTTAATTTCACTTTAACAGTAAATCCAAAACTGTTATACATATGACCAGTATTCAAGTTTTATTGGGATCACCATAAAAATTTATGGAGGATGGTTGATTAAAATTACTGTTGCTTCCTTCCCTGAATATTTTCCTTTGTAGCCGAGTTGGGTCCGCCATGTTTAACACTGCCACATCTCCTCAGCCACAAAAGCCTTCTACTGGGTTTCCCCATGACGTAGGTTCTCGTCTGTCTCACTCGTGCACTACAGAGCTTAGGTCTCAATCGACAATAGACGCCTGTGAGTTTCCCCATCTCGTGGTGAATCTGCGGCCATCGTGGCACATGGTCCAGGACGACAGGTTTCGTTTCACAATTCCTGTAGGCTGACTCTTTCGCCCATATATTTAAATGCGTGTGAAATGCTCGTTAACTCACAGCCCCCATCGTAATTGTAAGCAAAAAATCACCAGATGTTGGCAGAGCACGTCGTTTCATTTGTGACTACCAAATCCTCAGTCAGAAAACAATGTTGAATGCGTATCCTATGCGTAATATAACGCAGACTTTGAACCACTTGGGTCAGTGTTGGTACTTCACGACATAATTTTTGTATACAGGTCATCACCAGGTGCTAATATGACCGGAGGATGGAAAAAAAATTGCGTTCTTAACGCCAACGGTGCAGTTCCAGTTTCGCGTCATGCCTTTTGGACTTAGAAACGCGCCAGAAATATTTAAGCAACTGTTGGATAGTGTGTTGCTCAGATTAAGACAAGACAGTGCATGGTAAACCCGGATAACTTCATCGTGTATTCAAAGAATACTCGAGAACATTTGAACCGCTTGCATGAAGCGTTTGATCATGCAACACGATTAATGTTGATTTTGAAGAAAGGTCATGTCATACAGCAATAATAGGGCAGGATGGAATATGTACCATTCCAAACTAGTTGAGGTATTCAAAATTTTCCAACACCCACACCCACCAATGTAAAGGAATTGCAATATTGCTCAGAGCTCACGAATTTTTACTGTACATGTGTTCCGAAATTTGCGGGAATTGTAAGACCTCTCCCACAATTGCTGTGGAATGGAGTGAAATTGGGCAGCTGAGTGTGAGGTGGTGTACCAGAAGTTAGAATATCTGCTCACATATAGTCCCATCTTGGTCTATACGGATTTTCAAAACCCATTTAATCTTTCCAGTGATTCGATCGATCTTGTACTAGAAATTATTTTGAGTCAGGAAGTAGATGGACAGGAGCATCCTACTGCATACACTTCACGGCAGCTCAATAATGCTGAATGAATTTATTCGACTATGTAGAATGAAATGCTCTCAGTGATTTTTGGAACTGGGTAAGTTCGTTGTTACCTCTATGGTAGACGATGTAAAGTGGTGACTGATCATGGAGCGCTGAAGTGGGTTTTGGGTCTTAAAGATCCAGTCAACAGATGGTTGAGATCGGCCTTGTGAGTAGGGCAGTTCGATGATGAGGTAGAATATCAGCTGGGAAGTTCACAGATTAAAGTGAACAGACTCAGCCATAAGGTGCACGCTATGGAAAGCCCAGACTTTGACGTAAATGAATGCCGGTAGCACAAAGCGCTGGCCTGAGTTGCCGGTGATTTGCTAAGCAACAGCAGTTTTGTACAGAGGGCAGAGTATTGTATAGAATGAAGCACAATGCAATGCGTTTGGCAGTACTGGAGAGCTTGCATGACAAAGTGGTTAGGGAAGTATATGACCCGATTTTAGCGGGACACTTGGGTCGAAGGGCAATGGTGAGAATTGTAGCATGGAATTATTTATCGATGATGGGTGGGCAGGATGTGGACTATTACGTGAGAAATTGTGTTCTGTGTGCTGAAAGAGCAGAATGTAACAGCAGCCAATTAAACTACAGAAATCAGTGGAAGCTGATAAGCCCTTCCAAATGGGGGTCTAGGACATCCTAGGACCCCTAGCACAAACACCAGCTGGGAGTCTTAACATATTAATCATTATTGCCCACTTTGCTCATTACATTACCACGATAGATTTACTGGACCAGCAAGCCGTCGCGGTGGCTCATTCTCCAATCGGCTAGTGAATATTTCGCTTTTGAACACTTGAAACCATAATCATGGATCAGGGAGTAAATGTTATGTCAGAATTAACGCAGCAGCTATGAAGACTGTTGCACATTAAGAAAATATAGATGAGGTTTGTGCTCTCTCAAGCTAATCGTCGCACAGAACAAGTCCACAGATCCACTGAGAATAAGTTGAGTTTATACATACATTCTCAGCTTTAATTTTTGCGTCAAAGATACTGTCGCCTTTTGAATTTTAAGAAGTCTCGCTGCAGGTGGACGTCTTGTCAGTGAAAGATGTTGCTAGAGAGTGATAATAATTAGGAGACAAGTACAAAAAATTAATAGGAATGCTTCAGAGTAACAGGAAAGGGCGAATAATGTGAAAGCAGTGTTACCTAAATACTACGACGGTTCATGGGTTGTGTTAACGAATGCTTATTTGAGGAAGTGGGAAAAGAGAAATTTGTGTAACAGTATAATGGCCCTTGCCAGGTAACAGAGATGACATCACCGGTTTACGTTAAACTGCAGCTCCCCACATACCCTTCGACACTCCACATAAGGCAAATTCGGCCATGTAAGGGGATATGGACAATTTTACTCATGTTACCCAGTTACCACAGAAGGGCGGAGGGAAATCTTGGATGAGGAGGAGAAAATGTGTTCCGGTGCAACGAAAGTGCTGGTGCAAAGATGAAGAACGCATGAGCAAAGTTGGTGTGAAACGACGTCAGCCAGTAGCCCACTGACTAGTACCACACCACGACAGGAGCGGCCTCTATATGAAGAGAAAGTAAGCGTTGCACCTGCCAGCCTTGGGGACTGTAGAGGATGGACTCTAGCATAGAGGCCTAGATGAGCAGTGATATTAGCGATAGCAGTGACTTATGAGCGATGTGTATGCTCACATGCACATTGTATGTAGTGAAGGACAATGACAGTTTGCATCCCGCCCATCGCTTGCGACAACTCACTGTAAATCTAAAGTTAAGTATTGTCAGTCTTCTTTAGTGGAATAAAAATTATTTATGTGATTTGGTAGAATTGTTGTATAGCTATCTGAGAACGCTGCATTCTTTAGGCACCCTATAAGATACGAGTGGGCAGGACCCCACAAAAAGGAAAACAAAAGCGAAAGAAAATGGATAATACAGCGAAACATCGGTATATGCTGAGAGCTAGAAAAGGGATGTGGGACTCACATTAGAATTTTCCTTCCATGCAGGATGCTCGTTGTCCCATTGGGATGGCAGAAGATGGAAGCAGTATGTGGGAACACATTCAGTCTATGGAGGAGGAATGGAGTATTAACGTGTTAGACCTATTGTACTATGGGTGTGTAGCCGAAGTAGCTACGGTATGTTCCGTGTTGGAAGGTGTCATGTTTTCCTAGCAGACGTCATATAACGAGTTGATTTTAAGGGTGACTTTCAGCATTTTAACACTTGGGAAAGATTTAGAGACTGGAAGAAACGTTCTGAAAAGTGCACAGCATGATGAATAATCAGTCGGGGTATAACGGCACACAAGAAGAGTATCGGCTTCACGATTGGAGTTTGGAAATCTACAGGTGCAACTGCAACAGACTACACGATTGATCCCTGGGATTAGACAGAGGTGAGGATGGTTGGACGTAAATGTTGGGATGTTAGAGATAATTTTTAGTACAGGCAAAGTGGATGATGTAGCTAACGTCAATAAGGCATTACAGGAAGTTCGAAGGATGCGGAAAGCTACCAGGAGGCAATGAATTTTCACACAACGCAGCTCACCAGTTTGGAAAGCAATGTGCTGAACAACATTCGGCAGCTTTGGGAGGTGGCCACTACTTTAATGTCACATATTATATCATCTTCCGAAACCACTAATCAGGACTTGCATGTTACTGGTGACCACTTGAAATTGTGTGGTTGCAGGAAGCACTGCTGCATGCCATTCATGGGCACCTTACATTAATTCTATTACCACCGGTATGATTTTCGACATGTTTGAAAGAATCCAGACTATTATGCCATCGCCTTTGTGACTTATTAAACTGGCGAGGGAGGAATGCTTGACTACGTACTATTGCTTGACTACTGTTATGAGCCAGCAAAGAGGGCCTCATCTAGAACTTAGGACACAGATACTACTATCTTGTAGAGATTCTTATTTGGAGTGATATGCAGTACACACATACCCAGTAGCAATGGAGTCATTGTGGAAGAACGACAAACTAAAATTGAACGAGAACTTACTAGTGACACTAGATAGACACACACAACAGATGTTACGCTGTCACCACAGACCGGTTCCCATCTGCAATTCAATGTTAATGAATTCAGTGCCGAAGTTTGGCGAATTCGTGTTGTTTCGTTCTGAAAATGGGCACCTGGAATGCCCTATGAAACTATTGTTGGAGGAAGGGGTAATACTTTCAGTGGGTAGTACTGCACTAGTTATATTTGATGCCAGAGCTGAAAGTCGTCGTTTGTAAGTGTTACAGGCAGAATAAGTTAGGTAGCACACCAAGGTTCGTTCTGAAGGATTAAGGGTTAATACTTAACGAAACCCGTTGTGAAATTTCTGGACACATTTGCCGCTTCCCAGCTACAATAATGGCAACCATAGCCTTCAGTATTGTCTATTCCTTAATTTACGTACCTCACCTTACTACCTCAGCTTTTGCGTCAAATACCTCTAGTTTCTTAACAGTATCCTTGAAGAGGATCTGTTCACCTATCTGGATCAGATGATTACCACGCAGCATAGTTGTGTCACCACAGAACATCTCATAGAGTGCATGAAAAGCAACAGGAGTATGCAGCAGAAGCAATTGGTAATCACTGATTCTTGAATATCAACTGCTTGTGTGTTCCTTGTCGTAATTGGAGTTATATACCTTTCGTTCAAGAGAAGAGCTGCCCAAATTTCACTCCTCTCAACTTTTACATATGGATCTGAACCGATGAGAAAAGCACCATTCGACAAGGTACTGTAGTGAGTGAACGATTATGAAGGCAAACACCAAGTGTGCTCAGGGACCTTAAGGAACAATTGTGTATAAGAGAGAAAACTCTTTTCTCATTACCAGTGACATGCCATTATACATTGTTTCAAAGGAAATGAACTTTGTAATTATGGTATTTGTAGAGGGCACAAAAGCATGTAAATAGTGTCGAGAGCAAATAAAGGTAGAGAAACAATGAGGGGACGTGTTCTTTCCGTAGAAGGTAGGAGTGTAGAGGGTCGAATGATTAGAGCAATGAAGTTAGTTAAAGGTAGGACTCTTACAGTAATGAAGTTAGTGAAAACGTGAAGGAATATTGAGAGCCAGAAGTCGTATGTGTCCTACAATTTGTTGCGCAGTTCAGTGGTATGATACTGTGACGCAAGTGGGTCAGTGGAGCGCCGACTTAAGCAACACATAGGAGGACACCATGTCACCAGCCATCTCGTCGCAAGCCCAGGTAACAACATCAAAGGCGGTAATCGGTTCATTGACGCCAGTCGAACAACAACAGAATATTTCAACGACCTACTGACGAAGAATAATTGCAAACATCAGCAGCAGAAACCGGTATTTAAGGACTAGCAGACAACTCATCAACTTCATCCGCCATGAGTCGTTGGATTGATCTTTGTCACTTAGCATTGCAAGTAGCTCGGAATCGTCCCTGTCATTGCGGTCATCACAATAGTCACTCTAGTAATGTAGTCATAGCCCGAATGATGTGGTAACTTTAACTATGTTTGGGTGCTGTCAACAGCCAGCCACCTGCCGTGGGAGCCTTCGCTTGGGATACGTTGTGGTAACCACTGTCGCCATCCTCCTGGAATGCTGCCCCGATAAACGCTGTGACCAGGGCCAGAGCCAAGGACTCTGGCCCACTGACGTCAGGCATCTGCAGCTGGGGATTGTCGCTTACACAAGGCACTGACCTGTCACATTGCCACACCCCCAGATATAATCACAATCTAGGCCTGTAGCACGTGGTTACAGAAACTGCAGTACGACCCCGCAAAGCCAAAGCACCCCAGCCGAGGAAGTGGATTCCATTTAACGCCAGCACAGCTACTGCCGCCAGAGTGGACACGAATGCGAACATCCGCCGGACTCCTTCGTTGCAACTGAGAACATTACGAGCATCTGCAAAACTCGTCCAGATGCCCCCCCCCCCCTCCACCAATGTGTTACTTTTGATCAATAAATGATGTTATTCGGTTGTCAGGTGCCATCCATGGACACACTCCAAACATCCTCTTCCTCATGCCCTGTAGAGGACCGACGTTCGAACCTGGCGACAGACATTTGAGTCCCACGCCTGTAAACACGGCCGATTTACAATTTCTCAATTTAGACAAATATCACCACCGTTCTTCGTAGTATACAGTAGCGTCGGTACACTGTTGACAATTATATGTCATGGGAGGTGGCTCCGAAAGCAGAAAACGAGGTATGGGATATTGGATTGTCAGTGGAAAAGTAGTATCGGTAGATTCTGTAGGTGGGGAGAACTTAGTGACCGTAACGTGGAATAGTCATTGAATTTCACCTGAGTACAAAGCAAATGCTGTTGTGGTATGACGGTGTTTTTATGTTTAGGTTGTGGTCCAATTACAACGCTTAAGAGAACGCTAAATGCAGTATATGATCTGATATTACAGGACTGTGTAGTGCATACAGAAGAGGGCTACTTCGAAACGATGATTGTTCGTTTTAGCATGATGCTATACCCTATCATAAAGTAACGTCCTTGAGCCAATCGTTTGTGGACTATAAAATTCCTGAAATGGACTATGTCACCAGAATCTTGACATGAAGCCATTGTAACACCTCTGGAATCAGTGAGAACATCAACTTCGCCTCAGATTCCGTCATCCACAGTTACCATCTTCGCTGGAGTGTAATGACCGATTTCAGCTGGCTGTTACTGACAAACGTAAAACCTACTAAATTATTTTAAAAACTTGATAGAGGAATATGAAATGAATGAAAAAGATTTCTCAAACAACCTCTGGAGAATATCTGGTCAGGAAATGAATAAACAAATTAAAGAGCAAATTTCGAGTTATGCTGCATTACTACACATCTTATAAATGAATTCAGAACAACTGAGGCTCAGTATGGTGAAGGAAAGGTCACAGATTAAGGAAGAAGTGGAATAAACACCCAAGAAAGCTGAAGGTTCTGGTTGTTACAATTGTGTGTGATAGAGAGAGAGAGACAGATAGACAGAGAGAGAGAGAGTGAGAGAGGGGGAGGGGGGGACATGAGCAACTACTGCTTCTTTCACACACACACAAACTCACATATATATGTGTATATACGAGTAATAAAACCTCTAAGCAGGTAAGCCATGTTGGCTTGTCGAACTTTATCTGGCTCAAATACTGAATGTTGTGGCAGAATACGATCCAGTGGACTAATTTGCGTTACGAAATGTATTTATCTTGCGGTCGGTTTAAGAAAATCGGTAATTCATTCATTAAATAGGCTGTGGCTTAAATGATCCAGTACACAATGAGAAACTGATTATTGAATGAGTGTGCTAAGGACAGCACGTGCTTCATAATACTGTAGTTGATGTAGAGTATGGAGATTTTATATATGTGAGGCACAATAATAGACCAAGCTAAAAATGTTATCCATTTCATTTTAAAAGTATATGAATGACAGACTCAATTAAATGAAGTACAATTGTTGTGAGATAATACATATTAGCAACTATAAAGCATTTCCTCAATGCTTTGAGGGAAAGTAACAGACCTAATATTCTCATAAACATTTCCATTTATATCTCACTCAGAATCAGTTTTGTCCATAACGAATATTCAGAAATAGGATACTATTTGTATTACTAAGCTACTTACTTTGAGAGGACAGCTGTATCATTTTCTGATTACATGTTTTGTGGTATTAATGGCTTGCCACAGATAGGTAATCATTTTGAGTATGAATGAACCATGTTCTGCCCATAGACAGAAGAGAGCTAGATGTTAGGAAGATTCAATCTTGTTTCAATAAAAGGAAAGTTCTTCTGTATCTCTACGACGTCCATGGCTGCTTACAGAGGATAAAGTCAAAGTTAGTGGGTGACCTTGAAAGAAAGCGTGTTGATCAATCAAATCGACTTTAAAGATCGAAAACTTTCCACCTCTGTACGGAATAGAAATGATATTTTACGTTAATGCGTATGTATAATGCAAATTGGATCACACAGCTATCCACGCCTCAACAAGCACTACACAAATAGCTTCCGTGGCAACTTGCCACTTGTTGCCAGTGAAACTTGTCCTAACTGACTTTCCTCAAACTAACTACCATTTTTATGAACAAAGCCTGGGGATGAGACATTTGCACAGGTACTTTATGACAATACTCCTAAACAATATGGGGAAATACTCAAGGTAAGCTTAGTGTACATAGCAAAAAATAGGTTACAAATCTGATAATCATCAGGTACTGCCTTCTGCCTCAGGACGCATGCGTCCCACAAACACTCATTGACTAACGGTACTTAGTAACGTTCCAGTGATTCCTGATTATGACAACAGGAATAAAAAAACAACCCACAATTACCAGTTAATTCAGGAAGTTCACGATCTGAACCTCAACAATTGAAGCCTAGAAAAAAATCCCAGTCTACAGTAACCAGCCAGCAGGACAAGTATTTTTACCCGGCTTTTGGCTGTGAGACTTAATTGGACAGCTCGAACATGGTTTTCACAGATCAAGTTCCTTTGGGGGAGCCAATAACATCTTCACTGACCTCTGCCGCTATCGGGACATAATCATTCTTGCTGAAGTTCGTCGTATGCCTGGACATTTGGCAGCTCTTGACTTCAGCCAAGCGTTCGATCGCAGCTTCCAGCTTCCTGGAAACGATGCTCCGCAGTATGGGCTACACCGATACTACCGTCGATGTCGTAATGTGTCTCCTTCGTGGAGCTACGTCTCGTGTGCTCTACAATGGCAGTCTCACTCCTCCCATTTCGATCCATACGTCAGTGCGTGAAGGCTGCCCGCTCTCTGCACTGTTGTATGCTTTCGCCAAGCGATCGTTGCCCTGCAGTCTCCGTTAACGCCTATTTGGGATGTATCTCGGTGACCACGTATTCAGCTGCAGCTCCATGCAGGTGAACTCGGCATCCGTCGTCGTAGCTGTGCTGAGTTCAGGGAGTCTCTGATATGGGTCACCTCTTACGGAGAAGCTTCTGGTAACTGCTTTATTTTTTGGGTCATCAGTCTTCTGACTGGTATGTTCCAGCCCTCCACTAATTTCTCTCGTGTGGGAAGTGAATCACCTCAGAGTAAAACTTGCAACCTATGTCCTCAATTATCTGCTGGTCGTATTCGAATCTTCGTCTTCCTCTAAAGTTTTGTCCTCTAAAGCTCCCTCTAATACCATGGAATCCAGTCCCTGATGTCTTAACAGATGTTCTGTCATCCTGTCTGTTCTCTTTGTCAGTGTTTCCCACATATTCTTTATCTCTCCGGTACTGCACAGACACTCCACATTCCTTATCTTATCATAATTTTCAACATTCGTCTGTTGCAGCACATCTCAAACGCTTCGATTCTCTTCTGTTCCGATTTTCTTACAGTCCATGCTTCGCTACCATACAGTGCTGTGCTCAGGAATATCTTACTCAAATTGAGAACTATATTTGGTACTACTAGGCTTCTCTTGGCCAGGAATGCCTTTCATCCAATGCTAGTCTGCTTTCGATATCCTCCGTGCTCCGTCCGTCTTTGGTTATTATGTTGCCTAGGTAGTGGAATTGCTTAAGTTCATATAAATCATGACCATCAATCCCGAGGTTTAAGTTTCTCTCTGATTCTAATTACTTTCTCCTTTCTTCGATTTACTCTCAGCCCATATCGTATATTCATTAGACGGGCAATTCATTTCAGCAGATCATGTTATTCTTTCTCACTTTCACTCAGTATTTCATTGTCATCAGCGAATCGTAACATTAGTACCCATTTCTAACATTGCTTCTTCGATGTACAGATTGAACAGTAGGGGCGGAAGACTACATCCCTATCTTACTCCCTTTTTAATCGAAGCATCTCGTTTTTGATCATTTACTCTTATTATTCGCTCTTGGTACTTGTACATACTGTATATTACCGGTCAATCCCTATAGCTTACCCTTACTTTTCGTAGAATTTCGAACATCTTGCACTATTTTAGACTGTAGACCGCTTTTTGTAGATCAACAGATCCTTTGAACATGTCTTGATTTTTCTTTAGTCAGCGTCCATTATCATCCACAAGGTCAGAATTGCCTCTCCCGTGCCTCCACCTTTCGTAAGGCCAAACAGATCGTCATCTGACACATATTCAATTTTCTTTACCATTCTACAGTATATTATTCTTGTCAGCAACTTGGATGCATGAGCTGTTCAGCTGACTGTGCGATAATACACGCCTGTGTCAGCTCTTAAAGTGTTCGGAATTATGTGGATGACACTATTTCGAAAATCACATGGTATTTCACCAGGCTCATAGATTCTTCACACCAACGTGAATGGTCGTTTGCAGCCACTTATCCTAATGATTTTGGAAATTCTGGCGGAATGTTATCGATCCCTCCTGCCTTATTTGATCTTAAGTCCTCGAAAGCTCCTTCAAATTCTGTTTCTAATACTGGATTCCATACTTCTTCCCTTCTTAATCGACTCCCATCTCGCCTGTAACATCAGGCAATTCTTTCGCCTTATAGAGGCTTTCAATGTACTCTTTCCACCTATCCGCTCTCTCCTCTGCATTTAACAACGAATTCCGATTGCACCCTTAAAGTTACCACGCTTGGTTTTGATTTCACCGATGGTGAATTTGACTTTCCAATGTGCTGGGTCAGTCAGTCAGACTATCATTACTGTGTTGATTTCTCCACAGTTTTCATGCAGCCATCTCGCCTTAGCTGCCCTGCACCTACTATTTATTTCATTCCTCAGCAACTTGTATTTCTGTATTCCTGAATTACCCTGAAAATTTTTGTATTTCCATCTGTCATCAATGATCTGAAGTATTTCTTCTGTTACCCATGGTTTATTTGGAGTAACTTTCTTTGTACCTATGTTTTTCTTTCCAGGTTCTGTGATTGCACATTTTAGAAATATCCATTCCTCTTCATCTGTGCTGCCTACTGAATTCTTCTTCATTGCTGTATCTACAAACTTAGAGGACTTCAAGCGTGTGTCGTCATACCTAAGTACTTCCGTATCCTACTTCTTTGGATATTGTTTTGTCCTGACTAATCTCTTAAACGTCAGTCTACTCTTCATCACTACTACATTGTGATCTGAGTGTCTATCTGATCCTGGGTTTGCCTTACAATCCGGAATCTGATTTCGGAACTCTGTCTGACCGTGATGTAATATAACGGAAATCCTTCCGTATCAGCCGGCCGTTTCCAAGTATTCGTCCACCTCTTCTGATTCTTGAAAGGGTAATCGCTATTACTAGCTGAAATTTTTTTACAGTACTCAATTATTTTTTCTCGTCTCTCATTCCTTGCCCCAAGCACACATTCGCCTGAAACCTTTTCTTGTACTTTTCCCCTACAACTGCTTTCCAGTCCCAAAAGGCTATTACATTATCATCTCCCTTTCCGTACTGTGTTAACCTAACAGTATCCTCGCATACTTTATCTTTCTATTTATATTCAGCTTGCGACGTCGTCCTCTATACCTGAACCATCGTTGTCGGTTTAGGATTGCTGATGATTCTGATAAGAAAAAACCTATCACTGAGCTGTTCACAGTAATACGCTCTCTGCCCTATCTTCATATTCATAACGAATCCTACTCCCGTTACACCATTTTGTGCTGCTGTTGATGTTACCGTACACTCATCTGACCAGAAATGCTGGTCTCCTTTCCATTTCACTTCAGTGACTCTAACGTCCCCAAATCAAGCGCCATGGCTTCAGATGCTGGGCTTCCATGTGTACAGTGCTGGTCTTTTGCATGTATCTGATACTATCCGATGCTTAGAACTCGATTTCGCAAGTGACCTGCAGTGGACAACTGCCCTCAACTGCCAATGATTCCTTTCCCAACTACGACCTGTGCTCTTAGGTCATCTTCTACGAGCAGTAGATCCTCTGCATCGGACACATTACGTAAATGTATGTTTGGTGTCACGTATCTCCCACGTGGCACAAACACTTCCTATTCCGCCATCCATGGCTGACCGTTAGCTATCGCTATTAGGTTCATTTGTTTGCCACGGCTTGCTGTTCAAGTTCAGGGAGGAGACACTTAACCTCAAGCGAAGCAATGGTGGTTTGGATCTGTTTAATGTGCCTGTCAGAGCGATATCCCTCTTCATTGGCTCTCACATGACTTTGTGGCACGGAAGTCCTACGTGCCTTATCAGCCAGTTACTGGAGGCCCATGCAGAACACTCTCTCAGCACCTATCCCGCTTTCGGAAATACCTCCGGCCTTCTTTTACTTTCGTCATTTAGTCCTCCAACTCAGCTACTTCCTTACTGTAATACAGCCAGCTCACTCTACATCCACGAAGGCGATCTATGGTTTCCTTCAGTAGGACAGGTCATCGAATGTGGTTGAGGGGAAGCCGTTTCGCGATCGGTGTGCGCTCCTTTTCTTCATACGTCCAGTCGGTGCGGTAAATGAAGCAAGTATGCCAGTCGCGCCTTCACAGGATTTACATCGCAGACACCCCATTGTGATTCGTGGGTTATGTTACACAGACGAGCACCGCCTAGTGTGCAGATCGGCAAGAGGTATCTGGTGCTTGGTGCGACAGATGTAGTTCCAAACTACCCGTATGACTCCTCATCAGGTACCACTCAACTGCTCCTCTTTCTGGACTGGGGATACTTCCTTCAAGCGAAGACGAGCTCTGTGAAGTAAATTTGTGGACACTCAGCTCACTACTGGTTTGCTGATGACGAGATAACTATCCTTGATCTTTGAGACTTCGTTAATGAACACCACAGTGCAGTTGGCCCCAATCCAATACACATACATTTTTTTCTCCAATTTCCTTTGCAATGTCTTTCTTAACCCACGCCAGAGTTGGCGTATTCCTATCATGAAGAGTTGATACACGACTCTTTCACACTTAGAACTGATATTTTCACTGGTCATCGAAATTTCTTCTCGGGGAAACTACACTCCTGGAAATAGAAAAAAGAACACATTGACACCGGTGTGTCAGACCCACCATACTTGCTCCGGACACTGCGAAAGGGCTGTACAAGCAATGATCACACGCACGGCACAGCGGACACACCAGGAACCGCGGTGTTGGCCGTCGAATGGCGCTAGCTGCGCAGCATTTGTGCACCGCCGCCGTCAGTGTCAGCCAGTTTGCCGTGGCATACGGAGCTCCATCGCAGTCTTTAACACTGGTAGCATGCCGCGACAGCGTGGACGTGAACCGTATGTGCAGTTGACGGACTTTGAGCGAGGGCGTATAGTGGGCATGCGGGAGGCCGGGTGGACGTACCGCCGAATTGCTCAACACGTGGGGCGTGAGGTCTCCACAGTACATCGATGTTGTCGCCAGTGGTCGGCGGAAGGTGCACGTGCCCGTCGACCTGGGACCGGACCGCAGCGACGCACGGATGCACGCCAAGACCGTAGGATCCTATGCAGTGCCGTAGGGGACCGCACCGCCACTTCCTAGCAAATTAGGGACACTGTTGCTCCTGGGGTATCGGCGAGGACCATTCGCAACCGTCTCCATGAAGCTGGGCTACGGTCCCGCACACCGTTAGGCCGTCTTCCGCTCACGCCCCAACATCGTGCAGCCCGCCTCCAGTGGTGTCGCGACAGGCGTGAATGGAGGGACGAATGGAGACGTGTCGTCTTCAGCGATGAGAGTCTCTTCTGCCTTGGTGCCAATGACGGTCGTATGCGTGTTTGGCGCCGTGCGGGTGAGCGCCACAATCAGGACTGCATACGACCAAGACACACAGGGCCATCACCCGGCATCATGGTGTGGGGAGCGATCTCCTACACTGGCCGTACACCACTGGTGATCGTCGAGAGGACACTGGATAGTGCACGGTACATCCAAACCGTCATCGAACCCATCGTTCTACCATTCCTAGACCGGCAAGGGAACTTGCTGTTCCAACAGGACAATGCACGTCCGCGTGTATCCCGTGCCACCCAACGTGCTCTAGAAGGTGTAAGTCAACTACCCTGGCCAGCAAGATCTCCGGATCTGTCCCCCATTGAGCATGTTTGGGACAGGATGAAGCGTCGTCTCACGCGGTCTGCACGTCCAGCACGAACGCTGGTCCAACTGAGGCGCCAGGTGGAAATGGCATGGCAAGCCGTTCCACAGGACTACATCCAGCATCTCTACGATCGTCTCCATGGGAGAATAGCAGCCTGCATTGCTGCGAAAGGTGGATATACACTGTACTAGTGCCGACATTGTGCATGCTCTGTTGCCTGTGTCTATGTGCCTGTGGTTCTGTCAGTGTGATCATGTGATGTATCTGACCCCAGGAATGTGTCAATAAAGTTTCCCCTTCCTGGGACAATGAATTCACGGTGTTCTTATTTCAATTTCCAGGAGTGTATATGTTGATAGTCACAATGGGCCTGACGTCTTTCTGCGCCCGCCTCCTAACGCCGTTGGGTTCCTGCTATTCTCGGTGCCAATGTGCCCCGATCCCTCCTTTTGGGTGCCGGGAAGTTCCCTTTAAAAAAAATGGTAATGCAGACCCTCGCAATAATGACGATGAGGTCCGTTACTCCGACGAGCATAGGGGACGCTGCGGGAGACTAGCGCCGCCGTACTAGGCAAGGTCCTAGTAGAGGTGGTTTGCCATAGTCTTCCTCCGACCATAATGGGGATGAATGATGAAGATGAATATGACACAATAAGACCCAGTCATCTCGAGGCAGGAAAAATCACTGACACCACCGGGAATCGAGAACGCTACCGCAGGACTACGAGTGCTCGCAATATGCGGAAATCTAAGTTGGCCTCTCGGTCCGGCAAAAAGAAAAAAAATTGATAGTAGAGTACTTCCCCACGAAAGGCAAAGGTCCCGCATTCGAGTCTCAGTCTTGCACACAGTTTTAATCTGCCAGGAAGTTTGATATCAGCACACACTCTGCTGCAAAGTGAAAATTTTATTTTGGAAATATTAAATTATTTCAGGTATTAAATAAAATGTCTGTAGCACCGTTTGAGTATCGGGTTCTGAGAACCATAACGAGGAGTAGTCAGATTGCATTATACACACTGAGTTCTACTTATTTCTGTAGGCAGGGCAGCCCTCATGTTGGACTTATTCATCACCATGCGTTGCACTTTAAAGAAGAAGAAAAATCCTCACTACAGAGACACCATACCTGTTTCAACAGTTTAATTGTATGACCCCCTACCCCACCCCACCCCACCCCTATGAACCTCGGACCTTGCCAGTGGTGGGTAGGCTTGTGTGACTCAGCGATACAGATAGCAGCCCCGTAGTTGCAACGAGAACAGAGGGGTATGTGTCGATAGGCCTGACAAACGTGTGTTTCCTAAAGAGGGGCAGCAGCTCTTTCAGTAGTTTCAGGGACAAATATCGGGATGATCGACTGATCTTATCACGGAACATCAACCAAAGCGGACTTGCTGAGCTAATAGTGCGAATGGCTGAAAGCAACGGAAACTACTGACGTAATCTTTCTCGAGGGCATGCAGCTCTACTATATGGTTAAATGATGATGCCATCCTCTTGGGTAAAATACTCTACAGGTAAATAGCCACCCTGATATCTGGGGAGGGACTACTCTGGATTACGTCGTTATCAGGAGAAATAAAATTGGCATCTATGGATAAGAGCGTGGAATGTCAGATCCCTTAATCGGACACTTTTGTTAGAAAATTTAAAAAGGGGAATGGATAGGTTAAAGTTATATATAGCGAAAATTAGTAAAGCTCGGTGGCAGAAGGAGCAGGATTTCTGGTCAGCAGAATACAGGTTATAAATACAAAATCAAATAGGGATAATGTAGCAGTAGGTTTAATAATGTGTAAAAAAATAAGAACAAGGGTAAGCTACTATGAACACAATAGTGAACGCATTATTGTAGCCAAGATAGACATGATGCCCCTATTCACCAAGTATTACAAGTTTATGTGTCAACTAGCTACGCAGATGGAGGAAATGAATGATGAACTAAAAGAAATTATTCAGATAATTATGAGAGCCGAAAATTTAGTTGTCATGGTGGACTTGATTTTGACAGTAGGAAATGGACGAGGAGGAAAAATAGCAAGTGAATATGGACTGGGGAAAATGAATGAAAGAGGAAGCCGCCTGGTAGAATTTTGCACAGAGCATAATTTAATCATAGCTAACACTTGGTTGAAGAATCATAAGAGAAGGTCGTACACGTGGAAGAAACCTCGAGACACCGGAAGGTTTCAGGTTGATTATGTAATGGTTAGACAGATATTTACGGTCCATATTTTGGGCTGTAAAACATTTACAGAGGCAGATGTCGACTCTGACCACAATTTATTGTTTATCAACTGCAGATTAAAACTGAAGAAATGGCAAAACGACAGGAATTTATCGAGTGGGACCTGGACAATCCGAAATAATCAGATTTTATAGATGGGGCAGTAAGGAACGACTCACAAGAATAGGGGGAAGAACAAGAAGAATGGATATCTTCTAGAGACGAAATAGTGAAGGCTGCAGAGGATCCATTAGGTAAAAAGACGAGGTCTAGTAGAGAACCTTGGGTAACACAAGAGAAACTGAAATTAATCACTGGAAGGAGAAAATATGAAAATGCAATAATTGAAGAAGGCAAAAAGGAATACAAACGTTTATCAAATGAGGTCGAAAGGAAGTGCAAAATGTCCAAGCAAGAATCGTTAGAAGGCAAATGTAAGAAGGTAGTAGTGTACATGGCTAGGGATGAGGTAGATACTGCCTACAGGAAAATTAGAGAGATCTTTGGAGAAAAGAGAACAGCCTCTACGAATACGAAGAGCTCATACGGAAAATCAGTACTAAGCAAACAAGGGAATGCAAGAAGGTGGAAGGAGGATACAGAGGGTCTATACAAGGAGGATATACTTGAGGGCAATATTATGGAAATGGAAGTGGACGTAGAGGAGGGTGAGAAGGAAGATACGATACTGCATCAGGAATTTGACAAAGCACAGAAAATCGAAACCAGGCCCCGGGAGTAGAAGACAATTCTTTGGAGCTACTGATAGTCTTTGGAGAGACAACCATGACAAAACATTTAGATCTGATGAGGAAGATGTTTGAGACAGGTGAAATAACCTGAGACTTCAGGAAGAATATAATATTCCCATTTCCAAAGAAAGCAGGTGCTGAAAGGTGTAAAACGTACCGATCTATTACCTTAATGAGTCACGGATACAAAATTCTGACATGAATCCCATACAGAAGAACGGAAAAGTTGGTAGAAGCTGACCTCGGGGAAGATAACTTAGATTCCAGTGAAATATAGGAATACTCGAGTCATTACCGACCCTACCACTTCTCATAGAAGATAGGTCAAGGAAAGATAACGTACGTATATAGCATTTGTAGACTTAGAGAAAGAATTAGGCAGTGTTGACTCGAACACTCTCACTCAAATTCTAATGATGGAAGGAGTAAAATACAGGGAGCGAAAGGCTTATTACAATTTTTACAGAAACCAGATGGTTGTTCTAAGAGTCGAGGGGTACGAAAGGCAAGCACCGGTTGAGAAGGGATTGAAACAGAGTTGTAGCTTGTCTCCGAATTGAGCAAGCAGTAAAGGGAACAAGAGAAAGATTTGGAATATGAATTAAGGTCCAGGGAGAAGAAATACTATCGCTGAGTTTTGCCGACGATACTGTAATTGTGTCAGAGACAGCAGTGGACTTGAAAATGTAGTTGAACCGAGTGGACAGAATTTTTAAAAGGAGGATATGAGATGAAAATCAACGAAAGTCAGACGAGGATAATGGAATGTAGTCTTATTAAATCAGGTGATGTTGAGGGAATTAGAGTTGCATAATAGACACTTAAAGCAGTAAATCAGTTTACCTGTTTGGGAAGAGAGCTAAGTGATGATGGTCGAAATAGGGAAGACGTAAATTGAAGACTGGCAATGGCATGAAAAACGTTTCTGAAGTTGGGAAATTTGTTAACATCGAGTATAGATTTAAGCGTCGGGTTGTACTTTCTGTAAGCATATTTATGGTGTGTAGCCACGTATGGAGTGAAACGTTGATGATAAACGGTTCTGACAAGAAGAGAAATTTGTGGTAGAACCTGACTAAAAAGTGGAATCGGTAGGTAGGACAAATTCTGAGACATTTAGTGATCACCAGTTTAGTGCTGAAGGTAGCATAGCCGGTAAAAATTCTAGAGAAAGACCAAGAGATGAATACAGTAAGAAGATTCGAGGGATGTAGATTGGAGTAGCTACACGGAGATGAAGAGGCTTGCACAAGACAGAGTAGCATGGACAGCTACATCAAACCAGTCTTTGGAATGAAGACCGCAACAAGAACAATAGCGTGGCATCATAATTTAAATGCAAGAGAAATTTAGGTTTTATTTCAGTTAAGAGTCTCTAAACTTCAATTGCTTTTAAATTTCTCTAACAGCAGTTAATATCCAAACAAGGCATTTAAGTAAATATTTACAATTTTATCTATACTTTCACTCTTCAAATAATGTATCTGTTGGTCCCCACTATAAATAACTTGTTATTGGACGGTCAAATGATAGTCCAAATTCTATGAATACGAGAAGACTTTGTACAGTCACTTCCCTAACGCCGTCCATATTAATGCTGATCTACACAGTCTCTTTTCAATGAAAGTGGAGGTGATAACAGTTAAGTATACTCAGCTTCAGAAAATTAAAGGTATACTAGTTTTTGTGAAGATGACTGCACCTTTCTCATACTTTCGACGTCTTCGTTCTTCTGTCCCGCTGTATTGAATCAATTCCAAATTTTACCGTCTTGAAAATTCTTTCTTGTTCACTTGTTTCTCGATAACATTTTGCTAGCAATCTTCCTCTCTTGGACCTCCACTTCTCCTTTAATATCATTAAGACCTGTGTCTGTTCGTACAACATAACATTTTACTGCAACAGTATGACAATAGTAGCTTTTTGTAAACTTCTGCGTACCCTTTAATGGTTAAACACCATGTCTTGTCTGTTGTCATTACATTACCAAGTCGTATCATCGACAGACTCCTTTAATATTTTGCTTCCTCCTTAAATGAATTCTTCATAATTCAAGCTTTTCATACGAGACCAAAGCGTTTTTTATACACGTATATTGCATACTTTGGAAATTACTTAAAGCACAATTACAAGTAAAATACATCTTATTTCATTTACACTTAAACTCAGGCTTACAAAACAAATAATAGCATACAAATTATATACAACTATCATTACATATTTAGTTAATCACCGAAAACGTGCTGCGTTTTATGGCACAGGCGCTCTTCATTACAGTATTACCACGGAGTGAGGAAACAATGAATCAATGGGCACTTGTAGTAAACACAGGAGATTTAAAACACACAGGAAAAAAGAAAATACATTTGCAGTTGACTAGCAGATATTTCTGCAGATACTGACATGCATTTTCAAAGTTTGTTACGCAATAAGAACCTGGTAGATAATTCTTGTGAAGAAGGTCTGTGACAATAATCCTTGGCTTCTTTACTTTAGTCAGATTGACTGTCAAAGTTTTGAGATGACGCTTTCAGTTTCTTTCCTGTAAATATCATACGCAGCTCCAACTGTCACAATGTACTGATTTTTTGATGCATTACGTGTCTTTAAAATTTCGTGCCTATCACCACCAGAATATGCTTGTAATGATTGTCTGTAAAATTCTCGCAGTTTCTTAGTTATGGTTGTGCGAACATACGATGATTATCTCTAGTTAATTACCATCCATAGCAGTAGACTTTGCTTACTTCTAAGAATTGGTCCGAATATGTTGTTAGCACGTCTTTTTTTCCTTTTACTAGTTGGTCACTGAACCAATGTTGACTGGAAGAACAAGTCGTCTTATCGTCTCGTGATATGAATCACCTGTAGTTCTGTTTTGTCTATAGTAGGACTTTAACATTTGGTGAGGGACAGAGACAGATTGCATCTCATATTTGTTCTTTTATATCGTTATTCCGATTAGTTAGACATTATGAGCTGTCAAAAGAGCTTGCCATTCGTTAGGTTACCCAAGAAAGGCATTCATACTGAATATCCGAATGATTCTTCCAACACGTATGATTACTGTACAATATGTTATACTTTCAACCACTTGTAAATGGTCAGAAAGTGGTGACTACTTACAATTTCTCATCTAGCGTCATGTATTTTTCTTGTTTGAGGGAGCTGGAAGTGGAAAGCACATCTTATAACACCTAAATGTGTCGTCCATATCCTCGTCTGCCTTGTAATCTGATTTGTCTCTTGAATAAGCATGACATCAGTAATATGTTGGTGCCTAAATGTAATTTACATTCACTGGATGTATTCTGTGTACTTTCGGTAGCGAAAGGGAGATGTGTCATTAGTCTAACAACGAACCAACAGTTCAGAGATTGCTTACTATTGTTTTTCTCCGCATTTCGTCTTATACTTTTGTTTCAGCGACAGAGAATATAGGAATAGATAATTAGAACTAACTACTGCAGATAAATTCCAGTACAGGTTTCCCTCGGCTCCATGATTCACACACAATTTATTTTTGTACTTATATGCAAGGAAGTGTAATAGCATTTCTACATTTGTAATTACGCTCTAAAACTACTGCGGAGTATAACAAAAACTGCACTAGGTATCTAGAACTGACCTTCTTTATAGATCATTTCTAGTTACTGATCCCAATTTTAGTAACTTTCTCCAGTAGCTCAAGGGGCAATTACAAATGCAGATATCATATTAGCCTACATTTATTACTCACACGTGTTGAAAAAAAAAATGAAATTAATGAATCATCGACTGACGGGAATCGGTAATTGGAACTGACCTACGGCCGGCCGGAGTGGCCGAGCGGTTAAAGGCGCTACAGTCTGGAACCGCGCGACCGCTGCGGTCGCAGGTTCGAATCCTGCCTCCGGCATGGATGTGTGTGATGTCCTTAGGTTAGTTAGGTTTAAGTAGTTCTAAGTTCTAGGGGACTGATGAAATCTGCAGTTAAGTCTCATAGTGCTCAGAGCAATTTGAACCAATTTGAACTGACCTACATAGGAGGTCAGTTCTCCTGACCGATTCCAGTTTTTCAACAGTTCGTAATTTCGGACATTTTTTCAGTAAATCTGTGGACTACGTTTTTGTAGGATTTCTTAGTCATCGCCGAACTACTACAAAAAGTAATAAGTAGTGTAGGTACAGCTTCCAAATTTTTCTCTTTTTCATAGTAAGGAACACAGTAATACTATATGCAGAAATCCTGTAACACTTTAGTATACACACTTGTTGTTAACAAGATGTAAATAACGGGCCGTGGAATTGTTGGAATCAGTAACTAGAATTAACCTATGTAGGCCAGTTACAATTACCGATTTCAGTATTTGTTGGAACCTACTTTTTTGTCAAATATCATTACTTGTGTAGATTTAACAATTAGTGTTGATAGTTAACGCTGATTCACCATGCGCTTTACTGTACTGGACGCTGTACTCTCTGTACTTCTATTACTGGCACAAATTACGATAATTATTTTTTTTAGACATGTATATTCCTCTTTTGCTAATCTTATTTATTTTAGTTACCTTTAATTATTGTCGGTACAATTTTGTGGCTATGTAGTTCATAACGTTAAATGTGTAATTTTATCGTACGCTACATTCGTTTGTTTATGAATATGAACAGTCGCTTTCAGAGATTGCGTCTATGTAGCTTCTCTGCCTTAGGTATGACGTCATTGCTCAAAGCTGGCGTGTGGAATCTCACACTAGAATTGAACCTTATCTTGAATACAATAGTAGTGAATGGTGGGAGTGCAGATGCTTATGATAAGCAATTTTAAATAATGTCTCCTGTGGCTGCGAGGATAGTGTTATACATATTATTTTCCATTACATGATCGATTTTGGAACTGCTTGTGTCATCTTCACAGGCACCTCATCTGTCCGTCGAAATGATGTTGAATATTGTTTCTCTGAATACTATTTTTCTGGATTGCAGCTAGATGTCAATTGAATGAGAAGTGCCCTAGACCTATGCACACAAGACCTCAAAAAATGGCACAGCAGTGAGGTGTCATAGTGTGTGGTCCTGTCGACATGAGGCTTGCATGTTACCTTTCGGTTGACAGCCAGCTGTGATTGCGACAGAATAATGCCCAACATTGATTAGTTGTGTATTTAAGGTGTGAGGTGAATATGAGACAATCAGTTCCGAAAAGGATAAGAGTTTAAGGGCCATCCATGAGGCCAGAGGCTATTTTCTTTATTATTGCTAACTTAGACAACTTTTTGAAAGGTGTGGCGTCTATTGTTGCTTGTTAATAAGGACTGGAAAACAGAACTTTGTAGAAAGTCTATTCAAGAACTATCACTTTACAGTAACACACTTAAAAAACGAGGCAACACCTGACGAAAAACAAAAGATTTAATTTTTGTAATCGATCCAAAGATTGTTAATGAAACATCAAAACTGAACAAACAATAACTTGAACGCTACACAAACTAAGAAAATGGAACAAATTATAGTTTGAACAAAACAAAACGAATAAACGGAAACAAAAATAATAACTGGAACGAAAAAAAAGAACAAACGAAAACTGATAGAACAAATTAATTGATTCTTCAGTGTTTAGGAGCAGCCCCTGAAGCAAGGCTGCTATGATCCTTGGCTGCCCCCTCCTCCGAATCTCCATGCTTGTCAGCAGGGTCCACCTAGGCAAAAAATATGATTTTCATAGTGGCGACAAAACATTCATAACCAATATCTTACGTAACAAAATAATAACAGTAAATTATATCCAGACACCGTGACGAACAAAGACTTAATAGGGGCCGCCATGCTCATCATTTCTTATGTGGTGCACCAGAGAAAGGTAAGATTGAGCAATATTCACAATAGGTAATAGCTAATAAATAAAACACTAATACACGGCCTCTCAAGATCGTTACAAACTATAAACATCAAATCTGATGTATGTGGTTAATGGTTTTGAGGCAGAGTGAATGCAGTGACAGGCCGCCCTCAGAGGCAGCTAATTGTCTCAAAACAGTGGACAAAATGTAGCATAATACGTTCAAGTGCGGATCAAAATCGATCAGTCGGGTTGACCAGAAGAAGACCAGGCCTGATGGTCCAAATGCGAATCAGTAATACACGGATACGGTGGACCAACCAGGTCTCACTAGACAATGAATTCACATTCAAGTCACACATACAAGCGAACAAAGAGAAGATGATCGGACTAATTAGTGACTAAATACATCACTAGGACGAGGAAACGTGAACATCAATACAAAAATAAGACATTATAACGCACTCATGATTAAAACCATGAAATCCGGAAGTATTTGTGGCACAGTATGCCAGACAAATATAAAAAACTCTTACAGATGCTTGAGACACATTTCAAGAGAACCCTGTTCGACTAGAACCACGGACATGCACAGTGAGCTTAATACTGTCATGAGTTGACTGAACAGAGTAGCAGCAAACTGCTCTAAGAAGTTGAAAATCTTCGATGAATCACGACATTTGAAATATACACGAACAGTCCAGCCCAAAATATGGCACTACGCAAGAGTTCCACAAGCAATGACAGAAGCTTTCAAGTTATGGCAGTAAAGTATTGCAGTAAAACCTTGCAATAGGACTGGAGGCCAATGTCCTGATAAAGTCCGACAAGCGCTAAGGTGATACTGAGACATAACAACAAGTCCAGTCTTCAATGGAGGCAGCACATCTTATATCTTTTAAAAAATGAAAGAAAAATAATTGGTTAAAAACAGTAGTCTTCAGTTATCGCATATAGTAAAATGTGATACCGCTAAAGATCATCCTATTGCCAATGAAACTGTAACTAGCGAAACACTGAAATAATTTTGTGTTTCATTGTCAGTTAAGTTGTCCTTCAGTGCAAGTCCTTCTTCGTAGATCGGTCTGATGTGGGCGAGGTTAGTGTTATGGAATTCTCGTTTGTGATGTTGATCATGTTAATCTAGAAGGGATAGCTAAACTCCTTCCAAGCAGTCTTGTAACTGGGAATTGCGCAGCTCGTTGGTGTACTGCTACTCGATGAAGAACTTCATGTCAGTTTTCAGTATAACGTGATTTCAGCTCTTATGACTGATCCAAAATTTCCCATTCCCACCGTCCACAGCTACTCATTCAGTGCATTCTGCACAAAGTGACTTCATCCCATTCAGGACACCCAACATAGCGTAAAACAAATATGGAAATATGTGATATTATGCTAAGTATCAGGGCAAGAGGGATTCTGATGCAATTAAATTATGGACGTAGCAGCCACGAAAGACCACACACTGCCTGCGTCTACACATCGTAGCGTGCCACTGTATGCCGCTGCCTCACTGTTGAGCCGCAGAGTCCCATGTCACTGAGAGGAGGACGAGCTGGGTATGGCTGTATGGCTGATGAAGCTCACTGCCTGGCTGAAACGAGGCACATTCCCGCCAGCGAAGCTAGATAAAGTCATCAGTTGCGTCTGGAATGGGCACTGGACCCTGATACATGTATTCCTGCTCGAGTGAGTTAACTTGGTTAGTGGGTGTGTTTTGTCGTATGAATACTTTAAACATTTGAAAGCAATAGGAAATTTCTCAGGAGATGATCAAATTATGAATAAGAAAATAGGGATGCGGCCGAACAACTTTGTGAACGTGATATCGTATCCAGATAATCACGAATACCACACCTACATTAGGTTAGTACAATAGGCTGCTAGATCTGTAGATAATTAAGAGATGGAAATAATGAAGGTTGAGCTAGAAGAAATTATTCATTGAATCATAAGAGGATTTAAGTAATTGTGGTGAAAGGCAGGAACTTGAAAAGCATGAGAAGGAAAAAAGTAGGGTAACATGAACTATGTGAAAATTACTAAGGAGTAAGTCCCCTGGTAAACATTTACACCGAAGTTAGTTGAATTTAGGTTAAAAAACGTGAAATGAGGATGTATATCTCCCAAAGACCTTGAGATACCGAGCGAGGTGGCGCAGTGGTTCGACACTGGACTCGCATTCGGGAGGACGACGTTTCAACCCCTCGTCCGGCCATCCTGATTTAGGTTTTCCGTGATTTCCCTAAATCGCTCCAGGCAAATGCCCGGATGGTTCCTTTCAAAGGTACGGCCGACTTCCTTCCCCGTCCTTCCCTAATCCGATGAGACCGATGACCTCGCTGTCTGGTCTCCTTCCCCATACCAACCAACCAACCAACGTTTAGATATTACACTGCTTCGGATGGGATGTGTGTGACAACACAGATGTTTAGGAACCAGATTTTAACTGCATATAGAAGTGGAAGAATTAGCAGAAAGGTATAAATTGAAGGAAATCAGAACAAAATAAATTAAAAATTCTTCCCCGTCTTTTGCTTCAAAGGGAACTTCAGGCACCCACCACCTGGAAAGGAGGAAGTATTGCAAAAGAAGGCGAATGGCTGGATTTGAGAGATGAAAAACTGAGAGAAGCGTAGCATCAAATGGAGACAAATCAGCAGACGGATGCTGAAATACAGGAGATGTACAATTGAAAACACAATAGCAAAAATTTGTTAACAAAGAATATAAATTTTGATGTCAGGTGGTTTTTTCTGAAGGTATTTGTCCGTAGCTTAGCGTTATAGATGAATGAAACGCTGACAGTAAGCATTTCGGCTCGGAAAAGAATAGAGTTTTGAAATGAGATACTCAGGAGAGCGCTGAAAATTAAATGGAGGGAGCGCGTGGCTTACATGGGCGAACTCATTCGAACTAGTAGGGGTGTGGGATACATTTATGACAAATAGTGAATAAAGGGTGGGATCTATTGATAGGATGCCTCATGAAGCCTCAGGGGTTATCAGAGAGGTAAAATAGGAATTTGTGAGTGTGGTCATAGAGAGGGGGAGGGGATGTAAAATTGTGCAGGTAGATTTAATCTTCAGCACAATAAGTGGACTCAAATGAATGTTGCTTGTCATAGTTATGAAGGAACTAAGATGTTCTGACAGGAGAGGGTAGTGTGTCGAACTGCATGACGACATCCTTCAAGCAGGAGACCATAAGAGCAACAGCTGCTCCACGGATTGAGTTTCTAATAGTTCCCTGATATTCATAACAAAACAGTGGATGAGGCTAAATAGACACACCCTTACAGTAAAGACATTCTGTCCCCTACATTCTGCTCGCAGTGGCGACTGAACGTGATTAATATAGGCGCTGTTCTTACAACCCCACGAACAGTAGCTTCATTAACATTTTGACATTCAACACAATGTCATTATGCCATTCTCCTTTAAATTTATTATTTTCACTTATTCCTGTCATATCACATGGTAACATGATACGTAACCCATCTCCTTTTGTGTAACATTCAGTGAATTATCACTGTGTCACAGAGGTCAAATCTGAGAGAAGATAAACTGAAGTTTCAAGGGAGATTTTATCCAAAAGTCTTAGTATGATGATTGGTTATAAAAATATCAATGAATCTTACGTCTGTCATGCGCCTCACACTCGCATATAACTTTGGATGGAACCAAAGTCCTTGTTGGCCAGAAAACAACATTGATGTCGTAAGTCAGTCGGTTTCTGCCATGTGTGTTAAACTGCAGGTCGCATTCGCGTCGGTATCAATCGTTGGAGAGCTGTACTAGTTTGACTGCATTACCCGTGGCATTCTGATTCATAACATGCTTATTCGTGGTATCCATGGTAACAATTCTAGCTCCTTGTTACATACCCCATTACACCAGCATACGCTACACTGCGATCCAGTTCTTCTAAAAGGTTTCATTATCTCGCTTATGCACGTGAGTGCATCGAAATATTTTCCTTTGGCAGTGATACGTCTTCTGAGTAATACTTCTGTTTAGTGTGTAATTGAGCAGACCACCTTCTGCTGCTGCGGTCTCGGTTTACATTACTGTGGAGTAGGCTCCTAATATCCTCTCTTCTTACAAGCAAATGGGTATGGACGCAACCTCATTGAAGCAAGAGGTACTTAACGTTCCTTGCTATTAGTAGAGTAGTTTAGCTGTGGTGGAGTCGGATTCTTCGGCGAAGTCTTACATTTCTGTAAGAGAGAAGACGGACACAGATTGTATTCCACAGAAAATTGCAACGAAGTGAAGGTGTGAATAGGTTAAGACGCGGTACTTGACATCAGTATGTGTCTTATTAAATTTACATCGACCTTCCAGATTTAGATTTTCCACGTTTCCGTAAATTACATAACTCATTTACCGTCATATTTGCGTTGAATATGAATCACTTTATATGAGTACTTATCGTTTCGCAATTAGTAATCACACTACGTAGATAACATCTTCGTTGCAAACTAAAACTTACCCCACTGGCTCGAACCTGCCATATAGATGAACGGATGTGTCTCCAACCAGCAGTAACATTGTGTCGATTGTGACTCGCAAGGACTATAATCTATAACTAGCTCAAGTAAGTTGTTACAGGGTGCAGTCTTGCTTAAATACAATGAAGAGCCAAAGAAACTGATACACCTGCCTGATATCGTGCAGGGCCCGGCGATCACCTAATAGTTCCGCAAAAGGACGTGGCATGTACTGGAATAATGTCTGATGTAGTGCTGGAGGGCACTGATCCATGAATCTTACAGTGCTGTCCATAAATCCATAAGAGTACGAGGCGCTGGAGGTCTCTTCTGAACAGCACTTTGCAAGGCATCCCAGTTATTCCCAAGAATCTTCATGTCTGGTGAGTCTGGTGGCAAGCGGAAGTGTTTAAACCCAGAAGTCTGATCCTGCGGCCAGTATGTAGCAATTGTGGAAGTGTGGGGTATCGCACTGTCTTGCTAGAATTAACCAAGTCCGTTGGAATGCCAAATGGACATGAATGGACGCAGGTGATGAGACAGGATGCTTACCTATGTTGACCTGTCAGAGTCGTATATTGACGTATCAGGGGTCCCATTCCATTCCAACTACACACGCCTAGCACCACTACGTAGACTCCAACCGCTTGAACTGTCTTCTGCTGACATCCAGGATTCATGGATTCATGAGGTTGTCTCCATACCCGTACACGTCCATCCCCTCGATACGATTTGAAACGAGACTCGTCCGACCAGGCAACAGGTTTCCAGTCATCAACTATCAAATGTCGATGTTGTCGGGCCTAGGCGTGGCGCAAACCTTTCTGTTGTGCAGCTATCAGGGGTACACGAATGATACTTCGGCTCCAAAAGCCCATATCGATGATGTTTCGTTGAATGGTACGCACGTTGACATTTTTTTGATGGCCCAGCATTGAAATCTTCAGCTATTTGCGGAAGGGTAGCACTTCTATCACGTTGAACGATTCTCTTCAGTCGTCGTTGCTCCTGTTCTTGCAGGAACCTTTTCCAGCCGCAGTGATGTCGGAGAATTGATGTTTTACCGGATTCCTGATATTCACGGTACACTCGTGAAACTGTCGTACCGTAAAATCCCCACTTCATCGCTATGTCTGCGATGCTGTGTCCCATCGCTCGTGCTCCAACTATTAACCAAGTTCATACTCGCTTAAATCTTGATCAACTGCCGTTGTAGCAGCAGTAACCCATCAAACAACTGCACCAGACACTTGTTGTCTTATATAGGACATTGCCACACCAGCGCCGTGTTCTGCCTGTTTACGTAGCTCGGTATTTGCATGCGCATGCATATACGAGTTTCTTTGGCGCTTTAGCGTATAAGCCCTGGGTAGCGTACCATGAGTAACAACAAAGCGTTGCGTAGATTATCATCGGCGTCTTGAGCAGGGACTCTACAGGTCATCGCCGTTCAGTGCAAAATAGGACATTTCGCTGAAGACAATTCTACTCCAGTCTGTGAGATTCCACTCCGAAAAGGTATATGGGTACGCCCCAGACAGCGTCACCCGATGTGCGGCCCGACAACCGGAAATAATGCTACGTTTAACATTTTCCTTTGTAGCAACACTTGTTTGGCCGTCATCCGTTTCACCCTTACACCAAAATGATACGTCGAAAATATTCTACACTCTGTTTTATTCGCCTTCGTATGAAGACATCCTCCTTTTAAATTTCACCAAGATAGTGTTCTTCCGCACAGGGCGAGAGCTTCTTCTAATTGTCTTCGTACTTGCCAAACCCAACTTCGACCAGCGAAGTCATCGGATTTGTATCCAATTGAGAACGTCTGGAGTATGATGGCCATGAACCTCAAACCAGCTCACAAATTATCACGCCCTAACGCACCAACTGGACACGTTAACCTTCAGGAGGACATCCAACAAGCATGTCAGTCAATCCCAAGGCCAATAATCGCTTACAAATAGTCCAGAGATGTACCGACGCATTATTGACTTGCTCATTTTTTTAAGGTCTTCCACTTGAATGGATTATCCAATTTTTAGGAACCTTTGATTATTTTACTGCATCCTCATTTACATCACGTATACCGATTTCTGTCCCATTCAGAGAGTTCCTTTGTGGTGCGTCGATTTTGCCTTAGAGCGTACAATTGGTTTGTAATATAGTGAATTCCTAATTTAGTCCTTATTGAAAACAAGACAGTCGTTTACATTTTACAGTCATGGAAGATGTCCTGATTGTGAGAGGTTCGTGAATATTTAAGTCCGGCAGATTGGCTGGTTCAGCAATGAAGACAGTCTGAGATGTAACTGCCTTTTCTTCGCTCCAAACTGAGTGACCATTTATTCCTGCTAGTACTTCACTACACTAATAACAATAACCTACCTGACGGTGATCCTCCTGATGCGGATCAACAAATTCGATCTCTGGTTTCTTGGCAGTAATCTCAGTTTCCACAGTCAGTTCAGAAGCGTCGTCCTGAATCGGTGGAGTTTCCTCCGGCACAACCGTCACACTGAAGCGCCCAGTGACACGGACCTGTGGGTGGTTTCACTTTACCATCACTGACTCAGCTACAAAGGCATGTGTCCAACACATAAAGAACCTTACACAATGACATAATTTTCTTAAATAGATTGTATGTTAAGTATGCATCCCTATGTGTAGCTTATAATAAAAGTGAAGAAGCGTGCTACAGATGTCTGTCAAAAAGTGAGGTATCACACATGGTAGAGAACTGAGATGTCCATAAATATAAAGGCGTGGGAACGTTTTTATGAGGCACACTCATCAGAATTATATGTAGGTTGACGTGACTACTGTTGAGGCAGCGAGAAATAGTTAATCGAGTACTTGAAAGTAAAATTCTTTTAAGATATGCAGGAGTGGGAATATAAGAAACAGGTGCACGCAGCGATACATAATGATTCTACTATGCAGAAGAATGATACCAGCTAAGAGAGAGATGATCTAAAAATATGAGGCATCGTCTGTCATCCGTTTGGTATGCAATGTTGGTGATGGTTTTTCGTTTACTGCATACAATAAAGCAAATACAGACGTACACCAAATACATAGTAAAGTACACAGTCAACACTAAACAATGGAATTTGCTCAAGAAAATGTTGATTTCATTATTTATTACTACTCTGCATCATGTGATAAACTTACATAATATGTACAACAATGGTTATGTTGTTGGGAGTCAGTAATAGCATGTTTATCAGTTGTCCAAATAATTTATTACTCTTTTAAATAAAAGTGTTTAATCACGTATAAGAGGTTCATATGCCTTTCACTCCATTGTGTCATGGAACCCGAACTTGTATGATTTCTATGCAGTTTTTAATGGTGTACTTTGTATTTACTCCAAAAACGTTACATCCGCTTGTCCCTGCATATATTGTTCCTCTTCTTAATTGATATTTTCTAGTAAGGCTGACATCTTACGCTTTATCTCAATGAAATACAATTACTTCGAAATACATTATGGGTATTCACCTGGTGGAGTAGTTTATTTCTCATCAACTGTTCTCTTTTAATAAATCATTTCTGTTTACATTTATATCATGCTTTAGAACTCAACCAGTGTTCATCTAGCGACATCGCTGCGTTATCACCTGGAACTATTTTGTGTACATTTGTACGTGCCACCCTCTTCAGTCAAATCATTGGCTGATAAGTATGAGGAGCGCTTTTAGCCTTACCCCATCTGTTACAGATCGCCTCATTCCGTAAAGTGTTGACTTCCCTAGGAAATCAGATAGCCAATGTATCCTCATCACCCGCACAGTTATTAATCTCAAAAGGTATTATCTGACGTCTCTCTAGCAGCGCAACTATTGCAAGGCACAACAGTATGTGGAAAGTGCCTGCTATGTCAGCCGCCATGAAAGAAGCGTGTCTCACCGGGACGTAACGCACCATCGTTGACGTGGTCATTATAAAAATCGTTCTAGATATGGGAATGGACGATGAGTGAAACAGCATGTGTTCTTTCCTATTGGATACATCCTGGCTATAGCTTAACAGAACATGCGAAATCCGTAAAACTGAACACACAACTTTCCGTCTCCTGCTAAATTATTCATTTACACTGATAAGGCCTTGAAATGGACCTTTGTCACACATAATATTCTCCTGCGGCTAAGAAGCGCAATGTACTAGCAGAGACTACCACGTATGTCCTGTTTCGCAGACAGTTTTCTTCGGATTACGTGGTTATAAAGTTCGTTATAGAGTTTGCCCCTGGGACGTTGCTCAGGCTGTGACAGAAGGTAAGCCACAACATTGTTACATCCACACTTCAAACATTTTAACATCGAAGGTAGACTATTATTCTCAGGAGAAAACAAAGTATATGCCTTATTTCTTGTTATTACTTGTTATTCAATAATAATGTCGTAATACCTTAGTAATCATCTTTAACTTCGGTATCAACAATGATGAATACCGGTATGGACGTACAGACTGGATTCCATATGGTTCAGTTCTGCTAGTTAGTCAGTCAGAAGCTGTACAGAGATGACTACGCTGCCCTTCATCCGCTCTTTCTTTATGGCTTTTGCCATTGATTCCACTTGACCTTTGCCAACTGCACATATGCTCTTACAATTTCTTATACTCTTGCAGTCTACTCACCCACGTACTCTGCATCAGTTATATAATTACAGGATCACGTCAATCTCAACATTAGAACAAATGTTATCAGTATCACAATAGGTCAAAACAGACGGCACCAATGTGTAACTGAAGCACTTTGTGTGTGAGATATTTTCGAAGGTAGATGAATAGCTCCCGTGCAGTGTCTTTGGGTTTGTCATAGAAAATTTCATAAGTTCATTTTGAAACCTTATGCTACTGAATTTTTACGTGGAATCGAACAATCGTAGCCGTTATCAAACATACTGAATTTGTGTAATAGTGATTCCGTTTCTATCGTCTGTGTTAAGTGGCACATTAACCTCCTCGTCGGCAACAATCGTTGTAGTGTTGTCATTATTTCTGTGCGCTTTACCTGTCCCTCACTCCTATATAACATGTTTATTTATGGGATTTACACTCATTTGTTTCCCGCTCTCGGCTTCATATCCCGTGGCATATCCGATTCAAGGGAGTAGTTAAACTGACATAAACTGGTTCAAATGGCTCTGAGCACTGTGGGACCTAACTGCTGAGGTTATCAGTCGCCTACGACTTAGAACTTGATGAACCTAACTAGCTTAAGGACATCACACACATCCGTGCCAGGGGCAGGATTCGAACCTGCAGCGCCTAGAACCGCTCGGCCACACCGGCCGGCTAGTTCTACAAACAGATCTGCCTAATGTCGCTTACACAATAATAGAAGGGCATCACAGTTTTCGCTGTAATACATATAGGTCTTCGCAATATTATCTCTGTTTAGTGGGTGTTGGCGAGACGAGTCTCTGCATCTGCGGTCTACGTTTACAGTACAGTGAGGTGGGTAGCCGATGTCTTCTGTTCTTTCCATAAAATGGAAAAGGACGCAATCCACTGATAGCAACAGATCAAGTTAACCTTAGTTGCCAGCCAAATTAAGTCCAAATTTGGTGCAGTTGTATGTTTGATTAAAGTATTACATCTTCCTTAAAGACACAATGTAAACAAAGATGTATTTCCGCAACAAACTGCAACTTGATTAGTTGGTTGAGACAAAGGCCTGGCAATCAGTATGCACTCCGTTAATTTCGCTTTTGCCACCCGTATTTAAGTTTTCCAGGTTTCCACAAATCGCTTAACACTGTTGTCATCATAGTCGCGTTAACACCGAGACAACCGATGTCAGTCACAATTCGAAATCTCACTACGTGTATAATGCCTTCATCACAGACTGATCGTCAGCTACTAATCTTACACGTTTACCTCGAGCTTAGGATACCGACGGACAAAAGAGGAGCATTAGAGTTCGGTCAATTGTGAATCACCAAGACTGTCGTCTATAATCTGTGCATATCAAGTCCTTTTAGGCTGACATATGTCATGCTAGGGATATTCCGAACTCACGGCAATTTTACAAGTCACGCTTACTGTATCTCTGTAGTATTATTGCGTTTGAGCTTAAGATTACTCTAACGACTTGTAATCAACGGCCGTTAGTACCACTGGATTGTAATAAAGTGAGTCCCTAGTATAGTCGTTCATGTAAACATGACGGTCGACTCCATTTTATAGTATGAAGCCATGTCTGGAGCGAAAGAGAATAAAAAAAAAACTCGCAGAGAGGGTGATTCTGCCATTCATGCGGTGGAGGTGTAATTGGCTTATCTCCGCTGTCACCCTGTCAGGCCGTTTCTACACGCTAGCTATTCATGGTAATAATGGCACCGACTTACCTCAGTACGGCCCTCCTGTGGGGAATTCTGCAATTCAGTCTTTGGTTCCATCGCGAAAATTTCAGGTTCTGCACACATTCCGCAAGTGTAGTCCTCAGAACGTGGAATATCTCCAGCCCCCTCTTCCTCGCCGAAGTCCCAGCTAAACTCGACCTGTGGGGGGTTAGAGATTATCGTCACTGACTCGGCTGGAATGGCTTATATCTAAAAAACAGTTATCTTAAGACACCTGACTCAGCATTCTTAAATGGATTACATATTAAGTGAACAAGCCATAAACATAGGATGGAGTGGACTGGAAATACAGTTCTTTTAATGTGTGTTGAAATTATAAAGATATGTTCAGGTTAGAATAGAAAAAGCAGAGCATTGCTCATACTGTACGTTGACCAATATTCACCAATTACTGTTTACGAGAGTCACGTCTCCGTTGTTCTTCGTCTTCCTTGTTGTTCAAGTTTATGCCTAATCTTTCCTTCCCACAGTTTTATCCTTGTGTGCGACCTTGGACTTAATTTAGGTTTTTGTAAAGAGTTGAGGGTAGTGTTATTGATCTGTAATAGAATGAATCCCGCACATTAGTCTTCATGTAAATTTGAGTGTCAATTGGAGTCTCTCATGTATTGAAAGAAACTACGGAGCTTGAGCGGTCCTCAATAATATTATCTGCCAGTGTAGCTGAATCCGCAATGCATCTGAGATTCAAACTGCTCATTTTTCATGACAGTAATGATATTGACTCACATCAAGGTGCTCCTCATGTTTCTTCTGTCGTCTCTTCCTGCGGTTGCGAGCTTGTGCAGGCAGTTGGGACTCGTGGGCATCAAACGGTGGAATTTCTTGTGCCACATTTTGCACCTTGAAACGCCCAAACACACGAAGCTGTGGAAGTTTCGTTTTTACCATCATTAATTCAGGGAAGACGTCATGGACCTTTCGTGTCTAAACGTTTACATATGTGACCTTTAATAATTAAAAAGATTATAAATTAAATATGCAGCTGATAAATGTAGCTCTTAAAGAATTTGAACACGGTGCTGTTCATGTGTGCTAAAATTTAACCTATCGAATTATGTAGAGAAATGATAGGTACAAGTGTGAAAAGGCAAGAAAAGATGTTTATGGAGTGCACTTAGTAGAATTAGGTGTAGTTTGGTACGACCCCTGCTAAGGCATCCAGGAACAGTTCAACCAGGCACTTGAAAGGTGAAACTGAGAAAATAGAATAGAAGAGTCAGCTTATTGCCGACGTAGCGTGACATGATTAAACCATTACGAACAATGATAACAGTCAGGAAACTTGTGATCTAAAAACGCTATTAATTGCGTATGGTATGTTTCAAATGTATCGTTTGTGACGCTTTTTTCTAGTTTAATAGTTACGACACTAAATTTGAAGTGCAAATACATTCTGAAATACGCAGGGAATTGCCAGTGAGAGAGTTTACGATCGGAAATATAAATTTATTTTAATAACTCTCCATGTTTCCACAGAAATGTCTCTCAGATAATTCTCCCCATCATCACGTGAATTCACGTTTTTGATGGCGACCTGTCAGCATTGAATTCCGATTCTGAAAAACTACAGGGGGACTCTACGGCTGCATTGTCATCTTTAGTTTAAGAGTCTCCCCTCTATAAGACCCTCTCTAACACCTCTCCGTGTGGTCTGCAGCCGTTATTTATTTTCTTATCAACTATTATCAACTATTTTTCAAATTTCTAAACCTTCACCTGTATGGCTTTTTGGTAAGCGTTACAGACTTCGGAACTGTAATCTACGTTACATCACACTGGTAACGTGAAAATTTTTATGCGATGCATTCGTACTAATTCTTCAGGTTACTGCACACAAATTGCGATTTCGTCTTTTTTTTTTTTCGATGGCACGCATTTATACAAGTGTATGGGAGTGCTTAGTTTTATGCACAGGTACTCAAATTAACTCCCCCTACGGACGTATCTTGTGTGCTGGACGTTGAGGTATCGCGTCGAAAGGCCTTGGGAGAACTCGGAGGACTTATTTAACTGTTAACGTTCGTTTTTCATTTGGTTAAGCTCGAGCTCCGAAGAACGGTATTACGTGTCAGACGAGTGTACATTCCGAGCCCCCAGAACTTTTGCAGGGGAAGCTTCGTGCCGGAGCACTATAATTGCGTGTCACCTTACATTTACGTTAGATTCTTGTAAAACGATGCGCGATAGTCATACTGGGTTGTAGTCAGATGTATTTCTTATTTAGTTCTTCATCTACAAATGAAAGTTATCCAACAGAGTCAGATTCTGCAAATGATACAATTTGAACTTTATCTGGTAGTACTGATACTGACTTACCTCTGTAAAACCTTCCTTCAGCGTACAGTCCACACTCTTCTCTCCATCCTTGATGGGACTTGCGGATTCTGGGGTCCATTGGCAGGGAAATATCTCGAAGACAGACGGAACTTCCTTCACCCTCCAATTTCTCAAGCGGGCAAACACCTGAAAGTGTGGGTGGTTTACTTTTAATATTAAGACTCATACGGGATGTTATATTTCTAATAAATGTGAATATTCTAGACACTTGTCTTACCAGGCTGGAACAGATTTTTATAAAGTAAGCAATCTATAGCTGTGACGTTTAGAGTGCGAAGTGTAGTGCTACGTATGTTAAGAAAATTAAGACATCAAATGAGTTGGACAACTGACAGCAACACAATGGAAAAGTGAGGTAAGATCTTTATGGAAAGCGCTAAACGGAATGATAGGCACGTTAATGTCGCTACTGCTACGGAATCCTGTAATATTTAAACAGACAATTGAAAGGAAGGAATTGTATGTATACAAAACGTTTAAGATATGTGAAGCTAATTTGCATAGATATATACACGAAACACCTAGTGATAGAGAGGGTGTTACAAAGAGGTATGGCCAAACTTTCAGGAAACATTCCTCACACACAAAGAAAGAAAATATGTTATGTGGACAGGTGTCGGGAAACGCTTACTTTCCATGTTAGAGCTCATTTTATTACTTCTCTTCAAATCACATTAATCATGGAATGGAAACACACAGTAACAGAACGTACCAGCGTGACTTCAAACACTTTGTTACAGGAAATGTTCAAAATGTCCTCCGTTAGCGAGAATACATGCATCCACCCTCCGTCGCATGGAATCCCTGATGCGCTGATGCAGCCCTGGAGAATGGCGTATTGTATCACAGCCGTCCACAATACGAGCACGAAGAGTCTCTACATTTGGTACCGGGGTTGCGTAGACAAGAGCTTTCAAATGCCCCCATAAATGAAAGTCAAGATGGTTGAGGTCAGGAGAACGTGGAGGCCATGTAATAGGTCCGCCTCTACCAATCCATCGGTCACCGAATCTGCTGTCGAGAAGCGTACGAACACTTCGACTGAAATGTGCAGGAGCTCCATCGTGCATGAACCACACGTTGTGTCGTACTTGTAAAGGCACATGTTCTGGCAGCACAGGTAGAGTATCCCGTATGAAATCATGATAACGTGCTCCATTGAGTGTGGGTGGAAGAACATGGGGCCCAATGAAGACCACCAACAATGCCTGCGAAACGTTCACAGAAAATCTGTGTTGATGACGTGATTGCACAATTGCGTGCGGATTCTCGTCAGCCCACACATCTTGATTGTGAAAATTTACAATTCGTTCACGTTGGAATGAAGCCTCATCCGTAAAGAGAACATTTGCACTGAAATGAGGATTGACACATTGTTGGATGAACCATTCTCAGAAGTGTGCCCGTGGAGGCCAATAAGCTGCTGATAGTGCCTGCACACGCTGTACATGTTACAGAAACAACTGGTTCTCCCGTAGCACTCTCCGTACAGAGACGTGGTCAACGTTACCTTGTGAAGCAGCAACTTCTCTGGCGCTGACATTAGGGTTATCGTCAACTGCACGAACAGTGGCCTCGTCCAACACAGGTGTCCACGTCGTTCTAGGTCCTGCCCAGTTGCGAGTCATAGGCTGGAATGTTCCGTGCTTCCTAAGACGCCGATCAATTGCTCCTAACGTCTTCCTGTCGGAACACCTTCGTTCTGGAAATCTGTCTCGATACAAACGTACCGAGCCACGGCTACTGCTCGGAGCTAATCCATACATCAAATGGGCATCTGCCAACTCCGCATTTGTAAACATTACACTGATTGCAAAACCACGTTCGTGATGAACACTAACCTGTTGATGCTACGTACTGATGTGCTTGATGCTAGTACTGTAGAGCAATTAGTCGCATGTCAACACAAGCACCGAAGTCAACATTACCTTCTTTCAATTGGACCAACCGGCGGTGAATTGAGGAAGTACAGTACATACTGACGAAACTAAAATGAGCTCTAACATGGAAATTAAGCGTTTCCGGACACATGTCCACATAACATCTTTTCTTTATTTGTGTGTGAGAAATGTTTCCTGAAAGCTTGGCCGTACCTTTTTGTAACACCCTGTATGAAAGCCAGAATATGTTAGACTGAGAATCGAATACGGGACCTTCGTCGTTCTTTGAATTCATAACTTAGCAAATGAGTTATTGCTGGACGTACAGCTGTGAGGACGGGTCGTGGGTCGTGTTTTGTTAGTTTTGTCCAGATAGAACGTGCCCACGGAATTCAAAGTTCCCGAGTTCGAGACACGTTGCTGCAGACAATTTTAATTTGCCACTAAATTTCAGATATGTAGCAGCTATAAACATAAAAGCTTGTTAACGAAAATGTAGCTTTGTGGTGATAATACTACTCTAAATTGGCTCTGAGCACTATGGGACACAACTGCTGAGGTCATTAGTCCCCTAGAACTTAGAACTAGTTAAACCTAACTAACCTAAGGACATCACAAACATCCATGCCCGAGGCAGGATTCGAACCTGCGACCGTAGCGGTCTTGCGGTTCCAGACTGCAGCGCCTTTAACCGCACGGCCACTTCGGCCGGCTACTAATCTAAATTCTCTGTGAATCAAATTGAACTAACATTACATCCTATGCAGTTGCTAACAACACATACGTCAGATGTTCTGAGGTTAATTGTTGCAAGAAAAGTATGAAGCCACGTATAATACATTCAGACTCATCACACGCTTTGCTGTATTAGTATCTCTACGTTTGCAGTTGCTCCAAATTTATTAATTGTACCTTTCGTTTGCCAGTTAACGCCCGTAATATTAGACACATTTCTGTCTATGGACACTGTAATTTTTTTTTTAGTTATTGTCCTGTTATATGCCGTTTTCTCAGACTTGGTGCATCCCTAGGAATGTGTTCTGGTCTGCCAGTTATAGAATTGCTTTCTAATACGCAATTCGCTATCAGTTTGTTTATAAGGTTTTCGTGCCAAATGTATATCATCTTATGGTTTTGTATCGTTCCAGCATCTATGCTTCAGTGGAACAAGAGCTGTAGTTGTCCATTAAACAGTGTAGTCGCGCTGTCAGGTGGAACAACGTGAACACATTGATATGCTACAGTTCATTCAGTCAAATCATCTCTATTCATAAGCTCAAGGAGCGATCTGATGTATACACCATGAACGTTTAGCGAGTAGATGCTTCCAATTCCCAAAGGATTTCAGATAATCTATGTTGGAACACCTCCCACTCCCCCACCCTTTCACAGCGCAACACCAAACTCTATGGCTAAAATCCAAAGTTTCATTCATCCTATGTCCCTCTTAGACCACATTGCGTGCTGAGTTGACGATATCAGCACACAAAAATCACAAAGTTGGCGTGGTGTAATTGTGATGAAACTCTCGTATCATGTCTACCACCGTAAGGTCGGTCATGGAAATTCTGAAAATTCATTGCACCCTAATAACTGTTAAATGAGCGCACTTGCCCTGTCTATGTTGCTAATGTCAAAACTGGTTACAAGGAATGGTTGTCTGAGACGTTGTTAAGGCATTCAGCGGGGATTTATGCCTATATACCTTTCATCGTTCTGGTTCACTGTCTTCAGACTTCGTAATTTGAAATTAGCGCCTCGCTGTTTGGTGCCTACAGTCAAGAAAGCGTCTGTGACGTATCATATTTCCGGTTTGTTTCCATCCTTGTGTCATCATTCCAACGTTTGTCCTGAGCAACGTCGAAAAATTAAATCTTGCTGTAAGCAACATCATCAGATTTCCGGACCGCCTCGGACATCTGCCTCAATCTCACAAGGTAATTCAGCCACTGCTACAGTCGTCCATTAAACAAAGTCTATAAGGGGGCTACCTAAGGTCTAGAACAGAGAAATCAAATCCATGTCTCTCTGCAAGATCTTGTAAGAGACACACTGACACAGGAAAGGTAGTAAATCATTATGAAACATATACAAAAAACAAAACCTTACGGACAGATAGTGTCGGAAAATAACGTAAATACCAAATTATAAATGGGCTAGAAGATCTGCTCATTGTTTCTGTATTTGTTTAACCATATCATCAGAAGAGTATGAGGAACTTCAAAGGAAGGAAATCTCGAGTTAATGTAGGGGGAATTACTCCATTGTATCGCACTTAAAGATCATACTGTATCATAGACAAATAGTGAAAACCGTATGTAAAACACACTTTAAAATTTTTCAGCAATTGTAAGAAAGGCTGAAGATGAATAAATAGCCAAAAGCCAAATCTATCATTAAAAGCACGCCAGAAAAGTGGAGGTCGTCTTGCATCGTAGATGAGAGAGATTAAACAAACAGAGTTCATGACTATTATTTAGGGACCTTAATTTCTGAAAGCAGCATATGAACGATAGTAACAGGAAAAAATAACAGTCTCAGCTAAAGCTGCTATCGATGAAGAAGACAAGTACTAGGGCAATAAACCGTTTATTATACATGAGAAATGAGGTATAAGTCAAGACGATCCTCTGTAGTGGTGTAGTGCAGAATAGAGATAAAGAAAGATAAACCTTTGCTAAGGCGTTCATTCTGGATGTGCTCCTATATGACTGGGTAAGCTTATCATTCTGGAAGTCAGACAGAAGCCGCTTCGAACCGAATGCAATGTTGAAATTCGTAGAAGAGGCTGATAAGCTGCTGGACAGATAGAGAAATTAGCGAAGATGTTCTGCAAGAGACCAAGGAACAGAGAAAAACCTCAGAGACCACCCAAAAATGGAAGAGAAATGGCGTTGGACATTTGTTGAGGGAAAAACAAATTATCAACATGTAGAAACTGCACTTCGCAATCTCGTCGATATCAATTGTTGGAGAGCTGTACTAGTTTGACTCCATTACCCGTAGCATTGTGCTTCATAGCATGTTTATTCGTGGTATCCATTGTTGTTGTTGTTGTGGTCTTCAGTTGAAAGGTGGCTACACTGTGCCACTGCGCCAGAGAGTGCGCCAAAGAGTACTATTAAGCCGCCTCCACAGTGCTTGTTATGAGATTGTAGAAGTCAGTGGTTGTTGAGAGTTCGTGGCAGTCAGTGCTTGTTAGGAGATCGGAGAGGACAGTGTGTGTTAAGAGCTCGTGATTGTCGTGAAGTCGGAGTGAGATGTGGTAGTAAAGAGTGTTGCTCCTTGTTTTATGCAGTTATTTGATGGGAGAGATAGCAGATGTTATTGTAATGAGTGCATTTCGTCAATATATATGAAGGTAAAATTTATAATGTTTTTTTTTATTAATTGTCTATCTGAAATAATGTGTCACTACAGGTTCAGTCAACAAAGCATCTGGCTTGTGTTCTTGGGTTAGAGTGGAATTCTGGTTTTCTTGCGTAATTATAGTTTTCTAATTTTCTTTTGTCACGTCTGTATAGTTGGTATTTAAAAATTCTTGTCTTGTTGGAAAAGAACCGTGCCAGATGCATACGTTGAGTCACACTCCCACATACAAAACAGTTACATTTGTGCTTGGATTTTGTAGGTTTTTAGTTGCTGGGGACTTAATTAATTAACTGTGTTTACGAAAATTTTCTTACATTGTTCTTTGCAGTCAGATAGCGTAAATATACTAGTCAGGGCCAACCGATTACGAGACTTACGTAATCGGACATACAGCTACTAAAACTAAAAATATTTTCAATAATTTATTTAATTAAGCCCCCATGCATGTTTTTTTTTTTTTTTTTTTTTTTTAAAAAAAAAGAACCCGATATATCTCACGGCTCTTGCAGTACTAACAGTCAGTCATCGTAGTGAGCATAGTTCCACTCACATGAGAGCTCCCTGTGAAATTCCCTCATTGCAAATTACGAATGCACAAAAAAAAAAAAAAAAAAAAAAAACGTGCATGGGGGCTTAATTAAATAAATTATTGAAAATATTTTTAGTTTTAGTAGCTGTATGTCCGATTACGTAAGTCTCGTAATCGGTTGGCCCTGACTAGTATATTTACGCTATCTGACTGCAAAGAACAATGTAAGAAAATTTTCGTAAACACAGTTAATTAATTAAGTCCCCAGCAACTAAAAAACCTACAAAATCCAAGCACAAATGTAACTGTTTTGTATGTGGGGGTGTGACTCAACGTATGCATCTGGCACGGTTCTTTTCCAACAAGACAAGAATTTTTAAATACCAACTATACAGACGTGACAAAAGAAAATTAGAAAACTATAATTACGCAAGAAAACCAGAATTCCACTCTAACCCAAGAACACAAGCCAGATGCTTTGTTGACTGAACCTGTAGTGACACATTATTTCAGATAGACAATTAATAAAAAAAAACATTATAAATTTTACCTTCATATATATTGACGAAATGCACTCATTACAATAACATCTGCTATCTCTCCCATCAAATAACTGCATAAAACAAGGAGCAACACTCTTTACTACCACATCTCACTCCGACTTCACGACAATCACGAGCTCTTAACACACACTGTCCTCTCCGATCTCCTAACAAGCACTGACTGCCACGAACTCTCAACAACCACTGACTTCTACAATCTCATAACAAGCACTGTGGAGGCGGCTTAATAGTACTCTTTGGCGCACTCTCTGGCGCAGTGGCACAGTGTAGCCACCTTTCACAGTCCTGAGACTGGTTTGATGCAGCTCTCCATGCTACTCTATCCTGTGCAAGCTTTTTCATCTCCCAGTACCTACTGCAACCTACATCCTTCTGAATCTGTTTAGTGTATTCATCTCTTGGTCTCCCTCTACGATTTTTACCCTCCACGCTGCCCTCCAATACTAAATTGGTGATCCCTTGATGCCTCAAAACATGTCCTACCAACCGATCCCTTCTTCTAGTCAAGTTGTGCCACAAACTTCTCTTCTCCCCAATCCTATTCAATACCTCCTCATTAGTTACGTGATCTACCCACCTTATCTTCCGCATTCTTCTGTAGCACCACATTTCGAAAGCTTCTATTCTCTTCTTGTCCATACTAGTTAACGTCCATGTTTCACTTCCATACATGGCTACACTCCATACAAATACTTTCAGAAACGACTTCCTGACACTTAAATCTATACTCGATGTTAACAAATTTCTCTTCTTCAGAAACTATTTCCTTGCCATTGCCAGTCTACATTTTATATCCTCTCTACTTCGACCATCATGAGTTATTTTACTCCCTAAATAGCAAAACTCCTTTACTACTTTAAGTGTCTCATTTCCTAATCTAATTCCCTCAGCATCACCCGATTTAATTTGACTACATTCCATTATCCTCGTTTTGCTTTTGTTAATGTTCATCTTATATCCTCCTTTCAAGGCACTGTCCATTCCGTTCAACTGCTCTTCCAAGTCCTTTGCTGTCTCTGTCAGAATTACAATGTCATCGGCGAACCTCAAAGTTTTTACTTCTTCTCCATGAATTTTAATACCTACTCCGAATTTTTCTTTTGTTTCCTTTACTGCTTGCTCAATATACAGATTGAATAACATCGGGGAGAGGCTACAACCCTGTTTCACTCCTTTCCCAACCACTGCTTCCCTTTCATGTCCCTCGAATTTTATAACTGCCATCTGGTTTCTGTACAAATTGTAAATAGCCTTTCGCTCCCTGTATTATTCCCTTGCCACCTTTGGAAAGTGAAAGAGAGTATTCCAGTCAACATTGTCAAAAGCTTTCTGTAAGTCTACAAATGCTAGAAACGTAGGTTTGCCTTTTCTTAATCTTTCTTCTAAGATAAGTCGTAAGGTTAGTATTGCCTCACGTGTTCCAACATTTCTACGGAATCCAAACTGATCTTCCCCGAGGTCCGCTTCTACCAGTTTTTCCATTCGTCTGTAAAGAATTCGCGTTAGTATTTTGCAGCTGTGACTTATTAAACTGATAGTTCGGTAATTTTCACATCCGTCAACACCTGCTATCTTTGGGATTGGAATTATTATATTCTTCTTGAAGTCTGAGGGTATTTCACCTTTCTCATACATCTTGCTCACCAGATGGTAGAGTTCTGTCAGGACTGGCTCTCCCAAGGCCGTCAGTAGTTCCAATGGAATGTTGTCTACTCCCGGGGCCTTGTTTCGACTCAGGTCTTTCAGTGCTCTGTCAAACTCTTCACGCAGTATCGTATCTCCCATATCATCTTCATCTACATCATCTTCCATTTCCATAATATTGTCCTCAAGTACATCGCCCTTGTATAAACCCTCTATATACTCCTACCACCTTTCTGCCTTCCATTCTTTGCTTACAACTGGGTTGCCATCTGAGCTCTTGATATTCATACAAGTGGTTCTTTTCTCTCCAAAGGTCTCTTTAATTTTCCTGTAGGCAGTATCTGTCTTACCCCTAGTGAGACAAGCCTTACATTTGTCCTCTAGCCATCCCTGCTTAGTCATTTTGCACTTCCTGTGTATCTCATTTTTGAGACGTTTGTATTCCTTTTTGCCTGCTTCATTTACGGCATTTTTGTATTTTCTCCTTTCATCAAATAAATTCAATATTTCTTCTGTTACCCAAGGATTTCTATTAGCCCTCGTCCTTTTACCTACTTGATCGTCTGCTGCTTTCACTACTTCATCCCTCAGAGCTACCCAATCTTCTTCTACTGTATTTCTTTCCCCCATTCCCTAGCCTTAAATTCCCTAGACTGCAGAAAACTAAATGTTCACTAAACGCAGATCCTCATTAGTGACGTCATGAAATGAATGATCTGTCCAATAACTCTGGTTAATTTCATGATGTCAGAAATGGGAAAACACGTTACACTATTCAGAGATACGCTCTGGGAAGAATACTGATGACGTAAATAAGCCTAGACGTATTAGAATCTACTGTGCCACTGTTTTATGACCGCTTAGTTTGCGGCAGTGTGGCTTGTCTGAGTCATGTGTACTAAGAGAAGTGAAAGTATACAATATAAAGTATAAAGCTTTCCTAAAATAATTGACGTCTGCCAATTGCTACTCCTGAATATTGTCAAAACGAACGGGGTTTAATCCTTCCAGACTGATGTTTTAACGATTTGACGTACATATCCGCAACAGTAACGTCTAAATGTAATTTTCGGTTGCGTTCTGATGCACCTTGTTTCACTATTTCTCAAACACAACATGCCGCTGTCCCCAGCGTTTTAACTGATCGTAACATTGCGTATAGAAACTGCCTCCTAGTACTGCGAATTTAAGTGTATAGCCTTCTTCCCTCAGACCGTTAACATCTACATACATGTAATACAATATACAGACCCGTATGAACACAGATTGTGTAAATGCTTGTTATATTTGCGTCAATGAGCTAAAATGACAATTGCAAAAATTTGTCTCTCCTGTGCATGAATCTCAGTGTGCGAGCATATAAAAAATGGATAACATGCGATATAAGGAAACGCTAGTGGCTCTGCGATTATCATACACCTTGGCGTTCCTAAATGCTCACCTTCTCCATGTCCACTTAATGGTCATCATAGACTTCTGTCAAATGCGCTTTCTTTGATTTGCCCCCAAAACGATGTGTCTTCTTCCTGCAGGGAGGACACAGACAGCATAAAATGCTGTATAGTACCTGCGAACACAAAAGAACGTTACAACACATGTGACTCAGAGTTTATACATTAAGTCAGCAAAATGACACCACCTCAAACTTTTAATGCAGAGGAGTTAGAAGTTGGTAATTTTTTGTTGAATTGACCCTTTCCTCAGTCTGTCGGAAAAAATAACCTACAACAGTAAAATATCACGCGAAGACTGGTGGAAGCTCACGGACTATTTCCCTCCTTCCTATATTCAAGTTGAACAATGAGTCCTTCTTGTCATATCGTGAGGCAGGCACACCAGCGGTGTTCAGGGCTTTCACGACCAATGACAGACGCTATCAGACACACAAAACATCTGAAGCATCATATTAACAACCGAGGTACTGTCCCCCACCAAAGCACGGTTATACATGAGAGATTTAAGAAATGGTATTGTAGGCATTATTACTTATCGCGGTTTTCAGGATCATTCAGTGGAGTGTTCATTCGTCCATAGACAATACAGTCTGCCAAGAGATTTCGTATCTAAATATAACCGCAACTTGTGTTTTCGAAACGTTGTTCGCGGTAGACTGGCGCATCGGAAGAATCTTAAAAAAGTTTAGCTCTTCCACGAAAGAAGTGACATATAAGAAACTTGTTCGCCGATTTTTGAGTATTGTTCATCTACCTGGGATCCCTAGCAGAAGATCTAACGAAAAGCTGCACGTTTCATGACGAGATTGTTTAGCTGGCGAGTTAGCGTTATGGAGACGCTAAACAAACCCTACTGGCAGACTTTACAAGAGAGCCGTTGTACATCACGGAGAGATTTGCTATTGAAATTTCCGGACAGCACTTTTCAGGAGGAGTCGGACAAAGTATTACTTCCCCCCAAACACATCACGCGTATTGACCACTGGAGAAAATTCGAGAAATTATAGCCAATACAGAGGCTTTGCGACAATCATTCTTCCCAATGAGACAGGTTGGTGGAATCGGATAGTGGTACCGAAAGTACCTTCCGACACACACCGTTAGGTGGCTTGCGGAGTATGATGTAGACGTAGAGTGTTCTTTTTTATCTGGTCGAGCAGACCAGAGTGGAAAGGCGGTGTACCTGTCCTGCCGTGGAAAGAAGATACTTTTTCGGAAGCACAGATCACGCCTCTACTTTAAGACTGTAGATATCGGTAGCACATATACAATTACGTTTTGTATCATTCAGCATGTTATCGGCACATTGATCCCTGTAAAGCAATATAAACGAAGCGGATTGAAATACTTGAATAAATCTCTGGTGTTCTCTGGGACTCTCAACGGTTACATGTCAAGTTGGGGAAATGCGTTCCAGAGGAAAACTTCCTATCTGAGCACAAAAAGACGAATACGATCCTCTTTGAAGTGACTCTGACTGAAGTGTGATGTACCAGTAGCCTCATTATACTTTCCTCAGCACTTATAAACTTTTCCCAAATGTTTCACGTGGGATCATAAAGGCATTCTTTTTACCATGAAACTCATCACTCATTGACAAAACATAATCTAACTGTAACTCGCTCACACCCACTAGTCCTTCGCTGTAACCGCTCATACTCATTCACTCCCACTTACTCGTTATCACTGTCTGATGCAGCCCAGCTCGTTGACATTATCTCTTTGTGTATCTCTGTCACTTTCTCATGTCTCACAGCCATTTACTCCTTCGTTCTGCCCTACTACTACTGCTTACCCTCGCTGTAGTTCTTTACCACTTGCCACTTATTCCTACTACCTTATTCACACCTTCCCAGAACTCTTCTGATGACCATGAAGAAACCTTACCCGTGCTATGCTACTTTATAAACTACGTCATCGGCTCGCACCGTTTTACGCTTCTTCGTTCTAGGTCAACAGCTCTGTGATATGGCGGAATACGGAATCCTCACACATGACTGCGCAGAATTGAATATCGCATTTTCACTATAAGATCTATTTATCTTGAGAATACATTCTGCACCGCTGTAAGACAGATGCTAAAACTAACAGGCTGCAAGAAAATAGAACTGGATAATTTAGTGTGAAACGGTGAATACCATTAAGTTGTCCGCTGTTTGGAATACAAGAAGATAACTCTTAAATATTAATTGGAACCCGGACAAGATGTTGGTGTTGACAACGAGGTTTTTCTTACGACTCTAGTGCCCCTTTTCCACCACTAGTCATAGTATCTGACCATATTTTGTGATCACCGTTTCAGCTGAAACTGCTAAAGTGAATGCTAAAGCCCTCGACGGACTCTTTCCTAGGAGTGGATCATAATAACTATCCTACTCTGTGGAACATGCCAAATCGTGCGTTGACAACATTTCCACAAATTTTCAAAGGTATCTGTATGGGACTTTGCTTCTTCACTGAACAATACATATAATGCTTACAACTCTTTGACCTAAAGCAATGACGGAAGTACAACGTCTTCTTGAGCCAGACGAACGCTTGAAAGTTTTATTAAGACCCATTTGATCCTGGTGTTGACTGATCGTCCAGTCATTCCAGCACTCAATCAACCTCCGGATCACATAACATAACCGACATTGCAGTTGGAGAAATCGCGCATGGCAGAGCACGCGCTTCGTTACACCGACAACATAGTAAAATTGGCCGACAGTGACTTTCTGGCTGTAGAAAATAGCTATCACACCCGCTTATTCAGAGAAGCTATAGTAATACACAGAGGCGAGACTAGGTTCAGCAAGAATGAACAAATCATCAAGGTAAACGGATCCTGGATTTCCGAGTTGCAGTGTATGACATTTGCAGGTAGCAAGAGGAGTAGCGCACCGCAAATGACCGCAGAGAAGCACTAGGTCGTTGGCGAACCAGTAACATATTGACTGTGCTCGCGAGCTCGTCTCCAGTCCACCACCAGCAATGGAGGATGAGGCTACGACAATGTCAACCACTCGTAATGGCGAAACGTCAGATAATCATCAGACAAACGTCGGCCGAAGAGTCCGAGAAAGAAGCCAGAAGGCAGCTTTTCAACAAGTGGCGGTGAAAGCCTTAACAATTTTGGAGTGTGTATAGTTCATATTTTGACACTGTACTCTAATATAGTAACTCTAACACGATGCCCCTTTTTGGATACACATAATAGAATAACACACTACTTAACGAACAAATCTGTTTGTTAACTGTTATGTTTTTCTATGTTGACGGAATATAGAATTTGTAATTTGTAATGTGTGAATCAAACGTCGTACGACCGCTGCTGCCGATATTATTGTTCTCATATTCTTAATTCCAACGATGCCTGTCGTATTCTGATGTCTCTTCCCCAATAAGCGGCTCCGTTGGGGCCTTTACGTTACGCTTGTCAGCAGATGCCAAGATTTCTATTTAATACTGCATGAATAATAAAGATCAGATAATTTCTCTTATGTTCTGGCAACAAACTGACAGTAAGATGCGTAAAATAGTTTCCTGTCAGCTTTTCGAACATCAGCATGGGAAAGTGTCACCCCTTCAAAAAATAATGGCGAACACGATAGACGTGGTGCTAGAAACGGATCCAGCGCACGTAGCCTACCACACTTCTTCAAGGTACTAGATGTGACTGATCTCTCTATCCCAAAAACGACATGGTTCTTCGTTACAGGCTGACGACTCTGTGACATACTGAAATACGAAATCCTCACAAATTATTGCATGACGTCCACCAGCGCTTAAGGATACAGGGTAGTTTTCCGGCTCAATATTATGTAAAAATCAACACCTACTTCTTTCAGGCTCTATATGTGATGCATATGTTTTACAGATCTTTTGTCAGTATCAGGTAATACAGCACACTTTCTAATCAAATTAAAAGTATTTTGAATATTTTTGAGACTGCTTTGGATTATTAAAAAGATTACAAAAAATTGATGCATTCTTTTTTCCAAAATTGTTCCTCATATTGAGGTACAATTTAAGCCAATGTTATAAATATGAAGGAGATCTAATTTTTACCAGATCCGCTTGACATGATGGCTGAGGAACTAGATCTATTTAATTCCATATCTTATAGATATTATAAGCATAAAAAATACCACATCTTACTTTTTAGTTTTTATAATTTTTTCCCAATAAAAATGTTATTTTTTCTATAATTTAGTTGATTATGCAATAAAGGTTAAGTCAACTACATAAGTATGGAGTATTGCAAGACATTTACTAAGCAGAACGGGGTCACTCAGATCTCTAACAATTAGTTTCATTTCATTCGTAACAAGCTCAAGAAGAGAAAGCTTATGATGGTAGATTTGACCACTTTATTTTGCTGTTTGGTAACTAAAGCAAGAATCTGCCTCTTTAGGCTAAAGTCTGTGAACAGGGTGAACATCTGTCGACAACTTATGGAAGTAGGTACCCCTTCAGCTTTTCTCATTGCCGTAACATCATTCAGAGGTGCAGTTCGTCTAATGGCCAGTCCATAATAACTCTGAAGAAGGTCTGTTTCCGTTTCTGTCAATCTGCCTCGGCCAGACAGAGATTTTCCATCAGATAGAAACTTTCCTTTCATTTCTCTTCGTAGCTTCCCCAATCTAGCACCCATCTTCTTTGGCACATGCCAACGTATTACCAACGTATCACCATAAACGTTGAAGTCATTAATTTTAATGAAAACTTTAAGAGTCCTCTTCGCCTGGGTACTTCGTATATGTAACGTTATAAACAAGCACCGACCACTGAAACACTTTAGAGCTCCATCACACTCCATACTTCCACTGTAAGCATCATAATTCTTAGAACATTGATGTTCAATATGTCATTCAGTTTTACCATGGCAGGTGTGGTAGTATTAGATAAGCGCTCAACATCAACTACTTTTCCATTCTCCAGAGACGTAGCACTTACAAGACCATTCAATGAACGATGTCCTCGACGTTGCCATGTCCCATCGAGTGCAACCGCAATGTCCCTGGTTCAACTAATAGTTACAGTTTCTTCTATTGCACGTTTCACAGATGGCTTAGACACAAGCGTCAAGGCACCTAAAAGAATTTTTATGTACTTGATGAACCTACTGGGAGGAGGAAGAGGGTCCATCAAATCACAAAACGTTTGAGCAGCCTTTTTTCCTTTCCCTAGTGCACGCATTGCATACACTAACTTAAAATTCATATCATATGAATTCTGCACAATGTTCGAAGTCATTTTCGAGGTAGATTTATTGCAGGTTCTACAGAGAACAACTAATTTGACGTTAAGCCCCTCTTGCTACTTTATTGTTCAGTTATTTCCAGGCAGCCTACATCATCACATTGTTAACATTTAGCCACTCCCTTCATCAAAGAAGATAAGATGTCCACATAAACAACAACAAATCCACTACAAACAGCGTCATTGTTAAGATAAAAATTTGAATCACTAGGAGGCGTGACATATGGGAGATTCCTCCCTGAAGATTTGATTCATAGGTTACTTTCAACAGTGTGCTTTGCTTTGTTTGTGAACTGGATACCACGGCATTTACTTATATTGAATTATTATTCTAAATCGATAAATAGAGGTATTAAGATGTCTGATGTTTGGAGTACAAAAAGGACACTCAGAAATTATTTCTGGAACCCAGACCAGCGAGAACTTGTTAGATTCTGTCCTTGACAGCAAAGAACTTGGCCAGAAAAGTTATTGACCTGGAGAGACAGCAGTCCAACTGTAACCCGAATAAGACTTTCACTCTGCAGAGAAGTGTGCGCTGAAATGAAACTTCCTGACAGATTAAACCTGTGTGCCAGACTGAGACTCGAAAATTGCTTTACCGACTGAGCTACCCAAGCGCGACTCTCGATTCGCCCACACAGCTTTAATTCTGTGAAGGTAGGAGATTAGGCACAGACCGAATTGAAGCGTTGAGGACGGGTCGTGGGTCGTACTTGGGTAGCTCAGTTGGTAGAGTGCTTGCCTGTGAAAGGCAAAGGTCCCGAGTTCGAGTCTCGGTCCGGTACACAGTTTTAACCCGTCAGAAAGTTTCAGTCCAACTGTAGATTAATCTCTCTCCTACGAGAAATGAAAGAAACTCTTCCTCATATAGGATCCACATTCGAAAAGTGTCGTCTTTGCTCTCTACTGGTTTCTGCATTAGACTCGGTGTGTATCATCTGCCTTTGGATTCAAACAGATATCTGTACGGATCGATTTGGAATTCCATTCCTACATCATTTTGCAAAAGTCTAGATTCCTTATTATAGTTTTATGAATAATATATGTGGCACAATCAGCTCAAGTCTCTGTGCTTACGTTAATGCTTACTGGACGCCACTGTTCATGCCTATATTGACGTCTTGTCATTTCAGGAGGATTCAGAAATACAACGAGTATTTCTTGTCACGAAACTGAAATATTCCAAGCAATTTCGTCTGTGAACATAATTTTCAATTTTTACAGCAGAGGCGATAGTGATTCGTGAGTCCCTCAAGTCTGGTCGTCAAGAGAGGCTCCTGAACGTCCTTTGGCGTCTTACTCCAAAAGCGAATACCAATGTATTCAACATTGACTGTGGATCAGTAAAATAAATACTGAGGTCCAGAAAATTATGTTGCAAAATGAGCGAAGAGACGAAAATCATCTTTCTGCGGGGCCGAGGTCATTTGGGATTAATTTAAAATGGCAAGGCCTAATAGATTCCAAATGAAGTCAGTATTTCTGGGCGTGTAATGAATGACATTTTACCATCGTCAGATTTCAGGTTATAGATGTGGGAACTGGGCGAGCAAGCATGGGCAGATTATTGGGGCTTTCAGTGGACCATAGAGGTCTATACTACACTGCGATACAAGTACTAATTACATGCTCTACCTGCTTTCGGAGTGCAATAAGCTCATAATTGTAAAAACTATAGTTCAACTCCATTCAATGTACGTCGGATAAGTATCAAGTCTACAACTTCCAGTGACGGTCACAAGATAGACGCAGGATATATAAGCAGCTTAGTGCTTTCCTACGACTGCAGCGAAACACAGCCAAAAATTTACTGAAAAATCTTGAAGATGTCCCGTCAAGTGCTCCTGTTTTATTGTATCATGAGATCCTCAAATATCCTTTTCCGTTCTAACGAAATATATACTCTGGATCGACGTTTTATTTATTTTTTTCTGAATAAGGAAAATAACGGGAATTGTTGTGCCTGAGTCTAGGTTATATTTTGCACCATGCGTTTTCTGTTCCTCATTTGTTTCCTTTTCTGTAATAACCCAGTTAGTTTCAGCATCTAATTGAAGACAGCTGTTTATCAAAATCATAGCATGGTTTGGAGAAATTAAGGTGATTATAGGTTGTATGTGTGTATATCTCTTCCCCTACAGAATAAGAGAATGTTTACTAGCTGACAACAATAAAACGATATATTTTTTCGATGTACGAGTGTGCGATGTATATTAGCGACTACGAAATTTTTATTCCGTTCTCAGTGTCGGTTGAGGTATTACATGTAACGTGTATTACTCGGTCGGCTTTTCCACTTCACTGACGCAAGTTGCAACACTCTGGCGCTAGAGTGCTCCGAATTTTAGCGTGTAACGTGATTGTGTGTCATGTAACTATGTCGTTGCGTGAGAAACATAATCTCAGGAAACCTCAAGTACCAATTCTAAGAATTCTTCCACAAAAACGAGCGCTGCGACATCTGCAACAATCCGTCACCTTGTGTTTTCTGTCATCGACCATCCTCCATAGAGTCCCGACTATTTCCCATCCCATTTCCAGCTCTTTTCAAAACTTGAAGACTACCTTCGAGGCCTCTACTTTGATACTGTTGGATCAGTGCAACCAAAGGTGAGGTTTTACATCTGTAAAAGAAGCGAAACATTGTACAGTGAAGTTATCAACAAGCTGGTCTTTCGTTGGGAGAAATACGTTCGTCACTAGAGCGACTACGATGGGAAAGAAATAAGTAGGCATGAAAAATACACATATCGAACATTAATAGGATATGTTGTATTTAAAAATCTATAATAGTTTCAGATAAAAATGTCAGAGGCATTACGTTTCAGTGCGCCCTCGTAACACCAGCTATACAATCAACAACGACGTATACATCCATAGTGACAATACAGGATATAAGACGTAGAAGAAAGTGAGGAAGAAGAGGAGGAACGAGATGACAAAGGCGATACATATAGAATGAAGAAATGCCTCCGATTACCAAACCCTAAGTCAATACTAATAATAAAAATATTCCATCCCGTGCATCTTATCTATCTGAGGTAGTGAATAAAACCCGGAATAGTTGACTCAGATGTGCGTTGCCTTGATGTAAGGCTTTCAAGTTATGCAGTGCACTTAATATATTTTTGCATTTGAATAAAAAATAGCTGAATGCCCCATATACGCACGACTTCCGAAGGTAAGTTACAAATGTCGTCACCGCTAAGGTCACTACGCAACAAGAGCGGTCTGTTGTCAGAAGAGAGCACATATCCTGGATATCCTCCAGACACAACTCCACAGCGGTACGGATAATAACTGTATCACAGTGGGAGATTGAAATGTCGCGGTGGCTGGAAAGGTGTTCGGAAGTTGAGCTGCGCGATACAGTACGATTCGTGTGAGCAAAAAGTCTAAATTGCGTACAGTTTGACAGTCATCTCTGGCGGCATGTGGACCAAATGAAACATCGCGTCCTGCCGTACTGAAATGACCAGCGCTGCACAGACGAGGCTGACGCTGATCAGTAAGGAATTTCATTGATACCGATATCGAGCACAGGCACCAATGTCGAAGCCATCGTGGAACTAATTCAAAGCAGTCACACTTTTGCGGCGATGAAGATATTCCGTGGCGGTTCTGGAATGGCTCTGTGAACTACAAGCGTGGTGCTATTGTCGGGTAGTTGAACGATTTATAGAAGGCTCCTAGTGGTGTTTACACTGGCTGATGACTATATTCCAAAATTGTTTAATGTATCTGTGTCAGTTTGGCCTACCATGAAAATGTCTAACTTACTTTTGAGGGCTCCTAGCACGAAACATTTTCTCATTCTATTTTCAGGAATAGTACACTAAGTGATCAAAAATATCCGGACATCCCCAAGATTATAGGTTTTTTATAATAGGTGAATTGTGCTGCCACCTTCTGCCAGGCACTCCACATCAGCGATCAGTAGTCATTATACATCATGAGAAAGCAGAATGGGGCGCTCCGCGGAACTCCTGGATTTTGAACGTGGTCAGGTGATTGGGTGTCACTTGTGTTATACGCCTGTACGCGAGCTTTCCATACTCCTGAACATACCTAGGTCCAGTGTTTCCAACGTCATAGTGAAGTGGAAACCTGAAGGGACACGTGCTGCAAAAATGGTTCAAATGACTCTGATAACTATGGGACTTGATATCTGAGGTCATCAGTCACCTAGAACTTAGAACTACTTAAACCTAACTAACCTAAGGACATTACACACATCCGTCCCCGAGGCAGGATTCGAACCTGCGACCGTACGCGGGTGGTCAAAGACTTTCCATGGGAAATGCTGCAGTAGCATCTTCACTGCCACTGCATTGTGTGGCCAGAAGTGTCATGAAGAACGAAATCGCCGACCGTTTAAGTTACGTGAGCTGCACGTAATCAGGCGAAATGTCTCGGCAGACACTTGTACTTGGCCTGAGACAATATTTTTTAGGCATTTTTACTTGCTCTCTCTGCCCTCAAGACTGATAAGTGTGACATGTCGCGATCACCGGGCATAGCCGGGACACTGCCCCAGACATCCCGGCAAGGTTCCATAGGATTTTCACTGTGGATTAGACTTCATGACACAGCACACCTTCATAAAGGAGTAGCCTTCGTATGAGCAATTTGCTGAGAGTTACGACGCCAAAAGAGGAAGGAAACAGGTTTCGCAAATGCATCTATTTCCAGGTGCCCATATCAACCTTCTTCGTCAGCTACGAAGTACATTTGGAATGTGGATGAGTAGGAAGTGCAGGACATGATGGCGGAGAGGTCAACGCGCTGGAGTTTAATACGAGTCCATTTGTACAGCTATCTCAGCTGAAATTTATTTACTTTCCTTAATTTGGTTAGTTGATTGGTTGATTCGGGGAAGGGGACCAAACTGCGAGATCATCGGTGCCATGAGATCACTGAAGGATAGGGAACGCAGTCTGCCGTGCCCTTATCAAAGGAACCATTCCGTCATTTGCCTGAAGCGATTTAGGGAAATAACGAGAAACCTAAACCGGGATGACCGGACGTGGGTTTGAGCCGTCGTCTCTCCAAGTGCGAGTACTGTGTGCTAACCACTACTCCACCTCACTCGCTATTTCCTTACGTCACTTCAGGCGGATACCAGAATAGTACACCTGAAAAGGATATGATCCATTAGGTGACATCATTGTCCAGTCCGGATGTCACCGATGTAAAAGTATTGTTTTAGTTTCAGCTGTCTTGTGATTCACAGCATAAGCTGGAGTTTCAAAGCAGCTCTAGATCTCCTTTTAGTCTAGTGGAAAATTTTAGGATCCTTAATCGACAGTTTGCATCCTGTTATGAAAGTTTGCGTCTTTCTATATCGTACCTTGAACCCACCAAACTCATTCACTAATGTAAATGGAAATATAGACAAAATAAATGGATCACAGTAAACATCCGGTTCCACCCGTCTTTTTTGAGTTTATGATGCCTCCATAGGTGGCGACCGTATTCCGCTCTAAAGAATGCTAAACACTTTCCTAATCTATATTAGTCACAAATGTGCGTAGATATTTCAACAATTCGAATAATAACTGGCATCTCATTTGCGTTGCCAATGTACTCTGGAGCACAAAATGCAGCTGTAGCAAAATGATGAAATACGGTGGCGTTTATTATGTCCATAGATATTTTAATATATTTGCACAACAGACTTAGGCACATTTTACTAATTTTGTCACTTATAGGCTTTACTGGTGACTGATATATCGTTGTGTCCGAATAAAACACCGAAGATAGAGGTTTAAGGAACATGCAAATAAAATTTTTGAAATCTAAATTGTCGTCTAATTCATAGTACTTAGCCATAAAATGCTATGAAGGGAATGCTGAGTATACGTACTGCAGACGCGACATAGTACCGACGTGCATTTTACTGGAAATTGACTTTCTAGCGGCTTATAAGCATATTTATCCTATTTTACTGAGCATGTCAACCAGTGTAAAATATTTCGAAACACTTCAGGTAAATGGCAATGCTATTGCTAAGTTGGTGATGGAATTCAGTATGAGCGTAGTTACTGTGCAACGTTTAAGTTTTGTCTTCCATTATATATGCTTCTAAGCAGTGGGAAAACAAAACTCTAATATCGTATGGGAAGAGTAATAACGATTGAAAGCTGGGATACCTTTTATATCCACTCACTCGCAACACCTTGTGGATTTAACACGAACTGTTTGTGGTAATCAGACACACAGGTTCGTGCTTAGTGAAAAATGCTTAATTGGGATGCTCGTTTGATTATAGTAGTACTAGATTCATATTACATGTGATTCCACAATCTTTGGATAACATTCATTGAGTTCCGGTTCTCAAAAGCTTTAATTTGTTTGACCCCGCTTGTAAGGCAATCTATTTGAATAACACATGCTACAAAGAACTTATCTGTGATGGTGCTATGTCAGAGAATTGCAGATGAATCATTTAAAAGAATTATTTCCTTTGGATATAGATTCGTATTTTTGGGAGGAACATGAACACAGCAGACACAGAGCCATAGGAGTTAAAATTTAGCCGTTTGTATTGCCGTTTACTGCATCCATACTGTGGATTGGTGAAATTAGTTTCACGTGAATTAGTGCAAATAATATACGTTGCTGACATCGGCAGTTCGGTGAATACCAAAATACCCATTCTGAGCCTCCCTTAAGTCTCAATCCTTTGGAGACGCATGAGGTCATCGCAGATTCTCTTAAGGTATCGAAATTTTGTATTCGGTCGTTCGGTTGACCATACTGATATCGAAATGGTATTTCGTAAAGAGAAAATCAAAATATTGAATTCAATTTTTAGAAAATGTTTCACCAAAAAAGATTGAAATATGATTTTTCCTTTCAGTTGTTGCACAAACACCTAAGTGGTAGATTAAAGAAAAGTTATTACGAAATAGAAAATCAAGTATGCCTGTATTGATACGAAAATCTGTTGAAGAATTGTGGAACATGTTTTATATTCACACATAACAAAGCATCTGCAGAAAGAAAATTGAAAAAAAGGTCTTCTGAATACACAGATCTTAATGAGATTTGTGGTTAACGTCGGAAATTCCTTGTGGTCACATGCAGGCGACAATGTGGTCTACAGGAAGGTTGCAGTGCCAAAAGACTGTAAGTGAAATGGGGAACTTCCCTGCGGAGAATCGATTAGTTAGACAAAAATCGTTCAATTACGTCACTGGGGATAAATTAACGGAAACTGAAACAACGATAAAACACCTGGGACTAACAATCCGAAACGAAGCTAACTGTAGGAAAATCAGATGCCAAGGTGAGATTCACTAGAAAGGCCTGAGACAGTGTAATTCATCCACAAACATGATGCTTTCCAAAGTCTCGTTCGACGAATTCTTCAGTACTACTGATTAGTCTGGGCTCTTTACCGGCTTGGAATAATACAGGTGTTGGAGGAGGTCCAAATGAGATCCATAGGTGTCACGGGACTGTTTAGTAGGCGCGAAAGCTGTATGGAAATTCTCAACTCAAGTAGCCGTCGCTAGAAGCGTTGTTGTGCACGATGGAGAATCTATCGTTAAAAATCCGAGGGTAGGTTCCGGAGAGGATCAGGCAGCATCTTATTTCTTCTCCTAGAGCTATCGCGAACTGACAATCACGTGAAACTCAGACTAATCAGAGCCCTTACGGTAGCGTCTCATTACGCGAACTTCTCAACCACCTCTCGCTAATACAACAATAAAAGTGGGAAGGCAGAAGCACTCTCCGGCACACGCCGTAAGTTGGCTTGCGGAGTATAGATTTCTATGTACAGTGATAGGCGATTCACACTGGAGACAGTGACCAACATGGAAGGCACTCATAAACAACTGTTAACAACGTACGAAATTTTTTTAATTGATCTCGGTTTCAAGCTCTGTTTTATTGTGATTATGACGTATGAGATCACAGCATTCAAGAATAGCGGTTTTTATAGTTGATTTATACTGTAGGGGGTTTATGCGTTGACGTTGCTGATGGCTGAGTAAAAATGATTATTGGTCACTTACCTCCACTGGCTTCACGGCTTTCTGACTCTGATATCTGCCTGTCTTCAACAGCTAACCTTCTTTCGACGGTGTCTTAAGCTCCCCTTACTGCAGATGTGCAGCACACCTCAGTTCTCACCAAATTCGCTTTCTACAAACTCCGATTCACACGCGAACAACTTCAGTACACCAGGCAGACAAATGCTAGGCAACGCAGGCAGCACGTCCATCGGTGTTCCATTGTTATGAGCGTCGCCTCGGAACAATGCATAGGAGTTACTAAAGCTTGTGACAGAGAAAATACTGTTTTTATGATTATTCGCGATTTTTATTTTTAATAGTCATGGTTATCCATTGTACAAATCGTACGAAAAGAAAATACCATTAACGATTTCTATGTTCATCATCGATAATATTGAATGTAATTTGAAATTCATACAAGAGAGAAATATAAGTGCTTGTTAGAGACCTTCAGCCATTCCCACAGGTTTTGCAGTTTCTTTGACTAGAAACGTTCGTCGATTTATTTTATCGTGATCAGATCTTTATCACATGATGTTCATCTTACAAATATATCCAAAACCTGTAATGAATCACATTCATAATTCGGAGATGCGCATCCAAAAGATATAAGTACGTGTAGGATATTTCTCTCATTAACAAGGTAATAATTTTTATGGTAAGTAATTATCCCCCCTGGCTTTCTAATAGCGTGTCACGTTATCGCCCAATACTTTTCAGATTCAGAGAACTGGTTGCCATTTCATGACGTGAATATTTTCCGTGCCACCAATGAGAAGCAACAATAGATAATCGTGCAGCAGGTATGGTCGACTATCGAGAGGAATAATAGTGCTTGTGTGTACGGTACCTCAAATCTGTAGGCACATCTAACCATCAGCTTCTATCCTGTGGCTAACAACTCTGTCGGGGCTAACCAACAAAGGTGTGTAGCCACAGAGGATAATGCCTTCCCCTCTCAGGTCCTGATCACGACCGGTCCTATATTCTGATACCAACGTCAACGAAAAGCAAATCTTTTTTGCTCATACAATAATCGTCTGCCAGAGAGGCAATAAAAACCTGAACGAAGTAGCAACAGTTGGCCAAAGAAGTTTTTAGCTTTCACCAGACCGGTATGAACATACCGAATTGTAATTTTAATCGGTGTTGAGGATTACACGTCAAACGTTTGGGCTCATGGAGCCAGACCGCCTAGGACAACAAAGACTCTATGGCCAGCACAGTTATGGGTACGTACTACTGCACCTTACACTCGCTTGGAGATAAGCAGCGGCTGCGGTGCTGCTAATGATACTAATCTTGCTACTTCCAGACCTACCATAAGTAAGAAATGTTCACAATATAGGCCCAAAAAGGGCGAACGTGGTAAAGTAAAAATGATACAGGGCATAAGAGCTTTACCGTGTAAGGAAGTAAAAGCATGCATTGGTATCTAATGACAAGAAATCTTGGAAAGGGCAGGAACTGAGAGGAAAACTTACAGATCCCTTCCTAACATGAAATGAAGGACGAGAGTGTTGTGCTTCCTTCCGAGCAAAGGAACTATATACTACCTGTAGTGACATGGTCCATAGATAGCTATTTATTGAAACTACGACAACGCTCCACATACTCATACAGATATTAATGTGGAGCAATCAGCAGCAGGATAGCATCGTCTAAGAATGTACCATCAAACTGGATGCCGCTTATAACTGAAGCAATGTTATTGGTAATACAACAGAATCTAACATAATAATGAAACTGTGGCATCAGCTGAGCTCGACTGAAGATAAAATATCAGTTTATGAACTTCAAACCCACATGGCAGGGAGTCTACGAAGAAGAGACCACACTTCATGAAAATGAGAGGCAGCATTGCATAAAAACGACATACGACAACTTTCCGGAAGCAGTGAGGAGATGAGCCTAGAGGAGGACCAGGAAGGATTTCCTGAGACCCTAACAGCTACCTTCCAGTTTCCACACATTTGGTGGCACAGTAGCACAGCCCCTATGAATGCTGAGTGTACCTCTGTGGGCTATATTATAACTACCCACACAAATAAGATATCTAACTTGGTTCCGATATCAAGTGTATAGTACCGTAATCTGGAAACATAAATTACCAACTCTGTTGTCCATCAATTTGGCACAGTGTAACAGCAAGCAAAATACACCTTCTAAACGCCGGATGGATATATATCTGTGTGCCAGATGGCAATATGGTAGTGCGTGGACTCATTTACTCTTTTTTCAATTTTTTCTTTTTATGCATATATTTATTGTTGATTTATTCCCCTTAAACTATATAACGCTTAGTTATATTAATACATTTGTAATTATGTTAGTATAATATGTGCGTCATTCATGGCAGTTCATGTGCTATGTATGGTCTGATTTTATACCTAGGTAACAGACTAACAGAATATATCAAAAAAATGAATTAATCTCTCGCCATTATGTATCTACAGTATTAAAGGCAGTTTAGAAAGGGACGCTTATGCAACGATTATAATTCTGCAAAATGAACGGAGATTCATCTGTGAAGAACACTATCTTCGTCGTCTACGTGACTTCTCTTCGCAAAAGCTTGTCTCTGTCGCTCCATGAAAACGTTACCCATTGAGGTGATACACGGCTGTAGTGGACAAGAACCCAGTCGGAGTTAAGCTCTACAATCAGCGGTCCTGTGGACCTACTTGGCATTCGTTGTGGCATTAAGAATAGATATTGCTCCTGATATGGAGTTGTTGCTACAGATCAATCTTTTCATATTCCTTGTGCCTCTGAAGCATCAGTGAAGCTCTCAAATGACACTTAGTGACACCTTGAACTTTGCTGAAGTTGATGTCTCAGTCTCATTCACTTTAGTGTAGCTTGGGAGGAGTCTGAGATGTCGAGGTGAGCTGGGTTGAGATATCCATGACATTTCTTGTCCATTATACAGATTCTCGTTAATTCGAGTGACGTGCATATTCTAAGCCTGGAGTTCTCCTTCGTAGCGCTGTTGCCACAGTTGCGATTTGTGCCAAAATCTTGACTGCCAGTCAAAACGACGGCTCAACTTTCCTCGTTCCATCTGGAACCATGCGACCGCTACGGTGGCAGATTCGAATCCTGCCCCGGCCATGGATGTGTGTGATGTCCTTAGGTTAGTTAGGTTTAACTAGTTCTAAGTTCTACGGGACTGATGACCTCAGAAGTTAAGTCCCATAGTGCTCAGAGCCATTTCAACCTTGTTCCATTTCTAAAACTTTGCAGCTAGCTAGTCGACATGAGTGTATGAGATGATTGCTGACTCAGACTGCCACAGCTTTGGATAGGGAAATCCAGGTGCAAAACCTGTTGCTGTTGGAAACATCGGAAGTAAAGAGCTCGAGCAAATAACTGAAACAACTCATTAGGCACAAGTAGCCCACAGACCTGGGACAGTTTCCAACCGAAATAAAACTTCAACCAACGACACTAATCGTTCTAATCTTAACAGGACTCGTGGCATTGCAATTCGCATGTGTCTACACCACTGAAAATGGTTTTCAACCTATAGAAAGGAAAAGCATTTTTCACCAGTGTAGTTTCTATCACGAAATTTTGTACAGAGGTCCGGACAGTAGGAAAATGTAACAGGCAATCAGTACAGGCTGGTTGCTACTAGGTGATAAGAAGCGTTGAAATATCAAATAATATAAGTCGCCAAAGACAGTACATCAAGATTTGTCTTTCTTCATGCGGAGGCACCGACAGAAGTGAAGGTAGCGTAAGATGTACTGTAGATGGTTCCAGGAACACTGATAAGGCATCGTGGAGGGTGGAACTCGTGGAATTAAGAGTTAGCAGTCTGGAACACCTGCAGCGATGGCGTGCCTCGTAACAAAGGAAGTAATAGCCGAATTGAGTTATCTTGTTTTCAAGTCTGTTCGATTATCCCATTTTCCTGGATAGTTTTCTTTTATATTCTTTGCATATACTGTTGTCTCGATTGTAGTCATGGGGAAGGAACTTCCCTTGAATGGCACTGCTGCGGGATTGGCTGCCTTATTTTCGCGGAAATAGTGGCAAAATGTATTTATATTTTTTCACAATTTGACCACGGCTGTTACATTGGGGGAGATGGATTAACGAGCATTTATTACGTGTTAATAGAGTAATACTGAAAGAAGTTCACGGCAAGTTAATGTGGGGAACAACTTACTAGGGTGTTTCGTAAGCAGGAAGATTCGATAGAAAGTTTCGTCGATCCTCTTCGTAAAATCTATGTAGGTACCTATGGGCTTACGGATGATGATAGGGTTAACGCGGTAATTTTATGAGCAGCAAAGCAAAGGGCTCTTGACGCATTTTTGAGCGGGTTGCAATTGGAAATGTCAATATCCTAAGCGTCTGAGTGAAGCAATGGATATTACATTATAACCAGAGGAAATAGAGTCACTGACTAGGTCATGAGAATGTCGGACAGTTTTTAGAATGTATTCAGTGCGGAAGAGAAGGTCATAACCAAAGAGACTGTAGCGAGCAACGTTGCAAGTATTGTAAGACATGTGATCACTCAGATGGGCAATGCCGTAATTGGAAACAGCAGCAACGGAAGTTGCAGTCACAGGGCAGATCTTATTGGCAGCAGTCAAACGGTGCAGGGTCCTGTGTGTCCCATGTGCCAAGCTCTCACTAATGCTTAGTGCATGTAAGTAAGCAGTGGCAACCTTTTTTCTGACCGGCTATATGTGAGATGAATTATGTAAAATGTTGTTGGATACCGGTTCTAAGGTATGGGCTGCAAGTAAGCTAGTATTTGGGCCAAACAGGCTATGTGCACTACACTGGACGTTAATTCGCGTAGATAGATGGCGTGTAAATTAAATCGGTGCTGGAGCGTTGAAGTTCCGAGTACGGGATGTTAGCTCACATGTGGGTGCAGAAATTCTTCGCGTGGTTAGCGGTGGGTAGGACGTGATTCTCGGACTTGATCGCCTGATTGCGCATAGCGCCATAATTGACCTGGAAGGGAGTATGGCAGAAGTGGATGGAACTATGTTTCATTTGGGCTCTGCAGCCGGAATGCCTTTACTGTCACAAGGTCCGCCCCATAGCAAGTGGTAACCAATTTAACTATGCACAATCTCCCTTAACGTCAGTTCACGGGATCGCATACCAGAAGGTACAGAAAAAGCTGTCTGGATTGATGTTGGTACTAACAATAATAATAATGTCGCGTGACGTGAGCTTCCCGTCGGGTAGACCACTCGACTGGTGCAAGTCTTTTTGATTTGACGCCACTTCGGCGACTTGCGCGTCGATGGGTATGAAAAGATGACGATTATGACAACACAACACCCAGTCCCAGAGCCTAGAAAATCTCCGACCCAGCCGGGAATCGAACCCGGACCCTTAGGAATGACAGTATGTCGCGCTGACCACTCAGCTACCGGGGACGGGCGATATTGGTACTGATCTGCCAGCGTTGTGTATCGTTGACTCTTGGCAAATTACGAAGTACTAGATGCAGTTAGTTGTTTTACACCATGTATTGCGTCCTAGGTTTGGGTGTAGACTGCACGAGGGTAGTACCTGCCAGTATTGTTAATTTTGGCCCCGAGGAGGTAAAGATGTATCAGGGTACACTGGCTGCGAATTTAGAAATGTTGGATGAGGATGAACTAGACCGTGATTTTACAGCAAATTACGCAATTCCGGAATGGTCTGTCGACTGGTTGGAGCTGAGTTGTAAGGAGGTACATCTGGAATAACTTTAATGAAGAAGTGTTGAGTGAGTAAGTGGAATTATTTAGTCCGTCGGGTCCTTTACCTGCAACACCACTTGTACAACAACAAATTCCTGCAGAAAGCGAAGCACTCATGCATTACAACTGATAATGGAACAGTTCTAGATAAGCAACTTAGAGACGGAATCATACAACCTAGTTGTAGTCCCTGGTCTGCCCTGCGAGCTAACATCCCAAAGATGTTCGGGATCATATGCGGTTCCTCTTCGTTGAAATGTCTTAGCTTAAACTCGTCGTGAGGTTGAACCGCACGTACGCATTACACGCCCTAAATTAGTCACTTGTGACACTTTGGTTAAATTGTCTGCCTGTTGGCAAGTTTGTGAAATACAAAGTTACGTAACATATAAATACAGTATTAAAAATATCGGGAACTAATTTAACGACCCATAAATCATGTAGGCCACACGGTTGCGATTTCATTAGAATAATTTGTACTCAGAAAACAAACCAATAGCGAAAGTAGTCGTATTTAGAATTACTATTACTCTCGAGCGCATATCCAATTCACACAGTTCGAGCATTCACAACCTCATCGCGTGTTACAAGTTCGATACTCCACCTCGTTAACTAGGCGAAAAGTTAGAGTTCACATCAGGTGCGTGGGTGCTCACCGCTCGGAGACTAAGTCTACCGATACCACACAACGCGACATTTTCTAAGTCGTTTCACTTCCTAGCTGGCTTAAAACCACGTTTCCCGCGGGCCGAATATCTTCGCTCAACTGAATAGCGCAGTTACCTTTCGTGAAGCCGTCCATCTGATTGGCTACCGCTTATTGTACATGACTTTACATTTTAAGATATTTAAGTCATCAAAGCTTGACTACTTTCACGTCCTAAATAAAGTAACAATTATATCCATTGTTAAATTCTTTTACATAAAACCAATACAATTTCCTTCTTAACTTTGAATGTCATAGCCAGTAGCCTCGCACCAATGTGCTTTCTGATAAATAAATCAAGAAAAAAGTAACTATTATGCATTAAACTTGACAACAAATATTCTATTAGCTAATGATTCAATAAGGTGTCATGCTGTCGTCGTTCAATGTGTTTTGTGTGGAGGAAATCGTGATCTGATGCTAAACTGAAAATACTGATTATTTAAATTTACCATATGTTTTAAACAAATAAAGTTACAGAGTTGATGTTTAAAACGTTTATCATTTTAATGATGAGCTCTTATATGATACGTCGATCGTTAAGATCGGCCTAAGCGTTCAGATTTTAGCATTCAAGTCTTTGTTACAAAACTTGTTAACTTCACTTTAACAGTAAATCCTAAACTGTTATACATATGACCGGTATTCAAGTTTTATTGGGATCGCCATAAAAATTTATGGAGAACGGTTGATTAAAATTACTGTTGCTTCGTTCCCTGAATATTTTCCTTTGTGGCCGACTTGGGTCCGCCATGTTTAACACTGCCATATCTCCTCAGCCACAAAAGCCTTCTACTGGGTTTCCCTATGACGTAGGTTCTCGTCTGTCTCACTCGTGCACTACAGAGCTTAGGTCTCAATAGACAACAGACGCCTGTGAGTTTCCCCATCTCGTGGTGAATCTGCGGCCATCGTGGCACATGGTCCAGGACGACAGGTTTCGTTTCACAATTCCTGTAGGCTGACTCTTTCGCCCATATATTTAAATGTGTGTGAAATGCTCGTTAACTCACAGCCCCCATTGTAATTGTAAGCAAAAAATGACCAGATGTTGGCAGAGGACGTCGTTTCAGTTGTGACTACCGGTTCCTAAGTCAGAAAACAATGTTGAATGCTTATCCTATGCCTAATATAACGCAGACTTTGAACCACTTGGGTCAGTGTTGGTACTTCACGACATAGTATTTGTGTACAGGTCACCACCAGCTGCTAATAAGACCGGAGGATGGACCAAAAAATTGCGTTCTTAACGCCAACGGTGCATTTCCAGTTTCGCGTCATGCCTTTTGGACTTGGAACCGCGCCAGAAACATTTCGGCAACTGTTGGATAGTGTGTTGCTCAAATTAAAACAAGACAGTGCATGGCGTACCTGCGTGACATCAACGTGTATTCAAAGAATACTCGAGAACATTTGGACCGGTTGCATGAAGCGTTTGATCATGCAACACGATTAATGTTGATTTTGAAGAAAGGGCATGTCATACAGCAGTAATAGGGCAGGATGGAATTTGTACCATTCCGAACTAGTAGAGGTATTCAAAATTTCCCAACACCCACACCCACCAATGTAAAGGAATTGCAATCTTCCTCAGGGCTCACGAATTTTTACTATACGTGTGTTCCGAAATTTGCGGGAATTGTAAGACCTCTCCCGCAAATGCTGTGGAATGGAGTGAAATTGGGCAGCTGAGTGTGAGGTGGTGTTCCAGAAGTTAGAATATCTGCATACATATAGTCCAATCTTGGTCTATACGGATTTTCAAAACCCATTTAATCTTTCCTGTGATTCGATCGATCTTGTACTAGAAATTATTTTGAGTCAGGAAGTAGATGGACAGGAGCATCCTACTGCATACACTTCACGGCAGCTCAATAATGCTGAATGAATTTATTCGACTACGTAGAATGAAATGCTCTCAGTGATTTTTGGAATTGGGCAATTTCGTTGTTACCTCTATGGTAGACGATGTAAAGTGGGGATTGATCATAAAGCGCTGAAGTGGATATTGGGTCTTAAAAATCCAGTGAATACATGGTTGAGATGGGCCTCGTGAGTAGGGCAGTTCTATGATGATGTAGAATATCAGCTGGGAAGTTCACAGATAAAAGTGAACAGACTCAGCCATAAGGTGCAAGCTTTGGAAAGCACAGACTTTGATGTAAATGAGTGGAGGCAGCACAAAGTGCTGGCCTGAATTGTCGGTGTTTGCTAAGCAACAGCATTTTTGTAGAGTGGGCAGAGTATTGTATAGATTGAAGCACAATGCTATGCAGTTTGCAGTACTGGAGATCTTGCATGACAAAGTGTTTAGGCAAGTATATGATCCGATTTTAGCGGGACACTTGGGTCGAAGAGCAATGGTGAGAATTGCAGCATGGAATTGTTGATCGATGATGGGTGGGCAGGATGTGGACTATTACATGAAAAATTGTGTTCAGTGTGCTGAAAGAGCAGAATGTACCAGCAGTCATTTAAACTACGGAAATCAGTTGAAGCTGATAAGCCCTTCCAAATGTTGGGCTAGGACATCCTAGGACCCCTAGCACAAACACCAGCTGGGAGTCTTAACATATTAATCATTATTGCCCACTTTGCTCATTACATTACCACGATAGATTTACTGGACCAGCAAACGATAATCATGGATCAAGGAGTAAATGTTATGTCAGAATTAATGCTGCAGCTATGTAGACTGTTGCACATTAAGAAAATAAAGATGAGCTTTGGGCGCTCTCAAGCTAATCGTCGCACAGAACAAGTCCACAGAGCCATTGAGAATAAGTTGAGTGTTTACATAAATTCTCAGCATCAATTTTTGCGTCGAAGATGCTGTCGCCTTTTGAATTTTAAGAAGTCTTACTGCAAGGGGACATCTTGTCAGTGAAAGATGTTGCTGGAGAGTGAAACTAATTAGGAGACAAGTACCAAAAATTAATAGGAATGATTTAGAGTAGCAGGAAAGGGCGAATAATGTGAAAGCAGTGTTACCTAAATACCACGAGGGTCCATGGGTTGTGTTAACGAATGCTTATGTGAGGAAGTGGGAAAAGAGAAATTTGTGTCGCAGTATAATGGCCTTGCCAGGTAACAGAGATGACATCACCGGTTTACGTTAAACTGCAGCTCCCCACATACCCTTCGATACTCCACATAAGGCAAATTCGGCTATGTAAGCGGATATGGACAATTTTACTCATGTTACCCCAGTTTCCACAGAAGGGCGGAGGGAAATCTTGGATGAGGAGGAGATAAAATTTTCCGGTGCAATGAAAGTGATGGTGCAAAGATGAAGAACGCATGAGCAAAGTTGGTGTGAAACGACGTCAGCCAGTAGCCCTCTGACTAGGACCACATTACGACAGAAGCGGCCTCTATATGAAGAGAATGTAAGCGTCGCACCTGCCAGCCTTGGGGACTGTAGAGGATGGACTCTAGCATAGAGGCCTAGATGAGCAGTGACATTAGCGATAGAAGTGACTTATGAGCGATTTGTATGCTTACATGGACATTTAATGTAGTGAAGGACAATGATAGTTTGCATCCCGCCCATCGCTTGCGACAACTCACTGTAAATCTAAAGTTAAGAATAGTCAATCTTCTTTAGTCGAATAAAAATCATTTATGTGATTTGCTAGAATTGTTGTATAGCTATCTGAGATGTCTGCATTCTTTAGGCACCCTATAAGATACGAGTGGGCAGGACCCCACAAAAAGGAAAACAAAAGCGAAAGAAAATGGATAATACAGCGAAACATCGGTATATGCTGAGAGCTAGAAAAGGGATGTGGGACTCACATTAGAATTTTCCTTCCATGCAGGATGCTCCTTGTCCCATTGGGATGGCAGAAGATGGAAGCAGTATGTGGGAACACATTCAGTCTATGGAGGAGGAATGGAGTATGGAGTATTAACGTGTTAGACCTATTGTACTATGGGTGTGTAGCTGAAGTAGCTACGGTATGTTCCGTGTTGGAAGCTGTCATGTTTTCCAAGCAGAGGTCGGATAACGAGTGGATTTTGAGGGTAACTTTCAGCATTTTAACACTTGGGAAAGATTTAGAGACTGGAAGAAACGTTCTGAAAAGTGCACAGCATGATGAATAATCAGTCGGGGTATAACGGCACAAAAGAAGAGTTTGGAAATCTACAGATGCAACTACAACAGACTACACGATTGATTCCTGGGATTGGACAGAGGTGAGGATGGTTGGACACAAATGTTGGGATGTTAGAGATAATTTTTAGTACATGCAAAGTGGATGATGTAGCTAACGTCAATAAGGCATTACAGGAAGTTCGAAGGATGCGAAAAGCTTCAAGGAGGCAGTGAATTTTCACACAACGCAGCTCACCAGTTTGGAAAGCAATGTGCTGAACAACATTCGGCAGCTTTGGGATGTGGCCGCTACTTTAATGTCACATATTAGATCATCTTCCGAATCCACCAATCAGGACTTGCATGTTATTGGTGACCACTTGAAATTGTAGGGTTGCAGAAAGCACTGCTGCATGCCATTCATGGGCACCTTACATTAGTTCTATTACCACCGGTATGATTTTTGACATGTTTGAAAGAATCCAGACTATTATGCCATCGCCTTTGTGACTTATTAAACTGGCGAGGGAGGAATGCTTGACTACGTACTATTGCTTGACTACTGTTATGAGCCAGCAAAGAGGGCCTCATCTAGAACTTAGGACACAGATACTTCTAACTTGTAGAGATTCTTATTTGGAGTGATATGCAGTACACACATTCCCAGTAGCAATGGAGTCATTCTGGAAGAACGACAAACTAAAATTGATCGAGATCTTACTAGTGACACTAGATAGACACACACAAAAGATGTTACGCTGTCACCACAGACCGGTCATTCTGGAAGAACGACAAACTAAAATTGAACGAGAACTTACTAGTGACACTAGACAGACACACACAACAGATGTTACGCTGTCACCACAGACCGGTTCCCATCCGCAATTCAATGTTAACGAATTCAGTGCCGAAGTTTGGCGGATTCGTGTTGTTTCATTCTGAAAATGGGCACCTGGAATGCCCTACGAAACTATTGTTGGAGGAAGGGGGAATGCTTTCAGTGGGTAGGACAGCACTAGTTATATTTGATGCCAGAACTGAAAGTTGACGTTTGTACGTGTTACAAGCAGAGAAAGTTAGGTAGCACACCAAGATTCGTTCTGAAGGATTAAGGGTTAATACCTAATGAAACCCGTTGTGAAATATCTGGACACATTTGCCGCTTCCCAGCTACGATAATGGCAATCATAGCCTTCAGTATTGTCTATTCCTTAATTTACGTACCTCACCTTACTACCTCAGTTTTTGCGTCAAATACCTCTAGTTTCTTAACAGTATCCTTGAAGAGGACCTGTTCACCTATCTGGATCAGATGATTACCACGCAGCATAGTTGTGTCACCACGGAACATCTCATAGAGTGCATGACAAGCAACAGGAGTAAGCAGCAGAAGCAATTGGTAATCACTGAGTCTTGAATATCAACTGCTTGTGCGTTCCTTGTCGTAATTGGAGTTATATACTTTTTGTTCAAGAGAAGAGCTGCTCAAATTTCAATCCTCTCTACCTTTACATACGGATCTGAACCGATGAGAAAAGCACCTTTCGACAAGGTATTGTAGTGAGTGAACGATCATGAAGGCAAAGACCAAGTGTGCTCAGGGACCTTAAGGAACAATTGTGTATAAGGGAGATAACTCTTTTCTCGTTACCAGTGACATGCCATAATACATTGTTTCAAAGGAAATGAACTTTGTAAATATGGTATTTGTAGAGGGCACAAAACCATGTAAATAGTGTCGAGTGCAAATAAAGGTATAGAAACAATGAGGGGACGTGTTCTTTTCGTAGAAGGTAGGAGTGTAGAGGGTCGAATGATTAGAGCGATGTAGTTAGTTAAAGGTAGGACTGTTACAGTAACGAAGTTAGTGAAAACGTGAAGGAATACTGAGAGCCAGAAGTCGTATGTGTCCTACACTTTGTTGCGCAGTTCAGTGTTATGATACTGTGGCGCAAGTGGGTCATTGGAACGTCGAGTTAGGCAACACATAGAAGGACTCCATGTCACCAGCCAGCTCGTCGCAAGCCCAGGTGACAACATCAAAGGCGGTAATCGGTTCATTTACGCCAGTCGAACAACAACAGAATATTTCAGCGACCTACTGGGGAAGAATAATTGTAAACATCAGCAGCAGAAACCGGTATTTAAGGACTGGCAGATAACTCATCAACATCGTCCGCCATGAGTCGTTGGATTAATTTTTGTCACTTAGCATTGCAAGTAGCTCGGAATCGTCCCTGTCATTGCAGTCATCACAATAGTCACCCTAGTAATGTAGTCATAGCCCGAATGATGTGGTAACTTTAACTATGTTTGGGTGCTGTCAACAGCCAGCCACCTGCCGTGGGAGTCATCGCTTGGGGTGCGTTGTGGTAACCACTGTCGCAATCCTCCGGGAATGCTACCCCGATAAACGCTGTGACCGGGAACAGAGCCAAGGACTCTGGCCCACTGACGCCAGACATCTGCAGCTGGGGATGGTCGCTTACACAGGGCACTGACCTGTCACATTGCCACACCCCCAGTTACAATCACAACGGAGGCCTGTAGCCCGTGGTTCCAGCAACTGCAGTACGACCCCGCAAAGCCAAAGCACCCCCGCCGAGGAAGTGGATTCCATTTAACGCCAGCTCAGCTACTGCCGCCATAGTGGACACTTATGCGAACATCCGCTGGACTCCTTCGTTGGAAATGAGAACATTACGAGCATCTGCAAAAGTCGTCCAGATCCCCCCGCCCCCTCCCCCAATGTGACCTTAACGTTGAATAGTCATTGAATTTCACCTGAGTACAAAACAAATGCTGTTATGGTATGACGGTGTTTTTATGTTCAGGTTGTGGTCCCACTACCTCGCTTAAGAGAACGCTAAATGCAGAAGGATATGAGCTGATATAACCGGACTGTGTAGTGCATACAGAAGAGGGCTACTTCGAAACGATGATTGTTCGTAATAGCATGATGCTGTACCCTATCATAAAGTAACGTCCTTTAGCCAATCTTTTGTGGACTATAAAATTCCTGAAATGGACTATGTCACCAGAATCCTGACATGAAACCATTGTAACACTTCTGGAATTAGTGAGAACATCAACTTCACTTCAGATTCTGTCACCCACAGTTACCATCTTCGCTGGAGGGTAATGACCGATTTCAGCTGGTTGTTACTGACAAACGTAAAACCTACTAAATGATTTTCAAAATTTGGTAGAGGAATATGAAATGATTAAAAAAGGTTTCTCAAACAACCTCTGGAGGATATCTGGTCAGGAAGTGAATAAACAAATTAAAGAGCAAATTTCGAGTTAAGATGCATTACTACATATCTTATAAAACAATTCAGGACAACTGAGTCTCAGTATGGTGAAGGAAAGGTCACAGATTAAGGAATAAGTGGAATAATCACCCAAGAAAGCTGAAGGTTCTGGTTGTTACAATTATGTGTGAGACAGAGAGAGAGAGAGAGAGAGATATGAGAAACTACTGCTGTTTTGACAAACACAAACTCAGTTATATATGTGTATATACGAGTGATAAAACGTTTAAGCAGGTAAGCCATGTTGGCTTGTCGAATTTTATCTGGCTCAAATACTGAATGTTGTGGCAGAATACGATCCAGTGGACTAATTTGCTTTATGAAATGTATTTATCTTGCGGTCAGTTTATGAAAATCGGTAATTCATTCATTAAATTGGCTGTGCCTTAAATGATCCAGTACACAATGAGAAACTGATTATTGAATGAGTGTGCTTAAAACAGCACGTGCTTCATATTACTGTAGTTGATGTAGAGTACGGAGATTATATATATTTGAGGCACAATAATAGACCAAGCTACAAATGTTATCCATTTCATTTTAAAAGTATATGAATGACATACTCAATTAAATGAAGTACAATTGTTGTGAGATAATACATATTAGCAACTATAAAGCATTTCTTCAATGCTTTGAGGGAAAGTAACAGACCTAATCTTCTCATAAACATTTCAATTTATATCTCACTCAGAATCAGTTTTGCCCATAACGAATATTCAGAAATGGGATACTATTTGTATTACTAAGCTACTGACTTCGAGAGTGCAGCTGTGTCATTTTCTGATTACATGTTTTGTGGTATTAAAAGCTTGCCACAGATAGGCAGTCATTTTGAGTGTGAATGAACCATATTCTGCCCATTAACAGAAGAAAGCTAGATGTTAGGAAGATTCAATCCTGCTTCAATAAAAGGAAAGTACTTCTGTATCTCCGCGTCATACATGGCTGCTTACAGAGGATAAAGTCAAAGTTAGAGGGTGACCTTGGAAGGAGGCGTGTTGATCAATCAAATCGACATTAAAGATCAAAAACTTTCTAACTCTGTACGGAATAGAAATGACACTTTTACGTCAATGCGTATTTATTATGCAAATTGAATCACACAGCTATCCACGCCTAAATAAGCACTACACAAATAGCTTCCGTGGCAACTTGCCATTTGTTGCCAGTGTTACTTGTTCTAACTGCCTTTCCTCAAACTAAGTACCATTTGTATGAACTAAGGCTGGGGATGAGACATTCGCACAGATACTTTATGACAGTACTCCTAAACAATCTGGGAAAATACTCAAGATAAGCTTAGTGTACATAGCAATAAATATGTTACAAATCTGATAATCATCAGGTACTGCCTTCTGCCTCAGGACGCATGCGTCCCACAAACACACATTGACTACCAGTATTTAGTAACGTTCCAGTGATTCCTGAATATGACAACTGGAATAAAAAACAACCCAGAATTACCAGTTCATTCAGGAAGTTCAACATCTGAACCTCAACAACTGAAGCCTAGAAAAAAATGCCAGTCTACAGTAACCAGCCAGCAGGACAAGTATTTTTACCCGGCTTTTGGCTGTGAGACTTAATCGGACAGCTCGTACGTGATTTTCACAGATCAAGTTCCTTTGGGGGAGCCAATAACATCTTCACTGACCTCTGCCGCTATCGGGACATAATCACTCTTACTGAAGTTCGTCGTATGCCTGGACATTTGGCAGCTCTTGACTTCAGCCAAGTGTTCGATCGCAGCTTCCAGCTTCCTGGAAACGGTGCTCCGCAGTATGGGCTACCGTGATACTACCGTCGATGTCGTAATGTGTCTCCTTCGTGGAGCTACGTCTCGTGTGCTCTACAATGGCCGTCTCACTCCTCCCATCTCGATCCATACGTCAGTACGTGAAGGCTGCCCGCTCTCTGCACTGTTGTATGATTTCGCCAAGGAAGCGTTGCTCTGCAGTCTCCGTTAACGTCTGTATGGGATGTCTCTCGGTGACCACGTATTCAGCTGCGGCTCCATGCAGATCAATTCGGCATCCTTCGTCGTAGCTGTGCTGAGTTCAGGGAGTTTCTGATATGGGTCACCTCTTACGGAGAAGCTTCTGGTAACTGCTTTATTTTTTGGGTCATCAGTCTTCTGGCTGGTATGTTGCAGCCCTCCACTAATTTCTCTCGTGTGGGAAGCTAATCACCTCAGAGTAAAACTTGCAACCTATGTCCTCAATTATCTGCTGGTCGTATTCGAATCTTCGTCTTCCTCTAAAGTTTTTGTCCTCTATAGCTCCCTCTAATACCATGGAATCCAGTCCCTGATGTCTTAACAGATGTTCTGTCATCCTGTCTGTTCTCTTTGTCAGTGTTTCCCACATATTCTTTATCTCTCCGGTACTGCACAGAATCTCCACATTCCTTACCTTATCATAATTTTCTACATTCGTCTGTTGCAGCACATCTCAAACGCTTCGATTATCTTCTGTTCCGATTTTCCTACAGTCCATGCTTCGCTACCATACAGTGCTGTGCTCAGGAATATCTTACTCAAATTGAGAACTATATTTGGTACTACTAGGCTTCTCTTGGCCAGGAATGCCTTTCTGCCAATGCTAGTCTGCTTTCGATATCCTCCGTGCTTCGTCCGTCTTTGGTTATTATGTTGCCTAGATAGTAGAATTGCTTAAGTTCATATACATCATGACCATCAATCCCGAGGTTTAAGTATCCCCCTACTTCTAATTACTTTCGCCTTTCTTCGATTTACTCTCAATCCATATCGTGAATTCATTAGACTGTCAATTCCATTCAGCAGATCATGTAAATTTTCTTCACTTTCACTCAGTATTTCATTGTCATCAGCGAATCGTATCATTAATACCCATTTCCATCATTGCTTCTTCGATGTACAGATTGAACAGTAGGGGCGGAAGACTACATCCCTGTCTTACTCCCTTTTCAATCGAAGCATCTCGTTTTTGATCATTTAGTCTTATTATTCGCTCTTGGTACTTGTACATACTGTATATTACCGGTCAATCCCTATAGCTTACCCCTACTTTTCGTAGAATTTCGAACATCTTGCACTATTTTAGCCTGTCAACCGCTTTTTGTAGATCAACAGTTCCTTTGAACATGTCTTGATTTTTCTTTAGTCTGCTTCCATTATCATCCACAACGTCAGAATTGCCTCTCCCGTGCCTCTACCTTTCCTAAGGCCAAACCGATCGTCATCTGACACATCTTCAATTTTCTTTACCATTCTACAGTATATTATTCTCGTCAGCAACTTGGATGTATGAGCTGTTCAGCTGACTGTGCGATAATACACGCCCGTGTCAGCTTTTAAAGTCTTCGGAATTATGTGGATGACACTATTTCGAAAATCACATGGTATTTCGCCAGGCTCATAGATTCTTCACACCAACGTGAATAGTCGTCTGCAGCCACTTATCCTAATGATTTTAGAAATTCTGGCGGAATGTTATCGATCCCTCCTGCCTTATTGATCTTAAGCCCTCGAAAGCTCCTTCAAATTCTGTTTCTAATAATGGATTCCATACTTCTTCTCTTCTTAATCGACTTCCATCTCGCCTGTAACATCAGGCAATTCTTTCGCTTTATAGAGGCTTTCAATGTACTCTTTCCACCTATCCGCTCTCTCCTCTGCATTTAAGAACGAATTCCTATTGCACCCTTAATGGCACCACGCTTGCTTTTAATTTCACCGAAGGTGAATTTGACTTTCCAATGTGCTGGGTCAGTCAGTCAGACTATCATTACTGTGTTGATTTCTCCACAGTTTTCATGCAGCCATCTCGCCTTAGCTGCCCTGCACCTACTATTTATTTCATTCCTCAGCAACTTGTATTTCTGTATTCCTGAATTACCCTGAACATTTTTGTACTTCCACCTGTCATCAATGATCTGAAGTATTTCTCCTGTTACCCATGGTTTATTTGGAGTAACTTTCTTTGTACCTATGTTTTTCTTTCCAGGTTCTGTGATTGCACTTTTTAGAAATATCCATTCCTCTTCATCTGTGCTGCCTACTGAATTCTTCTTCATTGCTGTATCTACAAACTTAGAGGACTTCAAGCGTGTGTCGTCATTCCTAAGTACTTCCGTATCCTACTTCTTTGGATATTGTTTTGTCCTGACTAATCTCTTAAACGTCAGTCTACTCTTCATCACTACTACATTGTGATCTGAGTGTCTATCTGATCCTGGGTTTGCCTTACAATCCAGAATCTAATTTTGGAACTCTGTCTGACAGTGATGTAATCTAACGGAAATGTTTCCGTGTCAGCCGGCCTCCTCCAAGTATTCGTACATCTCTTCTGATTCTTGAAAGGATATTCGCTATTACCAGCTGATATTTTTTTACAGAACTCAATTAGTTTTTCTCGTCTCTCATTCCTTGCCCCAAGCGCACATTCGCCTGTAACTTTTCCCATACAACTGCTTTCCAGTCCCAAAAGGCTATTACATTATCATCTCCCTTTCCGTACTGTGTTAACCTAACAGTATCCTCTTTATATTCAGCTTGCGACGTCGTACTCTATACTTGAACCATCGTTGTCGGTTTAGGATTGCTGATGATTCTGATAAGAAAAGACCTATCACTGAAATGTTCACAGTAATACGCTCTCTGCCCTATCTTCATATGCATAACGAATCCTACTGCCGTTACACCATTTTGTGCTGCTGTTGATGTTACCGTACACTCATCTGACCAGAAATGCTGGTCTCCTTTCCATTTCACTTCAGTGACTTTAACGTCCCCAAATCAAGCGCCATGGCTTTAGATGCTGGGCTTCCATGTGTACAGTGCTGCTCCTTTGCATGTATCTGATACTATCTGATGCTTAGAACTCGATTTCGCAAGTGACCTGCAGTGGACAATTGCCCTCAACTGCCAATGATTCCTTTCCCAACTACGACCTGTGCTCTTAGGTCACCTTCTACGAGCAGTAGATCTTCTGCATCGGTCACATTACGTAAATGTATGTTTGGTGTCACGTATCTTCCACGTGGCACAAACACTTCCTATTCCGCCATCCATGGCTGACCGTTAGCTATCGCTATTAGGTTCATTTGTTTGCCACGGCTTGCTGTTCAAGTTAAGGTAGGAGACACTTAACCTCAAGCGAAGCAATGGTGGTTTGGATCTGTTTAATGTGCCTGTCAGAGCGATATGTCTCTTCATTGGCTCTCACATGACTTTGTGGCACGGAAGTCCTACGTGCCTTATCAGCCAGTTGCTGGAGGCCCATGCAAAACACTCTCTCAGCACCTATCCCGCTTTCGGAAGTTCCTCCGGCCTTCTTTTACTTCCCTCATTTAGTCCTCCAACTCAGCTACTTCCTTACTGTAATACAGCCAGCTCACTCTACATCCACGAAGGCGATTTATGGTTTCCTTCAGTAGCACAGGTCATCGAATGTGGTTGAGGGGAAGCCGTTTCGCGATCGGTGTGCGCACCTTTTCTTCATACGTCTAGTCGGTGTGGTAAATGAAGAAAGTATGCCAGTCGCACCTTCACAGGATTTACATCGCAGACACCCCATTGTGTGTCGTGTGTTATGTTACACAGACGAGCACCGCCTAGTGTGCAGATCGGCAAGAGGTATCTGGTGCTTGGTGCGACAGATGTAGTTCCTAACTACCCGTATGACTCCTCATTAGATTTCACTCAACTGCTTCTCTTTCTGGACTGGGGTACTTCCTTCAAGCGAAGACGAACTCTGTGAAATAAATTTGTGGACACTCAGCTCACTACTGGTTTGCTGATGACGAGATAACTATCCTTGATCTTTGAGACTTCGTTAATGAACACCACAGTGCAGTTGGCCCCAATCCAATGCACATACATTTTTTTCTCCAATTTCCTTTGCAATATCTTCCTTAACCCATGCCGGAGTTGGGGTATACTTACCATGAAGAGTTGATACACGACTCTTTCACACTTAGAACTGATATTTTCTCCGGTCATCGAAATGTTCTTCTCGGGGAAACTATATGTTGATAGTCACAATGGGCCTGACGTCTTTCTGCGCCCTCCTCCTAACGCCGTTGGTTTCCTGCTATTCTCGGTGCCAATGTGCCCCGATCCCTCCTTTTGGGTGCCGGGAAGTTCCCTTTAAAAAAATGGTAGTGCAGACCCTCGCAATAATGATGATGAGGTCCCATACTCCGACGACCATAGGGGACGATGCGGGAGACTAGCGCCGCCGTACTGGGCAATGTCCTAGTGAAGGTGGTTTGCCATTGCCTTCCTCCGACCATAATGGGGATGAATGATGATGATGAATATGACACAATAACACCCAGTCATGTCGAGGCAGGAAAAGTCACTGACACCACCGGAATCGAGAACGCTACCGCAAGACTACGAGTGCTTGCAATATGCGCTGCAAAGTGAAAATTTGAATTTGAAAAATTAAATTATTTCAGGTATTAAATAAAATGTCTGGTGCACCGTTTGAGTATCGGGTTCTGAGAACCATAACGAGGAGTAGTCAGATTCCACAATACACACTGAGTTCAACTTATTTCTGTGGGCAGGGCAACCTTCATGTTGGACTTAATCATCACCATGCGTTGCACTTTAAAGAACAAGAAAAATCCTCACTACACAGACACCATACCTGTTTCAACAGTTTAATTGTATGACCCCCCTCCCCCACCCCACCCCACCCCTATGAACCTCGGACCTTGCCAGTGGTGGGTAGACTTGTGTGACTCAGCGATACAGATAGCTGCCCCGTAGTTGGAACGAAAACAGAGGGGCATGAGTCGATAGGCCTCACAAACGTGTGTTTCCTAAAGAGGGGCAGCAGCTCTTTCAGTAGTTGCAGGGACAACTATCGCGATGATCGACTGATCTTACCTCGGAACATCAACCAAAGCGGCCTTGCTGAGAAAACAGTGCGAATGGCTGAAAGCAACGGAAACTACTGACGTAATCTTTCCCGAGGGCATGCAGCTCTACTCTATGGTTAAATGATGATGCCATCCTCTTGTGTAAAATACTCTATAGGTAAAATAGTCACCCGGATATGAGGGGAGGGACTACTCAGGATTACGTGGTTATCAGGAGAAATAAAATTGGCAATCTATGGATCAGAGCGTGAAATGTCAGATCCCTTAATCGGACACTTTTGTTAGAAAATTTAAAAAGGGGAATGGATAGGTCAAAGTTAGATATAGCGAAAATTAGTAAAGCTCGGTGGCAGAAGGAGTAGGATTTCTGGTCAGCAGAAAACAGGTTATAAGTACAAAATCAAATAGGGATAATGCAGGAGTAGGTTTAATAATGTGTAAAAAAATAAGAACAGGGGTAAGCTACTATGAACAGCATAGTGAACGCATTATTGTAACCAAGATAGACATGATGCCACTATTCACCAAGTATTACAAGTTTATGTGTCAACTAGCTACGCAGATCGAGGAAATGTATGATGATCTAAAAGAAATTATTCAGATACTTATGAGAGCCGAAAGTTTAGTTGTCATGAGGGACTGGATTTTGACAGTAGGAAAAGGAAGAGGAGGAAAAATAGCTGGTAAATATGGACTGGGGAAAAGGAATGAAAGAGAAAGCCGCCTGGTAGAATTTTGCACAGAGCATAATTTAATCATAGCTAACACTTGGTTGAAGAATCATAAGAGAAGGTTGTATACGTGGAAGAGACCTCGAGACACCGGAAGGTTTCGGGTTGATTATATAATGGTTAGACAGATATTTACGGTCCATATTTTGGACTGTAAAACATTTACAGAGGCAGATGTCGACTCTGACCAGAATTTATTGTTTATCAACTGCAGATTAAAACTGAAGAAACGGCAAAATGACAGGAATTTATCGAGTGGGACCTGGACAATCTGAAATAATCAGAGTTTGTAGAGGGGGCAGTAAGGAACGACTCACAAGAATAGGGGCAAGGCATGTAGAACAAGAAGAATGAATATCTTCGAGAGATGAAATGATGAAGGCTGCAGAGGATCAATTAGGTAAAAAGACGAGGTCTAGTAGAGAACATTGGGTAACACAAGAGAAACTGAAATTAATCAATGGAAGGAGAAAATATGAAAATGTAATAATTGAAGGAGGCAAAAAGGAATACAACCGTTTAACAAATGAGGTCGAAAGGAAGTGCAAAATGTCCAAGCAAGAATCTTTAGAAGGCAAATGTAAGTAGGTAGTAGTGTACATCGCTAGGGATGAGATAGATACTGCCTACAGCAAAATTAGAGAGATCTTTGGAGAAAAGAGAACCACTTCTACGAATATCAAGAGCTCATACGGAAAATCAGTACTAAGCAAACAAGGGAAAGCAAGAAGGAGGAAGGAGGATACAGAGGGTCTATACAAGGGAGATGTACTTGAGGGCAATATTATGGAAATGGAAGTGGACGTAGAGGAAGGTGAGAAGGAAGATACGATACTGTATCACGAATTTGACAAAGCACAGAAATACTTAAATCGAAACCAGGCCCCGGGAGCAGAAGACAGTTCTTTGGAGCTACTGATAGTCTTTGGAGAGCCAACCATGACAAAACATTTAGATCTGATGAGGAAGATGTTTGAGACAGGTGAAATAACCTGAGACTTCAGGAAGAATATAATAATCCCATTTCCAAAGAAAGCAGGTGCTAAAGGGTGTAAAACGTACAGATCTATTATCTTAATGAGTCACGGATACAAAATTCTAACATGAATCCCATACAGAAGAACGGAAAAGCTGGTAGAAGCTGACCTCGGGGAAGATAACCTAGATTCCAGTGAAATATAGGAATACTCGAGTCAGTACCGACCCTACGACTTCTCATAGAAGATAGGTCAAGGAAAGATAACGTACGTATACAGCATTTGTAGACTTAGAGAAAGAATTAGGCAGTATTGACTCGAACACTCTCACTCCAATTCTAATGATGGAAGGAGTAAAAATACAGGGAGCGAAAGGCTTATTACAATTTTTACAGTCACCAGATGGTTGTTCTAAGAGTCGAGTGGTACGAAAGGCAAGCACTGGTTGAGAAGGGATTGAAACAGGTTTGTAGCCTGTCTCCAAATTGAGCAAGCAGTAAAGGGAATAAGAGATAGATTTGGAATAGGAATTAAGGTCCAGGGAGAAGAAATACTATCGCTGAGTTTTGCCGACGATACTGTAATTGTGTCAGAGATAGCAGTGGACTTGAAAATGTAGTTGAACCGAGTGGACAGTATATTTTAAAGGAGGATATAAGATGAAAATTAACGAAAGTCAGACGATGATAATGGAATGTAGTCTAAATAAATCAGGTGATGTTGAGGGAATTAGAGTTGCGTAATAAACACTTAAAGCAGTAAATCAGTTTACATGTTTGGGAAGTAATGTAACTGATGATGGTCGAAATAGGGAAGACGTAAATTGAAGACTGGCAATGAGAAGAAAAGCGTTTCTGAAGTAGGGAAATTTGTTAACATCGAGTATAGATTTAAGCGTCAGGAAGTCATTTCTATAAGCATGTTTATGGCGTGTAGCCACGTATGGAGTGTAACGTGGACGATAATAGGTTCGGACAAGAAGAGAAATTTGTGGTAGAACCTGACTAAAAAGTGGAATCGGTAGCTAGGACACATTCTGAGGCATTTAGGGAACACCAGTTTAGTGCTGAAGGTAGCATAGCTGGTAAAAATTATAGAGAAAGACCAAGAGATGAATACAGTAAGAAGATTCGAGGGATGTAGATTGGAGTAGCTACTCGGAGATGAAGAGGCTTGCACAAGACAGAGTAGCATGGACAGCTACATCAAACCAGTCTTGGGAATGAATATCGCAACAAGAACAATTGTGTGACATCATCATTTAATTGCAAGAGAAATTTATGTTTCACTTCAGTTAACAGTCTCTAGCCTTCAATTTCTTTTAAATTTCTCTAACAGCAGTTAATATCCAAACAATGCATGTAAGTAAATATTTACAATTTTATCTATACTTTCACTCTTCAAATAATGTATGTGTTGGTCCCCACTATAAATAACTTGTTATTGGACGGTCAACTGATAGTCCAAATACTATGAATACGAGAAGCCTTTGTACAGTCACTTCCCTAACGCCGTTCATATTAATGCTGATCTACACAGTCTCTTTTCAATGAAAGTGGAGGTGATAACAGTTAAGTATACTCAGCTTCAGAAAATTAAATGTATACTAGTTTTTGTGAAGATGGCTGCACCTTTCTCATACTTTTGACGTCTTCGTTCTTCTGTCCCGCTGCATTGAATCAATTCCAAAATTTACCGTCTCGAAAGTTCTTTCTTGTTCACTTGTTTCTCGATAACTTTTTGTTAGCAATCTTCCTCTCTTGGACCTCCACTTCTCCTTTAATAACATTAAGACCTGTGTCTGTCCTTACAACTTAACATTTTACTGCAACAGTATGACAATAGTAGCTTTTTGTAAACTTTTGCGTACCCTTTAATGGTTAAACACCACGTCTTGTCTGTTGTCATTGCATTACCAAGTCGTATCATCGACAGACTCCTTTCATTTTTTGTTTCCTCCTTAAATGAATTCTGCATAGGTCAAGCTTTTCATGCGAGACCAAGGCGTTTTTTATACACGTATATTGCATACTTTGCAAATTACTTAAAGTACAACTACAAGTAAATTACATCATATTTCATTTACACTTAAACCCAGGCTAGCAAAACAAATAATAGCATACAAATTGAATACAATTATCATTACATATTTAGTTAATCACCGAAAACGTGCTGCGTTTTATGGCACAGGTGCTCTCCATTGAAGTATTACCATGGAGTGAGGAAACAAAGAAACAATGGGCACTTGCAGTAAACCCAGGAGATTTAAAACACACAGGAAAAAAGAAAATACATTTGCAGTTGACTAGCAGACATTTCAGTAGACACTGACATGCATTTTAAAAGTTTGTTACGCAGTAAGAACCTGGTAGATAATTCTTGTGAAGGTCTGTGACAATAATCCTTGGCTTCTTTACTTTAGTCAGATTGACTCTCAAAGTTTGAGATGACGCTTTCAGTTTCTTTCCTGTAAATATCATACGCACCTCCAACTGTCACAATGTACTGATTTTTTGATGCATTACGTGTCTTTAAAATTTCCTGCCTATTACCACCAGAATATGCTTGTAATGAGTCTGTAAAATTCTCGCAGTTTCTTAGCTATGGTTGTGCGAACATACGATGATTATCTCTAGTTTATTACCATCGATATCAGTAGGCTTTGCTTACTTCTAAGAATTGGTCCGAATAAGTTGTTAGCACGTCTTCTTTCCCCTTTTACTAGTTGGTTACTGAACCAATGATCACTGAAAGAACACGTCGTCTTATAGTCTCGTGATGTGACTCACCTGTAGTTCTGTTTTGTCTATAGTAGGACTTTAACATTTGGTGAGGGATGGAGACAGTTTGCGTCTCATATTTGTTCTTTTGTATCGTTATTCCGATTTGTTAGACATTATGAGCTGTCAAAAGAGCTTGTCGTTCGTTAGGTTACCCAAGAAAGGCATTCATACTGAATATCCGAATGATTCTTCCAACACGTATGATTACTGTACATTATGTTATACTTTCAACCACTTGTAAATGGTCAGAAAGTGGTGACTGCTTACAATTTCTCATCTAGCATCATGTATTTTTCTTGTTTGAGGGAGCTGGAAGTGGAAAGCATATCTTATAACACCTAAATGTGTCGTCCATGTCCTCGTCTGCCTTGTATTCTGATTTGTCTCATGAATCAGCATGACATCAGAAATATGTTGGTGCCTAAATGTATTTTACATTCACTGCAAGTATTCTGTGTACTATCGGTAGCGAAAGGGAGATGTGTCATTAGTCTAACAACGAACCAACAGTTCAGAGATTGCTTACTATAGTTTTTCTCCGCATTTCGTCTTGTACTTTTGTTTCAGCGACAGATATATTACTGTGAACTTTGCATTCTGGTGTCGTCCATTCGTATGTTCCGTCGCAGTTTGAACGAAACATGGCTGCCGAAGAGGTGTTGGTCACTGTTTTTTCCCGTAAGCGCCTATTGGGTTGCCAGTTGTTAGATGCCGTCAGTACCAAGCGACGGAAATTCCGGAACTCCTACTTCGTCGATTTCTGATCGCATTCAATGGTTGCTGTACCTGTAGGGTGAAGATAATAGAATAGGAGTACGTAAACGACATCAGTGTAATTTTGAATTATCAACAAAATTGGATCAGTGCAGCTGGCGTACTCATCCGGGATTAACAGAGGTAAAAACATTTTGTGGTACAAAATTACCCAGTTCTGTATCGCAGCGACATCCATGGCGGCATAGAGAAGATAAAGTCACAATTTGGGAATGAACTTGGAGGGAAACGGTGCAATCAATCCAATCGACAGCAAAAACCAAAACTTTAAATGTCTATATGGAATAAAAATAGCACTTTTGCATTAACGCATATGAGTTACGCACATATGTACCCTGAATCATACAGCTATCCGTACCTGAAAATAATGCGAGACAAACAATTTCCGTGACAGGCTGCCTGTTATTGAGAGTTTAACTTGTTCTAACTGCCTTTCCTCAACCTAAATGTCCCGTGTATCAACGGAGGTTGGGGGTGACAAAGTCGTACACATATTGAATGACAATGATCCTAAACAAACTAGAAAGATACTCAAGGGGGGCGTAAGGAGCATCACAAGAAATATGTTACCAGTCTCTCAATCATCAGACTGAAGACGTAGTTTTATATCGGTATAGAATGCACAGATCTCAGATATGTATACATCTGCAAGCTGGAAATACGTTTCGTTGGAGAAGCCACATTACAGCAGTTTTTCACAAAGTTCGATTAATGTTTTGTCCAAGCTTATGGCCAGTTTATACCTTCAAAAAAGTTGTTCAAAAGTATGGACAAGTTTCCAGTCCATATTATTGTCCGTAATAATTAGAAATATTCGGCTGCAATACTCGGCTACATGTCGCTACACACACTTACCTAACCAAATTTAAGCCCTACAAAATGAAACTTAGCCCCTCAGCGTTATATGAAGTGTGTAATTGTGAAGTGAATGTGCTGTTGTAAACTAAGCTCAAATATGTGCCACACGTGGAGGTACATGACTGCCCTATCTAAGGCACTATATGAGGTTTCAAGTAGATTAGATCATCTTGGGATAAGTTCTAGTGTCCGATTCCACTCGTCAGCTGTGAGCAATGACGTCATACCTAAGGCAAAGACGCTACGTATAATCAATCAATGAAAGCAAGCAAATGTAGCATACGATAAAATTACAATCACACTCACACAGTTATTTAATTGATCTTGAATTAGATCGAAACGAACTGAAGATAATGAAAACAACTACGAACAAGAATTAAAATCAAACGTTCATTTCTGTTAAGAAGTATTCTCGTAATTTATGCGACTAGAACATGGTTAAGTCTTACTGTTACAAAAAGCGCTAATTTTATATTAATTATTCAATCTAATGGGAGATGTGCAGGGAAGTTGGGGTTTTTAGTGGAGAGAAACTGAAATGTATCAGAGAAACGGGAACATAAAACGAATCACAACAAATACGAAAGAGTAGCATAAAATGTGGAGAAACCGACACTAAATTCTAAAAGAAAAGCCAGTACATGACAAACGAATATCTACATAAAATAAAGAATATTGGAATCGATAATTAGAACTAACCACTGTAGATAAAATCCAGTACAGGTTTCCAACGGCTCCATGATTCAGACGTAAATTATTTTTGTACTTATATGCAGTGAAGTGTAATAGCATTTCTACATTTGTAATTACGCTCTAAAACTACTGCGGAGTATAACAAAAACTGTACTAGGTATCTAGAACTGACCTTTATAGATCACTCCTAGTTACTGATCCCAATTTTAGTAATTTTTTCCAGTAGCTCAAGGGGCAATTACAAATGCAGAAATCATATTAGCTTACATTTATTACTCACACGTGTTGAAAAAACGATGTAATTAATGAATCATCGACTGACGGGAATCGGTAATTGGAACTGACCTACATAGGAGGTCAGTTCTCCTTACCGATTCCAGTTTTTCAATGGTTCGTAATTTTGGATATTTTTTCAGTAAATCTGTGGACTACATTTTTGTAGGATTTCTAAGTCATCGCAGAATTACTAGAAAAGTAGTAAGTAGTGTAGGTACAGCTTCCAAATTTTTCTCTTTTTCATAGTAAGGAACATAGTAATACTACATACAGAAATCCTGTAACACTTCAGTATACACAATTGTTGTTAAAAAGATGTAAATAACGCGCCGGGGAATGGTTGGAATCAGCAACTAGAATTAACCTATGTAGGCCAGTTACAATTACCGATTTCAGTATTTGTTGGAACCTACTTTTTTGTCAAATTTCATTACTTGTGTAGATTTAACAATCAGTGTTGATAGTTAACGCTGATTCACCATGCTCTATATTGTACTGGACTCTGTACTCTCTGTACTTTTATAACTGGCACACATTACGACAATTATTTTTTTTCAGACATGTATATTCCTCTTTTGCTAACCTTATTTATTTTAGTTACCTTTAATTATTGTCGGTACAATTTTGTGGCTATGTAATTCATAACGTGAAATGTGTAATTTTATGGTACGCCACATTCGTATGTTTATGAATATGAACTGTCGCTTTCAGAGATTGCGTCTATGTAGCTTCTCTGCCTTAGGTATGATTGCTCAAAGCTGGCGTGTGGAATCTCACACTAGAATTGAATCTTATCTTGAATACACATAGTAGTGAATGGTGGGAGCACAGCTGCTTATGATAAGCAATTATAGATAATGTTTCCTGTGGCTGCGAGGATAGTGTTATACATATTATTTTCCATTACATGATCGATTTTGGAACTGCTAGTCTCATCTTCACAGGCACCTCATCTGTACATCGAAATGATGTTGAATATTGTTTCTCTGAATACTATTTTTCTGGATTGCAGCTATTTTCTTTATTATTGCTAACATAGACAACTTTTCGAAACGTGTAGCGTCTATTGTTGCTTGTTAATAAGGACTGGAAAACAGAACTTTGTAGAAAGTCTATTCAAGAACTATCACTTTACAGTAACACACTTAAAAAACGAGGCAACACCTGACGAAAAACAAAAGATTTATTTTTTATATTTCGTCCAAAGATTGTTAATGAAACATCAAAACTGAACAAACAATAACTTGAACGCAACACAAACTAAGAAAATGGAACAAATTATAGTTTGAACAAAACAAAACGAATAAACGGAAACAAAATTAATAACTGGAACGAAAAAAACAGAACAAACGGAAACTGATAGAGCAAATTAATTGATTCTTCAGTGTTTAGGAGCAGCCCCTGAAGCAAGGCTGCTATGATCCTTGGCTGCCCCCTCCTCCGAATCTCCATGCTTGTCAGCAGGGTCCACCTAGGCAAAAAACATGATTCTCATAGTGGCGACAAAACATTCATAACCAATATTTTACGTAACAAAATAATAACAGTAAATTATATCCAGACACCGTGACGAACAAAGACTTAATAGGGGCCGCCATGCTCATCATTTCTTATGTGGTGCACCAAAGAAAGGTAAGATTGAGCAATATTCACAATAGGTAATAGCTAATAAATAAAACACTTATACATGGCCTCTCAAGATCGTTACAAACTATAAACATCAAATCTGATGTATTTGGTAAATGGTTTTGAGATAGAGTGAATGCAGTGACAGGCCGCCCTCAGAGGCAGCTAATTGTCACAAAACAGAGGACAAAATGTAGCATAATACGTTCAAGCGCCGATCAAAATCGCTCAGTCGTGTTGATCAAAAGAAGACCATGCCTGATGGTCCAAAATCGAATCAGTAATACACGGATACGGTGGACCAACCAGGTCTCACTAGACAATGAATTCACATTCAAGTCACACATACAAGCGAACAAAGAGAAGATGATCTGACTAATTAGTGCCTAAATACATCACTAGGACGAGGAAACGTGAACATCAATACAAAAATAAGACATTATAACGCACTCATGATTAAAACCATGAAATCCGGAAGTATTTGTGGCACAGTATGCCAGACAATTACAAAAAACTCTTAAAGATGCTTGAGACACATTTCAAGAGAACCCTGTTCGACTAGAACCACGGACATGCACAGTGAGCTTAATACTGTCATGAGTTGACTGAACAGAGTAGCAGCAAACTGCTCTAAGAAGTTGAAAATCTTCGATGAATCACGACATTTGAAAAATACACGAACAGTCCAGCCCAAAATATGGCACTACGCAAGAGTTCCACAAGCAATGACAGAAGCTTTCAAGTTATGGCAATAAAGTATTGCAGTAAAACATTGCAATAGGACTGGAGGACAATGTCCTGATAAAGTCCGACAAGCGCTAAGGCGATACTGAGACATAACAACGAGTCCAGTCTTCAATGGAGGCAACATATCTTATATCTTTTAAAAAATGAAAGAAAAATAATTGGTTAAAAACAGTAGTCTTTAGTTATCGCATATAGTACAATGTGATACCGCTGAAGATCATCCTATTGCCTATGAAGCTGTAATTAGCGAAACACTGAAATAATTTTGTGTTTCATTGTCAGTTAAGTTGCCCTTTCAGTGCAAGTCCTTCTTCGTAGATCGGTCTGATGTGGGCGAGGTTAGTGTTATGGAATTCTCGTTTCTGATGTTGATCATGTTAATCTAGAAGGGACAGCTCAACTCCTTCCAAGCAGTCTTGTAACTGGGAATTGCGCAGCTCGTTGGTGTACTGCTACTCGATGATATCAGCTCTTACGAGTGATCCAAAATTCCCCATTCCCACCGTGCACAGCTACTCATTCAGTGCATTCTGCACAAAGTGACAACATCCCATTCAGGACACCCAACGTAGTGTAAAACAAATATGGAAATATGTGATATTATGCTAAGTATCAGTGCAACAGGGATTCTGACGCAATTAAATTATGGACGTGGCAGCCATGAAAGACCACACACTACCTGCGTCTACACATCGTAGCGTGCCACTGTATGCCGCTGCCTCACTGTTAAGCTACAGAGTCCCATGTCACCGGGAGGAGGACCAGATGGGTATGGCTGATTAAGCTCACTGCCTGGCTGAAACGAGGCTCATTTCCGCCCGCGAAGCAAGATAAAGTCATCAGTTGCGTCCTCATTAGGCACTGGCCCCTGATACATGTATTCCGGCTCGAGTGAGTTAACTTGGTTAGTGGGTGTGTTTTGTCGTATGAATACTTTAAACATTTGAAAGCAAGAGGAAATTTCTCAGGACATGATCTAATTATGAATAAGAAAATAGGGATGCGGCCGAACAACTTTGTGAACGTGATATCGTATCCAGATAATCACGAATACCACACCTACATTAGGTTAGTACAATAGGCTGCTAGATCTGTAGATAATTAAGAGATGGAAATAATGAAGGTTGAGCTAGAAGAAATTATTCATTGAATCATAAGAGGATTTAAGTAATTTTGGTGAAAGGCATGAACTTGAAAAGCATGAGAAGGAAAAAAGTAGGGCAACATGAACTATGTGAAAATTATTAAAGAGTAAGTCCCCTGGTAAGCATTTACACAGAAGTTAGTTGAATGTGGAGTAAACAACGTGAAATGAGGATGTATATCTTCCAAAGATCTTGAGAAATTTGACTGCTTCAGATGGGATGTGTGTGACAACACAGATGTTTAGGAACCAGATTTTAGTTGCATATAGAAGTGGAAAAATTAGCAGTAAGGTAGGAAATGAAGGAAATCAGAACAAAATAAATAAAAATTCTTCCGTGTCTTTTGCTTCAAAGGGAACTTCAGGCACCCACCACCTGGAAAGAAGGAAGTATTGCAAAAGAAGGCGAATGGGTGGTTTTGAGAGATGAAACACTGAGAGAAGCGTAGGATCAAATGGAGACAAAACAGCAGACGGATGCTGAAATACAGGAGATGTACAATTGAAAACACAATAACAAAAATTTGATAACAAAGAATATAAATTTTGATATCAGATGGTTTTTTCTGAAGGTATTTGTCCGTAGCATAGCGTTATAGATGAATGAAACGCTGACAGTAAGCATTTCGGCTGGAAAAGAAGTGTTTTGAAATGAGGTACCCAGGAGAGCGCTGAAAATTAAATGGAAGGAGAGCGTGGCTAACATGGGCGAACTCATTCGAACTAGTAGGGGTGTGGGATACATTTATGACAAATAGTGAATAAAGGGTGGGATCTATTGATAGGATGCCTCATGAAGCCTCAGGGGTTATCAGAGAGGTAAAATAGGAATTTGTGAGTGTGGTCATACAAAGGGGGAGGGGATGTAAAATTGTGCAGGTAGATTTAATCTTCAGCACAATAAGTGGACTCAAATGAATGTTGCTTGTCATAGTTATGAAGAAACTAAGACGTTCTGACAGGAGAGGGTAGTGTGTCGAACTGCATGACGACATCCTTCAAGCAGGAGACCATAAGAGCAACAGCTGCTCCACGGATTGAGTTTCTAATAGTTCCCTGATATTCATAACAAAACAGTGGATGAGGCTAAATAGACACACCCTTACAGTAAAGACATTCTGTCCCCTACATTCTGCTCGCAGTGGCGACTGAACGTGATTAAAATAGGCGCTGTTCTTACAACCCCACGAACAGCAGCTTCATTAACATTTTGGCATTCAACACAATGTCATTATGCCATTCTCCTTTAAATTCATTATTTTCACTTATTACTGTCCTATCACATGGTAACATGTTACGGTACCCATCTCCTTTTGTGTAACATTCAGTGAATTATCACTGTGTCACAGAGGTCAAATCTGAGAGAAGATAAACTGAAGTTGCACGGGAAATTTTATCCAAAAGTCTTAGTATCATGATTGGTTGTAAAAATATCAATGAATCTTACGTCTGTCATGCGACTCGCACTCGCATATAACTTTGGATGGAACCAAAGTCCTTGTTGGCCAGCCAGAAAACAACATTGATGTCGTAAGTCAGTCGGTTTCTGCCATTTATGTTAAACTGCACGTCGCATTCACGTCGGTATCAATTGTTGGAGAGCTGTACTAGTTTGACTGCATTACCCGTGGCATTCTGATTCATAAATTGCTTATTCGTGGTATCCATGTTGACAATTCTAGCTCCTTGTTACATACCCCATTACACCAGCATACGCTACTCTGGGATCCAATTCTTCTAAAAGGTTTCATTATGTCGCTTATACACGTGAGTGCATCGAAATATTTTCCTTTGACAGTGATACGTCTTCGGAGTAATACTTCTGTTTAGGACGTATTTGAGCAGACGAGCGTGTGCTACTGCCGTCTCGGTTTACATTACTGTGCAGTAACTCCTAATTTCCTCTCTTCTTGCAAGCAAATGACTAAACCTCATTGAAGCCAGAGGTACTTGAGGTTCCTTGCCACTAGTAGAATAGTTTAGCTGCGGTAGAGACGGATTCTTCGGCGAAGTCTTACATTTCTGTAAGAGAGAAGACGGACACAGATCGTATTCCACAGAAAATTCCAACGAGGCGAAGGTGTGATTTGGCTAAGACGTTGTACTTGCCATCAGTATGTGTCCTTTTAAATTTACATCGACCTACCGGATTTCGATTTTCCACGTTTCCATAAATTACATAACTCATTTACCGTCATATTTGCGTTGAATATGAATCACTTTATATGAGTACTTATCGTTTCGCAATTAGTAATCACACTACGTAGATAACATCTTCGTTGCAAACTAAAACTTAACTGCTTGCCTTACCCTACTGGCTCGAACCTGCCATATAGATGAACGGATGTGACTCCAGCCAGCAGTAACATTGTGTCGATTGTGACTCGCAAGGACTATAATCTATAACTAGCACAACTAAGTTGTTACAGGGTGCAGTCTTGCTCACATACAATGAAGAGCCAAAGAAACTGATACACCTGCCTAATATCGTGCAGGGCCCGGCGATCACCTAATAGTTCCGCAAAAGGACGTGGCATGTACTGGAATAATGTCTGATGTAGTGCTGGAGGGCACTGATCCATGAATCTTACAGTGCTGTCCATAAATCCATAAGAGTACGAGGCGCTGGAGGTCTCTTCTGAACAGCACTTTGCAAGGCATCCCAGTTATTCCCAAGAATCTTCATGTCTGGTGAGTCTGGTGGCAAGCGGAAGTGTTTAAACCCAGAAGTCTGATCCTGCGGCCAGTATGTAGCAATTGTGGAAGTGTGGGGTATCGCACTGTCCTGCTAGAATTAACCAAGTCCGTTGGAATGCCAAATGGACATGAATGGACGCAGGTGATGAGACAGGATGCTTACCTATGTTGACCTGTTAGAGTCGTATATTGACGTATCAGGGGTCCCATTCCATTCCAACTACACACGCCTAGCACCACTACGTAGACTCCAACCGCTTGAACTGTCTTCTGCTAACATCCAGGATTCATGGATTCATGAGGTTGTCTCCATACCCGTACACGTCCATCCCCTCGATACAATTTGAAACGAGACTCGACCGACCAGGCAACATGTTTCCAGTCATCAACAATCAAATGACGATGTTGACGGGCCTAGGCGAGGCGTAAACCTTTCTGTTGTGCAGCTATCAGGAGTACACGAATGATACTTCGGCTCCAAAAGCCCATATCGATGATGTTTCGTTGAATGGTACGCACGTTGACACTTTTTGATGGCACTATTTGCGGAAGGGTAGCACTTCTATCACGTTGAACGATTCTCTTCAGTCGTCGTTGCTCCCGTTCTTGCAGGAACCTTTTCCAGCCGCAGTGATGTCGGAGAATTGATGTTTTACCGGATTCCTGACATTCACGGTACACTCGTGAAACTGTCGTACCGTAAAATCCCCACTTCATCGCTATGTCTGCGATGCTGTGTCCCATCGTTCGTGCTCCGACTATTAACCAAGTTCATACTCGCTTAAATCTTGATCAACTGCCGTTGTAGCAGCAGTAACCCATCAAACAACTGCACCAGACACTTGTTGTCTTATATAGGACATTGCCAGCACCAGCGCCGTGTTCTGCCTGTTTACGTATCTCGGTATTTGCATGCCCATGCCCATACCAGTTTCTTTGGCGCTTCTGCATATAAGCCCTGAATAGCGTACCATGAGTAACAACGAAGCGTAGCGTAGATTATCATCGGCGTACTTTGTCAGAGTGTATGGCGACGGTCAGATGCGTCTTGAGCAGGGACTCTACAGGTCATCGGTGTTCAGTTCAAAGATGGACATCTCACTGAAGACAATTCTACTCCAGTCTGTGAGATTCAAATCCGAAGAGGTATATGGGTACGCCCCAGACAGCGGCGAGATGCCAACCTGAATGTCACCCGATGTGCGGCCCGACAACCGGAAATAATGATACGTTTAACATTTTCTTTTATAGCAAGCCTCCTTTGGTCGTCATCCGTTTCACCCTTACACCACTGTGATACGTCGAAAATATTCTACACTCTGTTCTATTGGCCTTCGTAGGAATACATCCTCGGTTTAAATTTCACCAAGTTAGTGTTCTGCCGCACAGGGCGAGAGCTTCTGCTGATTGTCTTCGTGTTTGCCAAACCCAACTTCGACCAGCGAAGTCATCGGATTTGTTTCCAATTGAGAACGTCTGTAGTATGGGTGAAGGCCATGGACTTCAAACCAGCTCACAAATTATCACGCCCTAACGCACCAACTGGACACGTTATCCTTCAGGAGGACATCCAACAAGCATGTCAGTCAATCCCAAGGCCAATAATCGCTTGCAAATAGTCCAGAGGTATACCAACGCATTATTGACTTACTCAATTTTTTAAGATCTTCCATTTGAATGAGTCACCCAATTTTTAGCAAATTGTGATTATTTTACTGCATGCTCATGCACATCACGTATACCGATTTCTGTCCCTTTCAGATAGTTCCTTGGTGGTGCGTCGATTTTGCCTTAGAGCGTATAATTGGTTTGCAATATAGTGAATTCCAAATTTAGTCCTTCTTGAAAACAAGACAGTCGTTTACATTTTACAGTCATGGAAGATGTCCAGATTGTGAGAGGTTCGTGAATATTAAAGTCCGGCAGATTGGCTGGTTCAGCAATAGAGACAGGCTGAGATGTAACTGCCTTTTCTTCGCTCCAAACTGAGTGACCGTTTATTCCTGCTAGTAGTTCACCACACTAATAACAATAACCTACCTGAGCGGGATCGTCCTGCTGCGGACCAACGAATTCGATCTCTGGTTTCTTGGCAGTAATCACAGTTTCCATAGTCAGTTCAGAAGCGTCGTCCTGAATCGGTGGAGTTTCCTCCGGCACAACCGTCACACTGAAGCGCCCAGTGACACGGACCTGTGGGTGGTTTGACTTTGTCATCACACACTCAGCTATAAAGACATATATCTAACACCTAAGAAATCTTGGACACTGACATTACTTTCTTCAGTAGATTACATATTAAGTAAGCATCCCTATGTATAGGTTATAATAAAAGTGAAGACCGGTGCTACATATGTCTGTCAATAAGTGAGGTATCACATTTTGTTGAGAGCTGAGAGGTCCACAAATGTGAAGGCCTTGAAACGTTTTTATGAGGTGCAAATGGTTCAAATGGCTCTGAGCACTATGAGACTTAACATCTGAGGACATCAGTCCCCTAGAACTTAGAACTACTTAAACCTAACTAACCTAAGGACATCACACACATCCATGCCCGATGCAGGATTCGAACCTGCGACCGTAGCGGTCGCGCTTCCATACTGAAGCGCTTAGAACTGCTCGGCTACAACGCCCGGCGTTTCTATGAGTCTCACTCATCACAATTATATGTAGGTTGACGTGACTACTAGTGAGGCATCCAGAAATAGTTAATCGGATACTTGAAAGTAAAAATTGTGAAGATATGATGAAGATGGAATATAAGGAACAGGTTATTTTCCATGCAGTACTTGGTGCACACCGCGATACAAAATGATTGTACTATGCAGAAGAATGATACCAGCTAAGAAAATGATGATCTAAAAACATGAGGCATCGTCTGTGATCTGTTTGGTATTCAATGTCTGTGATGGTTTTTCCTTTACTAGTTAAAAATAAAGCACATACAGACGTGCACCGAATATATAGCAAAATACACAGTCAACTGCAAACTAGAGAACCTGCTCCAGATATTGTTGATTTCCCTATTTGTTACTACTGCGAATTATGTGATAAAGTCGGCCGGGATGGCCGAGCGTTTCTAGGCGCTACAGTCTGGAACCGCGAGCCCGCTACGGTCGCAGGTTCGAAGGACGTGTGTGATGTTCTTAGGTTAGTTAGGTTTAAGTAGTTCTAAGTTCTAGCGGACTGATGACCTCAGAAGCTAAGTCCCTTAGCCCTCAGAGCCATTTGAACCATTTTGAACCATGTGGTAAAGTTATATAATATGTACAATAATGATTATTTCGTTGGGAGTTTGTAATAATACACTCCTGGAAATGGAAAAAAGAACACATTGACACCGGTGTGTCAGACTCACCATACTTGCTCCGGACACTGCGAGAGGGCTGTACAAGCAATGATCACACGCACGGCACAGCGGACACACCAGGAACCGCGGTGTTGGCCGTCGAATGGCGCTAGCTGCGCAGCATTTGTGCACCGCCGCCGTCAGTGTCAGCCAGTTTGCCGTGGCATACGGAGCTCCATCGCAGTCTTTAACACTGGTAGCATGCCGCGACAGCGTGGACGTGAACCGTATGTGCAGTTGACGGACTTTGAGCGAGGGCGTATAGTGGGCATGCGGGAGGCCGGGTGGACGTACCGCCGAATTGCTCAACACGTGGGGCGTGAGGTCTCCACAGTACATCGATGTTGTCGCCAGTGGTCGGCGGAAGGTGCACGTGCCCGTCGACCTGGGACCGGACCGCAGCGACGCACGGATGCACGCCAAGACCGTAGGATCCTACGCAGTGCCGTAGGGGACCGCACTGCCACTTCCCAGCAAATTAGGGACACTGTTGCTCCCGGGGTATCGGCGAGGACCATTCGCAACCGTCTCCATGAAGCTGGGCTACGGTCCCGCACACCGTTAGGCCGTCTTCCGCTCACGCCCCAACATCGTGCAGCCCGCCTCCAGTGGTGTCGCGACAGGCGTGAATGGAGGGACGAATGGAGACGTGTCGTCTTCAGCGATGAGAGTCGCTTCTGCCTTGGTGCCAATGATGGTCGTATGTGTGTTTGGCGCCGTGCAGGTGAGCGCCACAATCAGGATTGCATACGACCGAGGCACACAGGGCCAACACCCGGCATCGTGGTGTGGGGAGCGATCTCCTACACTGGCCGTACACCACTGGTGATCGTCGAGGGGACACTGAATAGTGCACGGTACATCCAAACCGTCATCGAATCCATCGTTCTACCATTCCTAGACCGGCAAGGGAACTTGCTGTTCCAACAGGACAATGCACGTCCGCATGTATCCCGTGCCACCCAACGTGCTCTAGAAGGTGTAAGTCAACTACCCTGGCCAGCAAGATCTCCGGATCTGTCCCCCATTGAGCATGTTTGGGACTGGATGAAGCGTCGTCTCACGCGGTCTGCACGTCCAGCACGAACGCTGGTCCAACTGAGGCGCCAGGTGGAAATGGCATGGCAAGCCGTTCCACAGGACTACATCCAGCATCTCTACGATCGTCTCCACGGGAGAATAGCAGCCTGCATTGCTGCGAAAGGTGGATATACACTGTACTAGTGCCGACATTGTGCATGCTCTGTTGCCTGTGTCTATGTGCCTGTGGTTCTGTCAGTGTGATCATGTGATGTATCTGACCCCAGGAATGTGTCAATAAAGTTTCCCCTTCCTGGGACAATGAATTCACGGTGTTCTTATTTCAATTTCCAGGAGTGTATATTTATCAGTTGTCTAGATAATTAATTACTCTTTTAAATAAAATTATTTAACCACATATAAGAGGTTCATACGCCTTTCACGCGGTTGTGTCACAGAACGCAAACTTGTATGATTGCTCTGAAGTTGTAAATGCTGTATTTCTTGATTCACTCGGAAAACGTTACATCCGTTTGCCCCTACATATATTGTTCCTCTTCGTAATTGATATAATTCTGTAATACGGCTGATCTCTTATGCTTTATCTCCGGGAAACAGAATTACTACGAAATGCATTTTGGGTATTCACCTGGTGGGATAATTTATCTCTCATCAACCATTCCCTTTTAATAAATCTTTTCTGTGTACATTTATAAAAAATGGCTCTGGGCACTATGGGACTTAACATCTATGGTCATCAGTCCCCTAGAACTTAGAACTGCTTAAACCTAACTAACCTAAGGACAGCACACAACACCCAGCCATCACGAGGCAGAGAAAATCCCTGACCCCGCCGGGAATCGAACCCGGAAACCCGGGCGTGGGGAAGCGAGAACGCTACCGCACGACCACGAGATGCGGGCTGTGTACATTTATATCACGCTTTAGTTCTCATCAATTGGTCATACGTATTCATCTAGCATATCGCTGTGTCATCACCTGAAACAATTTTGTGTACATTTATACGTGCCACTCTCTTCAGTCAAATCGTTGGCAAGTGGGAGGAGCGTTTTTAGCCATACCGCATCTGTTCCAGGTAGCCTCATTAAGTAAGGTGTTGACTCCCCTAGGATATCAGATAACCAATGTATCGTCGTCAACCACACAATTATTAATCTCAAAAGGTATTATCCAACGTCTCTCTAGCAGCGCAACTGTGTCAAGGCGCAATAGTATGTGGAAAGTGCCTGCTATGTCAGCCGCCATGAAAGAAGCGTGCCTGACTGGGACGCAACGTACCGTCTTTGACGAGGTCATTATAAAACTCGGTCTAGATATGTGCATGGAAGAAGGGTGAAACAGAATGTGTTCCTTCCTACTGGATGCATCCTGGCCATAGCTTAACAGAACAAGCGGAATCAGTAATACTGATCTCACAACTTTCCGTCTTCTGCTGAATTATTCATTTACACTGATTAAGTCCTTGAAGTGGACATTGCTCTCACCTAATAATGTCCTGCGGCTAAGAAGCGGAATCTTCTAGCAAAGGTTGCTATGTATGTCCTATTTCGCAGATAGTATTCTTAGGATTACGTGGTTATAAAGTTCGTTACAGAGTTTTCCTCTGAGGCGTTACTCAGCCTGTGACAGGAAGTAATCCACAGCATTCTTACTTCTACACTTGAAACATTTTAGCATTGAAGGCAGACTATTACATTCAGGAGAAAAAAACTAATGCCTTATTCCTTTTTGTAAATTGCTAGCTGCGTTAGCTGTCGTAATGCCATACTAATCATCTTTAACTTCGGCCTTAACAATGATCAATACCGGTTTGGACGTACAGACTGGATGGCATATGGTTCAGTTCTGCTAGTAAGTCTGTCAGAAGCTGTTCCGAGATGACTACGCCACCATTCATTCGCTCTTTCTTTAAGGTTTATACCATTGATTCCACTTGGTCTTTGTCAACTGCTTTTATGCTCTTACAATTTCTTATACTCTTACAGTCTACTCACCAACATAGTCTGCATCAGTAATGTAATTACAAGATCACTCTGATCTCAACATTAGAACAATCGTTCTCAGTATCACAATAGGGCAAAACGGACAGCAGGAATATGTAACTGAAGTACTTTGTGTGTGAGGTACGTCCGAAGGTAGATGAAGCGTTCCCGTAGAGTGTCTTTGTGTATGTCATACAAGATTTTGTAAGTACATTTCGAAACTTTATCCTACTGAATTTTTACGAGGTATCGAACCATCGTAGCCATTATCAAGCATACTGTATTAATATAATAGTGATTCCGTTTCTATCGTCTGTGTTAAGTGGCACATTAACGTTCTCGTCAGCAACAATAGTTGTGGTGTTATAATTATTTGTGTGCGCTTTATGTGCCCCTACTCCTACATAACATGTTAATTTACGATATTTACACTCATTTGACTCCCGCTCTTGGCTTCACATCCCATGACATATCCGATTCAAGGAGTAGTTCAACTAACAGGTTTGCCGAATGTCGCATGACAGTTATTTGCTGTAATACCTACAGGTCTTCGCAGTAAGATCTCTGTTTAGTGTGTGTTGTCGAGACGAGTCTGTGCATTTGCGATCTGCTTTTACATTACAGTGAGGCGGGTAGCCGACGTCTTCTGTTCTTTCCATAAAATGCCTAAGGACGCAATTCACTGGTAGCAACAGGTGAAATTAAGCTTACTTGCAAGCAACAGAAGTCCAAGTTTGGTGAAGTCTTATGCTTGAGTAAAGTGTTACGTCTCTCTGAAAGAAAAAAGCTAAACAAAGATGTATTTCCGCAAGAAACTGCAGCTTAGTGAGTTGGTTAAGACAAAGGACTTGCAATCAGTATGCTCTCTGTTAATTTCACCTTTGCCACCCCATTTCAAGTTTTCCACGTTTCCATAAATAGCTTAACAGTGTTCTCGTCAAAGTCGCGTAAACGCTGAGACAACCGATGCGTCACAATTCGAAATCGCACTTCGTGATTAATGCCTTCAACACAGACTGAACGTCAGGTACTAATCTTACACGTTTACTTCGAGCTTAGGACACCAATGGACAGAATACCAGCAGTAGAGTTCGGTGAGTTGTGAATCACCAAGAGTTTCGTCTATAATCGGTGTATCTCAAGTTCTTATAGACTGACATGCATCACGTTAGTGATATTCCGAACTCATGGCATTTTTACAACTCAAGCTTACTGTATCTCTGTAGTATTATTGCGTTCGAGTTTAAGTTTACTATAACGTCATGTATCCAATATCTGTTAGTATTACTAGAGTGTATTAAAGTGAATCCATTGTACAGTCCTTCATGTAAATATGACTGTCGACTCGATTTTAAAGTCATAAATCCATGTCTGGAGCGAAAGAGATTCGAAAAGAAAAAAATCTCGCAGACTGGGTGCTTCTGCAATGCATGCAATGGAGGTGTAATTGGTTCCTCCGGTGTCACCCTGTCTGGCCGTTTCTTCCTGCTAGCTACTCATGGTAGTAATGATACTGACTTACCTCAGTACGGCCCTCCTGCGGCGCATCCTGCAATTCTATATTTGGTATCGTCGCGAAAAATTCAGGTTCAGCACACATTCCGCAAGTGTGGTTCTTAGAACGTGGAATATCTCCAGCCCCCTCTTCCTCGCCGAAGTCCCAATCAAAATCGACCTGTGGAAGATTCGAGATTACCATCACTGACTCACCTAGAATGGCTTATGTCTAAAGGATAGTTATCTTTAGACACCTAACTCACCATTTGTAAATGGATTACATATAAAGCAAACATGTCTTAAGAATGGGATTATATGAACGTGACATACAGTGCTTTTAATGTGTATTAAAATTGTAGAGATATGGGCAGTTTCGCATAGAAGAAGCGGAGCAATGCACACACAGGGCGGTGACTAATACACAAACATCTCATTATGTATGTTGTTCTTCGTCTTCCTTGTTGTTCAATTTTATGGCTAATCTTCCCTTCCCACAGTTATATCCTTGTGTGCGACCTTAAATTTAACGTTGGGCTTTATAAAAAGTTTAGGGTAGTGTTATTGGTCTGTAATGGAGTGAATCCCTCACATTGTTCTTCATTTAAGTTTGAGTGTCACTTGTAGTCTCTCGTGCCCTGAAAGCATCTATGGACCTTGATCGTTTCTCAATAATATTATCTGGCAGAATGGCTGAATCAGCAGTGCATCTGAGATACAAACTGCCTATTTTTCATGGCAGTAATGACATTCACTTACATAAACTGGCTCCTCGCGTTTCTTCTGTCGTCTCTTCCTACGGTTGCGAGCTTGTGCAGGTAGCTGGCAGTCGTTGGCATTAAACGGTGTAATTTCTTCTGCCAAATTTTGCACCTTGAAGCGCCCAAATACACGAACCTGTGGGAGTTTCGTTTTTATCATCACTAATTCAGGCAAGACGTCATGGACCTAGCGTATATAAAAGTTTAGATATCTGACCTATAATAATTAAACAGATTATAAATTAAAGCAGCAGCCCATAAGTGTAGCTTTCAAAGAATTTGAACGCTGTGCTATTCATGTGTACCAAAAGTTAAGTTATCGAATAGAGAAGTGAGAGGTACAAGAGTGAATAGGAAAGAAAAAACGTTTATGGAACACACTTAGTAGAGTTAGGTGTAGTTTGGTACGACTCCTGCTAAAGCATCCAGGAACAGTTATCCAGGAACTTGAGAGGTAAAACTGTGAAAATATGCAAGGCTTAGAATAGAAGAATCAGCTTACTGCCGGCGTAGTGTGACATGATTATACCCTGAGAAACAATGATAACAGTCAGAAAACTTGTGGTCTAAAAACGCAATGAATTGCCTATGGTATGTTTCGTTTGTAATGCTTTTTTCTTGTTTATTAGTTGCTACACTACAGCAAAAAAATTTTAAGTGCAAGTACATTCTGAAATACGCAGCGAATTGCCAGTGAGGAACTTTACTAACCAAAATTTAAATTTATTTTAATGTTCCTCCGTGTTCGCACAGTAATTTCTCTCCCCAACATCACGTGAATTCACGTTTTTCATGGCGCCCAATCAACTGAAGTCCGATTCTGGAAGACTACAAGGAGACTCTACGACAGCATTGTTATCTTTTGTTTAATAGACTCTCCAACGCCTGCGTATGGTGAGTTGCGGTTACTTACCATCTTACCCACTATTTTTCAAATTCCTAAACCTTCTCCAGCACGAGGTCTTGGTAAGTGTCACAGACATTGGAACTGTAATCTACGTTACGCCACTCTGCTAACGTGAACATTTTTACGCAATGAATTCTTATTACTTCCTGAGATCACTGCTCACAAAATTCGATTTCGTCTCTTTTTTTTAAACGATGGCATATATTTATACGAGTGTTTGGTAGTGCATAGTTTTATGCACAGGAACTCCAACTAACTCACCATACGGACGTATCTTGAGGGGTGGACGTTGAGGCTTCACGTCGAAATTCCTTGTGAGACCGCGGAGGCCTTAATTAACTGTTAACGTTCGTTTTCCGTTTGGTGAATGTCGAACTCCGAAGAACTGTATTACGTGTCAAACGGGGATACATTCCGAAACCAAGCAACTTTACAGGGAAAGCTTAGTGCGCGAGTACTTTGACGACGTTTCATCTTACATTTACCTTAGGATCTTGTAACACAATGCACGATAGTCTTACTGGACACATTTCTTATTTAGTCCTTCATCTACAAACGAAAGTTATCAAAGAGAGTCATTAATTCTGCAAAGTATACAATTTGAACTTTATTTGCTCATTCTTGGTTCACGTCCTCTCTTATAGTTTCTTTGTGTTTACTTTAGGTGGTAGTACTGATATTCACTTACCTCTGCACAGCCGTCGTTCAGCGTACAGTCCACACTCTTCCCTCCATCCCCGATGCGACTGGACGATTCTGGGGTCCATTGGCAGGGAAATATCTCGAAGAAAGACGGAACTTCTGTCACCCTCCTCTTCCTCAAGCGCGCATACACCTGAAAGTGTGAGTAGTTTATTTTTTGTACTGCGACTCATATGGGATGGCATCTTTCTAATAAATGCGAATATTCTAGACTCTTGTCTTACTAAGCTGGAACTGATATTGATAAAGTAAAGGGTCCATAGCTGTGACGTTTAGAGTGAGAATTATGGAGTTACGTACGGCGGTTATAAATTAAGACATCAAATAAGTTAGAGAACTGATAGCTAAAAAAATGAATAGGTTAGATATTCATCGAAAGCGCTAAACAGGATGATGGACACGTCAATGTCACTAGTGATACGGCATCCTGTAACATTTAATCAGACACTTGAAAGGAAAAAATTGTATGTATACAGAAACTTTAAAACATGTGAAGCAAATTTGCATAGATATGTACACGAAACACATAGTGAAATATGAAGGCCAGAATATGCCAGGCTGAGAATCGAGTACGAGACCTTTGCCGTTCTGTGAGTTTTAAAGGTAGGAGATGAGTTATTGGTGGACGGACAGCTGTGAGGACAGGTCGTGGGTCGTGTTTTGTTAGTTTTGTCGATAGAGCACGTGCCCGCGAAATTCAAAGTTCGCGAATTCGAGTCACGTTGCTGCACACAATTTTAATTTGCCACGATATTTCAGATTCGTAGGTAGCTACAAACATAAAAGCTTATTAGCGAAAGTGTAGCTTCATGATGATAATATTACCCTAAAACCTCTGCCGAATGAAACTCAGTTAACATTACATCATGTGTAGTTGTTAATAACATACACGTCAGATGTTCTGATAAATTAACTGTTGCGAGAAAAGCATGAAGCCACGTGTAATACATTCAGACTCATCTCGCGCTTTTCTGTAATATTATGTCGAAGTTTGCGGTTGCTCCAAATTTATTAATCCTACATTTCGTTTACCAGTTAATACTAGTAATATTAGAGGAGCCATTTCTCTCTATGTACATTCTAGTTTCTTTTAGTAGTTGTTCTGTTATATGGCGTTTCCTTAGTCTTGGTGTCTCCCTAAGAACGTGCTCTGTTTTCCCGGTTAGAGAATTGCTTTCTAATGCGTAATTAGTTATCAGTTTGTTAATAATATTTTCGTGCCAAATGTAATTCATCTTGTGTTTTTGTATTGTTCTAGCATCTATGCTGTAGTAGAACAAGTGCTGTAGTTGTCCATTGAACAGTGTAGTCACGGTATCAGATGGAACAACATGCATACATTGGTAAGTGCCAGTTTATTCAGTCCAGTCATCTCTATTCATAAGCCAAAGGAGTGTTCTGATATATACGCCGTGAACGTTTAGCAAATAGATGCTTCCAATTCCATAGGATTTCGAAATCGTCGAACCCCTCTCCCCTCGAACCCCACTCTAAGGCTATAATCCAAAGTTTTATTCATCCAACGTCTCCCTAAGACCGCATTTTGTGCTGAGTTGACGATGTCATCATACACAAATCACACAGTTGGCGTGAGGATACTTGTTGACTGAGACAGTTAATGTCATATTTGTGATGAAACGCTCGTATCATGTCCACCACCTGAAGGTCGATCACCACAATTCTGAAAATTGATTGCACATTTATAATTGTTAAAAAAAGCACATTTGCGTTGTTTACGTTGCTGATGTCAAAACTGGTTACAAGGAATGGTTGTCTGAGGCAGTTAAGGCTTACAACTGGGATCCACGCCTATATGCTTTACATCGCGCTGGTTCGCTGTCTTCAGACTTCGTGGTTTGAAATTAGTGCCTCGCTGTTTGGTGCCCATGGTCGAGAAAGATCCTGTGGTGTGCCATATTTCCTGTTTGTCCCCACCCTTGAGTCATTAACCCATCGTTCGTCTTGAGTAACGTCGAAAAATTAAATGCAGCTGTAAGCAACGTCATCAGAATTCCAGGTCGCCCCGGAGATCTGTCTCAACCTGATAAGGTAATTCACCCAATGATACAGTCGTCCAATAAACAAAGTCAAGAAGGGATCAGAGAAACCAAATTCCATATTTCTTGCTACAGTTTGCTATCCGATACAGATTTCTCCATATCATATACTTTTTTTTTTTAGATTCAGCCACATCGGTATTCCTGATGACGTAATAGAGATTGGATCTCGCTTCGACCACACGTTATCCCGACCAGAGTACATTCCCAGAAACATGTGCTACCGTCGATTCAATCAAGTGATATGCGACTGCAGTTCTCTCGATTTACCCCATACAGTTAGTGTCTGCAACCATTAGCTCTTAGTGCTTCTTCTTCTCCTCCTCAGATATCGAGCAGAAAACTGTAACCATATTATCCATGGTCTACCTTCATGTCTTCTTCCTGGGTCTTTATAATTGGCAGCCTTTCAGGAGAATCTTTATCCATTCTTTGTAGGTTCCAGCTTTTCCATTTTCTTCTATAGCCAAAAATTTTTTTATTCAGACCAAAATATTTTGTTCTTCTCTAATATCTTGGTTAATTAGTCTGTCTTCCACTGTGCAAGATTTAATTCTTTTCAGGAATATCACATCTCTAACATAAATTGGACTTTCTCGTTCTTCGATAAACGCCAAAGTCTCGCATCCATAGAGCAGTGTAGGGATTGCTACATTTTTCTAGAATTTAATTCAAATGTCATATCTAGTTGTGATTTTTCGTTTTCTGGCAGTTTTCCACACACCCAGCTGACTCCAACCAATTTAATATCTCTACCTTTGCTGCAGCCATACGTCACCTCACATCCTAGGTTACTGAAACGGTATACTTGTTCTAAAATTTCGATCTATCACTATTTTTGTTATAATGGGACCTGTCACTATAAAGACTATTGGTTTACTTTTTTCAGATCACCACGACGAATATCGGACTTATGTGTTTCAGTGAGTAAGTTCCATGCGGAACGTCCCTCTATTTATCTCCTCGGATCATTGCATCGTCGGCATACAGTAACTTTTTCAAAAGAGTTCTCCTTTCTAGATATATACCTTTTTGAAATAATGTTCTCCATATATGCATTAATTTATGTACGAGATTGTTGAATAACTTTGGGGAGAAACAGCAGACCGGACGTCATCCGTTGACGGTTGCTATCGCTTTAGTCATTTTGCTACTGAGATCAAGAGGGATAATTGTTTTCTGGTATAAACCTGGTATCTGAGTTATCAGATGTTTCTCATTTCCACGATTTGTCATTGGAAAAATATTTGTCCATAGACACTATTAAGAGTTCTATTTTTGGTCAATAAATACAATGTGCATTTTTTATTATATTCTCTGGGTATTTTGTATTATCTGACGTAAAACAAAATATGTGTGTATCACGGAGTGTCCTATCTTGATTCCCATTTGTTACTCATGGTAAATACTTTCACGATGTTTTTAATTCTTGTGTTTCAAATTTTTGCATGTATCATATATGTTGAGACCAGTAATTTTATTTCGGTGCAGTTACTGCATAGGCTTATACCTCCTCTTTTCAAGAACTGACATTACTCTTGCTCTTCCAGCATTCATTTAGGAGAGGGAGCAATCCTAGCCGTAGCATATCTCCTCCATATTTTAACAATTCAGAATTAATATCATCTCTTTTTGTGGACTTACTGTTGTTAAGAGCCGTTCAGGCAGATGTTATATACTAATTGCTGATATAACCTCTCTAGATAAAGAATTTGTTCACAAGATCATGCTTGTCTCATCTGGTCGCAAACACTTTTTTTATACTATATAATTGTTTGGAGAAGAATAATTTAGCGCAATTGTCACCAAGCAAACGGAATTGTGGAAGAACTTTTCTTGTATCTTCTATCAGTGGTGGTTGCGACTTCTTCTTCTTGAATGCATTATTCCTTCGGGAGGTGTAATTGCTTGTATACTAGTAACTCATAACCTATCCCTATTGAACCTACTTATTCGCAGTGTTCATGACACTTTTCGTCTCCTCAGATTCCAACCACATCCCCTGCCCTGATTCGTATACCGAATTCTTTATCGCCGCTGACTTCTGTCCATAATTTGTCATACTACCTTTATACCAGTGGCTTTGTCCGAATACAGCTATGAGACATATAGTACACGTTTTACCCTTCCCCTCTCTCTTTCTCAATCTCCTCCTCTTTGCATTCTTTTCTCTTCTGTCTCACCCCATTTCGACACCTACTCACACTCTAATGGGAAGTGGTTCTTAATCCCACAGTATGTCTATCCAGCCAATAAGTGGTATGTATACAAAGTTTGGCTGAAATTGATCAGTAGTTTAGAAGAAGCTGTGGAACATACAGATACATACATGCAATTTTATGCTTGTAGATATCCTGTTGCAGTGCCACATATTCCTTCACCACAGCACTGTTATGTGTCAACAATGATGTTTTTGCTTAGTGTTTGACTGAACAGAACAGCCTGTGCTAACACGGACTACATGAGTACGACTGTGAAGAGTCCTGTCCTAAACATTCTTTGCTCTTCCCTTCAAATGGATTACGGAAGTGAACCCTAGAAACTACACGTGTTGGACTCACTCACCATTGGAACAATTTACATGTCACAGACCATATCTTTAGTACGACTGGAAGCTATGAGGGACCAGACACGAAGTACGGTATTCTACCCAAACGTGAAACGGGTTGAGGAGTCGCAAGACAGCAAATACTTCCTCTGTTTCATGTCAATTTTCACGCCTATCTTCCTTCGGCACTAGAGTGTTACCATTGAAAATATATATCTGTATCTCTTGTGCAAAATTTTTCGCTGTCTTCTAGATTCACATAAACGACCAAAGTAGCCCGTCCTGTGAGCGGTTTGCTGCCACAATCACTGACTCAGGGTGATTGACCTACTGCACATGAAATAAAGAAGGGATGAAGAGGGTGCCGACTCACATTGATAAACTATTCAGTAAATTATTTAGTTAATCGGATCATAGCACATCATATTAAAATAAGGGATTAGTAAATTTCACCACTCAAATTTTTTGTGCTTTCGAAAATAATATTGAGGTTTGTGAAAGTAGATGGCTAAGAGACAGAAGAAAAAGGCACAGACAATTTTATGTGGCGCAGGCTCATAAGATATCTGAATTGGTTATCGTGATTCTCTGAACTGTAAATAGCGTAAGAAGCATTTGATGTGAAGGTGTGTGGGTGTATGTAGAGAGTACAAGAAAATAACGAATATTGTCTGTGCTGGATACAAAATATTCACAGTGGAGAGAACATTAGCTCAAGTGGGGAAAGTATGCAACAGCTCTGGCGCTGATGGCCTGAAATCTTGAAACACTATCTGTAATTAAATAGGTATTACGTACGTGATGCTTTTTTAACCAATATTTAATGCATCAGAAATAATAGATGTGTAAAGCGTGTATGTAGTTAAGTACATAGTCAACGGAAACCAAATGTCTTCATAATGTAAACTATTTGTAACGAGTATCTATGACAATATTACTGCATAGAACTGCGAAAACAACTAATAGCGCTGAACAGACATGACATGCGTTGTTATTAACCATATATGTACGTAAATGACTTCTGTTTGGTAATTCTTAGATAGAACTGAGGGAGATGATCATCAATAATGAATACAAATTATTACTATCCAATTCTAGATTTGCATCGTTACTTGGTTGTTCATCCAAATTAATTTTCTGAATCTGTGATTTCTTGAATAATTAATACCTGTTGTATTTGTGGTGTCACCGACAGACACCACACTTGCTAGGTGGTAGCTTAAATCGGCCGCGGTCCATTTAGTACATGTCGGACCCGCGTGTCGCCACTGTGTGATCGCAGACCGAGCGCCATCACAAGGCAGGTCTCGAGATACGGACGAGCACTCGCCCCAGTTGTACGACGACATTGCTAGTGACAATACGGACGAAGCCTTCCTCTCATTTGCCGAGAGACAGTTAGAATAGCCTTCTGCTAAGTCCATGGCTACGACCTAGCAAGGCGCCATTAGCCTTACATAGTTTGAGAGTTATAGTATAAATGTCTCCAGAAGAACGCTGTATTCATCCACGAATAAAGTTAAGTATAAAGCAGCTACGTACTTTTCTTGCTACCATTCAATAGTTATCCTGTTCCAGAATTCACGCCCGTCTGCGTTAGATAGCGTGCCTATCGGCCCCCTCAAAATAACACTGTGTCGGCACTTCTGTCGACACATCAGTATTAGTGCCCATATCTGATATTAGTGCCTATATTTGGTTCTCTTGGGGAGAAGTGATCATGAAAGGGGGACAGCAGACTGATTAGGGTTGTGTATCATGAAATACAGAGGAGAGCGACTACTTGAATGTTGAGAGGAGCATGACGTGATGATCAGCAACACAAACTCGACGAACATAAAAGAACAAACGACACATGTGACAGTAACTACTACCACTTAATCCTTCGGACAGAGGAAAAATTCATTTTTAAAAAGATGAGATTATGTTATTAGAAGAAGTATTACTAATATCAATTTCAGTCCAACATAATTGTAGGAACGGACGAAGTAAAAAGAAAAAAAAAACTTATATGATATAGAAAAAAGATTTATGTCTGACGGTAGACTAAGCTTAAGTCACAAAACGAATTAATACAAAAAAGAAATGGAATAGACTGGTCAAGAACTACACATAGTCATAAAGAACACCATCAAACTAATATGCTGACATGCTAATGGCTTCAGAGTAAGTAGTATGTATGGATGTAGGAACCGACGTAGAGAATGGAATGAATGATAAAGCATACGGAGATTTTAAGAAAGTACAATTGAAACCAGGGAGGAGAAGGTCTGTGGTAAGGAACAAACAAGGAAAACGTTACTGAGTGTTGAGTAATGGGCCATAGGTGGAAATAATATCTTTAAGAAGTCAATGAAGGGAAAGAGTTCACCATGGAAGTGAAATACACTAAAGAAAGACAAGAAGTGCTATCGAGCAGATTAAGTACAATTGATGAAACCAGCATTACTAGCACTACTGAAAGACCTGAGACAATAGATAGCGACTGGACCAGATGAGCTGCCAAAAGATGTCTGACACAGCTGTGCAAACAAAAATGAAATACGAAGTTACCTTAATTATACAACTTATGATTACATTTATCTTCGCATGGAAAGAAACGCAATATTCGTTCGCTAAAAATAGGCTACAAGAATAACTAAAACTGAAAATCAATAAATGACTGTAGCAATGAAAGAATTTTGGAAAAAGATGAATAACTTAAAAATCTAATCTTAATTTCAGTATTAAGGAATATCTATGAAGATGTTTGCCTGGAATGTAGAAATCCACAAAACTGAAACTTAAACGGTATGCGGTTCAGACCACAAGAGAGTAGAAGCTTATGAAATGTGGTGCTACAGAAGAACGCTGATGATTAAATCAGTATATCGCCACAGCAACAAGAAGCTAATTCCACACGCAGCTCAAGATTAATCACCATGATTTAAAACAAATAGAGTAAAGTACGTGGTAGGACTAGATATGAAACGAGAAAAGATTCACTCAGTAGCCGTCCTACAGAGAAGGTTTAAATGATGAAGGATACCGATCTAACCGTTATTAGCCTAGAAAATGCATTAGACAGTGTGATACGGAATAAACTCTGCAAGATCTTGTAAGACAGGAAAGGTAGGGGATCGTTATCAAACACGTACAAAAAACAAAACTTTAGGGATATGTAGTGAGGGAAAGTAACGTAAATCCCAAATTCGAAATGGGCGAGATCTGCTCATTGTTTCTGTATTTGCTTAACCATTTCATCAAAAAGGTATGAGGACCTTCAAAGGAAGAGAATCTGGAGTTAAAGTAGAGGGAATTCCTCCATTGTACCGGACATAAAGATCATACTGTATCAAAGACAAATAGTGAAAACCGTATGTAAAACACGCTTTACAATTTTTCAGCAATTGTAAGAAAGGCTGAACTTGAATAAATAGCCAAAAACCAAATCTATCGTAAAAAGCAAGTCAGAAAAGTGAAGGTCGTCTTGCATCGTAAATGACAGAGATTGAACAAACAGAGTTCATGAATATTATTTAGCGACCTTAATTTCTGAAGGAAACATATGAACCATCGTAATTGGAAAAAAATTTAGTCTCAGCAAAACCTGCTATCAATGAAGAAGACAAGTACTAGGAAAATATCGTTTATTATAGATGAGAAATGAGGTATATGTGAAGACAACCCTCTGTAGTCGTGTGGTACAGAATAGAAAGTAAAAGAAAGAAAAAAGAAAAACCTTTGCCAAGTTGTTCATTCAGGATGTGTTCCCATATGACTGGGAAAGCTGATCATTCTGGAAGACAGACAGAAGGAGCTTCGAAGCGAATGCAATGTGGCAATTTGTAGAGGAGGCTGATGGGAAGCTGGACAGATAGAGAAATTAGCGAAGATGTTCTGCAAGAGACCAATGATCAGAGAAACCCCTCAGTGACTACCCAAAAAATGAAAACAAATGCTGTTGGACATTTGTAGAGGAAAAAACAAGTTATCAACATGTAGGAACGAAGGAGGTGGAAAGAAATTCGAGTCCAGGTAAAAAAATCCAGTAGATGAAATTTCAAAGGATAATAATAAAACTCCAGAGTTATCATTAAATGAAAAGAACAACACAAAGGAGAGAAGAAGGGTAACAGTGTGTGGTATAACCTATAGAAGATGACTGTAAGGAGCTTGTCACATATTTTGTTACGTGTTAATTTAGATTTACTGCCGCAGGTTCATCTCGCTACTGGACCAGAGAATAAGTATTTGTCTAATAGTCGAATCAGTCGTGGAATGGCTAGAAACCATCAAGTAAGTATGATGGTGGCCGGGGGAAGAGAGGTTTTACGCATATAACTCATAAATGAGCCCACAGATTGATCCATGAGGATACCCTCCAATGAAGACTATAATTTCGTTAAAGTTTGCTACATTCATTTTGCTGCCATAATCCTCCTGAGATCTCGTATGCTATTGACGAATGAGATGAATGCAAAGGCTCGTAAAGAACATGAAAGTTGCAAGCCACCCTAGACTGCAGAGAACTAAATGTTCACTAAACGCAGATCCTCATAAATGACGTCATGAAATGAATGCTCTGTCCAATAACTCTGGTTAATATCATGATGTCAGAAATGGGAAAACACGTGACACTCCTCACAGATGCGCTCTGAGAAAAATACTGATAACGTAAATAAGCCTAGACGTATTAGAATCTACTGTGCCACTGTTTTATGACCGCTAGTTTGGGGCAGTGTGTCTTGTCTGAGTGACGTGTACTACGAGAAGTGAAACTATCCGATAGAACGTATAAAGTTTTCCTAAATAACTGACCGGCCGTCAATTGCTACTCCTAAATACTGTCAAAACGAACGGTGTTTAATCGTTCCAGATTGATGTTTTTACGATTTGACCCACATATCTGTAACAGTAACGTCTAAATGTAATTTTCGGTTGCGTTCTGATGCACCTTGTTTCACTATTTCTCAAAGCCAACATGCCGCTATCCCCAGCGTTTTAACTGATCGTGACATTGCGTATAGAAACTGCTTCCTAGTACTGCGAATTTTAGTGTATAGCCTTCTTCCCTCAGACCGTTAACATCTACATACATGTAATACAATATACAGACTCCGTATGAACACAGATTGTGTAAATGCTTGTTATATTTGCGTCAATGGGCCAAAATGACGATTGCAAAAATTTGTCTCTCCTGTGCATGAATCTCATTTTGCGAGCATACAAAATATGGATAACGTGTGACATAAGGAAACGTTAGTGGGTCTGAAATGCGGGGATGAATAGCCGAAATGATTAGTGTGATCGCTAGCGATAAACGATAAGTTAAGGTAGATCCCTGTTCGCGTACAAGTTTTCATGTCACACTAATAAAATAAAAAGCTGAATTCAAAACGTATTCGAAATTTGTGAATCTAGTTCGTAATTTTAATGTTCTGTTCTGATAAGTCCAGTTGACTATGACAAGAGGAGCTACGACGGTGTTGCCGGGTCCAGAAACTGATACATTGTGATTTAAAGCGGTGTTGTGGCAGTGACCATATTAACTTTGAATGCAGCTGGTCGTTCGCGTCACTGAGGGGTTTTTCATACACCTTCGAGTTGCTCAATGCTCACCTTCTCCATGTCCACTTTACGGTCATCATAGACTTCTGTCAAACGCGCTTTCTTTGATTTGCCCCCAGAACCATGTGTCTTCTTCCTGCAGGGAAGACACAGACAGCATAAAATGCTGTATAGCACCTGCGAACACAAAAGAACGTTACAACACATGTGTTTTAGAGTTTATACATTAAGTCAGCAAAATGATGCCACCTCAAACTTTTAATGCACAGGTGTCAGAAGTTGGTAATTTTTTGTTGACTTGACCCCCTCCTCAGTCTGTCGGAAAAAATACCCTACAACAATAAAATATCACACGTAGACTGGTGGAAGTTCACGGACTATTTCCCTCCTTCCTCAATTCAAGGCGAGCAATGAGTCCTTCTTGTCATATCGTGAGGCAGGCACACCAGCGGTGTTCAGGACTTTCACGACCAATGACAGACGCTATCAGACACACAGAACTTCTGAAGCATCATATTACCAACCGAGGTACTGTCCCCCAACAAAGCAGAATTACACAGGAGAGATTTAAGAAATGGTATTCTAAGCATTATTACTTTTCGCGGTTTTCAGGATCGTTCAGTGGAGTGTTCGTTCATCCATAGACAATAAAGAGAGTCTGCCAAGAGATTTCCTATCCAAATATTACCGTAACTTGTGTTTTCGAAACGTTGTTCGCGGTAGACTGGCGTATCGGAAGAATCTTAAGAAAATGTAGCTCTTCCACGAAAGAAGTGGCATGTAAGACGCTTGTTCACCGATTCTTGAGTATTGTTCATCTATCTGAGATCCCTGTCAGGTATGACTGATAGAGCAGATAGAGGAGATCGAACGAAGAGGTGCACGTGTCATGACGAGATCGTTTAGCTGGCGAGATAGCGTTATGGAGATGCTAAACAAACCCCTCTGGTAGACGTTATAAGACAGGCGTTGTACAGCACGGAGAGATTTACTATTGAAATTTCCGGACAGCACTTTTCAGGAGGAGTCGGACAAAGTATTACTTCCCACCAAACACATCTTACTTACTGACCAGCGGAGAAAATTCGAGAAATTATAGCCAATACAGAGGCTTCGCGACAATCATTCCTCCCTATGGGAGAGGGTAGGATGGATCAGATAGTGGTACCGAAGGTACCCTCCGACATACACCGTTAGGTGGCTTGCGGATTATGATGTAGACGTAGGGGTATACATGAACAGTAGAGAATTCTTTGTTATCAGATGGAACAGACCAGTGTGGAAAGGTGCTGAGAAAAGTTGAATGATGGGGCTTGTACCGCACTTCTCAGTCAGAGTCTTTAAAACAGGGGCATATTCGCATTGCTTTGTCCTGCAATCGTAGCATCTTTCCACTAGTTCCCTTTTTCTGCCGAACACAGAGCGGCATACCACTCATATGAAGAGAACTTAGTCGGCCAGTAATATTTTGATGGAGTTCGAATATTAAACTCAAATATCGCACATCTAACTTTACACCTCATACAGGATTTAACGTGCAGATAATTTCCCTGTGCCTCAATACTTCAGCGTGGATTTCCCAGAACTCTTCTGATGATAGTAAAGAAACTTTACCCGTGTTATGTTACATTTTAAATTGCGTTTTCGGCTAACACCGGTTTACGCTTTTTCGTTCCAGGATAATTGATATGGCGGAATACAGAATCCTGACACGTGATTTCGCAGTGTCGAATAGCACTTATGCAGTATAAGATCTCCTAATCTTGAGAAGACATCCTGCACTGCTGTAAGACGGATGATAAAACTAACAGGCTGTATAAAAAAATAGAACTGGATAAATTATTGTGAAACAATGAATAGAAATAAATTGTAACCCTTCAGGCTTTCCCGGCGAGATCTTGACATGTGGAATAATCGGGTCTACTGCCGGATGTTTGTGTCGCTCTGGCTCACATACAAATAAGTTGTCCGCTGCGTGGAGTGCAGGAAGATTACTCATAAATATTAACTGGAACCCGGACTAGATGTTGGATGTTGTGCTTGACAACTAGATTTTTCTTACAACTGCAATGCCCCTATTCCACCACTAGTAATAGTATCTGCCCATATGCTGTGACCACCGTTTCAGCTGAAAGAGCAAACGTAAATGCTAAAGCCCTAAAGGGACTCTTTCCTTGGAGTGGATCATAATCACTTTCCTAGGGTGTGTAACACGCCAAATCGTGTGTTGACAACATTTCTCTAACCTTTAAAAGGTGTCTGGCTGGAACTTTTCTTCCACACTGAACAATTCAAATAATGCTTCCAGCTCTTTGACCTAGAGCAATGCCGGAAGTGCAACGTCCTCTTGAGCCAGACGAACGCTTGAAAGTTTTATTAAGACCCATTCGATCCTGGTGTTGACCGATCGTACAGTCATTCCAACATTCAATCAACGCCAAGATATAACCGACAGTGCAGGCTGGGGCGGTTGGAAAAAACGCTCTTGGCAGAGCACGCGCCGTGTTAGACCGAGAACGTAGTAAAATTCACCGACAGTGAGGTTCTGGCTGTAAAAAATAGCTATCACACCCGCTTGTTCAGAGGAGCAATAGTAGTACAAGAAGACGAGACTATATTCAGCAATAAAGAACAAATCCTCAAGGTAAACGGATCCAGGATTTTCGTGTTGCAGCATATGATGGTTCCTGATAGCAAGAGGAGAAGCGTACCGAAAATTACCGCAGAGAAGCACTAGGTCGTTCGCGTTACATGTTGTCTGTGGTTGCTAGCTCAGCTCCATTCAACCACCAGCAATAGCGGGTGAAGCTATGACAACGTGAGCTACTCGTACTGGCGAAACATCAGAAAATTTATCACACAAACGTTGGCCGAAGAGTCCGAGCAAGAAGCCAACAGGCCCTTTGTCAACAAGTGACCATGAAAGCCTTAACAATTTTGAAGTGTGTAATGTTGATATTTTGACACTGTACTGTATCGTAGTAACACTAACACGATGCTCCTTTTGGATATACGTAGTAGAAGAACACACCACTTAACGAACAAATCTGTTCGTTAGCTGTCATGTTCTTCTATGTTGACGCATTATTGAATTTGTAATTTGTGCTCTTATAAAAAGAACTTCAAGAGTTTAAAATGTGCATTGAAGATGGTCGCGCAGTGACTGAGGTCGGTTTGCTGTAATATATGATACCAAACTTTTACGACGGCCGTAGCCGATATTATTGTTCTCATATTCTTAATTCCGACGATGCCCGTCGTGTCCGTCTCTGTTGGGGCCTTTACGTTATTCCCGTCAGCAGATGCCAAGATTTCTACTTAATACTGCGAGGGGAATTAAGATCAGATATTTTCCCTAATGTTCTGGCAACAAACCGACAGTAAGAGGCGTAAAATTGTTTCCTATCAGCTTTTCGAACATCAGCAAAGGAAAGTGGCACCACTTCAAAAAATAATGGAGAATACAATAGCCGTGGTGCTAGAAACGGATCCAGCGCACGTATCCTACCATACTTTCTTCAGGGTATTAAATGTGACTAATCTCTCTATCCCAGAAGCGACATAGTTCTTCGTCACAGGGTAACGACTCTGTGACATACTGAAATACGGAATCCTAACAAATCATTGCATAACGTCCACTAGCGCTGAAGGATACAGGGTACTTTCCCGGCTCAATATTTGTAAAATTCAACACTTACTTCTTTCAGGCACTGTATGTAATACACATGTTTCACAGATTTTTTGTCGATATCAGGTAAAGCAGCACGCTTCCTAAACAAATTAGAAGTATTTTGAATCTTTTTGAGACTGCTTAGGAATATTAAAAAAATTACAAAAAATTGATGCAGTCATTTCTCAAAAATGGTTCCTCAAATTGAGGTATAATTCGAGCCAATGATATAAATATGAAGGAGATCAAATTTTTACCAGATTCGCATGATATGATGGCTGAGGTACTACACTTATTTTATTCCACCTCTAATAGACATTACAAGGATAAAAAATACCACATCTTACCTTTTAATTTTTATAATTTTTCCCAATAAAAATGTTATTTTTTCTATAGTTTAGTTGTTTATGTAATAGACCTTAGGTCTACTACATAAGTACTGACTATTGCAAGACATGGAAGTAGGTGCCCCTTCAGCTTTTCTCATTGCTGTAACATCATTCAGAGGAGCAGTTCGTCTAATGGCCAGTCCATAACAACTCTGAAGAAGGTCTGTTTCCGTTTCTGTCAATCTGCCTCGGTCAGACACAGATGTTCCATCATATAGAAACCTTCCTTTCATTTCTCTTCGTAGCTTCCTCAGTCTAGCACCCATCCTCTTTAGAACATGCCCGCAACACTCCAGTATTTTTTACCAACGTATCACCATAAACATTGAATTCATAATTTTATTGAAAGCTTTAGAGTCCCCATCGCCTAGGTACTTCGCATATGTGAAGTTATAAACGAGCACATAACTCTTAACCATTTTTAGAGCTCCATCACACTTCATACTTCCACTGTAACCATATTAATTCTTAGAACACTGATGTTCAATATGTGCTTCAGTGTTAGCATGGCAGGTGTGGTAATACTTATATAAGCACTCAACATCAACCACTTTTCCATTCTCCATAGACGTAGCACTTACAACACCATTCAATGAACGATGTCCTCGATGTTGCCATGTCCCATCAAGTGCAACAGCAATGTCCCTACTTTCACTAATATTTACAGCTTCTTCTATTCCACGTTTCATAAATGGTTTAGACGCAAGCATCAAGGCACCTAAAATTGCTTGCTATACCTACTGGGAGGTGGAAGACGGTCCATCAAATCACAAAACGTTTGAGCAAGCTTTTTTCCTTTGCCTAGTGCACGCATTGCATACACTAAAATTCATATCATATGAATTATGCACAATTTTCGAAGTCATATTCGACGTAGATTTTTTGCAGGATCTGCACAGAACAACTAATTTGACGCTATACCCTTCAATTTATTTTATTGTTCAGTTATTTCCAGACAGCCTACATCATCACATTGTTTACATTTAGCCACTGCCTTTATCAAGGAAGATAAAATGTCTACATAAACAACAACAAATCCGCTACGAACAGCGTCGAATTTGAATGACTTGTACGTGTGCCATGTGGGAGATTCTTCCCTGAAGATCTGATCCATAGGTTACTTTCAACAGTGTGGTTTGCTTTGTTTGTGAACAGGTTACCACGGCATTTCCTTTTATTGAATTTCTTGATGCGTGGCATAGTTCGTATTTATTTCCTACTAAAGGATATGTACTTCCACAAATGTATGTAGCACTTCATCAACAACATTGAGTAACACGTCAACAAACTGCATCACCGAAACAACAGTACATACTAGCAAAGATAATCATCTACAGAGACTAGAAACCTCCACTGTTACGAACATATACAATGTATTGTACGTATAATCGCTGCAAACAGAAGGTTCATAGTTATTTTCGAAATAATATTGGTTTCTGTAACAGAAATAAAGAGGGCTTAGCGGCATACATGACTGTAACTTTAAAATGTAGGTCATTTTTCATTCGAAACCCTGTAATGAATATATATCAATGTAATCAGGAAAGACAATAGAATTTAATAAAGTCATTAAAAATTTCAGATTTTTCCACCTCTTTGTAAGTACCTTACATCCTTGAGCAATATGAAATCTACTTACTCTGAGAAGACAACCAGCGCTGCTGTGAGACAGATATTAAGACAAACGGATTGTAAAAAATACGTAAGTTTCCTAATGTCATAAATTATTGTAAAATGGTGAATAGAGATATTAAGATGACTGATGACTGGAGTACAAAAAGGACACTCAGAAATCATTTCTGGAACCCGGACCAGGGAGAATTTGTTAGATGCTGTGCTTGACAGCTAAGTACTTGGCGAAAAAATTTATTGACCTTGAGAGGCAGCAGTCCAATTTTATCCAGAAAAAGTTTTACACTCTGTAGAGAAGTGTGCGCTGAGATGAAACTTCCTGATAGATTAAAACTGTGTGCCTGACTGACACTCGAACTCGGAACGTTTGCCTTTGGCGGAAAATTGATTTACCAACTGAACTCTCGATTCGCCCTCACAGCTTCAATTCTGTGAAAGTAGGAGACTAGGTACTGACAGAATTGAAGCGTTGGGGACGGGTCGTGGGTCGTACTTGGGTAGCTATGTTGGTAGAGCGCTTGCCCGCGAAAGGCAAACGGCCCGAGTTCCTGTCTCGGTCCGGGACACAGTTTTAACCTGTAAGAAAGTTTCAGTCCAGCTGTAGATTAATCTCTCTCCTACGGGAAACGAAAGAATCTCTTCCTCATATAGGATCGACATCGGAAATGTGCCGTGTTTGCTCTCTATTGGTTTCAGCATTAGACTCGGTGTGTATCATCTACCTTTGGATTCAAACAGATATCTGTATGGATCGATTTGGAATTCCATTCCAAAATCATTTTGCAAAAGTCTGGATTCCTTATCGTAGTTTTATGAATAATTTATTTGCCACAATCAGTTCAAGTCTCTATGCTTACTTTAATCCTTACTGACGCCAGTGTTCATGCATATATTGACGGCTTGTGATTTCAGGAGATTTCAGCAATACGACTTGTATTTCTTGTCACGAAACTGAAATATTTCAAGCAATTTCGTCTGTGAACATGGTTTTAAATTTTTACGGCAGTGGCGAGTGTGATTCATGAGTCTCTCAAATCTGGTCGTCCTGCGGTTCTCCAGAACTTTCTGTGGAGTCTTACTCCAAAAGCGTATACCAATGTATTCAACATTGACTGTGGATCAGTAAAATAAATACTGAGGTCCTGAAAATTATGTTGCAAAATGAGCGAAGAGACGAAAATCATCTTTCTGCGGGGCCGAGGTCATTTGGGATTAATTTAAAATGACAAGACCTAAAAGATTTCGAAGAAGGTCAGTATTTCTGGCCGTGTAACGAATGTTATTTTACCATCGTCAGAGTTCAGGTTATAGATGTGGCAACTGGCCAAGCAAGAATGGGCAGAGGATTGGGGCCTTTTACTGTACGATAGAAGTGTATACTACAGTGCGATAGAAGCACCAATTAGAAGCCCCACCTGGCTTCGGAAATTTCAGAATGCAGGAAGCCGATAACTGTACAAATCATTGTTCAACTCCTTTCAATGTACGTCGGATAAGTATCAAGTCTAGAACTTCCAGTGACTGTAACAAGATAGATGCAGGATATATAAGCAGCTTAGTGCTTTCCAGCAATTACATCGAAACACAGTTAAATTTTTACTGAAAAATCTTGAAGATATCTCGTCAAGTGCTCCTGTTTTATTGTATCATGAGATCCTCAAATATCCTCCTCCGTTCTAAAGAACTATATACTCTGCATCGACGTTTTATTTATTTTTTTCTGATTCAGGTAATTAGCAGAACTTGTTGTGCCTTTACACCATACGTTTTCTGTTCATCATTTGTTTCCTTTTCTGTAATCTCCCAGTTAGTTTCAGTATCTAATTGAAGATTGCTTTTATCAAAATGATAGCATGGTTTGGAGAAATGAAGGTAATTCCAGGTTGTATGTTTGTATACGTCCTTTGCTATAGAATAAGGGAATGTTTACTGGCTGACAACAATAAAACGATATATTTTTTCGATGTACGAGAGTGTGATGGTGTGATGTATATTAACGACTACGAATTTTTTATTGCGTTCTCAGTGTATTACTCGGCCGACTTTTCCACTTCACTGATGCAAGTTGCAACTCTCTGGCTCTAGAGTGCTCCGAATTTTAGCGTGTAATGTGGTTGTGTGTCACATAACTATGTCGTTGCCTGAGAAACAGAATCTCAGAAAACCCAAAGTGCCAATTCTAAAAATCCTTCCACAAAAACGAGCGCTACGAAATTTTCAACAATCCGTCGCCTCGTGTTTTCTGTCATCGACCATACATTCCCGACTAGGTCCTATCCCATTTCCACCTGTCTTCAAAACTTAAAGATTACCTTCGAGACCTCCACTTTGATAGTGTTGGAAAGGTGCAAGCAAAGGTGAGGTTTTAGCTCCCTCAACAAAGCGAAACATTGTACAGTGATGTTGTCAACAAACTGGTCTCTCGTTGCGAGAAATACCTTCGTCACTGGAGAGACTACGATGAGAAAGAAATGTGTAGGCATGAAAAAAAGACATATCGAACATTAGTAGAGTATGTTTTATTCAAAAATCTGTCACAGTTTCAGATAAAAATTTTGGAGACATTACGTTTCAGTACGCGCTCGTAATACTAGCTACACAATCAATAACGACCTATACATTCACAGTCACAATACAGGATATAAGACGTAGAAGAAAGTGTGGAACAAGAGGCAGAATGTGATGACAAATGTGATACATTTCGAATGCGAAAATGCTCCCGAACACGAAACAATAAGCCAATACTAACAACAAAGATATTGCGTGCCATGTATCTTCTCCACCTGAGGTAGTGAATATAACCCGGAATGGTCGTGTGTTGCCTGGATGTAAGGGTTTCAGGTTATACAGTTCAATAAATATATTTGTTTCACAGAGAAAAGGTGCTTCTCTTTGCATTTGCATAAAAAATAGCCGAATGCCCAATATACGCAGCGACTTTAGAAGGTAAGTTACACACGTCGTTCCCGCTAAGGTCACTGCGAAACGAGAGGGGTCTGTTGTCAGAAGAGAGCACATATCCTGGATACCCTGCAGATACAGCTCCTCTGCGGTACGGATAGTAACTGTGTCACAGTGGGAGATTGAAATGGGGCTGGAATGGTGCTCGAATGATGAGCTGCGTGACATAGTGTGATTCGTGTGAGGAAAACGTCTAGATTGCGTACAGTTTGACAGTCAGCTCTGGCGGCATGTGGACAAAATGCAATATCGCGTTTTGCCGTACTGGAATGACCAACGCTGCACAGACATGGGTGACGCTGTTCAGAAAGGAAGGCCATTGGTACCAACATCGACCACAGACACCAATGTTGAAGCAATCATTTAACTAACTCACTGCAGTCACACTTTTCCGGTGGTGAAGATATTCACGCGACGGTTCTGGAATTGCTCCGTGACCAACAAGCAGGTTTCTATCGTTGGGTAATGGAACGACTTATAGAAGGCTCCGAGTGGTGTTTACACAGGCTGATGACTCTATACCAAAAGTGTTTGATGTACATGTGGCAGTTTGGCCTATAAAGAAAAGTCTAGCTTTGTATTGTATTTGTATTTTATGTTAACCGGGGACCTAGAAACGACGGAGAGGCTCCGTCCCCGCCGCAGCCACAGTGATCCACAACCCCACGACGACTACCGTAGTCCACATCACCCTTCCGCCGCCCCACACCGAACCCAGGGTTATTGTGCGGTTCGGGCCCCGGTGGACCCCCAGAGAACGTCTCACACCAGACGAGTGTAACCCCTACGTTTGCGTGGTAGAGTAATGGTGGTGTACGCGTACGTGGAGAACTTGTTCACGCAGCAATCGCCGACACAGTGTAACTGAGGCGGAATAAGGGAAACCAGCCCGCATTCGCCGAGGCAGATGGATAACCGCCTAAAAACTATCCACAGACTGGCCGGTTCACCGCACCTCGACACAAATCCGCCGGGCGGATTCGTGCCGGGGACCGGCGCTCCTTCCCGCCCGGAAAGCCGTGCGTTAGACTGCACGGCCAACCGGGCGGCAAATGTGTAGCTTATTTTTCTGTGCTCCTAGCACGCAATATTTTCTCATTCCATTTCCAGTTATAACGCACTATGTGATCGAAAGTATCCGGATGTCCCCAAAAACGTACGATTTTTTAAATATATGGTGTAATGTGCTGCCACGTACTCGCAGATACTCCATTCCAGCGACCTCAGTAGTCATTAGACATCATGAGGGAGCAGAATGGGGCGGTCCGCGGAAGTCACAGCCTTTGAACGTGGTCAGGTGAATGGGGTTTCACTTGTGTCATACGTCTGTACGCGACATTTCCAAACTCCTAAAAATCCCTAGGTCCACTGTGTACTATGTGGTAGTGAAGTGGAAGCGTGAAGGGACGCGTACAGCACAAAAGCGTACAGGCCGACCTCATTTGGTGACTGACAGAGGTCGCCGAAGGTTGAAGAGAATCGTAATGGCAAATAGGCAGACATCTATCCAGACCGTCACACAGGAATTCCAAACGACATCACGATCCACTGCAAGTACTATGGCAGGTAGGAGGGAGATCAGAAAAGATGTATTTCATGGTCGAGCGGCTGCTCATAAGCCACACATCACGCCGGTAACTAACAAACGACGCCTGGCTTGGGGTAAGGAGCGTAAACATTGGACGATTGAACTGTGGAAAAGCGTTGTGAGGAGTGACGAATTGCGGTACACAATGTGGCGATCCGATGGCAGTGTGTGATTATGGCAAATGCCTGGTGAACGTCATCTTCCAGCGTGCGTAGTGCTAACATTAAAATTTGGAGGCGGTGGTGTTATGGCGTGGTCATGTTTTTCATGGAGGGGGCTTGCACCCATCGTTGTTTTGCGTGGCACTATATCAGCACAAGCCTAGATTGACCTCCTTACTTTCCACTGTTGAAGAGCAGTTCGGGGATGGCGACTGCATCTTTCGACATGATCGAGTACCGGTTCATAATGCACGGGCGGTGGCAGAGTTGCTACACGACAATAACATCCCTATAATCGACTGGCCAGCACAGAATCATGAGCTGGATCCTACAGAACACCTTTGGGATGTTTTGGAACACCGATTCGCGCCAGGCCTCACCGACCGACATCAATACCTCTCGTGAGTGCAGCACTCCGTGAAGAATGGGCTGCCAACCTCCGAGAAACATTCCAGCATCTGATTGAACGTATGCTTGTGAGAATGGAAGCTGTCATAAGGGCTAAGGGTGAGCCAACACCGTATTGAGTTCCAGCATTATCGCTGGAGGGCGCCACTATCTTGTAAGTCATTTTCAGCCTGGTGTCCAGATACTTTTCGTCACATGTTGTAATTAGCTAACATTTTGTGGTACTGACACAAATATATCTAAGTATTACGGTTGTCAGTTTACAAATAAATTGCAGCAAAGTAATTAGCGGTAATGTGTCATTATTAGGATGAAAAACGTGTGTGAGTCCTGCTGTAGAGAATATGCTTCGTGTGCTAATAGTTAGGTGAATCACAAGAAATCTTCGTAATTTAGTGTTTCTGTCTTATTTAGTCCCAGAACTAAACGTTGACACCTACATACAATTTTCATTCACAAAATCTAATCTTGATACAAGGCATATGTATGCTTCTCAATCTCTCCTGTGTTCGCTTTGGTTATATTCTATTGATAGTTGATATGTTAGGATTCTTAAACTACCTACATTGGTCAAAAGTGGAAACTATACAATAATTTGATATCGTTCTAGCTACAACTTATAGTCTGCTTTCTCAGCAGATGTTATTCTGTATTTGTATCAAGCTTTTTGCAACATGGCTCAATAAACCCAAGTCAAAAAGTATTAGTAATAAAACTCCTACAAAGTAAAGTCGTAGTGGGTGTTTCCTGTTATATTTATGCCTTTCTCAAATAACTCCATACACTGCTTGTTCTGCACCTAATGTGATTTCCCCTTACTTGGGACCTTAAATACGAGAGCTGTGCATTTATTAAGGTCCGATCGGTCACGAAATGGAAACCACGGAGATATACAAAATGATTCATTTGCGAGAGATGGCTACGCCCTTATACTACTTCTGTACATATTTGACTCTCGGTCTTAGACACTTGTCGTAACGTTGTACCGGGTGATCAAAAAGTCAGTATACATTTGAAAACTTAATAAACCACGGAATAGTGGACATAGAGATATAAAAATTGACACACATGCTTCGAATGACATCGGGTTTTATTACAACCAAAAAAAACACCCCATATTTCTAGACGCGTGAAAGATCTCTTGCGCGCGTCGTTTGGTTATGATCGTGTGCTCAGCCGCCACTTTCGTCATGCTTGGCCTCCCAGGTCCCAAGACCTTAGTCCGTGCGATTATTGGCTTTCGGGTTACATGAAGTCGCAAGTGTATCGTGATTGATCGACATGCTGAAAGACAACATCCGACGCCAATGCCTCACCATAACTCCGGACATGCTTTACAGTACTGTTCACAACATTATCCCTCGGCTACAGCTATTGTTGTGGAATGATGATGGACATATTGAGCATTTCTTGTAAAGAACATCATCTTTGCATTGTCTTACTTTGTTATGCTAATTATTGCTATTCTGATTAGATGAAGCGCCATCCGTCGGATATTTTCTGAACGTTTATATTTTTTGGTTCTAATAAAACCCCATGTCATTCCAAGCATGTTTGTCAATTTGTACCTCTCTATCTACATTATTCCATGATTTATTCAGTTTTCAAATGTATATTGAGTTTTTGATCACTCGGTACTACTTTTCCAACTACTACTTCATAGAAGGCAGCTTCCTGCGCTCCCCAAAAAATTCTGTACGGTGGTCTGCATTCGTTGTCTGTACCGAAATGTTGCCTTCATAGAGACCGGTTCAACTAAGCGGAGAAGAAACGCGCAGAGGGACACATTCCTGGCCGTAAGGCGGGTGGTAAAAGACTTTTCATCGGAAACGCTGCAGTAGCATCTTCACTACCCCTGCATTGTGTGGCCAGAAGTGTCATGAAGAAGGAAATTTCCGACCGTTTAAGTTACGTGAGCTGCACGTAATCAGGCAAAATGTTTCGGCAGACACTTGTACTTGCGTGAGACAATATTTTGTAGACAATTTTACTTGTCCTCTCTGCGCTTAAAACTGATAAGTGTGACATGTCGCGATCACCGGTCATAGCCGGTACATTGCCCCAGACATCCGGCAGATTTACACTGTTGGTAGACTTCAAGACGTAGCAGACCTTGATAAAGGAGTAGCCTTCGTATGAGAGAACTACCAGCAAGTTTCTGAGAGTTACGACACCAAAAGAGGAAGGAAACAGGTTTCGCAAATGCATCTATTTCTAGGTGCCCACATGAACCTTCTTGGTCAACTACGAAGTAAATTTTGAATGTAGGCGAGTGGAAGTGCAGGACATGTTGGCGAAGAGGTTAACGTGCTGGAGTATCCTACGGTTCGAGCTGTTCAGCTACCTCCGCTGAAATTTATTTCATTTCCTTAATTTGGTTGGTTGATTGGGGATCGTTGATTGGTTGAATCGGGGAAGGAAACCAAACTGCGATATCATCGGTGGCATCAGATTATTCAAGGATAGGGAAGGAAGTCTGCCGTGCCCTTTCAAAGGAACCATTCCGGCATTTGCCTGAAGCGATTTAGGGAAATAACGGGAAACCTAAACCGGGATGACCGGATGCGGGTTTCAACCGTCGGCTCTCCGAGTGCGAGTCCTGTGTGCTAACCACTACTCGACCTCACTCGCTATTTCCTTACGTCACTTAAGGAGGATGCCAGAACAGTACACATGAGAAGGATATGATCCATTTGGTGACACATCTTTGCCCGTTCTGGACGTCACCGATGTCAAAGTATTGTTTTCGTTTCTGCTGTCGTGTGATTCAGTGCATAGGCTGGAGTTTCAACACAGCTCTAGATACCCTTTTAGTCTCGTGGCAAATTTTAGGATCCTTATCCGATAGTTTGTGTCCTGGTAAGAAAGTTTGCGTCTTCCTATATCGTACCTGGAACTCACGAAAATCATTCACTATTTTAAATGGAAATTTAGACCGAAGAAAACTACTAACGCCCCGTAAAATAAATGAATCACAATAAACATCCAGTTCCAGAGTTAAACACTTTCCTTCACTACATTAGTCACAAATTTCCGTAAATATTTCTACGAATCGAAAAATACCTGCTAGTTGCTTTTACTATGTGTCGTTGCGTTGTCAGTACACCTTGGAGCAGAAAATGCAGCTGTAGCAAAATGATAAAAATACGGTGGCGTTTGTTATGTTCATAGATCTTTTAATATACACTACTGGCCATTAAAATTGCTACACTACGAATATGACGTACTACAGACGCGAAATTTAACCGACAGGAAGAAGATGCTACGATATGCAAATGATTAGCTTTTCAGAGCATTCACACAAGGTTGGCGCCGGTGGCGACACCTACAACTTGCTGACATGAGGAAAGTTTCCAACCGATTTGTCATACACAAACAGCAGTTGACTGGCGTTCCTTGGTGAAACGTCGCTGAGATGCCTCATGTGAGAAGGACAACTGCGTACCATCACGTTTCCGACTTTGATAAAGGTCGGATTGTAGCCTATCGCGATTGCGGTTTATCGTATCGTGACATTGCTGATCGCGTTGGTAGAGATCCAATGACTGTTATCAGAATATGGAATCGATGGGTGCGGGAGTGTACGCCAGAACGCTCTGTTTGATCCCAACGGTCTCGTATCACTAGCAGTCGAGATAACAGGCATCTTATCCGCATGGCTGTAACGGATCATGCAGCTACGTCTCAATCCCTGAGTCAACAAATGGGGACGTTAGCAAGACAACAACCATCTGCACGAACAGTTCGACGACGTTTGAAGCAGCACGGACTATCAGCTCAGAGACCATGGCTGCGGATACCCTTGACGCTGCATCACAGACAGGAGCGCCTGCGATGGTGTACTCAACGACGAACCTGGGTGCACGAATGGCAAGGCGTCATTTTTTCAGATGAATCCAGGTTTTGTTTACACCATCATGATGGTCGCATCCCTGTGTGGCGACAGCGGGGTGAACGCACATTGCAAACGTGTATGCGTCATCGCCATACTGGCGTATCACCCGGCGTGATGTTATGGGGTGCCATTGGTTACGCGTCTCGGTCACCTCTTGTTCGCATTGACGGCACTTTGAACATTGGACGTTACATTTCAGGTGTGTTACGACCCCTGGCTCTATCCTTTATTCGATCCCTGCGAAACCCTACATTTCAGGAGGATAATGCACTACCGCATGTTGCCGGTCCTTTACGGGCCTCTTTGCATACAGAAAATGTTCGACTGTTGCCCTGGCCAGCACATTCTCCAGATCTCTCACCAATTGAAAATGTCTGGTCAATGGTGGCCCAGCAACTGGCTCGTCACAATACGCCAGTCACTGCTCTTGATGAACTGTGGTATCGTGTTGAAGCTGCAAGGGCAGCTGTACCTGTACACGTCATTCAACCTCTGTTTGACTCAATGCCCAGGCATATCAAGGCCGTTATTACGGCCAGATGTGGTTGTTCTGGATACTATTTTTTCAGGATCTATGCATCCAAATTGCGTGAAAATGTAATCAAATGTCATTTCTAGTATAATATATTTGTCCAATGAATACCCGTTTATCATCTGCATTTCTTCTTGGTGTAGCAATTTTAATGGCCAGTAGTGTATCTCCACAACAGACTTAGCCGCATTTAACTCATTTTGTTACATAAAGACCTTATTGGCGGCCGACACAACGTTGTGTCCGAATAAAACACCAGAGGTCGAGGTTTCAGGAACACGGATATAAAATTTTAGAAATCTAAATTGTCCTCTTATTCGTAGTACTTAGCTATAAAATGCTATGAAAGGAATAGTGAGTTTACGTATTTCAGATTCTACTTAGTACAGACGTGCATTGTACTGGAAATGGATTTTCCAACGGCTAATAAGCATATTTAACTTATTTTACTGAGCATGTCAAGCAATGTCAAATATTTCGTAACACCTTCAGGTAAATGACAATGTTATTGGTAAGTGATGATGGAATTCAGTATGAACGTAGTTACTGCAAAGTTTAAGTTTTGTCTTCCACTATGTACGGTTCTAAGCAGTGGAAAAACAAATTTCTGATTTTGTGATGGAGGAGTGATAATGATTTAAAGCTGGGAAACCTTTTACTATCCACTCATTCGCAACTTCTTGTGTATTTAACACAAACAACTTGTGGTTACGAAAAAAGCTTAATAGGGATGCTCGTTTGACTATAGTAGTACTACATTCATATTACATGTGATTACATAATCTTTGGATAACATTCAGATGGCTCCGGTTCTCAAAAACTTTAATTTGGTTGACCCCGGTTATAAGGCAATCTATTTGAATAGCACATATGACAAAGAACTTATCTGTGATGGTTATGTCGGAGAATTGCGGATGAATCATTTAAGAGACTTATTTCCTTCGGACAAAGATTCGTAAATTTGGGAGGAACATGAGCACACCACACATGGAGCCATAGGAGTTAAAATTTAGCAATCTGTATTCCCAGTTACTGCATCCACACTATGGACTGATGAAATAGGTTTCACGTGAATTAGCCCAAACAGCATACGTTGCTCACATCGGCAGTTCGGTGAAAACCAAAAGGCCAAAGCTGAGCCTGCCTTAAGTGTTAACCCTTTCGAGATGTGTGAGTTCATCGCAAATCCTCTAAAGTAATCGATATCTTGTATACGGTCGTTCAGTTGACCATCCTGATATCGAAATGATAGGTCGTGAAGAGAAAACCAAAATAATGAATTCGATTTTTAAAAAACGTTTCCCTAAAAGATATCGTAATACGATTCCTCCTTTCACTTGTTGCACAAACGCCTAATCGGTAGTTTCAAGATAAGTTACTACGAAATAGAAAATACAGTAAAATCACTCACGGCAGGGAACACATTGGGACCAGATGAGGTTCTGAGACATTCTATAGAGATTATTCGAAGAACTTACGACTCTCCAAGTACGACTTTATTGTTGGTCGCAGGAGCAACCGAGAGTACCATTGGATTCGGAGAAAAGCGCATGAGAAGGGTTGTCGGATAGATGCAACTAAGTATGTTCCTGTATTGCAACGACGATCTGTTGAAGAATAGTGAAACACGTTTTATGTTCACACATAACGAAGCTTTTGCAGAAAGAAAATTGAAAAAGAGAGTCTTCTGAAAACACGGATGTTTATGAGCTTAGTGATTAACGTCCGAAGTTCGATGAGGCTACACGAAGAAGACTTTGTTGTCTACAGGAAGATTGGAGTGCCAAAAGACTTTAAGCCGAATGGAGAACTTTTCTGCGGAGAGTCGACTAGTAAGACAACAATTGTTCAATTACAACGCTGGCGATGAATCAACAGAAACTGAAACAACGATAAAATACCTGGGCCTAACAATCCGAAGCGACCTGAAGTCGAATGATGATAAACAAGCAATTGTAGGAAAGTAGATGCCCAAGTGAGACTCACTAGAAGGGCCTTGAGACAGTGTAAATCATCCACGAAAATGATGCTTTCAAAAGTCTTGTTTGACGAATTCTTCAGTGTTACTAATTAGTCTGGGCTCTTTACCAGCTTGGAATAATACAGGAGTTGGAGGAAATCCAAAGGAGATCGATAGGTGTCACGGGACTGTTTAGTAGGCGCGAAAGCGATATGGAAATTCTCAACTCCAGTAGTGGTCGCTACAGGCGTTGTTGTGCGCGATGGAGAATCTATCGTTCAAAATCCGAAAGAGTAAGTTCCGCATCTCGCAAACTGACAATAACGTGAAACTCATACTAATCAGAGCCCTTACGATAGCGTCTTACTATGCGATCTTCCCAAACACCTCTCGCTAATACAACAATATAAGTAGGAAGGCAGAAGCACTCTCCGCCACACGCCGTAAGGTGCCTTGCGGAGTATAGATTTCTATGTACAGTGATACGCGATTCACACTGGAGACAGTGATCTCACATGGTAGGCACTCTGCAAATATCTGTTAACAACCTCCGAAATTTCTTTGATGGACCTCGGATTGAAGCTCTGTGTGATTATGACGTATGAGATCACAGTATTCAAGAGTAGAGGTTTTTATAGTTGATTAACACAGTAGGGGGTCTCTGCGTGGACGTTGATGTTGGCTGAGTAAATGTGATTATTGGTCACTTACCTCCACTGGCTTCATGGCTTTCTAACTCTGATATCTGCCTGTCTTCAACAATTAACCTCCTTTCGACGGTGTCTTAAGCCCCTCTTACTGAAGATGTGCAGCACACCTCACTTCACAGCAAATTCGCTTCCTACAAACTCCGATTCACACGTGAACAACTTCAATCCACCAGGCAGACAAATGCTAGGCAACGCACGCAGCGCGCCCAGCGATGTTTCATTGTTATGAGCGTCGCCTCGGAACAATGCAAAGGTGTTACCATGGCTGGTGACAGATAAAAAATGTTTTTCTTACCATTCGCGATCTTTCTTTTTAATAGTCGTGACTCTCCATTACAACAGTTCTCGTACAAAAAGGAAATAGCATTAACAATTCATATCTTTATCACCGAAAATATTGAATGTAAATTGAAATAAGTGGTTATTAGATACGTTCAGCAAATCACACATGTTTTGCTGTTTCTTTGACTACAAACGGTCTTCGGTTTATTTGAATATGATGAGATCGAAACGTATACATACTGTGAAATTATGGTAACAATGAGCCAAAATATAATTACTGGAGGCATTCACCGTGAAATTTGTAAATGTATGCACAAAGCAACGAGACATTCCATAGTGTGTTGCAATGTGTGGAATTTTATTTCAGGTTTTGGAAAAAACAAACGACACCGAATTGGACGAGCTGCAAGAACGAATGATTTTGCGGCGTAAATGTCATGTTAAGAAGAGTGAACGATTTACTAAGGAGTACTGCATGCAGCTGTATCGAGACTGTACTGTCTGCCTTGGTTTGGGCTTGTGAAATACAAATTAGCAGAGCTCTGAGTGAAATACCATTCTCAGAAAATACAATATACCCATATGACGGAAGGCCTTAAATTCGAAACGTGTGGTAATTCAAAAATGCTTGAGATAGGTTGTCTATGTGTCCGTTTCTAGAAGAGTGCAGTGCGTGAAAGATACGAAAAAAGTGCAGAAGAAACAAAGATAGGAGACAGGGGTTAACGTGCCTGAGAAAAAGAGTGAGACCGGAGTAACTGAATGAATGAAGTCGTTTCATATTAAGGGAAAAGAAATGTACCAGGCCGAAAGGTGCAGAATACGTTTCATATCAGAAATTGTACCTGTACCCAAAAGTTGAAAGTCATCAACAAGTGACAGAACGCTTTTAACTCTGAGTTTTAAGAGCTACGGAATAGCCTGATCTTAATCACATGATGTTAATCTTACAAATATATCCAAAACCTGTAATGAATACCATTCATAATTCGCAGATGCGCATCCAAAAGATATAAGTACGTATAGGATATTTCTTTAACAACGTAATAGTTTTTATGGTAAGTGGTTATCCCCCCCTTGCTTTCTAGTGGCGTGTCACGTTTTCGCCCAATACTTTTCAGATTCAGAGAACTGGTTGCCATTTCATGACGTGAATATTTTCCGTGCCACCAATGAGAAGCAACAATAGATAATCGCGCAGCAAGTATGGTCGACTGTAGAGAGGAAAAATAGTGCTTGTGTGTACGGTACCTCAAATCTGTAGGCACATCTAACCATCAGCTTCCATCCTGTGGCTAACAACTCTGTCGGGGCTAACCAACAAAGGTGTATAGCCACAGAGGATAATGCCTTCCCCTCTCAGGTCCTGATCACGACCGGTCCTATATTCTGATACCAACGTCAACGAAAAGTAAATCTTTTTTACTCATACAATAATCGTCTGCCAGAGAGGCAATAAAAACCTGAACGAAGTAGCAACAGTTGGCCAAAGAAGTTTTTAGCTTTCACCAAGACCGGTAAAACATACCGAAATGTAATTTTAATCGGTATTGTGGATTACACATCAAGCGTTTGGGCTCATAGAGCCAGACCGCTTAGAACAACACAGACTCTGCAGGGAGCAAAGATATGGGTATTACTGCACCTGACACACGCTTGTACATAAACACCATCTGACGCGCTGCTTGTGATACTAATCTTACTACTTCTAGGCCTACCGTAAGAAAGAAATGACCACAATATTTGCCCAAAAAGGGCGAACGTGATACGTAAACAAGGTACTGGGCATAGAGAGTTATACCGACTAAGGAAGTGAAGACATGCAGTGATAGAGAATGACAAGAAATCTGGAAAAGGGTAGGAACCGAGAGGAGAACTTACCAATCCCTTCTTAACATGAAATGAAGGACGAGAGTGTTACACTTCCTTCCGAGCAAAGGAACTATACGCTACCTATAATGACATCGTCCATAGCCAGCTATTTACTGAAAGTACGACAACGCTCCACATACTCTTACAGATGTTAATGTGGAGCAATCAGCACCCGGATAGCACCGTCTAAGAATGTACCGTCAGACTAGATGTTACTCATAACTAAAGCATCGTCTTTGGTAATACGACAGCCTCTAACATTATAATGAAAGTGTGGCATTAGCTGAGCTCGACTGAAGAAAAATTTCAGTTTATGAACTTCAAACCCACATGGCAGAGGGTCTGCGAAAAAGAGACCACACTTCATGAAAACGAGAGGCAGCATTGCATAAAAACGACATACGACAACCTTCCGGAAGCAGTGAGGAGATGAGCCTAGAGGAGGACCAGGAAGGATTTCCTGACACCCTAACAGCTGCCTTCCAGTTTCCACACATTTGGTCGCACAGTAGCACAGCCCCTATGAATGCTGAGTGTACCTCTATGTGCTATATTATAACTACCCACACAAATAAGATATCTAACTTGGTTCTGATATCAAGTGTATAGTACCGTAGTCTGCAAACAAAAATTACCAACTCCGTGGTCCATCAAAGCGGCACAGTGTAATAGCAAGCAAAATATACATTCTATGCCGGATGGATATATATCTGTGTGCAGATGGCAATACGGTAGTGCGTAGACTCATTTACTCTTTTTTTAAACTTTTTTCTTATTATGCAAATATTAATTGCTGATTTATTCCCCTTAAACAATGTAACGCTTAGTTATATTAATACATTGGAAATTATGTTAGTGTCATAAGTGCTTCATCCATGTCAGTTCATGTGCTACATATCGTTTGATATTATACCTAGGTAACAGACTAACAGAATATATGAAATAAATAAACAAATGTCTCGCCATTCTGTATCTACAGTATTAAAGTCAGTTTCCAACGGGGCGCTTATGCGACGGTAAGATTTCTGCAAAATGAACCGAGATTCATTTGTGAAGAACACAATTCTTCGTCATCTACGTGACTTGTCTTCGCAAGAGTTAGTCTCTGGCAATCGATGAAAACGTCACCCACTGAGGGGCGTCTGGTCAGTGATACATAGCTGTAGTGGACGAGCACCCAGTCAGAGCTAAGCTCTCCATTCAGTCTTGTGGACCTACTTGGCAATCGTTGTGGCGTTAAGCATTGATATAGCTGCTGTTTGGGAGGTGTTGCTACAGATCAATCTTTTCATATTCCTTGTGTCTCAGAAGGGTCAACGAAGCTCTCAAATGAAACTCAGTGGTACCTTCAACTTAGCCGAACTTGATGTCACTGTCTCATTCACTTTAGTGAAGGTTGGGAAGAGTCTGAGATAGCGAGGAGAGCTGGGTTGAGATTTCCATGACATTTCTTGTCCACTGTACAGATTCTCGTTGCATTCGTGGGACATGCATATTCGAAGCCTGGAGTTCTCCTTCGTAGCGCTGTTGCCACAATTGCGATTTATGCCAAAATCTTGATTGCCAGTCATAGCGACGTCTCAACTTGTTCCATTTCTAATACTTCGCAGCTAGCTTGTGTCTGAGGGAGTCGGATTGCTGACACAGACTGCCACAGCTTTGTATAAGGAAATCCAGCTGCCAAACTTGTTGCTGTTGAAAACATCGGAAGTAAACATGTCGAGCAAATAATTGAAACAACTCATTAGACATACGTAGCCCACAGGATTCAGACAGTTTTCAACCGAGATAAAACTTAAACTACCGACATTAATCGTTCTAATCATAACAGTAGGCGTGGCACTGCAATTCGCATGTGTCTAACCCACTGAAAATCGGTTTCCACCTATACAAACGAAAAGCATTTTTCACCAGCGTAATTTTTATCAGGAAGTTGCATTCATAGGTCAGGACAGTAGGAAAAAAGTGGCATGCAATCACTATAGGCTGGTTGCCGCTAGGTGAATAAATGCTTTGAAATATCAAATATTACATGTCACCAAAGACAGTACATCAAATTTCTCGTTCTTCATGCCGAGGCATCGACAGAAGCGAAGGTAGCGTCAGACGTTCTGTAGAGGGTGCCAGGAAGACTGTTAAGGCATCGTGGAGGGTGGAACTCGTGGAATTAAGCGTTAGCAATCCGGAACACCTGCAGCAATGGTGTGCCTCGTAACAAAGGAAGTGTCTGAGTGAAGCAATGGATATTTCTTTATAATGAGAGGGAACAGAGGCACTGGCTAAGTCTCGTGAATGTCGGATAGTTTTTAGTATGGATATAAATTGTAGCCAGTGCGAAGGAAAGGGTCATGTACAAATAGATTGCAGCGAGCAACATTCCAAGTATTTTAAGTCATGTGATCACTCGGATCGGTAATGCCGTAACGGAAAACAGCAGCAACGGAAATTTCAGTCACAGGGTGGATATTACTGGCAGAAGTCAAACGGCGCAGGGTCCGGTGTGTCCCCTGTACCAAGCACCCACTAAGGTTTAGTGCATGTAAGAAAGTAGTTGCAACCTTATCTCTGACCGGTTATGTGTGAGATAAATTTTGTAAAATGTTGTTGGACACCAATTATAAGGTATCGGCTGCAAGCAAGCTAGTATTTGGGCCAAACAGCCTACGTACACAACACTGGACGTTAATGGGGCGTAGATGGATGGCGTGTAAATTCAATAGGTGCTGGAAGGTTGGAGCTCCGAGTACGGGATGTTAGCTGACAAGTAATTGCAGAAGTTCTTCCCGTGGTTAGCGGTAGGCAGGACGTGATTCTCGGACTTGCTCGCCTGATTGCCCATAGCGCCATAATTAACCTGGAATGGCGTATGGTAGAAGTGGATGGAACTTTATTTCAGCTGGGCTCTGCAGCCGGAATGCCTTTACGATCACAAGGTCCGCCCCGTAGCAAGGGGCAACCAATTAAACTGCGCACAAGCTCCCTTAACTTCAGTTCACAGGATCGCGTACCGAAAGGTACAGGAAGGCTGTCTGGATTGATGTCGGTACTGACCTGCCAGTAAACTCGTTGTGTATCTTTGACCCTTTGCAAATTACGAAGTACTAGATGCAGTTAGTTGTTTTACACGACGTAGCGTGTCCTATGTCTGGGTGTAGACTGCACGAGGGTACTACCTGTCAGAACCGATAATTTTGGTCCCGAGGAAGTAAAGTTGTATCAGGGTACAATGGCTGCGAATTTAGAAGTGTTGGATGAGGAAGAACTAGACCGTGATTTTACAGAAAATTACACAATTCCGGGACGGTCTGTCGACTGGTCGTAGCTAAGGAGTAACGTGGTACATCTGCAATCACATTAGTGGAAAAAGTGTTGAGTGAGTAGGTTCAATTATTTAGTCCGTCGTGTCCTTTACCTTCAACACCACTTGTTCAGCAAGAAATTCCTGCAGGAAGCGAAGAACTCATTTACCAACACCCGTATCGTGTTCCAAGGCATTTACAACTGATTATGGAACAGCTCTAGATAAGCAAATTACAGACGGCATCATACAACCTAGTTGTAGTCGCTGGTCTGTCCTGCGAGCTATCATCCCAAAGATGTTCGGGCTCACATGCGGTTCCTCTTCGTCGTAATGTCTTGGCTTAAACCCGTCGAGGGGTTGAAGCGCACGTGCGCATAACACGCCATAAATTAGTCACTTGTGACACTTTGGTTAAATTGTCTGCCTTATGGCAAGTTTGCGAAATACAAAGTTACGTAACATATAATTACAGTAATAAAAATATGGGGAACTAATTTAACGACCCATAAATGATGTAGGCCAAACAGTTGCGACTTGGTTAGAATAATGTTTATTCAGAAAGCGAATGTGGTCGTATTTAGAATTACTATTACACTCGAGCGCATATCCATTTCACACAGTTTGAGCATTCACAATCTCATCACGAGTTACAAGTTCGATACTCCACCTCGTTAAGTACGAGTTAGAGTTCACATCAGGCACGCTGCTGCTCACCGCTCAGAGATTAAGTCCCGCGATGCTACACAACGCGACATTTTCTAAGTCGTTTCACTTCCTAGCTGGCTAAAAACCATCTGTCCGCTTTCGCGTCTAAATGCGAACTATACCCTTTGGTGTCTCCCGCCGAACTGTACCTTTGGTGTCTAGACCAAAACTGCCCTCTGGCGGGCTCTGGCAGCGTTTCACGTGCGCCGAACATCTTCGCTCAACTGACTAACCAGTTCCCTTTCTTGAAGCCGCCCGTCTGCTTGGCTACCGCTTATTCTACATTACTTTACATTTTAAGATGTTTCAATAACCAAAGCTTGAGCAGTTTCACGTTCTAAATAAAGTAACAATAATATCCATTGCTAAATTCTTTTACACACTTGCAGATAGGCGGCGCACTAAACAGAAGGGGCTGCTCACTAAATTCCGAAATCCGATCTTCAGCGAGGATGTAGAGCATATATTATTACCACCAACTTTCAAATCGCGCAATAATCACGATTCGAAGATAAGGGAAATAAGAGCTCGGACTGAGGCGTTCAGAAAGCCGTTTTTCCCTCGCGCGATCCGTGAGTGGAACAGGGGGGGGGGGGGGGGGGGGGATATGACTTTGGCGTGAATTGTGCCGTCTGCCACACACCGCTTGGTGGCTAGCGGAGTGTATATGTGGATGTAGATACATAAAATCAATACAATTTCCTTCTTAAATTTGAATGTCACGGCCAGTAGCCTTGCACCAGTGTGATTTCTGAGAAATAAATAAAGAACAAAAGTAACTACTATACACTAAACTTAAAACAAATATTCTGTTACCTAATGATTCAACAAAGTGTCATGCTGTTATCGTTCAATGTGTTTTGTGTGGAGGAAATGATGATCTGATGCTTAACTGAAAATACTGGTAATTTAAATTTACTATACCTTTTAAAGAAATTAAGTTACAAAGTTGATGCTTACGATGTTAGTCGTTTTAATGATGCGCTTCTATATGAAATGTCGATCGTTAAGGTCGACCATAGTGTTCAGATTTTAGCATCCAGGTCTTTGTTACAAAACTTGTTGATTTCACTTTGACAGTAAATCCCATTATAGAAATGATCAATATTCAAGTTTTATTGCGATCACCATGAAAATTTATGGAGGATGGTGGATTCAAATTACTGTGGCTTCATCCAGGAAGTACTACAGAATTAAATAGTTTCCATAAATGTCTTCCTTTGAAGCCGATCTTAGGTCCGCCATATTTAACACTGCTACGTCTCCTCGGGCACAAATGCCTTCCACTGGGTTTCCCCATGACGTATGTTCTCGTCTGTCTCATTCGCACACTACAGCGCTTAGGCCTCAATAGACAATAGACGCCTGTGAGTTTCTTCATCTCGTGGTGAATCTGCGCCCTTTATGGCACGCGGTCCTGGACGACAGGGTTCGTTTCACAATGTCTGTGGTTGTATGCGTTGAATTTGGTGCACGTAATTGATTTTAGCGTAACGTTTGCAAATGCTGTTTTCTTTCATTACCCTCACGGGCACGTTAAAATTAATGATGTTAACGAAATAGGTGTGTAGTACCACAATCAATACAGACCAAAATAGGTCGAATATCGCGAATAATTCGTGTACGTGGAAATTCATATACAGTGGTAGGAGGTGATGACACAAACAGTATACTAGAAATCCTGACTGGTGAGGGATAAGTATGCAGGTAGAGGTATGTTAGAAAGTCACTTTTGTACGTTTTTCTTGTATATCACGAAAACTGGCACCTCCAACGAATACGTATCCCAGTACAAAATGTAACTACTTAGATTTCCTACAAAAGGTTATGTTCATATTTGGTGTAGTACTAACTGTCTGCGGGTAGCGAGCGAAAGGATATGAAAATCTTACGGTGGTTTTTGAACGCCAGGTATGTCATTATAGTTTGCATAAAACGACATCATTTAGAGCAGTTAAATCACCTTGTATACGGTGTTTCAAGGAATCTCAAGGGAATGATAAGAATGCAGAATAGTTTACATAAAACAACATCGGTTAGAGCAGTTGAATCACATTGTATACGGTGTGTCAAGGAATCACATGGGAATGATAAGAATGCAGGAGCAAGAGAGAAGCTGCAAATTGTGATTAAAGTATAGGGTGAAAGGGTACCAATGTATAACTTTACTAATGACATTGCATTTCTCAGCGAAACCGAAGAAAATTACAGAACATGCTGAATCTAATGGAGTTTACTGATTACAAAATACTGATTTACAGTAAACTAAAAAAAGCTGAAAGTACTGAAAAGTATTTGAGATGAGACAAGTGATAAATATGACATCAATATTGTGAGACAACTTAGTGGCGAAAGTGGAAGAATTCAGCTAACTTGGTAACCAAATAACGCATGACTAACTGAACAATGTTTTTAAAAAAAACAATTAGTAAAGGAAAAGAGAGAATTTCTCACTACAAATGGTTACTAGAATACAACACATACCATAATTAGGAGAACAAATTTTTTATAACGTGCGTCTGGGACACCGAAGTGCGTGGAAATGAAACGCTCTCACTGGGAAAGACCAAAAAGAAAAGAACTGACGCGTTTGAATGTATGTTTGCAGATGGATTCTGAAAATCATGTGAAAATGAAGAGGTTCTGCTCAGAATTGGTCAGGATTGCAATATGTGGAAAATACTGACGAGGAGAATGGAAGGGACGTCAGGATGTGTGTTAAAGTATCAGGCAATGACTTCCATGACCGCCCCAGTGGCTGAGTGGTCAGCGCGTCGGAATGTCATGCCAAGGGGCCTCTGTTCGATTCCCGGGTGGGTCGGAGATTTTCTCCGCTCAGGGACTGGGTGTTGTGTTGTCTTCGTCATCATGATGTCATCCCCATCGACACGAAAGTTGCCGAAGTGGCGTCAACTCAAAAGACTTGCACCAGGCGAACGGTCTAACCTACGGGAGGCTCTAGCCACACAACATTTCATTTCAATGACTTCCATACTACCAGATGGTTATAGTTAATGTGCAGCGACGCAAGGAGGTCCACTGACTATTATAAATGTCGTATGGTACCGAAACTTGGTATATACGCTAATACGTTAATGTGGAACAGATCAACGCTGAAAACAAATAGGGCCTATGATCTAATTTCGGTCACCAGATCAAATCTTGCGCTGTACACTGTTTGCATGACTGTATGGCATTCACACTGTCATGTGACAAGTTATAAGCTAAGCGCACAGAATGGACGTAGAGAGGAGAAATCTTGCACTTTTATGAAATTATTTCATGTGAACGGGAGCAATTATAGTGCTGTCCTGCGAGAGCATCGTCGACTAAAAGGTTTCAGGAGAGTCGCAGTGTCGTTAATGGTTTAGAAGAAGATGATAATAGAATTCAGGGATGAGTTCGTTGTTCTACCTGGAAGAGGAAGGCGTCCTATCCCGTTGGAAGTTATTGACGGAGTGGTTGTTGCTGTAACTGACAAGTGTCCCGTGTAATGCCAGAGCTCGTGCAGTGTCACGGAAATTATGTGTCACATTATCAACAGTACGATAAGTATTACATAGGTACCCGTACAAAATCCAGAATGTGCAGCAACTGAAACCTTACGATCCGCAGCAACGTTCTGAATTTGCTGTTTGGTTTCAGGCACTGATCGAAGTTGATGATATGTGGCCACGAAATATTCTATGGAGTGATGAGGCACATCTTACACTATACGGCGCAGTGAATACACAGGACTGCCGAACTTGAGGTAAATCTCGTGTTGTACACGAACAGCCATTTCACTCGCCGCATGTGACTGGGTAGTGTGATTCACAAGCACTTGTATTCTTGGTCCGTTCTTCTCTGTAAAGAATACACTCAGAGGAGCTCTCATGTGCACCATGACGTCCGAACGTTATCGAGACCTCAATGTTCGGCATGTGGTTCCTGCTTTGGAAGTGCGCAGCTGTGTGGAAATCACTGTTATCGTGCAAGTCGATTAGCAGCAAAATCAACTTACCCTTTTTTCACTTGTTTGACCTTTCATGCCCAAGTCCTGTTTTTATCCATTATATATGGAAACATAGCTATACGTCTTAATTGCATTCACAGAGCTAAATTTGCACCTGGTAGCAAAACTTGAACTAACTTTTTTTCCAGCGTAAGCCGTTTCTGCACGAACGCATTGCGTATCAACCAAGTTCTACTGTCATACGATAACTGCAGCCCACACAGGTCTTTCGAGAGTTATTGCACTTTAGTTATACGCACCAGGAACTAGAGGGTAAATATTGTATTTCGTTGAAGGAAAACACTGAAATGCATCCAATAAATAATCCTGAATGTTGGGTGTAAATGCCGCTGTAAAGCTTCATCTTATTAGTCGAAAGGATGTTCACACGATGTTCACGTACACACAAACACACACACACACACACACACACACACACACACACACACACACTCAAACACACACACACACACACACACACACAAAACAATCACATACCCACACAACACAATCCCATTACACATAAAATATTTAATACACAGGGCCAGATTATTCAAGACGGTGGAGTTGTGTACTGGATATAATCGTCATTGAATGATCGTAATTAAATGCAGAAAGACTTGAACAAATTTCCTACTTGTAGTAATGAACCACTTTTCTCTTAAACGTAGACAAGAGTTTGGTAATTTCGATAACAAAGTAGAAAGGCAGTCTGGATAGTATTCGATTAAGATATTAGTGCCGAAAGGTTGGAGCTCATTGCATCGTTTGAATATGAGCCATATTAAGAAACGAAGTTGAATAAGATGAACGTGGAACCTTTGCAGTAGGGAAGGCGAAGTGAAGACATATTTGTTGGGAGGATTCTGCGAAAGCACTGCGCATGAGTGAAGGAGAACACGTACAAGAGGCTTATTTCAACAGAAGTTGACTGTTGAATCAGCCTTTGCAGTCTTATGAGGTAGAAATCGTACTAGATATCGAACGAACCGTGACTGAGCCGTAAACATCATACTAAATGAAACAGAAATGCTGAGATAGGGGAGGGGGGTTGGTTAATGCTTGAAAGAAGACGGCATTGATCTAATGAAAATCTGTCTGGCAAGCTTAAGGAACTGGATTCCGAGGACATCTGTGAATATAATGCTTACATAATCGTATGTTGCGTGTAATCACTTTTTCTTGATCAGTATTCAAGTGAAGTATGCCATAAATTCGTCAATATTCGTACGAAATATCCTGCTCCACTTATTATACAGTGCGTAGGCGTCTCGTATAACCTCCCACCTCCTCTAAGGCTCGAGAGGTTGCAGTGCAAGCAGCTTCGGATGGTGTGTCGTCAATGTACCTCGCAAAAAACATATCATGGAATGAAGACACGTACCAGACACAATAGATTGCTGGTCGGAAATTACGCCATTTTGGAATCAATTGATACATCGAAAGAAAACTTACTGTCATCTGCTTTGTCTGCGCATTCGGGATGCCGCGTAACTAATGAGGAACTCTGCAGTATAGATTAGTTAGGAACAGTACATACCTGACGACCAATAATCATCAACAGTGCCGTGTATGGTGACTGAAATAACAGAATCAAGATCGGAAAATACTGTATATTTACTGGAAAAGAACTTGATAGTGTCAAGAGACTGTTTAAGTAACTTCAGTGAAGATTTGGTTCTCCGAAACTTTTTTTCAAATTACACCAAGTATTGACAATGCAGTGGGGTGTTTTGCTCAGACTGTCTCATAGTAATGCTCAATAGCAGTAATCGCCTATTAGACGGTTAACAGGCAGTACAATTCTGTGTTTATTCAAACAATATTTGACGGCGTCCTAAAAAGTAATGCTTCCGAATTTTTCACGTGAAACACTTAAAGATTTTTAAATACAACAAAGGTTATTAACATTCTACCTCTTTATTCTTCATGCCGACATGTTTATTTTTCAACATACTCACAAATTCCTACCAACGCAACGAGAAACCAGATTATTGATACAGTCATGTGGAATATTTGACTTCGTTGACAGAGCTACAACCTCACCTCTGCTTGCACTGCTTCATCACGATCAAAGTATAGTCCTCTGAGGCGTTCTTTAAGTTTAGGAAACAGATGAAAACAGGATAAGGCCAAGTCGAGACTCCATGGGGGATGGTCGATGACTGTGTAATTATGGCGCCAGATTGTTTCATGTGTCAGCACCCGTGTGTAGTCTGGCATTATCAGCCTTAAGGAGAGGGTTCAGATGGCTCTGGGCACTATGGGACTTAACATCTTAGGTCACTAGTCCCCTAGAACTTAGAACTACTTAAATCTAACTAACCTAAGGACCTCGCACACGTCCAGGCCCGAGGCAGGATTCGAACCTGCGACTGTAGCGGTCGCGCGGTTCCAGACTGAAGCGATTAGAACCGCTCGGCCACATCGGCCGGCGAAGGAGAGGGTGTTTCATGTGTGGGCGAACTCTTGAAATTCTACATATGACTACAGCACGCTGTTTTACACGCAACGACGTAGTTCTTACACTCCTCCATGTTTCACCATACGATTCGAAGCCTGCATAGGACTGGAAATATTTAGACATGAAGAATAACTATGTAGAATGGTAATAACGTTTATTTTCTTTAAAAAAGCTTTATGGAGTTTTCTCATAATAGATTTGTAGGCATCACTGTCCAGAACGCCGTCGTATTACTTTTATTTTAAATTTTTACTCATAACTTTACTTCATGAGTCAACCAGTCCTAGCAGGCAAGTTCCAGTTTCACTGTAGGACACTCGGAAGAATAACGTGAACGACATTTGTTGACGAACCGATGGCACGCGCCGCATATAAGTGTAAATAGAGATTGGTTGTAACACCTTCATCGCGATACCTAGGGAGAGGTGCCTAAACTTTACCTCTTTTGAGATTTTATTTGTTATAGTCTAAGGAGTTATGAAACTATTTAGCCAGTGATATCCTCAGATTTTGTTTTTCATTTTTTTAGGGCCGCGCTCCTCAGCTCACAGCCCTTCCTTGAACTCTCCAAAGGTGCCTTCATACGCGTGCTTCACTGCATGACTTAAATTTAAACGTAAATGTCATTTCCGACAAAGGGTGATTGACAACCTTCTCCCTTTTACAGCATTAAAGAACGGTACCACATGAAATTGTAAATGTTCTTTACAGTTAATGTGGTTATTGAAATCGGCATGAGGCATATCAAAACAGAAAGTGTATTTCTTCGTAAAGCAAATTTCTAAACGGATATCTTGACGTGCTCGGGATCATTGGCTTTCCCAAATGCTCTGTCGACTGAGCTAAGCAAGTGCGGCTTGCGACACGTCCTCACAGGTTTTCTTGCCGCCGTACCTCGTCTCCTACGTTCCAAACCTGACGGAAACTCTCCAGTGACTTACTTATTTATCTAAACCTCTACAGGTGATACAGGTTAAGAATCTGCTGGGAGCATCAGTTGTACGACCCTTATAAATTACGTTCCTGCGCTTAAGGGTATTTACAAGCCTAAAGTTAAGGAAACGTTCCATATATTAGTTCTTACATTACTATTTGCAGATATTGAAATATAGAATTTTCACAATTTTCCCCAACCCTGCACACTTTGCGCTAATGGACAATTTGCATTTTATGCAACTAATTATTTCTTCCATCTCATTTTACTCTCACTCCACGTTACAAAATTCCCCTATTTTACTAATGAATTTCTTCGTGGCTTTCTCACAATATCCGAAACCTTTACTTTTGACAGTTGGAGGTACAGTTCCAGATATTGCTTCGGTTAGGTCTTTCTTCACGGGCTGCTCGTCTCTAGGGATTCTTGGCTTGGCCTTGAAGTACTGCTTGGAGCTTCCATCATTTCCCTCGGATTCTGCAACATTTCTTTTCATTTTGCATGTCAAAGTTTCGCTAAAGTGCAATTACGGGTGGACTATCTGCTTCGTTGTGCTAGGTCCAACGCAAGTTTTGTTACGTCCGACGTGTTTACTCTGAGTCATCTGTTAAAATGTAAGAATTAGCTTTTTTACCTCGTTTTCAACTTCGTTGAAAATCACTTCACTGCGACATAAATTTTTTTTATCCTCGCTTGCAGTTATGTTTTTACTTTCAGTGTTGCTTTCCAATGCTGGCGTTGGCACGTTGCTTTTGTTCACATTCATTTAACCCATCGTTACCACTTAGATATACAGGTATTGTTAAATCTAGTTCATCTGTGCTCCGCTTTCCTCTGATACACGTATTGCAAAACAAAATTAGTTATTTTATTAACAAATCAGGATAAAGGACGCATTAGAGAATTCACTGCATCGCTCCTAAATATTCTGTTGTATTAATAATGCTAAATGAAATGTCGAAAGCTCACAATGCGAGAAAATATCTTAAATTCTACCATCTACATCTGCGTCATACTCGGTAAGGCAGCTACAAGTGTGTGGCGGAGGGTACTACTGACCCACCCTTCCCAGTTCCACACACGAACGCCGCGTGGGAAGAATGATTGTGGGTACCTCTGTATTATCTCTATTTTCTCGAATTTTCTTGCTGTGGTCATTTCGTGAGACGAATTCGAAGGAAGAAATGTGTAGTCCGAATCTTATCGCAAAGTTCTGTCTCGTAAGACCAATAGGAAGCTCTCGGTGAAGCACAATGTCTCTCTTGTGACGTGTGCCCCTTGAATCTCTTGGGCTTCTTGGCAACGCTCTCGCACCATTAAACGATCCTGTGACAAAACGCACCGCTCGTCGTTGGATCTTCTCTATCTCGGGAGGACGACGGTTTTAAACCGCGTCCAACAATCCTGATTTAGGTTTTTCGTGATTTCCCGAAATCGCTTCAGGCAAATGCTTGTATAGTTCCTTTGAAAGGGCACTGCCGATTTCCTTCCTTATCCTTCGCTAATCCGAGCTTGTGCTCCGTCTCTAATGACCTCGTTGTAGACGGGACGTTAAACACTAATCTCCTTTTCTCTCTCTTCTATCAGCCCTACCTGGGAAAAATCCCTTCGCGCTTCGGAATAGCTCAAACAAGCGCCTTATAGACCACTACCTCCGTGGATGAGTTACATTTTCTTAAGATTCTTCCTAGGAATCTCTGCCTGCTATTCCTGATATTTGCTTTGTGTGGTTATTCTGCTTAAGGTGGCACCAGACACATACACCCAGATATTTTACGGTAGATGCTGTTTCCAGCAATCCAGTACCGATACAATATCAAAAACTTATAGTGGTAAACCATATTCGAGGTCGCAGTTTTCTTTTTTGTCAGTTTCCTGCAGACGGAACGCTACCAGTATAGTTTCATAACTATCTGAAACTAACGTTACCCTATGTATATTCACTCCTAAGTAAAACATGTTTCTGTCACTTACTGTATAGGAGTACCTGTCTTCGCGACATACACTAAACGTTAGATGAAAACTACCACACTCTCAACGCTTTCTTCAGATAATCTGTCCCTCAACATACAGTACTCATACCTGAACATATGGCTCCACTAAACGTCGGCACTACATGAGGCACGAATTTTATAGTTGTGGCAAAAAATGTGAACCACTATAATATGCTAGTGACGGGAAAAACCGGCAGGTTAAAACCGATGTCGATATCATAATTCTGAATAACAGATATTTTTCCGTGTTTGCTTTTTTCGTGTGACAGCAGGAATATGTTTTAATTTTTTACTATTAACTGTATAAAATATCAGCCTTTGAATTTGTCTTATCCGTAGTGCTAAGATTTTTGGTTCAATAATTAACCATTTTTTCTAACGACTGATATTTAATTGTAAAATATCCATTGCTTTGAAATCTTGGGATCGTATACAAAATGAGGAGTACGATCAGTGCTACTTTAGTATCTATGGCGACAGAAACTAGCAAGAAACACATTACATAAGGATTGGTACAGCATTGCGGAACCAATGCTCTAACTGCAGCCATGCGGTGTGGCCTTTGCCTTTTAGACGGTAAACAGGTATGTGCTGATCTATACGGTACTTTCTCACTGTCGTCCTCCGACATCGGTCGAATTAGAGAATGGCACCATCCTTAGCTTACAAATATTTTACGAAGTGCGGTAGCAGTTGACTACAATGCTCCATTTGCTTTAAGAGATTAAAAACGGGACGAGACACAACGAACTTACAGCATGTAAGGAGAAAAAATCCCTATTGTTCCTTGGAACTGAAGGTAAATTTGATTGATGTACAAATAGTTCTATGGGCATCCTGTAAACTTCAGATAATAACTGAACCCTTAGTTTTGTGTTTCCTTCACTATGAAAAATTGATACCATCAAAAGTGAGAAATGGGAAAGGCCTTTCGCACTCACCATCACCGCACACGTCTCCTTCGCCTTTGATATCTTTGCTGTAGCTTCGAGACAGATTTCTGTTGCAACCTCGACTCCATACATGTCGAGATCTCCTAGTCCTAAACCTGCATTAGAATTTTTCAACCTTTGTTCCAAGTCTTCATTTATTACCAGAAAAAACAACAATAAAATCGAAAATCGGTTATTTCAGAAAACAGTTATTTTGAGTGTTTTTAACAGTTAAGTTAAACTATAGTCGAAAAAACACACCATATAACCATAAACCTCTTGTTTCATATATAACCGACATCCATACAACATGTGCCACTGTCCCTTACCTGTGGCTTAGGTCGTTAATTTTCGGTGAACTAACATCAATCGATAACATTAGTACATATATTGTAAATATCGGCCGAATGATAGCCGGTCAGCTCTCAACGATCGTGTGAAACCCAGCTCGCGCTATTCGTCTACGAGACTCAGAGGGCCATAGACACGGGTTCGCAGGTAGATGCCGTTTTCTTGACTTGCGCAAGGCGTGCGATACAGTTCCCTACAGTCGTTTAATCAACAAAATAAGAGCATATGGACTATCAGACCAATTGTGTGATTGGATAGAAGAGTTCCTAGATAACAGAGCGCAGCATGTCATTCTCAATGGAGAGAAGTCTTCAGAAGTGAGAGTGAATTCAGGTGTGCCGCAGGGGAGTGTCGTAGGACCGTTGCTATTCACAATATACATAAATGACCTTGTGGATAACATCGGAAATTCACTGAGGCTTTTTGCGGGTGATGCTGTAGTATATCGAGAGGTTGTAACAATGGAAAATTGTACTGAAATGCAGGAGGATCTGCAACGAATTGAGGCTTGGTGTAGAGAATGGCAATTGAATCTCAATGTAGGCAAGTGTAACGGGCCGCGAATACATAGAAAGAAAGATCCTTTATCATTTACCTACAATATAGCAGGTCACCAAATGCAAGCTGTTAATTCCATATATTACCTGGGAATAGGCATTAGGAGTGATTTAAAATGAAATGACAGTATAAAGTTGATCGTCGGTAAAGCAGATGCCAGACTGAGATTCATTGGAAGATTCCTAAGGAAATGCAATTCGAAAAGAAAGGAAGTGGGTTACAGTACACTTGTTCGTCCACTGCTTGAATATTGCTCACCAGTGTGGGATCCGTACCAGATAGGGTTGATAGAAGAGATAGAGAAGATCCAAAGGAGAGCAGCGCGCTTCGTTACAGGATCATTTAGTAATCGCAAAAGCGTTACGGAGATGATAGATATACTCCAGTGGAAGACTCTGCAGGAGAGACGCTCAATTGCTCGGTAGGGACTTTTGTTGAAGTTTAGAGAACGTACCTACACCGAGGAGTCAAGCAGTATATTGCTCCCTCCTATGTATATCTCGCGAAGAGACCATGATGATAAAATCAGAGAGATTAGAGCCCACACAGAGACATACAAACAATCTTTCTTTCCACGAACAATACGAGACTGGAATAGAAGGGAGAACCGATAGAGGTACTCACGGTACCCTCCGCCACACACCATCAGGTGGCTTGCGGAGTATGGATGTAGATGTATATGTAGACTAAGTTGTGGAGTGTATACGTAAACGTAGGAGGCCATGGGTAATGGCCTGAGAGAGTGAATTCCACCTGTTCCTTGCCTCCCACTCTGGAGCAGCTCTCGGGCTAACACGTGGCGCGTAAGGTGGAGTGCCCTAGTGCTGGATGGTGCATCGACTGGACGCAGCAACCGCTTTCAGCACAGAAGGCCGCTTCTTGGCGTGGTTCCTCGAGGAGCGGTGGGCCGCTGAGGAGGCAGCGTGGGGCAGCACGCACCGCAGCGCAGCGCAGCGCCACCGACGCTCCAGCACGCCCCGCCCCGCCACGAGAGGCACTCGGCGGCGGCGGCGGCTGCGCCTCTTTATTTTCCATGAGGCGGCAGTTCGCAGGGAGTGGCTAACGGGCTCTCGTCCGGCCACCTGCGCTCCTGAGGGCGGCTGACGAGGCGCCGCGCCCGCAGGTTGCTGAGGCGCGCTCAGCGCTGCCTGTCGGCCGAGGGGACGGCGGGCCGCGTGCTGCGCAGGTGTGCGTGCGCACCACATAGGCCACTTTACGCGGAACAGAATCCTTCACACGAAGAATAAAAATTCAGAATGTATGTATGCCACTACGAATTTATACAGGGTGTTACAAAAAGGTACGGCCAAACTTTCGGGAAACATTCCTCACACACAAAGAAAGAAAATATGTTATGTGGACATGTGTCCGGAAAGGCTTACTTTCCATGTTAGAGCTCATTTTATTACTTCTCTTCAAATCACATTAATCATGGAATGGAAACACACAGCAACAGAACTTACCAGCGTGACTTCAAACTATTTGTTACAGGAAATGTTCAAAATGTCCTCCGTTAGCGAGGATACATGCATCCACCCTCCGTCGCATGGAATCCCTTATGCGCTGGAGCATGGCGTATTCTATCACAGCCGTCCACAATACGAGCATGAAGAGTCTCTACATTTGGCAGCGGGGTTGCATACACAAGAGCTTTCAAATGCCCCCATAAACGAAAGTCAAGAGGGTTGAGGTCAGGAGAGCGTGGAGGCCATGGAATTGGTCCGCCTCTACCAATCCATCGGTCACCCCATCTGTTGTTGAGAAGCGTACGAACACTTCGACTGAAATGTGCAGCAGCTCCATCGTGCATGGACCACATGTTATGTCGTACTTGTAAAGGCACATGTTCTGGCAGCACAGGTAGAGTATCCCGTATGAAATCATGATAATGAGCTCCATTGAGTGTAGGTGGAAGAACATGGGGCCCAATCAAGACATCACCAACAAGGCCCCCCCAAACGCTCACAGAAAATCTGTGTTGATGACGTGATCGCACAACTGCGTGCGGATTTTCGTCAGCCCACACATGTTGATTGTGAAAATTTACAATTTGATCACGTTGGAATGAAGCCTCATCCGTAAAGAGAACATTTGCACTGAAATGAGGATTGACACATTGTTGGATGAACCATTCGCAGAAGTGTACCCGTGGAGGCAAATCAGCTGCTGATAGTGCCTGCACAAACTGTACATGGTACGGAAACAACTGGTTCTCCCGTAGCACTCTCCGTACAGTGACGTCGTCAACGTTACCTTGTACAGCAGCAACTTCACTGACGCTGAAATTAGGGTTATCGTCAACTGCACGAAGAATTGCCTCGTCCATTGCCGGTGACCTCGTCGTTCTAAGTCTTCCCCAGTCGCGAGTCATAGGCTGGAGTGTTCCGCGCTCCCTAAGACGCCGATCAATTGCTTCGAACGTTTTCCTGTCGGGACACCTTCGTTCTGGAAATCTGTCTCGATACAAACGTACCGCGCCACGGCTATCGCCCCGTGCTAATCCATACATCAAATGGGCATCTACCAACTCCGCATTTGTAAACATTGCACTGAGTGCAAAACCACGTTCGTAATGAACACTAACCTGTTGATGCTACGTACTGAAATGCTTGATGCTAGTACTGTAGAGCAATGAGTCGCATGTCAACACAAGCACCGAAGTCAACATTACCTTCCTCCAATTGGGCCAACTGGCGGTGAATCGAGGAAGTACAGTACATACTGACGAAACTAAAATGAGGTCTAACATGGAAATTAAGCGTTTCCGGACACATGTCCACATAACATATTTTCTTTATTTGTGTGTGAGGAATGTTTCCTGAAAGTTTGGCCGTACCTTTTTGTAACACCTTGTATATTCGCCAAACCACATACTACTGTATCTCCCCCTCTCTCCACCATGATAATGGACACAGTCACCAGAGGGCTACATAGGACAGCAGTGTCCAAGGCGCTAATCGCTGTTGTTCTACAGGTTACTGAAGACAAAAACAACCTTCAACAAGTCAGACGCAGGAAAAATCACCTGGAACAGATTCGACTTTTTTTGTCTTAAGTTTTCCAACTGGTGTGATGCGGCCCTCCTTGAACTCCTCTCCTGTGCTAACCTATTCATCTCAGAGTAGCACTTCCAATCTACTTCCCAAGGCTATTTGCTGAATATACTCCAATCTCTGTATTCCTCTACAGTTTTTTTCCTCCAAAGGTCCCTCTAGTACTGTCGAAGTCATTCCCTCATTTCTTAACACATGTCCGATCATCCTGTCCCCTCTCCATATCAGTGTTTTCACATATTCCTTTTCTCTCCTATTGTGGCGAGAACGGTTGGGGTGTATTCATAAAAATGATTAAAAAATTGAACGATTCGTCTACTATCTTATCAGATAGAGATAAAAACCTGTTTCCACTCGATACTACGCTACTCGTTTACTGATTTTTCTTTCAGCTTAACTAGGTTATTGTCTCTACGGCCAAAACTTTTTATTATTTCGGTGGTCACTACGCTGAACGAAATTGCTGTCATTTGATATAACACCTGCTTTACTCCCGCCCCCCCCCCCCCCCCCCAGTAATCGATCAGTTTATAAACAGATCAACAACTTTCTCCATTTGACTGCTTGACCCTTTTTGCATAGACAGTGCTTGCATGAAGACACTCAATCCAGACTACAAAAGTTCATCGTGGTGTAATAATAATACTATACCATATACAGTATATGTAATTACCAGTATATGTTAAACACTGATCAGCCAAAACCTAACAGCTGGTATTTCCACCTTTGGCAAGGAAAACAGCGGCGACGCGTCGTGGCAGGAAAGTAGCCAGGCCTTGGTAAGTCGCTGGAAGGAGTTAGCAGCAAATCTGCACACGAGTCACTTGATTCCCGTAAATACATGGGAGGGGGCAATGGCCTCTGACGCCACGTTCAGTCATATCCCTGATGTGTTCAATCGGGTTCATATCTGGCTAGTTTGGCGGCCAGCACATCTCTCGGAACTCGCCGCTCTGTTCCTCGAACCGCTGCATAGTACTCCTGGCGTTGTGACGTGGCGCATTATCTTGCCACTGCCGACGCGGAACATTATTTTTATGAAGGAGTGTCCGTGGCCTGCAACCAGAGTACGACACTCCTTGGCTATCATGGTGCCCTGCAGTAGCTCCACTGGACTCACGGATGCCAACATGAATGTTCCACGGAGCATAAAGGAGCCGCCGCCAACTTGTCTCCGTCTAGCAGTAACGCTGTAAAGTAGATGTTCCCCTGGAAGACGACGGATTCGCGCGCTCCCATCAGCTTCATGAAGAAGTTATCGGGATTCATCAGACGATGCAACGCTCTGCCACTGCAGCAACTTCCAGTGACTGTGGTCACGTGCCCATTTCGTTCGTATTTGCCGATGTAGTGGTGTTAACATTGGCATATGCAACGGTCGCCAACTGCAGACGCGCATCGTAAGGAGTGTTCGGTGCACTGTGTGTTCAGACGCACTTGTACTCTGCCCAGCATTAAAGTCTGATGTTAGTTCCACCAGAGCTCGCCACCTGTCCGGCTTTACCAGTCTAACATCTATAACGAGGGGTGGCCGCCAAACCCGACGTTGGTTTCATCTATGTTTTGCCACATGTTGAAGACATTCATCACATAAGTGATGGAAAACCCAACAAGTACTGCCGTTTCCGAAATGCTCGTGACAAGCCTCCGGGCCACCACAATGTGCCCTCGGTCAAACACAGATAGATAGTGTGCCTTGCCCATTCCACACACGGACAGCACGCTCACTGATAATATGCGGCCCGCGTGTGTGTGACTAGCAGTCATTCCTCGCCAAGTGTCTGTGCTGTCGCCTGGACGGTAATTGGTCATAATGTCCTGACTATTCAGTGTATGTTAGTGTTCAGGCGGCCGCGGTGGCCAAACGGTTCTAGGCGCTTTAGTCCGGAACCGCGCTGCTGCTACGGTCGCAAGTTCGAATTCTGCCTCTGCCATGGATGTGTGTGATGTCCTTTGGCTAGTTAGGTTTATGTAGTCTATGGGACTGATGACCTCAGATGTTAAGTCCCATAGTGCTTAGATCCATTTGAACCATTTTTTTGTATGTTAGTGTTGATATAAGGAATTCATGTCAGGTAAGAACTTCTGTTGTGTAGGTTTGTATTATTTCGCACTCTTTGTAGCCAGTATAAGTTGATTTAGCATCAAAGGGCAATTACTGTACATCAGCGTTAGAACTTGGCCCATAACATAAATCTACAATGAATAATATCCTCAGTATGGTTATACGGTGATCTGTTTTCAAAATCTCTCTCAACTAACCTGAAACTCACGGGATATAAATGTACGCAAATTGTATGGAACTAGACGATGAGAATTACACTCCCTTTGTATTCCAATGAGATTAGACTGGTTGTAGTTTCAAAGTTCTACTAAACTGTCTGTTCGGTCACTGCAGTGAGCAAAAACTCTATTTATGCTCCGGCCGCTGTGACCGAGCGGTTCTAGGCGCTTAAGTCCGGAATCGCGCTGCTGCTACGGTCGCAGGTTCGAATCCTGCCTCGGGCATGGATGTGTATGATGTCTTTAGGTTAGTTAGGTTTAAGTAATTCTAAGTCTAGGGGACTGATGACCTCAGATGTGAAGTCCAATAGGGCTTACAGCCTTTTGAACCATCTATTTATGAGATTTGTTTACTTGTCGGCCTATCTAACTGGCCATGAAGATAATACTGCATTTATCTGATGCAGTTGTGGGAGATCAGTGCAAGAGACTCCCTTTTACTATCCTCTGATTTTAAATGTAGCTCGATTTTCTTACCTACACAGAGTATGAGTATCTCTTGTTAGTTTTATTAATCGATTTACTATTTATAAATTCTGTAAATGTTGCCGTTTAGATTCAGCACTTAGATGGACCCCGGCTGTATCCAGTTCCTTGCGAAGAGGAAAGCAAGGAGGGAACGCCTCAGTCATAGGAGACACCCATACGGGACAATAGTCACTAGTTGCGTCTGATATGTGGGTGGTCTAAAACCGAAGAAGAAACAGAATTCCTTTCGTAATGCTTTGACGAGACTGCAGGTTGCACTTAAGAATCTCTCTATCAACTAACAATGGAGGAATTTGGTATTGCGTCTTCTGCTGGCTCCGGGGGTGGTTGTGGCGAAACAAATTACTTTTCCCCAGATCGGCACTCGGACATGTCTAGACTCAAATAATGGAAGGAGAGACTCATTTTGCAGGTCCGACGAATGGGAAGTCATCTTAATGAAAATAATACGATTGTTGTCATTTATTAGACGTTTTGCTTGCTAACAATCTAATCCATCTGTAAGCTTACTAAAATATCAACACAGGAATTGCTAAACCTTGAAAATCAGAATTCGACTATGAGAATATGTTTTAAAATCTGACTGCGAGAAAGTAATTTGAAAGAGCGTATCTGATTGTCTGTTTAAATTCTTAATGACAAGAATACTGTTTGAATTCAGCGCTGTGAATCATTGAACTGTACAAATGATAAATTAGCCCTCGAAAAACTCAATATTTCCTTTTTTATTATTTAATTTTGGCTTACCTGTTTCCCACAAAGGACACCGTAATACTGATCTCTTGAAAGTGCACATTTGCTGAGCTACAGCTGAGGGGAGCTTGGTACAATGCGCTTTCTTTTTAAAAAAAAGGCTAAGCGTGCTTGGTTCACATATTTGAATAAGTAAAAATGATAAATTATTTTTTAGCATGGTCTTTGGATGTGGACAATGACTTGGGATAAATTGTAATACCAAATATAACTAGTTTTGCGCTTAGAAATTGTCTTCTTCTTTGCTTCAGAAACATTAATACAAAAATAATTTACAGTTCTTGAGTGGACAAACGTAAGTAGTTTTTAACATCAAATAAGATCTTTTCAAAAACGTAACTCGTAAAAATGACGTTAAATATTCAACAGTTATTCCTACTCCCAAATTCAAATTGAAAATGTTCACGGCTGTTTAACTTGCGCTATTTTCAAGTCTCTGGATGTATGTATCAAGAATGCGTAACTACAAGCTGCCGCAATTAATTACAAAATGTAAAACCAATTATCTTACAATAAATCTTCTTCTTTACTCATCAAAATAATCACAATAAAATGTCCTCCTCAAAATTCTTCAATACCTTTCCTCATCTCAAAACGTTAATCACTAAATCAACATGTTCCATCCTTCAGAAGAGAACTGCAACCGTACGACTCGGCCTGTGACGTACTACTACTCATGACACACCGTGGCCGACTACTATGCCACTTCATCTCACGATTAACAGTGCGCATCATCCCCCGCGCATTTTGCAAATTAGAAATGGTCCAACCAAGCCTCTAGCCGACGCATCACCTCTGCACACTTATAATTTCAGACAGTACAATGGCGCTTATGCGTTCATGACATCCAAATACTACAGAAATGTCCATGAAATTATCAACATCCCTCTACCACAGTAGCTGCCACTCATAATGTGCTGATGTGTTACAGCACGATAAAAGAATGTCATTTGTGAACGGGATATCTCAGTGATAACTAGAATCCAATGACGAGGGTGAAATGATGGTCAGCCCCCATTTGATCAACTCAGAGGAAGGACGCAGCTGTCTGTTTTCGACTGAGCATGCACAGAAGAGGCATTATCCCTTCCGGCACTAGGAGTGCTATATTGCTCCGGCCACTGGAGCAGTATTTCTCTTTGAAAGTACGTGTAATGTATTGTGCAAGTGTAGAGTATCAATGAGTGTTGAGGAGCAGTTGACGTAACGGCGCCGAGGCAAAGTCTTCATGCGCACGGACTGGCAGTGGATTGTCTGGGGTTCGATTATTGCAGTTAGCATTATTTTTGCATTTCATTTTACTCTTCGTAATACTGAACAATTATCTATAAAATTTAAATATATTGAAACATTTCAATTTAGTTACGAAAAATTTTGTGTATTCAATTTAGTTACAATTACAGCCATTTCATGACTGAAGACTACTAACTGTGTTAAAAACAGCGAGTATCTGAGGAAATTTACTATGAAAGTGTTTTGTCTAGAAGATCTGCTAAAAAGGCTCTTTTCCAGTAGATCTCTGAAGCAGACTGTGGGATTTAAACAGTTAGATAAATCTACTTCAAACGTGAATTTAACAGTAGGAGGGAGTGCGGCGAGGCTTGCCTGTTTGGCTCAAACTATGGATTGGAAGTATGTAGATGACACTTTTAGGTTCGTAGAACATTTCGCCTTAGTAGACTGTAGTGAAGAAAAAAAACACTCTCTAAAGATTTACACAAGTGTAAGACGGATATTAGAAACGTAGTTTAGATTTTGGCTCATTAGTGCGGTGGTGAAGTTCACCGATGCCAGTTCCGCCCTGTGCGTCGAGCGAACATGCTGTTCTTACTTCCGCCTGTACAGCAGCGCAGCGTGTGTCGAGCTTTTGTGTATTCAGCCTCGTGTTTGTATCGGCCTGTGTCGCATCTTCTTGCCTAGCAGAGTTTGTTATTCTATTATTCTCTGCCGCCGGCGTTCTCTGCCTGCGCCACGGTGTATGTCGAGCGTTCCAAGAATATTCCACGTCGATGATCCCTTTGTTTCAGTTTTGACACGATTACGTATCATGTTGAACCAGGCTCTCTAGAGATTCACGATTGGTTGGTTGATAGGGTTCTCATTAGGTAGATACTGCTTCTTTTGCTTCTGGTTTGTATCCATTTTTTGTGAAGTTTCAAGATCCCTTGCAAATGGAAAGGTTTCTCACTCGGGTTGGTTCTCAGGTATGTTTACAAATCGTGATAATTTCGTTAATCCAGCCCTTCTTACAAATGCAGCGATCGAGTATATTCCTATCAATGTTTACACTCTTCCACGCGAAGTGGACGATTCATTTCTTAAGGGGGTGTTGCTTCCTTTTGGAGTCATTCGCCATACCCGGCAGGAATGCTGGTCTGCTCAATATCGCTTGCAGTGTTACAGCGGTATCCGAAACGCAGAAACGTGTCTTGTCTGCGCTGTTGTTGCTGTTTGAATGCCGTTCTAAATATGTCGTCCGTTGACTTCAGCTGAGTTGGCTCCTCAATCTGTTGTTAGTACTTCTCAGCCTTTATAGTAGATTGTAGGGACTTCCACACCCCTCCCTCACCCCCCCCCCCCCCCCACCTCCCCGCCGATGACTTCGTTCGACTTTCCTGCTGTCCTTGAGGAGCCGCAACCGGTAGCACAATTCAAACGCCGGCGGACTCAGGATGGTGAAGACTTTGGTTGACCACCGTCCCATCTCGCCTCTCCGAGAAGGTGGTTTTAGACCTCATAGCAACAAATAGACCGGAACTTTTCGACTCCGTGAATGTAGAAGAGGGTATCAGTGATCATAAGTCAGTGGTTGCATCAATGACTACAAGTGTAATAAGAAATGCCAAGAAAGGAAGGAAAATATATTTGCTTCACAAGAGTGATAGGGCACAAATCGCAGAATATCTGAGTGACCACCATCAAACGTTCATTTCTGAGGAAGAGGATGTGGAACAAAAATGGAAAAAATTCAGAAACATCGTCCAGTACGCCTTAGATAAGTTCGTACCGACTAAGGTCCAAAGCGAGGGGAAAGATCCACCGTGGTATAACAATCATGTACGAAAGGTACTACGGAAACAAAGAAAGCTTCATCATAGGTTTAAGAGTAGTCGAATCATAGCTGATAAGGAAAAGCTGAACGAAGCGAAAAAGAGCGTAAAGAGAGCAATGAGAGAAGCATTCAACGAATTCGAACATAAAACATTGGCAAACAATCTAAACAAGAACCCTAAAAAGTTTTGGTCATATGTAAAATCGGTAAGCGGATCTAAATCCCCTATTCAGTCACTCGTTGACCACGATGGCACCGAAACAGAGGACGACCGAAGAAAGGCAGAAATACTGAATTCAGTGTTCCGAAACTGTTTCACTGCGGAAAATCGTAACACGGTCCCTGACTTCAGCCGTCGCACGGACGCCAAAATGGAAAATATTGAAATAAACGATATCGGAATTGAAAAACAACTGCAATCACTTAGTATTGGAAAAGCATCCGGACCAGACGAGATACCCTTAAGATTCTACAGTGATTATGCTAAAGAACTTGCCCCCTTTCTATCAGCAATTTATCGTAGATCGCTGGAAGAACGTAAAGTACATAGCGACTGGAAGAAAGCGCAGGTCGTTCCCATTTTTTAGAAGGGTCATAAATCAGATGCGAATAATTATAGGCCTATTTCGCTGACGTCAATCTGTTGTAGAATAATGGAACAAGTTTTGTGTTCTCGTATTATGACGTTCTTAGATAATACAAATCTCCTTCATCATAACCAACATGGATTCCGCAAACAGAGATCATGTGAAACTCAGCTCGCCCTATTTGCCCAAGAAATTCAGAGTGCCGTAGACACTGGCGAGCAGATTGATGCCGTATTCCTGGACTTCAGGAAGGCATTTGATACGGTTCCGCACTTACGTTTAGTGAAAAAATACGAGCTTACGGAATATCGGACCAGGTTTGTGATTGGATTCAGGATTTCCTAGAAGAAAGAACACAACATGTCATTCTTAACGTTTCAAAATCTGCAGATGTAGAGGTAATTTCGGGAGTACCGCAGGGAAGCGTGATAGGACCTTTATTGTTTACAATATACATAAATGACTTAGTTGACAACATCGGTAGCTCCGTGAGGCTATTTGCAGATGACACGGTTGTCTACAAGAAAGTAGCAACATCAGAAGACTCGTACGTACTCCAGGAGGACCTGCAGAGGATTAATGCATGGTGCGACAGCTGGCAGCTTTCCCTAAACGTAGATAAATGTAATATAATGCGCATACATAGGGGCAGAAATCCATTCCAGTACGATTATACCATAGGTGGTAAATCATTGGAAGCGGTAACGACCGTAAAATACTTAGGAGTTACTATCCGGAGCGATTTGAAGTGGAATGATCACATAAAACAAATAGTGGGAAAAGCAGGCGCCAGGTTGAGATTCATAGGAAGAATTCTAAGAAAATGTGACTCATCGACGAAAGAAGTAGCTTACAAAACGCTTGTTCGTCCGATTCTTGAGTATTGCTCATCAGTATGGGACCCTTACCAGGTTGGATTAATAGAAGAGATAGACATGATCCAGCGAAAAGCAGCGCGATTCGTCATGGGGACATTTAGTCAGCGCGAGAGCGTTACGGAGATGCTGAACAAGCTCCAGTGGCGGACACTTCAAGAAAGGCGTTACGCAATACGGAGAGGTTTATTATCGAAATTACGAGAGAGCACATTCCGGGAAGAGATGGGCAACATGTTTCTACCGCCCACATATATCTCGCGTAATGATCACAACGAAAAGATCCGAGAAATTAGAGCAAATACGGAGACTTACAAGCAGTCGTTCTTCCCACGCACAATTCGTGAATGGAACAGGGATGGGGGGATCAGATAGTGGTACAATAAGTACCCTCCGCCACACACCGTAAGGTGGCTCGCGGAGTATAGATGTAGATGTAGATGTAGATGTGATGGAGGGCGCTTATCCCAGTGGTGATATTCTGAATACTGACGTTAACTCCGGCTTTTGATTTTCTAGCGATCACGAGGGGGTTCCGATGATTCAACGGAGACATTGTCTGCTGTTCTGACGTTACAGAGTTCTAGTGCAATGCCATACCTCCCTCAGTCTGATGCAATTGAGCAGCAAGTTGCTACGGATTATCTACCGATAGTCCAGTGATGTAGACAGCCTCAGACGCTGCATTGCCTCTTTCTTCATCTCCTGATGATGATGAAGATAATGATGTTCATCGCTCCCGGTTGAGTTTCTCGCATTCTGTTGAATGAAGAGGGGATGTGAGGATTCCAATCCTGTACCTTCGTTTCCGCCGTCTGCTGATGTTGTGGAGAGCGGGACGTGGGCACATGATGCGTAAATTATTTTGTAGTTCTACTTTCGTGCTTTCAATGTGTTAACTACTGCGGGCGTATGCGTTTCTTACCGTAAATGTTAATAGGAATAGTTCTCCATTACGGCTCTAAAGCTGATTTGCAAAAAGTCTTATTTGATATGTTCTGTCTCCCTGTGTATTCCATGTTTCTTAAATCAGCACTTGGAAGTTCTACTGGTATGACCCTGCTTTATAGGGACGGAATTCCATTGACGGACTTTGAAACGCTGGACAACGATCGGCGTATAATGCGTCGTTTTTATGATCACGTCTTAATTTTTCTTTATGCTTCATCTGCATCTGGTCGTACATATGACCTCTTGCGATCTTATGAGGAAGCTACTATTTACGTACTTAGTCAAAATCCGCGAAAAATATTGATTTTTGGAGAGGGGAAGGTTCAATCTCGTCTACCTAATTATAACTATTGTCGTGAGTTTAATGATATGAAGGCGTCGCCCAGTTTGCAGGATACTTGGATCTGTAGATATTGCACATCAGTGCGTTTTACGTAATTTACGGCTCTTTCTAGCAGACGATTGGACCGTTTTTATTCGTCTGCTTCCCTATGGAGTTAACTTTTGTCAATGCATGTAATTCCTGCCAGCTTCACTGACCACTGTGAAGTTTCGTTGACTCTTAACCATGCCAAGCAGCGGGTACATCATTCTCGCCCTATTTATAAGCTTAATGTCTAACATGTGGTAGACTCCTCTCTGGATGATATCATAGCAGTCATGTGGGGGAGTGTGGGTGGGGGCGGGGGCAAGCCGTTCCCAAAAAGCGCTATTATTCAGTTATGCGATGGGTTGTCACCGCCAAACCTCAGCTTTTAACTGCACTAATGCGTTTTAGAGCTCGTAAAACGGCTGAAAAAGGAGGACTCGGGAATTTTACTACGCTGTGCTTCGTGACACCCTTTAAGTGGTATGGACGTCCACCTCGTGACGGTGAAACTCTTACAACACAAAAGACTACAATTAGACGGTCTTCGTTTACGTTCCCAGTCACGTTAGATTCTCCAAGATGAGTTGGGATCTCTGTGTCATCTAATTCCGAAAGATGTGTACCATTACCATTCGTTCTACGTATGGCCGTGGGTGATCAACAGACACTGATACCTTCTAGGTGTTTCTGCAATCTTTACACTACAGTGGTATCAGACGGTATACCGTCTTCGCAACAAATTTTATGTTCGGTTTTGGCCTCTGGCAGGAGATACATTAACGTTTACGGTGAATCGAGTGGTGCAAGGGGTGCACATCTTTTAAGATCGGAAAATCTGTTTTAATTCCGTAGAAGACGGGACGTTTTTCAGTGGATTAGGTCAGACTAATAACGCTACTCAGTTTTGATTGTAAAATCTCAGCAGTGGCTATAAATAGCTGTGTGTCGGTTTCGCTTGCTGACATTATCGGGCGTTATCAGCGTTTTCTCCCGGGTCGTACTGCCCGATTGCCGTTGCTGAAAGTCGTATTCTCGTCTCGATCGCTTCCACTGTTCCTGTGCACTTGAGCAAGTTACGATATTCTGTTGGAGTGTTAACAGCTGTTTGTTTCAAGTATGCTGCAAGACGGATGTTCGCCTCTCTAATTACTGGTATTAGAGAGCCTATTGGCGTGAACGTTCGTCTTACTCCCCCCATAGAAGTGTTTCGAGGTATCCTCTAGGGCAGTCCCCTGTATTTGTAGCTATTCGTGGTATTTCTGGAATTCTCGTTGTTGTCCATAGCTGCTCGACTGAGTGTCTGATCGTTATTCGGAGAAAGGTCTATCGTTCACGCGTCTGCCGCTGCCGTTATGGTATTTCTTTGTACTCATATGGACATATCTGAACTCGAGGACGTTTCTGATGCATTTTGTCGTATTATGGAAGTTACTCAGTCGGCGGGGATTTGAGGCTGTTGAGATTCCATGGGCTGTGTCGGTCTCCCGCCATCAATTCAAAATGGCTCTGAGCACTATGGAACTTAACATATGTGGTCATCAGTCCCCTAGAACTTAGAACTACTTAAACCTAACTAACCTAAGGACATCACACACATCCATGCCCGCGGCAGGATTCGAACCTGCGACCGGAGCGGTCACACGGTTCCAGACTGAAGCGCCTAGACCGCACGGCCACACCGGCCGGCTCCGCCATCAATTATTGGGTCTTATTATTAATCGTTGTCTGATGAAGATGGCTACTCAAGGGGCGATCCTCGACACGAGCGTCGCTCTCTCTCGTTGCTTCATAAGGCTCGGACCTAAGGAAACTCGAGTAGAGCGTGTTACTAAAATATTTCCCCTTCCGGCGATGATGTCCCGGAAGTTACAATGATTATAGGACGAGTTTATCTGGCGAAAGTTTATTTTTCGGGTGTGTATGAGGCTATGGCGAGACCCCGGCTGAAGGGATGTTTGGACCTCCCTGATATTCGGCCTGAGGCATCTGCTGCATTTCTTCGAGACACTCTTAACGTTTCTTAGCGTCCCCGAATCACATACAGCTCGCCTCTCAGCCTGTTTCCAATCTGCGATCGTAATCTTTCCGGTGTATGTCGGTACGATAAACAATTAATTAAGGAGGAGGAGGTTTGTGTTTGACGTCCTGTCGACAACGAGCTTATTAGAGACGGAGCACAAGCTCGAATTAGGGTGGTATTGGGAAGGAAATTGGCCTTTCAGTCCCACAAGAACCACCCCGGAATTTGCGTGGAGCGATTTAGGGAAAACTTAAAGCAGAATGGCCGGACGCGGTTTGAACTATCGTCTTCCCAAATGCGAGTCCAGTATGCCAACCGCTGTCCCACCTCACTCGGTAAAAAATTAAGGCATACTAGGAATTTTTACAGATGTTACTTAGTTCGGGATTCATGTTCTTTCCAAGTCGAATCTCTGTGCGAAAATGATGTTATGTCGCTGGACATTTCCAAATCGCGCATCCTCGATGGAGTCCATAATCGCCAGAGACAGATTAGAATGTAGTTTGGTCCATTGTCAGCCTACCTATTTTTTGGTGGAAGTGGCGTCTTCATGGTACCAAATCGTTCATAACCTTCTCTCCACCAATGTTCGGCTTTCTCGCATTGCCCTTAGTGAGACTGGCCAATGCAGTCATTGCCATGAAACGGATACATTATGCCATCGTTTGGTCACCTGCGGACACAGACATTGGACTTGGCTCGGCGAAGAATTGGCCTTTCTTGCCTGGACGACGGTAGCGGAGATCTCCAGTAAGATTTTCCTGCCTACCGATGAACCCTTCTTTCCCAGAACGAAGAACAGTACAGTTATGTGGCTTGTTGATCCTTACGTTCATTACGTGGTGGGGAGAGATTACGACTTAGACACCTATGAATTTTAGCAGGATATGGTTACGACCAATTGGAGGTGGCGAAGGTTGCCACGCTACCGTGAGACTTTTTGGGAATATGTTGTATCTGGTATTTAATTGTCAAGGACTTGAGTGAAGTGCAGAATCCCTTTCCTGTTCGAATGCTTCGTTTCCGTTACGCTGATTCTGGTGAACTTGACATAACAACAAAAAACACCAAACGTATTAACCGATCTTCTTGGTATTTTCATCATGGATTCTTTCCATGTGTATTATTTAATTTTGAAGGCCCTATTCGTCTTCCTTTGGTTTAATTACTAAAAATTTAAACAACAGTTGCTGCAGGCCAAGCCCAAACTTGTTTTTTTTTCTTTTCTTTTTTATGTAGCAGACAAAGGGTAGTATTAAGTCTGATGTTGTATGCTTCCTTTCTGAGTATCAAGTTTTAACCTTTCAATAAAAATGGACATATAAAGATAAATATATGCAAAAAAGGCCACTACTGTGTGTGAGACCAGCGCAGGGACAGGAGAGGAAAAGGGGGGGAAGGGGGGGGGGGAATCGTGGCCACGTCTCGGGATTCGACCACTGCCCACCTCATCTCCATCCATCGTGATGTTGACAGTGTCCGCTCTTTCCCTCAAACAGAAGTGAATAAACGCTTGGCTTCATAACCCCAAAGGCTATGGATCAAATTTGGCTGCTTGTATTTTTTGTTTCATTTGCACAAAATTCTAACGACAGGTTTTTATGGGTGTCCACATTAGGAATATTTAATGATTCGTTTATTAGTTTCATAATCTGTAACGTTGAAAAAGTAGGAAAACTTTTATAAGATGATTGGAAATAAACAAAAGAATATACGAGAACTTCAAATCTGTAATGTCATTTCATTTATAAAGCGTGACGCGAAATTCGAGCACTCAGGCTTCACAACAGAGCAGACTTCTCACATACCAGCTATAAAAAATGTCTCTCACAAAATTTCGTCTGGCGGGTACAGGACGTTAAAGAGTGGAAATCTGGCAACACTGTAACAATATGTGGGGTAGCTACCTCTGTCAGCACATATTAACTGCTTTGTATAGTTGGTGCAACTCGTCGAGTTTTGGATTAGCATGCAGGAGGTCAATGGTTCAATCCTGGTTTGAGGCACGTAATTTTTTATTTAGTAAATTTAGTCCATGTGGTACGGTATCTGGGAATCTTAATCGTCATCAGCAATTCCTGTGGGTCCTCTAGAAAACATTTGCGCTTACATAATACAATCGTAGAAATGGAAGATTGGTCAGCTTTGAAAGAAGCACTTTCCTGGTCGAGGGCGTGAATTTATTTGCACCCCTTCATCTACTACATGCGAAACCTGTTTGCTTTGTACTCTTCTCCAATGGTGCCATAGAATAGTAGCAACTATTATTCTTACCTCATTCGTGTCTATTACATTTCGTTAGGGCCTTACGTTATCAAAGGGACAAACAACGTGCTTTGCGAATAATGTCCTAACTCGGTTACTATTTGTGTGTGTTATCACCCACGGTCTCACTAATTATGCCTTTCATCACTGAATCTGGTAACCACATGCTGTTTAGTACATATCTCAAAGCATTACTATTATTATTATTTTCATTGTGACAGCACCACGTCTATTACCGTTAGGGAAACAGTGTAATTCAAAACCGAACATTTCACAGTTGGTGCTTTCAGGATAAATCATGCAGAGGTAATTCACGTTAGATGGAAGAACGCGCAGGGCTAATAGCATGTTTATACGGTAAGCACTGTCCACCAGACAGGGAGTAGTTGTGATCGGAGTAAAGCGCCCGGGACAGACTCCAATATACATGAGTTCACGTATAAAATTTTCTCATTGTCAACCTCTAAACCAGTGTGGCAGACGCAACGCACACACAAACGATGAATATGTGGATATGTTTCTGGTCCTTTGTGCATCTGATAACTGGGCTGTGTTTCCGCTCGTGAATTTGCTGCTTAATATCCTCATCGACGCCATCCAGATAAAAATTTGTTTTGTCGTCTGGAGCCGCGCCTTCGGGAGTCAGGTTCTCTCCTTCCACCACTGTGTGACAGAGATCGTCCACGGACTAGCCGTACTCCAGCTACTGTGGAAGCTTTCCTGGAGATCATAGACCAAGAACCTCATCAAAGTACACATAGCGTAGCAAGGCAGCTGCGTGTCTCGCAAAGCACGGTCGTTAATGTGCTGCACGAGCATGGGTTGCACCCCTGTCATTCTCCTTTCACACAACACCTGCATCCTGCAGATCGCCATCATGAGATGCAATTCTGTGAATGGTTCCAACAACAACAGGAAGCCAAAGATGACTTTGTGAACACCTTAATATGGTCGGATGAAGCACAATTCACTCGTGAGGGTGACTTTAACATGCACAATGCCCATCACTGATATGTCAACTGCGACTGTGGATATCAAGTTCGCTTTGGTGTCAACGTCTGAGCGAGAATATTGGGTGACAGGTAATTAGGCCCCTACATGTTGCCTGACCGGTTGACTGTGCAAAGTAGTAGTAGTAGTAGTAGTAGTAGTAGTAGCTTTATTCATCCGTAGATCTCTTTTTACAAAGATATATAACATGTCAAAGTATTTACAAATTTAGATCAATTTGAAATAAGCTAATTCGTATACACATTTATCTACAGACTTCTAGTCAGAGACAATCATTAGATTTACTCCTGGTAGACAATAAATATTTTACAAATAACTTATTAAAGGTATCAAGCATTTCTCTCAATCTCTCTGCCTCATGCGCTGGAAGATGTTCCACTACATTTTCGACAGATGATATGAATCTAACATGATGGTGCACCTCCACGCTCTGGGTTTAATGTGCGAAAGTATTTGGACGGAACATTTCCAGGGAAATGGCTCAGACGTGGAGGTCCAGTTGTATGGCCACTACGTTCACCTGACGTAAATCCCCTGGATTTCTTCCTGAGGGTACACCTGAAGGAGCACGTGTACTCTACTCCGCCGACGAATGTAGAAGACTTGGTAGTGTGTGTTCATGCTGCTCTTGTTACTGTGAATGCAACTTTGCTGCGAAGGGTCCAGAGCTGTATGATCCGGCTTATCGAGCAATGTTTGTACGTGCAGATAGGTCACTTTGAGCACCTGTTGTTCTGAGGACAATGTAATGAAGGTCAAGTGGTCATTAATATGGACATTATTATTGTCACTGATGGCTAATGTTCGACATCTGAGCTCTCATATTACGTGTAGTATAAATGAAAAGCAAATGTTGCGTTGTTGTACTCAGCTATCATCTGTAGCATCTCGAAACTCATATTGTGTATGCAGTTAATCTGTCCTATGGCATGTCATTTGTTTTAACTGTCTATTTCTTATTTGTCTAACCATATATCTGTTATGTTCAAAATTACAAAATGTTGTAAATTGAGGATATATGTGACCTAAGAAACGGTGTATGTTACTGTATTAAATGTCAGAATGAAATCAGTAACTAAAAAAAAAAAAAAAAATGCGCCCCATTTCAGAAACGAACCATGGACCTCCTGCATGCTAACTCAAAACTTCGTCCACTGCATCACCTGTACAGCACAACTAAAATATGCTGACAGAGATAGTTACTGTGGTGTGCGTACTGTAAGACCTTCAGTACACACACCATCAGATTATTTGACTTGTCGCTCAAGCGAAGTAGGCGAGTCTCAGCAATATGTCTCGTGGTCTTATCGTGGCGTGTTTATCTTCTGCCATTAGGTCAGACGATAAAAATGCTATTTGCACGCTTAGAGTAGCTGATTGACGGTGACCAACTTTAAACAGAATTTGATTAATTTTCACACACATTTACTAAAATAATAACAATCATAAAAATAGCTTAATTTGGTTCTGGGTGCTATTTACAATTGACAATCTGAAGTTCCGTTGGTCTTGGTACGTTCAACTTATTCTCCATGTCTCTGATACTTGACAAAGTGTCTATACGTTTTCCTTCATGGCTATGTAGAGGAATATGATAATCTTATCAGGCGCCGACTGAAACTTGACTACAGACTAATGCAGACTGGTACAGACTAGTACAGACTAATGCAGACAAATGCAGACTGACTAATCGGAGGTCTGTACACTCGTTATAATACCTCGAGCGTTCAGGTATCACTGCGCGAGTGTGATCCGCGAGGAGAAAAGGTTCTACGTTAGCAGCAATCTCATTGGCTGCGTTACATATTAATACGCGGATCGGCGGAAGCAGAATTTGGTCCGTCTCAATGGCAGCGCCATCTCGTAGTGCAGAGACGGACGAGCGCTGCGCCTGCGCTGTCGTGCTTAGCGGGGCGCGCTCTAGTGGGAAAGTTGTGTACGCGCTGACTACGTGGAACTGTGTACACAACAATTACCATACAAGCTGTTACAGTGTTGCCAAACTGCCACTCTTTAATGTCCATTTTCTACCGGACGTAATCGCCGGACGAAATTTTCTGAGAGCCTTTTTTTATCAGTGGCATGTGAGGAGTCGCACCGCGAAGCCCGAGTGTGCGAATTTCGTTTCAACCTTTATTATTGTATCTATATTTGCTACAAGAAGAATGTATAATGGCCAACGGCCTTGGCGTAGTGGTAACAGCGGTTCCCGTCACATCACCGAAGTTATGCGCTGTCGGGCTGGGCTAGCACCTGGATGGGTGAGCATGCTGACTGTCGAGTGCTGTTGGCAAGCAGGATGCACCAAGCCATTGTGAGGCAAACTGAGGATCTACTTCATTGGGAAGTAGCGGCTGCGGTCTCGGAGACTGCCATACGACCGAGACAGCGGTGTGCTGACCACATGCCCCTCTATATCCGCATCGAGTGACGCCTATGGGCTGAGAATGACACGGCGATCGGTACCGTTGGGCCTTCAAAGGCCTGTTCGGAAGGAGTTTAGTTTTTTGTAATGTGTAATCTACGGGACAGTGCACGTTTCAAGATGATCCTGATGGAACACAATAAATACAGCAACATGCAGCACATGTTCTGAGTGCCAAAGTTGTGCATGTGCATGATTTCTCTCAGTGTCCAAAAATGGTTCAAATGGCTCTGCGCACTATGGAACTTAACTTCTAAGGTCATCAGTCCCCTAGAAATTAGAACTACTTAAACCTAAATAACCCTAGGACATTTCACACATCCATGCCCGAGGCAGGATTCGAACCTGCGACCGTAGCGGTCGCGCGATTCCAGACTGTAGCTCCTAGAACCGCTTGGCCACGCCAGCCGGCTCTCTCAGTGTGTTAACTGCAAAACAAACATGATTTAGATTCATAAACAGTTATCGGTTATCACACAGTTTCGCAGCATTCCATGCATATCGAAACATATGATCGTATATTGGTGCAGACAACTGAAGGAGCCATGACTGGAAAAAAACTCAACCGTGTGTTAATTAGTCGGCTTGAGTTCAATTCTCGCTACGATCTTATCTTTTCTTTGTTGTGTCTATTAATCCTAAATAGTCGGTTCGCACGACTAACAGCCAAACAACTGGTATTAATGAGTTTTACAACCTAAGACAAGATACACTTACCTAACTTTGATAGATGTGTCGCTAAAAAAGAGTGGCATTCAATGTAATCAGTCTTCTTCGGAGTAGGCAAACATAGCTCGGGATTACATAGAGATTCCAAAGAAGTGGCTATGTTGGTGCTCCTATCGAAGTCGGCTCGTAACAGTCGGGCGCGGCGCCTACGTCGTCTTCTCCTAGGGGGCGCTGCTGTCGAGACGTTGTCCTGGAGGAAGGTCAGTCAGAGTGTAATAGGCTGACTTCTTCTCACAGCCATCTCTTCTCTTTCATTCCTGACTGGCGTGCCAGCGCTGACTTTACGCCATAATATTCCCCCTCCCCGCCCCTGAAAGAGACACAGACTGTCGTCATTTATGGAGCACGACAACGGTGGAGGTGGAGGGGGGGGGAGGAGGCAGGCGTCAGCTGCAGCGGCGTGGGCGTGTGCAGCCCCATCGCTAGGACAAGGGGAGGAGAAGGAGGCGAAGACTCCGTCTCCATGTGGTCAACCCGCGGTGCCGTGATGACATCCTCTGGCGGCTGCTGTGGGCGCATTGTTTTCGGCATCCGTGAGTCTGGCGGAAGAGATACAGAAGAATCACTGTGTACATGACAGGGGCGAATTTGATTGTGATGTCGGCGCTACAATCCGTCTGGGCCTGAAATGAGACACAGCCACGCGCCAAGTTGACGAAGGATCTCGCCTTGGGCCCACCGTCTGCTGCCGCTAAAAACCCTGAAAAACACAATATCATGTGGCGAGAGGCGACACAGCGGCCTTCTTTCAAGGCTGGATGCTGAGGAGGGTGGAGCAGGTAGAACAGCGTCCGATGGCGGCAGCTGTGGAGTAATTCCACAGGCAATGGTCCATCTCGTGGAGTACTGTATCAGATAACACACGAAATAAAGCACACAAATTCGCAATGTCTTCCTCAGGTGTACGACCTGATACGTCAATATCGTCAAAATAATTTGAACAGTTTGGTACTTGGGCAGTCAGCTGTTCCAAATACCGTCGGAAAACGGCGGGTGCAGAAGCACTGCCAAAAAGCAAAGTGATATGTTTAAATAAGCCCAAATGAGTGTTCACAACATACATGGTTTGAGATTCTTCATCTACTGGTATTTGAAGATATGCGTCTCGGAAATCAATTTTTGAAGAGCAGTGACCAGCGTCTGATCTGTCCATGAGATCCCCTGGGCTTAGGAGTGGATAACTATCAATCAGAGTTTGCGGGTTGACTGTCGACTTAAAGTCATCTGGCTCGCTGTCTCGCGATTCATTAAGTTCAGCAGCCACTTTGTCCCATAATGCAATGGGAACAGTTCTGTCCAGCAATATTCCGACTGAGCATTGTCTTTCATAGTAATACATGCAACAGAATTGTAAGCCTTGCCTAAGCCTTCAGAAATGAGTTCGAGGAATTCGTTCAACAAGCTAGCTACACTGTCTTCGGTATTGAATGTGGTCACTGACAACACATTGTCCTGGATTTGAAAGCCTAACAAATCAAACGAATCAAGGCCAAATATGTTGTCACTATCACGTGATTGTAGCACAGAAAGCGATACATGGCAGGCAAAACACATTTTCCTTGAAGGGGATGTCTTGTCTTTTATAATCCGTCAGGTTCGTGCTAGCTTTAGACAGTTCTGGGGAGCCTAAAAATTCACATGTGTTACGAGTCAGCAGTGTAACAGAGGCGCCCATGTACAGCTGAAATTTCACACGTTTCCCACTAAGACGCAAGTGCACAAAAAGTTGGTTGGACTGGCGTAGTACTGAAGAGACTGTTTGCATGCTAGTTTTGATAATAGCAGCAGCAGGCTTTGAAAACACTGCACTGATTACATGAGCCTTACGACTAGATTTTTGTGAGGGAACAGAATTCTTATGTTTGTTCCGCTGCAAACATGTGGATTGTACGCGAACTGTCTTTCCACAAGCATAACACTGTTCTCAACTCGACGGGCAATTTTGGAATTTGTGCCATGAATATCACCGAGGGCGTAAGTTAATTGCCGGCCGAAGTGGCCGAGCGGTTCTAGGTGCTTCAGTCGGGAACCGCGCGACTGCTACGGTTGCAGGGTCGAATCCAGCCTCGGGCATGGATGTGTGTGTTGTCCTTAGGTTAGTTAGGTTTAAGTAGTTCTAAGTTGTAGGGGACTGATGACCTCAGCTGTTAAGTCCCATAGTGCTCAGAGCCATTTGAACCATAACACAATTGTATTCACTCATGTAGCCGCCTATTTAGAGAACTGTTTACGTGGCTTGGCGCGTGCATGCTGTTGCTGCCTACTGAGCCAAACGTCAGCAAGGGACGACTCAACCTGACGAATTTGTGGCTGCTCAAATTTATAGGCCACTACGGCACATGAACCGTAATGATCTAGAAATGGCACTACATGATGAAATGATGGATCTGACTGTTTCAAAACTTTTCTCTAAATTTGATCGCATCACGCAACATAACATCTGAATATCAAGCACCACGAGCATAGCTAAATTTGCACTTCCTCGTCATGCCCTGTTACCCAGTCGGGATACATTTGTTCTGACCGTTTCTTGCAGTGAAAGAATTGATACCGTGTTCCTACCACATTCAATTTTTGCTCATAATAGTCAGTTAGGGAACCTACAACCTGATCATAAGGAAATTCACTCGGAGTGCCGTTAGGGAAGAATTTGTGAATGAGGCGAAAAACTGCACATTCTACCGTTGACAAAAAGGAATGTAGTCTCACCGTACATGATACTTTATGAACAATGGTGTGGGCTTCATATTGTTGTAATCACTCGAGCTGTTCCTCTTCTTTTTCGTTAAACTGACGCAAAGGCGGTATGGCACTCGGAGCTACAGTTGTTGCATGTTCCATTTGTGAACTAAGAATCGTAAATGTGCTAGTATTATGGAATTTATCTAATGAATGGTTTATGCATTATAGTGAGCAAAGCCTAATCAAACTCAGCGTGTGACTTTTAGTGTCTTAAGTAAATCGAAGTAGTCAGTGTCATCTATAAACTCAGCACTGTGTCATCATAACCCGAATTCTTCTAAGTCCATCTGCATTTGCTTCACGTCGTAGTGTGCTACGTGTAGCCCTTGGCTCCTAGTGCTGGCATCATTTTTGTATCTGAAACTAGTTACCGAGTCGTCCCTGCCTTTTATTACCTGAGTTCCGCTTTGGCTCGCCTAAAAAACGCGTATGTTCCTCCACTGGCCAATGACACAGCGAGGATAATTGCTCCGCCAACTGAATGAGTGAGAGTTTTTGGTTTAGCTGGCATCAACGTTAATTTTTAATATCTTCTCTATCCTCTACTCCTAGAAAACTCGAATGGAAAAGTACTGGGTAATACCAGAGGGAGGTAGATTATAAATAATGAGAGAGACACTAACGTGGCGGATGAATTCTGTGTCTCTTAGAAAATATCTTGCATTAGAACTATAAAGAGAGGCCCTCCTTTCATTATTTGAGTGAAGACAACTTGAACTGATTAATTTGTGGAAAAATTGTTTTATCAGGACCATCCCCAGCCCCTGTGGATGAGGCCGTTTGGACTGCTCCAATTGTTATTGGATAGACAGATTTTTAACAGCAGTCTGGTATCTCGGCAAAGCATCGCTAAGGATTTCTGTTTCCTCTTCGGTATTATACCACTCACACAGATTACGCCACTAGTGACTATTTTCCCGAATCTTGAAGTGAATATTTTCTTGTTCAATTAATATACGCGTCAAAATCTATTTTGAGATGATCATGACTTTCCGACCCATAATAAATACCCCCGTGTTATTGTTCTCCAGCTGTTGTGTAATATATGTTCCTGAGAATCTTTTCATTCTGGTTGTAAATTGTCGGGTGTCGCTAGATGCTGTGTGAAACTCACTGGACCACTTAAAACTTACTAAATCTGCCGAAATCTACTTCCACTAAAAAATGCGGCTCCAGAAAACATCCCAATAACAAGAAATATTGTACTCTATCGAAAATTTTTGGGTGGGTTTTGCCTGCGAATTGCTTTCGTAACACCGTATAAAAATTGAACAATGAGCTTCCAGCAATACGAGTATATTTATGACAGCTTGCACATTTATTTAAAACTTTTGTTTCCCATAGATCACGTACTGTCACCTCACAAATTATGAAACATTTGTCCACTTCATACTAATGTTAAAAGAATAAAATTAGAAGGAAAGTCAACATTGTCCGTAATTTTGATGATTTATTAACAGAAAATCGATTTTAGATCACGTAATGATCATCTTCAGTGCTTTAGCGTACAAATTAAAGCTCTTAGGCATTGGTGTGTAGTTATTTGCAGTAACACAAGGTATGAAACGATCACAATGCTGACCCCCTAATTTTATTCATCATATGGTCGTAGCGCACACAGTACTCTATGGATTCGCCAATCAATGAGTTAACATAATAGTCACGCATCAAGTAAAGAGTTCGTTCACTGACGAGTAAAACCACTCCTAACTTCATTAGCCGTTCAATTTTCCTCTCAATCCCTCAGCCCAAACGTCTAAAACAGCAGTCCAGATATTTATCTAAAATTCTTTGAACTTGAAATAGTTGCCGTCAGCCATTAGAAAAGTCTTGATCTATTTAACTTTTCTCTTCTCTTACGCCAATTCCTCTCCTTCTTCTGTCTTCCAAAAGGATTATCTCCTTTCTAAGTCAGCCTCAGCAGTCTTTAAACTACTTTTGCATACGCTACGTCAGCTTACAGATCGTCGCACTGTAGTAACAGGGCGCCATTGCCATTATCATTCGTAACAACACTCTTCATTACGTGGACTTTCTTTTTTCCTTTCTTTCTTTTTGTTCAAAATCACTTCACTTTAAATTTCCTTCGTTACAATATTTTCATCCGCACTCAATACAGCTCAGTCTAATTAATATTTCTAAATATTTCTGCTTTTTTCCTTTGCATGACGCGATCGTCCACTAACGTAGAAACATCACTCTTTGTTCACCAACAACTACATCGATTACAATAGAGATATTATTTTTGACCTATCTGGCATATTATTTTATTACAAATTTCATAAAACTTACGTTTCCTACATTCAATCAGCAAACATTTAATAAATATTTCATTAAGTGGATTACACTTACAATGTTGTATACATTTGAGTATGCTATTTCCTGTTTTACATTTCCGTTAACAACATGAGTAAATATAATATACAATAACTTTACCCTGTGTTCAGACATCTGACAAAACACAGGCTAACTTCACAGTGAAAGGCGGCTGTCAGTCACCCTTAAATGTGGCTTTTTAGTAGTATCAAGTTCTGTATACTGTGTTTCCTGTACCGTAGTTGTCTCATATTTTATAGTACTGGAGGGGCAGAGGTGAACCGAATTGATTGATTCTCATTACATTTCACTTTCAACATGTCGTGTATCCTTTCCTAAACATGGGGAATGCATAGATCGTATGGATGTGAATGTAATTCCAAAGGCACGCACATTGTTAAATATAGGTGGACTTTCTGGCTTCACATTTGTAGCACGGCTTCGGAACATTGAGTTTAATTTTTCGAAGATGGTTTGGTGTGTTCGTCTGCCGGATCTTTTGTAGTCATCGGTGTGAGACTCACGTGCAAGGCAACAGCTTCTTCATGTTATGGTCGTTGAACCTGTGGAACGTTTGAGCAAAGGAATCAGATGTCATTTGTTCTGACTGGATTAGACGCCTATAGTCTGATTTAAAGTAGTTGCCACTTGACAAGAAACGGGCTGCAGGGCTCTCGCCACCAATAAACCAATGGCAGCCGGCTGTCAATCAACCTTACATGTGGCTTCAACTTCAATTCGTGAACTCCAGTTAAATCTTGGATTTTGGTGTGTTAGTTGTTATTACTGAAGGACTGCCTGTTCTCTATTTGGTAATCTAACTTAACTAAAGGCCTGGTTGTTTTTCGGTTTAGTAATTTCACTTAACTGAAGTTGTTATTAAAGAGGCCTGCCTGTTTTTTATTTGGTGTTTTTATTTAACTGAAGCTGTTATTACAGAAGGCCTGCATGATTTCTAATTTGTAATCTCATCTAACAGAATCTGTTATTGTTGCAGGCCTGTCTGTTCGAACTAAAGAGCTCTTATTAAGCAAGTCCTACCTGTTTTTTTTTTTTCCTATTATGGAGGTCAGATACCTTACGCAATCTGTGTGGTAACTAACTGAAATTGTGATGGCAAAGGCTTATCTGTTTCAAAGGTGTTTATATCAATAAGATAGTAACGAAATAACACATGTTGGTACATGGGCCTTGACCTTTCGCCTTACATCCCTTTATCCATAATTGTAGATTTCATTTGCATTTGCCACACTTGTGTGAGTCACCGAAACATTCTCAGGCGTGGGGATTCCCCTCACCGCTTATGAGCAGCCTGATGGTGGCCCTCTTACTAATAGACTGTCCTAATTTGGCTGGTTTAATGCGGGATATTAATCTTCCTCACAAGATACCTCAGTTGACAACAACTCGGCTGACCTGGTGTTAGCTTTTGCCTGTGGATGTGGTTTCTATTCATCCCTGTAAGGGAGAGCCTTTTGGGTCATTGATTGCTCGAGGGGTAGGGAAAGCCCCTTTGAACCCCCGCCCCCCCCCCCCCCGGCTCCCTCTCACTGGTCCCTTGGAGGCCCTAGTTGGGACTTTCCACCTTTCTATTGTCTTCATTTTTCTTCATTTTTAGGTTCCTATGCCTTGCCTTGACTGATCTGTGAACGTCATGTCTGTACTGTCTTTTTTTCTTAGCTTTTATCTCTATTTTTATTGCGTTAGTTACACTTAGGATTTCCAGGATTTGCCTTTAGACCCCTTTCTTTGACAACTAATCCTGATTTGCCACATATCCGTTAAAGGGACAGATGACCTTGCAGTTTAGTCCCTTTCACTTCAAACCCATGAACCAAATCTTCTGCCAACAGTATTGTCACACTGGTAACACTGGTTCTCGCCGGATCACCGATGTTCAGCCCTTTCAGTTAGGCTAGCACTTACATGGGCGACAGTCCATGTGTTTTAAGTGCTGTTGGCAAGCAGGGTACTTTCAGGTCACGTGAGACCATCTGAGCAGCTACTCGACTGAGAAGTAGCTGTTCCGCTCATGACAGTTGATAATGGCTGAGAGAGCAGTGTGCTGACCACGTACCCCTCCATATCTGCATCAAATGACACAAGTGAGAGTGATGCATCGGTCGGTCGGTGGTCTGTTTTGGCGGAGTTTTTCAAACTTTATAGATGATTTAAACTGTTCCACGTTTAATCAGTGGAATAAATAGTCCATGTAGTGTTTCGCCAACATCTCTCTTAGCTGAAGGAATTGTATCTATGTCCCACTGTTCTATAATTTTACGTCATCAACTCGCATTTTGTTGTACTTGTTTGCATCTGAGGCTCAGTTTCCGAACACAACACACTCAAAGGTTCCTTCATTCAAATCGTGGAGGGAGGAATACGGTAAATGCTTCATATTCTAACTCTTCGAAATATTCGCCAATCTTCGATACTGGTTTTTCCACACAGCAGTCCGAAAGCGTTCGTTAACACACACACACACACACACACACACACACACACACACACACACACACGCTATATACAAAGTTACTTATTAAGTGTGTGATTACATTATCGCCAAATTCGAATTGTAGTTCTTTGACGTCCAGTTTCTGCCGAAAATATATATGGAACAAACTTTTGTGAGTCGTTTGCGTACACTTTGCATAAGAGAACTCGCACAGTGGTGCTCGAATGTGCGAATTTACCTGCGCCTGTATATTTATGCACACAGTGCTACATAAAGCGCTAATGTCAAGTGTTTAATTTGCTTAATTTTTCGTCCTCGTGCACTGCTTGCGGATGCTGTGTTGACGGACCTTTGAGTTACATTCTGCTTCTACTTGCCGCCGTGGTTTCGCGTCCGGTAAGTAATGAACCTGCTGCCGTTTGTTGACGAGTAACCTACTCCTGTGATACATTCGTGATATATTTTTCTGCCTAGTACTTGTGAGAACTTGTATCGGTTTCGGTGTTGTCATTTGTGGATATCAAGATGTACGCATAACCTGACGTCGAAAACAGAGAGCGAGCAGTCCCGCATCACAGCTACTGACGACCACTGCTCTATGTCACTGTACTAGAGGAAGTACATTGAAACTAGTAATAAGAGTACATCAAGGAAATAAGTTCAAGTTCTGTGTCGCCAAGAAAAGATTTACGACTGGTGACAGAAGTTTTTACAGAAAATTTCACAAGTGGTCAAGAGCAAGAAAATCAACGACTTGTAAGTGTAAACAGCAGTGTTCGTGAGTAGTGAACATTTGGAAACTTGGAAAACGAATTATTTCGTCTCCGTTATTTGAGTGAAACAAACTTTTGGCGTTTTGTCTTCGAAAACTGAGCTTCAGGTACGAAAAATTTCAAGAAAAAGCGACTCACAAAATCTCATTCTTTGCATATTTTCGGTAGTAGCTAGAAGCTGGGCGTAAAAGAACTACAGTTGGACGATACTGTAGTCGCACGTACAATAACTATCATCTACATATGCATGTGGTGTATGTTCTTTTGGACACGTCCGAAAGAATTGACACTATTTAGATTCTGCAACCGATATGAATCAAGACACAAAGGAATTAAAGACAGCAGGGAAAGTTGAAAATTTGTGGTAGACCAGAATTCGAACCCAGGTGTCCCACTTACTTTTTCTGTTTTTTTTTCTTCTTTGATTCCCCTTTTTTTTGGACCTATCTTCTCATTTAGGCAAGTGTAATTTCCAAAATTAAAAGAAACAGAATCAAATCAACCCCTCCTTGGCACCGCCACTTTAACTCTGCCGTAAAAACAGAAATGTACCGAGCGAGGTGGCGCAGTGGCTAGCACACTGCACTCGCATTCGGGAGGACGACGGTTCAATCCCGCGTCCGGCCATCCTGATTTAGGTTTTCCGTGATTTCCCTAAATCGCTCCAGGCAAATGCCGGGATGGTTACTTTGAAAGGTCATGGCTGACTTCCTTCTCCGTCCCTCCCTAATCCGATGAGACCGATATCCTCGCTGTCTGGTCTCCTCCCCCACACAATCCAATCCAAAAAACAGAAATGAACTAACCCTTTTCAGGCGTTGGCCCTAACAATTCCCTCACTTTTTTTATTATTTATTTACTTATTTATTTTTTACGTGATTACATTTAGGAAACGTGTACAAATGATAATTCTAGAAACTGAGTGTTACAACAACAAAGATGGCATTCCAAGAGTAAACAAAAAATAAAAATGGAAATTACTAACGCAATTCCAGCTAAAAATGTTCTTCAGTTACCGTGACTGGTTCCATTTGGTATTCCGCCATCGTCGTCTGATATCTCCTACAGCGCCTATGAAGGGTATCTGCAACGGAGGCATTCTGCTTCACTAATGCCTCAAGAAAAACAGCAATCCTTGAAGCAGCCTGTCTCTCCATTCTCTCATCGCTGAAAAGGCAGGACATTCAGCCGTAAAGTGTGATGCGGCACAGAACATCAACCGCAGCTCGGCACTCCCCAACTGAGTGGGGGGTTAAAGAAACACTGCGTAAATAATTTGCGAAGAGCGTACGGTACCTCGGTGTGCGTTCGAGCGCATTGCGAGCATTTTGTAGGAACCACCAGTCATCAAGCTACTCTTTCTCTCCGTCGCTGAAGATACAGGCGACGATAATGCCTTTGAACCATGTAAGAGCATGAGGTTTTGCGGCGGGAAAGTAAGATTCATCTGGAAAGAGGATGGTCTGAGGGTCAGTCATATCAGGCGTGACCCGGAGGTAGCAAGCCAATATCGTCTGTGTTAGTCACCAAAATCCGGACGACGATATTATTGTAAAACCGTGTTCATCGGCATCCAAGAGGTGACAATCTGGGCATTAAGGTGAGTCTGCCAGTCCAATAGCGTGAAGCCATTGTCGTGTCGCATATTTTTTGTTGGCGATCTGATACCACATCGAACGCACCGTGGGCGACAGAAAGTTGTTGTGTATCGTTTTCCACACTCTTGGCCGCTGAACCATAGGGTACTTGTTTTCCACCACGTTATGGCAAACAGAAGGTTGGTATAAGAATCTTTCGCTTTTGGCGGACGTGTTGTAATCAAAAATAGCGGTCGAAACATGGGAGAGCTGTGGTGCGACGTGCGTAACCAACACCGGAGGGATGTGAGAGGCTGGCATCAGGACCTGTAGTAAACGACCCGTGAAAGAGGTATGTTGACTTTTCCGTCGTTTCCTCATGTTGTTCATGTAAAGGGAAGCTGCTCTCACCCTGACGTTGACCAATCCCAGCCCCTCTCTGTGCACTGGGTGGGAAAGAGGGTCGTATCGGAATTTAAATATATGACCTGAGGAAACGTAGTAACTGAAGGCCGCCTGAAGCCGGCGACCTATCTGCATCGGTAGTGGGGGGACTTATGCCACATGGTTGAGATTTGATGCCACGTAGAGTTTCAGGTATCCGACACGTTGTAACTGTTCCAAGTCCCGGAGCATGTTCTCGCGCACCATCACGCGTATGGTCTGTAGTAACTTTCGATAGTTTGCTGCAACTGTTTTCCACACATCCTTCTTGAACGTAATTCCCAAATATTGCAGATCAGGAGCTGGTGGGAGGCGAGCGAGGACTTCTGGTCCGAGACCACTGCCAATACCCTACGCCACCGACTTGTTGATGTTCAGAAGACTACCTGCGGTCTGTCCGTATCGCTAGATCCAGGTTACTACGCTTTGATCTTCGTCATTGGAACGAACCAGCAGTATCAGGTCGTCAGCGTATGCCCTACAGCGAAAAGTGACGCCCCACAGCGTGATGCTTGATAGCCGGTGGTTAAGGCCCCCAAGGAGTCGCTCGAGTGCGATTGCATGAAGTTAGGTAGAAAGGGGACAACCTTTTCGTAGAGACTTCTTAATGGGTACTTGTCCTACCGTTTTTCATTGACCTGAATTTACTTGGATGATGTGGTGACCGCTACGCCATTTGAACACAGTGGTCACCACAACTGCACGGACTGCATTAGCACGCCTTCAGTCAGATCCAAATTCTCAACTTAATCACCTACTACAGACTCCCCCCTGCCCAAAATTCTCGTTTCCCGCAGCATTTCGCCGATTCCCGTAAGAGTTCGAGCTTGGTGTGAATCTGCCCTGAAGCGATCGTTGGCCGCTCCCTCCATAATTTTGTACGTGCTGTCTGTTCTGACAGCCAATCGCTCTTCAGTGCAGATGCACACCGAGCATGACGTCTTACGGGAATCAGCGAAATGCTGCGAGCAATGAGAATGACGCAAGAGGGGTCGTCAGTAGTATGTCATTAATTGAGAATTTGTGTCTGGTAGCTAACGATTAATTCCTTTGTGTCTCGACAAGTACTTTCATCCATTACTCTGCTGATCCGTTGCCCAGTTAGTAGGGCGGATATGTAGTAATTAAAAATTTTCATAAAATAAAGGAAAACAAGGAAACCCTTCTGAAAGGTATAAAAATTACCTGGTATTATAGCTTAACATTTTTATTTTATCCCTAATGGATATGAGGTGTGGTTGTAAGAATCAGTGCTAAATTCGATTCAGCCACATATTTACGGAGTAAAAACACTAGAATTTACAAGTTTCGAAGGCAAGCCATCATCCTCGGACTAACCATACAAAAATCTCTGAGAGATATCAAAATGAAATAGAAACAAGAAGAAAAATAATAAACAAGTAATTTGGCTACTATGCTTGCAGGAGTGTCATCTTAAGGCGTGCTTCCTCATCACCGTTATGTGATAAAATATATTAAAATGAAATTCTGTATGTTGTCCTGGGCACTGGCAGCGTCGCAGCAACAACTATATTTGAACATGGCCCATATATCGCCTTGAAAGCCATCTCCCGCAGGCAAACACAGAACTACCGCGAGTGAGAATGTCGTGAATGTAAACATGAAATCCAAATAGAATGCCGAAAGCAAAAAGATAAGTATCCTGGATGTCCCAGAATTCCAATCCTGTCTCGAAAAGTCGCTTAATAATTAACAGATATTAAAAAAAGAGCTGAAAATTTTTAAAGTAGTTATTTGTAGCATCTGCAGGCTGTTCCTTTAAGTGTTATGATATCCCACGCTATGTGTTGTAATCTCTGTTTGCTCTACCAGATCCAGCTCCTGGCCTTTATCTTGTGTATGCAAAATTCGATGTCTTCATGAGTTCCCAGTATGTGGTGGCGCTTTTCATGAATATTCATGGCTACAGACGAATTCCGGAAATCGCTGAGCAGAAAAGCATCTCTATCTTACCAGATCTTTTCAATATTTAGTGGATTTACAGCTTTCTGTTTAAATTCTGGGTTACCCAGCGTAGTTATACGTCTTTGGTCTCTCGTTTAGTGGACATCATACTTACATTCACGAGGTACTCACTAGCACTAATTCTGTGTTTGCCTGCGGAATTGGCCTTCATACACGGAGCATGTACGTTTATAGCTGTTATTGTGACGTTGCCAGTACCCGGGTGACCATATATAATTCCAGTTTCATCTATTTTAGCAGTTGGCTTTGATATGGCGGTACCTCTTAAGACGACACTGCTGCGAGAGAAGTAGCCACGTAGTTATAATGCTACTTTTCTTATGGTTTTTGTTTTGTATTTATCACTTGGACGATAAGCAGTTCAGCCAAGAAGAGAATATAACTTAAGAAATGTGGTGCTACGGAAAAATTCTGAAGATTGGATGAGTAGATTGCGTAACAGTTTCGTGTGCGCTTATTCGGAAGAGCAAGGCTTCAACGAAACTCAAAAATTCTTGTGTTTCTTTATACTGTAAACAGATGGCTCACCCGACATTTTGACATTGATAACCTGACGTATCTTTCTTGAAGATCACTTACAGCTGTATGTTATGCATTTTTTATATTTTTCCGACGAAATACTTATGTAGTTTCGGTTCTGCCCTAGCCACAAGGAAGAATAGGCTATGTAAATTTTTGCGAAATTATTGCGAAAGAAATTATTCCAAAAACAGTCAAAATTTTTAGGAATTTCATCATAAAACATGTTAAACTTTATTTTCTGACTTCCTAATAGATATTGTAGGGTGTCCAGTAATAAATTCTATAGTCCAATTATCCAGCCAAGGCAGGAAAATTTTTTTGTCAAATCTATGTGGTAAGCCATTTCTCGCTGTTAATTGGTGGGCTAATGATATAGTAATGAGATGTTTCATCACTGGAATAATAGTACTGTTCTCCATTGACTACAGGTGTGGCACTAGTTAGTCCTCTCGCTCTGCAGTAATTTTTAAATTTGCTGCCTGATTTGTCAATTTTGTAATCATGATTATTCTTAGCTTTACGTACCTGTCTCCCCGGCGTTGATTTGGGAACATACAACTCCTCAGCTGCTTTTGAAACTCCCGTTTCAGAAGATAAAATGACTGAGACTGCCATTGGGTTATTTAATATCCCACTGCCGTGTATCAGACCTTCTCATTTAAATTCTCACAGTCTGGTGTAGGTAAGGAACCAAAAGAAAGATATACGAGTAGTATGAAAACCCATGTGGATCAGAGAATGACTGGCAGAACCGGACACTATCCTCTGCTTTCCAGTCCCATTACGCCCCAAGAGTACATTTCAGGATATTATCTTCTGTGAAACTTAATGACTGAAGGATTTAAACGTATTGTAAAACTGTAGTATAGTGTATGACGCACGATTTAAGATTACGTATATTTTAAGGGTGTACAGTTAAGAACTATCTGATTATATCGCGTTGAAATTCACCAACAGTCAGAAAGACAGAACTGGAGACGTGAGCGATAGTAGTTCACTTACAAGTCAAACACTCCACTTCAAAACATTTGCAAATGGGTGTCTTGCCTCCTCTTCCATTCAGAGAGATAATTACGTGTCATTACAATGGATTCAACACGTTCCAGTCCAGAAAACAATTCCGATCCGTTGATTTCCTCTCGCCCATTCTGCCCTGATAAGGGAAATGTCCAATGTAGCATATTGAAACCTGCCCTGAAATTTTTTATACCGAAAGAAACATATTCCCAGACTTATAGTTGCTAGGACACACAGCAAATATTTTTCAAACAATGTTGAAATTTGCCAAATTCGTAGCTCATCAGGCTGCTGGAGAAATATACCCCCCGCCGCAACCGTAGCAGACAGCACAGGTACAACACGACAGGCACGTATCCTTGATTGACGCCACATCGGTAAACAGATATCATGCGACAACGGGATCGTAATTCGTAAAGCGAACTTCAATTCCCACTGATAGTTCCTCTAACGCACCTGTTCACAGTTACTATTATCCCGAATTTAATATCCATAGTAATTAGCAGTTGGCTTAGCAGTATCGCCAAGCAGTGGCAATTGGAATTTCAATGTATTGAATTTCTTTGCGATACCTTCGTATATGTTTCTTAATAACGTCACTCTTGTGCAGGTTCCAGGTTTTCACAGTAATGTAGAGTCCAATTAATTTTTTTAACCTTGCAAACATGAAATCGAAATCACCTACTTCTCCAGAAGACCTAAATATGTTTTATTTATTAGGTAGGTTCTTAGAGTTTCATTCCAATGTTGTGGAATGATTGTGAAAACAACAGAGGGAACAGGAAGTAAATCGTCTATTCCATGAATTGTGGTTCGATCGATGACTGTTGTGCTAATTAAAGTTCAGAACAAAAACAGAGTACCAGCCAAGCCCACACAAATAAAGCAAAGTAATAGCTTCTGCGGAAAGAAAGAGCTATAAATTTCTTACTTAAATGAAGGAGGAAGTAAGATTTGTAGGAAGTACGAAATATGTGCCAAAATGAAAGTCACAGAAGTGTTAAATGAAAATTATTCCAATGATTTAGAATTGCTCGTGACAGTCAAAGTACCATTACAGAGGGATATCTACGAGACTGAGCGCTTAGAGTTCCATGTGAGACGAACATTACTGATTTCCAGGCTTTTTCGACTTGGTTATACAGGTTCAGGAATTTGCACGGGAAATGAAGTTACAGAATTACGAAGTTTCACTCAAGTAAACGTGTACGGGTGATGTTACTAGTGGATAACAATATAAAGAAATATCGTAGCTGTCATGAAGACGAAGCTTCTTGTCATCCCATAAAACGCTGAGTGTAGAGACAATCAGTCTGGTTTCATGTAAACCACACATCATCATCTAGAGCGAAAAAGGTCGCTCGTGTAGTCCATGAACGCTGTGACACGTACGAATACAATAATTCCAGTCATAAGTACCATATCATCATATCAATAGGCCTATACTTAAAATTTAATATCCGTCTTCAGGAACATCAAGGTAAATTAAGACCAAAATTTAAGAAAAAAGTCTGTATTCTTAGTTTTGTGGTACTCTAGGCCTGGAAATAACGAAAAATCTGTTAAGACCATTCGGACTCCACCCGCTACTAATAATATGATTCAGCCTCTCAATTAATTAAAAAAATCAACAGTCTTAATCATTTTTCAGGAAACGGTGAGGCAACATAATTTCCGTTAGCCCTATGTCATTTCAGATTTATTAGCAGAACACTATTGCTAAACTTCATTCACTTCTGCATTGTCAGTTTGCTTCATCACATTTCACGAGTGTGATAAAATATGCGTGCTACTCTGCACAATATGCAAAACAGCAACATTCATGCCTTACTCCAATCCAGATACGTCTAAATAAAGCTAGTAATTGCTGTGACGTGCCTGAATACATTAATTTGTTTTTATCGCGTGTGTCTGGTGAAAGTTAAACATCTGTTTTCGTAATCCAATAGGCACTCGACATTTTAATGTCGACTAAAGCCAATGAACATTGATTGTTTCACTGTGAGGAAAAACATACATTAGGAAAAATATACATTATTCAAAAATTATCATAAAAATTGTGCTACAATAATTTTTCAAAATCTTTAATGTCAACAAATTTAAGTTACGATTGATGGAAGTCGTCTTACATCTGCAACAGTTTATCTGTCAATATGAACTGCAAATTTTCAAATAAATTAATGACTGAAGACTTTTTGATATGGTTTATGTGGTTAAAACTTGTTTGTATGCACTCTGAATTTCACGCTACGTGGCGCCACTTTCCCGTTTCAGGCTGCGTCTTCTTAATCGCCGATTCGCGTGCTAGGCAGGAAGGATAGTACAGACCGCTGTTGTAATATGTTCTTCGTTCAGTAAAAATGATAAGTTTTAACATTTTTAAGTAATACTCACAGTGCACGTTAGCACATAAAATTTTGACAGAGCTTTTCTTTAAGCGTACTCTTCAAATAATTCAAATGGCTCTGAGTATTATGGGACTTAACATCTGAGATCATCAGTCTGCTAGAACTTAGAACTACTTAAACCTAAATAACTAAAGTACATGACACAATCCATGCCCGAGGCATGATTCGAACCTGCGACCGTACCAGTTGCACGGTTCCGGACTCAAGCGCCTAGAACCGCTCGTCCACCGCGGCCGGCCGTACTCTTCTTACGAAAAGTAGGATTGGACCATTCCTTTGTTAGTTCCCCCACTAATGTTCTAGAGGTTCATAGTGGGAGTAGAGGTATTTTTTTTTAATTTTTATGTTCTAATTTGCACAATAATGCTGCAGTACAGTGTTTCTTAAAGATATATACGCTATAATTTTTATTTATTTACCTATATTAAATCATTGGACATGACGCTCTTTGCCAGTCATCCAATGAATGTTCATAAAGAGTAATAATGAGTCAGAAACAAATTACTTTCTGAGAACAGAAACAACAAGGAAACATACGACAGTATGAGATGACAAAGACACATCACGTTCAGTAAGATCGTCCAGTTATAATACACTCCTGGAAATTGAAATAAGAACACCGTGAATTCATTGTCCCAGGAAGGGGAAACTTTATTGACACATTCCTGGGGTCAGATACATCACATGATCACACTGACAGAACCACAGGCACATAGACACAGGCAACAGAGCATGCACAATGTCGGCACTAGTACAGTGTATATCCACCTTTCGCAGCAATGCAGGCTGCTATTCTCCCATGGAGACGATCGTAGAGATGCTGGATGTAGTCCTGTGGAACGGCTTGCCATGCCATTTCCACCTGGCGCCTCAGTTGGACCAGCGTTCGTGCTGGACGTGCAGACCGCGTGAGACGACGCTTCATCCAGTCCCAAACATGCTCAATGGGGGACAGATCCGGAGATCTTGCTGGCCAGGGTAGTTGACTTACACCTTCTAGAGCACGTTGGGTGGCACGGGATACATGCGGACGTGCATTGTCCTGTTGGAACAGCAAGTTTCCTTGCCGGTCTAGGAATGGTAGAACGATGGGTTCGATGACGGTTTGGATGTACCGTGCACTATTCAGTGTCCCCTCGACGATCACCAGTGGTGTACGGCCAGTGTAGGAGATCGCTCCCCACACCATGATGCCGGGTGTTGGCCCTGTGTGCCTTGGTCGTATGCAGTCCTGATTGTGGCGCTCACCTGCACGGCGCCAAACACGCATACGACCATCATTGGCACCAAGGCAGAAGCGACTCTCATCGCTGAAGACGACACGTCTCCATTCGTCCCTCCATTCACGCCTGTCGCGACACCACTGCAGGCGGGCTGCACGATGTTGGGGCGTGAGCGGAAGACGGCCTAACGGTGTGCGGGACCGTAGCCCAGCTTCATGGAGACGGTTGCGAATGGTCCTCGCCGATACCCCAGGAGCAACAGTGTCCCTAATTTGCTGGGAAGTGGCGGTGCGGTCCCCTACGGCACTGCGTTGGATCCTACGGTCTTGGCGTGCATTCGTGCGTCGCTGCGGTCCGGTCCCAGGTCGACGGGCACGTGCACCACTGGCGACAACATCGATGTACTGTGGAGACCTCACGCCCCACGTGTTGAGCAATTCGGCGGTACGTCCACCCGGCCTCCCGCATGCCCACTATACGCCCTCGCTCAAAGTCCGTCAACTGCACATACGGTTCACGTCCACGCTGTCGCGGCATGCTACCAGTGTTAAAGACTGCGATGGAGCTCCGTATGCCACGGCAAACTGGCTGACACTGACGGCGGCGGTGCACAAATGCTGCGCAGCTAGCGCCATTCGACGGCCAACACCGCTTTTCCTGGTGTGTCCGCTGTGCCGTGCGTGTCATCATTGCTTGTACAGCCCTCTCGCAGTGTCCGGAGCAAGTATAGTGGGTCTGACACACCGGTGTCAATGTGTTCTTTTTTCCATTTCCAGGAGTGTATTTAGCAACCGGTATCCGTTACAGAATGTCATTCACAAAGTAGACAGTATTCGGAGCAGACGGTTAAAGCGACCTCCATGTATCTCCAAACATTTAGCGACTCTATGGGTATTGCGCCCAAGCTTACAAGAGGAACATGGAAACACGCTGAAAGTTCAAGCCACATTCAACGACTAAGTGCAATACCTGTATTTCTTGATTAAATTGTGTTAAGTGCGTATGGGATCAAACTGCTGAGGTCATTGATCCCTGTGCTTACACACTACTTAATATAACTTAACTTACGCTAAGCACAACACACACGCTAATGCCCGAGGGAGGACTCGAACGCCCGACGGGGACTGCCGCAAATACACGTAACAGAGTTTGCTAAGCGGTCTGTGAATCGGGTTGCTAGTTCAAGTGATATATTGTCCCAGAAATGTGACGGTCATGTAACTGCTAAGCATGAGAGTTGGTAAAACTCGATAGCACCAATGTCAAGAGAGTATAGCGGAACTGGGTTCCATCGTAGTTGATGAAGTAACATGAAACAATAGACTTAGAAGATGCGGGTATGTGATTTGTACATTGCCAGGGGAAGTATCCAGGGTAAACGAGGCAGAGGAAGACCTAGGACCTAGGGCGGCTGTAGTACGAGGAAGAGAACTGTGTAAACGTTTAAAGGCAACATACATCTTCAATCCTTCTGTACCATTGAGGTCAATTTGACCCCATAAGCTTAGGTCTATTGGAAACACATATCTACCTTGCTCTCAGGACTATTATTTTCAAAACGTACACTGTGTGATCAAAAGTTATCGGAAACCTGGCTGAAGATGACTTAAGAGTTCGTGGCGCCCTCCATCGGTAATGCTGCAACTCAGTATTGTGTTGGCCAATCATTAGCCTTGATAACAGTTGCCACTCTCGCAGGCATATGTTCTGTCGGGTGCTGGAAGGTTTCATAAGGAATGGCGGCCCATTCTCCACGGAGTGCTGCACTTAGGAGAAGTACCGATGTCGGTCGATGAGGTCTGGCACAAAGTCTGAGTTCCAAAACATCCCAAAGACGTTCTATATGATTCAGGTCAGGACTCTGTGCACGCCAGTCCACTATAGCGATGCTATTGTCGTGCAACCACTCCGCCACAGGTCCTGCATTACGAACAGGGGGTCGAGAATGTTGAAAAATGTAATCGCAATCCCCAAACTGCTCTTCAACAGTTGGAATCAAGAACGTGCTTAAAACATCGATGTAGGCATGTGCTGTGATAGTGCCACTCTAAACATCAAGGAGTGCAAGCCCCCTCAATAAAAAACACGACTACACCATAACACCACCAACTCCGAAATTTACTGTTGGCACTACAAATGCTGGCAGATGACCATCACCGGGCATTCGCCATACCCACACCCTGCCATCGGATCACCACATTGTGTACCGTGATTCGTCACTCCACACAACGTTTTTCTACTGTTCAATCGTCCAACTTTTACGCTCCTTACACGAAGCGAGACGTCGTTTGGCATTGACCTGAGTGATGTGTGGCTTATGAGCAGCAGCCGCTACCATGAAATCCAAGTTTTCTCACCTCCCACCCTACTGTCATAGTACTTGAAGTGGGTCCTGATTCAGTTGCGAATTGCTGTGTCATGGTCTCGATAGATGTCTTCCTCTTATACATTACAACCCTCTTCAACCGTCGGCGGTCTCTGTCAGTCAACGGACGAGGCCTGCCTTTACGTTTTTGTGCTGTACGTGTCGCTTCACTTTTCAGCTTCAGTATCACATCGGAAACAGTGGACGTAGGGATGTTTAGGAATGAGGAAATCGTGCTACAGACGTATGACACAAGTGACACCCAATCACCTGACCACGTTCGAAGTCCGTGAGTTCCGCGGACCGCCCCCTTCTGCTCTCTCACGATGTCTAATGACTACTGAGGTCACTGATATGGAGTACCTGGCAGTAGGTGGCAGCACAATGCGCCTGAAATGAAAAACATGTTTTTGAAAGTGTCCGGATACTTTTGATCACACAGTGTATGATTTTGTCTTTCTGAGTCAACTGCGTTCATTAATGACATTTTCAGTTTTATGTTTACAACAAATTAAAATAAGTTCATTTTTTTCTGCAATGAGTAGCACTAGGGTCAATGTCATCCAATCTAAATTTTGTGTTGTTTCTTGCATGTAGGTTTTATCAAAATAGAACGATGAAAAGCTGTACCCTAAGCTTATATGTTATTTCATTAAGCTACTGTAAATATATCTTGTGTACATTACTTGGGGTCTTTATGACACCAGTGGTACTCAGTGGAACAAAGATATTCCAGTACTGGGAGGATTAAAAGTAGAATAATAAGAAGTAATGTTTCCTCGCATCTGTATTAGTATATTGAACGTATTTTGTATAAGACCTGCTGTAATTCTTGTTAAACTATTTGCGATACTACTCAGCTTAAAATTACAAAAGAACAAAAAATTGCACCTTGACACGGCATTTTACACTCAAACTCTAGTATTCTAAAGCAAAGCTTCATTCACAGCTTTAACTGGGTTGCATAGGTACACAGTGATTAAAAGTAGCCGGCCGGGGTGGTCGAGCGGTTCTAGGCGCTTCAGTCTGGACCCGCACGACCGCTACGGTCCCAGTTTCGAATCCTGCCTCGGACATGGATGTGTGTGATGTCCTTAGGTTAGTTAGGTTTAAGTAATTCTAAGTTCTAGGGACTGATGACCTCATATGTTAAGTCCCATAGTGCTCAGAGCTATTTGAAACATTTGATTAAAAGTACCTGTTGTATATGTAATTACAGGGTTGCCAAGTTGCCTTGATTTACGTCCATTGTGTGTCAAAATTATGTACTACAGTTTGTTGGAGTTATTTTTGGATTTTCCATATAAAATATCACGCCACGGCCCCCATGTGCTGGTATTTTTGTTCTCTTTGTACAACGCCTGTGAGAAGCCTCGGCCAAATTGTGTTTCTACATTTTCGCGTCTTTCATAAGTGTTCGTGGTAGTCGTTTTCGAAAATATGGTCTGGTATTCGAGAATCTTCGAAACCTCACAGCAAAATCTCTGCCATTATCGACCAAATAAGTATATAGATGTATCGATTCTACGAAAAGATAACACATTAATAGGTTTACTTACCATAAGTTAATTTAATAATTGATAAATACATAAAGTTCTACGTTAACCTCCTCATTCCTTACCTTATCACTCTACCTGATTTTCAGCATTCGTCTGTAGCGCCAAATCTCAAATGCTGTAATTCTACTCAGTTTCGAATTTCCCATAGCCCATGTTTCACTACCATACAATGCTGTGCTCCAAATGTAGATTTTCGGAACTTCTTCCTCAAATTACGGGCTATGTTTGACATTAGTAGCCCTCCATTGTTAAGGAATTCTCTATGTGCCTGCAATAGTCTGTGATTTATGTCCTCCGTCTTCGTCCCTCAAGGATTATTTCGCTGCCTCGGGATCAGAATACCTTCATTTTGTCAACTTCATTTTATCCAACTCTGATCTTAATTTCTTGCTGTTATCAATTATGTTGCTTCTCATTGCCTTCGTCTTCCTTCGATTTACTCTCAATCCAAATTCCTCTTCACATTTACGGAGTATAGCAAAAATTATCCTTGATATCCGTTCATCGCGAATTTTTATGCAACTTTTCAACCTACTTTTATTTCCGTCATTCCTTCTCTGGTGTGCAGAGTGAACAGTAGGAGCGAAATTCCACATCCATGTCTTATACCATTTTTAATCAGAGAACTTTTTATTGATGTTACAGTCTTATTGTTCCCTCTTGGCTCTAGTGCATATTACACATTATCCGTATTTCCCTATAGTCTGCACCCACTTTACTAAAAATTTCTATCATCTTGCACCGTTTTACACAGCCGAAAGCATTTTTCCAGCTTCACAAATCCGTGGATGTATCCTGATTTTTCTCCCGTCTTGCTTCCATTATCAACTGCAACGCCAAAACTGCCTCTCTGGTGCCTTACGCTAACACTCAGAAATGGTTATCAGCTTATTAGTACGTCCAAGTATTGCCACCATCGCAGTCTTCTGTACGAAGTTCGATGTAAGGCTGAAAATTCAGTGAATCAGTAGGAAGCTGCGTGTATGGGTCCTTAAAAAGTTCCGCTGGCGTATCAGAGATGCTGATAGTGAAGCAAAGAGAATTAAAGGTTTCCCAAGGAGGGGAAGGAAGCCAGTGCGCACTCCGTGTGCATACCGTGGAGGGGTCATTGCGGATGTGGAAAGGGTGCTTCTGGATGATATGAAGAGTACAGGGTGCAGCCAACTGCAGGTGGTGGCTCATGTCGGTACCAATGACGTGTGTCGCTTTGGATGTTAGGAGATTATCTCTGGTTTCGGGCGGCTAGTGGAGATGGTTAAGACTGCCAGTATTGCTTGCAAGATTATGGCGGAGCTCACCATCTGCAGCATCGTCGATAGAACCGTCTGTGGTCCTCTGGTGCAGAGGAGGGTCTGGAGGGTCTGATTCAGAGACTCAGGCGGTTCTGTGACCGTGTAGGCTGGAGGTTACTTGACTTGCGCCATAGGGTTGTGGGTTTCCGGGTTCCACGTAATAAGTCACTACACACTGGAAGCGGCTACACGGGTAGCGGGCCCTGTGTAGAAGGGACTTGGCGGACTTTTTAGGTTAGAGGGTCCCAGTCAACCACACGGAGGGCGTCGGTCTAAAAGGGGACAGGTAAAACACGATGAGCTAATTGTAGAAACGATCGGTATTGTAGTTGTAAATTCTCGTAGCGGTGTTGGCAAAGAACCATAGCTCCAAGCCCTATCAGAAAGCAGTGAAGCTCAAATAGTTATAGGTACAGAGAGCTGGCTAAAGCCAAAGTAAGTTCACCCGAAAATTTTTCAAACGATTTAACAGTGTTCGGAAAGGATTGATTAAATACACGTGCTGACGTGAGGAAAGTTTCCAACCGATTTCTCATACACAAACAGCAGTTGACTGGCGTTGCCTGGTGAAACGTTGTTGTGATGCCTCGTGTAAGGAGGAGAAATGCGTAGCATCACGTTACCGACTTTGATAAGGGTCGGATTGTAGCCTATCGCGATTGCGATTTATCGTATCGCGACATTGCTGCTCGCGTTGGTCGAGATCCAATGACTGTTAGCCGAATATGGAATCGGTGGATTCAGGAGGGTGGATAATAAGGAACGCCGTGCTGGATCCCAACGGCCTCGTATCACCTAGCAGTCGAGATGACAGGTATCTTATCCGCATGGCTGTAACGGATCGTGCAGCAACGTCTCGATCCCGGAGTCAACAGATGGGGACGTTTGCAAGACAACAACCATCTGCACGAACAGTTCGCGACGTTTGCAGCAGCATGGACTATCAGCTCGGAGACCATGGCTGCGGTCACCCTTGACGCTGCATCACAGACAGGAGCACCTACAATGGTGCACTCAACGACGAACCTGAGGGCACGAATGGCAAAATCCTGGTTCTGTTTACAGCATAATGATGGTCGTATCCGTGTTTGGCGACATCACTGTCATACTGGCGTACTACCCGGCGTGATGATTTTGGGGGCCATTGGTTACACGTCTCGGTCACCTCTTGTTCGCATTGACTGCACTTTGAAGAGTGGACGTTACATTTCAGATGTGTTACGACCCGTGGCTCTACCCTTCATTCGATCCCTGCGAAACCTTACGTTTCAGCAGGATAATGCACGACCGCATATTGCAGGTCCTGTATGGGCCTTTCTGGATACAGAAAATGTTCGACTGCTGCCCTGTCCAGCACATTCTCCAGATCTCTGACCAATTGAAAACGTCTAGTCAATGGTGGCCGAGCAACTGGCTCGTCACAATACGACAGTCACTACTCTTGATGAACTGTGGTATCGTGTTGAAGCTGCATGGGCAGCTGTACCTGTACACGCCTTCCAAGCTCTGTTTGACTCAATGCCCAGGCGTATCAAGGCCGTTATTACGGCCAGAGGTGTTTGTTCTGGGTGCTGATTTCTCAGGATCTATTCACCCAACTTGCGTGAAAATGTAATCACATGTCAGTTCTAGTATAATATATTTGTCCAATGAATACCCGTTTATCATCTGCATTTCTTCTTGGTGTAGTAATTTTAATGGCCAGTAGTGTAGTTCCTCCGAAATAGTATGGGTCGAGATAATAAACTATTAACGGCATCGTTTTATTGATCCCCAATTCAGAAGATATAGTTGATGAACAATTCAAAGAAAACTTGGGTCTCATTTAAAATAGTCATCCCCCTAATACAGTTATAATCGGTGGTGACTTCAATCTACCCTCGATATACGGGAAAAATGACACGTTTAAATCCGGCAGCAGGCATAAAACGCAATCCGAAATTGCACTGAATGCGTTCTCAGAAAATTATTTTGAACAATTTGTTCATGAGCCCTCTCGTAGACTAAATGGTTGCGAAACCATACTTGACCTATTAGCAACAAATAATCCTGGACAAACAGTGAGTATCGTGACGAAAACAGGGATTGGCGACCACAAGGCAGTTGCTGCTAGGCTGAATGCCGTAACATGTACTACCAACAAAAAGAAACAGTAAGTATATTTGTTTATAAAACCTTATAAAATGCTCTTAACGCCGTTTTATGAGATAGTCTTTACTCCTTCCGGCCTGGTCATGTAAGCGTAGAAAAGTTGTGGAATGCTTTCAAAGACATAGTATCGTCAGCAATAGAGAGATATGTACCAATGAAATTAATAAATGATGGTACTGATCCCCCATGGTACGCAAAATAGGTCAGATCGCTGGTGCAAAAGCAGCGAAAAGAGCATGCCAAATTTAAAAGAAAGCAAAATCCCCAAGACTGGCAAAGTTTTACAATAGTTGGAATTACAGCGCGTTCTTCAATACGAGATGCTTTTAATAATTTCCATAACGGAACTCTTCATCTACATCTACATCTACATGTATACTCCGCAAGCCACCCAACGGTGTGTGGTGGAGGGCACTTTACGTGCTACTGTCATTACCTCCCTTTCCTGTTCCAGTCGCGTATGGTTCGCGGGAAGAACGACCGTCGGAAAGCCACTGTGCGCGCTCTGATCTCTCTAATTTTACATTCGTGATCTCCTCGAGAGGTATAAGTAGGGGGAAGCAATATATTCGATACCTCATCCAGAAACGCACCCTCTCGAAACCTGGCGAGCAAGCTACACCGCGATGCAGAGCGCCTCTCTTGCAGAGTCTGCCACTTGAGTTTGTTAAACATCTCCGTAACGCTATCAAGGTTACCAAATAACACTGTGACGAAACGCGCCGCTCTTCCTTGGATCTTCTCTATCTCCCCCGTCAACCCGAAATCTGGCAGAAAACCCAAAGCGACTCTGGTCATACATAAAGCACACCAGTGGCCAGACGCAATCAATACCTACACTGCCAGATAACAACGCTGAAGTCACTGATGACAGTGAAACTGAACTAGAGTTTCAAACACGGTTTTCCGAAACTCGTTCACCAAAGAAGACGAAGTAAATATTCCTGACTTCCAATCAAAAACAACTGCCAAGATGATAAACATTGAAGTAGATATCCTCCGTGTCGCAAAGCAGCTTAAATCAATAAAGGCAAAGCTTGTGGTCCAGATTGTACACCATCAGGTTGCGCTCAGAGTATGCCGATACAATAGCTCCATATATAGAAATTATATACAACCACTCGATCACGGGAAGATCCGTACCTAAAGACTGGAAAATTGCTCAAGTCACACCAATACCCAAAAAGGAAAGTGGGGGTATTCCGTTGAATTACGGGCCCATGTCACTAACGCCGATTTGCAGTAGGATTTTGGAACATATTCTGTATTCGTACATTATGAAGTACCTCGAAGAAAACGGTTTATTGACACATAGTCAGCACTGATTCATAAAATACCGTTCTTGCGAAACACAACTAGCTTTATATACTCATGAAGTAATGAGTGCTATCGACAGGGGTGTCAAATTCATTCCATATTTTTAGATTTATAGAAGGCTTTCGACACCGTTCCTCACAAGCGTCTTCTAACAAACTGCCTCAGTTGTGCTACTGGATTAGTGTTTTCCCGTCAGAAAGTTCGCAGATCGTAGTAATAGACGGAGACTCATCGAGTAAAACGCAAGTAAAATCCGGCGTTCCCCCAGCAAGTGTTATTGGCCCTCCGTTGTTCCTGATCTATATTAACGATAAAGGAGACAATATTAGTAACCGTCTTAGATTGTTTGCAGATGATGCTGTGATTTGCCGTCTTGTAAAGTCATCAGATGACCAAAACGCATTGCAAAATGATTTAGATGAGATATCTGTGTAGTACGAAAAGTGGCAATTGACCCTGAATAAAGAAAAGTGTGAAGTTATTCACATGAGTAGTAAAAGAAGTTCACTAAATTCAGATTACGCGATAAGTCACACAAATCTGAACCCTGTAAATTCAACTAAATACTTAGGGATTACATTTACAAATAACCTAAATTGTAACGATCACATAGATAATGTTGTGGGTAGAGCAAAGAAAAGACTATGATTCATTTCTTCACCTAGAAGGTGCAACAGGTCCACTAAAGAGACTGCTTACACCACGCTTGTCCTCCTTATACTGGAGTATTGCTGCGCGGTGTGGGATCCGCATCAGGTGGGACTGGTGGATGACACTTAAAAAGTTCAAAGAAGGCAACTCGTTTTGTATTATCGCGAATAGGGGAGATAAGGGAACAGACAACATTTGGCACCCACCTACATTGGGAGAAATGATGATCACGATAAAATAAGAGAAATCAGGGCCCGCACCGAAATATTTAAGTGCTCGTTTTTCCAGCGCGCTGTTCGAGTGTGGAACGGTGTAAAGAGAGCTTGAAGGTGGTTCATTGAACCGTCTGCCGGGAAGTTTATTGTGAATAACAGCGTAATCACGTAGATGTAGATGTTCTGGCATGGTTTATGTGCGGCGCCCCAGGTCGGCAAAGTAAACGGCAGAAGAGCGAGCTCTCCCGCCGTTGGGCTGATAAGACTTTTAAATTTCCGTATTCCACCCAGCTGCGAACTGCGCGCGGCACGGCGGGTGTGGTCGAAAGGGCTACCGACGTAACCGCATGTATTTTAGTGTCAACTGAAAGACGTCAGTTCTATATTTCCAGGAAAGGTTTAACAGAATGTTGCTGTCACCAGATGGAGTCCCAAGATATCAAAACCTGGAGTCACTCTTATGAAATGACTGATAAGCTGTGGTGAAGAAGCTCGCCGGCCGTTGTGGCCGAGAGGTTCTAGGCTCTGCAGTCTGGAACCGCGCTGCTGCTACGGTCGCCGGTTCGAATCCTGCCTCGGGCTTGGATGTGTGTGATGTCCTTAGGTTAGTTAGGTTTAAGTAGTTCTAAGTCAAGGGGACTGATGACCTCAGATGTTAAGTCCCATAGTGCTTAGAACCATTTGAACCATTTGAAGAAAGGAACTGTGGTCGAATAAGGTAAACTGATTTTATTACATACGTGACGAGCTACAGACAGAACGTCTTGCTCACACTGAAAGTCAACATACGCTTGTTTTACTATTTAAATGCGTGAATTCGGTGGAATTCACGTTTTATAATACATCAGTTATGAGACAAGAGTAACACTGGGTTTCTTGCTCTCGTGACAATACACGAATTCCCGTCACCAAACGTACGGCGTTGGTGTGTCCACTGAACTGTACCAAAATATAATCGTCAAGCACAGTCGAAGAAAGAAGTGAATCGTAATTGGAATATGTAGTCCCAGATGAGATTCCCATGTGTGGGAAATAGATTTACACTATATGGTTACGGTTTGTTGTACCACAGTTCATATGGGGCTATATGCAGTAGTGTGCGCATTACTTTGGACAAGGCGAGTAAACTTAAACTGTGCACGTTTATTACTGTGTGTATAACACAGTCAGTAGCTTACTGAATATTAATAACTAATGTGTCCTCCTCTTACTTTAACGAGGTTCTGGCGCATTGTGTTATAGATTTGACCCCGTTACAGCAAATGCTTCGTAGTTCATCGTCATGAATCCACACTTTTACCACATTTGCCAACAGGTGTTCTGTTGAACCTTCCTGGCAGATTAAAACTGTATGCCGGACCGAGACTCGAACGCGGGACCTTTGCCTTTCGCAGGCAAGTGCTCTACCATCTGAGCTTTACAAGCACGACTCACGTCCCGTCCTCACAGCTTTACTTCTGCCAGTACCTCGTCTCTTACCTTCCAAACATTACAGAAGCTCTCCTGCGAACCTTGCAGAAATAGCACTCCTGAAAGAAAGGATATTGCGGAGACATGGCTTAGCCACAACCTAGGGGTGGTTTCCAGAATGAGATTTCCTCTCTGTAGCGGAGTGTGCGCTGATATGAAACTTCCTGGCACGTTAAAACTGGCAAAGCTGCCTAGTTCGAGTCTCGGTCCGGCACACAGTTTTAATCTTCCAGGAAGTTTCATATCAGCGTACACTCCGCTGCAGAGTGGAAATCTCATTCAGATATTCTGTTGTTGAACCACGCGCTTTACTAAGACACCTTTTCACACGAGTTCACAAATTCTCGATGAGATTTACGTCTCGTGAATTACGAGGCCACGTCTGGTAGGATAGCCTGTTCGTTCACTGGACGTACGTGTTCTGAATTTCTGGCTACGGGGATGTTTAAAGGCACTGGTGTCCGCCGAACGTATTGATAATACACGGTACAGGAACGTATGACCAATGGAGGTGACGCTATCCGAACACAATAAGATGTATTTGAAAAAATGCACGATTCACTGCGAATAAAGGCTGAAGGGCTTATCAGAATGCATTATAACCGCATGCAGGTGTACCTACCAGTATAGTATCTACTTCTACGTAACAGACGGATGGGAATGTACCCAAGCGAAAGTTTTATATCAAAGGTCTAGGAGTGATATATCACGTCATAGGGAACGAGTTTTGCTAGTGACAATAAATTCGTTGACACTTCCCGGCAATGCTAGGTATCCTTTAAAATTTACAAGTGCTGGAACGACGAGATTTTGCCTAACCAGCAGCATCTGCTAACCAGGTGTGGTTGTATTACGAACCCCAGTAAATGATACAGCGATTTTTAACAAGAAACATCTTAGAACACCTCACTTTAAGTGGAGGTAGATATTTTAGAAGCGAATCATGAAAGATAATTTCGCTGGACCTACCCTTTTAGTACGCAGCAGATGACTAGATTATAGGCAACGCACAAGGCATACGCAAGCGTCTCCGGCAACAACAACGAACATTTTGCCCATAACAAACGTTTTCCCTCATGATCTCATATGTCACCCCAGACGTTTGATGCAGAACACCCATTCTTTATGTATCCTTTAACTCAGTTATCATCTTGGTTAGCAGAAAAGAACATCGACCCTCCACGCAGCATTCCTGTAAGACAAACTAGCTTCTAGCTTTACGGATCTTAATAGATCACAGATGATTGAAATACCCATAAATATAAATGTAGGATAAGGTAGTTCAGTTGTACCCTTCATGTGAGAGTTGTTGTTTTTGTTAGGGTAAATAAAAAACACAATCTTTTTTGCGTACACTAAATATTTATTTTATGAGCTATCAGCTTACTTCCACACAACTACAAAAACATCTTTTCAAAATGAGTATCAACCTTTTTGAAATCTGTACATTCGGTACTATTAAGGTGCCTGGTTTGAAGTCAGCTAAGACATCGTAAATAAATGGAATAATGTAACGAAACGTCACAGTAACGAATTCCTAACTATAAAAATAAAGTTACTTCCATGGTTACACACAATGAAATTACACATAGGAAACAAAATGTAAATTTTTAACAAATTAAATTTCTTGAATTGGCATATCAAAAATCAGTTGGTTTGAACTCAGATATAACCAAGTTTTTCTTAATTTTAGTTTCAACGCCAGCGCATACGTCATGTACTCAACCTTTAGATTCCATACACTGAATCATGTCTTCTTCACGCTCTTCCTTCTGCAGTTGACATTACCAGACCTCCTTGTCCTTTATTTCATTCTTGTTGAAGTTTCCGTCTTTCTATTTCTTTTTTATAGGCTTGTGTACAGCTTTCTTCATTTTATTTCCCTTTTCTTGGGATTCATTTTGCTTTCTATAAGAAAATGATATTAATTCCATTGTTGGCTTAGGTCTGCCCGTATTTTTCTTGACAACTGGTGTTAGATAAGGGATAGGAGTGTTCATGGAAAACTTTTTTATCGGCTGTTAATTTTGACAAATGTTGCAACATTGTATTCGGGTCCAATTCTTGAGACAATATAGAAGATCAAGACTGATGACTGAGTGATGTTGCAGCGTTAGGCGGCCTTTCAGATTTTCGCTTTATCACTTCAGAGCCATCAGCCGACTCTTGGTGTGGCTGATCAACCACATGTACGGCAGTAGCTCCCAAGTTCTCTATTTTTATGGCATTTCTGTCACATGCCCACAAGCCTGTTGCCTTCAGGCCGTTTAGTGACATGTTCGCACAAACATCTTGGGTATGCATTACCCCGGAGTTCTGCAATGTTATCGTGTTTTATGACACTCTTGTGATGGAGAAAAGATACGCCTTCACCGTATCTGTTTTTTTTTTTTAAATATTTTAACCCTAGGATGCATGGTGTCACAAACACACATGAATGCATATGCTGGGCCTCCAAGGCCCTGCCCCAATTTAAAATTTTCTGCTTTTCATAAAATCATTCTTTGGAGTTAAATTTATTTCTGTCAAGTTTATTGTCATATTGAAAGATTCCTAAGATACAGTAACAGGATCTGGTGGGCCTTATTAACATTTTATTAATTTAAAAAAAACCTCAAAGAGTGAATTTTTATTAGTTACATACATTTACATACAACACACATAAATAATTTTAGTAATTCACTTATAAGTTGCAGTTTACATTTTATAACATTTATTACAACCAATTTCTTCAATTAAAATATACTCATTATTCATAATATTATGTATATAGGCAATATTTTGACAAAACGTTATTATTCATTGATCACATAAAATTGTATTTTTCTTAGTTTTCAACATGTGACAAACAAGAAGCAGAAAGAACCCCACTATGTTCCTTACAAATGATGGTTTTACACTTAATGCATGTCATAGCACTTTTCCTGTGTTTATTATATGGACAATAATTGCATCTTCTTCTTTTTCCTGAAACAAGTAGTTGGTTCGGCAACATGACATCTTTTTGAACGTCACATCTTTGCATGGCAACAACGATTTTCTTTGGAAGAGTAGGGATCTGAATACGAAGTTCCATTAGTGGTCTTACCATTTCCTCTGCTAAATTCTTAGGAACAAATGCCTTTTATCACTTCTTCCACTATGGCATGTCAGATGTTGGGCGGAAAATAAAATTTCACTGTTCATTGCTGCGACGTCCATCATATTCATCCATAATGCAAATGGCCATCTTCTTGTTTGTCTCTTCCAAGTGTAATAACGAATTTTCTGGTCCATTTGATCTACTCCACCTTTCGTAGGGTTATAGAACTTTATTATATCTGGTTTCTTTTTTGCACGAGATTCATCAATGTTTCTGTAGTGATGCATTGTGCGAATGAGAACTACAGACTTTTTCTTTTCGGGAACATAACTCACCATAGTAATGTCACCTCTAAATGCAAACAAAGAGGAATGAATCGCTCTTGAGGCAGATGATTTCATCTCATTTGGAATTTCCGGTTTATTTTGTTGGATTGTTCCCACCACTGTAATTTGCTTGTGAAGCATCTCTTCTGCCAGCTACACACTAGTAAAGAAGTTGTCAACAGTAATATTTTTTGATGATCCTTCAGTGCTTTTAGCAAGATCTTTCACCACATTCAATCCAAGATTTCTCTGAATTGGTTCATGGGGCTTCCTTCCCGTCTAAAGCATATGCAGATATAGCATCACATAACGAAAATATTTTTATGCCATACTTGGCTGGTTTACAGGGCATATACTGGGTGAAGCTGCATCTTCCACGGAATGGGACTAGCTGTTCGTCAACTGTGAGCGAATCATTGGGAATCATTCTATTTCTACACTTGTCAAGAAATAGTTCCCATACATACCGAACAGCAGCAAGTTGGTCATCAGCAGATCGAGCTTCACGGGAACGCCTGTCATCAAATCCAATCATTCTCCTTATATCCTCGAATCTATTTACTGACATGGTGGCCTTATATGTAGGATTTGCCTTTTCATCCATAGGGACATCCCAACTCTTCTCAACATCAGAAAGCAGTAAAAGACCAAGAAAACTCTTCGATTCAGCAAACGAAACGTTTTTCCACGTTATACCACGTAAAGCAGCCACTCTTCTGCCTTCAATATTTGTGCAGTTGATGATTTCCTCTAGTATTTCCTTGGAGATGAAATTGTCCCAGGCATCCTTAGGTTTACAAACCCCGGGCTGGACCAGGTGCCTTCTTTACGATATTACAGACAGGCGTACGAAAAGTTGCAGGAGAATCTAATTTCCAAATCGTTCCATTCCGACTAATGTATGTGTGGTCTTCTATACATTTTTGTGGTGGTTCTTCATTTCCAGATTCTGATGAAGTAATATTATCGGAAAGACTGTCATCTGCCTCAATAATTACATCTGCAGGTTCATTGGCTGATTATTCACTACTTGCAACTTCAAAAATAATTCCTTCCTCGCAAGAATCATCTTCTTCCAACCACTGAGCCACAACACTTTCAAAATTAGCTGCATTTGCGCGTACTGACTCTATTGCTTTGCGTGTCGAAGCCATAGCAAAAGGAGTGTCTCTCGAACAGCAGCTTGTGCAGCACTAAACGAGTCATACTCGTAACAATATGGGCCTTGCAGCAACAAACTAACTACGGTAACAATGAGCCTGACAAGAGCAGCACAGGATAACAATACTATGCAATAATAAAACATTTCATGGCAAAATGATCAATAATACACCGACATCGCCAATATGTGAAAGTAGTGTGTATTATTTTTTAGTTATACTATTACTACTACAGCTACTGCTGCTGTTGGCACTCCTGTTGCTGGAAATACCACTACAGTTATTGTTGAATTAATAACTGGTCCCAAACAAATGTTGAAGACAATAAAGGCTAAAGAACATTTATAAATGTGTGAGGGCTTATGAAGCCCTGCTTATGCATTTACGGTGTATGGGTAAATGTATTGAATTATACAAAAAACTTTAAAAGTCATCTCGTTCGGACTTGATAGGAGGAATGTCACAGTGTTAGTGAAACAGTACTGGAAAGTAGTTTGAAATCAAACAAAAATATTACAGAATTTTTTTAAAAAATGAAGACATACAAGGGCCTCGGAGGCCCTGTATATGCATTCTATCGTTAAAGAGCGCTCTGTCCAATGGCTGTGGACGATGAGTCGTTTGAGCAGGATATGATACCGTTGTCAAGACCCCTGAAATGCTTCTGAATTTTTGGTATGTGTGCTATGTCCATCCAGTGAAGCGAGATATAGTTCATGGCCCCTTCTGTATACTTTTTCACATTCTGCGAAATTTTATAGCTATCGAATAAACCGTTCTGATATTGTCTATCCATTTGTCGAGTTTTCAAATGTCGTATTTGGTGGAGCTCCCCTTTTTAAGACATCATACATTCCGCTACGCGTACAAATTAACATTGGAGGTACGAATTCAGCTTCTTCATTCCTTGTACATTCATATGTCGTTGTAAGACCTCTTTCTGCCTTGTGATTGTGCATACTTGTTTGCTTTCTTGGACAATTACATTAAGCGGCTTGTGAAATGTGGGTAATGGGGTTTCACCCACATTATGTATTAGGTCAGCGGTAAACTTGTGTACATATAGTATTTCCATATAATTATGAAAAAGTTCGTTAACACCCTCCTAATTCACCCCCTCCTTTCGTGCCATCGATATTGCTTCCGGAACTCGGTGCGGAAAAGTGGAACGATTCTACACAAATCCGTAATATCACTTTTTACCGACAATATTTTCTTCTTTATTGTAGCCATGGGGTAGATAATATATCTGAGCAAGCTGGTATGCAAGTTTCTTTAATTCAGTAATAATTACTCCGAAGCAACTACGCTCCAAATTAATTATGAACTGTGGTAATTCATCTTCCATCTCTGCTGTCATGCCGTTATGTCTTAAAAACATTGATGTTCTACGTAATTGCTTCAAATTACGGCACATTACAGGTTTGGTATATGTTGTCGTCTGCATCCTACATTAAATACTATTTCACCATTCTGACGTTCTGGTACGTTTCATCGATATCCTCCTGTTTCTACTTATTGTATTTTCTCTCCGTCATACTGATCAGCTTAGAACAGCAGTTTTTAAAATTTGGTATTTGTGGGGATTCTAAGCCTCTAGAGGTTTAATAAATGTAAACATGGCACAGAATAGGCTGCAAGGCGATTTTTATTTCATCGTGCGATTAATTAATTTTGACTACGCGTCATTGTCAAGCACCTTTTCAGCATCTATATTTCATGTCATTTTTAAATCACTCTTATGGCTCCTTTTTGCTTGTAATTAAGAGTGATTTGACATAATTCACAAATATTGCAAATGTGCTTGACAATGACGCATAGTCGAATATAGCTAATGGCACGATTAAATGAAAATCGCATTACAGCCTACTACGGATCATATTTGTGTTTATTAAGCAATTTTTAGTGGGTATGTAATTTCCATCAGCGCCTGTGTCGTACCGGTACGGTTAACGAATGCTCCAAAGATATTAATTAGGTGGTGAGACCTCTACCGATTCAAACCGTAACTACATCCATTACATCCAAGTTTTCCACCGTTTTGTTTTTTTATGCTTAAATCAATGGCAGAGCAACACGAAAACAGTTATTTTATCACCATATTCGTCCCTGAAGTTACTTTTAATGTACGAGAGATTGTATTAAAAACAGTTAAGCAACCTTATTTTTTAATTATATTTTGTCATAGCAGAAGGCGGTCCCCTCACTTGTTTTTGCTTACTTGCGCGATTGTTTAGTTCTGTTTTACACTTCTAACACCGCATCGCATGTTATAAATGCGAGATCAGATAGTAGTGCAGTTTATGCTGTGTTAATACTAACACAACATCATCCTCACAGCACATACTGCCTTTGCGTTCGCCTATTGCGTTCCACTAGTATGTTTCTCTGACAGACACATCGCGCCAACAGTCGTTCCGCCATTCAACCACTCGCTCACCCACGCTCGAGCACCCACCCACGCATCCGCTTTCAAGCGGGTCACCCACCCCCTCCGGCCCACCAGGCCACCCACCCACTCACACCATTCACCTACCCACGCACACGCACACACACACACACACACACACACACACACACACACACACACACACACGCTCGCTTTGAAAACATGCGGCTCTCTACTCCGCTCCGCTCTGCGTGGCTCTCTGGTGCTCCACGCCCTCTGTTCTTTCCAGTTCGCAGACACTGAGAACCGCCAACTGCAAACATTCGAGAGAGTTCACATGCCACGAACATAAGAGTCGAGTGGTAGTAAAACAGGCCGCGTTCCGCAAGAGCGATACGAAAATAAGCACGGGAGGTCTCTGAATGCGATGTATCTGCAGGAGGGTGAGTTGATGGTGGGATGACGAAACCGACGATTTCGAAGTATTCTCATTCACTGGGATAAAAGAGCGGCGTATTGTCTCTGGTGTCAATGAAGTTAGCTGAAACATAAAGGCAGCCGCTGTCGGAAGGAGAGGGCTGTATATGATTTAATTACGATAAACAGATATAAGTCAAAGTGCTTTTGAAAACATACTTCTATATTTCGTAGGACCATCGTTTCTGAACGTCCAGTTCTACCGTAGAACCATTACTGATGTTTTCAGGAAGGTAATTTCGACACCAGCACAGTGGCCAAAACGAAACTGACATTTCGTATTGACGTAATCTAAACAGAAAATACTATATTAAGAAATTACCTCAGAGTATGTGTGAAATGGCGAGTTGGATCCCTCTGGCAGTGATAAGGTGCTGAAGTCAACGTAACGCGAAAGAGGAAAGGTTTTCTACAACATTTATTCGCCTCAGCAATAACGACAATTTGAATCACTAACAAAGATAATACTGCAATTAAGACAATTATTTAACATTCTGTCTAAATAGGCGTAATAAGAATCACCGTAAAGTTACTAATGAATCAACCGATTCATTTAAACATTTAAGGAAAATTTTAGGATTTTATCGGTGAATGCATATGAGACTTAAAATTAAAAGAATTTACAATAGTTCTGGGTTACTCAGCAGATTTTATAATATGAACAACTCCGTACTTAAACCATGGAGGCTTCACCAGTATTAAATCACAATCCAAAGAGCAGAGAACCAATACTTCTGACTAATAATCAGACATTACCATACAGTGACCCGCTTCATCTTAGTCCAGGCACCGCTCAGTCCCTTTGTTCACCTCAGATTAGGTAGGCTAAAACACAAACAGGCAAAAGTGAACACGATGTACCGACAAAGGCGACAAAAATAAAAATTAAGTACTGATCGCACGCCGAAAGGTCTTACAAGACTCTTTCTAGGTTAGCTGTACCACTATAAGTTTTTAACTTTCAGCTCAGTATGTTAAATTTAAAAATTAATTGGGGCGATTTAACACATTAGTTTTTAAATTGGAACAAACAATTCAAAACATTAATCTTTAATGACAGTTTCAACCCAATGGTCGTACGCGAATATTGAAATGATAAATTCCTTTTACACCTAACATTAACTACAGCAAACAGTAACAAAAATTCGTTTTGGCAAGTTACAACTTCTTAAAAGGGGGCTCAGCAATACCTCAGCCCAATTCCAGCAACTCGGAATGCTGACCCACATTTAGAGCTAAGACAAATACAACAGAACCTATTCGAAACTAGATAATTTTATACACGAGACGCAGGAATTAAATTTCTATGATAACACGTCCCTCAAAGAACAGGGGTTTTCACCTGAACCAGTGATTTAGTGGCACGTAACAAATTGCGCTTGTCATTTTCTTTCTATGGCGGTCCTTGGCAGCCATGAGTCCACACTGCGAAGCAGCAGAAATAGAATACGTGCCGACACTGAAGACGCGATCTCATGATCGCAAAGGCCGCGGGAAGCAATAATTTTATGACCGTTGTAGGCCTTCCTTTTACAGTGACGGATCGCCACCCATAACGTGGAATAGTAAGCAAAACTCTCTGAGCGGAGAGCGCCAATTCACTTAAATCTGCTTGGCGAGCGGCAGTGCCGCCTCCGGCGGGAAGTCAGCAAACCCATCGCGGTGATACGAAGTACAGAGAAGTTTAAGTTTTGGCAGTAGTGAATGAAATGATGATTGTGGCTGAATATTATCAAAAAGTACCTGAAATTTTTATGTTAGAAATTTGCTATTTTGCGAGACAATCATTGCGATCGTGTTCAGTTCTGACGATGTTTTCTGAAAGAACTATATCATAAAATTTCAATCCTTCGATGTCACGCGTAGCAGCCTCGGGAGCCTTTTTTGAGATATCACGTATGAGCGGGTTTAATTCTCTCTTAAAACTTCTTCTGTCTCTAATATTTTCAATATATCTTATTCTGTCCCTATGACGTTCCTGCTATACCGTCTCTCCCAGCGTCAATTTAATTGTTTCTGGTGGTGCGGCATCAACCAAAAACCAGAATTTGCAAGCAGCTGAGGTGCTGTCGGTTGTTATATACACCTGGTGTAGTATTCTGGAATATCGCAGACTGCCATGGTAGTGGGCTAGGATTCCGTATGCCATGGCACAACGCTGCGCTTCGGTAGGGGGCAGGCTCCTATCACGAAATAGCTGGCCAGCGGAATATGTATTTTCACTGGTTTCTGGGTTTCCAACTTCAGCAGACGCTGTGAGAGACTCCATTACAGCCGACAGTCCGATGGTGCTCAGAGTAGCTATGACATCACCAAGCAACATCATCAGCCAGCTGCTGACCTATGAGCCACTAGCTAAGCCTGATAGTTCCCGATGTTGAGTCGAATCCGGTAAGCGGAGTTCACCTCCTGGGTGTCATTCGACACTCCAACCGGCTTCGTGGGACCTAGGTTCACCGCAAGGTACCAGTACATATGACATAATGTTGGATCTCCCAGAAGTCATGACTTAGATTGCACAGAGCTGACGCAATTCGTGTGTTAGTCAGCAAGGCTGCTCATCATCCACTATATTCTGATGAACACAAGCAATTGGCACAGCTACAAAAATCTCTTGTACGGAACTCACGCTGAATAAAGAGTGTTTATACTAGATGAGCTCACCTGATTGCACTTGGCATGGTACTGGTAGAACGCAACCCACTGTTCAAACACTGTGCTATGTCTGGAAAATAACTCCACCATTACAACACAAAAGTCCAGCAGTTTGCAGAAATGGTCACATGCTGGTTTATGTGTCACCCAGAACCATTTGAAGAGTGTACCGTGAATATCAGGGATTAGTAAAACACCAGATCCTGACACTGCTGCGGCGGGTAAAAGATACTGCGAACGGGAACAACGACGACTGAAGAGAATTGTTAAACGTGCAGAAGTACTAACCTTCCGAAAATTGCTGCAGATTTCAACGCTGGGCCATCAACAAGTATTAGCCTGCGAATCATTCAACGAAACATCATAGACATGGGCTCTCAGAGCCGAAGGCCCACTCGTGTATCCTTGATAACTCTACGACTCAAAGCTTTAGACCTCGCCTGGGCTCTTCAACACCAACATTGGACTGGTGATGGCTAGAAACATGTTTCAAATTGTATAAAGCAGATGCAGTGTTTGAGTATGTAGACAACCTCATCAATCCATAGATCCTACATGTCGGCAGGACACTCTTCAAGCTGGTGGAGGTACTGTAATAGTGTGGGGCGTCTGAAGATGGAGTGGTATTCTACCAAAATGCTTCTAGATACTACACTGACAGGTGACACATACGTAAGCATTCTGTCCGATGAGCAGCATCCATTCATGTCCATTGTGCATTCCGACGAACTTGGACAATTCCAGCAGGAAAATGCGACACATCACACGTCCAGAATTGCTACAGAGTGGTTCCAGGTTCACTCTCTTGAGATTAAACACTTTCACTGGCCACCAAACACCCCAATCAAACATTATGGAACATGTAATTCTTCAAGCTTTCCAGGCGATCTGTTGGCATTTTGGAGAAAACGGGATTTCTGCCTGATTTTCGCTTCGTTCTCGCAGATATTTCGATGGCGTAACTCGCTGTCTACTTCAGGTGCTACCCGAGAATGATCCTTGGGCGGATACAGTCCAGTGTTTACGTCTGTAAGGTACTGGACGTTCCCTAGTCGCTCTACGCCGCATCAGGTTTACCCTCCGCGGTCCGCGCCCGCCTGACGTGGCTTCCATAGCCCTCTCTGGTCGCTGACCCACTGCCGTTTGCGCCCGGCAAAGCAGCTCTCTAGGGTCGTGGTCGACATCTGTAGTGTCTCGTGCTCTGTATCCTGGCTGTTTCGTTGGTTTCCACTTCTATTTCTTGTTAGGTGCTTCGTACCTGGTCTTCGCCTCGTCGACTGTCTCGTTCGCAGTCCGCGCCCGCTGGGACCGTCTCCCATGGTCCCCCCTGGTCGCCGGTGTTCAGAACGCCGTCTGCGCCCCGGGTTGGACGTCCTCTAGGGTCGTGTTCGTCATTTCAGGAGTGTCAGGACAAATCTGTAGAGCCTGGTGCTCTGTCTAGTGGCTGTTTTCTCCGTCCCCACTCCTGTTTCTGGTGAAATCTCGATGTGTTTTGCGTTCAGCACTCAGCCGGTCTTGCAGGCTCCTGACCCACCCAACCCACTGAGATAACACATATTCTGAAAAAAGAATACGCACCTACTTGATACTTCAGGTTGCCATGTTTCCAGGAAATTTCACAGGTCGGGAAATTGTTTTATCACTCATTGATGGCAACAATGCTGTGTTATTAAAGAGAAATGTACATTTTATGCCAAATAAAGAAGTATGTAGTTCTGCCAAGATGATGAGCATAGATTGTGGGAAGTTTCGTGATAAAGACTGTGACAGTGAAAATGATCTCTGGATGCCAGGTCCACACATTCTCCAAGTTCACGCACTGGTACCAATATCAAATGGTATTTTGATACTGGGACACTGGGACGTTTCCGGTCAACAAAAAAATGGTTCAAGTGCTCTGATCACTATGGGACTTAACATCTGTGGTCATCAGTCCCCTAGAACTTAGAACTACTTAAACCTAACTAACCTAAGGACATCACACACATCCATGCCCGAGGCAGGATTCGAACCTGCGACCGTAGCGGTCACGCGGTTCCAAACTGAAGCGCCTAGAACCGCAAGACCACACCGGCTGGCTCAGGTCAACACAAAATCTATCACAACGATCATAATTTGCCTACCTACATGCAGTGGTCACCGCAGCTTCAGCAGCATGGTAAACAGTTGATTAATGGCAGTATCTATAACACTACCATACTATGACGACTTAGCTCTGCCATACAGTATCATGGATTGTCTTTTATGGCTCATCTCTTGGCAGCTGCAGCAAAAGGAGCTACAAACATTTTGGGATTGGATCTTTCGTCCACATTAGGTTTGGAGGTGCATAATTCTCCTTGTATGTATGATGCTTCAGGTATCTCCGCAACACAGAACTCCCTTGCAGATGAACCTTCCTCACAACATTTTGGAAGGAACACGACCTCCAGAATTGTGTTTTCCGATAAACATTGTATTTGCAGTGTTAGTAACACACGTTTCCCACGCTCGCTCTCCATAACCAAACCTGTGGCCCACAACAATCTCCTTCCAGGGCTGCAGCCACAACTCTATTCACGATAATGTGGGTCCGACGGCTGTGCCATGGGTATGCACTGTTATGTTCTAGCCGGCCGATGCAGCCGAGAGGTTCTAGGCACTACAGCCTGGAACCGCGCGACCGCTACGGACGCACGTTAGAATTCTGCCTCGGGCATGAATATGTGTGATGTCCTTAGGTTAGTTAGGGTTAAGTAGTTCTAAGTTCTGGGGGACTGATGACCTCAGAAATTAAGTCCCATAGTGCTCTGAGCCATTTTGTTATGTTCTAGTGCAAGTCAAGAATCTGCTGGGTCAGGATGTCTTAAGTCCAGCTTCCAGATCAATCACCGAATCACAATTACTCTCCTCCTCCTTTGTAAGGACCGAGTACGTCTTCCAGCTTCTCCACAAATGTTTTATCCCAGAAACGGAATGTACATGTTCTACTACCACTGAAACACAACATTCAGCAGGTCTAGCCTCCTGGTCAGAATGACTAGCGAGTGGAAAAGGAGACTGTCATAGAAACAGTTCCCATCACGTTGAGCGTCAACAGTGAGCGTCCAGGACAACAAACTCAACCGGATTCCGAGATATCGCAATTGGTCTATTGTCTTTCACCCAAAGAGGAAGGCTGGTGTGTCAGGACAATTAGCCCATCATTATAATGCAAATGTCCAGCATGTTCCTGAAGCACTGGCCTGCTAGCGATATACCTTATGCAGCTGCTAATCAGCACCCCTGGAAGACAACAACAGTACCAGTTTATCTCTGTGAGCAAAACACAGATTTTGGCAGTAGATCAAAAGAGCTGGAGCATAAGAGCAATCATCAACGAACGCGTCGCACGTTCTTAAGCAATTTCATATATATTTCTAAGAATGAGATTTATGACACGCTGCAGTCAATTCCCCTATAGGCTGCACCTGTATCACCACAAGGACTTACATTGAACACAGCACTACATGCTTCTGGTGTGTCACGTGCCAGTAAGTTATTCGATGCAATACTTTTCTGTTGGAAACATCCTGACATATTTAAAGTGTGTGCCGGACGGAGACTCGAACACGGGACCTTTGCCTTTTCCGAAGTTTGGAAGGTAGGAGACAAGGTACTGCCAGAAGTGAGGCTCTGAGGACGGGTCGTGAGTCATTCTGGAGTAGCTTAGTTGGTAGAGCACTTGGCCCCCCAAGACAAAGGTCAAGGTCCCGAGTTCGAGTTTCGGTACGGCACACATCTTCGATCTGCCAGGAAAATTCAGAGTTGCAGAGTGAAAATTTCATCTACAAACTTTTACGTTTGTTAAAGCAAAGTTGATGGGAGACTTCCTGGCGGATATAAACTATGTGTCAGACCGGAATTCGAAACGGGATCTTTACTCTCCTGGGCAAGTGCGGTAACAACTGAGCTACCCGGGTGCCAATCATATCCTGTCCTCACAGCTATGCCTATGCTAGTACCTCATCTCCTCTCTTCCAAACTTCACAGAACTTCTCCTGTGAAACCTGGGAGAGTGGCACTCCTGGATGAAATGATATTTCAGTTACAAGGCTTACCCACAGACAGTGGGATGTTTCCAGAGTTCATTCTGGAAAGCTGGTTACATCGTTTCAGCTGGTTACATCGTTTCGCGTAAGCCTACTTTCACAAACTCTTTGCTAAACCAGTGCTCTCGTTGTAATTCTTTAGAAAGGTATTGCCGGCCGATGTGGCCGAGTCGGTCTGGAACCGCGCGACCGCTACGGTCGCAGGTTCGAATCCTGCCTCGGGCATGGATGTGTGTGATGTCCTTAGGTTAGTTAGGTCTAAGTAGTTCTAAGTTCTAGCGGACTGATGGTGGCAAAAGCTAAGTCCCATAGTGCTCAGAGCCATTTGAACCATTTTAGAAAGATATTTCGTGATCGTTGGCGGTTAGCAAATCTAGTGGGTTCCTTGTACAAATGACGTCAGCCATTACACTACTTGCTTCGTTACGTTTCTGTACAGTTGTTTAGAATGTTAAGACAGGCCTGGTTCGAAGTTATATTTGAGGGTGCACGCTGTTGCGATGACCTCATTTTTCCTTGATGGAGAGCTATTTATTGGCAGTCTTCACTACACGGATGATGTCTGGTAAGATCTGTCCAATTTATGATCTGTTGTGAAGCACAATTTGACGTATGAGGTTACTTTGGTTTGTTTACTTGCATTGCTCAACGTTCTGGTGCCGTTCCGCGTTTCAACACAGGGTGGAATTGGTTTGGAGAGGTTGCGAATTATCAAGTTCTTGTAGGCTGATTACTGTATCATTTATAACATCATAGATCTTCAATTCTTCAAAGTTAACTCTTCATGGAGTCTATAGTTTCATTGTCTGGGATATTTCTGCAGTTTCTTTGAGGTGCTAGAGTGCAGGTTATGTAACAAAACCTGAGGGTAGAATTATCCCCACAGAGTTGTAAAATGTTTTTTTTTTTTTTTTTTTTTACTGGCTAATACATTGGAACTGAAATTGAATGTTCGAACTTATTTGCCAGAAACACATTCTCCTGTACACGTTTTATATAAGACTTCCATAGTAACGAGGCGGCATCTTGTGTTGTGATGGTATTCAGTACACCATTGTTAATCAGTTTCAACAGCCAGTATTCAAATGCGGAACAGGTACAGATTATTGTTATTAATTGCAATCTACATTCTAGTTAGCCTACAGGAAATATGCAAGTTAAGGCAATGTATGATCCTGTGTTGATGGACACTGAAATGAGACATGTGATAGCATTGCCCCACTCAACTGCTATCGGTGTACAACCCATAGAATGTAAGGCTTATGTTAAATAATCCTCCAATTAGTTGACTATTTCCTGCATTCTGAATGTATGTATACACAAAAAAACAAAGTGCCCCCTTGCACAGCTTTACGCTGAAAACGAAAGGCAAGCATATAATCACTAAACCTGTTGCTTTCACGAAACTGTTCATTCATGCATTAAGTACTGTTTTAAGACTTGCAGGCCCATTTTTCTCTTCCTGTTGCGCAGAATTTATGACAGTGTGTGCTGTGTGATTTCCTTGTAGATGTTTCTCGAGTCAGACAGCGTTTGAATCTTTTTCTTTGGGCATTACGTATTTCATTTTGCGTACCACTAAAATGTCAGGACTTGCTTCCTTTCCCTTGTTCGGTAATCTTGTGTGACCTGCCTTCCTAGAAAGAATTCCTTCACTTCTTGCACTCTTGTGTTTCCTCAATTTCTATGCCAAGGGAGTCGTTATTCACCTTTGCCCTCCATCTCATCGGCTTTGTGTTCGCATTATTTATCCTTGAGTCATATCCTGTGCTACGGATGGTGTCCATTCGTTTCATTGGTACTTATGAGTCTACCTTCAACCCAACCATTAGTCTCCTCATCTGCGATTTCGAAAACACGCGCCATTCTGCATGCGAAAATTATCGTTTGTCATTCAACAGCCGTAGTTTTATGTTGAAGATGGTGTCTGATTCGAAATTTCCAGCAGATATTTAACTTAGCAACACTGAACGGAAGAAGGTAGCGCAGCGATCATGGCAGTAGACCGAAATTCGGTAGTGCGAAATAATTACGTTACATCTCTTTGTTCATAAAAACAAAAACATAATGGAATACCACACCGCCTGATAAAAGTGAAGCACCTAAAGGACATGATCCGATGTCAATGTAATTCGTACAAGTGGACAACATCGGTAGGTATGAATATTGTTAGAGCTACAATTCCCTGTGACAGTAGAACCTTCACCAGAGTGTATTAGTGTTGTTCGCGTTTAGTGTTGGTATTACGCCCGTTAGAGTATATGCAGTCCATGAAGAGTGTCAGATGAGTGAATGGCAGGGACATGCGGCGTACTCGTATGAGACAGTGTGGTCAGTACCTGTCAAAAGTTGAAAAGGGCCTCATTGTGCATCTCCATTTAGCTGGCTGGTCGAATTGTGCAATATCTAAAATAGTGTAGCACTTGGTTTTAAGAGGTTCGATCTTGGACTGCATAGGAATATCAGAGCAGGCATCCTTGTCATAAAGCTTCCAGTCGACCACGAATGAGCACTGCACCATTTTAGTGCAGTAATGTGTTCACTGTAAATAAGTATTGTAGTAGTTCTGTTATACGTTTATTACCTTATGAATATAAAAACATTTTTTTTTTAATTTTAAATTCAGTGCATTAATGCGATCTTACTGATGACTGGTTGTAAAGTGATTCTTTCACATAGTGTTCATTAAAAAAATTGACGAACATTCAGTTTGGGACCTGTAGAAGGTACATTAGCTTATTTGTTTCATTTGTAAATATTTGTCACGTATTATTGTTTTTCTGACATGTTCTACATCCTGGAGGGCCTCCTCACAACGGATCAATTGGAATTACAGTAAATCTAATGTAATCTAAATATGTATTGCAGTATTGTGCACCAAGCATTTCTTAACCCATTCACATCCCTACCTGCATTAAGATACCAATTAGTGGACTGCCAGCGTCAAATGATTCGTCCCGCACCATTGACTTGAACTAAATGCTGCCCACAAGGGAAATACACTCCCATTAGCAGGCTGCAGTATACATCACATCACAGACTGGCTAACTTTGGACTAATACAGTGACTGGAAAGAGGAATGGCGTCACTTTGTGTTCAGCGCTCAGTCACTGTTCTGCACTACCCTAGATGATCAACGTCGAGCATGACGGCGGGCTGGTGACAAAACCTATTCTTCGAGTATTCTGGAGAGGCATAGTAGTGTTAATGTTAGCGTCGTGGGGTGCTAACCATCGGATATGGCTTCCGGTCACGACTCTTAGCATTTGAGAGAATTCTGAGGGCGCAGGGGCAGGTCACGAATCCTCGAGTGTTACTTCTCAAGTGACAGTACTGTGGTACCAACTTTTCAATAGAACGCTGCCCACCCACACACGACACTTGTTTGCGATCCCCAGCTCTTGAAGGTGTGACACTTAGTCACACGAAGGGTATGTGCCCGTTTTATTAAAGTTTGAACAGTGCCGATAAGGACGCCCGGCGAATATTAATTAGTCACTAGATGTAAGGCCACGTTTGGCTTTATTGATGCGTTTCGAATGGACTCATCTTCAGTATGTTTGGAAAAGGTTACTCTAATCAAGAGGGGCACAGTGACAGTATTTAAAAGACAAATAAGAAAATACAGTAAAGAGCCTGTGAAAAACAGGTACCAAGTCAGAGGGAAGAACGTCATACAGACAGTACAGGTTCACGTGAAAATGACACATAGCAAAACGTAACTGGGCGCACAAGGCGTAACATAATGCGCAATATAACAGACTGGCTTTTAAGTAGTGCTGATGGTGCAATATTTATGCGTTGAACGCAAGAAAAATAAATAAATTAATTAGTTAAAATACACAGATGACGTAAAAGAATGGTCACAAATTTTATGAACCACAGCAACAGAAATAAAATCTAAAAATGTATCAAATAGGACATTGTTTATACGATATTGCTAAAACAACAGTAAATGTAACTGAATGGTGTGGCAGGGAGGGGCGGGGAAACGGAGAAGAAACGTAAGTGAAGAAAGGTAAATTTCTTTTGCAACAGAGCTCATAACAACAAAGTAAAATAGTGTAAAACACTTTTCATGCGATTTTTTGTGTTTTATTGTTTGTTTTTTATCTATTATCACTGTACTACTCTTGATTTTTGTAACCTTTACCACATACTCTGAAGATGAGTGTATTCGAAATGCGTCAATAAGGCAATTGCCTTACATCTAGTGAGTAATTAATATTTATCCATCGTCCATGTTAGCACTGTTCAACATTTTAAATCCCCAGATTTGTATCCGATAGAACATGCGCGAGACGAGCTGTGACGTCACCTCCGTCCCAGTTCCAGTATCAAGGATATCGAGGATCAGTTACAGCAGCTGTGAGCCAGCTTGACTCAGGAAGGATACAGTCACTTTATGACACGCTTCCCAACGAATCAGTGCATGCACCCGAGACCAAGAATGCAACGTCATACTGATAAATGTGCTCATACTGCCACGTTCATTGAATTCGAGTCGATATTGTAACCACTGGAATAACATAACAAATCCTCCCAACCGGTAAAGCTTCATTTCGTTTCCCCCTCCCTTTGTAGGTGAATTACTTTTTTGTTAGAACTGTATTAATTGTTCACAAGAAATTTTGTCACGCGTTATTAATTTATGTCACTACAGCATCTAAGGGAAAAATGAGGGCTTTACTTAGGCCAGACTACGATTAGGAAAATTCTCTCTTCAGTGTTTTTCTGAGCCAAGAGGCTTAATTTCAATTTCTATTTTTGGTTTGAGCAGGTCTCCTCTAGTCGCAAGGTTTCATTACCCATTTGGTTGGCGAGTGTGCATGCACACATGATTAACCGGTGGTGACTTCGTATCAGATCGTGGAGTTACGTAATATATGGCAGAACTTTTTGTAGACATAGCAGATAGACTTGTAGAGCGTAACTCTTTTTTTTTCTAGCATTTATCCCTTCACATGTGACGCTCTATTTTCCCCGACTCAACTATTTTATTATAATTATAATTATTCTGGCCTTCCTTTCGCCACAGTCTGTAATTAACCTACGAGGAGATAAGTTACGTGTTATTTCTATGTGGATCGTATAAACTTCGTACCGTGCAGTATTTCGTTTTAATTGCGTTTCTTATTTTATGAGGCGGCGACTGAGTGTCAGATCGGCATTTGATAATACCACAATGGGAAAGCACCTAAAAGCCACACTGCGGCTACCTATTAAACCAGACCTACGGTCGTTAACTGGTCGTTCAGCTTCGCTCCGTGTGTGGCCCACTTCGCGCTTTCTGCTAAGCTGTACAAACAGGTCACCCATTGACTGCAAAATGCGTCTATACACTGTACTTGTTTTCGTAAGTACTTGAGGTGTTTCCCGACATGCATTGCTCTAATCTTTATTTTTTGAGCTCATATGTCTGCGAAACTTGCACGAATTAGTTGCAACCGGTGAACTAAGTCCTTAAATGATGTCCTTTCCTGGTTTTCATTGCAAGTGTTTTTATTATACTATTTCAGTTTCGGCCTAACAAAAAAGTTCCGAGGCTGAATGTATTCCTGGCATATAAGCGAGTATGACTTGAACTCTAGAAGTTAGGATGGAAACATAATTTTTGTATTCGACCAGTCAGTTGTGAGCAGGCGGCGTTAAGTAGTAGACTTGCGGCCGCGTTGTGACGAAAATCGCAGTGGTGCAACACCCCTGAATCAGCTGTTCACGCCATTCTCCAGAATCCGTAGGAAAAGAGAAAAGTATCCGCAGAGCTAGTCCCGTACTCCTTCACAAGCGAACAAAAACCAAAAACGGGTGGACGCCTGCCGCGACGATCGAAATGAGAAACCTGATATGTCTTTTCTGTATAAACACATCACGTATGAGGAGACTTTATGTAATCAGAACGAAACTACCACGAAACGAGAAACTGCGGGAACTGACATGAGGGATCAACGTTCTGTCGACATAACCTACACACACGAGTTGAACAACATCCCAATGACAGACTTTTCTGTTTCACATGATTGGAACTACGTTCTGTGCGTTGCACTCAAAAGTGTGTGTGTATGTGTTTGTAGGGGAAGGCAGGGAAGGGGCGGAAGAGACGATGTGGAACGCCACAGGCCTTTTAAACCACCAACATAACTTTTCTGTGTTTATAGGGTTCCGTGACTCGCAAGGCAGAAACGGAACCATTATAGGAACGCTTTGTTGTCTGTGTTGTCTGTTTATCCTTTTTCACAGGAACGGATAGACATACAATGTTCAAATTGATGTCGCATATTACGATCTACGCTCCGTTGGTGACATCAGTCAGTGCATGCAAAAGATAGGGCAATTTAAGTCAGATATTTTGATGGGCGCAAAATTATTCATCAGGACTACAGGGGACTTCCCGTTGACCTAGAATAGCGTAATTTGGCGGAAGCATGGTTTCTCAGTAGAAGTAAAGGAAAACATCAGAAAACTATTAATTTGTAAGTAAGACAATACTGTGTAAAGAACAGATGGCTATTCACAATATAGTTGAGATTCTGACGAGTAGAAAGGCACAGCAAAAGGATTGCAAGGCAAGTTAACTTTCAGCCAAAAGCCCTTCTTTTAAAGCAGACAATACGCATACCATGTGTGGAAGTATGAAACCGGAATTCCCATACAGATGGTGCTACCCGTCAGGGTAGGACCAGTGCGACCGCGTCTGCTGCGCCATCTGCTTCCTATAACGGCAGACGCCGACTGTCAACACATAGTAATCCGCGTTCCATACGTTGGTATCTGTTTCAAACCCGTAAGCATGTAGAGTTTTGTGTCTACGAACTACAATTTGCGTACTTTATTGGTTTTCTGTTATTATTTGAACAAAACAGCTGCAGAATCGCATCGAATCCTTGTCGAAGCTTGTTCGCCGGAAATTTTGGGAAAAAACAGTGTTTCTAGTGGTTAAAACATTCAAAAGTGGTGATTTTGAAGTGAGAAACGACGAGCACTAGAAATCACCGAAAAAGTTCGAAGACAACGAATTGCAGACCTCATTGGATGAAATTCAAACTCAATAGTACCTTGCGGAACAACGGAATTTGACGAAAAAAGCCGTTTCTCTTCTGTTGAAAGCTATGAGAAAGGTAGAAGATGTGAAAATGGGCTATGCATGAACCAAATGAGAGACAGGAAGCATTTCCAAAGACCACATGTGAAATGCTGCTCACCAGATCCAAAAGAAAGTCGTTTCTCTATCGAATAGTGACAGGTGATGAAAGATCGATATATTTTGAGAATCCTAAGCGTCGTAAATCATTGTTGAATCGAAGCAAACCGTCGACATCCACTGCAAGGCCAAATCACTTTCGAAAGGAGACAATGCTCTGTGTTTGGTGGGATCAGAAGGGTGTCATTTATTGTGGGCTCCTAAAACCTGGTGAAAGCATTAACACTGATCACTGCCAACAGCAAATGATCGATTTAAATCAAGCATTACTTGAAAAACGACCGTAATATGGAAAAAGGCAACACAAAGTCATATTGCTCCTTGATGACACCACCATCAAACAAAGCAAAACGGGTAAGGAAAATGATCGAGACGTTCAGTTGGAAAATACTAGCACATGCGGCTTATTCTCCAGATCTTGCTCTTTCCAATTATCATCTGTTTGCATCACTGGGACACGCTCACGCTGAGCAACGTTTCAATTCGTATCGAAATATACGAAAATGGCTCGCTGACTGCTTCGCTGTATAAATAGCAATGAAGATTATTTTGATCAAAATATTGTTTGCCAGTCTCAAACAAAAGACGTGCAATTATTGCAATCAAATTCAGGTTTCATACTTCTAATACTTCTAGACCTCATACATTCAGGCAACTGCAGTTCATACGCACACGACTACTGTCTCTGGCTCCGGCAGCCCGAGACATTGTTCATATATATATATATATATATATATATATATATATATATATATATATATATATATGTGTGTGTGTGTGTGTGTGTGTGTGTGTGTGTGTATGTGTGTGTGTGTGTATTGTCTACTTGGATGGAGATCCTGTAGCCGGAAGCTCACTTGTTTAGCAGTGTTTTTGTTGTGCATTTTTGTGATACAACATCAGTATATGGTGAGTAGCAGTGTGTCCTTACATAACATTCTCATTATTCCATCCTGGATTTTCCATTAATGTGTAAATACATCACACACTAAAAATTGATTTTTCATTGATTTTTTTATCTGACTCAGAATTGTTTCATCAGTTGCTAACCGACTCGAAAAACTTGAATCCATGAGACTAACATCTTGCCAATAACAATGTCCATAATAGGCAAAAATTCTTGACACTCGGAATTGAAACTTCTTGGACTGACTTGGTACGTGCCATTGTGAATCGTAAGATTCGGTGTCGAATAATGGTATAGAAAGAGATTCAGAATAACAACGTTGCTGTAGGGCTGTATCACCCATGAAAGGAATTGAGTGATCGGCTGTTAGCAACGATTCAAGTAAATCTGTGTTATTCACAGGTATCCACGGGGTAAAAATTGCAGTGGAATACTAATACCTGAATACAGAGTGCAGTTTAACGTTTATGTAAGCTAAAATAGTTACATGTGGATGAAGAATCTTGTACAAGAGGGTATGGAAAGATACATGAAGCCTGTCTTCTGAGTGGAGACCACAACAACAAGCAAGGTTGAAAAAAAAAAAAAAAACATAATTCATTGCGCCGAGATTTGATACAAATACTTTATTACAATAGGTGTCAGTCATCACACTGTTATCATTAATCTTTTGATGTTTAGAGCAGCTTACACGGTGGTATAAATCCTATCATGTCAAATAGCATTCAGTCCAATAGGAGGCACGGTTATCAAGTACAAAGTCGAAACGTAATTCTTGCCTTTTGAAGTGTGTAGTTCTGAGAGGGAAACTCCGCCTGACTTACGGCCAGTGTGCGCCCTACCTTCCAGGTGCCTACAGCCTTCTCCGGAGAAGGAACTGCGCCCATAGGACCGCAGTGGTGCGAAGGAAGCTCAGCGCGGCTCCGGCAGGGAGAGGCCTCTGCGACAGGCTCGCAGTCCCATCGGTGTCTGCGAAAATCTCCCGCAGGGTTCCAGTCGAAGCCCTGGGAGCATTCGTAAAGGGCGTTGCCTGGTTGCGAGGTTCAGGCAGTCCTATACGGTCAGCTGGATTCTGGAGACCGCGGGACGAAAACACTGAAGCCTGTCTCCTGTAGGAAGCGCCAGCAGATCGCGTAGTCGATGCGTCTTACACGAGCATCCTTTGATCATATGTCTCGGCATCTAACGACAGATATTTATACGGGAATATGTCGAGAACGAATACTATGCTTTTCTGATAGCTTAAGCGGTAGTGAAAGTTCTGGAGGGTTTCAGACGACTTACGTAAATCTTTCGGTAACCAAACAAAAATCCCACACAACAGGGGTAACACCTAGCAGTCTCTCACATACTATCTTGCAGATTCTACTCTCGGTTGTGGTGTAAGTTGTATGTAGCCCTATCTCATTTCACACTGTTGAAAAGTGATTGTTTTAGAAACTATTCTTGCCTATATGAACTACATACACTGAGGTGACGAAAGTCATGGGATAGCCATAGCATCGTGGACAAAAGGTATAAAACGACGGTGATTTTGTTCTAGGGTGATTCGTGTGAAAAGGTCTCCAACGTGATAATGAAAGGTCTCCAACGTGGATATGGCCTCACGGGGAATTAACAGACTGTGAACGCGGTTTCGTAATTGGAGTAGACGTATGGGACATTTTGTTTCTGAAACCACTAGGGAATTCAATATTCCGCGATCCGCAGTATCAAGATTGTGCCGCGAATACCAAATTTCAGGCATCACCTCTCTCCACAAACAACGCAGTGGCCGACGGCCTTCATTTAACGACCGACTGAAGCGGCGGTTGCGTAGAGGTGTTAGTGCTAAAAGACAAGCAACGCTGCGTGAAATATACACAGAAATCGATGTGGGACGTACAATGAATGTATCCCACAGAACCGTGCAGCGAAATATGCCGTTAATGGGCTATGACAGCAAATGATCGACGCAAGTGACTTTGGTAACAGCACAAGGGCGGCTGCAGCGCCTCTCTTGGGCTCGTGACCATATCGGTTGGGCCCTATATGGCTGCAAATAGGTGGCCTAGTCACATGGGTTCCTGCTTCAGTTGGTAAGAGCTCATAGTGGGCTTCGTGTGGAGGAGACCTTACGAAAGTTGTCAACGAAGCATTGTGCAAGCAGGTGGTAGCCAAATACGAGGTATGTCCACAAAGTACCGTTTGGTTATCTAAAACAAACGTATACAGATGCACAAAGGACATTTATTGCAAAAAAAATCTACAACTGTTACACCACTTTTCTACAAAGCATCCGAAATTTTGTAGGCACTTGTCATAGCGTGGCACAAGTTTTTGTATGCCTTCTTCATAGAAGGTGGCCGCCTGTGTATTCAACCATGTGGTAACGTGTTCTTTCAGCTCGTCATCATCGTAGAAGTGTTGACCACCATGGACAGATTTTAGGTGTAAGAAGAGATGAAAGTCCCTAGGAGCGAGGTCCGGGCAGTGCGGAGGTTGACCAAACGCGTCCCAGTGAAATTACCGTAAGAGTTCTTTGGTCACTTTCGCCGTGAGAGGTCGGGCATTATAGTGGAGAAAAACAACATCTTCTGACAGTAATCCTTAGCGCTTGCTCTGTATTGCGCGGTCAATTTGTTAATGGTCTCGCAGTAACCATGTGCATTGATTGTTTGCCCTCGTGATAAGAAATCAGTCACCAAAATGCCTTTTCTGTCCCAAAAAACGGTGCACATGTCTTTTCGTGGTGTCAAGTTTTGCTTAGGCTTAACCTTCGTTGGGGATGAAGTGTGCCTCGATTCCACTGATCGCCGTTTTGTTTCAGGGACGTCGTACGATACCCTAGTTTCATCCCCCGTGACCATCCGAGAAAGAAAACTAACAAGTTCATGAATTAGTGTTCCTGAGATTTGCGGAACTTCCTTAGCAAGGGCACTAAGTGTAAAATTATGGTTGTGCATAATCTTCTCTTCAGTTGTGTGAACCAGTTCATCAGTAACCACAGACGGGCGTTCACTTCGTTCTTCATCGTGCACTTAATCACGTCCAACATTGAGCAGTCTGACCCATCTTCTATCCATTGAATTACTCATAGCATTTTGTCCGTAAACCTCGCAGATTTGGTGATGAATTTCCTATGGTTTAACTTTATTTACATTTAGAAAACGAATCACAGATCTAATTTCACATGCATCGGCATTTTTAATTATGGTTGATATTATGAAGAAACACTACGAAGCACCCTTCCGCAGCAGCGATCTGAACATGGCGTGCACGTCTTTTCCTTGAGTCAGAGTAACTGCCGCACATGTTCGGAACTGCAATCGTAACGCTGCCGCGGATAGCAATAGTAACGGAACCTACTTTGTGGACGATCTTCGCAACTTTGTGGGCTGAGCTTCCATAGGATGGTCCAACAGAACCGAGCATTGACTGGAAAAGGTCACATTCAGCTACTTGGAGACAATTTGCAGCCATTTATGAACTTCATGTTCCCAAACAAAGATGTAATTTTTATGGATAACAATGCTCCATGTTATCGGGTCGCAATAGTTCACGACCGGTTTGAAGAACATTCTGGACAATTCGAGAGACTAATTTGGCTAACCGGATCACCCGACATAAATCCCACCGAACCTACATGAGATCTAATCTAGAGGTCAGATAGTGTGAAACGTCCTCCATCGGCAGCACTTTCGCACTTATGGACGGCTGTAGAGAGAGGATGGCGCATTATTTCTGGTCTTCCAACGACTTGTTCAGTCCATGCCACGTCGCGTTGCTTGACTACGCCGTGCGAACGGAGTCCAACACGATATTAGGAAGTATCTCATGTCTTTTGTCACCTCGATGTATATAGGTATCAGTGCAGTTAAGATGATGTGGAGTTCTTACGAAGTAACATTTAAAACAGCTACTGTTACAACAAGATATTTAAGATAGGCACACCATGTTATTACAGGAGATTAACTGATGAGGAAAACATTATGACTACCTGCTTCATAGCTTTTGCTGCACCTACTGGATGTAATGCAGCAGCGATTTTGAGTGGCATATATTCGCCAAGTCTTTCGTAGGATTGCGGAGGTATGTGGCAAACGGATAAATAAAGCAATTCTCGTCATTTATGGGACAGTGGTTGATGAACGATAACCTGGCGTGCCCAAGCGTCACAGATGTGTTCCACCGCCTTCAGGCCATTGGAATTTGGTGGCCAAGATATCAATTTCAGTTCACTATAATCCTCCTCAAGCCACTCAAACACGATTACGTTCTTGTGACGCCTATTGTTAACCTGCTGGGAGATGTCATTGCATGTGAGGTACTGGATGGGCTAAACAAAAAGTTTCGAACGCTTGGCGTAGTTTTTGATTTAACAAAGGCATTTGACTGTGTTGATCTCACAATATTGCTCCAGAAGTTGGACCATTACGAAATAAGGGGAGTAGCTCACAATTGGTTCACCTCTTACATTAGCAACAGGCAGCAAAAGGTCATTACGCACAATGTTGATAACGGCTGTCATGTGGGATCTGAATGGGGTACTGTCAAGTGGGGGTGGCCCAGGGATCTGTGTTGGGGCCTCGCACAATAATTGACACAAAAGAATATCACAATCCCAAACAACAGCACAGTGGTGCTCAGAAGTGTTCCAAGGGTCGGCCTGGGGAGGAAACTCTAACAACAGTTTAGGTGAGACAGGCAGCCAAGCGTAGCACTAAATAATCGGGTGGCAGCACGACCTAGGGATGGCTGATGAACCAACCAACAACCTAATCAATTCCCTTCTACCCGACCAATGACACGACAACCGAAAATATCAGCGCGGACGAAGATCGCAGCAGCACTATGCCTTGATGATTGGCATCTAAACACAGTCAACGCGCAATAACCACTGAAAGAAGAAAAAGAGAACAACATCGAACTGTCGAACTACTCGCCGTGCTGGACAGCATCAACACGGGGAGGAAAACGCACTGCCCTAAAACTATGCTAACGACCAGGGCAGGAAACCGGAACGTTAATGTACACAAGGCAGAAGATACCGCTGACACACTTCACTGATAACTTACAATCATTCCAATAGTTAAACACCATACAGGAAAACAGCTGCAAAATTTGCCGACTCCAACACACCATATGTTGCTGCTTGCTGGAATGGCCTAGGAAGCAACAACTGGAAATGAACGAAGAGCTGCCACAGCAGTTGATATTTCATAACAAGTTAACTGATTACTCAATTCCAGTATCATCTCCAACCCTTCGTGCACGCAGCCAGCGGCCCCGGCCTGACCACATGCTATGGAGACTTCCACGCTGCTCTGTCGCAACTGACCGACAACCTGCAAACTCCACCCCACCACACGGAAATATATCGGTCACACCAAAGATGGTACAGTAGTACTAGTATCGGTAAGCGCTGCTGCTGCCACTGATGGAGGCAAGTGAGCAACTCGGTCAGTTAGTAACTGAGGGAGCAATAAGGAGCCACTCGATGGTGAGAAAATGCCCAAAAGAAAAAACGGTATCAGAGCGAGCATGCCAAGGCTCAGTAAGTGTATTCTGCTATGAATAATTCTTTTTTTAATTATTTCCGAAGTAATATTGCGTATATAATTTATTGTTAGGTCAAGAGATAAATATCACGAATCGTACTTTCAGTACATCAATTTTTATTCTAGATACTTATCTTAGTAAACAAGTTCTTATCACAATAGTCATATTGCAAAGTGTCCCACTCTCTTGCAGGAGATAGCACTGATGAAACATAGAAGAAAAAGGACCTCAGAAACTTATATATTTCCACGATAAACTACTTGTGAGATATGGTACCCTTCATAAGAAATAGTAGTCAGTGGTCTTCTCGTCGACGTTTTTGACTAATTTATGATTGGTTTTATTTCTTTTTGTGCTTAGGCAGTGATATGGTTGCTAAACGTTTCATAGATATCATTTTGAAGTTGCGCTGGCATCGGAAAACTTTAATAAACTGTGACAGATACACGAACGGAAAAAAATCGAAGTAACAAAAAACAATTAGTGTAAAAATTAATATCTGAGACTTTTCTTAGGTAACATATTTCCTTAACTCTGCAAAATCATAGGTTAACGTAAGAGCGAAGCAAGCTATTGCGAAAGTGAATTGCTGGTACATTAATAACGGGTGTCATCGCCAGAATATTGATTGCAAGCATGCAAACGTGCATGAATTATGTTGAACAAGCGCCGGATGTCAGTTTGTGAAGTGGAATTCCATGCCTTTTGCACTTGGTCGGTCAATAAATGAACATTGTAATTGCCGTCCGATGATGTCCTATATGTGCTGAACTGGAGACAGATCTGGTGATCGAGCAGCAAAAGGCAACATGTCGACACTCTGTACGGCAAGTTGGGTTTCAACATCAGTACGTGAGTAACAGATATCCTGCTGGAGACATTCCATGGAACGCTACTCGTGAATGGCTGAGCAACAGGTCGAATCACCACATTTACGAACAGGTTTTCAGTCAGAGCTCCTGTTGTCATATGAAATGGCACTCCTGACTGTAACTCCAGGTGTAGGTCCAGTGTGTCTAGCACTAAGACAGGTTGGCACGACTGAAGTGGCAAACGGTGGTGGTTTAAGGCTAGTGCGTGCACGCAAGACGGCGCCTGGCTCGATGCTGTGCTTGACATAACCGATCTGTCAATGTGGTGCCAGTTGCCGCTCAAATTGCTGCTGCAGGTTCCGTATGACGCGCCAGAGCTGTACGCCGAACACGATGGTCTTCCCTCTAGGTAGGGCCAAATGACCTTCTGGAGCCTGGTCTTCTTGCTACCATACAGTCTCGTGACCACCTATGCCAGCAATCAAGTACAGTGGCTACATTCCTGCCCAGTCTTTCTGCAGTAACGCGGACAAAACATCCAGCTTCTCATAGCCCTATTAGACAACGTCGTTCAAACTCAGCGTCTTTGTCGCCATAAAGACATACTCACGACGACCAATCTCAAAGGTAACAAACCCCCACGGTCGTTACAGCATTTATTTGAAGCAAACCGGTTTTGCATTTACATACTAGCGCTACTGGTGTCACTCTTATGGACTGGCGCGGAATCTCAACATACATGCTGCTGCACAAAAATTCTGATATTTTTTTCTTATCAGTGTAAATAACACAGTAAGGAAATGGAGAGCTATTGTACAAAGTGGGCAACGCATTAGATGGTATTCTCCTGTGGTTTAGCAAAGGGATGCTATTCACAGGCACGTATCATTTACGACGAATGAAATCCTCAGAATCGAGTCATTTTAGTGACTTCTACAAATCTCTACGCCCTGGAAACTGGGAACGAGCAGCACGGACAGTTCGATGTTGTTCTCTTTTTTCTTTCAGTGATTATTGCGCCTTGGCTGTGTTTAGATGCCAATTATCAAGACATAGTGCTGCTGCGATCTTCGTCCTCGCTGATATTTTCGGTTGTCGTGTCATTGGTCGGGTGGAAGGGAATTGATTAGGTTGTTGGCTGGTTCTTCAGCAATCCCGAGGTCGTGCTGTCACCCGATTATTTAGTGTTAAGCTTGACTGGCTGTCTCACCTAAACCTTTGTTAGAGTTTCCTCCCTAGGCCGATCCTTGGAACACTTCTGAGCACCACTGTTCTGTTGTTTGGGATTGTGATTTTCTTTTGTCTCAAGTACTGTGTGAGGCCTTCAGCAGTGTATTAATGTAGTTAGTTTTAGTGTACAGTATGTGGCCTTCAGCTGCACCTTATGTGAAATATTTTAAGGTTAGGCCTTCAGCCTACTTAAATTAAAATTTGAAAGGTTTTTGTCTAAAACCTTTTAAAATTTCCTTACTGGAGTTCTTGTTATTCAGACCTTAAACCCTCAGTTCCTCTATTTGTAACTAAGGCCTTCAGCCGTGTGTATTACTTAACACAATTTTAATAACTTGTGCTCTGGCCTTCAGCCGTATTGTTTCTGAATTCTTTAAGGGCATGTGTGATTAATTGTTTTCAGTAAATAAAGTTTGTATGTTTATGCAACTAGCAGCAACTGATTTGGGCCCATTTCCACAACCCGATCCTCTCTGTCCTGCGAAACCAGATTTCACTTACACTGAACAGCGCAACCGATAATTGTGTATTTTTCTATCTGAAGGAACGCTTAATCGTTCTTCTTAACAACACAGGCACTATAATATTATATTTATCCAGCGACCCACCTGGACTCGACTTTCAATTACAATGTCTTTCCTGTACGGGAATTACAAGATATGTGTACGAGTACAGGGTGTGACGCAGGAATGACGACATATGGAAAATTGTGTCTGGCCATGAGTCGTGCACGAATAGCCGAAGCTGTTAAGGCGCACACTCAGGTAATCATGAAATTCTTGCTCGAGTTCCGATCTGGCACAAATTTTCTTTGTCATCATTCCCTTATACACCTGATGGCTGTCCAAATTCGCAACCGCGAATACATTTCGTAAAGATTTAACTATTGCAATACTACATTCACCAAGGAATGAAGTAAACAGAAAATGCAAAAAAAGAAAAAAAAAGGGTACCGAAAAAATATACGAAGAAATTGAAAATGAAATAGTCGTCAGAAAATCTGATTCATAATTAAAAAAAACAGCCTTCGATTAAATCAAAAGGAAGGGCGTCAACTTTGACACAAGGATCTCGGATAAGAGCCGGAATTTATAAGAGCTTCGGGAGAATTACATAAAACGGAGGACAAAGACGATAATCCTTCGGAATTTGTAAATGACTATTCAAGCAGAGTAGATTCTATGAAACTGGAGAAATACCAAAAGATTCTTGGACAATTATCATCAACACAATCGTAAAAATATCAGGGACAGACAAGTGTGAGAACTATTGCACAATGAGCTTAACATATCATGTATCCAGGTTACTGCCAAAAGTAATATAAAGAACTATTGCACAGTCAGCTTAACAGATGATGTTCCAAGTTTCTGGCAAGAATTATATACACAAGAATAGAAAAGGAATTAAAGATTGTGTTAGGATAATGGAATCAAGAACTAAGTAAAATGAAGACAGGTTGACGGATTTTGGCGAATCAGAAAAAAGCGTTCGACAATGCAATGAAATTCTGAGAAAAATAGGAGCAAACTAAAGAGAAAGAAAGGTTATACACAATATGTACAAAAACCCCAAGAGGTGGCAATGAGACTGGAAGAAAAGGATTGATGTGCCGCGATTAAAATAGTTATACATCGAAGAAGCAAGAAGGAAACAAAAGATGATTTCAGAAGCGGGGTTAACACAGAGGGTGAAGCAATATGAATGAGAAGATTTGCTGTTGACATTGCCATCTCTATTGAAAGTGAGGATGTATCACAGGACGTACTGATTGGAAAGAACAGAGGATTCAAAGCAAAGCGAAGAAAGAATTGCACAAATGAGATTAGTGATAAGCTTCGGATAAGAATCAGTGACCACCAAGCAGAGGAAGTTACAGAAATCTGCTTCCATGGAATATGATGGGCAAAAGCGGAGTACGGGCAAAGACAAAATTTGTAGCCAAGAGAAGTCCACCTGAGTCGAGGAAGGAAGTTCTAAGACTGTACCTTTAGATGGAAGTGAATTACGAATTTTAGGAAAACGAGAATGGAAGAGAATCGAAGCGTGTGAGACTATGTGCTACAGTAAGATGCTGGGAATTATTTGAACTGATTATATAAGAAATGAGGAGGTTTCTCCAGGAACCGAAGAGGATAAAGACTATATATGAAGAATGAGACTGGAACATACGGAACAACCACTTGTGGACGTTGCGTCTTTCTGCTAACCTGAGATGAGGATGTTGGCGCAGGAGAGCAATTGGAAGTGGGCCGCATGTGGCAAACCATAAGATGAGGGAAGCAAAAAGCTAATAGTGAATTAATTGATGTAGGAGTAACATTTCAAGATTTTCTCTTTTCTGAGACTTTCTCGGTTTCCCAGAATTTGAAGCTGATCATATATAGACCATCTAGACTTCATGTTCCATTAATTTCATCACTATTGTTCCGTGAAGTTTCCTACACTTGTCTTGTTGTTTTTAAGCTTCTTAGTTGGTTCTTAAATGGACTGATGTGGTCAGCTACGAAGTTCTCTCCTGTGTTAACCTCTTCATCTCGGGGTAGCACTTGCAGCCTACGTCCCAAATTATCTGCTGGATGTATTCTAATCTTTGCCTCCCACTACAGTTTGTACCCTCTACAGCTCCCTCTAGCACCGTGGAAGTTATTCCCTGATGTCTCAACAGATGTTGTACCATCCTGCCCTTTCTCCTTGTCAGTGTTTTCCATATAATCCTTTCCTCGTCGATTAAGCTGAGAACCTCTTCATTCCTTACCTTATCAGCCCACCGCATCTTCAACATTCTTCTCTAGTACCACAGCTCAAATGCTTCAATTCTCCCACAGTCCATGTTTCACTACTGTTCAATGCTGCGCTCCTAACGTACATTCTCAGAAATTTCTTTCTCAAATTAATGCCTATATTTGACACTAGTAGACTTCTCTTGGTAAGGAATGCTCCTTTTTCCAGTGCTAGTCTGCTTTTATGTTTTCCTTACTCCATTAGTCATCTGTTATTTTGCTGCCTTGATTGCAGAAATTTTAACTTCATGTACTTCGTGATCACCTGTCCAATGTTAAGTTTCTTGCTGTACTCATTTCTGCTAATTCTCATTACTTTCGTCTTTCTTCGATTTACTCTCAATGGGCATTTTTTATTCGTTAGACTGTTCATTCCATTCAGTGGGTCTTCTAATTCTTCTTCTCTTTCACAGAGAATAGCAATGCTATCAGCGGATCTTATCATCGACATCCTCTCACTAAGAATTTTAATACCCGTCGTGAACCTTTTTTTGTTTCCGTCATTGGTTCTTCGGTGTATAAAGTTGTACATATCAAAACGCTTTTTCAGCGTTGTTTGCCGAGCTCATAAAACTGGGATACTGAAATATTCATAAAAACCCTAAATTATATACACTAGAAGTGATAAACTAATCCTAACTGTGGAATACATACATATACATGGAAGGATCCTGGAGATACTAGAAGGTATCAGACAGATTATATAGCGGTAAGACAGAGATGTAGGAACCAAGTTTTAAATTGTAAGGCATTTCCAGGGGCAGATGTGGACTCTGACCACAATCTATTGGTTATGAACTGTAGATTAAAACTGAAGAAACTGCAAAAAGGTGGGAATTTAAGGAGATGGGACCTGGATAAACTGACTAAACCAGAGGTTGTACGGAGTTTCAGGGAGAGCATAAGGGATCAATTGACAAGAATGGGGGAAAGAAATATAGTAGATGAAAAATGGGTAGCTCTGAGGGATGAAGTAGTGAAGGCGGCAGAGGATCAAGTAGGTAAAAAGACATGGGCTAGTAGAAATCCTTGGGTAACAGAAGAAATACTGAATTTAATTGATGAAAGAAAAAATATAAAAACGCAGTAAATGAAGCAGGCAAAAAGGAATACAAACGTCTCAAAAATGAGATTGACAGGAAGTGCAAAATGGCTAAGCAGGGATGGCTAGAGGACAAATGTAAGGATGTAGAGGCTTATCTCACTAGGGGAAAGATAGATACTGCCTACAGGAAAATTAAAGAGACCTTTGGAGAAAAGAGAACCACTTGTATGAATATCAAGAGCTGAGATAGAAATCCAGTTCTAAGCAAAGAAGGGAAAGCAGAAAGGTGGAAATAGTATATAGAGGGTCTATACAAGGGCGATGTACTTGAGGACAATATTATGGAAATTGAAGAGGATGTATATGAAGATGAAATGGGAGATACGATACTGCGTGAAGAGTTTGACAGAGCACTGACGGACCTGAGTCGAAACAAGGCCCCAGGAGCAGACAACATTCCATAGGAACTACTGACGGCCTTGGGAGAGACGGTCCTGACAAAACTGTACCAGTCTGGTGAGCAAGATGTATGAGACAGGTGAAATACCCTCAGACTTCAAGAAGAATATAATAATTCCAATCCCAAAGGAAGCAGGTGTTGAAGATGTGAAAATTACCGAACTATCAGTTTAATAAGTGACTGCTGCAAAATATTAACGCGAATTCTTTACAGACGAATGGAAAAACTGGTAGAAGCCGACCTCGGGGAAGATCAGTTTGGATTCCGCAGAAATGTGATGCAATACTGAACCTACGACTTATTTTAGAAGCTAGATTAGGGAAAGGCAAACCTACGTTTCTAGCATCTGTAGACTTAGAGAAAGCTTTTGACAATGTTGACTGGAATACTCTCTTACAAATTCTAAAGATGGCAGGGGTAAAATACAGGGACCGAAAGGCTATTTACAATTTGTACAGAAACCAGATGGCAGTTATAAGAGTCGAGGGGCATGAAACGGAAGCAGTGGTTGGGAACGGAGTGAGACAGGGTTGTAGACTGTCCCTGATGTTATTCAATCTATATATTGAGCAAGCAGTAAAGGAAACAAAAGAAAAATTCGGAGTAGGTATTAAAATCCATGGAGAAGAAATAAAAATGTTGAGGTTAGCTGATGACATTGTAATTCTGTCAGAGACAGCAAAGGACTTGGAAGAGCAGTTGAACGGAATGGACAGTGTCTTGAAATGAGGATATAAGATGAACATCAACAAAAGCAAAACGAGTATAATGGAATGTAGTCGAATTAAGTCGGGTAATGCTGAGGGAATGAGATTAGGAAATGAGACACTTAAAGTAGTAAAGGAGTTTTGCTATTTGGGGAGGAGATTAACTGATGATGTCGAAGTAGAGAGGATATAGAATGTAGACTGGCAATGGCAAGGAAAGCGTTTCAGAAGAAGAGAAGTTCGTTAACATCGAGTGTAGATTTAAGTGTCAGGAAATCGTTTCTGAAAGTATTTGTATGGAGTGTAGCCATATATGGAAGTGAAACATGGACGATAAATAGGTTGGACAAGAAGAGAATAGAAGCTTTTGAAATGTGGTGCTACAGAAGAATGCTGAAGATTAGGTGGGTAGATCACGTAACTAATGAGGAGGTATTGAACAGAATTGGGAAGAAGAGGAGTTTGTGGCACAACTTGACTAGAAGACGGGACCAGTTGGTGGCACATGTTCCGAGGCATCAAGGGATCACAAATTTAGCATTGGAGAGCAGCGTGGTGGGTAAAAATCGTAGAGGGAGACCAAGAGATTCAGAAGGATGTAGGTTGCAGTAAGTACTGGGAGATGAAGAAGCTTGCACAAGATAGAGTAGCATGGAGAGCTGCATCAAACCAGTCTCAGGACTGAAGACAACAACAACAACAACGTGGAATACATTTTTGGCTAAATACCACTGCTATGTTCTACGAATATTTTTAAAGTATGTTGTAGTATTACACCGCAATGGCTTGTGTGTGAAGAAAGTAAATTCGAAATAGCGTCCTTAGTTAACGAGCTTCGTTTTGGTGCTGTCTAGGTGTGGTTTTCAAACGGTAACCACAACTGAAACGGAAGAACATCACTCTGGCTGTGAAAATTCGTGGTAGCAACACAACGAACATAACTTGAAACAAATTTTCAAACCAGTAACGCAGCTCCGTGACATGTTATCACACTGTCAGTTCTTGAACGACATGAGGATAAGCACAGCACACAATACCAAAGTTAAAACACAAATTAAATCCTCCCACTTATTGGCATGTAATTCAAACGAACTACGAAGGAGGTGGGCATAAGAAACATAATAAAAATGAAAGTGAAAAAGGACAGTTTACCAATGAAGTGGATGTGAAGCACAGAATCAAACGGGCTGTGGGAAATTAGTATTCAGAAATAGTTAACCAGACACTGAGAAAAGGCGTTGCAGGGAAACACTATATGAAGTGGAGAAACTTCGGTAAACGCAAAATCGATTATGGGGATTTGAGGTGCAAAGGTATGTAGCGACGAAAAGGCATAACACAACAGCAGAAGTGATGGAAGTCTGTATAACCAATAGCAATGTGGTAAAAACAAAACAGAGCAGCAATAATATCAGTTAAACTATTGGTGTAAGACAAAAGTGCTGCTGCACGAGGTGACCTGTAGAGACAACGACAGAGAGAGAAGAAGAAAGAGAAAAAGAGAGAGGGGGAGGGAGAGAGAGGAAATGGAATTGTGATTATGATTTAACGTTCTGTTTGGGTGTGGTCACTTCAATTGGTGCAGAACCTATGATCGAATAAGGAAGAGGATGGAAATCGGACTCATGTCTTCACTGTTGGAATGGAATTTGAATGGGATGAGAGAAGAAATAGAGAAAAAAATTGAGAGAATGTGAGACAGGTCTGGCAATATTTTACTCGTTTCTTATACATAAGAATTCTTACTGACGAAATGAGTACGTCCACTGACGTATTGGAGAAAATATTCCGGAAAACTAAATAGTGGACTACATTAAGTGCAGGGTACGTAATTTTATACCGTAATTGAGATACGCTGCTATTAAATGGGTACATCAGTAGTCGTGCCACCAACTACACAGGACCCTGCATTGTACTGGTGGGACCAGTAAGGGAAATTTATAGCCTCCTGATTACTGACGGGGTAATCACAATGTACGCACGCCTGTATCACTAGCGGACAACGCATGCGCACAGTAGTTTCTGATTTACGTCTACATAGAATGATATCTGTTTCCATTGCTGTAACTTTTCAGTTACAAAAGGACTATTCATAAGTTTCTTACGCGGGTGGCTTTTCATTCATGTAGTATTTTTGGTAAAGTAGTTTCATTGAAGGAGGACATTTAGAAACGTACTCTGAAGTGTTTGTAACTAACTGTATTCATATATTTCACTATATCGATTGTGTATACAGGCATAAATACGGTAAGAGATATAACAAAATCAAGCACGTCCAAATGTGAGATTGTCATCATTTTAACTGAAAGCTTTGGAATCAAGTGTGTAAGCTTCAGATTTCATTGTGAATTCTGCTCTCTAAGTCGTCGATCTTCTTGCGACAGTTCAAGATATGGTAGATTGTCTCGTCAACTTCTCTACAGAGTCTGTACTTTGGGTCCTTGCAGATTTTTCTGTTCTGATTTTCAGCGCGTTGATTCTGATAGCTTGTTCCTGTGCAGCAAATATCAGCCCTTCAATTTCCTACTTTAGGGTGTGTTGCTCATCCGAAGCTCTTTCCTTGACATGGTTGACCTTCAACCTTCTCCAAAGACTGACAAAGCAAATCCTTATTGAGCAGGGTATCAGTTCGTCATTGGAGTACAGCTTATAATAATTATTATTTTATATTATATTACCTAATAATTACTATTATTAGTGTTATTATTACTGTAAATATTTTACATACGATATTAATGTTTCTGTTCCTTTCCTTGACTGGTGATTCAACGATCTAATGAATTGCTCATTCAAATTATTCTTCAGGTTTCTTTCATTTCATAAATTATTAATCTTTGTTTCTCATTCGATGTTCAGAACCATCTGCGGTCTGAAACCTTCTTAAAACCTACCTGTCATGCCAGAAAAAGCACTGTCATACCCTGCCAGTCTCTCAAACAAGGTTTAGGTTCATCTGGAGCTTTCCATAAACTCGTAACTGTGGTAGGTAACAGAAAAAGCAGGTGTACTCTCACATTTTCTACCTGCAGAGTAGTTATTGCTTCTGTGCTTACGTAGAACCCTCCGCTTTAAGTTACTTGGGGCATACTGCCTATGGATGAGTGCTCTAATTAAATGCAGCTCCGATTTGCACAAGACAGCATAGTATTCCTGTTGTAAATTTGATTCGCAAAACCACCCCCATCTAAAATATTGCTCTCCAATGACAGATTACAATATACTGTTATATAATGTGCCACAATTTACAACAACCTTTAACTGGTGGTACTGTTCTACCGGGTAACTGATAATCGTCACCACCATCTTCATCGGTTTCTAACTTCAGTGTCCCGGGTGTAGTGTACAAGAGCTCGCCATTTCCTTCTGTCTTCATACGTCTTCTGTTGCAAAAAAACTTCCGATTTGTGTCCTTTCTCCTTCACATCTGATCTTACAGACTCTATCCGGCGTATTCTTGGTCTTCCCCGTGATCTCCTTCCTACGAGGTTAAAGTTGAAATAATTTGGGCAGATCTTTCACTGTTCATTCTCATTATGTGCCAATTCCACTGAAGCCTGCGTTTCTTTATGACACTGATAAAAGGAACCTCAATACCAGCTACCTTTCTATTCACCTCATTCCTGATTTTGCCCTTTCTAGTTGTTTAATTGACAGTTTTAATGAATCTAATTTCTCTTGCCTGAGTTCTACTGAAATCTTTGCTTGGACATGATTCTAAACCATGTGTCATGATTGGTACGAAATAGGTGTGGTACATGGTCGGTCTTGCTTTTCGCGGTTTGTCATCGTCCCTGAGATGATTTCTAATTTGACCGTAAAAAGTGTATGCTTTCTGTGACTTCCTGAGTTCTTTCTACTTAATGGTGTTGTCTTTCGAGATTACGCTTCCTAGGTAGTTGAGATGTCTACTACGACTCCTTAAAGACATATATTCGTATTTGAGGTCGTTCCATGCCTGTTGATGGTTACACCTGCTGTCTTTGTTTTATTTACTTTTACTCGGAAATATTTGAATGTGTGGTGCCAATCATTAAGTTTCTTCTGTGCTTCAGCTCTGTCTCTCTCTATGCTATCGAATCATCAACAGAAGCGACGGCATTAGTTCGTTGTCTGTTGTCTTATTGGATTTTAGGATCTTGTCCATTACTGTTACAAACAGAGGTGGTGATAGGCACTTCCTTGTTGGACAGCTCTTTTTTCTTCAGGCAATTTTGATCGTTCGCTGCCTATCTGGCCACAGCTGTAACACTTTTGGTATAGCATCTTGACTTTATTAGTTAGGTGCTTTGGTAGGCTTAGGTCTTCCAAATATTCCCATTTCTTGTTTCCAGGAACACTGTCATACGCTTTTCCAATGCCCAGAAATAAAATCATAAGGTATCTTCCATATTCCCAGTACTCTTACTTCAAAAATAAGATCCAGATCACCTCGGTCTTTCCTGAATCCATGTTGTTCTTCCTCAAGTAAATGTTCTACTATCTTTCTAATTTCATTTCTATGATCTTTTCTAATAGCTTCAGGGTATGTTGACAGCAGTGTATGCCCCTATAATTTTCACATTTTCGTCGATTGCCGTTTTTGAACTGACGGATGATGACTGCTTCACTCCAGTCTTCTGGGATTTTGTTTTCTTCCCAATCACTGATAACACTCTAAACAGCCAATTTCAGCCTAATATTCCAGCTATCATGTCTGAGATGAGATCATGAAGGCCTGTCGACTTGCCATTCCGCATGCTCTGTAATGCTGTTCCTATGTCACGCCGTGTTGATGGGTGTCCATTGGCTTGAACTTCGCTAATTTCTCAAAGTTGTTGATGTTTGTGTTGTCCCCATCTCCATTTAGCAGCATGTTGAAGTACTTTTTCATTTCATACCTGCTCCCTTCCTCTATTCATATTAAGTTACTGTCATCTATTTCCAGTGCAAGGATGTTTACATATTCATTTCGCTTACTCCTTAGTACTTTGTAAAGTAATTTCCTGCTTCGCAGACATTTTTCCTCTATCCTTGTAATAAAGTTCTCCGAGCACTTTTCCTTTTCTTCCTGGATCACTCTTTTTACAGCAAGTGCTAGATATTCAGTTGCTAATTCCTTTCGTCTATTATACATTTTCTGTTTTTCATGGCCTAATTTTCTTTTCAGTACGTCCCTATCTTTTACTGCTGTCTTCACCCAATCATTCCGCTAAGGTGTTTCCTCCCATTCTGATGTGGCATTTGCTTTTTCCGCAGATGCCCGAGGGTTCTTTGTCAAGGGTTTCCTTGAATAAAGATCATTCTTCATGTACTTTCCCTATCTCAGTTTTGGGTGGTGGTAAGTTCTATGGAACCAAACTGCTAAGACCATCGGTAGCTAGGCTTACAAACTACTTAATCTTACTTAAAGTAACTTACGCTAAGGACAACACACACACCCATGCCCACGGGAGAACTCGAACGTCCGGCGTGGGGAGCCCCGCGCGAACTGTGGCAAGGCACCTAAGACCGCACGGTTACCCCGCGTGGCCTCTGTTTTGGGTACTTTGGTTATTATTCGTGATTCATAGTTTCATTCCTTTACCAGTTCCTTCAACATCTTAATCTTTGGCATTCTCTTTTGTTTAAATTTTTGCCATTGAACATGTTTTAAGTCAGCAGTTAATAGCCGGTGGGCGCTGTCTAGGTATTCACTGAGTACGACTTTGACATCTGAAACGTACTGAGCAACTGTTCTATCAGTAATGATGAGGTCTATCATAGTCGTGATCTTCCAATTCCAGCTATATCCCGTTATTTTATAGTTATGTTGGTTCGCACACAGAAATCAAGTAGGTTCTCTCCTCTTGGGTTCCTGTTCCGACAACTACGAGAACCGATGATGTTTTCCTCCGTCCTAGTCTTTCCTTACCAACTTGAGCATTCAGACTGCCCATAATGATGGTGTTCTCCTCTGTTATTTGTTTTTCAATTTCATTAAGGAAATGCTCTTTCTTCTCTGTGGTACAGCCTGTCTGTGGTGCATATACTTGCAAAGTAGTTTGCTGTGTATTACCAGCCTATATTCTCATCAGGAAGATCCTGTCACTCACGTATTTGATGTCTGTCTGTATGTCTATATCTCTATGTAGCAAGAGGCCAATCCCATTTTTGGATTCACTATTGTTACCACTCCAGTATAGCACATATCCGTTTCTCAGTGATTTCTTTCCACAGCTTTTCCAATTTGTCTCTCTCAGCCCCAATATCTTGAGCTTACGCCTACTAGATCTTCACATTTATTGGTGAGAGTGGAGATCTTAGTTGCACCTATTTTCAGTTTTTTCCTCCTGGGAGGGTTTTGTATCTTCCGGTATCTTCGATGAGCATCATGGATTTGTCCGTTATTGCTTCGAGCAGTACTAGAAGAACTGTCATGTCTTGTGTTTAATTCATTCTTCCATCCGAAGGTTGGGTTGGGTTTGATAGCAGTATATAGCTGCTCAGGAGCTGACTTGGAAGGCCTAACACAGATGAAGGTTATACTGACGAAAACAGTTGAATCCCATATACCGAATAACTGCTTGAGCATGATAACACATGGAAGCTAATGTCCTTTGTTTCATATGGTGAAGAAAAATTGTTGAATATTCACATGTAGTCCAGTTAACTAACTGCGAAAACTGGGTAGTGCAAAGAAGTCCAGTTTACGTTATGAATAGTACTTGCGTTTCTTGGTATTTCATCGTGAGGTACTATCAGAGTATATGTTCAAACCAATGCATTCACATAATTTTTGCTAAACGATTAGGGCGGAATACGCCATGAAAATAAAATGGCATTTGGCCTAAGTTATATTTCAATTTAATTCAGTACAGGAAAGACGACAGAGAAGCTTGTGCTATATACTAAACTTTAGTATGACGGTAGTCTTCACTGCCCCTCGAGATTCAGCAAACTTTTTAATGTGCGTGCTTTTTGTACAGTTGGTAATTCCATTTTTGTCCGTACGGTCCTCAGATATTTTACCAGAAGCTAAGAAAACTCGGAAGACCTGTACATTCCCACCGAAGTCGTACAGATCTCTGTTGTCAATGGACTCTCAACTACCACCCAGTGCTAATTTCCTACAGTCTCTACATCTATACTCTACAAACGGAAAGGAAGGGAATAATATCATTTGAGATGAGCCATTTACGACAGACAACGACGCATACGAGGAGAAAAAAAGAAATAAATATATAAACAAGCACAGAACTGCAAGAATAAGACATAAGACATGGTATACAGGACAAAATGGAAGGACTGAACTAAATTCGCAACCACAGGGTGTGTGTTTATACATGTTTGTCGAGAGACAGAGTTGTAATCAGAGTGCCTAAAGAACCAAGGGAAATATCAATACTGACAACAGAACCAGACCACAGAACCCACTAACAAAATTAATAAGGAAAGGGTGGTACTAGACTGCGGGCGAACACAAGAACATTTAGTATGAATATGAAGCTGGTATCTTTTCTTCCGGACATGTCCGAAAGAACAGATACCATCTTCATATATTGATAAGGCTTACCGGTCAATGATTTTCTTCGGTGCGAATGAACTGACATTGCCGCGAATAATGAGTATTGTGGGTTCAAATGGTTGAAATGGCTCTGAGCACTATGGGACTTAACAACTGAGGTCATCAGTCCCTTAGACTTAGAACAACGTAAACCTAGCTAACCTAAGGACATCACACAGATCTATGCCCGAGGCGGGATTCGAACCTGCGACCGTAGCGGTCACGCGGTTCCAGACTGAAGCGCCTAGAACCACACGGCCACAACGGCCGGCCAGTATAGTGGGCAGTAGCACTAAAAATGTAGTGTGTGGACACTAAGTTGGAACTGTGGGTCTCACTGGGAGTGTGCCAGAGATAAATCGGTGTAGTCACTCTGTTTTCTGTGTCCTCAGTGGCTCAGTCGGATAGAGCGTCTACCATGTAAGCAGGAGATCCTGGGTTCGAGTCCCACTCGGGGCAGACATTCTCAACTGTCCCCGTTTTTATTTATCAACGCCTATAAGCAGCTAATGGTCTGGATTTCATTGTAATTTTATAGCACATTCAGTGGCGAGAGGTGTGAGGGGTATGAGACATTAGTGCATTCAATTGCCTTATGTAACTAATTTGTTTCACAGTAACTAAGCTTCTTAATTTGTCTTATATGATCACGTGAGTCCCTTGCAAAATTTAATAAGCAAATGAATGGACTAATAACATACATATACTTCATGCTCTGGTCAGAACGCAGATATCAATAGAATTCCTAATGAATTCAGAAGTTAGCCGTGGAATTATCTTGAAAAATTGTTAACAGCTTGTTGCCACCGACATGCATATAGTGCAGAGTATAATGTGCCGCTATAGTTCTCTTAAAAGAGGAAAGTGAACTAAATATCTGAAAATATCGCCTGATTACTTGAGCAATGCTGCCACTTGCGACGCTAAAATTTTTCGTGTGTGTGTCTGTGTGTGTGTGTGTGTGTGTGTGGTTTGAGAACGTATGGGCGCCCAACGGCGAGGTTATCAGGGCCCTGAAATCGATGAAAACAAACGAATGTGGATAAGAACGAAAACTGTCGTACACGCTTGTACGTTAGATAACAACGATCCTTATACTCAACTTATGTTTAAGGAGCACTTTCCAGTATGTTTTCTGTAGATTCAGTTGTACCTGCGTAGGACCATAACAGTTTAAAATTACATCCGACGTGGATGTCAGTCCACCTGACTTTTACAGTCGAAGCGATTTCCAATTAAAAGTATCATTGAAGCGTGAGCTCTCGAACACATAGACAACTATATAAGCCTTGTGCTAAAACTGTAAGAGTTTTACGTAGACCAGGTTAACTGCTCCAAATATTTCCATTTCCCTATCACTAACATGCAAACAAGTCTCGGGTAGTGACACTGCAGCGAAATAATCATACTGAATCGTGCGTGAAACGGGCTTAGTTCAAATGGTTCAAATAGCTCTGAGCACTATGGGACTTAACATCTGAGGTCATCAGTCCCCTCGAACTTAGAACTACTTAAACCTAACTAACCTAAGGACAAAACACACATACATGCTCGAGGCAGGATTCGAACCTGCGACCGTAGCGGTCTTGCGATTCCAGACTGAAGCGCCTAGAACCGCTCGGCCACACCTGCCGGCTAAACGGGTTTAGTGTTTGCAGAAAAATAGTGATTTTTTTCCAGGGATATGAAACACCGAAGATGATGTGAAAAGGAATGTATCCCACTATGGGATTTAAACCAACAATAGTACTCAGTTTATTTATTTCATCTTTCCGGGACGCAATGTAGCTGTGACGCAGCATGTTTAGCGATGGTTGTGGTGGTTGAAATTTAACATGCGTATTTTAAAATACTTTACACATTCACTGTTGATGTATTCAGAAGCAGTGCATAACGCAATGAGAAAATATTATGGTTTATTTAATATTCGTCGGATATGATTTCTGGGATAGATATCTCAGCAGGTATTAACCAATGACTTGGTAGTCTTCTGGATCTTCATAAAATTGCTTTCGAGCTCGATTTCTTCTTGTTCCGAACATTTAGGCATGATAATATAGCCAGCCATACATAACTTTTGGAACACTGTTTGCAGTACTCTTTGGTAATTAATGCCTTGCAAACCCAGACTTTATAATCTTGAGAAAGCCTTAACAATATGTTAATAACGCAGTAGGCGGATGCCAATATTTTCATCCTTTGGAGATGTGATGGGTAACACTCTTGTCGCAATCTTATGCGGGTTGTTGTAGGTGTTTGGCGTTAAATGCTCTTATCTGAAGTAATTTGATTTTAACGTCTCTTTCAGGACCACCACTAAGCATCTTCCTCCTTACAGCAAAATAAGTATCTTCGTTAGACTGATAATGTGAGGCGATCTAGAACAGTACGAAAAATCTTCTGTCGCACTTTGACTCCACAATTGTCCCAATCTTGTGCGGGTTGTTGTAGGTGTTTGGCCTTTAAATGCTCTTATATGAGGTAATTATGATTTTAACGTCTCTTTTAGGACCACCACTAAGTATCTTCCTCCTTACAGCAAAATAAGTATCTTCGTTACACTGACAATGTGAGCCGATCTAGAACAGTAGGAAAAATCTTCTCTCGCACTTTGACTCATGAACTTATCGCGGAGTGTCTGTTAAGCCAACGTAATTGCACATGGTTGTGATGTAACCCGAGATTCTTGAGAAAGTTAAATTTCTTCGGTGCACAATAGCTAGTCGTTGAGTTCACTAGGAGCTGGAGAGCAGAAAGATAATTATATTGCTACACGCAGCTTTGAAAATGTTCTGGCCACATGGACAGGATGCAGGAAACGATCTCGTACCATCAGGTTTCAAAGCAACTAACTCAGCCCCGAGCGTGGGTTAGGTTGTGCGTGCGTTAGCGACATCGTCACTGAGACAGGTAGCAATCATGTGCGACAGTGATTATAGGCAAACTGGCATAAACAAATGAATTTTCAGTCTCTTATTTATTACATAATCAAAGAAATAACCCTGTCAGAACTATACTTGTAACATACAGGTGGGCTAAGAACCATCTGATACTATTTTTAATTATAATTGTGGTATATTGAATCCCAGGAGGGAAGGTGACATTATTTTCGAGAAACGCTATTGAGAAAACCGGCATTTGAAACTGACTGCGGGACGGTTCTACTACCGCCAACATACATTACACATAAAGGTCACGAAGAAAAGATACGAGAATTTGGGTCCATACGGAGTCATATAGATAAACGTTTTCGCCACGCTCTATATTGAGCTTGCACAAGAGCTTAACAGGTTCTGTCCTGTTAATGCCATTAAATGTGTAATGGTAGTAGTTCTGTCTAAAATACTCACTTCTCCATGATGGGTTTCACCTCATCTTCCACGTAGTTATCAGTAAAAGCACAACTTCTTAAACTTATATAAGCAAATATTGCGTTTTCCGCCTAACATACAGTCTCGTTCATATGAGAAATTCAAGAGAGCTCGTCACTGAATTTGATTCTATTTGGATATGTCATCATCATCATCATCATCATCATTTAAGACTGATTATGCCTTTCAGCGCACAGTCTGGAGAATAGCCCTCCTTATACAGTTCCTCCATGATCCCCTATTCAGTGCTAACATTGGTGCCTCTTCTGATGTTAAACCTATTACTTCAAAATCATTCTTAACCGAATCCAGGTACCTTCTCCTCGGTCTGCCCCGACTCCTCCTACCCTCTACTGCTGAATCCATGAGTCTCTTGGGTAACCTTGCTTCTCTCATGCGTGTAACATGACCCCACCATCTAAGCCTGTTCGCCCTGACGGCTACATCTATAGAGTTCATTTCCAGTTTTTCTTTGATTTCCTCATTGTGGACACCCTCCTGCCATTGTTCCCATCTACTAGTACCTGCAATCATCCTAGCTACTTTCATATCCGTAACCTCAACCTTGTTGATAAGGTAACCTGAATCCACCCAGGTTTCGCTCCCATACAACAAAGTTAGTCGAAAGATTGAACGGTGCACAGATAACTTAGTCTTAGTACTGACTTCCTTCTTGCAGAAGAGAGTACGTAGCTGAGCGCTCACTGCATTAGCTTTGCTACACCTCGCTTCCAGTTCTTTCACTATGTTGCCATCCTGTGAGAATATGCATCCTAAGTACTTGAAATCGTCCACCTGTTCTAACTTTGTTCCTCCTATCTGGCACTCAATCCGTTTATATTTCTTTCCCACTGACATTACTTTCGTTTTGGAGATGTTAATCTTCATACCATAGTCCTTACATTTCTGATCTAACTCTGAAATATTACTTTGCAAAGTTTCAATCGAATCTGCCATCACAACTAAGTCATCCGCATATGCAAGACTGCTTATTTTGTGTTCACATATCTTAATCTCACGCAGCCAGTCTATTGTATTCAACATATGATCCATAAATAATATGAACAACAGTGGAGGCAGGTTGCAGCCTTGTCTTACCCCTGAAACTACTCTGAACCATGAACTCAATTTACCGTCAACTCTAACTGCTGCCTGACTACCCATGTAAAGACCTTTAATTGCTTGCAAAAGATTGCCTCCTATTCCATAATCTTGTAGAACAGACAATAGCTACCTCCTAGGAACCCGGTCATAAGCCTTTTCTAGATCTATAAAGCATAGATACAATTCCCTGTTCCACTCACAACACTTCTCCTTTATTTGCCGTAAGCTAAAGATCTGGTCCTGACAACCTCTAAGAGGCCTAAACCCACACTGATTTTCATCCAATTGGTCCTCAACTAATACTCGCACTTTCCTTTCAACAATACCTGCGAAGATTTTATCCACAACGCTGATTAAAGAGATTCCTCTGTAGTTGTTACAATCTTTTCTGTTTCCATGTTTAAAGATTGGTGTGATTACTGCTTTTGTCCAGTCTGATGGAACCTGTCCCGACTCCCAGGCCATTTCAGTTATCATGTGTAAAGATTTAAGACCTGACATTCCACTGCATTTGATGAGTTTCGACTTAATTTCATCCACCCCAGCCGCTTTATTGCACTGCAATCTATTGACCATTTTTTCCACTTCCTCAAATAAGATCCTATTTCCATCATCATTCCTATCCCATTCTACCTCGAAATCTGAAACATAACTGATCTCATTTTCACCTACATTGAGCAACTCTTCAAAATATTCCCTCCATCTGCCCAAGGCATCCACAGGATTCACCAGCAGTTTTCCTGACCTGTCCAAAATACTTGTCATTTCCTTCTTACCTCCCTTTCGAAGACTGCTAATTACACTCCAGAATGGTTTTCCAGCAGCTTGACCCATAGTCTCCAACCTGTAACAAAGTCTTCCCACGATTTCTTCTTCGATGCTGCAATTATCTGTTTGGCTTTGTTTCTTTCTTCAACATAACTTTCTCTATCTACCTGGGTTCTGGTATGTAGCCATTTTTGATACGCCTTCTTTTTCCTTTTACAGGCTGCCTTGACTGTATCATTCCACCAAGCTGTTTGCTTCATCCTACTTTTACACACTACTGTTCCAAGATATTCTTTAGCCACTTCTAGTACTGTGTAACTGTACCTTGTCCATTCCTTTTCCAATGACTGTAATTGACTACATTCAACTAACTGGTACCTTTCTGAGATCGCTGTTATGTACTTGTGCCTGATTTCCTTATCCTGAAGTTTCTCCACTCTTATCCTCCTACATATGGACCTGACCTCCTGCACTTTTGGCCTCACAATCCCAATTTCACTGCAGATTAAATAATGATCAGTGTCATCAAAGAATACCCTGAATACACGTGTGTCCCTCACAGCCTTCCTGAATTCCTGATCTGTTATTATATAGTCAATGACAGATCTGGTTCCCCTGCCTTCCCAAGTATACCGGTGAATGTTCTTATGTTTAAAATAGGAGTTTGTGATTACTAAGCCCATACTGGCACAGAAATCCAAGAGTTGTTTCCCGTTCCTGTTGGCCTCCATATCCTCTACAAATTTACCCATAACCTTTTCGTACCCTTCTGTTCGATTTCCAATCCTGGCGTTAAAATCACCCATGAGCAGAACACTCTCCTTGTCCTTTACTCTAACAACTACATCACTGAGTGCCTCATAAAAACTATCCACCTTATCTTGATCTGTCCCTTCACGATGCGAATATACTGACGCAATCCTAATTTTCTTGCTAGACACTGTCAAATCTATCCACATCAGTCGTTCGTTTACATACCTTATTACAACTACGCTGGGTTCCATTTCTTTCCTGATGTAAAGCCCTACACCCCATTGTGCTATTCTTGCTTTGACTCCTGACTGGTAGACCTTGTATTCTCCCACTTCCTCTTCTTTCTCACCCCTTACCCGAATGTCACTAACAGCTAAAACGTCCAGCCCCATCTTACTTGCAGCCTCTGCCAGCTCTACCTTCTTCCCAGAGTAGCCCCCATTGATGTTAATAGCTCCCCATCTCATTACCATTTGTTTGCCAAGTCGTATCTTATGAGTCCCTGGTTTGTCAGTTAGAGGTGGGACTCCGTCACCTCCAAAGGTCCGAGGCATTTTGCTCTGATTATTGCCAGCATGATATTTAAAGTGCCAGGGAAGCAGGTTGCTAGCCTTACTTGCCCCGAGTCCCATTGGGTTTTACCCATAACGGCTGAGGGACTAACCGGTGGATTTGGTAGTCTTTGCCGTATGAGCACAAAGGTGACCACGACTCAGAATATGTCCGAGATGCCCAGCCTTATTCCAAAGTAACTGGTATCCCGACTATCGGGACCACTTACTTGGCCACTCATACGTTGCCCGTGGTTCATGAACTAGGACATGACTACAGGAACCCACACCATGAACCACTATTTGGATATGTGTCAGACTAAAAGATACCGTAAGTTCTACTTTGCTCTTTTCGTACTGCAAAATTCCATGTGAAAGAATGGTTACTAACTGAACATTAAAATTCTGCCTCAGTTTCGTGCAAGTAATTCAGCTGGAAAACATAGATTATTTTTTAATACTGTAGTAGTTTACAGAACTGACGCATTAGATGGGTTTCATATCGGAGTTCCAGAAATGCGTAATTTGTTATTCATTATTTGGAATAGGCCATGAATGGAACGTACAGGTATTTAATATAGATTGTTCATCCTTCATCTGTTTTAACATCTTCCACCCCTTCGTTATCATAACACATCGAGTTGAAAGACTAAGAGTATCAATAGTATGCAGTGAGCCCGTTTCTTTTTATGAATTTTCTTTTCTCTGTTCAGAATAAACTGCTTCGGCTTCCTTAAATTTACACTCTTTGTGCATTTTTTGTCTCTGAGCTGTAGTATGTGAACTGCTTTTTTCGTGGTCTATTGTTGTTTAGCCGCTGCAAACATTAAATACTTTTTCATATAGTCAATCCATTTCACTGTGTTCTTGTTTTACTCTTCCTCGTCTTTTATGTCTGTTCATTTCCATCTCTTGATGTGCCCATAAAATATTAATTTCATTCTTTAACGTGAAGATGAATGTTTTTATGCATACTTACATCTCCTAGTGGATTCTTACCATTATCAATTACTTGTAATGGGCACTCGACGAGTTCGTCTTTAGTGTTTGTCGTTTCCGCAATGTGTGTGGAATTGATTCAAATTGTGGTGGAGCTGATATGTGCCCCATTTGGGGCGTAATATGGTCGACACACGCTACAAGTAACTGGTTTTCGACCAACGTGTACTTACAAAAAAATTGCTGTATTTCTGATCTACTTTTCCATATCATAGGTGCTACTAAAACACAATTAATTCAGTATTATTCAGAGAAAAGTGAGTGGCACATTTACAAAAGAAACACTACAAAACCTCGGATTTTCAATTTGGGATATGAAAATTACCACAATAGGCAGTGTGAGTGCCTTAGGCTGGGTCGTCTGCTCCATTTCCTCCGTCCGTGGTCTCTCTTCAACTTAGACTCCGAACACAGAACAAGTGGAAACAGGAGGAACTGAATTAAACAGGAGGAACTGAATTAGTTGAAAGCTCAGAAGGGCATTCAGTTAATAGTGTCCTCAGAGCAACGGCATGGTCCTACCTATGAGACGTGGTTTGCAGGATAAGTGACTGGTGATGTGCTTCCTGGTTCTGTTTTACATTTAGCTCCTGATATTTGGTTATCGAAGCACGTAATGTGTACCACATAATATCAGTTTGATGATCTGCAACTCGCTGAATACATTTCGAAGACAAGCCAATATAAATCTGTTAATTGGGGCAATCACGCGTTGTGTCACAAAATGGATTTAATAGCGTGCTTGCCGATGGCAACTGAAGTACGACGCTGGAAGGCTCGTTATCAATATAATAAAGTTGTTTGAGATCTCAATTAACGGGGACAGAATCCGATACGAGCCATTAAGCGTCAAGGGTACGTCGTTAGCAGTGGGCTGTTTGCAGTGCTCAATTCATTGGGCGTGTGATTAATGGAATTTTAAATAAAAGTTCTTTCATCGTGTGGAAATAGCTGATTCCATCGCGTATTATTTATAAAGGGAGTCTGTGTAAAGGAATACATGAATCACGTAAATTCAAGTTACTAGGAAACATACACGACCTGTTTGCTTTTCATCTCCATTTGCAGTGGTGCGTTACTATACATCGCTTTCATTTGCGGTCTTCGCAGTTGTAGCTTTCCAGTTAGATTGGCATGTGCTAGAAAATATCTGCAGTTTGTACGGAACGAAGGGAGTACTGATAACTGCAAAAACCTTACATCAGTTTTAGTGCTTTAAGCAAATGTCATGAGGCAAAAGGTGGTTGCAATATCTTTGATGTCGGAATCGTCTAACCCTTGGCAAGCACCATAGATTCGAGAGGAAACATCCACTTGTAAATATTATGTACAAGGGCGAGCTGAAAAGTAGTACCACTGATTTTTTGTGTTAAATCTTTTGAACCATTTTACACAAACGTTATTAACATTCTACATCTTTATTCTTCATGTCTACATACATTTTTTAAAAATAATTTAGTCACTCTGACGAGGAACAAATTTCTCCTAACGAGAGACCAGTTTGTTGATACTGCCACTGTAGAATGTTTCACTTTGTTGACGGAACCGTAACTTCCCCTGCGCTTGCACCTCTTCAGCACAGCCGAAATAAGGTCCTCAAAGCTTTTCTTTAAGTTTTGGAAATAGTTGATAACCGGATGAGGCCAAGTCGTGACTGTGAGGAGAATGATCGATGACAATGGACCCCAGATGTCGGGTTTTAGCAGATATCGCAGCCCTCGTGTGTGGTCTGACGTTGTTATGCTGATGGAGAAGTTGCTCCATGTGTGGACGAACTGGCTCTAAGGACTATGGTACTTAACATCTGAGGTCATCAGTCCCCTAGAATTAGAACTACTTAAACCTAAAAACCTAAGGACATCAATACATCCATGCCCGAGGCAGGATCGAAACGGCGATCGTAGCAGCAGCGCGGTTCCGGACTGAAGCGCCTAGAACCACTCGGCCACAACGACGGGCGTGGTCTAACTCTTAGAATTCGAAACTCCTTTACAGCAGCACGCTGTTTGTCACGCACCGACCTAGTGATGTTAGCTCAAATGGTTCAAATGGCTCCAAAAACTATGGGACTTAACATCTGAGGTCATCAGCCCCCTTGACTTAGGACTACTTAAATCTAACTAACCTAAGGACATCATCTACATCCATGCTCGAGGCAGGATTCTAACCTGCGACCGTAGCAGCAGCGTGGTTCCTGACTGAAGCGCCTAGAACCGCTCGGCCACAGCGGCCAGCAGTTACGTTAGCCACCTTCATTTTACACTCCATAATTCGGCGCCCTCTGGGACAGAGGGCTTCAGATATGGGTTGGGTTGTTTCGGGGAGGAGACCAGACAGCGAGGTCATCGGTGGCATCTGTTTAGGGAAGGATGCGGAAGGAAATCGGCCGTGCCTGCAGCGATTTAGGGAAATCACGGAATACCTAAACCAGGGCGCAGTGGTTAGCACACTGGACTCGCATTCGGGAGGACGACGGTTCAATCCCGCGTCCGGCCATCCTGATTTAGGTTTTCCGTGATTTCCCTAAATCGCTCCAGGCAAATGCCGGGATGGTTCCCTTGAAAAGGCACGGCCGACTTCCTTCCTCGTCCTTTCCTAAGCCGATGAGACTGATGACCTCGCTGTTTGGTCTCTTCCCCAAAACAACCCCCCCAACCTAAACCAGGATGGTCAGACGCGGAATTGAACCGTCGTCCTCCCAATGCGAGACAGTGTGCTAGCGTTGCAGATATGTAGATATGAAGAATACAGACAAATAATGTTAATGAAATTTGTTTCATGTGAAGCGTTTTGCGAGTTTTCACATAAACAATTCGGAGGTACTAGTTTTCAGCTTGCCCTCCTATGCATTCGTAGCACATATATCCTATTCGCGATTTCCCCATTCATATAATTATTAAGTTCAATACACATATTAAGTTTCTATGATTCTAAGGTTTTATGAACACGTAGCCTTCATTACTGTCTACGTTGTGACTTTCCAGGGTTTCCCTACGGTTCTGTTGCAAAACCGCCGGCCGCTGTGGCCATGCGGTTAAAGGCGCTTCAGTCTGGAACCGCGTGACCGCTACGGTCGCAGGTTCGAATCCTGCCTCGAGCATGGATGTGTGTGATGTCGTTAGGTTAGTTAGGTTTAATTAGTTCTAAGTTCTAGGGGACTGATGACCTAAGATGTTTAGTCCCATAGTGCTCAGAGCCATTTGAAACCCCAGCAACGCATAGCGTTTAATCACGACTCGGAAGTTCGTGCTTTCCTTGTTTTTATTTACTGGTAGCCAGTGCTGGGCTCCAGACGGCACTTAAATGAAAACCTACATGCTTGTTGGTAAGATTATTCACCGTACGGATATGTATGGCCAAAGAAACTTCCTGGCAGATTAAAACTGTGTGCCGGACCGAGACTCGAATTCGGGACCTTTGTCTTTCACGGTCAAATGCTCTACCAACTGAGCTACCCAAGCACGACTCACGCCCCGTCCTCACAGCTTTACTTCTGCCAGTATCTCGTCTCCTGCCTTCAAGACTTTACAGAAGCTCTCTTACGAAGCTTGCAGAAGTAGCAGTCGTGAAAGAAAGGATATTGCTGAGACAAGGCTTCGCCACAGCCTGGGCGATGCTTCCAGAATGAGATTTTCACTCTGCAGCGGAGTGTGCGCTGATATGAAACTTCCTGGCAGATTAAAACTGTCTGTCAGACCGAGACTCGAACTCGGAACCTTTGCCTTTCGCGGGCAAATGGTCGCAGGAGAGCTTTTGTAAAGTTGGGACAGCATTTGCCCTCGAAAGGCAAAGGTCAAGAGTTCGAGTCTCGGTCCGGCACACAGTTTTAATCTGCCAGGAAGTTTCATATCAGAGCACACTCCACTGCAGAGTGAAAATCTCATTCTGGATGTATGGCCATCTTAACAACACTGTTCCAGAAAAATGAAGCTGGGGATTTGTCGTAAAACATGCGGTGCGCCTTGTCCAGGCAATCCTCCGGTACCGCCTATTTACCTGATCGCCCCAAGCGTGTATGACGCTGATGCACGACGCAATGTTCTTGCACGGTTCGGCATGTCTCCCCAATAACAAATTTTTCACATTTGCATGGGATCTTATACACGCCACGTTTCCTAATGCCAAGGTGATCTTCGATCGAGCACAATAAATTCTACAAATTTGCTGGTGGCTTAAAATACGCATGACGTCGTGCCTTTTGAGGATTCTTTCTATTCTTGAAGACATGCCGCTAAAATAGGACAATAATGCCTTTGCAATGGGTGCCTCTGCATCTTAATTTACTTTGCTGCTTTGAATTTGCCTGGAACGAAATGCATAGCGTATCTCTCTATCGGAATAGCCGTTATGTTGGAATACCGTTCTTAGGCGTAGTTTGTCACCAGGTAGACTGTCGGCATCTGAGACCACATGTGTTCTTTGTATCACAGAGCGTATAACACAACCGCGTTGTGCAGGGTGATGACAACTTGTGGCCTGCAAATATAGCTCCATGTGAACTGTTTCAGGAGAGACACTACGTCCCAGTGTACCATCGTTATTCCTCCCGACCATGACATCCATGAATAGTAAAATTCAATCTTTTTCCACTTCCATTGTGAACTGTATGTTCGGATGGAGCGAGTTCAGAAGCTGGAGAAACACAGGTTATGTCTCTACTCTGTGGGGCCATACCACAAATGTATCATCTACATGCCGCCAAATCTAGGAAGGTTTCAGACTTGTCCACTGCAGTGTTTTTTCCTCTCTTCAAAAAACAGATGACCATCTTGGGAGACAGAGGACTTCCCATGGCGGCACCGTCTATTTGTTCAAAATACTGGTAACTGAAAGCGGTGGCTCATTTCATTCGGATGATAAATTACTTCTGTCAATTTATTCCTAATGTAGCACAACTAACAACAGTTTTAAATGTCCTTCGGTAGCAAGGGAAGAATTTCAAGTGGATTCCATCCCAAGTCCTTTGAGATTTTAAAGAAAGCTCTAGCAAGGGCGCCCCTATTGGCCGTGGCTGATTTCAGCTGTGAATTTAACGCTAAAACTGATGCCAGAATGTCAACAGTAGCAGCCGTCATTTTGTAGGAAGAGGCAGCAAGGAAAACAGCCTACTTCATATGGCTCGCATCGCCTGCCTCCAATGTAAGCTAAATATTCCATACATGAGCTGGTGATGGTGGCAGGTGGGCGAGCACATCGATGAAGGCTACCTGGGGAAGAGCTCGCAAGAAGCTTTAAGTAATCAGCACTGAGCCATTATTAATTGGTTTTCAGCGCTCTTTAAAGGTATTGCAGCACAGCAGGCTGTAGACCGTGAGTGAAGTTCTGTTAAGGAAAGGATAGTTAGAGGAAAGCCATTAAGCTCGCTTCTTTCGAAGTAAAAGTAATCTGTTGTGCACGCTACGGGAACTGAGGTGAGGAGGTCGATTTTCCAGGTCATCTAGCTTCTTTAGACATTATTATGGTACACCGGTGGGCGGTCATTTGGGCGTGTTAGAGAAAATCCGACGCAGGTTAAGACTTCCCATGGCGACACCGTCCATTTATTCAGAATGCTGGTCATTGAATAAGAAGTAAATTGAAATAAGTAAATTTGAGCGTGTTCTGGTTACTTAATTGATAAATTCGACGCCGACACGCAATTATCAAGAGGCGCTTCTTGCAGCTATGACAGCAGCAACTAACACCACCTGCAGATGTCGAGCAGTTGCACCGACAAAATATTGTGGGATTTACACAATACGATGGGGCGGCAAACCGAGAAGTAAATTTGCACTGTCAACGCTGCTTCTATCTCAGAATGTGTGCTAGGTCACAACACAGCACATTCAGTTTGTAACAGCAGTAAATAAATATGTTAAAGTCAAGTATCAACAGAAATTGTAATGCCAAATACATTTCTCGAAGTACGGAAGAGATGTTTGTGATGATCCAGTAGGGCTGTAAAAGCTATAGTAATTGCAATAAAGCACTACTTAGTCTGTAATAAAAGCGTTTCGATAATCAAGTGAGACATTGTAATGCTATGTGTGAAGTGGACTCCACTTGTAATATAGAATAATCGCCATCACTCTTAGACAATTCCCGTTTAATAAGAAGAAAAATTCTGCACTAACTGATGGCAAAGAATGCTGGTAAGTGCAAGAGTGGATGCCATTGTGGATCTGTAAGCGGCCAGTTTTGTTCAACTAAAAAGTAATTGATCTTCTCGTCTCTCAGTGGGACAAATGTCTAAACACGTGTGGTGATTTGTTTTGAATGAAACTATTCCGTGGTTCCGTTGTGGCGGGTGTTCGGTTTTCACTCGACTGCCCCACATATTTACTCTTCCTTTCGTTTGGAAGATATTTATTCGCTACTGCTCTGTTCCAGCATGGCAGCCAGGGAAGTGTCCGCAATCACGAAGTTGAAGAGAGAAGAGCTTGTGCATGAGATGAGGCAAACCGCCTAATACGACTCAACTAAGATTGCCCTCCTCAGTTTCTTGGGCTCCGTCACTAGACAGATGTCCAGTAAACACACGGCTGAGGACGTCCGCGAGCACATTCTCAGTGCCCCTAATGTGTTTAACCTCGAACTGAAACGCCGAAATGCGTGCCGCCCACCTCGCGGTACGGCCGGTTTTACGCGGTCTGGTGTCGCGCGGGATTAGCCGAGCGGTCTCGAGCGCTGCAGTCGTGGACTGTGCGGCTGGTCCCGGCGGAGGTTCGAGTCCTCCCTCGGGCATGGGTGTGTGTGTTTGTCCTTAGGATAATTTAGGCTAAGTAGTGTGTAAGCTTAGGGACTGATGACCTTAGCAGTTAAGTCCCATAAGGTTTCACACACATTTTGAACGCGGTCTGGCTAGCTCCCAGCTTAAGGCTTGATTGCCAGTCTCTAGCTAAAATACCCTATTTTCGAGATAAAACCGGTACTTCTCCAGCGCGAACAAGATGGACAATGCCTCACATTCGTAAACAGAATATTTGAGCTCGGCGGTGGTTAACCGACGAGACGCGTGTGCTACTGGCTGCCTCTGACCCTCGGACTGCTGGAGGAGGACTGCCGAAAATGCCGCATTAGATGTGTCGGTTTGGACAATAAATTTCTTATTAAAATCATGCACTCTGAGAACCGGAGGTTATAGCTGACTTAATGTGCTCAAAAACGGACTCTTGGGCCGGTTCCTATTCAAAACGCATCCCCTTTCTTCGACGTTCATTTAAAGCAGCTGCCAGGTGAGCAAAATTAGGGACAAAACGCCTAGAATAATTCGCCATGGCTATAAACCTGGCAATCCCACGTTTATCAGTATGCGGCGGCAGAGCCCTCAGTGCCTTAGTCCGCTCCTGGTCAATGCAAATGCTCTCACCTGAAACTGTATGACCTAAGAACGATACCTGCTGCCTGGCTAATGTTACCTTACTCTGTTTAACAGTCAAACCGGCCCCCTGTCACCTATCACCGAAGGGGGCATTACATGGGAAGAGGTTCCAGGACAACGAGGACATGAAGCAGTTTGTAGTAAATTCGTTCAAACATCAAGATAAAGAGTTCTTTGCAGCCGGAATAAAAAAGCTTGCAGCCCATTGGAACAAGTGCATAAATATTCAAGTGGAACATGTTGAAAAGTAGAAAAGGTGATGTTTTGTAAAAATAAACGGTTTTTTCTCAAGACCAATTTCTGTCTTTAATTATTGAATGACCCTCATACTCTGGTACACGAAAGACACAAGGCAACATCTGCTAGTCTTACGTTCGCCGTTAAACCCATCTCGTTTTCCTATTTACGGTCGCTGGACGACCAGTTTCCGGCAAAGGTGGACGATGCACAACGTCTGTGCTAGTCAGAAGCGCATCCAAAATAAAACTAAAGGCTACTCATGAGAGGATGGAGCGGCTGTATAATGCTGGGAGGCGGCAGTCTCACGGAAACCAGGGGATCAGGTTTTGACGAAACATTCCGGCGTGAAAAGCAGCGCTGTCGACAACGTTATGGTAAAACTGTACCACAGTTGGTACGGCCTTCTCAGATTCTCTGCTTCGTGACCCCTGTCACCGTGTTGGTAAGGAACCCCCATATTAAAAAATTTTCAAAACCCTATTTTGAAGGGAACCCACGTCAGTAAATATTTTTACTCTATGACCCTAGCTCTTATGTTTTGTTCAATTTGAGTTCCATTGAGCAACATGTGCTCAACGACTGCAATATTTGTATTGTGAACCACAAAATTGTCGTCAGCTGACAGTGGAGTTTGAAATCATTTATTACAGAAAATCGATTTCAGTCACTGTGTGACCGACTTCGGAGCCAAGTATAAAACGTATACTCAGACCTGAAGACCATGTTATAAAACATAGGAATGAGTCACTTCGAATAGATCACAATTATGATGTATAGTACTTATAAATCATTGAAGTCTTACAGGTTCATGAAGCAAAATCGCTCCAACATGCCATCAATACAGAAGAACATTGCAGCTACCGAACTAATTCTGAACTTAGCTCGCGTATTACAATCACATGCAGCAAAGCTCGGTACATTACGTGGGCATCACAATGCCTTCTTTATTCAAGTAACACCTTACCCACGAAATATTTTATTGAAAATATCTTATGTAAAATTACCTTAAAAAGAAATTAAAATTAGGAAGACAATATTTGTAACACGAGAAATCAGGAATGTATATGATATCTAAATACATTAACCAGAAAAATTACCCACTACGGACCATTAATAAAACAATCAAAAGGCATTAACGTACTTTACATGACTGTAGTTCAACTAATAATTGAAGAACTCCATCAAGTAATAAGGATTTCCACACCACCGTTTTATATTAATATCTATTTTTGATTCACCTGCAAATGACGCCGTCTTAACCAAAGCAGTGCAATGCCGGTCTACAGTACGGTTCACAGAAAGAAAAACATAAATTTCCATTATTATACATACCAAACTCATGGGCAACAAATAATTAAATACTTCGATTTTATGAAACATGCAGAACTAGATGCTAACGCAAATTATTACAGGGGAACTTTAACACGTTTGTTTTTACTGTTTTCGTATAGAAAATCTTGGTCCCCCTTTTTTAATACTAGTTAAAACATTTAAATAAAGAGGATCCTGTGATGCTTACGTCATGTACAGAGGTTTACTGCATGTGACTGTCAGCTGCAAGCTCAAGCAAAATTTTGTTCTTTAGCTGTTGTGTTTTTGTGTGTTGACGTCATGTTCGGGCTGTAACATGCGCCTTCATGACATGAGTCCTGAAGGCTCTAATTTTTGGCATGTATTATGCATCATAATTGTAATTTTTTCGGTGAGACACATGCCTGCGTTTTGTCGTATGGTCTTCATATCTGATTCTATGTCTTATACTTTTTTAGCACTGAAGACGATCACACAGTGACTGCAATTGATTTACTGTAATAAATGATTTCAGACCTCTTACGACCGATGCTGCCAATTTTCGTGTTAACAATACTAATGTTTTGTGTGAACTGGACCTAGGTAATATGAATTCCTTCTGCACTTTTAGTAGCTAGGTAGTATTAGGGTTAGGTCGAAGGCTCAGCTACATCTCCCTCGCCCCGTTTCTCCCCCCCTCCCCCCCCACTCAGCTTTCTGTTTCGGTGGGGGACAATGTGCCGACTCAAAAGTCTCCACAGTTGTGATGCATTCCAAATACCGCGCGAGCTTCTTCCACTAACGCATTTGGTCAGGTCTGTGAGCAGTACGACTGTGATGCCACCAGAACGAAGCTCCTGCAGCGTGAGAACGCCAGTTCTCTTCCGTCACTAGCTTCAAATAAGCAGCGAGCGTGGATTAAATCGACTATGTCGGAGCGCTGGCTGGGCAGCTTTGTTTTGCTGGTACTGTATCGTCGACGGCGGCGCCTACCATCGCGTGGTCCAGTGATGCCTGTTCGGGGTTCTGACCTCGGTGTACCTCGTTTCACGCACAAGTGTTCTGGGTGAAGTACTTGTTACCCACTAAACCGTTGGTGTGGCAGCCCCGAAGCAAGTTGGCTGTCTTAGGTTTATAACTGCGGAAGCTCCAATCACGTTGGCAGCTGTACTTCCATGGAGGTCAATTTTGGAAAAAGTTGTAATAAGTTTTATTAACTGCATTGATAAATGTGAATTGTTGTTGTCTATGTAAAAAGAAATTATTTGTTATCTTATTGGGACTCAATATCATTCAAGTCAGAAAATTATTTTTCCATTAGTGCGTAATGGATGATATGTAAATTTGTTACACTAAATCTGCTTATTAAGGAGCCTTCCATAAATTATTGGTGTTGTATTTTGTAATTTCTGAAAAATTTTTGAAAGTACGTGCAATCGATTGTATAAAATTGTATTATTTTAGGTTGGCTGAATAGGAGCTTTTAATATTGTTGGCTTTCACTGGGAGCTTTTTAAATAAAGGAAAAGTGTCATACTCGCCTGAACCTAGCACTTCCAGACTGTGAGGTAACGGGCGAGTTGTGACGCCCTGGAAATGTTATATATTTGGAGTTGGGGCGGCCGCACGAACCGCACGCCCAGCCGGGGCCCGGCAGCAAACACGTGGTGCCGAACGTCAGCCGGACGAGAGGGGTAGCCCCAGCACATGGTCCAGAGCCACGTGGCTGGGAATTACGCTGTGACGAGGACGGTGCTTTGTGTCGATGAAGGAGACTTATATGCCGGGAGTGCCAAAGATGGTGGACTTTGTGAAACCTTAATGGCAGACATTTCACAGTTCATATACAAATTAATAGTAGTTAGATGAATCATGATACCTCAAAAAGAGACATGTACATTACCATTATTTGGGCGACGATTCTGATGGTGTAAACTGATTTTCAATATCTGTATTAGTTTAAAATAAAGTAAATTAGACAAGTAACACCCACCTGCGAATTTCCAAAATATAAACGCTACATCCGATTTTGTCGATCGCCGTGTCTTTAGAAAGCTAGTAGTGTAAACCTAAATTGCTATGAATTACAGGTATGTAACTTGAATAGTACATAAGCTATTGGACGTCAAAGTGGCCGATTACTTTTGATCAAGTCAGGCCATAATTAATCCACAGTTACACGAGAAAACGGTAGCAGCATGCTTGTAAATATATTTATTCATCTCTGTCTTGGTTTATGTCCGATATATACTATTCATGAAGAGATTTGTTAAAAATTTACTTTGCTTTAGAAAGCACAGAGACATTAGGCTACTGGCCTACCCTTTCTCCATCTACTTCTACATTTATACTCCGCAAGCCACCCAACGGTGTGTGGCGGAGGGCACTTTACGTGCCACTGTCATTACCTCCATTTTCTGTTCCAGTCGCGTAAGGTTCGCGGGAAGAGCGACTGTCTGAAAGCCTCCGTGCGCGCTTTAATCTCTCTAATTTTACATTCGTGATTTCCTCGGGAGGTATAAGTAGGTTGGTTCAAATGGTTCTGAGCACTATGGGACTTAACATCTGTGGTCATCAGTCCCCTAGAACTTAGAACTACATAAACCTAACTAACCTAAGGATATCACACACATCCATGCTCGAGGAAGGATTCGAACCTGCGACCGTAGCAGTCGCGCGGTTCCGGACTGAGCGCCTAGAACCGCTAGACCACCGCGGTCGGCGTATAAGTAGGGGGAAGCAATATATTCGATACCTCATCCAGAAACGCACCCTCCCGAAACATGGCGAGCAAGCTACACCGCGATGCAGAGCGCCTCTCTTGCAGAGTCTGCCACTTGAGTTAGCTAAACATCTCCGTAACGCTATCACGCTTACCAAATAACCCTGTGACGAAACGCGCCGCTCTTGTTTGGATCTTCTCTATCTCCTCCGTCAACCCTATCTGGTACGGATCCCACACTGATGAGCAATACTCAAGTATAGGTCGAACGAGTGTTTTGTGAGCCACCTCTTTTGTTGATGGACTACATTTTCTAAAGACTCTCCCAATGAATCTCAACCTGGTACCCGCCTTACCAACAATTAATTTTATATGATCATTCCACTTCAAATCGTTCCGCACGCATACTCCCAGATATTTTACAGAAGTAACTGCTACCAGTGTTTGTTCCGCTATCATATAATCATACAGTAAAGGATCCTTCTTTCTATGTATTCGCAATACATTACATTTGTCTATGTTAAGGGTCAGTTGCCACTCCCTGCACCAAGTGCCTATCCGCCGCAGATCTTCCTGCATTTCGCTGCAATTTTCTAATGCTGCAACTTCTCTGTATACTACAGCATCATCTGCGAAAAGCCGCATGGAACTTTCGACACTATCTACTAGATCATTTATAAATATTGTGAAAAGCAATGGTCCCATAACACTCCCCTGTGTCACGCCAGAGGTTATTTTAACGTCTCTAGACGTCTCTCCATTGATAACAACATGCTGTGTTCTGTTTGCTAAAATCTCTTCAATGCAGCCACACAGCTGGTCTGATATTCCGTAGGCTCTTACTTCGTTTATCATGCGACAGTGTGGAACTGTATCGAACGCCTTCCGGAAGTCAAGGAAAGTAGCATCTACCTAGGAGCCTGTATCTAATATTTTCTGGGTCTCATGAACAAATAAAGCGAGTTGGGTCTCACACGATCGCTGTTTCCGGAATCCATGTTGATTCCTACACAGTAGATTCTGGGTTTCCAAAAACGACATGGTACTCGAGCAAAAACCATGTTCTAAACTTCTACAACAGATCGACGTCAGAGATATAGGTCTATAGTTTTGGGCATCTGCTCGACGACCCTTCTTGAAGACTGGGACTACCTGTACTCTTTTCCAATCATTTGGAACCTTCCGTTTCTCTAGAGACTTGCGGTACACGGCTGTTAGAAGGGGGGCAAGTTCTTTCGCGTACTCTGTGTAGAATCGAACTGGTATCCCGTCAGGTCCAGTGGACTTTCCTCTGTCGAGTGATTCCAGTTGCTTTTCAATTCCTTGGACACTTATTTCGGTGTCAGCCATTTATTCGTTTTTGCGAGGATTTAGAGAAGGAACTGCAGCGCGGTCTTCATCTGTGAAACAGCTTTGGAAAAAGGTGTTTAGTATTTCAGCTTCATGCGTGTCATCCTCTGTTTCAATGCCATCATCATCCCGGAATGTCTGGATATGCTGTTTAGAGCCACTTACTGATTTAACGTAAGACCAGAACTTCCTAGGATTTTCTGTCAAGTCGGTACACAGAATTTTACTTTCGAATTCACTGAATGCTTCACGCATAGCCGTCCTTACGCTAACTTTGACATCGTTTAGGTTCTGTTTGTCTGAGAGGTTTTGGCTGCGTTTAAACTTGGAGTGAAGCTCTCTTTGCTTTCGCAGTAGTTTTCTAACTTTGTTGTTGAACCACCCTCGGTTTTTCCCGTCCCTCCCAGATTTACTCGGCACGTATCTGTCTAAAACGCATTTTACAATTGCCTTAAACTTTTTCCATAAACACTCAACATTGTCAGTGTCGGAACAGAAAATTTCGTTTTGATCTGTTAGGTAGTCTGAAATCTGCCTTCTATTACTCTTGCTAAACAGGTAAACCTTCCTCCCTTTTTTTATATTCCTATCAACTTCCATATTCAGGGCCCGCATCTCGTGCGGTAGCGTTCTCGCTTCCCACTCCCGGGTTCCCGGGTTCGATTCCCGGCGGGGTCAGGGATTTTCTCTGCCTCGTGATGGCTGGGTGTTGTGTGCTGTCCTTAGGTTAGTTAGGTTTAAGTAGTTCTAAGTTCTAGGGCACTGATGACCATAGATGTTAAGTCCCATAGTGCTCAGAGCCAGAGTCCATATTCAGGGATGCTGCAACGGCCTTATGATCACTGATTCCCTGTTCTGCACTTGCAGAGTCGAAAACTTCGGGTCTGTTTGTTATCTGTAGGTCAAAGATGTTATCTCCACAAGTCGGTTCTCTGTTTAATTGCTCGAGTTAATTTTCGGATTGTGCACTCACTATAATGTCACTCGATGCTCTGTCCATACCACCCATCCTAAACATCTGAGTGTCCCAGTCTATAACTGGTAAATTCAAATTTCCACCTAAGACTATAAAAAGCTGAGAAAATTTATGTGAAATGTATTCCAAATTTTCTCTCAGTTGTTCTGCCACTAATGCTGCTGAGTCGGGTGGTCGGTAAAAGGAGCCAATTATCAACCTAGCTTGGTTGTTGAGTGTGACCTCCACCCATAATATTTCACAGGAACTATCCACTTCTACTTCACTACAGGGCAAACTACTACTAACAGCGACAAACACGCCACCACCGGTTGCATGCAACGTATCCTTTCTAAACACCGTCTGTGCCTTTGTAAAAATTTCGGCTGAATTTATCTTTGTTACTATTCCTTTGATATATGTTTATTTAATTTTTGTGTATTTAATAATGTGTGTTAGAGCGTGTTTATAGTACAACCATAGGAATATTTATTTAATTTCAAGTAATTTAAATGTAAATCCAGTATTTCGTATATGTTTCAATATGTTTGTGAGTGCATGTTGGCTATGAGACATGGAGGGAGCTCATTAGCCAATCACAGCGCTCTTTACTAAGAGAGACGTATGGAGGTTGGGTAGTTCTGAGTAGTGGGCAGTTCTGGACAGTGTGGGACAGGACATGGGAAGTGCTGGACGCGACGGCGCGACGGATACGGTGTCGATGGAAAGACTTGGATAGTGGAGCAGTTACAGCGTGGTCGCGGAGGACAGAAATATTTCGGAGTGCCGACCTGTGCTCTAGCGTGATTTCCGTGGCTTCTGCAGTGAAGTTGTAGTATGCTTTCAGAAGTGAATATCTCACGAGCTATGTTGTTGTTCACAACTAATTACGTGAAGTAGGAATCTATTGTTTTCCTGTTATTCAACTTATATTTTATTTTATTGCTGGACTATCGACACCAATAAGTGTTTTGCTGAAATATACCGCATTCTCAAAAGGTAATTCTACTATCGTACTCATCATTTAAAGTCGTTAAGATAGTACGTGCAGATTTCATTTAATTGCCATCTTTCATTTATAAATACAGGGTGTTTCAAAAATGACCGGTATATTTGAAACGGCAATAAAAACTAAACGAGCAGCGATAGAAATACACCGTTTGTTGCAATATGCTTAGGACAACAGTACATTTTCAGGCAGACAAACTTTCGAAATTACAGTAGTTACAATTTTCAACAACAGATGGCGCTGCGGTCTGGGAAACTCTATAGTACGATATTTTCCACATATCCACCATGCGTAGCAATAATATGGCGTAGTCTCTCAATGAAATTACCCGAAACCTTTGACAACGTGTCTGGCGGAATGGCTTCACATGCAGATGAGATGTACTGCTTCAGCTGTTCAATTGTTTCTGGATTCTGGCGGTACACCTGGTCTTTCAAGTGTCCCCACAGAAAGAAGTCACAGGGGTTCATGTCTGGCGAATAGGGAGGCCAATCCACGCCGCCTCCTGTATGTTTCGGATAGCCCAAAGCAATCACAGGATCATCGAAATATTCATTCAGGAAATTAAAGACGTCGGCCGTGCGATGTGGCCGGGCACCATCTTGCATGAACCACGAGGTGTTCGCAGTGTCGTCTAAGGCAGTTTGTACCGCCACAAATTCACGAAGAATGTCCAGATAGCGTGATGCAGTAACCGTTTCGGATCTGAAAAATGGGCCAATGATTCCTTTGGAAGAAATGGCGGCCCAGACCAGTACTTTTTGAGGATGCAGGGACGATGGGACTGCAACATGGGGCTTTTCGGTTCCCCATATGCGCCAGTTCTGTTTATTGACGAAGCCGTCCAGGTAAAAATAAGCTTCGTCAGTAAACCAAATGCTGCCCACATGCATATCGCCGTCATCAATCCCGTGCACTATATCGTTAGCGAATGTCTCTCGTGCAGCAATGGTAGCGGCGCTGAGGGGTTGCCGCGTTTGAATTTTGTATGGGTAGAGGTGTAAACTCTGGCGCATGATTCGATACGTGGACGTTGGCGTCATTTGGACCGCAGCTGCAACACGGCGAACGGAAACCCGAGGCCGCTGTTGGATCACCTGCTGCACTAACTGCGCGTTGCCCTCTGTGGTTGCCGTACAGTCGCCCTACCTTTCCAGCACGTTCATCCGTCACGTTCCCAGTCCGTTGAAATTTTTCAAACAGATCCTTTATTGTATCGCTTTTCGGTCCTTTGGTTACATTAAACCTCCGTTGAAAACTTCGTCTTGTTGCAACAACAGTGTGTTCTAGGCGGTGGAATTTCAACACCAGAAAAATCCTCTGTTCTAAGGAATAAACCATGTTGTCTACAGCACACTTGCACGTTGTGAACAGCACACGCTTACAGCAGAAAGACGTACAGAATGGCGCACCCACAGACTGCGTTGTCTTCTGTATCTTTCACATCACTTGCAGCGCCATCTGTTGTTGAAAATTGTAACTACTGTAATTTCGAAAGTTTGTCTGCCTGAAAATGTACTGTTGTCCCAAGCATATTGCAACAAACGGTGTATTTCTATCGCTGCTCGTTTACTTTTTATTGCCGTTTCAAATATACCGGTCATTTTTGAAACACCCTGTATATATGTTACATGTATAATTCGCAATTGCCGAATGGTAGTAACCTTCAACCATTCGATTCATGTGTGTATTGTTATGGTATACTGTAGATTCAGCAGTATTTGGCCTGTAAAGTGGCAAATACGTATCCCAGTCCCTAGACAACGAAACCAGCCGAAACTTTTAATATTGCAACTCAGAGTCTGTGGGTGCGTAGTTGAGGGCCATCACACCCCATCACCTCATTTTATTGTTCGAAAGCCCGCAAGCCACTTATTCTGTACCACAATATTTACCGAGAACTCAAAATCATCAATAAAATTTGGAAGAGTAACTCTGGTAAAAGAGACTTCTATTTTACATCAAGCCACATTGCGTGCCAACAGACCAAATTTTTGGGAAACTTACAGAATGCATCATACTTCGGAAAGGGTTTGCACACTGAATGCGCAAAGACACAATAATTTTCAGTACCAGTGGGCGAAATGCGAGTAATAATCTGGTAGTAAAGTGGATGTAAGAGATGTTACCGTGAATGGTCAATTATTGTCAGCAGTAAACAGGGCTATAAACCCAGTTCTTTGGGGAATTTCTAACGCCATCATTTTGATAAAATGATAACTAGACCACATTCATTAAGTACGAGCACAGATAGTTAAGAATTGAACAGGCTTAATGAAACATTCAAAATCAATGACCTGCACGACACTGCAAAGAGTTCTTTTCGTAGAGGAACCGCAACTGTACAATTTCACAAAACGAAGGATACAGTTGTTACAGTTTCCTACATTTTGTGAAATATTAAGAGTAATCAACACAACTCATCGGCACAAGGAACACTGTGACAAAGTGTTTCAACAGAACACAGATGTACGTTTACTACTATACTCCTGTCCTCTTCCAACTATGTTGACGTTTTGTCTACTTTCTCCGATCTTGGCAGCATATTGAATACAAAGCTTCTTTATCACTTCATACGACTTTTGTCAACAGTAATTTGTGTGTAATATTATTGTTCAACGTGAGTGTCGTACAGTTTTGTTCGGTTGGTCCACTTCCCCGCTATTCTTCATTCACATTCTTGTTTTATTTTTCCTATGTTATGAGCCTTTCGAATACCTTAATGCCTACCTCAATCTTTTTCTATATTGTACAAGGTGCATTGAAGTTCTAAGGTCTCCGATTTTTTTTCTCCGGACTGGAAAGAGATAGAAACATGCGCATTGTTTTAAAATGAGGCCGTGTTCATTGTCAATACGTCCCAGAGATGGCAGCACCGTACGGCAGATGGAATTTTACCGCCAGCGGCGAGCATGAGGTTTTAAATACTTAAAATGGCGACGTTTTCCTTACCTGAACAGCGTGCAATCATACGTTTTCTGAATTTGCTTGGTGTGAAACCAATTGAAGTTCATCGACAGTTGAAGGAGACATGTGATGATGGAGTTATGGATGTGTCGAAAGTGCGCTCGTGGGTGCGACAGTTTAATGAAGGCAGAACATTGTGTGACAACATACCGAAACAACCTCGGGCTCACACAAGCCGATCTGACGACATGATCGAGAAAGTGGAGAGAATTGTTTTGGGGGATCGCCGAATGACTGTTGAACAGATCGCCTCCATAGTTGACATTTCTGTGGGTTCTGTACACACAATCCTGCATGACGACCTGAAAATGCGAAAAGTGTCATCCAGGTAGGTGCTACAAATGCTGACGGACGACCACATGGCTGCCCGTGTGGCATGTTGCCAAGCAATGTTGACGCGCAACGACAGCATGAATGGGACTTTCCTTTTGTCGGTTGTGACAATGGATGAGACGTGGATGCCATTTTTCAATCCAGAAACAAAGCGCCAGTCAGCTCAATGGAAGCACACAGATTCACCGCCACCAAAACAATTTCGGGTAACCGCCAGTGCTGAAAAAATGATGGTGCCCATGTTCTAGGACAGCGAGGGCGTAATCCTTACCCATTGCGTTCCAAAGGGCACTACGGTAACAGGTGCATCCTTCTAAAATGTTTTGAAGAAAAAATTCCTTCCTGCACTGCAACAAAAACGTCCGGGAAGGGCTGCGCGTGTGCTGTTTCACCAAGACAACGCACCCGCACATCGAGCTAACGTTACGCAACAGTTTCTTCGTGATAACGACTTTGAAGTGATTCCTCATGCTCCCTACTCACCTGACCTGGCTCCTAGTTACTTTTGGCTTTTTCCAACAATGAAAGACACTCTCCGTGGCCGCACATTCACCAGCCGTGCTGCTATTGCCTCAGCGATTTTCCAGTGGTCAAAACAGACTCCTAAAGAGGCCTTCGCCGCTGCCATGGAATCATGGCGTCAGCGTTGTGAAAAATGTGTACGTCTGCAGGGTGATTACGTCGAGAAGTAACGCCAGTTTCATCGATTTCGGGTGAGTAGTTAATTAGAAAAAAATCGGAGGCCTTAGAACTTGAATGCACCTCGTAGTAACCTTTTCATCTCTACGAAATTACTTCATTCAACACTCTCTATAAAGTTTCACATTTTATAGTCTCTGTTTATCGGTATTACATTTCCTCTGCTACTGTTCCTTCCGGGTGAAAGATTAGCTACTTCTGGATGGTGTGGAATACAGCACTCTGTCTGTTCCTCCTCCTAGTGAACTCCTTTCTTCGCCTTTTCATATCTTTTACACATCGTCGTTTAGTACATTACTGCCAACGTAATTTTTACCATTCTCCTTCGGCCAAGGTACACTATAAGGAACTACTTCTTCATTTCTATATCAGTATCTAACACTGGAAGAATTCTTTTATATCTCCCTATACATGAGCTTACGTTTCTTCACCTGTCATTACACACACTTGGCGTTCGTGGATGATGTGAACTATTGTTTAGTCCAAATTTCCTAGGGATTATGACTAATTCTCTAACGTTCCATATTCTTGAACAACGACAAATATTCTAATTATGTACGACCATAAAATTATAATTTAGTTGTCAGTATATTATTCAACTAGCAGGATATCGATTGATACAGAATATAAAACAGCGACAGGTAGGTTTAAGGTAGTCGGAATTTCCCGGCAAACACTCTATCAGAATAACCTCCACGGTCGCTTACATTGCCCGGAGAAATCCTGCTGACTTAAGCATGTTTTCACTTTATAATGTCCTAACGTATCGTACCAATGGGCAACGCTGTGCATTCACTAAGTACGTTTTCAGCACCACATCCAAATTTAGCTAGCATCGTTGCCTGTTTCAGTTTCAAGTAGATTGTAACTGATCGTTCTATCTCTTCTTAAGACGTGCAACATTTCCTTTTCTTTGTGGTGCATATTTATACATTAATGCAGGTACTCTTTCACATGACATCCTTTGAATGTATTCAAGCCATTTATTACTGTACTTCTCTATTTTCTGAAGTATGCTTTGGGAGACGAGTTTATATCGAATTTCCCTATTCATTTTCACATCTATAGTTTGTTACTGGTGTGATCTTGGAGACAGCACTTCTGCTTCTGCTGTTTCAATTTTCCCCAATTGACTGGTGATTGCAGTCCCAATCCCTGACCTGAGTATTACAACTCGCATTGCAATCACGTTATCGTTCCTAACTTTCTTGAGGAGAGTGCGTTTTATAATACTTCCTAAAATTTGTGCAACCTTAATCTTTGATTATTGGATGTAATACATGAATTCTGACATTCCAGATATTCAAAATCATATACTGTATTCCAGCGGTTCATCATCAAATACACTGTCGGTGGAAATTGAAACACCAAGAAGTACTCTGTTCCGTGGCATGCTGAGCGGCTGTAGTACTAACGATTCATTTTTCACGGTCATCTGCGATCAAATGACACTCAAGAGGCCCACTGGTGCATTTCCTGTTTTCACTGCGCTGAGTTTAAAGGTGAACAGTGTTTGCAACATATATTGTGAGGTAAAACCATGTGCTACCGACTAGTACGTGCTCCTGTCGAACAGCTTCAGCCATTTGAACGGAGTCCGGTTCTGAGCAAAGCTGGATGGACCTACCGACAGATTGCTGCACATGTTGGAAACAATGTATTGGTGGAGTTTCACTGCTTTTAACAGTGATCTACGGAAAGCACCCACACCTGTGCACCAGTTTCTGGGCATTCTCGTAGTAGATACGAACGTAAACGTCGGCGTATTAGCTAAGCAGCGGTGACCTACCAAAAAATCATCCATGTACGACACCCAGGGACGTGTTGTACCTGCTGTTTCATCTGGCACCATTGGGAACCGATTGCTTGCAGCAGGATTAAGATAACTTATGCCTGTGGTCAGGTTACCATAGACACCACATCACTGCCAAGCATGGATACTCTGGTGTCGTGAAAGAGTCTTCTGTGACGACGGTAGGTTGTCTGTAAGCGAGTGACAGGGATATACACTACGTGATCAAAAATATCCGGCACCTCCAAAAACAGACGTTTTCCATATTACGTGCATCGTGCTGCCAGCTACTGCCAGGTACTCCATATCGACGACCTCTGTCGTCATTAGAAATCGTGAGAGAGCAGAATGGGGCGCCCCGCGGAACTCACGGACTTCGAACGTGGTCAGATGTTTAGGTGTCACTTGCGAGATATCCGCACTCATAAGCATCCCTAGGTCCACAATTTTCGATGTGATAGTGAAGTGCAAACGTGAAGGGAAACGTACAGCACTATAGCACACAGGTTGACCTTGTGTGTTGACTTACAGAGAACGCCGACAGTTGAAGAGGGTCATAATGTGAAATAGCCAGACACCTATGCAGACCATCACACAGGAATTCCCAGCTGCATCAGGATCCACAGCAAGTACTATGACAGTTAGGTAGGAGAAGAGAAAGCTTGGATTTCATGGTCGAGCGGGTACTCGTAAGCCACACATCACGCCGGTAAATGTCAAACGACGCCTCTCTTGGTGTAAGGAGCGTAAACATTGGACGATTGAACAGTGATAAAACGTTGTGTGGAGTGACGAATGACAGTACACAATGTGGCGATCCGACGGCAGGGTGTGGGTATGCCGAATGCCCGGTGAACGTCATCTGCCAGCGTGTGTATTGCCAACAGCAAAATTCGGAGGCGATGGTGTTATGGTGTGGTTATGTTTTTCATGGAGGGGGCTTGCACCCCTTGTTGTTTTGCGTGGCACTGTCACAGCAGACGCCTACATTGATGTTTTAAGCAGCTTCTTGCTTGCCGCTATTGAAGAGCAATTCGGGGACGGTGACTGCATCTTTCAAAACGATTGAGCAACTGTTCATAATGCATGGCCTGTGGCGGAATGGTTACATGACAATAACATCAATGTAATGGATTTGCCTGCACAGAGTCCTGACCTGAACCCTATAGAACACATTTGAGATGTTTTGGAACGCTGACTTCGTGGCAGGCCTCACCGACCGACATCGAAACCTCTCCTCAGTGCAGCACTCCATGAAGAAGGGCCTCCGATCCCCAAGAAACATTCCAGCACCTGACTGAACGTATGATTGAGACAGTGGAAGCTGTCGTCATGGATAAGGGTTTGCCAACACCATATTGAATTCCAGCATGGGGTGCGCCACGAACTTGTTAGTCATTTTCAGCCAGGTGTCCGGATACTTCTGATCACATGACGTTTGTTTATACGAAGGCCTAGTGAACTGTCGATTTTAGAGTGCATGCGCCCACAACACACAGGTCTCATCCGAGGCTTCATGGTTTGGGGGTAGGGGTGTGAAGGGGTGCCATTTACGACACGGGACCACACCTGGTATTTCTGCAGAGCAGAGCAATATCGTTATATCTCCAATTGAAGACATATGGGGCATGATGAAGCAGAAGCTTACTACATCTCCACGGCCTGTAAGCACCAATACAGAATTGTAACAGAAGCTCAATGTGCCTCTCACAGTCTATTTCAGGTTGCCATTGGGTACGTTTACAATCATTTGCATGTGAAATTACAAAATGGCTCTGAGCACTATGGGACTTAACTGCTTAGGTCATCAGTCCCCCAGAACTTAGAACTACTTAAACCTAACTAAACTAAGGACATCACACACATCCATGCCCGAGGCAGGATTCGAACCTGCGACCGTAGCGGTCACGCGGTACCACACTGTAGCGCCTAGAACTGCTCGGCCACTCCGGCCGGCTGAATTCTTTCCCAAAGCAGAGTTCTGCGAATTTTGCGAGTAGCGTTTCGTTTTCTGACACACAGTTTTCACGTAGACAACCAGCCGGAGCCCGACTGGGTAAACAGACAGCAGACACCTTAAACAACTTTAATTAAAACTGAGGAACTGTTAGGAAAATTCGGGCTGCATTACTGAAGTGCCAGAGGAAGTAACATTTTAAACTTTAGCCAGCACCGTAACTACCTGCTTCGGCTGCTTGAGTTGGAAGTCCGTATTTCTGCACTGTCGCGCTTTGGCATTTCAGGACACCCCTCGGTGATCGTAAACCGGAATTAGCGCGGAGCCGGCGCGGCGGCGTCAACAGAAGGCCCCGTGCCCTGATTTCACAGCAGCTAATTACGCCCTCATTAACAGTCAGCCGACGGGTTGGCCATTTTCCGTCTGACAGGCTTGGCTGAACGAGATATGCGGCCGACAGACAAGATGAATTGTGTTTCTGCCGAGTCCTCCAGCGTGCACTGTTTACTGAGTTCTATCTCTCTGCGTGGCTGAATTTCTAAATCATAAATATGGGATACCTTTGTTCGAATTTTGTGTCTGCAAACAATTTCTGTCAGTAGGACTTGATAGGCAAGGGATGTAATGACGTAGTCACTAAGATCGTCGTATGGTATGTCACTCGAATTCTCTCAGTAACAAATATTTGGTCAGTCTTTCTTTTTCTGTATTACTCACCTTCTGAGACACTCAAGGTTGCTTGGGTATTCATTTACTTGTCTTCTACTAGCCCTCTGCCTGTCACTCCCTCCCTCCAGTCTTTGTCCATCTCGTTTCTCCTCTCTATGTCCATCTCCTCCTCTTCCCTCTCTCTGTCCATTTGCCCTCAGCTATCTCTTCCCGTCTTCTTATATCTGTGCTTCTCTCTTCCTTCCCCCTTCTGTCTGTCCATCCCCAAAAGAGGCTGACGTTTCTTACCCCCACAGCACTTCTCTTCAGATTGCAACTAATATGTGTACCAAATACGACAAATATCGTTTCACAGCTTTTGGATAAGTTTTCTAGCAGTGGCTTTGCTCGTATACACACGTTTCAAATATATTTAGCATATTTACGCGTATGTATACACATATTTCACCTACAGTGTGGCGAATTGCGCCCTCCACTTTCATTTTGAAGCAGCTTGATGTTTATGACAACATATCTCCTTAACTATGTGTCGCACAACAATATAATTTTGTAGGTACAGTCATGCTCAAAAGTATCCGAACGACATGAACTGAATTTCACCTGATTCGCATGCAACCCACATACCGCAGCTGTCTAGCAGGTGCTCTAATCGCTCCTTGGTACAGTTGTTTGCCTATGAAAAATGGTTCCAACAAGTCACCACTAGAAAACACTACTATGTATCGCAATAACTCTAGATGTAAAGTAATACTACGATACTACAAATATCAAGGAACACCATATCACAGGCAACACTGTCCTTAAGGCTTGTAAGATCACATTTATTACAATAAATGACATACCTCAAATGTTACCTCTCTCATTATTACGTCAGATAGGTAATGCACGTAGTAAGTTCGTCGTATTCATAATTTCCTCTTCAAAGTAACATAATGTACTTATTATTTAACACAAAATGACGTTAAAAATTTAAGTTATTCACCAACAGCTAGTTGAGAATATGTATGAACTTCAAATGACACGACGAACGTCACCTTCTGCATATGGATTCAAACCCAGGTCATGTAGACTAAGCAAAGATTTCGTGACTGACGGAAACTAACAGTAATTCTTGATGAGGCATAAAGAGAGTGACACACCTCGATTTTAGACAGTATCAATTAGCAAATACCAACTTTAAATTACATAACGAAAACATTTTTAACGGACCCGAATTCCTACCCAGCACCTATTGTCCCTGTTAACGAACTACGAGAGGTGTTAACTATTGTTTGTTAAACAGTAACTTACTTGAAATGCCGTGAGGTAAAGTTTTGGGTTGGACAGGGATTCGAACCCAGATCCGAATCGAATAGATATCGAAGCACAATCAACGGTGACATATCGTATTTTCTCGGCAGTAGCTAGATGTTTAAACTGAAATGACGAGACGAAACATTAATATTTTCCTTCCCAGGACTCCAACCCGGCCCCTATCGCTGTTTTGTTTTAGAGAAAACGAAAGTTAAATATGGGTTTGTTACACAAGCAGTGACATGTGAGCATGTTTGAACTAGAAATAATACGACAAAGAGTTCAGTGCTGACTGGGAATAGAGACCCACACATACCGTTGTTGACTGCACGCAAAGAGACGTCAGCTACCGAAATTTCTCCACCAGCAGCTCGGAATAACATCTTGAACTTACAGTGATCTCGCAAATAGATCTGTGTCTCACTAGGAGTCAAAAGCGTCAAATATCATTAGTGTTGACAACGAAAGAAAATAAAAATCGAAATTATTATCCACCAGCAGATAGGTGTTCTCATGATAGATCTTGATAATACATAATGAAATCTTTAGTGCCGGGCCAGGATTCGAACCCATTCACGCCCAATTTGTGGAAATGTTGAGGAATCTGCTGTTTTGAACAAACAACAATTTGTAGCCGAGCTGTATTGTTATGAAGGGAACAAAAGCGCGTTAAGGGCGGTCTGTGTTGCATTACCAGTTCAGAACCAATGTTATCGACATACAGAAGCTCAGATAAAAGATGGAATGTGTCCTGTGAGCCTACACAGCGTTTGTTTCGTCACTAGAAATAAATAACTAGTATAACAAAGGTTATTGGTGATAGGGAACTGACTCAGAACGTGATTGTGGCTCAACCTAACGTCTACATGGTACACAAGGAATATCATTTTTAATGTGAATTTCAGACCACAATGCCATTATATCTTCTTCACTTGGTGTAACCAGAAGAGAATGGAATCTGTCTCTCCCTATCTAAAATCACTGACCGAAGTTGGAATCGAACCCAGACCATAGATATATGAACCTCTCATCAGCCCAACAGACCACCAAATCCTCTTCTCAGTGGCTCATTTATATAGCATACCGCCGTTGTGCCACACTGGCTGAGAATTCTGACACACAATTTCCCTGTATCAATTTGCAGCATGTTCAGTAAATTCATTTACTAGGTTGACCGAATCACCATGAACTAGCTGCCTCGGCTACCCAGTGCATACATTCATCTTTATTTTGTAATCACCAAAATAAAATCACGTTACTGCCACCAACACAGAACTGCGAACAGTGTAGGATGCAGAAATTTAAAAAGGGAGTGTTCCTTTGCACTTGAGCCAGTCTATTGCGCTATCTGTTTGTTGAAAACGTCGTGCAGTGCAAAAGAAATGGTATAACTGTTTGTCTCTCATAAGTATTGACCTGTCCATATGCATTGTCCCACAGCGCTGTGGAATGCAGAATTTCTGGAGGAATTGTTGACGTCTGGGGCTGTTAAAGCTATGTCTCTGCTAGTAGCGTAATGGTTAGTATCGTGCACGGTAGATAAGATGTCACGAGTTCGAGTACATTCACTGCTATATTTCTTAAAACGCATTTCTGCTGTCTTCTAAAGTTATCAGTGTAATGGAACTTGTAACATAATTCCCTTCACTTCCAAACCCAAAATAGTCATATGTGGAAAAAGGGCTAACATCGGCGACATTTTGTTCATTTCATGTTTAACAGACAGCCTGACACTAGATGCACGTCGAAACTTTTGTATTATGTATGGGTAGAGCGCATCGTGCCAAAATTCGTCGGAAAAGTATTTTATACATTAGCTGTCGTCTGGTAGTGGCATTTTATTCTCCTTCAAACCTTGTTTGAGAGCTTTAACTCAGAGAACAAGTTTTCTACACGCATGTAATCAATAAACCGCATGTGCATTTTCAGACTATTATAGATAACAACAGAGACTTCGCATGTATCGTTGATGATTAATTTCTCTCTCATGTTTACTATTGTTTTAACAACATTAAAGGAAATCATACGAAAATTGTGAGTTGTATTATAAGAAATATAATAAAACTACCCACAATAACCTTACGACGAAAGTCTGTGTTAATAAAACTGAGTATCTGTACACAAGCGTGCCTCTATTGTCACGAATTGGTAAAATACTACTCACTTAGATTTTGATTGGGTCTGTGTTTAATTGGTATGCTGTGTCATACTCAAGATGTATGCAAATGTGGCATTTCATAAATAAAGTTATGTATTCCTAGAAACCCAAAATTTGCTTGTCAGCAGCGGAAAGGGGCGTTACCTGTTGTGCAGCATTGTAAGAATTTCACCAAGAGCCGAAAGTATTTTCTTGATATGTCCTTTACTATGTTTGTTCTGATTGCTTGTAGCTCTTTCACGGAAGGGATGAAAACGCTACACTCAGCGAGACTGGAACTGCGAACCATAACAGACGCTGTTTCACAGGTCAGCACGTTACCACTGAGCTGGCAAAGAAGTATGAGTTTCAGCTTCCTCTTACGAGAACAATAGTGGCTAGAACTCGTAAAACGCTATTTAAAAGACAAGATTAGTTTCGATTTGCACGTGCAACGACTTTATTGAGCTGATAACCGTAAATTTAAAACCTTTCGTTAAACCTCATGCGATAATAACTCAGATTATTCTATGGAAATGACAGGTAAAATTAAGTGAACTTGGAGGCTTATTCTGTGCACACCAGGAAGGAACTTGTCAATCACAGAGTTACCGAACATACATTGCCTTGTTGCCAAATCTCCGTTACAATACCAGCAGGAAGAAGACGAACGGATGTGATCCTACAGCGGGCTGGGAAGTGACCAAAGTTGGTGTCTCCAAGTCGCGGATGATACGGCCTCGATTACGTAATGCATCTCATTCGCATTTCTGTAACTAGGTTTAGGGGCTGGAGCATAGTTACTAATAATACTCATAACTGACTGAAAACTAAGCATCATAAATTAGTAACTCTCATAGTTGTTTTTCTATTGCTTTCGTAAGTGTACTCAAAACTAAGAAACTCATTCGCAGTCGTTTTCGTGCCTCTCCGATATTCCAGCACAACAAACAAATAAAAATAAGAAATGAATGTGTGTTTGTGTGTGTGTGTGTGTGTGTGTGTGTGTGTGTGTGTGTGTGTGTGTGTGACAGAGAGAGAGAGAGAGAGAGAGAGAGAGAGAGAAATTAAAAAAAGAATGAGAGAGAGAGCAAAAAATCGTAAAGAAATTGAATCATGGTATGTAAAGAAATCATTCGTTAAAATGACATGTTCCACATCATTACGAATTATCGTATTCATTATCTATAAAACAAGAATTAATCTAATGTAATCTAATGTAATCATATCATATTGATGTCTAGCCATGAAGAGTAATGAATTACGGAAATTTTTGCTTATCCCAGTAACCAAATCTAAACTTGAAAATAAAAGACGACAGTTTTTGTAATAAACCGGGTCTTCTGTCAGGACCCTTTCGTCCCTGTTAACTAACCACGAAAGATGACTGATATACCTCCATTCAGAAGTAACAAAGTGTGCATGCATTTAAAGATGAAGTGCATGATATGAAGTTCTGTGACGGAGATACGAACCCAACACGTAATCGCTTGAGGTTTAACAAATGATTGTAAATTTACGCTTTTCAACCCAGGAAAGTCGTTGCACGTGGAAATAGCAACTAATCTCGTCCTTCAAATACCGGTTTACGAGTTCTAGCCACTATTGGTCTCGTAAGAGGAAGCTAAGACTCATACTTCTTCGCCAGCGCTGTGGTAACGTGCTGACCTGTGAAACAGCGTCTGTTATGGTTCGCAGTTCCAGTCTCACTGAGGGCAGCGTCTTTATCCCTTCTGTGAAAAAGCTACAAGCAGTCAGAACAAACGTCGTTAAAGAAATATCGAGAGAATACTTTCGACTCAGGTGAAAAACTTACAATGCTGCACAACAGGTAACGCCTCTGACCGCTACTGAGAAGCAAATTTTGGGTTTCTAGGAATACATAACTTTATTTATAAAATGCCACATTTGCATACACCTTGAGTATGACACAGCATACCAACTAAACACAGACCCAATCAAAATCTAAGTGAGTAGTATTTTACCAATTCGTGACAATAGAGGCACGCTTGTGTACAGATACTCAGTTTTATTAAAACAGACTTTCGTCGTAAGGTTATTGTGGGTAGTTTTATTATATTTCTTATAATACAACTCACAATTTTCGTATGGTTTCCTTTAGTGTTGTTAAAACAATAGTAAACATGAGAGAGAAATTAATCATCAACGATATATGCGAATTCTCTGTTGTTATCTATAATAGTCTGAAAATGCACATGCGGCTTATTGATTACATGCATGTAGAAAACTTGTTCTCTGAGTTAAAGCTCTCAAATAAGGTTTGAAGAAGAATAAAATGTCACTACCAGACGACAGCTAATGTATAAAATACTTTTCCGACGAATTTTGGCACGATGCGCTCTACCCATACATAATACAAAAGTTTCGACGTGCATCTAGTGTCAGGCTGTCTGTTAAACATGAAATGAACAAAATGTCGCCGATGTTAGCCCTTTTTCCACATATGACTATTTTGGGTTTGGAAGTGAAGGGAATTATGTTACAAGTTCCATTACACTGATAACTTTAGAAGACAGCAGAAATGCGTTTTAAGAAATATAGCAGTGAATGTACTCGAACTCGTGACATCTTATCTACCGTGCACGATACTAACCATTACGCTACTAGCAGAGACATAGCTTTAACAGCCCCAGACGTCAACAATTCCTCCAGAAATTCTGCATTCCACAGCGCTGTGGGACAATGCATATGGACTGGTCAATACTTATGAGAGACAAACAGTTATACCATTTCTTTTGCACTGCACGACGTTTTCAACAAACAGATAGCGCAATAGAGTGGCTCAAGTGCAAAGGAACACTCCCTTTTTAAATTTCTGCATCCTACACTGTTCGCAGTTCTGTGTTGGTGGCAGTAACGTGATTTTATTTTGGTGATTACAAAATAAAGATGAATATATGCACTGGGTAGCCGAGGCAGCTAGTTCATGGTGATTCGGTCAACCTAGTAAATGAATTTACTGAACATGCTGCAAATTGATACAGGGAAATTGTGTGTCAGAATTCTCAGCCAGTGTGGCACAACGGCGGTATGATATATAAATGAGCCACTGAGAAGAGGATTTGGTGGTCTGTTGGGCTGATGAGAGGTTCATATATCTATGGCCTGGGTTCGATTCCAACTTCGGTCAGTCATTTTAGATAGGGAGAGACAGATTCCATTCTCTTCTGGTTACACCAAGTGAAGAAGATATAATGGCATTGTGGTCTGAAATTCACATTAAAAATGATATTCCTTGTGTACCATGTAGACGTTAGGTTGAGCCACAATCACGTTCTGAGTCAGTTCCCTATCACCAATAACCTTTGTTATACTAGTTATTTATTTCTAGTGACGAAACAAACGCTGTGTAGGCTCACAGGACACTTATTACATCTTTTATCTGAGCTTCTGTATGTCGATAACATTGGTTCTGAACTGGTAATGCAACACAGACCGCCCTTAACGCGCTTTTGTTCCCTTCATGACAATACAGCTCGGCTACAAATTGTTGTTTGTTCAAAACAGCAGATTCCTCAACATTTCCACAAATTGGGCGTGAATGGGTTCGAATCCTGGCCCGGCACTGAAGATTTCATTATGTATTATCAAGATCTATCATGAGAACACCTATCTGCTGGTGGATAATAATTTCGATTTTTATTTTCTTTCGTTGTCAACACTAATGATATTTGACGCTTTTGACTCCTAGTGAGACACAGATCTATTTGCGAGATCACTGTAAGTTCAAGATGTTATTCCGAGCTGCTGGTGGAGAAATTTCGGTAGCTGACGTCTCTTTGCGTGCAGTCAACAGCGATATGTGTGGGTCTCTATTCCCAGTCAGCACTGAACTCTTCGTCATATTATTTCTAGTTCAAACATGCTCACATGTCGCTGCTGGTGCAACAAAGCCATTTTTAACTTTCTTTTTCTCCTAAATAAAACAGCGATAGGGGCCGTGTTGGAGTCCTGGGAAGGAAAAAATTTATGTTTCGTTTCGTCATTTCAGTTTGCATCAAGCTATTGCCGAGAAAATGCGATATGTCACCGTTAATTGTGCTTCGAAATCTATCCGATTCGGATCTGGGTTCGAATCCCTGTCCAACACAAAGCTTTACCTCACGGCATTTCAAGTAAGTTACTTTTTAAGAAGCAATATTTAACATCTCTCGTAGTTCGTTAACAGGGACAATAGTTGCTGGGTAGGAATTCGGGTGCGTTAAAAATGTTTTCCTTATGTAATTTAAAGTTGGTATTTGCTAATTGATACTGTTCAAAATCGAGGTATGTCACTCTCCTTATGCCTAATCAGTAATGACTGTTAATTTCCGTCAGTCACGAAATCTTTGCTTAGTCTAAATGACCTGGGTTTGAATCCATATGCAGAAGGAGACGTTCGTCGTGTCATTTGAAATTCATACATATTCTCAACTAGCTGCTCGTGAATAACTTAAATTTTTAATGTCATTTTGTGTTAAATAATAAGTACGGTATGTTACTTTGAAGAGGAAATTATGAATACGACGAACTTACTACGTGCATTACCTATGTGACGTAATAATGAGAGAGGTAACATTTCAGGTATGTCATTTATTGTAATAAATGTGATCTTACATGCCTTATGGTCAGTCTTATCTGTGATAAGTTGTTCCCTAATAATTGTAGTATCGTGGTATTACTTTACATCTAGTTATTGCGATACAGAGCAGTGTTTTCTAGTGGTGACTTGTTGGAACCATTTTCAATAGTCAAACTACTGTACCAAGGAGCGATTAGAGGACCTGCTGGACAGCTGCGTTATGTGGGTTGCATGCGAATCAGGCGAAATGCAATTCAGGTCGTTCGGATACTTTTGTATACGACTGTACATTCAGCAACTCATCTGGAGACCGTCTGCGAAAAGTTTTGCGAATAGAGACTGTAATAAATTAAAACGTCATGCATTACATGGCTGTTTCTCACGCATTTCATTATTTGACGTCATATCTCCTGATTTATTTGTCGTACAGTAATATATTTCTCTAGGTCCATTCAGTGGCATATGTGCATACTGTTTGCGAAATATGTTGTTTGTAGACTTATAAACAGCGACTAATAAATTTCAGTGTCATGGATGATGTGGTAGTTTTTCACTTGTTTATGACACCGTATCTCCTAAAATAGGTGCGTACAATGATGCAATTTTTCGTGTACATTCAGTGGTGTAAGTGAATACTGTCTGCAAAGCATTTTAGGAATACAGTTAGTAGTAGAGAAGTAATAAATGATATCATCATGCTTCATGTAGCAGCTTTACTGCATGAACAGCGAAAACGTAGTAGGCCATAAAATTTCCTCCTTTCAGATTTCTGTGGGGCTCGACACTGAGAAAATATTTCGTAATGGTCTGAAATTGTGTGTAAAATTAATTGCAAGTCTCTAGGTGCTCTCATTCTCTAGTATTGTATAACTAAAGTATGAGTATTCTCGCATCGCTGGCTACACATCTTTCTCATCCCCACCCCTGCCTCTTTGACAGATGGGTGGGTCTTACCCACACTGTAATTCTTTCCAGACAGTAAATAATATGTGGACCAAGTTTGATTGAAATCGATCCAGTGGTTTAGAAGTAGATGTGGAACATACACACAAACAACGTACTCACATACTACATCCTTTTTTATAATTTGTATTGATTTGGCCCAAGGCAATGGACACAGTGATATTCAGGATGACACAATTAGAAACAGCCACTACAAATATGTACAACCAGAAAGAATAATTAAATCAAACCAATTTTTTCTAGCGGCTGTAACGGATAATGCTTTGAATTACTGATTTACATGTAGAACTTCTAATGTACACTCTAAAGTTATCCTGTTTAGAACACCACAATGAAAGTTAACCCGTGGTGCTAACTGTAAAAAAAGATTGAGAATGTAGTAAAATTTACTAACATTTATTTTTGAAAAGAAAAAGAACAGACATACGTTACAGTTATTGACTGAATGATGCTAACAACTAAGAGGTTAAGAGAACAATGGACAAGGATCCCGTGTGGCACAAGTGAGTCAAGTACTCTGGCCCTAAAAATGACGATAATCCAGTCTGAATTGATCTGACGCTGAGGAGACTTTGATTGATAATCTACAGTAGTTTCTCAATATAGGTGCAGCTGAGAGCAAGTGGCGATTGAGATCTGTACGTCCTGACAAGGCCGGAGCAGAAGTACGTTACCCTGTTTTCCTCGTGCAGTGATGTAAGTTCCATCTGGCGAGAAGTGTGCGGCGGTGGCGAGACGTGGAGGCGGCACCTGTGAATCGATCGTGGCCACAAAAGAAATGCAAAAATCTCGCGGTGTAGCGATCAGGCAGACGGATCGCAATTTAGTCCCTACCAGAGCCCTAAAACAATGGTGGATTTCAGTGTGTGACACACCTGTTTGCTGGTTATACGGAGGACCAATTCGGCTCACTTATACGATAGAGCGCACAAGGATACCAAACGTTAAGACTGGTAAACCATAAACGAATAAGTGTGCCCTCGGCAAAGGAGTAGTCCGAGATGTCTGAAGTTACACTGTCGGTACTGTAAGAACGTCAACACAAGCACCCCAGTCTAACTACTCGCAAGTGAAGTCAGACTTAGGACAGGTCCCAAGTGCCAACCGTATATGCCACAGCTTCCATCAGAAGATGCTTCCAGATCGAAGTCCGGAGAACCCGAGTGCTCCGCACCACTCCAGATTTAAAAAAAAAAAAAAAAAAAGTTTTCCCACAAAGTGCATGAACAACACTACCTTCACCCCGTCTTCAGCCAATCAGAGGGCTTTAGAGGCCATAAATCTCCCCTCCTATACGACAGCACAAACTCATGTCGAGCCAGCGTAAGAGCTAAGAAAGCTGCGTCTCTGAAAAAACAAAAGAAACCGCCAATTACTGGCTTTTTTTTTAAGTTTTCATGGAGGGAGAAGATACTTTTCTCCGAAGTCGTGTCGCTTCCAGTAGCAACAAGTGAACAGATACAGTCTTAAAGATCTTTGTCTAAATTTCCTGTGCCTTGGTGCGTGTTAGTCCTAGTTATGACGTGTAATAAAGATTCTATCTCTAGACATTTCTCAGACGCTGGAGTTTCTTATACGACCGAGGCGGCCGATGTAAGTGGGTCACAGGCTTATTAGCAGTATCGGCGAACAGGAAAACTTGTTAATTTTTATTAAGCGTGGGTCTGCACACAACACCCGGTTTACGACTCCACTGTGTAGACGCATCCCTTCAGTCCGTCTTCTCCAGCCCATCCTTCCGCTGGCACCACGGGAGGTGGGTCGGCATTGTTCTGCAGGAGACCTGGGGCTGCCCTCTCTGCCGTGTACAGCTGTGGACCTGTCCAGTGAGATTTACTAAGGGACGGGCTCGCCGCCAATTGCTTTCAACTACAAACATGCCGTTTTTGGTTTTTTTTTTTAGTGCAAAGAACCACAAAAATACCTCACGCTTTTAGCGCCCTACCAGACTCCCTCACCGTATGCACAGGCCGTTAAATTTCTAGAATCTCTCTCAAGGTGTGTAAGGTTGTAACAAAATCTTTAATAATTTGCCGTATACGGAAAATAGGCGAGAGAATAAGTTATCTTCTCTCAACTCCACCCTGCATATTCTGTTCTTTGATATATGCAAGTATTTTTAGCATTTATAGCTACCAAATTATATCACTATATTAATGGACCTGTAAATGTTTTACTGTTTCATGTGGCTTTCGAATAGAAGTTCAGCTTAATGGCATGAATGATGTTAAATGAAATAGTAACAAGAGAATGATTATACAAACCACTGTCGCAGGGGAGAATGAGTAAATACATACCTTGGGTACAGATCTTGCATTTATCTCAGTGCGTGATGTCCATTAGTCTGTATTCTGCCAATGCAATGAGTAGGAGACTTGATCGTGAAGATATTCAGACTTCCACAATTTATACAAGAGTGGAATCAGCGGATAGGGTTGTCATGAATGATGAATGTCTTCAAACTGTCAGGGCAGTAGTGTAATTGTGAGCTGAAAGCTATTTAGTTATGGATTTACAGAAGCACAGAAACCACAGTTTTTACTTTTTTTTAAATTATGCCGATAAGCGTTTCGGGCTCTCATTCATTCTCAGTTCGTGATATACATGTTTCAATCTTCAGTTAATACATAATGACACACATCAAAAAAGGTTTTGCATCACCCCAGGTTCCCAGAACTTATGAAGATAGAGGTTAACTGTGGATATTGTATCACAGGCACAGTCCCTGTTCAGAGATGTCACTAAACCCGCTCAGAGATGTAAACAACTATGCATGAGCAGTGCCTATTAGACAGAGAGGCTCTGACAGCCGATCAGTTCTATTCACTCCACCAGGAAGGAGGTACATGGCTCGTGTTGTCTGTACTTCAACCATGCCTAGAAAGTCAACACCGCGGTTCGATAGTGTCCGCATTGTTACCTTGCGCCAGGAAGGGCTCTCAACAAGTGTCCAGGCGTCTCGGAGTGAAACAAAGAGATGTTGTTCAGACTTGGAGGAGATAGAGACAGAAGCTGTCGATGACATGACTCGCCCAGGCGGCCAGAGGACTGCTACTGCAGTGGATGACCGCTAGCTACGGATTATCGCTCGAAGGAACCATTACAGCAACGCCACCATGTTGAATAATGCTTTTCGTGCAGCCGCAGGACGTTGTGTTATGAATCAAACTGTGCGCAATAGGCTGCATGATGCGCAACTTCATTCCGGACGTCCATGGCGGGGTCCATCTTTGCAACTACGGCACCGTGCAACGCGTTACAGCTGGGCCTAACAACATGCCGAATGGACCGCTGAGGATTGGCATCACGTTCTCTTTACCGATGAGTGTCGCATATGCCTTCATCCAGACAATCGTCGGAGACGTGTTTGGAGGCAACTCAGTCAGGCTGAAAGCCTTAGACACACTGCCCAGCGAATGCAGCAAGGTGGAGGTTCCCTGCTGATTTTGAGTGGCATTATGTGGGGCCTTTGGTGGTCGTGGTAGGCGCCGTAACGGCTGTACGATACGTGAATGCCATCTTCCGACCGATAGTGCAACCATATCGGCAGTATATTGGCGAGGCATTCGTCTTGATGGGCGACAATTCGCGCCCCCATCGTGCTAATCTTGTGAATGACTTCCATCAGGATAATGACATCGCTCGACTAGAGTGGCCAGCATGGTCTCCAGACATGAACCCAACCGAATACCCCTGACATAGATTGAAAAGTGCTGTTTATGGACAACGCCACCCACCACCCACTCTGAGGGATCTACGCCAAACTACCGTTGAGGAGTGGGACAATCTGGACCAACAGTGCCTTGATAAACTTGTGGATAGTATGCCACAACGAATATAGGCATGCGTCAATACAAGATGACGTGCTACTGGATATTAGAGGTATTTATTTGTGTACGGCAATCTGAACAACCACCTCTGAAGGTCTTCCTGAATGGGGGTACAACACGCAAAAAAAAGGTTCAAATGGCTCTGAGCACTTTGGGACTCAACTGCTGAGGTCATTAGTCCCCAAGAACTTAGAACTAGTTAAACCTAACTAACCTAAGGACATCACACACATCCATGCCCGAGGCAGGATTCGAACCTGCGACCGTAGCGGTCTCGCGGTTCCAGACTGCAGCGCCTAGAACCGCACGGCCACATCGGCCGGCCCCTACAACACGCAATTTGTGGTTTTCATGAGGAATAAAAAGGATGGAAATGATGATTATGTTGATCTCCATTCCAATTTTCTGTACATGTTCCCGAAATCTCGGAACCGAGGTGGCGCAAAACTATTCTTCATGTGCGTATAAACGTTGGTTTCACTTTGAATGGTGCAGCTTATCAGTGCAAAAAAAAAAAAATAGTTTTCTTTATCTACATCTACACTACTGGCCATTACAATTGCTACACCACGAAGTTGAACGGGCTACAGACGAGAAATTTAACCGACAGGAAGTAGATGCTGTGATATGCAAATGATTAGTTTTTCAGAGCATTTACACAATGTCGGCGCCAGTGGCGACACCTAAAACGTGCTGACATGAGGAAAGATTCCTACCAATTTCTCATACACAAACAGCAGTTCTCCGGCGTTCCTGGTGAAACGTTATTGTGATGCCTCATGTAAGGAGAAGAAATGCGTACCATCACGTTTCCCTCTTTGATAAAGGTCGGATTATAGCCTAACGCGATTGCGGTTTACCATATCGCGACATTGCTGCTCACGTTGGTCGAGAATATGGAATCGGTTGGTTCTGGAGGGTAACACGGAACGCCGAGCTGGATCCCAACGGCCTCGTATCACTAGCAGTCGAGATGACAGGCATCTTATCCGCATGGTTGTAACGAATCGTGCAGCCACGTCTCGATCCCTGAGTCAACTGATGGGGACGTTTGCAAGACAACAACCATCTGCACGAACAGTTCGCGACGTTTGCAGCAGCATGGACTATCAGCTCGGAGACCATGGCTGCAATGGTGTACTCAGCGACGAAACTGGGTGCACGAATGGCAAAAAGTATTTTTTTCGGATGAATCCAGGTTCTGTTCACAGCTTCATGATGGTCGCATCCGTGTTTGGCGAAATCGCCGACAACGCACATTGGATGCGTGTATTCTTCATCGCCATACTGTCGTATAACCAGGCGTGATGGTATGTGGTGCTATTGGTTACACGTCTCGGTCGACTCTTGTTCGCATTGACTGCACTTTGAACAGTGGACGTTACATTTCATATGTGTTACGACCCGTGGCTCTACCCTTCATTTGATCCCTGCTAAACCCTATATTTCAGCAGGATATTGCGCGACCGCATGTTGTACGTCCTGTACGGGCCTTTCTGGATATAGAAAATGTTCGACTGCTGCCCTGACCAGCACATTCTCCAGATCCCTCACCAACTGAAAACGTCTGGTCAATGGTGGCCGAGCAACTGGCTCGTCACAATACGCCAGTCACTACTCTTGATGAACTGTGGTATCGTGTTGAAGCTGCATGGGCAGCTGTACCTGTACACGCCTTCCAAGCTCTGTTTGACTCAATGCCCAGGCGTATTAAGGCCGTTATTATGGGCAGAGGTGGTTGTTCTGGGTACTGGTTTCTCAGGATCTATGCATCCAAATTGTGTGAAAATGTAATCACATGTCATTTCTAGCATAATATATTTATCCAATGAATACCCGTTTCTTATCTGCATTTCTTGTTGGTGTAGCAATTTTAATGCCCAGTACTGTATGTCTCAATGAGACTGCACAGCGATTCAGTCATATCTCTATAAGATTTCAAAGTCGTGAAAAGACGGGAATTTTTCGTTAAATGTTCAGAAATGAACTGAGGATTTCGCAAACAGACTGTAACATCCTTGAGTCGCAGTGGGAATCGGTCAGTTCACACATATACCGAGGTGTAACACTTAGTAGGATTATGAAATTGAATAATCACAAAGACTGAGTCGTGGGTAAAGTAGATGGTAGAATTAGTTTTTCGTGGAATACTATGTAAATTCAATTAGTTTACAAAAGAGATTGCTTACAAATGACTCGCGGGACCAGTCCTAGAATACCGCTCAAATGAGTGGGAACCGTTCCAAATAGGACTGGCAGGTGACATTGAACGTCTACTGAGAGGTCAGGGCGAATGGTCACAGGCTTGTTTGGTTCGTGAGAAAGTTTAATAGAAATGCTCAAAAAACTGAACTGTCAGACTATCGAAAATAAATGTAAACTTTACCGAGAAAGCCTAATTACATATCTTCAAGAACCCAAATTAAATGATAACTCTTCAAATATACAACCTGATACGTGATACTTACTGGAATTAAGGAAAACTTGGAAGGGAGGACCCATCTATATAACTTTCTTTCCGTACAACCAGTTTATTTAACATCTAAACTGTGCTTTACAGATAATCGGAGCATTTAACCATGAACTTTTCTTTAACAAAATGAAAAAATTTGCAAAATTCTTTTGACCTTAAACCTCAACATAAATAAGATTTTAATCTTCGTAAAATAAATCTGAAATACTGTATCGCAAAACAGCAAACAATATAACAATGATTACAAGACGGCCGGACCTGCAGATCACCCGTTATCGGGTGAAACATCGGTGTTTACTATCGCACTGGACACAATCTGTCTTATTAAATGCCCTTCTGCAACACATGAAAATTATATAACCGTCATTGATGACAAGAGTGATTCAATTACTCAAAACAGATGACTTAACTTTTAATTTGAAAGCTGTATGTCGAAAGGTTCGGGGTTAAGATGCGCACCTGTGTTTGAAGGTCAGACAGATTAGCAAACAATATGACAATGATAAGGCTTACTTCAAAGCAACCAAACTCTTAATTTCAATCGGCAACCAAGGTGCGACTGGATCCCAACCCGTGCCTTCTGACCATTTTATTTTGACTAAAGCCCTGCTGACAGTTGGCTGTTAATATTTTCAAAGATAAACTGATTGTCAGTTATTAAGACTGCTCTGAAGAAAAATCTTAAAACATTACTCGTGAACACTTATTACAAGAGAACTCACACGGCGGAACACAAGATCCAGCTAAAATACAGCAATAATGACCCGGTCTTTCAAACCCAGAAATGTACAGCATAGTACAAGAGGTTCTTTAGATTATAAATAATGACTGAGAAATGCAACTACAATCAAGAACTGAACCGTTCAACAGCTAAATCTAACCACAAGGTCAATCTTTTGTCTAACGGTAACCTGTGCCTTAGTACAATTGTTCCCGCTCTATTTACGACCAAGAGCTGATTAATTAAAACATTAATGATCGGATACAAACCAGAATGGAAAAACAATATAATGGAGGGACAAATTTTCAAACGACAACTAGTATGGTTAGACAATACTGTCGGGTAAACACCGGGAAATAATGAGGGCAGGTAAACAATAAAAGAAATCACCACGAGGACTCCCCTTTATCAGCCAGCAGTTCCATGGATCCACGGTGAGTCGCAGCTGTTACTGACAAGGGAACCTCCCAATCGCACCCCCCTCAGATTTAGATGGCACAGTGGATAGGCCATGAAAAACTGAACACAGATCAATCGAGAAAACAGGAAGAAGTTGTGTGGAACTATGAAAAAAATAAGCAAAATATACAAACTGAGCAGTCCATCCGAAAGATAGGCTACATCAAGGATAATATGAGCTCAGGAGCGCCGTGGTTAGTGTGAGCAGCTGCGACCGAGAGGTCCTTGCTTCCTCTTTCGAGTGAAAAGTTCGATTTCTTTATTTTAGCAAAGTTATGATCTGTCCGTTCGTTCATTGACGTCTCTGTTCACTGTAATAAGTTTAGTGTCTGTGTTTTGCGACCGCACCGCAAAACCGTGCGATTAGAAGAAACGACGTGCCTCTGCAATGGGAACCGAAAACATTTGATCGCAAGGTCATAGGTCAACCGATTCCTCCACAGGAAAACACGTCTGATATATTCTATACGACACTAGTGACGGCATGTGCGTCACATGACAGGAATATGTTGTCGACCCACCTAACTTGTACACTTGGCGAATGGGTAAAACGATTCTTCTACCTTGCCAGATTTAGGTTTTCTTGTGGATGTGATAATCACTCCAAAAAAAGTGATGAAAACATAAAAGTTTGTCACATAAACTGAAAATAAAAAATTAAACTTTTCACTCGACTTGAACCAAGGACTTCTCGTTCCGCAGCTGCTCACGCTAACCACGGTACTACGGCGCTCTTGAGCTCACACACACTACTTGATGTTGCCTATCTAGCACATGGACTAATCAGTTTGTATATTTTGCTTATTTTTTCATAGTTCCACACAACTTCTTCCTGTTTTCTCGATTGATTTGTGTTCAGTTTTTCGAGGCCTATCCACTGTGCCAACTTATAACTAAATCTGAGGGGGGTGCGATGGGGAGGTTCCCTTGTGAGTGGTGTCGATGAAAGCCAGGTAGAAGACGGCAGCCAGGCTACGAGCGGTCGGCCGTCTTGAATGTTGCCAGCCAGCCGACTGGATGTCAGCCTGCTGCTTGTAGTCGACGCTGACCCTGGTGACGTACTCCTGTATCTTCACTCTGCTGAGGCCCTCCTTGCGGAGCACGTGGCTTTGGCCGCTCGGACCTCTTGACCACCACTTCTTGTCGCGATGCTGCTTCTAAACCCCAAACTTCGTGCCTTCCTCTCGGGCCAGCGAACGCCGTAAATATATCGGCAAGCAATGACCTTCTAAGGACACAACCCACAGATACAAACTCTTACTGAAACGTGTTCCAATGGGGCCGCAAGAGAGTTAGTCGATACCGCACCTGAGCCACTAACTCAATGGCGCCACTGCTCACAACCCTGTACGTGTAGCTCCCGTACGGATCGTGAGGATAAGGTTAGATAAATTACAGCACGCACAAAGGCATTTAAACAATCATTCTGACGGCGCTCCGTAAGTGAATGGAACGGGAGAAAACACTAATAATTAGTACAGTGGGACGTACTCTCTGCCATGCATGTCACAGTGGTCTGCAGAGTATATATGAAGACGTACATAGTGCATAACTTCAATCACTTTCACTGCTATAATGAGCATGAGAGTTTTTAGTTGTTTATTGTATGGCCCTTTTCTGGAGTTTGAATATTGTCTCCAAACTACAATTTCTCAGGCATGAGTGCAAATAGCTATAGTATGTAATTACCAGCATTTTTCCACATTCTGGTAACAGCACACAGAAGGCAAAAGATGCCAATGTCATTGATTTTCTTAGTGTATTTGTGAGCTCGTTCCTATTCAACTGACAGTTGTGGTGTGTGGAATGGCCCTGCTGCTTTCCCCGTGGCCAGAGACTTTGTTCTTGGATATGTGGCAATGGGGCTGCCAGATAGGGGCTGTTGCGGTACGTATTATCGCTGTGAGCATCACCGTGGCAGAGGTTGGATCGTGAGCGGTCAGTGATGGACAGTTGCTATAGAAACATCAAGGAACGCAGTTCTGCGTGAAGCCAAGGCCAAGACCCACACCGATTTGGCGTGCGCATTGGCACCAGACAGACAAGATCAGCGAGGACTGTTCAGGCATGTCGGTAACAACTTCTTGCAGCGGGTGCTGTTTCCTCTGATCTAAGTTAAGTGAACTGCAGCTCAGTCCGTCCGGATGCTGTGAGCTATATTCTCTTCTTCGAATGAATTCTTTGTATAGCTAACTGGTGCACTGATCACTTAGATATAAGCTTAACTAGTTGTGTGGTATAATAGTATTTGGTCTGTTGGAGACTGCGGATAGAAAGTAATAGCCAGGCAAGAATAGGTAGTGTCGATTATAGTCATTTTCTATTATAGATAAGTAAATATTACAGGTATAATAAATTGCTGTTGTTTAATTGTTGAAGACAGAAAGCTGTGTACCCTGAGATGACAAAAGTCATGGGATACCTCGTAATATCTCGTTGAACCTCATACTGCCCGACACAGTGCAACAACTCGATGTGGCACGAACTCAGGAAGTCGGAAGTCCCCTGCAGAAATAATGCGGGGTGCTACATCTATAGCCGTCCATGACTGCCGGTGCACGATTTTGTGCTCGAACTAACCTCTCAGTTATATCCCATAAATGTTCGATGGGTCGCCAGATCATTCTCTCGACTTGTCCAGAATGTTCTTCAAACCAATCGCGAACAATTGTGGTCCGGTCACTAGGTGCATCGTCATCCATAATCATTCCATCACTGTTTAGGAAAATGGAGTAAATGAATGGGTACTGCTAATATATTTGCGGCCAATGCCAGGTTCTGTTTCACCCGATTCCATATCATGTAAACAGAGCCCACATCGTTATGGCGCAACCACCAGTTTGCATAGCGCCCTGATTACCACTTGAGTCCACTACTTCGAGGGGTCTCTGCCACACGTGAAACCTACCATTAAGTCTTACCATCAGAAATCTGACGCATTTGACCAGATAACCATTTTACAGTCGTCTAGGGTCAAACTGAAATTCCCACGATGTCAGGAGAAGCGCTGCACGCTATGTCGTGCTTTTAACAATGGCACTCGCGTCGGTTGTGTGCTGCCATAGCCTATTAACACCATATATTTCTCCCCTGTTCTGACGGGTAAGTTCGTCCAACGCCTAACAGTGGATCCTGTGGTTATGTCACGCAGGGTTGCTTGTCTGTTAACACTGTCAACTGCACTCAAACGCCGCTGCACTCGATCGTTAAGTGAAGGCCATTTGCGACTGGATTGTCTTTGGTGAGAGGTGATGATTGAAATTTGGACTTCTTCACACACGCTCAGAATATTGAATTCAATAGCGATTTCCGTAATGGAACGTTCCCATGTTTCTATCTCCAACTATCACTCTGCATTCAGAATCTGATGATTCCCGTCGTGCGCCCATAATCACGTCGGAAAACAAATCATGTGTGTACAAATGACAGATTCGCCTGTGAACTAACCTGTCACACCATGTGTAAGCGGTACTACTGTCAGCTACATGTGTGCATATCGCTATCCCATGACTTTCATGGTAATGCGTCATTATCTGGTTTGCCCTTCTAGAGCCAGGTTGATTTGTTTTTTTGCTATTATTTGAAGAAGATATTTAATGTTGTTGAAACCATGTTCCAATTTATTCTGTTGTCAAGCAATCTTTTGATTATAATATTGTGTTCTATCTCGTTAAATTGGTCAGCAGTAATAAAAGTACTGAGGCTCATGCCAGAGGAATCTCCAGGCCAAACCTCACACAACCGAAATCCCACGCTACATATTTATATTCATCGATAAAAATTTTGTTTTTGTTAGACAGTCTAAGTAATTATCTTTACATCTAACGTGCGTATTATTTTTTCTTTACAAACTTAAAACCGTAGCGTTTCATTACTGTTTCTGCACCGGTAGTGTAACCCTTATTGATCAGTTGTAACATCAGTAACAGTATCACTCTGTCAGGAAATATCACTCGCTTTTTTTCTATCGGAATATTTGGTGATTTAGCAGTAAGTAAAAAGTTGGGATTTTCCAATTTCTTATAATTCATTATATACAGTACAATAAATATTTAAAAATGGTCGGAGGAATTATCTTCCTTCCGCTATTCCCCATATTTATTTTCTGAGCTTTGAAACGGACATCCATACTCAACTTCAAGTATATTCCATATGACATTTCCAATGAGCATTTTGAACTAACTCCCACCTATGTAAGACTTTATCGAGATGAAAATAAAAAGAAAGAATTAAGTAACGATTCTTCTGGAGTACCTGTATGGCTCCGATTTAGATATTCAGATATACCTAGAAACTTGACTTTGAACACAGATTTTGTTATATTACGTGAATGATGAAGTGTTGCAGGATCAAAATACGACAGATAGCTTCAATGACCCATCAACAACAAGAAAAATACACAGTTGACTACTAAGGTTCGAAGGGATATTGCAGATTAAGTAGTATTTTAAAGCTCCGTGTGGGTGGGATGATACTAACCTCGTAAGGATATGGAAGCTTTTTAGTAGCTACACGTTAGGATATCAAGTTTTCAATGAACTTAGAGTACTCTTGGAAAGAAAATCTGGAGCTCCAATGCAGGCGGAAGTATCTTTCTCTCTTGGAAAATTATATAAAATTTTGAGTTTCAGTCTGATGACGAAGTATGTAGTTTACCTAGGTAAGTCACAGCTGCAAGCCTTGTATCGTGTGGGAACCAAGCTAGACGTTAAGTAGATATCCGAAAATACTTTGGAGAGTGAACGTTATGACTATAGTTGCACGGATATGATACACGCATTAAAACAAAAGCGTTTTTCGTTGTGTCGAGATCTTTTCACAAAACTGTAGTCACCAACTCTTTCTCTAATCGACTTCAGTAAATAATGCATTGCAGACTATTAGACTTTTCATTCTGTTGTATATTTTAATAGCTCAGTAAATAATGCATTGCAGACTATTAGACTTTTCATTCTGTTGTATATTTTAATAGCTTTAACATCTGTATGAAAACATCTGTCGTGTACTGTATGGATGGTAAATCAATAATGTATAAGTACTATGAGATGTGAAAAGGCTGCTTTCGTTATCCATCATATTCCTTGTCACGGAATGATAAAATTGACGTTTCATCCATGTCCTCTTCCCCTAAATCTCGAGAACATATCTTGCTATGTCTGGACGGTTTGCTATAGTTCTTTTTCGTAAGGTACAACCAGAGCGCTCTTTATAGAAATAAAACCACTGCAGTAAAAGTAACCAGCGCATTTCTTTATCAAAACAATTCCACCAGATACTAGTGTTTGAGACTACTAAAATGGGGGACGTCGGCTTCACGTTTGTGACGTTATGACAACTCCCATTATTATACTTCCACGGTCTGTAGCCGCTCATACTACATCAGAATTTGCACTTGTTACAATTTAATCAACTCTGAGTAGATGATGCACGGTAGAGCTATGGTCTCCCACCACCACTTAAGTGTTGTTGGTAGACAGTATAGTAAACCGGTCTCTGCCACGGTCTATGTGAAAACCATAACAGACTCTCGGTAAGAGACGTAAATACGCTGGTGAGCTAACGTTACCGACTTCAACTAGAAGTGGGCTCTAATCAGTGCAGGTGAAAGGATTCGTCTTAACCAGAACAAAAATATATGCAACAAAATGTTCAAGTACAGAAAGTGTCCCAATAGCTGTCTTGTACATTCAGGGTAATGAAATTATGACCTGATGGACCCAACCGCCGTGTCCGGTACTCATTTCCGGTCGACCTGCATACAGCCACGTCCACATGTCGAATTTGCCGTGACCACTGCACTCGTGGCTCATCAGACCTGAACCAGGACCCACAGAAATAATGTCATCGTCACTGAGCTCTACTCCACATCGTTTTATTTGCGGGATTTTAGAAGACTCTTGCTGAAAAGTGCTTGGACCTGAAGATGAGGCCAATGAACCTGAAAATTTGTTGTGCATTGGAATATACGTTTGCCTAGAAGCAGTACATAGACTTTCTTTCTTTCATTTGATGTGGTTACAGAAAATTGTCATTGGATGGGTTTACGTTATGATCCAGCACTGTGGGTTTTCATGGAGAATACAGAGTTATTCAGAATGATCTAGCCACTTTCAAGTTATTGTAAAATAAATTTGTACTAATCCATGCCTCAAGAGTTTGTAACTAAAAGTCTAAGAAACCGACCTTTCCTAGGATACAGGACGGGTCACAGGTGGTGGATAGTGAACGTTCCACCGGATATGGTGGACGGCTGCGAATACAGAAGAAGCAGTCCTGGACCAAGGAAAAATAAAACCAAATCCACTTTGCGTCCGTCTTGCAACAAGCGGCAAAGAGTTCAGTGTCTTTTCACTAGTGGTGCGGCTGTAATCTATATTTTGAAACTAGCCACTACTATCTTAACACTCTGAGTTGACTCAGTGAGTCAATACAACCCCACCTAATTCTAGGTACAATCATCGTGGAGCATTCTGATAATCACATATCACCACTGTAGGCGAATTCACCACCAGTATTACTGGTGCAACAGGTCTTTCGGAATCTGATGCGGCCAGGTTAAAACACAGTATGATTCAACAAGGGAAGTCGGAGTCCACTGGTCAACTTAAAACCAAAACAAATACATTTGTTACAAATACGTAACGTACAAATACTTTTGCAACCAGGTAAATTTCATAAATTGCGAGATACATTAAAAGAACACAAAATTTAAATTGTGGTACTTCAAGAAACACACATGGCGGACAGTAACACCATGGATTTCGATAGCCATCGTCTTTTTAAAAGTAAAACTGATAAATGAATACTTAATAATACACACATTTGGAAGTTGCTTTTGCAGTCTCCAAAATCGTTTTAAATTCAATAGCGGAGCTAAAACCCATTAATAACAGACTAATGACAGTTTCTCTTATATGCGCAAATAAGGCATACAGTTTAATTAATGTCCATATGACAATCAATGAAGGTAACCGTAAAAAACATAAAGAAGTTAATGAAGCTTTGAAAACGTTAGAAAGCATAATCTCGTAAATACCTTCAGACCATGTTAAAACTTTAGAGGATGATATTAATGCTCAATTAGGTAAAGAGGAAAAATATAAGAAAGCGGTGGGTGAATTTCCTGCACATAAATGGTCAAACCAAAATGGCCTAAGACTTGTCGAAACGTACAAATATTTTAACCCTAAAATCATGTAGACACTTTTTTTTAAAAGAGCCCTTCTAAACAAAGAACTTCGCGGGTACCCAATACATTTACTGGGGAATTTTAAATAGATCACTTAGTAATATGATACCATAACTACAAAGAAATTTTAACTTCCTAGTTAGGAAAGGGACTAATATAGATTTTGACCGTTATTTAATGCGAATAAAAGTAAAACTTCATCCTCAAAAACTACAAATAAATTTTAACGTCCAAGTTAGGAAAGTGGCTAATATAGAATCTGACCATTATTTAACGCAAATAAGAGTGAAACATCAACCTCAAAAATTCTTCAAACCAAAAACTTTTATCGTAAAATTTGACACTGCTAAAATAACTCCAACTCCAACACGCAAAGTCGACAAAGAACAATCCAACAATTGACAAAGTCTAAAAAAAAGCTCAGCACAACGTCAAAAAATTCAGTTCCGCTTCGAAAGAAACAAGAACACGGTTGGTGGAAAGAGGACTGTGAAACAGCAGTCTATGCAACAGGCATTCAAAAATTGGAATAGAAGCAAAACTTAAAATACATACAACACCTTTCTCACTGTAAGAAATGAAGGACGTAAATTAATACGACAGACTGAAAGAAACTACGAATTTGCCCGACATTGAGAAATCTAAAAAGACTCCCAAAAGAACAATACAAGACACTTTTATAAAACATTCAAAAGAAACGTAATTCGTTACCAAACTCAAAGTCTGTGCGTTAATATTAGGAATGGCTGTTTCGCTCTTAACAATCAGGAAAATTTTAAGGTACTTGTTATTTATTTTGAAAAACTATTAAACTGTCCAGAACCAGTAAATGAATTCGAACCACAGCAAAGTAATAACACCAACCCTAACTCTAAATAAACTTGACGAAATTGAAATAATTAAAGAAATTAAGAGACTTAAAAACAATAAATCGTCCAGAGAAGAGGGTATAGTTGCAGAACTGCTATAATCAGCTGGCCCTAACACTATAAAAGAGATCACTTAACTGACAGGACATATCTGACAAACTGAGAAAATACCTGAGAACTGGAAAACTGACCTAATTCATCCATTCCGTAAAAGAGGGGATAGAACCGAAGTTAACAATTATCGATGAATCTTTCTTCTCACGGTCACACATAAGATTCTCTCGCATTGTTTACTTGATGTGATCAAGAACAGTTAGCACCCAAAATTGGTGAATTCCAAGCAAGCGTTAGACCAAACAGGTCCTGCCCAAAAAAAATTCTTAGTTTAAAACTAATCCTTAGGCACCAAAGTATATCTGGTATCAATACTGTATAAGCACTCGTTGATTTTAAAAGGCACTACGACTCATTTGATTGTTAATCTCTTTTCCAGATTTTAAAGCAGCAAGGGCTAGATAATAAAACTAACAATGAGTATGGAAACATTAACTGACACTAGGTCTAAATTTAAATTCATGGGGAAATTTCTGAACTATTTCATATAAAGATTAGTGTTAGACAGGGAGAAGGACACTCCCCATTATAGTTCTTTCGAAAAGATGACTACAGATTGGCAATATCAAAATACGAGTAAAAATTTAGATCAATCCAAGTTAGGCAGAAGTAATATTAGAGTAGATTGCCTCACCTTTGTAGATGTTCTGGCCATTTTAACGAGGGATATTGCCACAGCTCAAAAACAAACTGTAATTCCTACAGATGGATCGGAAAAAGTAGGACTAAAAATATCATTCGAAAAAACGAAGTATATGACATACAACAAACAAGTACCAAAGTTTTTGAAAGGAGTATATGGAAAAATAAAAACGGTTTCTCAGTTCAAATACCTGGGGCAAATCATACATGAAAACAGTATGGAAAGAGTTGCAAACGAAGATCGCTGTCAAAAATGGTCACTGCATTCAGATTAAAAAAATATTTATAACAAAAGAATCACTTTCTAAATTCAGTAACTGTAATCAAACCTCATTGAAATCATGGAGCAGAAACTTTAATTTTAAGTAGAATGAGGGATTTTGAATAAATTCAAAAGAAAAAAAAGATTACTAAGAAAATATTATGCCCCAAAATTACTGATGATGAAACTTATAGGCTGAGAAATAATAAAAAAATAGAAGAATACACAGATATACATAGTGAGATGAGATAACAGAGACTTAAATTTTGTGGGCACATTAAAAGAATGGCAGCCACTAAGTTAACAAAACAAATAGTAGAATTCTACGAAAACAGAAGCAAGACGAAAACTGAGCCAGGTAAATGGAACTCTGAGATTAAAGAGGATTTCAAAGTAGCCGGTGTAGCTCAGACAGACGTTACAGACAGAAAAACATTCAGAGAAATTTGGTCTGAGGGAAATTAGTAAACGGACTGGAGTACCGAGGTCTGATAAAGAAAGGGACTTCATTCTGAAAGGATGAAACAAATTTGGACACAAAGGAAGGCGAACTATCAAAAGTGACAATGATGAATTGTACCTCTCTTGGACCTATTGGGCCCATGCGTGAATAGTAATAATAATAATTGTACTACGTTAGGTACTACGTGAAGTACATATGGAAACAGCTATTTATTATACGCAGTACGTACAGAAACCGCAACTCAAGAAGTTTGATGTGCCATGTTAACAAGTGTTCAGTGTGTGAACCGTTAGTCACACGGCCCACGTCCGTTCTATAGGCTAGTTAGGCTGCTACCCGTCCTACAGTGCTCGCGTCGATGACAGTCAAAGCTGGCGTGCCTTCTCCGCTGTAAGTCAGCTATGTTGTGGGAAAGTTGGGACGTGGAAACAGTGTCTTTCATGAGCCCTACAGCTAACAATCACACTGTGCCAGTTTCAGAATACGTGGTGGCCGTGCCAGCAACTGGAGTTTGCCAGCTCATTCACAGTCATCGTCGTAGTAGCTAAGTATCCAAGAACTAACGAAAATCATTGTGGAATAACAGAGGAGCAGCATTATGTTGACAAATGGAATTATCACTGCCGTCTTGCAACTGCGGCACAAACTACACATATTGACTCCGTCGGTGGTCGGGCAACCACGATGCTGAAGGCCATTGTAAAACAACAGGCTTGTTGAGTTGCTGTTTCCATACAAATAATCATGTAACACTTTATCTCAAAACAATAATTTTTTCAGTCACTATGAAGTGTCTACATAATTTTGAATGATCATGTATGGCTGTTACTACCAGAAATCTGATGCTGTTGCATCTGAAAGACAAGTGTTCGTCCAACCATAAGACAATAAGTAATATTATTTCATTCATCTAATTTGCATAATTTTCATTGTGATAGATCAAGAGAAGATACGTTAATGAGATGAATACCACCTCTTTTACACTGTTGAGTGTAACAATAATCCGTGCCAAAACAGTTACAACAACATAAATTGAAAATAACTAGGATCAGAAATACGTCTACAGGTTGTAAGCTCCCTATCCAGTTTTAAAAACAGATTATCTACGCAAGTTAGTCTGAATTGTGCCATGAACTGAAATAGCCACTCATATACAAAGTTAAAACCATGGGCATTACACAGCAGTGCTATCTCACTATAACATTTTAGAATGTACGACGTAGAAAAGGAGGGACTTATTTTAAGTGCTCTATTATAATGGACAGAGATAACAGTTAATTGATTTGCATTAACGTGGTTAATGATAGGAAACATCTGAATTTGCAATGAACACGTATAAATAATAGTGCTAGTTGCACCGTTGGGTACGTTGGTCATGATGTACCCACAATGTTGTCGTACACTCATGCTAATAAATTAAAGAGAATGCTGATACATGGTGAAACAACGCTCTGGTGGGTGGTTTGCGGGTTTAAATCACCTCGTGGTATGACCACGCGGTCCATTTGACCTGCGGTCGTCCCACGGTGGCGCTGGCAGAAGTCAACATACGCAGAGGTGTGTTGGTGCATGTCATAGTACGGTACTGCGAGTGAGTATGCAGACGTTTTCAGACGTGCTAATGCGGACTGTGGGATGAAAATGGCTCAAAGATCAATTATTGATGACGTTATGAGGGGTAGAATACGAGGGCGACTGGAGGCTGGTCAAACACAGCAGGTCGTAGTACGGGCCCTCCGTGTGCCACAAAGTGTGATCTCAAGATAATGGAAACGATTTCAACAGACAGGAAACGTGATTCAAATGGCTCTAAGCACTATAGGACTTAATACCTAAGGTCATGAGTGCCCTAGAACTTAGAACTACTTAAACCTAACTAACCTAAGGACATCACACACATCAATGCCCCAAGCAAGATTCGAACCTGCGACCGTAGCAGTTGCGCGTTTCCGGACTGAAGCACCTACAACCGCTCGACCATCACGACCGGCACAGGAAACGTGTCCAGGCGCAACAGTACGGGACGTCCACAGTGTACAATACCACAAGAAGGCCGATATCTCACCAAGAGTGCACGCAGACGGCCACGGAGTACTGCAGGTAGCCTGGCTCGGGACCTTACCGCAGCCACTGGAAGAGTTGTCTCTCGACACACAGACGACTGATCAGACATGGTTTATTTGCCCGGAGACCTCCAATGTGCATCCCACAGACCCCTGGTCACAGGAGAGCCCTTATAGCCTGGTGTCAAGAACACTGTACATGATCATTGGAACAGTGGTCCCGGTTATGTTCACGGACGTGTCCGGGTATATAGGCTGAACAGTGATTCTCGCCTGGTTTTCATCTGGCGTGAACCAGAACCAGATACCAACCCCTTAGATACCAACCCCTTAGTGTCCTTGAAAGGGACCTGTATGGAGGTCGTGGTTTGATGGTTTGGGGTGGGATTATCATTGGTGCACGTACACCCCTGCATATCTTTTGACAGAGGAACTGTAACATGTCAGGTGTATCGGGACGGCATTTTGCACCAGTATGTCCGCCTTTTCAGGGATGCAGTGGGACCCACGTTCCTCCTGATGGATGATAACACATGGCCCAACCGAGCTGCCAACGTGGAGGAGTACTTGAAATAGAAGATATAAGGCGAACTGAGTGGCCTGCTTTTTCTCCAGAACTAAACCTCATCGAGAACGTCTGGTATGCTCTCGGTCGATGTATCGGTGCACGTCTTCAAACCCCTAGGACACTTCAGAAGCTCCGACAGGCTCTGGTGCCAGAATGGGAGGCTATACCCCAGCAGCTGCTCGACCACCGGATCCAGAGGATGCAAACCCGTTGTGCGGCCTGTGTACCTGTGCATGGTGATCATATCTCTTATCTATGTCGGGGTACATGCGCAGGAAACAGTGGCGTTTTGTAGCACATGTGTTTCGGGACGGTTTTCTTGACTTATCACCAATACCGTCGACTTAGAGATCTGTATCGTGTGTTTTCCCTATGTGCCTATGCTAGTAGCGTTCTCGCCTCCGACGCCCGGGTTCCCGGGTTCGATTCCCGGCAGGGTCAGGGATTTTCTCTGCCTCGTGATGGCTGGGTGTTGTGTGCTGTCCTTAGGTTAGTTAGGTTTAAGTAGTTCTAAGTTCTAGGGGACTGATGACCATAGATGTTAAGTCCCATAGTGCTCAGAGCCATTTGAGCCATTTTTGAGCATATGCTATTAGCGTCAGTTTTGTGTAGTACCAAGTAGTGTGGCACCACATTCTGCAATTATCCTTAATTTATGAGCTTGAGTGTAGTTCACAAATACATACTTGCAACAGACAGTGATCCGGAATTATCGCAGATCTGGAGGATCGACCGTCAGTCGCGGCCATCACCTGTATTCATTTTGTGTCATTCCGGTCTTCCATGCTCTTGGATTAACACAGTGTCTATACATGCGTGTTCATGTTAGTAAATTCCGCTCATAATTGCAGACTACAACAGTGGTAACGAGTATCTCTGAACATACAGTGAATCAGGGAACATGGTCGTCGTGCTGTGTTGGCAGAAGAGCCAACACCGTGTTACTAATGGAGGCCGAAATGCACGCGTTTTAGCTCACGCAGGCTGGCGTGAGGAGAGAAGGACTATACTGACGTGAGGTCTGGGACATGACAAGGAATTAGAATTCGGAAAGTGGACATAGCTAGTTTGTACTTAACTTTAATCCATTAATTATGAACGTCGCTCTTGACGGTACATGATTCACAATATTATCTGATCAGAAGACATATAGTAAGTGAATATGGCGCCTTGTTAGTACGTAGCAAATGACGTAGCTGAAGGCTATGCTAAACTGTCGTCTGTGCAAATGAGAGCGTATGTAGACAGTGAACCATCGCTAGCAACGTCGGCTGTACAACTGGGGACGAGTGCTAGTGAGTCTCTCTAGACTAGACCTGCCGTGTGGCGGCGCTCGGTCTGCAATCACTGATAGTGGCGACACGCGGGTCCGACATATACTAACGGACCGTGGCCGATTTAAAGGCTACCACCTAGCAAGTGTGGTGTCTGACCGTGACACCACACGTCGAATATAAGATATAGTGGATTTTCGATGAACAGGAACGATAGTTGCCTGGTTGACAACTACTGTAACAACAGCATCAGCAATTAGCCTCATTACAGTTTCATCTAACACCATTGCCTGTCAGCAACGAGACATTTTAACAGTTCCACTGTTTCCATGAAACATAGATGGCTATGACGACTGGGAAACGTATTTCTGGCGTCTCAACCATTACTTCACTGCTTAGGAGGTGAGATTCAGATCAAAAACGATCATTTCTTTCTCTTTGCGTGTGCGTTGCTGTTGCTCCGTAAGTCCTTCCACGCAAAAATCCTTATGGCTTGCCTTTTGCTGATTTTTGTAAAATGTTGTCAGAGTAGTCTGTATTAGATTAGACTTATTCCGGCATTGTTTTACACCCACGAGGACTGAGAGATCTTCAGGGTCGTTTTGCTTTTGCGTGCTCGGAAGAAACATGTCGCAAGCAGTACGCCCAATTAGAGATTATGTACTTGCTTTCTAGACAATCGCCGACTGCGGAAGGGTGCTCACATGATTCGTAGCATTACTGCTCTGCTTCAGAATAATTTCGTAGTTAAGTCAAGGCTTTCAAATATACATGGGAAACAGAAAGCCTGTGGAAGGCCCAGTCGGTCGTATCTCGCATCACCACAGCCAAGACGGCAAATACGCCTCGTAACTGCACAGAGAAAACCTAGGTGCATGCAAACCGTTCTGTAAACAGGCTAGTCCGTGGCAACGTCCTTTCTGTAAGTACATACAGCACAGGCATATTGACAGAGCAACAAATCTTGAAGTGCGTCCAACCGTACGTTACTTAGTCATCGGTCCTCTTCAGAGAACGTTCATAGCTCTCCTCCCGTCAGGTCATTAATGATCGTCATTTATTCTCTCCTCCACGGTGTTTACCCCAACCTCCTAGCTTCTAAAAAAAATGGCTCTGAGCACTATGGGACTCAACTGCTGAGGTCATTAGTCCCCTAGAACTTAGAACTAGTTAAACCTAACTAACCTAAGGACATCAGAAACATCCATGCCCGAGGCAGGATTCGAACCTGCGACCGTAGCGGTCTTGCGGTTCCAGACTGCAGCGCCTTTAACCGCACGCCCACTTCGGCCGGCTCCTAACTTCTGCTGCCCACTTCAGTCGGCTACCTAGTTTACTTGTGGCATTAAAGGTCACTTTAGTAGTTCATGCCAATAACAATCGCATGACCCTATAGACACATTCACGGTATGATTTTCAGCTCTGAGCATCTCTGTCATACAAGTTTCTTACGAAGGAGAGGTCCGATGTTCGTCAGCGCAACTTCTGCCTGTTTATCTAGATATGTGTCACGTCTATTCGTACTTTTACGACATAATTTTTATTTACACACGTGAAATTCTCGTGATTTCTAGTCTATCCTTTCTTTCATCTCCTTTTCGCTACTCATTATTCTTAACAACGAAGTACTCTACGCCACACACCGTAACATGGGTTGCAGAGAGCAGATCTAAATGTAGACGTAGAAGTAGAAGAAGAAATCTCTTTTCCGTCGTCTGTAAGGCGGTTCTCAGTTTTCTCGTGGTTTAATCATACAAGGACTACATTGAATTGTTGGTTATTTGATTGTTCCGTGGATCGTATATGAAACATGGCTACATGCTAGCCATTTACGTAACCGGAGTCTTGTTCAAGACATGCTGACCATTTAGACAGCAAATTACCTAAATGAACGTAAATTACTGAATCTTATCCATGTAATAGATTCTGCGCCTTACTTATCGTTTCATTTTGTCTGTTTGGGTGGACGTGCTTGGGTCATTTCTAGTCTTATTGTAATTAATGTTGTAATGTCCTAATTTATGTCCTAAATATTGTTTCCTACTAACCGTATTAACTTCCACATGTTTTTGTAGAAATATTTCGTCAGTTAGATCAAATATATAACAAAGATATATAGACCACTGAAAGAGCTTCTCAAATGCAAAGAAGCGAAACGTATATGGCAAAAATCAGTTTTTCATTTACCTGCGTAGATAAACCACAACCACAGTACATAAAAGCAAGTAAGGAGCCATGGAAAACATATGAAACGACATAAAAGAACTTCACTTGCAAATGGAAGGCTATCAAATGATTGCTGGTAGTTGGTTAACTTATTTACAGTTCCTCGTGATGAAATAAAACCGGTTCTACGATCAGCAAAAAAATGTAAGGAAATGTATTGAAACAAAGACGAAAGAGGAATTAAAGAAAGAAATTAACAAATAAAGCATCTTCAAGCAAAAGCTTAGAAAAGACTGAATAAGTAGTTGCAAAGTGGGCAAAATAATATAACTGGAGGATTTTTAGAGTTTCTTTAGTGACTAAAAATACTATAGTACAACGTTTGTACTGCACATTATAAATTTCTACGTTTGCTTTCTCGCCTACCTCAGCTTCTTGTGTATTGTGAAACGTGTAACACGTTGCATGTGTTTTGTATGCTCTTAATTGACATTAAATGTTATCGTTTTAATGATGCCATGCAATTTCAGAAAGCTTATGACTGTGAAATGTGCAATTTGACACGTTTAAAACAAAAGACAGAGTTCCTGTAGTTGGCAGTCGTTGCATTCTCGTTGACCTTTGACCTTTCAAACTTCCATTCGCTGTGAAATGAAATCAGATCAGTTCAGCAGCGCTTACATTCGCACAAAACTTAATATATAATAAATGCCGCAGTAATTGACGAATTATTCATACATTCTGCGTTTTCAAACAAGCTGGGTGAATGAAATAATTGAATGATTAAATGAGTTAAAATAATTTAATTAAAAGCAAATGTGTTTCAAACAACAGGCTAGAAACGTTCGCGTGTCTCTTTAACGAGCTGTGCCATGCAGCTTATATGTGAGCGATGCACTCTGGAAGGCTTTGTGTATTTAGTTCCTATGATTACTTAGCTCTGTAGAAGTTTTAAAAAGTTTTTTCTGCTTTGCGGACATGCAGTCACAATATCAGTTTTATCTGAGGCTACTGAAAGAAAATAAAAATTTTCTTCACAAACTCATTATCATTTTAACTGGTTCTTCTGCCAATTAGAAACGTGAAATGTGGTTGTTATATACAAATAAAATATTAAATGAAGCAGTTTTCATCATAAAGACCATTAACGGAAATGCATATCTATCATTCTTCTTTCTACACACTAATATAGCTATTTTAAGACAGACGTAATTCCTCCACATGTACGCATTTAACATGATCGTATACATCTCATACTTGCTCTAGCTGTCAGACTGAGGAAACACTCCCGTTATAGCAGTAATGATTAGGTCAAAATGTAATAAACAGCATTAGTATCATGAAAATGGTTTCTGCTATTAGGTTGAGACCGGGCATTCGCTATCGAAGAGGAAATCCTCAGATCTTTCTCCGGTTACTTTGCTTCAGCCCTTTTTCCAAATCACATACGAGCAGTTACAGTATTGTTGCGTCAACAAAGTACGGTCTATTTGCTTCTCATAGTTGAGTTTCGGTGAGATGCTGCCTTAACCCAAACGTTATAGTATAACCTCTTCACTAACCCACTGGGTCAACAGCGTTTCGTCTCACGAAATGAGAACTGCACCATTATTACAAAACACGTTTTTACAATGCGAACTGATGCCTGTTGGTGGTGAAATAATTATCTGAACTGTCAACAACAGAAATATAAACCCAGGTAAAGAGTTTTCTTTCATTTGCAGTCAGCTGTAGGCCGTAGACTATATGAATATCGACACTAAAAGTGACGATGACTGATTACATATAACGAGCCCCTATGTCAAAATAGTGTATTGTATGTTGGAGTGCATATACCATATGATCAAAAGTATCCGGACACGCCACGTTTTCCATATTAGGTGCATTGTGCTGCCACCTACTGCCAGGTACGCCACATCAGCGAACTCAGTAGTCACTAGACATCATGAGAGAGCAGAATGGGGCGCTCTGCAGGCCTCATGGACCTCGAACGTGGTCAGGTGATTGGGCGTCACTTGTGTCATACGTCTGTACGTGAAATTTTGCACTCCTAAACATCCCTAGTTCCACTGTTTTTGATGTGGTAGTGAAGTGGAAACGTCAAGGGACATGGACAGCGCAAAAGCCTACAGGGCGGCCTCGTCTGTTGACTGGCAGAGACCGCCGACAGTTGAAGAGGGTCGTAAAGTGTAATAAGCAGACATGTATCCAGACCGTGACAGGATCCACTGCAAGTACTATGACAGTTAGGTGGGAGATGAGAAAACTTGGATTTAATGGTCGAGCGGCTGCTCATAAGCCACATATCACGCAGGTAAATGCCAAACGACGCCTCGCTTGGTATAAGGAGCATAAACATTGGACGATTGAACAATCGAAAAACGCTATGTGGAGTGACGAATCAGGTTACACAATGTGGCTATAGGTTGGCATGGTGTGGGTACGGCGAATGCCCGGTGAACGTTGTCTGTCAGCGTGTGTAGTGCCAATAGCAAAATTCGGAAGCTGTGGTGTTATGGTGTGGTCGCGTTTCTCTTTGAGGGGGCTTGCCCCCCTTGTTGTTTTGCGTGGCACTATCACAGCACAGGCCTACATTGTTATTTTAAGCGCCTTCTTGCTTCCCGCTGTTGAAGAGCAATTCGGGGATGGCGACTGCATGTTTCTACACGATCGAGCACCTGTTCGTAGTGCACCGCCTGTAGTGGAGTGGTTACACGACAGTAACATCCCTGTAACGGGCTGGCGTCCACAGAGTCTTGCCCTGAATCATATAGAACACCTATGGCATGTTTTGGAACGCCATATTCCTGCCAGGCCTCACCGACCGATATCGATACCTCTCCTCAGTGCAGCATTCCGTGAAGAATGGGCTGCCATTCCCCAAGAAACCATCCAGCACCTGGTTAAACATATGCCTACGAGTGCCTACGAGAGAGGAAGCTGTCATCGAAACTAAAAGTTGCCCCATACCATATTGAATTCCAGCATTACCAATGGAAGGTGCCAAGAACTTGTCATTTTCAGCCAGTTGTCCGGATACTTTTGATCACATAGTGTAAGTAGATGTAAAAACTACGTATTCCGCGCATTCCATAGCGCTCTATGCATCTACACGTTCTTCTTTAAACGGTCTGAGGCGCCCTGCCACGTCTCGCGCGGCTCCCCCCTCCCCCCCCCCTCTCTTCATCACCACTCCGTCAGAGGTTCGAGATCTCGCTTGGGCATGGGTGCATTTGTTGTCCTTAGCGTAAAATAGTTTAAGTTACATTAGGTAGCGCGTAAGCCTAGTGACCGATCACAACAGCAGTTTGGTCCCATATGAACTTACCGTAAATTTCTTCTAGAACACAGAGAGATAATCTCAATATTTACGCTTTGAAAAGCTTCCTCAACATTTCTGCGTTATTCTGGATTACTCTAGTATCGACATTGAACCACATGGTACATGATCATCCTCCTTACAGATTTTCCTAGTAACATAATATACGGACTTCGTGGCAGCCACTTCAGTGGTGGTGGAAATTCTACTATACCACACCCAGTCGTGCCGGCCTCTATAATTTTAAGTAAGGAAGTCACACACCTCAACAGAAGTATGCTGGACCTCTTTTGTGCTGTAGCCAATTTTCCTCTGTCGTCGAAGTGGGGTATTAACCTAGTTTCCAACATGTCCAAATAGGTATCGCGGTGACATCCCAGCCCGCATCAGAACATGAAGAGGGCTGCTTTCCAACCCTTATACAAATACAGGATTTTCTTTCGACTAGAAAATCGCTTTCCTCCTGTGTGTATATAGAGATAACACACTGGAGCGAGACACGACTTTTGCAAGTTTTGCTGAAAGAGCACGGTAGCCTACAATTAGCGGCTCCTTATGACTGCCAAGTTGTTATTCATAAACGACGGACTACTTTTTTTTAATTCCTACTTTTTTAAAATGAGATCACGCTTCGACATCGGTATTGAATGTAGCTGTTTTTCCTGTTTTTCTTTCCGTATACCGCTCGGATTGTCATTGCCTGAAACAAAAACACGTTTGTCCCATTCAGGTGATTGATTAGGATATAGGGCCTTGCGAAAGCGATCTCTAAATGTGTTTATTATCTCCGTCATTGCATGCCCACTCTGTGGTCGTTTAAACACCCGCACAAACGCCTCTAATAGCTCGTCAACAGCTTATTCTTGTTCACTCACATGAATCAGGGCTTGGCAATTCATCAATGCAGAACGAACAACAATGCTTTTAATCAGCTTGAGAGCAGACACATAGAGAAATCACACTTTAACTACCTCTGCTATTCAAATTTCATATATATATGGTGTCCATATTATACATAAAGTTCCAGTTTGAAAACTCATAATATGTAGACCAACAGTCTCGCAGCACATGGCAGTTGCCCGCCCAGTATGACTTTACCCATAAAGGATAGCGCGCTGCTGGTGAAGCTCTTTTACTTGAACGGTGAGTGTCCTCCAGTAGCCCTGTAGATCTTCCGGACACCCAAGGGCGGTATATTTTAACCATATTGCAACCTGATTTTTGTTGTTGCCTTTCTGAGACACTCACTGGATTTCTTCTGTATCTCTCCATGTAACTAAATAAAAGGTAGTATGAAAACATGCAATGATTTTAATTGTTAATAAATGCTACTGGATTCTTTTAGAATGACGCTATAATCTTGATTATCTCCATGACCATTCCCCATTTTGCTGAAATGACATACAGTGATAACATTGATCTCTATAGGATTTTGGTTAATAGACGATTTCAATTCGTCAAATCAGTGTCAGTAAGTATGCTGGCGGTTCAGTACCAATATCATTCTCGGACGTGTGCTATTCACTGCAGGCCAACGGCGTTTATACATGGGAATAGCTTTAAGTCTCGCATTGTGCTCTACGGTGTTTTGGTCGCGGTTGGTGGAAGTGAGTGGTTTTGGGTGGCAAAAACTGTAACGCTAACGTAATTAAGACTCGGAACTGCCAACACAGGTATAAAATGTATCATAATGAATGGTTGTTAGCAAACAGGAAAATCGAACTTACGACTTAGCGGATTATGATTAGAATACCACTAGGGCATCTGCATTTTCGATAAGAATAAACAAAGTTGAGGGTCAGGAAGAGGGAAAGGAGAGCAAGAGGACGGTCAGGGAGTGGAGGGGGGGGGGGAGAGCAAGAGGAGATGAACAGGAGGATGGGTAGAAAATGAAACAGAAGGTGAAAAGGATGGGCTGAACAGGGAGAGGGGACTGAAGGAGACGGAGAGAGAAGGGAAGGTGGACGTGACTGGACTGTGTAGTGGCCTACATCCCTTCAGTGCTTGTGGATCACGTGATTACAATTCTTAGGTGCTCCTGTTAAGGCTAAGACAATAAACTACGAGTGAAATCACTGGGCTAGCAGGACAGAGTGGATGCGGTTGTATTTGTGGAAAGGGGCCAAAATAAGTTACTGTCAGTTGCATTCAACATAAGAATCAAAACTGTCAAGGTTTTAACGAAAGACTTCCTTTCATCTAATTTCGATCGGTGGAAGGCCACATCAAAAACCAAGGCACAAGGCCTAAGCTAGGAATAGAGGTACAGGAGTTCGTTTGGAGGTTTCACTTCTTTAGAAATTTTTTTTATCTGGAATAGAAATAGGCTGAAAGCCTTAGCTGAAATTTTTTTCCATAGAACTCAGCTGAAGGCCTCAAATTAATCTAGAACAGTGTTAGGGCTTAAGGCCGAGACAAAGATTTTCTGAGTTTAATCTAAAAAGGTTGAAAACTCGTTTGAAAGCCGAATATCAACAAAACAATTTAACGGCTTAAGGCCTAGCAAGAAGAGCTTTCAATTTGAAAAGGCTGAAGGCATTATCTTAAAATATTTCGTGTAAAACTCGGCTGAAGCCCTCATACTAAAGAATAACAATCTTATGACTTAAGGGCAAGACAAGGATTTGGAATTTTTAATTTAAGAGAGATTAAAATTCGGCTGAAGGCCACACACCATGCAGAAAACAATTTTACGGCTTAAGGCCTAAAGGGAAGAGCTTCTGAATTTCAACTAAAATAGGGTAAAGGCTTTATCCTAAAATGATTGACATAACTCTCAGCTGAAGACCGCATACGAAACCCAAACAATCTCACGGCTTAAAGCCCAGACAAAGACTTTTCTAATATTTAATTTAAGCTGGAAAACTCGGCTGAAGGCCACATAAAAACTAGAAAATATTTCTTACTGCTTAAGGTCTAGACAAAATTTTTCAACTTCTGATTTGAAAAGGCTGAAAACTCGGCTGAAGACCACATACCAACTTAAAACCAATTTACGTCTTAAGACCTAGGCACAAGGAATTTTCAATTTTAATTTTGAAAGGCTGAAACTCGGCTGAAGGCCACATACCGAAAAAGAAACTTTTCTTTTTTCTTTTACGGCTTAATGCCTAAGAAGAAAAGCCTTGATATTTTAATAAGGTAAAACTCGGCTGAAGGCCACACAGAGTACTTACGACTAAACAGGAAATCACAACATAAAACACAAGGAGCGGCGCTCAGAAGGTTGCAAGAATCGGCCTGGGAAGGTAACACTAACGCACGTTTAGGTGAGACAGGCCGCCAGGCCGACAACCTCCTAATCGGAAGGCAACCCAACCGAAAGCCAGCTGACGAACCAACCAACAAGATCGGTTCTGCTCCACCCGAGCAGAGAAAGAATTCTGTAAAGAGCAACTCTAGCTGCAAATTAAATAAAATTATTCCGCTTTTGTTTGGTAAATTGTTTTTTTACTGGCGGTTGGCACTTCCAGCTCCTACGTCTCTGTCTACCCATGCAATGGCAGGAGAATGTGGTTGCGTGGATGTTGCAACAGAAACCTGTTAATAAAGCTCGATTCTGCTTATATTGCAAGAAAAATTTAATTTCTTTGGACTTATTATATGCGGAGTCTACCTCTAAGCTTATGTATGTAACAGTTGCCTTTGTCACCAATTATGTAGGTAAGAGGGGTATTGGGGGTTTCTAATATTGAATAGGAACATATCCAATATGAGGAAGATTCGTTAGCAGCTGGCGGATGTTAGTGTCTTCGAGCTGCGTGGATTTGTGGCATGTTTGCTGCCCACTACAAGCCACCATGGCCTTTGTGAATGACGAAGATACCACCGTGTGTGTTTGCCCCATCTTAATGACTGGTATGGAGAGAAAACCTGAGAAGTAGCCCTTGTCGAGACCACATTTACTGGCTGTAAGTTCAGATTAACCAATTTTACAATCGAGTCCATGGCGCAAAGTCAATAAAGACAGATCCGATAAAGTTATGGTAATTTATGAATTACTACATACGTTTAAGCAGCTGCAGGTTTGACGTAAAGTGCTAAAATTATAAGGTATATCGTTTGGTAGTAATGATGGATCCTTAGCCGGTGGTATCGTCAGTCATAGGTCGGCTGAAGGCTTTCTGATTGGTATTTATACAGAAATGTCTAAACAATTCAATTCATTGCCTAAGCCTATTTTGTCCATGCTTCAGCGCATTGGTAATTTATCTATTGGAACGCACCAATAAATTGTTAAAGTCTCGTGGTTCACCATTAGCTTAGTAGACCATTCTAGTATACTTCAAATTTATTGTTCATTTATTCTGCAGGTAATAGAGTACAGCTGTTTCTGAAGTTTTGCATAATGGTCGTACCTTCAAAGATTTATGTGAAAAGATAGTTTACGAGAATATATCCACCTATGTTAGGAACAAGCTGTCTAACCACTATTTCTTCTGGATACAAAATCAGGAAGCGACGATTGCCCAACGTACCGAACAAATGGTAAGTGCTATCTTGGCCTTTTGCTTATTCGTGACCGAAGCAGAATCTGTAAGCAGCCTTTTGTAGCGAATGCAGCCTAATAATCACACACACATTCTGTTCACTGATAAACCAGGTACTTCTGCTGATCTCAACAGTGTTGGTGAAAGTACAGACGTCATTCGCTTTAGTGATCAAGTTGATGATTAAGCCATTATAAATCATTTTGTTCGTAAACAAGAAGGAAGCGACACTCGATGCGATAGATAATGTTATCGTTGTAATAAACCCTTACATTTACTCCCCAACTGCGCAATCCGATGATGGAGGTTTCAGTACCTGGAACATTGGCCAACGCAGGAAGATGTACAACTGTCGCCGTCGGTCGGCCAGGGATGCAGTAACGTACACGTTAAAGATTTGTCACGGCTAGTAAATTTTGTCGTTGCAGAATGTTTGTTCAGTAATGTCTTTCTAAATAGTGGTTATTGTCATTACTAACTTGATGCTCTTTATGCTTGAAAGAAGTTACTTGAATTGTTTCAAACAACTATCAAACGTCCTTTCCATAAGAACACTTCCAGTCTCACAAAATTTTTTCTCCGTTTCTTCACAACTATTCAGGAAGTGGCCCATCGTTCGTTTTCAAAAAACCTTCAGTCAGTTTTAAAACATATTCTTCTAGCTCAATTTCCGAACTAATGCTAGGTTTCTGGGTGGTATCTTCATTTTTTGCTTAACACAATTCGGTCTTTGAGTTCTCACAATTTGGAGTACTCACGACGAAATACAAATATGTATCTATCAAACAGTAAAGTTCTTCTTTAAAAATTTGAAATGCAAGCAATGAATTTTTTCCATGAATTCTTTTTGCTGCAGTGATGCGTTCATCTTTTAATGTGCACGTTCGTTTCGTCAGGCGGATCAGAATGTCACAAGCTCTATCGTCTGAAATTATTAAACGGCATCAGCAATTAATGCACTTGGAATTCATGGACAATCAGTTCGTATACTCATCAATTTTCTGTTACCTCTGTAGCGATGACCAACTTTGAGAACATACGGTTTTCCTTTCGTTCTTGTAATTATTTCCGTTACTCAAAACGCATGGAACGGAAATGGCTTAGGATTGTGAAAGTATAAGAAAATGAAGGGTGACACCAACTCCACCAACTTCACTGCATGACATGCGGTCACAACGCATTCGTTTCGGGTGAACAATGGCGTAAATTAACAATGGAGGAGGCTCTGGTCGGACACCCACGGTGATAAACTGGTCGGTTGGAAGCCCAAGGATAAGGGCAGAATCTAAAAGAGGATCGGAAACATCTTGATTAGAGAGCTCAGGTAGTCGACCGATGTGGGAAGGTAGTAGTCGAGGCAGGTAAGTGAGTTTAGGGCAGGGTTGGATAGTGCAATGTGCAACCATGTAAGTGGCGACTGGCCATAAAATTACAGCGAATTTCGTAGGTGGTGGGTATCACAAGCATAGCGGTGGAATGTAGTCACGTGCCTATCATTGTGAACCATAAAATCCCAGTAGCTGTCAAACTCATAACTGAAAAGAACCGTTATTTTTCTCAAATCAGCATCCTGCGACATACCGACACATAGCAGGGGACTGGACATAATATGTTGTCTAGACCCAGCATGAATAGCCGAAGTACTAGGAGCCTGAAAGGTATCATCCCAAAGAGTCCTTCCACAAAAAGATAATTTTCAGATAAAAAGAACCTTTGTAGCAACGATTACAATAAAGTCATAAGTAATATTTGTACAAGAGAAAGTATTGTTAAGACCACTCAAACCACGAGCATCAACTATCAGAACCATTTACATTTTTGTACAGTTAATGTAATTTGTATATCACAATGTAGTATCTGTTTAATATGCATTCCACGGCAAAAATGTAAACTGTGATAAAAACCAATGAATTATACTAAAAACAAAAGTGCCAATAATATATATGATATATATAATTTCTGAGTACAATATACAATTCAATGCATCACATATACCAGAAGATGCAGTGCCACGACGAAATGATTATGGTTTGGATAATCAGTTATTGCTGAGAAGCTACATAATTGTGGATGTCAGCAAAAAATAACGAGGTTTAAACAGTACAAGATACGCAGTGGTAATACTCAACAGCTTTAATAAAGTGTACCTTAACGATACTTAGCAAAAAATCAGTCAATCAAAGGTCTGTTTCATGTCCATACGTCTGGCTAAAATAATGTAGCACACAACATCTAACTTACGGTCAGGAGAGATCAATATGCAATGTCAAATTATGTTAGATCAATACTGAACACTGTACAAATAGCAAATGAGCTTATAATAGTTATATAAAAATAAGGTAGAATCAGGGTCATGCCATTAACATTCTGCAGAATGGGACGAAGCGTGTGACGAACAACTGGATAACTTAAGTAGTTTCCTGAAACATATATTAGCGGCCTGAAGAACACATCTGAATAAATTTTGACTCGCTTACAATTAAGACGCGCAAGAATACTTACATTCGATATTAGTGATGCTAGAAGATATCAGTTGAAATTAAAAATTTGCACCGGCGTTTCTGTACAAGTGTTTGAGGTTCTGTATCCATGAGCTAAACTGGGTCCACGTGGAGCTCTTGCGGCGCTGTTTGTGATCACGGAGAAATCCTCACACGGGTCTGGCATCTACTTCCGCTTGCGAATGCGCCCCCCCCCCCCCCTTTCCAAACGCTGACACGCCCATTAATTCTCTTATTATGTGTGACTGAAGGCCTGCTCCGGCGCCATCGAGATTTATTAAGCTCGGGGTTTCAGCAAAGACCGGGGAGCAATCAGGCGGGCCCTGAATCAGTACGTGGCTGTGAGTGATTCATGGCGCCACCCGGAAGCTGGCTCTCCACGGCGCAACGTTACGCATAGTCACTACCTACTGGCATAGCGCCCTGGAGGTCTTCAGAATACTTTACGCATTTAACCTTCAATTTACAAAATGTTTTGTCTAGCATAAAAATGAAACACATTAAATTCTCCTAGGGAACAGTAATAAATAAAGCTGCCCAATGTATTACGTATTTCTAAGTGTACATTGCGTTACGGGGTGTTAAATATTCGTGCAACTGGATCGGAAGCACAAAATCATACGTAGTAATTTTATTGGTAAGTTTGAAAAAATAACGGGAAGCCGGCCGGTGTGGCCGAGCGGTTCTAGGCGCTTCCGTCTGGAACCGCGCGACCACTACGGTCGCAGGTTCGAATCCTGCCTCGGGCATGGATGTGTTTGATGTCCTTGAGGTTAGTTAGGTTTACGTAGTTCTAAGTTCTAGGTGACTGATGACCTTAGATGTTAAGTCCCACAGTCCTCAGAGCCATTTGAACCATTTCAACCGCTACGGTCGCATGTTCGAATCCTGCCTCGGGCATGGATGTGTGGGATCTCCTTAGGTTAGTTAGGTTTAAGTATTTCTAAGTTCTAGGGGACTGATGACCTTAGATGTTAAGTCCCATAGTGCTCAGAACCATTTGAACCATTTCAACCGCTACGGTCGCATGTTCGAATCCTGCCTCGGGCATGGATGTGTGGGATCTCCTTAGGTTAGTTAGGTTTAAGTATTTCTAAGTTCTAGGGGATTGATGACCTTAGATGTTAAGTCCCATAGTGCTCAGAACCATTTGAACCATAACGGGAAAATATCAACGTCAACATCCCTTAGTAAACCTATGCCTAAAGGAGGAACACTTTCTCCAACGGACTGGGGTTCACAACCAACTTTATCCTGCACGTAAATCCACATCTGCAGCTACTTCAAATTTACGACTTAGATGAAATGATTCTTTAAACACAGAGAAACAGTCCACCCTAACTGTTGCATCTGTACTAGACATTTCACCCAGAGGCCCACTTGACACTGTATTTCCCTGACACCACTACACACCGTAGAAATAATAGCTACATCACCTGCATCGGAGTCTCCATATTCTGAATCTTTTGCATGCTCTTCTGTAGGCCCTTCCCTCCAGCTGTCTCAATACTGTCGTTCTTGCACACCTAAAAGAAATATTCAACAGCGCCAGTGTGATACCTCTAGCTATAAAACTGAACCTATGATGTGTGAATAACTTGCCTATTACTATCAAGTCCGTGCATAAATTGGTTGCGCCACACGGAATTTTTCAGTATTCATTATAAATGTGCATGTCAGTGCAAACAATTTGTATTCTCTCATTGCTTAATATTTGCGAGATACTCTGTGAAACAGCATTTCACAGCGTATACTAAGTAAAATGGAATATAACCAGGACACTCTACATACTCACATATACGGCGCGGAATAATTCTTTCTGTAAAAATGCTATGAAACGACTCTTGTACTGATGTTATGTTTCAGAGTGTGTAAATGTCACTGTTATTTGAAATTACCTTTGTTTATATCCTCAGGAGAGTAAGGCCATTGGTGACAAATGCTAGCTGAACACAAAACCAGTTCCGAAGGCGAGTGCCGCAAAAACATCAGTAAATATTCATACCATTATTCACTTGTTCGCTGATTCTTTAGGCCTACGAACATTTTGTTGTTGTAATTGTTATGGTCTTCAGATCAGAGAGTGGTTTGATGCAACTCTCCATGTTACTATATCCTGTGCAAGCTTCTTCATCTCCAAGTGCCTACTGCAACCTACATCCCTCTGTATCTGCCCAGTGTATTCATCTCTTGGTCTCCCTCTACATTTTTGCCCTTCACGCTGCACTCCAATACTAAATTGGTAGTCCCTTGATGCCTCGGAACGTGTCCCACCAAACGATCCCTTTTCCTAGTCACATTGTGTTACAAATTCCTGTTCTCCCGAATTCTATGCAATAACTCCTCATTAGTTACGTGATCAACCCATCTAATCATCAGCATTCCTTTGTAGCACCACATTTCGAAGGCTTCTATTCTTTTCTGGGATATACTATTTATTGTCCATGTTTCACTTCCATACATGGCTACTCTCATACAAATACTTTCAGAAACGACTTCCTAACACTTATATCTATACTCGATGTTGACAAATTTCTCTTCTTCAGAAACGCTTTCCTTGCAATAGCCAGTCTACATTTTATATCTCCTCTACATCGACCATCCTCAGTTATTTTTATCCCCAAATAGCAAAACTTATCTACTACTTGAAGTGTAACATTTCCTTACCTACTCCCCTCAGCAAAACATGACTTCATTTGACTACATTCCGTTATCCTCGTTTTGCATTTGTTGTTGTTCATCTTATATCCTCCTTTCAAGACACTGTCCATTCCGTTCAACTGCTCTTCCACGTCCTTTGCTGTCTCTGCCAGAATTACAATGTCGTCAGCAAACGTCAAAGTTTTTATTTCTTCTCTATCGATTTTAATTCCCACTCCAAATTTTTCTTTTGTTTCTGGTTGGCAGAAGAGCCAACACCGTGTTGCTAGAGGAGGCCGAAATGCACGCTTTTAGCTCACGCAGATTGGCGTGAGGCCTGGAACAAGGTAAAGTAATTATCCTATAAAGAAAAGAACGTAGTTCCTGGAATACTTAACTTTAATCCACAATTGGTGAACATCTCTCGTTACTGTACAAGCTTCACAATATTAATTATCAAATGCTATGGCGCCTTGCTAGGTCGTAGCAAATGACGTAGCTGAAGGCTATGCTAACTATCATCTCGGCAAATGAGAGCGTAATTGTCAGTAAACCATTGCTATGAACGTCGGCTGTACAACTGGGGCGAGTGCTAGTAAGTCTCTCTAGCCCTGCCGTGTGGTGGCGCTCGGTCTGCAATCACTGACAGTGGTGACACGCGTGTCCGACGTATACTAGCGGACCGCGGCCGATTTAATGGCTACCACCTAGCAAGTGTGGTGTCTGGCGGTGACACCACGGTTTCCTTTACTGCGTGCTCAATATATAGATTAAGTTACATTGGGAATTGGTTACAACCCTGTCTCACTCCCTTCCCAACCACTGCTTCCCTTTCATACCTTTCATAACTGCCGTCTGGTTTCTGTACAAATTGAAAATAGCCGTTTGGTCCCTGTATTTGACCCCTGCCACCTTCAGAGTTTGAAAGAGAGTATTTCAGTCAACATTGTGAAAAGCTTTCTCTAAGTCTACAAGTGTTAGAAACGTAGGTTTGCCTTTCCTTAATCTGTCTTCTAAGATAAGTCGTAGCGTCAGTATCGCCTTACGTATTCCAACATTTCTACGGAGTCAAAACTGATCTTCCTTGAGGTCAGCTTCTACCAGGTTTTCTATTAGTCTGTTAAGAATTTCTGTTAGTATTTTACAGGTGTGGCTTATTAAAGTGATAGTTCAGTATTTTTCACACCAGTCAACACCTGTTTTCTTTGGGATTGGAATTATTATATTTTTTAGAAGTCTGAAGGTATTACTCCTGTATCATACATCTTGCTCACCAGGTGATAGAGTTTAGTCAGGACCGGTTCTCCCAAGGCTATCAGTAGTTCCAATACAATGACGTCTACTCCCGGAGCCTTGTGTCAACTTAGATCTGTCAGTGCGCTGTCAAACTCTTCACGCAGTATCATTTCTCCCATTTCATCTACATCTACGTTCTCTTTCGTCTCCATAAAATTGCTCTCAAGTAAATCGCCCTTGTATAGACCCTCTATATACTCCTTCTACCTTTCTGCCATCCCTTCTTTGCTTAGAATTACTTTTCCAACGATCTTAGAAACCAGAAAAGGTAACACCAGGCATTGTCAGAGAACAGCAACTCGTAAAAAATATATTAATACCACTATTGTACTGCAAGCCTTACGTGATTTTTGTATCGATGACGTATCTATCAGTTACGGTAAAGAACCTTTTGCTGAAATCTCCTCCTTAATTTTCGCCTCTCATAATCACCAATAAAAAAATGATTGGGTATTCTCACGTTGAGAAATGGGAAGGAGCGAGCTGTTTTAGTTGGTTAAACAGATGGCATGAATACTTCTTTATTTTCTATATCAGCTTTCGACAAACTCTGGTGTTCTGTGATATAGGGCGTATAGATAGAATATTTCTTCTATCATGACATGATGTAATTTTGGACAAAAAGTTTTTTGTTTGACTCTTCAAGGAACGGAAATGGAAACATTACCTTATAACATTAGAAGGGATGTGAATGTGCAGTTTCCAATTCCGTTTCTTGTAATGTCAAACAAAAAACTTTTTTCCTCAAATATCATATCATGAATCATGATAGGAGATATGTTCCACGTACAAGCACAGAGTTATAAAATAGAAGATGATAGCGAAGTCTGACGAACCAGTTTGTCGAAAATAAAAAAAGTATTTATGCAAACTGGGCTATAAGAAGGTTTTAAAATAACAATTTTTTATTAGATCATATGTGGAGGGCTGTCACTGGAGACATGATTGAAGAATAGTTTCACTGCTCATCTTAATTATTAGAGGACACTCCGGAAACTGTAATTATACTGGGAGTATTGGAATGTTGACTCTGTCATTTCAGTTAGCCATTCGGACATTTTTCTCGCCATTTAGTTCCAGCGCTTCTACAGTTATAGCATAAATGATTTTCGACGAGCGTGCTCTTACCGTTTTGAAACTCAGAAGTGTTCTTTAACATTAACGTATCTGAGCATTTATGTAAGATCTACCAGTTTACATGAACTGCATGAAAAACATTGTTTTTTTCCCTAGAATAGATTATAAAAAGCATTTGACTTTCATGTTCGATTTGTAATTACTCCCATTGCATTGTTCCGAATAACGCTACCATTTTGAGAAACAATGTCAATTGTGCGCTAGTTAATTAACACTAACACAGCCAACGGTATCTGATATGGGATAAAGTACTACGGGAACAATATTTCTCAGCCGTAATTAATGTGTTTTAGTGATGACACAGGCCCTTAATTTAGTGGTACACATACGCTTCTGTGTCATTTTCAATTAAGGCTCTTCTGTTCATCTGCTTCAAATGAAATGTAAATAAGAGTTAAAATGTTAATGATGACGCACTAAACGTGATGGACACCTACTACATTAGTTCTCTGCATATAAATCTGTTTTAGCATCTGCTTCATCAACGGAATAGGGCGGTGAAATTAATTACTTATGACGAAGGTTGAATGAAACCCACCTGCATTATTCAGTTTTACAGTAATCGGTTAGCAGAAACAAAATCGTAGACCGGTTCTGTGTCTATCACGCCGGGTACCTGCATGTGTGGTTTCCTTGACGGGCATAGTTTGCTGCTTTACTTGGGCGTCATCGGTTTTGTAATAGGGTTTATTGAAATTTGAATCTTACGTTAATAATATTACGACTGTAGAATAATTGACGGTAATCCGGTCAACTACTCTCTTAGGTTTGCTATTAACTTTGATCAGTTTATTTCGTCGAAGCACTAAAGTCATAAACTCAACTTATCCACCACTGGTCTTAGGGTAGAGTCCTTGGTTAGTGATTAAAACATCCTCGGAGCAGAATTCGATACTCGCCACAGTCTAAATTTTGATTAATAATCAGCATTGGCGGCCGAAGCCTTCCGGTATAAGAAGTCACCCCCGTTCTGCCAACAGACTTGCTAATTAGGGCGGAGGTGCGGACAAAGGGTCAGGGCACTCTCTTGTTCCTGGGGTCAGAAACTGCTCCTTAAGGCCTAATAATCAGAAAAACCGCTGCATAAAGACACATAACGTTTATCCACATGACATGTGGCCCGTAACTGAAAAAGTGTCATGATGATCTCTCCGTTGGCAAAAGATTTCGGATCAGTTCCCCGTTTTCATCTCCGAGAGCGGACCACTACAGGGGAGGTGCTCGTGAGAAAAAGATTGAATAACCAACGAAAGGCTAATATTCTATAAGAAGCTTTAATGTGAAAGGGAATTGCAAAGGCTGAATCTAGATGTAGTTGTGGTCAGTGAAGTTAAATGGAAAGAAGACAAAGATCTCTGGTCATATGAGTATTGGGTAATTTCGACAGCAGCAGAAAATGTTATAACTGGAGTTGGATTAGTTATGAATAATAAGGTAAGACAGAGAGTGTCTTACTGTGAACAGTTCAGTAATATGGTTGTTCTTATCAGAATCGACAACGAACCACCACCGTCAACGATAGTTCAGGTATATATGCCGATTTCGCAAGCTGAAGATGAAGAGATAGAGAAAGGATTTGAGGATGTAGCAAGGGTTATGCAGCACGTGAAGGGAGATGAAAATAAAATCTTCATGGGGGACTGGAATGCAATTGTAGGCTTACAGTAGAATATAGGCTTGGGACAAGGAATGAGAGAGGAGAAAGAACAATTGAGTTTTGTAGCAAATTGACTGGAATACTCTCTTTCAAATTCTGAAGGTGGCAGGGGTAAAATACAGGGAGCGAAAGGCTATTTACAATTTGCACAGAAACCGGATGGCAGTTGTAAGAATCGAGGGGCATGATAGGGAAGCAGCGGTTGGGAAGGGAGTGAGACAATGTTGTAGCCTCTCCCCGATGTTATTCAATCTGTATATTGAGCAAGCAGTAAAGGAAAGAAAAGAAAAATTCGGAGTAGGTATTAAAGCCCATGGAGAAGAAATAAAAATGTTGAGGTTCGTCGATGACATTGTAATTCTGTCAGAGACAGCAAAGGACTTGGAAGAGCAGTTGAACGGAATGGACAGTGTCTTGAAAGGAGGATATAAGATGAACATCAACGAAAGCAAAACGAGGATAATGGAATGTAGTCGAATTAAGTCGGGTGATGCTGACGGAATTAGATTAGGAAATGAGACACTTAAAGTAGTAAAGGAGTTTTGCTATTTGGGGAGCAAAATAACTGATGGTCGAAGTAGAGAGGATATAAAAGGTAGACTGGCAATGGCAAGGAAAGCGTTTCTGAAGAAGAGAAATTTGTTAACATCGAGTACAGATTTAAGTGTCAGGAAGTCGTTTCTGAAAGTATTTGTATGGAGTGTAGCCATGTATGGAAGTGAAACATGGACGATAAATAGTTTATACGAGAAGAGAATAGAAGCTTTCGAAATGTGGTGCTACAGAAGAATGCTGCTGAAGATTAGATGGGTAGATCACATAACTAATGAGGAAGTATTGAATAGGATTGGGGAGAAGGGACCGGTTGGTCGGACATGTTCTGAGGCATCAAGAGATCACAAATTTAGCATTGGAGGGCAGCGTGGAGGGTAAAAATCGTAGAGGGATACCAAGAGATGAATCCACTAAGCAGATTCAGAAGGACGTAGGTTGCAATAAGTACTGGGAGATGAAGAAGCTTGCACAGGATAGAGTAGCATGGAGAGCTGCATCAAGCCAGTCTCAGGACTGAAGACAACAACAACAGCAAATTTCAACTACTAGTAGCTAATACTCTATTCAAGATTTACAAGAAGAGGTGGTACTCTTGGAAAAGACCGGGTTATAGGAGAAGAGTTTGTTTAGATTACATCATGGTCACAAAGAGACTCCGAAATCAGATACTGGTTTCTAAGGCATACCCATGAGCAGATACAGATAGAATTCGCTTAAAGTTCTCTAAGTCTATAGACACAGCAGTAAAGAATAGCTCAGTAGGCAGTAAAGTTAAAGAGGAATGGCCATCTCTAGAATGACCAGTCACAGAAGATGAAAAAAAACATAGGTACCAGGAAGGTAACTGCTAAGAAACCTTTGGTAACAGAAGAAATACTTCAGTTGATCGATGAAAGAAAGAGTACAAAAACATTCAGGGAAATTCAGGAATACAGAAGTCGTTATGGAACGAAATAAACAGGAAGTACAAGGAAGTTAAGACGAAATGTCAGCATGGAAAGTGTGAAGAAAACGAAAAAGAAATGATGGTTTAAAGGGCTGACTCTGCTTAAAGGAAACTCGAACCACCCTTTGGTGACAAAAACAAGGGTGGTAACATTAACAATACAACGGTACTTACGATCAAATACGGCAGAAGGGATAGATAACATTCCATCAGAAATTCTTAATCTTTCGGGTAAGTGGCAAAAAAAAAAAAAAAAAAAAAAAAAAAAAAAAAAAAAAAAAAAAAAGAACGACAATTCATGTTGGTGTGCAGAATGCGTGAGTCCGGCGATACACCGTGTGACTTTCGGGAAAATATCATCCATGCAATTTTGAAGACTGCAAGAACTGACAATTACGAGAATTATTTTACAATCAGTTTAACGGCTCATTCAGCGAAGCTGCTGAAAACAATATTATACAGAAGAATAAAAAATGGAAAAACAAACTGAGGATCTGTTAGATGACGATCAGTTTGGCTTTACGAAAGGCAAAGACACCAGTGTCGTAATTCTGATGAAGCCGTTGATTATGGAAGGAAGACTAAGGAAAATTCAAGGGACATTCATAGGATCTGTTGACCTGGAAAAAGCGTTTGGCAATCTAAAATCATGCAAGATGTTCGAAATTATGAGAATAGTTCGGGTGAGCTATAAGGAGAGGAAGGTAATACACGATACAATACAATATAATAAGTACTAAGAAGGAATAATAAGAGTGGCCGATCTAGAAAGAAGTGCTCGGATTAAAAAGTGTGTAAAACTGCTATGTAGTCTTTCGTCCTACTGTTCTATATGTACATTGAAACAGCAATGATAGAAATAAAAGAATATTTCAGAAGTGGAATTTAAATTCTAGGTGAAACGATGTCAACAATATGATCCGCTGAGGGCATTGCTATCCTGAGTTAACATGAAGAAGAATTACATGATCAGTTAAATGAAATGAATAAACTAAAAGGCACAGAATATGGACTGAGGGCAATTGGAAGGAATACGAAAGTAATGAGAAGTGGTTGATATGAGAACAGCGTCAGGACTGACGATCATGAATTAGATTAAATCAATGAGTGCTGCATATCGTAGCACAGACTATAGCTTTTGGAGAATACAGTTTCTCTTCAAACAAATGTTGATTTTCGAAACTTGAAAACCTCCAGTCTTACACGGTTCCGCTAAGATGGAAGTCTGCTTCTTCATTGAAGCAGATGCAACTAACAAAATATACTTCATTATCATTCATTGTGACAGTCTGGTTCGCGAAGTCAGCCCTCTTTTATGCTCCTAGTATAGGTAGCTGAATCCTGAATGGGAACGTGTATTGGCTCTATCTCAGTACTTCTGCTAAGCTGGAATGCTTCAGTCTCTGCTGCTATTCCTCGGACGAATTTCTTTAGAGTTTGCTGAAAACTTACAAAAACCGTGGTGGCTTGTTCATGAGTATCTACATTATGCTTGTGGACAACAGTCACCGTCAGATCAACATGCATGCTGCCAGCCCTTTGAATTTGGCGAAGAGCTTTCGAAGGGTTTTTGCATCGGGTCATTTAGGAACACTACATCGTGTTCTCAAACTACGCCTTGTTGCCATAGAATCGTGTTATAACTTGTGGTATTCCAGTACCAGAAAAACAAGTGGTTTAGTGGAATACGTGATCTCAATCCCTTTCTTCCGTACGCTAACAACCTTTCACATTTCAACGTTGGAACTAGTCGCTCGATTACTGACACTACTTGTAGCGATTACAGCACCACATCCGAGCAGCTTTTCGAACTGTTTAGAATTTTCTGTTTAACATTTTTACAGCTTTCATAACAACATTTGTATGTTGCACTCGCCCATCGACCTTTGTTTTCGAGACACGGTACTTAATTTTGGAATCAGATACTCCTTCGGCGGACACTCTGTACGTTCCCACGAGGAAGTTTCATATTAGCACACACACCGACGCAGAAAAAAAAGTTTGATTCTGGAAACATCTTCCCCAGTTTGTAGCTAAGCCATGTCTACGCACTATCCTTTCTTCTAGGAGTCGTTGCATTACAAGTTTCACAAGAGAGCTGCTGTGAAGTTTGTAAGGTTGGAGATGAGGTACTGGTAGAGATAATGCTGTGAGGACGGATTGTTAGATGTGCCGGGGTAGTTCTGTCGGCAGAGCACTTGCCAGGGGAAGGCAAAGGTCCCGTGTTGCAATGTAGAGTCGGCACACAGCTTCAGTCTGCCAGGAAGTTCCACACAGTATGTTTAGAAAGACTACTATATTCCTACTCCTGCCGCTTCTCTACAGTAAATTGTCGAAATTAGTTTTCTTGAAGTTAGTGAAAGACACAGTAGTTCTTTTTCTGGGATGTCGCACCACCTACATGAAATCGACAAATGTCTTATGGTATACCTGCTGATCAATTTGTATCACTTTATCAAAACTAGACATGATTGTCTCAATGGGAATTCCGCGATCGTTCATCAAATAAAATATGGCGTTTCAGTCTTCGATCGCTATTCTTTATTTTTAATTACCGGTTTTGGGCTAGCTGACCATCTTCAGATCATATATTGTAGTTACAGAGTAACTTGTCCGTACAGAACACTCGGTTCGCTGTCATAAGTAAAGTAATTTTCCAACTATCTTACTTTATTTGTGACGGCGAACCGAGTGTTCTGTACGGAAAAGTTACTCTGTAACTACAATATATGATCTGAAGATGGGCAGCTAGCCCGAAACCGGTAATTAAAAATAAAGAATAGTGATCGAAGACTGAAACGCCATATTTTATGTATCACTTTCACTGCGTAGGTCTCAGTAAACGTTAGAGGATGCAGACGGCTACAGAATGAGCCATGGTTGAATTTCTAGACAACATGCAATCTCCGCAAGCCACCTAACACTGTTATGGAGGTTAGTTTTGTTTGCCTGTTCCTTTCTTTTATTTGGTCTCTGTAGTTTTTCTCTCTTTAGCCATAAAGCATACATGTTTACACAGAATACAAATATGTAGAGAAAAAATACATAAATGCGTATTTACAGAATTGAAAACTCAGGCTGTTTTCTTCCACAACAAGTTTTTAACAAACACAGTGGCAAGTAAACGTCTGCTACTGCTATCCTTTCTCCCCTTTGTATTCTGTTCGCTAGTATTTAGTGGGAATGTTTTGTTTGTCTGTTCCTTTCTTTTATTTGGTCTCTGTAGTTTTTCTCTCTTTAGCCATAAAGCATACATGTTTACACAGAATACAAATATGTGGAGAAAAAATACATAAATGTGTATTTACAGAATTGAAAACTCAGGCTGTTTTCTTCCACAACAAGTTTTTAACAAACACAGTGGCAAGTAAACGTCTGCTACTGCTATCCTTTCTCCCCTTTGTATTCTGTTCGCTAGTATTTAGTGGGAATAATGTTGGTCGGAGAACCTCTGTTTTACCTCTAATTTCTCTGATTTTGTCGTTGTGATTGTTTCCCGACAACTTTTTGAGAGAAATTGATGTGCTTAAGGACTCTTCTTGGAAAGTATGCCGTCAATATTTCAACAGTCAACCTCTCTGTGATGCACAACACTTCTCTTGTAAGGTCTGGCACTAGAATGTTTTGAACATTTCGGTAACGCTTTCACGCCAGTTAAACGATACCATGAAGGAATGTGCCACTCTTCGTTAAGTCTTCTTTGCATTTTGTAGTAACTCTATTTCCGAGGAAAGTTCGATGTTTGAAAGCCGTTTCCTTAAGATTCCCCTTAACAATACCAATCTGACGTCTGCTTTCCGCACAGTTTCTTTTAAGCCGTCATTCCACTTTGGACCACTCCGGACTATTACTTCTACCTATTCTAAGGTACCGTTTCTAGCGATTTGTCACACACAGTAACACACTTATTAAAAGGTGGATCCAGTGTTTTTTGTGGTGAGCTAACTCATAAGGAGTAACCTCTGGTGCTCCGTTTACCACCGACTATTCTCTCCACAGTAATCGTAAAAAATGCAAGTTTTACCGACTGCTGTGGATGAAGTACAGATTTTCCATTGATTTTCTTTCCATCTATCGTCTGCTAATGGTACGTTTAAGAGCTAAACAAATTGATGACCGCTAACGAGATTCTCAACATCATCTTGTGTACATCATCATATGCTTACATAGTACAGGATTTAAGCATTATGCAGCAAAATTCCATGCGACTTCGTTGGACTATCCAGGTTTTATCCTGCAAAGTCTTACGCAGGAAATCTCATGGGGCTCAGATCTGATGATGAACGCCGCCTACTCTGTCATGACTTGTGTCGTTTTGATCACATTTCACCATGCTGTTCTTGCTTCCTGCAAACAATCGTAGACAGTTCCGTAAACTCCTTCGCCGTCTCATCAACATATTCAGTCTCATATACCTCTCCTTGAACTCAACGCTCTAACACTGTAGTCCGAACAGCAGATCAGAAACACTCGTGTCCAAACGAACAAAACCCTTTCTGTTCTTATCTATCTCGCATCTGCCCTCCATAAATCCTTTTCGATAACAGGAATTCGATTTTGAAATGATCTCCTTTATCATATTACAGAGATGAATCGCACTAATTCCAACTTAAAAAGACAGCTTAATATTGTCTCCTAAATCGAGGTGTATGCTCTTCTCTTTGAAATGTTGTGTTACAGAACAATCATGAAGACTAAAGGTTAGAACCGACATTTACTGTGTAGGTACAGCAACGAATTCCTCAGAAAAAAGAGTTTTACATCACAATTTCACTAAAAGAAGCCTCACTAGGCTGGATACATTAGAAAACGCCAAAGGATATGTAACTGCATAATGGAATGGGTTTGGGACAGTTAATCTGTCACTAGTACCTGAGACTATTTACGTTAATACGCTTATAGCGCCATATTTTTGTAAAATTCTTGTTAACTTTTTTTTGTTCTTTTACTTTTCCCCCCGAGAAAATAATATGCTGTTCAATTTCGATGTAATTCTGAGCAGCCGTTCTCCTTCTACAGCGTTTTGAAACTGGAACTTGACGTCCTGTAGGTGCACAACAAGTACAATTTCGTTATTTGAATTCTTCCTGTTGCTGCAATTGTAGTGGCCATTAATGTATTGGCGACACACAGAAACACAGCATACATCCAATCTGTCATCCAAGGCGGGCTATACCTTTATACTCAAATACTCTCTCACCAATCCATATAGTGTGTTGTTTGAACTGTTGACCACTTGTCACAAACCGTGTACGACAGCGTGAGATTCATCTTCTAACTGATGACAATAACTTTGCCACCTGCACAGAAGGTGGCTGTCAACTGTAGAGAAATGGAAAAAGGTGAATCACAAGTAAGCTGCGACAGGTCTTGTGATAGTATACTGCCAGAATCTGTATTGTCTAAACCACAACATTCTGCTTGGGATGTTCCTTGGCTGATACTCTAATTGTTACGAACAAAATGCCTTACTAATAAATTAATATGCAATTTCTTTTTATGTCCAGCGTCTTCAACTCGAATCTGTTCGAACGTATTTTCTTATACCGTTTTGATACATTTCTCATTAACAAAGCCATTTTGAGTTTATTTATGATGTAGCGTTATACCACCATACAAAGAAAGCTGTAAATGAAATAGGTAAATAGGTATGTAGCATAGTACTGTAATTTAGTGTGTAGTGTGCAGTAAACACTAGCAGATGGCAGCTGCTAGACTTGACGAGTGGCTAGACCTCCTTTGTGATTCTCTCCTGAAGACTGCTTCGCAGCTGACCTCTGCTCACCTTGCCCGTAGGCAGGCGAGGGATGGAATCCACTACGAACACGCCCCCACGTAGCAGCTTCTCCTCGCTGCCACACGCTTTCTCTGAAATGAAAAACATATCCGAGTCTCTACTTCAATGCGATGGATAATGTGGTTTAGCTTACTCTAGATAGATCGCAGTGCTCTCATACAAAAAGCGTCCCTTCTTGCGTCAGTGATGTAGACCTGTTGTATGTTGAGCTAAATAAGCATAAGAGTAGATAGCAGTAGTGAAATTAGTACAACTAAAATTCTAATTAGTAACCCACCCTGAGTGTTTTTTCTTCACTGGTCTGCTGATTGGTCTGATGCATCCCGCCACGAGTCACTCCCTTGTCCCAACCACATTACGTCAGAGTAACACTGACAGCCGGATTGTTCAGTTACTTGTAGGATATTCTTCAATCTGTTTTCCTCTACTGTTTTGCCATATTTTTCCGCTTTAGGTACTATGGAAGATTTTCCTTGACATCTTAACATATTTCTTATTACGAGGGTTGTCCAGAAAGTAAGTTACGATTGCTCGAAAATTTAAACCACTGTGAAAATCCGGTAAAGCTTTGCACAGATGTGTTGGGCAGTGTCTCTAGTATGCCCATCGATCGTGTGGCGTCGCTCATTTCAGTTTAGAGTGAATAGTGAGGACGTAAAGATGCGTAGGGAACATCGTCTCCCGCCAAGTATGAGGGCTTGTTAGAGATTTCGCCTGTGTCATGCAGCCCACATAACACAACTGTCGAGCAGTTCCATCTTCATGCCAATTCTTGACCGCACACTGCATGGGCAATGAAGACGCTACTGTAGCGTTAAGAGAAGTGTTTGATCACCCACAATACAGTCCGTAATTGGCTACCCCTGTGTCTCATCTCTACTCACAAGAACCGCTGACTATGAAGACAAAATTTTTCCACAGACAACGAGCTGCAGACAAGTACAGATAACTGGCCGAAAGCACAGGCGGCTGCTTTCTATGATGAGGATACTGGAAAGTTGATACAACACTACGGCAACACTCGATGTTGGAGCGGTGACTATGTATGTAGAGAAGTAGGTGGAAGGTGCACCTAACTGTTGCAAATGAAACGTTTCTGGTTTTCACTGTGGTTTCCATTTCGCGACCGATAGGAACTTACTTTCTGGAGTGGCCCAGCGGTTCTAGGCGCTACAGTCTGGAACCGCGCGATGCTACGGTCGCAGGTTCGAATCCTGCTTCGGGAATGGATGTGTGTGATGTTCTTAGGTTACTTAGGTTTAAGTAGTTCTACGTTCTAGGGGACTGATCACCTCAGAAGTTAAGTCCCATAGTGCTCAGAGCCATTTGAACCATTTTTTTACTTTCTGGGCAACCCTAGTATGTTGTTCCGCCTTCTTGTTAATGCTTTCCACATGTTGCTTTCCTCATCGATTCTACGGATAATCCCTCACTTCTTATTAAACCACTTAATTTTTAATATTGATACCACCATACTGCAAATGATTCGATTCTCTTCTTTCCCGGTTTTCTCAGTTTGTGACCCACGTTCATAAAATACTGTGATCCAAAGGTACATTCTCAGAATTTTCTTCTTCAGTTTAAGGCTGACGTTTCATCAGTTTTTAGTAGAGTCGTTTTGATCAGCGATCTTAGCATGTGTGCCATCCATCGTATGTTATTTTGCTTCTCAGTTAGCAGATAGCTTTCAGTTCGTCTATTTCGTAGTCTCCAAGTTTAATGTTAATAATTCGGCTAATCTGTTCCTGCTGCTCCTCATTAGTGTCATCTTTCTGCCTTTTGCTTGCAGTGTATAATGTATGTTCATTTGACTATTCGTACTATTCAACAGATCCTCCAATTGCTCCTTATTTTCCTGAGCAATGTCATCAGCAAAACATATAGTTGATATCATTTCACCATGAGTTTAACTCCCACTCAACGATCTTTCTTTTATTTCCTTCCTTACTTCTTCAATCTATACATTGATAGACAGGAACATCCCTGTCTTACACCCTTATCAATCCGAGCACGTCTTGCATCTATTCTCCTGAGAACTTCAGCATTTCACCCCACATTACATTGTCGAACGTTTTACGTTTCTTATAGTTCGACAACTGCTATGAAAGTATTTCAATTTTTCTAAAATCTTGCTTCCAACATCAAGTGCACGATGAGGACTGTACCTCTGGTGCCTTTAACGTTTCTAAAATCAAACTCATCGTCTAAAAAAACCCTCTATTATCTTTCCCTTCTTCTGCATATTATTTTTGTTAGCCACCTGTATACAATAACTGTTACCTGATTATGCACTAGTTTCCGCTCTTATTTGCCCCTGTTACCGGACTAGTGTGTGGTGATATTATTCCGAAATCCTTATTCTCTACCTTCGACCCACAGACATTAAAACTAAGATTAATATTCGTTTGGTTGTCACTCCTCCCGATGATTTCACATATATGATTTCATATGTATATAATTTAACACTATACATTCTATCAGCTAATCACAATGGCGACGTATGGTTCGTATTTTGGTTTCTATTTGCTAGAAATCAGAGCCAGGATCCTTCTATAATGAGTGAGGTGTTGAGCCAAGAAAGATTATAGTATGTTAGTATCACACATTACGATTCTTTGGGAGTCAGATTTATCAAAATAATAATAATAATAATAATATTGATAAATGGAAATAAAATTAATCAAAATTGTGGTACTATTACGTGAAATGACTGAAGCCTTATTACTGTTATTAATAATATTTATTTATGTTACATTTTTTACCAAACTCATTGTCTTTGTTATTTAGGTAATCCTTCATTTTACAGAATGTACTGCTTAGCAGTAACATTTTAACTGCCTTTTTAAATACTTTTCCTTCACTAATCTCTTTAACTTTGTTCCGTGGATGTAGAGAACTGTTTGTGCAATAATTGTCAATGGTTTTTCTTGAATTCGTTCTTGGCCTTGTTTTTACTGAAGGTTGTTCTGATTTTTCTATATAATTAATCAGTCCTTCCCGCTGCCATTTCTGTTTCTGTGTCCTTACATTTGACCGGCAGCCATTTCAACTTGGCTTTCCTATATTTCTATTTGCATGGTGCAATACGAGGGCTATTCGGAGAGTAAGGTCCAATAGGTTGCCAAATTGAAACGACAGTGAAAACCTGATAAAGCTTAGCACATATATGTCGGGCAGGACCCCAGTATTTCTATCCAGCGCGTCACGTCGCTCTTTTCAATCCTGAGCACACTGTGAGAACGTAAAGGTGAATAGGGCAATCCCGTCTCCCGCCAAGTATGAATGCACTCTGCAACGTTTCGCCTGATTTCGTGTATGACATGAATTTCCTTCTTCATGACAGTTCTCTGCAGCACAGTGCAGAGGTAATGAGGATGTCACTGCAGCGTTTTCGATGGGAAGTGTTCGATCATACAACATACAGCCCACAGTTAGCTCCCTCTGACGTTCGTTTCTGCTCACATGAACCGCTGACTACGAAGCCACATTTTGGCACAGATAACGAACTGCAGACCAGCGTAGAGAAGTGACGGACGGTTATTACAACCCTACGACAAATGTCCAAGTCGGAGCAGCGTCTATATAGTGAAGGTGTAGCAAACCTTTGGAAATGAAACGTTTTCGATTATCACTGAGGTTTCCATTTCGCGACCGATCGGATGTTACTTTACGAATAGTCCTTTTTTGTTAAGTCCAACTTCAGGTGAAGTACGTAAGACACAGTGAGGGCGCAGACGAACATATATACCGTATATTTCCACAAACTTCTTCTGGATTATACATCATGTTACGCTATAAATGGATCAACCAAGGGATTCAAACAGAGTGTAGTGCTACTACAAAAAGGACCAAACCGTTTGTTCAACATTTTGCGGTATCATATGTTCTACAACGCAAAAGAATTCTATGGAAGTGCACTCCAGTCAGAAGAACCTACAAACATGCAGGTGTCACGTAGTTTCAGAAACAGTCCGCCATAAAATATTTCCCATTGCGAGCAGTCAGGTGTACGGACTGTGAAGGCTCGAGTCATAGTGCGATGGAGAAGTGCACAGAATTCATATTTTGGTATAAACGTCCAGGAGTGGTTCATAAAATCATGAAATTCTGCCTAAAACAAACAATATTAACTAGCAACACCCATCAAGCATGGCAGACAGAGGCGCTGACACAAAATTTGGGAGATGCAATATGAAAGAAACTGGAGATTTTACAAGGCAGCGCCAACATCACCGTTTACAACGATTTGAGTAGATGGAAGTCCTGTTTCCTGCTTGAGTTAGGCACGGTAACTGCCGAATATTTCGCTGACGTGTATTAAAGACCGTTATCACACATGAAATAAAACCACTGGCTGCTAATTTGTTCTCGTGTAGGCCGGGCAGTTACTATGATTGAAGACATTGCAGTGTGCATTACATTTATTCAAACATTCAAGTACATATAACATCAATACTTTGATCTGTTCCTAATAGACTGTTTGTCAGTTTCCTCCACCAATTTTTCTAACGTTGCCTAAAGTGTATAGTTTCTAAAGGAGTTTGCTTTGAGAAAAGATGTTACGTTCGTTTTACTTTTATGTATTTTGCCATACCACGTCCGATCTTGTGCGTACTTTATGTACGGAGACTGATCATCAAAGACAGAGAATGGGTCTTTCTCGTAGCATCCGTGATAGTCTCCTATCTGTATTATAAATGTTTGAAAAAAGTTAGTTTTTATGCAAAACGTCAATAGGCGGCTGCACTCTACTATCAATAGGTTGGTAGTAATGCTCTAGTTTGTAGACGCTCTTCGCATCTTGCATAGCAAACAATAAGGATGACGTGACAGTTGTTGCGTCTCTTGGCTGATGGAGAGGATGCATTTCTACTATCAGTAATGAGTCATGGCTACATCATTATGATCCTGAAGATAAACGAGGCAACACAGTGCGAAAAGCACCAGGTTCTCCAGTACCAAACTAGGCGAAAGTTGATCCACATGCAAGGAATGTGATGGTAGTCACTATTTTTATTATCATGGAATGTTATGCACTGTCTTGTGCACAGGACAACGGCTCCCACAAGTAGACAACTAGAATAATAACCACTTGGCTGCTCTTGTTCATTATTTATTTGGCGACCAGTTTTATAGAATTTAGTCTTAAACAAGGCACGTTCGGTCCCGTCGATTTTGAATTTTAGTGTCATGATGTACCATATGAAACCCGATGATGTGGCTTCTAGGTTACTAAACAGGTCATTAAATAAATTTTTTACAAGAAAAGCCAAGTGGCTATTATTGGCGATGTCATAGAATCATTTACCAGCATACAGTTCTTCCTCACATTACTATTACAGTAGTATGCCACACTTCAGTACAGGGTAAAATGTGGAAGCATATTGCAGGGAAATAACCAGAACTTCCTTAGATTGGGTGGCGGCTTCATCATCAAAATGCGCGGCCTCATGTAGAAGATCATTCTATACAATTTTTGGCTCAATGCAACGTTACCTGCCCACCGCATGCGCCTTGTGGCTCGATCTTGCAGGCTATAATTCTTTTATTTGCATCACAAAAAGCAAAGTTTAAGGGGGCTATATTTGAGAGCTCTGAAGCAATCTTAAGAAAAGTGGATGATTCTCAAGGACCTGACAGAGAACGGCCGGCACCTTGCGTTCGAGGGCTGGCAAAGACGCTATAAAGAGTGCATTCAAGTAGGAGGGAAGAATCTGAAAAGGTCGTGGAAACACTGAAATTGAGTGACAAACATCAGTTAAGAAAAAAGAACGATCAGAGCCTTTGTTGATCAACATTAATATTATTGGAAAAGTGGATTAATGAATGAATAAACTAACGAACGTAATGCTCATAGAGACGTTCGTTACAAATCGTAGCCGATGTAGCATTTTTGTGTGCTCTGCGTTTCGGGGAGTGGAACGTTGCCACTTCTCCATTTATGTACATGGGAATACACTCCTGGAAATGGAAAAAAGAACACATTGACACCGGTGTGTCAGACCCACCATACTTGCTCCGGACACTGCGAGAGGGCTGTACAAGCAATGATCACACGCACGGCACAGCGGACACACCAGGAACCGCGGTGTTGGCCGTCGAATGGCGCTAGCTGCGCAGCATTTGTGCACCGCCGCCGTCAGTGTCAGCCAGTTTGCCGTGGCATACGGAGCTCCATCGCAGTCTTTAACACTGGTAGCATGCCGCCACAGCGTGGACGTGAACCGTATGTGCAGTTGACGGACTTTGAGCGAGGGCGTATAGTGGGCATGCGGGAGGCCGGGTGGACGTACCGCCGAATTGCTCAACACGTGGGGCGTGAGGTCTCCACAGTACATCGATGTTGTCGCCAGTGGTCGGCGGAAGGTGCACGTGCCCGTCGACCTGGGACCGGACCGCAGCGACGCACGGATGCACGCCAAGACCGTAGGATCCTACGCAGTGCCGTAGGGGACCGCACCACCACTTCCCAGCAAAATAGGGACACTGTTGCTCCTGGGGTATCGGCGAGGACCATTCGCAACCGTCTCCATGAAGCTGGGCTACGGTCCCGCACACCGTTAGGCCGTCTTCCGCTCACGCCCCAACATCGTGCAGCCCGCCTACAGTGGTGTCGCGACAGGCGTGAATGGAGGGACGAATGGAGACGTGTCGTCTTCAGCGATGAGAGTCGCTTCTGCCTTGGTGCCAATGATGGTCGTATGCGTGTTTGGCGCCGTGCAGGTGAGCGCCACAATCAGGACTGCATACAACCGAGGCACACAGGGCCATCACCCGGCATCATGGTGTGGGGAGCGATCTCCTACACTGGCCGTACACCACTGGTGATCGTCGAGGGGACACTGAATAGTGCACGGTACATCCAAAACGTCATCGAACCCATCGTTCTACCATTCCTAGACCGGCAAGGGAACTTGCTGTTCCAACAGGACAATGCACGTCCGCATGTATCCCGTGCCACCCAACGTGCTCTAGAAGGTGTAAGTCAACTACCCTGGCCAGCAAGATCTCCGGATCTGTCCCCCACTGAGCATGTTTGGGACTGGATGAAGCGTCGTCTCACGCGGTCTGCACGTCCAGCACGAACGCTGGTCCAACTGAGGCGCCAGGTGGAAATGGCATGGCAAGTCGTTCCACAGGACTACATTCAGCATCTCTACGATCGTCTCCATGGGAGAATAGCAGCCTGCATTGCTGCGAAAGGTGGATATACACTGTATTAGTGCCGACATTGTGCATGCTCTGTTGCCTGTGTCTATGTGCCTGTGGTTCTGTCAGTGTGATCATGTGATGTACCTGACCCCAGGAATGTGTCAATAAAGTTTCCCCTTCCTGGGACAATGAATTCACGGTGTTCTTATTTCAATTTCCAGGAGTGTATTAATTTACTTTCATCTGTTCATCTGATTTGTGTTAACTTGATACGTAGGTACTCTTATTCAGTAAAACTATCGAGGCTAGACGTTACGTTACTCAAACCGAGTACGCTCGTAGCTTTCCGTGTAGGATACCTGACGATCGACGACACGAGGCACTTCTCCACGTTGACATCAACGACGGACCCGATGTTAGTCATATCACCATCAGCCTTTGAGGCTATAGGAAGATACTTAAAAAATAATATCATTTAGACCTGCACGCCGGCATTTTCTTCAGTTAAAACTACCAGGTCCTGATTCCCTGGCCGATATCGAAAACTATTCCATAAGCTTTCGTCAACTTCTGCCAGTAATATATTCGGAAATAAAACGGCAACTACATCGAGAACTTGAGGTGTCCGGAATTTATAGAACTGAATGGAAGAAAAGTGATGCCGATTGCGTGATTACTTCTGTATGGCAGCATCGTTCCCAATTAAAATTAACTCAACGCCCGATTCGCGCGGCTCCCATGTCGGAGGTTCGAATCCTCCCTCGGACATGGGTGTATGTGTTGTCCTTAGCGTAAGTTAGTTGAAGTTAGGTTAAGTAGTGTGTAAGCTTAGGGACGATGACCTCAGAAGTTTGGACCCATAAGACCTTACCACAAATTTCCAAAATTTCTCACGTCAACACAATTCAATTGGCGCAAACTCTATAACCGTATATTATCTAACACCGTCTTCTTTTCGGTCAAAATTATTTTGGTGTTTCCAAATTCTTGTGGTCTTTGTGTACATACTCGCATGGTAATGTGTTGACTTTGCCAAAATGCTCATCTCAGGGAATTCTGGTTCGTTATTCCATCTCGGAAAACGTACTGCGACGGCCGATTTGTCAGTATGTTCCAAGAAACATTTCCTTTCGTGTTTGTCTTGTTCAGATGATTCAAATGGCTCTAAGCACTATGGGACTTAACATATGAGGTCATCAGTCCCCTAGACTTAGAACTATTTGAACATAACTAACCTAAGACATCACACACATCCACGTCCGAGGCAGAATTCGAACCTGCGACCGTAGCAGCCGCGTGGTTCCGGACTGAAGCACCTGAACCGCTCGGCCACAGCGTTTGTGTTGTTAGCGGGCTTTAACACTTTCTTTTTTTTAATCCCCGGTACCCTCGAAGACGTCTCCGTCAGTCGGTGATTGTGTAGATGTATTTATAGATCAGAGCCACTCGGCTGAACGGAATTGAAACTCCAGAAACACATCTGCCTTCCATATAGTATGTTTCTGCTAGAAGGTTTTGCGTGTCCTATTCCTGTTCTCAGATGTCATTGAGAATATCTTTCTCTTTGTTGATGGTATTTCTTTTACCTGAAAACTCTGATAGAACCCTGTCTATTCCACCACAGCACGACAGTACCTTTAATTAACTTGTCATGAAGAAATAAGTGTGGGGCAAGTTGTAAAATGAAACTGATGTTATTGCCACTTTTAACCACCTACAAGGTGTACTAGAATTGTGACAAACTTCTAGCCATTGTAGAGGGTGTCTTGAGGAACAGACTGAGGATAAGAAACCGTGACTGGAAACTTCATCCAAGGACGCTACAGAGCGTCGAATTTATACACGCTGGCGCCTGCCACTAGGCCATCCATTCGGCATCAGATGTTACTTTGTACAGTGACGAACATTTCGTAGTGTTATTCATTATTCAGGGATCGGGACTGGTTGCTATGATCACCAGTGGAGCTAGCTGCTGCGTATAAAGGCCTTGTCTCCTACATAAGATGCTCTGTTGCCTCGGTGGATGACAGTTTCGGACAAAATTTTCCATGTGCAGTTTATTTTTTTCCTCGAATCCCCTAAAATCACAGTTGTTTTCAGTTGCACAGGAGAAAAATAAACTGCGGATGGAAACCATGTCTGAAACAGTCATCCACGAAGGTAACAGAGCGTGGCATACGTAGGAGAAGAGGCTTTCTACGCAGGAGCGAGCACCAACTTCTAAACTGGCTAACGTGGCAATCTGTGGCCGTCACTGCTAACATACATCACAGCGAGATGTTCCATCTACATTCCGTCAGCATATGAAGTCACGTTTGCTGTGGAACGGGTGGCCTAGTGGTAGGAGCCGGCGCCTATAACTTCGACACACCGTACCATCGTCAGTTGACGTTACTGGGCACGGGTTCCTATCCTCGATTTGTTCATCAGGACACCCTCTACAACCCCTCCAAGTCTGTCACAACATTGCTGTGATACCCTGTGCAGTACTGTTTCTAAGAAGTATTATTCTGCAGTATAGAGTGCACATTTGTGTGTGATCAAGAGGTATGGCCTCACCTTGGACCAATTGCTTCAGTTCGTCGGGTGTGACGGTGGCGCCTTGGGCCAGCACGACGAAAGCCGCTGGGTGTTCCTGGTCCTCATCGTGTGGCAGGCCCAGCACCACCGCCTCCGTCACCCGCGGGTGTCCCAGCAGCCACGCCTCCAGCTCTGACGGCGACACCTGCCGGAGTAGTCACTCCTCTGTATATTACTGAAAACAGCGTACTCTATGTGATATAAAGTATCTGGGCACTCCTACCTAATGCAAACTTTTGTGCTAAATCTCAAAAGAGGCGAAGTCGCCAGGATAAACGGAGATGCAGAGTACAATGTTCTCAGTAGAGAAGCTTCATTATTATCATTAATTTTCATTATTATTACTACTATTGGTACTATAAGTGGAAGCAGCAGCAGTACTACAACTACTGCCAGAATTAACCCTATTAGTTCATAGCCAGTATGATTTACTCCTATTACCGTTACAGACACCCATATTACTCTTCATACGAAAATGGGTATTTCTTAAGTAGTTCTGATATAAAGAAAAGTACTGTATGCGTGAAATGCAGGTCCGCTAATGAGATTATGTTAAATAAACAAGTGACAGCAGAACGCGATGGTCAGGAGAACCCCGTGGTATCGAACATGGGGTAGTCGTTGAATGTCAGCTGAGCAACAAATTCGTCACAGACATTTCAACTGTTCTAAAGCTGCCCAAGCTGAGTGTTGGTGATGTGACTGAGAACTGGAATCGCGAATTAACAGCCACTGCGTTACCAAGACCAGGCAAAGTTCGGGAACTGGTTGAAAGACACCACTGAGTATTGCGGAAGGTGGCTGCAAAAACTCGCATGTAATCATGGGAAAGAAAGTGCTACCGGAGCTCAGACAGCACAATGTGTACGGAGATTAATAGAATAGGGAAAATGGTCAACCAGCTTCTCGTAACTGCATATTTCTGTAGTCAAGCGACGCCTGAGATGATGTAAATAGCGATGCCACTGGCCAGTGGATGACTGGAAGGAGCGAATTGAGGTGATGAATCACGCTATACACTGTTGTAATCCGATGGAAAGGTCTTGGAATCGTCGAAGGCCTGGAGTCCGTAATCTACTTCGACGTCCAATATTAGCGGTAAAGTAAAGATAAAATGGTGTTGTTGGTGTTTTGTGTGGTTAGTGTGACATCCCATTGTTGTGCTTAAGGCAACGCTAAACGCGTAAGGATATGAACATATTTAAGAGAATTCTGCAGTGCGTTAAGTTTTGGAAAATTTCGTGGACGATTACTATTAGTATAACAGCGCATCATGTGATAAAGCAGCCTCTTGAAGCAACTGTGTATGTGCGGTAACATTCTCGAAATGGATTGGCATGAACATATTTACCATTTGAACCCAACGAAACATCTTTGGCATGAGTTACAACACTGACTTCGCTTCATATCCCAGCGATCAATAGCACTAACTTCACGTTGGCCAAGACTACTAGGTGTCTGAATACTTTTGATCCGATAATGTAATCTGAAACAATCGCTGTGGGACGCAAATCTTATCAGATGCAGTCAGACTAGGACAGTTTCACTATCGGATTAACATATGAAAGTGGCTCTAGAGATTCAAATATTCTTGTACAATTCAAGAGAGGTCGACATGCTGCTGACTAAATTATTAATGTAGTCGGAAACGTTAGCCACATGAAGATGGGCGTGATAGGTCGAAACCAATTTTGCCATTGACATAAATATTTTTAAGAGGTGTTTGCGATGGTTGCGTTCTTGGTCACAAAGTTGTGAGAATGCTTAAGTATAGTGTGTGAAAAATGTTTTGGGCGGAAATGTTGTGAATTTACTTTAATTGAAATCAAATGACCGGTTTATGAATGACAATATCGTGTATCAGTATTAAGGTAATAAAAGAGGGCCTCAAAGTAGACCGAAATCAAGGTGGCAGACAAAAATGTGGAATTATAATTAAATCAATACCATTAGCTGCTGACGGGCGTTGATATACATCAACGGGGACAGTTGAAAATGTGTGCCCCGACAGGGACTCGAACCCGGGATCTCCCGCTTATATGGCAGACGCTCTATCCATCTCAGCCACCAAAGGCACAGAGGATAGTGCGATTGCAGGGACTTATCACCGGTATGCTCCACGTGAGACCCACATTCCCAACTTATAACCCACACACTACATTCGTAGTGCCCCTGCCATTATACCCATTACTCGCGGCAGACAATCCCCCGAACCCCATAAAGAGTTCAGGTAACTAGTGTGCATCCGTACGGTAGAAGGTCATCAGCCGGTTAGCCTTACCTATATGAAGATGGCATCTGTTCTTTCATATAGAATTTGGAATCGTTTTTACTCGTAGCGGTAGGTATCTTGGGCGCTGATTCAGGATGTCGATCTTGTTGTGATGAATTTAGCTGCTCGCCACGCTCTGAAGTTAAATATTTGTTCCATTTATTAGTTTCAATGTAATCGCGGTTTGAAATTGTATGAATTAGTTAAGGGGATTATGTGAACCAGCAGCTTGAATGTAAGTAAAGTACATTGCAATCGTTTTACATGCACAAAAATCTGTTTCTGGCACCAGTTATTCAGTTACAGTTTCTCTTTATAAGCGACACTTTCACCGAGGTGCAAAACGTATGGACGAGGGTAATTTTCGAATGATGTGCCCTTAGCAAGTAACGTAGCTCGATTGAACGTAAATCATACACATAAAGAACTGCTATATTACGGACAGAAGGCGTCTGAAAGAAATACACAATGACATCAACAGAAATTCAATGACAATGATCACACTGAAGTCACCGCGATATATGATGATCCCCTGAACGTTACAAAAGACGGTACCTGGTCCTTAAAAACGTTTGTGATCGCCACAGTCGCCAGTGCATGCTCTTCAATGTGTTACAACGCCGGTCATACGGTTGGTAAGGAGCTCTGGCGGTAGGGCGTTCCATTCCTCCACGAGCAGCGTTGACAAGTGCAAAAAATGCTTCAAATGGCTCTGAGCACTATGAAACTTAACATCTGAAGTCATCAGTCCCTAGAACTTAGAACTACTTAAGCCTAACTAAGGACATCACTCTCATCCACGCACGAGGCAGGATTCGAACCTGCGACCGTGACAAGTGCAGCACGGCCGTTGCTGCGCGTGGACGCGCTACAGTACGTCTCCCCAACGCAACACAGCTACTCTATGGGAACTACGTTTGAAGAACCGTCAGCCCAGTCCATTCGCCGAAATCCTCTCGTTCCTAGAGCTCCTCCATCAGCGTAGTTCTACGCGGTGGCGCATTGTCATCAATTAAAAATGAAGTCAGTGCCGAATGCACCACTGAAAAAGACACACGTGAGAAAGGATTATACTGTCACCGGTAAGTCCACCTCCCCACAACATATTGCCTGGACCAACAACACGATCATGTTCTGGAACGCTCTCTACGTACCCTTATGTAGCGAGAGGTGACAACACATAATGCACCCAGGAACATTCTCGAGCGTGATCGTTCCGGGATAGAACTTATGATACCAAGAACCGTAATGTTCCACTAGAGTACTGACTTCCAACTCTTTGAACAGAGTGCGCTCACTCGTCAACGTTATTGTGGCACTCCACTCCTTGCCTCACGTATGCCTTTTCCTGAGTGTGATCGACGCCGACTTCATCTTTATGGATGAGAGAGCACTACTCCATCAAACTGCCAAGGTGGAGGAGCTTTTTGAATTGGAGGATTTCGGCGATTGCCCATTCCGCCGACTTACATACCATCATGGGGTACGAATGGGATGCGTTGGGGAGGTATATTACAACACGTCCACACGCAGCAATGATCATCCAGCAGGTGTCAGTTAAGCTGTGTGAGGAATTATTGGTGACAGTAGAATCATTCGGTAGTCAGCTTCAAATGACGGTTCTCTAAATTATTTCAATAGTGTTCCTCGAAAAGAACGTCGCCTTCCCTCCAGGGATTCCAATTTGATTCCCGAAGCATCTCCGTAACACTTAAGTGGTGTTCGAACCTACCCGTAACAGCTCTAGCAGCCAGCCTCTGACCTACTTCGATGTCTACCTTCGATCCGACCTGGAACGGGTCCCAAACATTCGTGCAATGCTGAAGAATAGGACGCATCAGCGTCTTACATGCTCCCTCCTGTACAGGCAAATCACACCTTCCTAAAACTCTGGGGCCCGCGGGGTAGCCACGTGGTCTGGGGCGTCTTGTCACGGTCCGTGCGGCTCCCACTGTCTGAGGTTCGAGTCCTCCGTCCGGCATCGATGTGTGTGTTGTCCATAGCGTAAATTAGTTTAAGTTAGATTAATATAGTGTCTAGGCTTAGGGACCGATAACGTCAGCTGTTTGGTCTCATAAGAACTTACCTCAAATTTCCAATTTCCTAAAACTCTGCCAATGAACTGAAGTCGACCATTCGCCTTCCCTACCACAGTTCTCACATGATCGTTCCATTTCATATCGCTTTTCAACGTTACGTCCAGATATTTAAAGGACTTGAGTGTGTCAAGCAGAACACTATTAATACTGAACCCGAATATTATAGGTTTCTTCTTTCTACGCATCCGAATTAACCTACATTTTTTCATACATAGAGCTAGCTTCCAATTATCACACAAATTAGAAATTTTTTATAGGCCGTCTTGTATCTTCCTACAGCTACTCAGCTTTGACACCTTATCGTAGACCAGAGCATCCTCAGCAAACAAAACTGAAAATTGCTGCCCACTCTGTTCACCAAATCATGTATGTATACACAGAACAACAGCGGTCCTATCACACTTCTCTGAGGCACTCCTAACGGTACCCTTGTCTCCGATGGACACTCGCTGTCGAAGATGACATACTGGGTTCTATTACTTAAAAAGTCATCCAGCCACTCACATATCGGTCAACTTAGTCCATATGCTCGTACCTTTGTTAACAGCCTGCAATGAGGCACCGTGTAAAATGCTTTCCGGTAATCTCGAAATATGGAATCAGCATGTTGTCCTTCATCCATAGCATTCAGTATATCACGTGAGGAGAGGGCAAACGGAGTTTCGCATAAGCAGTGCTTTCTAAAACCATTACTGTTTTATGGACGTAAGGTTCTCAGCTCAAGAAAGTTTGTTATATTCGAACTGAGAATATGTTCACGGATTCTGCAGCAAACCGAAATTAGGGATGTTGGTTTGTAATTTTGCGGGTCCGTTCTTTTACTGTTCTTTACCCTATTTTCCTGTCGGTTGGAACTTCGTGCTGGCGAGAGATTAAGCATACATGCAAGCTAGGTGTGCCGCGAATGCCGTCTCATATTCCTTGTAAAGCCTTATTGTGATTCCATCAAGACCTGATAATTTATTTGCCATCAAATCTTTCAGTTGTTTCTCTACGCCAGGGATGCTTATTGTCATGTCGTCCATACGAGAGTCTGTCCCTTGGTTAAATGACGGTATGTTTGTACGATTCTCCCCCGTGAATGATTTCCTGTACGTGAAATTTAAAACTTGGGCTTTCAGTTTGCTACCTGGAACTGCCACACCAGGGTAGTCAACAAGGGACTGATTGGAAACCTTGGAGCCTCTTAGTGATTTTACATACGACCATAATTTTCTCGGGTTCTTTGCCAGGTCTTTTGCTAACGTATGATGGTGATAGTTGTTATATGCTTCGCGCATAGATCACTTCACAGACGCATGAAGCTCTATTAACCTTTGCTTGACGTTATTTGTGCGTTCTCTTTTCAACCGTGATTGCAACGGCCTCTGCTTTCTGAGCATCTTCCGAATTTCATTATTAAACCGCGATCTGTCTTTTCCGTTCAAGACAGTTTACAAAATGTGTTCAGCAGTATACCGCACGACCGTCTGTCTGCACTCAGCGCAATGAATCCATAGACATCCCAGTCTATACTCTGTAGGTTCGCAGTCTATACTCTGTAGGTTCGTCTCCAAGTATTATTGCATGATCTGGTTATTTAAGTGATACTGGCAGTAGATCATTTTTAAATGACTCTAGAACTGTCACTGCCGAATCATTTGGCCGGTAAAAACATCCAACAATGAACTTAGTTTCACCTACACCAGCTGTAACTGACCAGATAACTTCACTGTGACACTCAACTTCAACCTCAATAGAGACAGTATCATTGTCATCTGCAATGAACACCATCCTTCAACGGCCTCTAATATGTCTTTCCGATATACATTCCAAGACTCGCTAAATGTCTCAGAGCTTTCTACTTCGGGGTTCAGCCAGCACTCGGTCCCAAGAATAATTTATGCACGAGAACCTTCTTGGAAGACAGTAAATTCGGAAATTTTATTACTAATACTTCTACAGTTTACTGATAAAATTTTGACAGTCGAAGTATCTTTACTCTCAACGTGGTCTGACTTCTCTTGCTATGTATCGACTGGCGAGTGTTCATCAGTGCGCCTCAACTAACTATGCCCTTAAAAACCCTGAATACCTGCTTCCTTCGCGTAGTGCACCCCTGACCTATCAAGGGGAGTCCAAGAAATCCCCATTCGAAATCCACAACCAAGACTGTAACAGAGTCAACGAAACCGTTGATCATGACCTCCACTCGACTCCAAACCAAAGGACTCCAATCAACCCTGAGACCAATGCTGCAAACTGCGAGCTCTGTTTGCACCCCGCGCGCGAGGCCAGCAGTGTTCACCATATCCGCCAGCCGCCTATATGAACTGACAATGGCCTCAGAAACCATGCGACAAGCGTCATTGATGCCGACATGAGCCATAACTTCCAGACAACTGCACCCTGCGCGTTCGATAGCCGCAGGTAAGGCCGCCTCCACATCTCGGATAATGCCCCCTGGCTAAAGTGCAGAGCACACATTGGTTTTCTTTCCATACCTGAACGCTGTCTGCCTAAGAGGCTCCATAACGCCCTAACGTTGCAGATCCCGATAACAAGTACACCCAGCCCCCAGTGTGCCTCCTCGAATCCTGCTAAAGGAGCGGCCACTTGTTAATTCACAGGGTGAATGGGCAAGCCCAGGAGATCTGTCACACTGGCCCTCCGCCTCGAGCGAGGTGAATGCGTGACCACCTGCCACTCACGCTGCTGTGAGGCCGGATCCACTGTGTCGGCTACACTAGGAAGTGCCTCGGAAGCAGAACCTGTGGGAGCAGCAAACGACACCTGACATGTCCCATGGACGTTCCAGATCCTCCGACACCGCCACACCCCGAGGCAGCAGCCTGTAGGTGATTGACTGAAGCCAAAAACAAGTTCAGATGTTCGCTAACTGCAACCAGCTCCTCCTGCGTCCATACACATCCTAACCATCCTAGTGAGACTAACAAAAGAAGTAAACTATATAAGCAGACAGAGTTTTAGCTATGCAACTTGCTTCCTCCCTGATGTGTTACAGACGGACGCTGTGGAGCTTGCTCTTCAGTGAGGAACTATTGTGCCACAGACTGAGTGAATTTACCCTTACAAAAACGCAAGATGGAGCCTCTTAAACAGAAGAAACATGCACGAAATTTAATAAATGTGCTACGAGGAAAACATAGAAGAAGATCAGAATTTAACTTACCGCTCCGTAGATATGAATCACCTGAGAGTTGCTGCTGCAAAGAATAACCAAGCTTGCTTCAAACTTATGTTCTCAAATTTAATTTTCAATGCACAAACAAATATTTATGATAAAAATGGGGTCTTATTATAAATTCAAACAGTGATATTTTGATTTATTTAACCTAGCACAGTGCTGGTCATTGGTAAGGAAGCGATGTTAATGCTTGGGTCACCAAAGGAGACGTTCATGTACTTAAACATCCACTAATATCCCACTAAATTACTAACCTTCAGCATGCAGCTTCTGCTGGGACAGAGGAGTTGACGGTGGGATCTCGCAGCGTTTTTACTCAAATATACTATATGTGGAAACCCAGTCTCGATAGCGACAACCGAGCCAAAAAAGGAAGAATGTACATAAGGTCGCTACCAAGAGCAAATGAACTTTCCATTCATGTACTGATGAAAGAAAATCTTAGTAATTAGATTCTCAGGCTACAAAACAACGATCTACAAGGCACCCACCAAGTGGTTGGATCAGGTGCCAAAATTAAAGTCCTATTCACAACGAAAACTATTCACAAATAAGATTCCAAACGCCAATTCTATGTCATTGTGCTTATTATAATACACGCCATCATTTTATAACGATTCTGGTGTGATAACTAATGACCACGGGCTTGGCTGAAGCCGATTTGAAATTCCATGATTTTACACGGAAATGACATATCATTATGCTTATTTTAAGACATGCAATTTTATGATCGTTCAACAAGGGTATGGAAGAGGGAAGAGACCACGTACTTGGCTGAGGGACACAATAGTAAATATGTGGTTCAGACGGAACACTAAATGAAATTATGAAAGTTCACATGAAAGTTGTATATTATCATGCTTATTATAATGTACAAAAATACGCCGAAGAGCCAAAGAAACTGGCACACATGCCAAATATCGTGTAACTCCCACGCGAGCACGCAGAAGTGCCACAACACGAGTTGGAATGGGCTCGACTAAAGTCTGATGTAGTGCTGGAGGGAACTGACACTATGAATCCTACACGGCTGTCCATAAATCCGTAAGAGTACGAGAGGGAGGAGATCTCTTCCGAACATCATGTTGCAAGGCACCCCAGGTATTTTCAATAATGATCATATATAGGGTGTTTTGGTGGCCAGAGAAGAATAATATTCCTGGAGCCACCCTGTAAAAATTTTGAACGTGTGTGGCGTCGCATTGTCCTGGTGGAATTGCCCAAGTCGGTCAGAATGCACAATGAACATGAATGTATGCTGGTGACCAAACAGAAGACTTACGTACGTGTCACCTGTCAGAGTCCTATCAAGGCGTATCAGGTGTCCCATATCACTCCAACTGCACACGTCCCGCACCATTACAGAGCCTCTACCAGCTTGAACAATCGCCTGACGACATGCAGGGTCCATAAATTCTTACGGTTGTCTCCACACCCATACACGTCAATAATCTAGATACAATTTGAAACCACACTCGTTCGACCAAGCAATATGTTTCCAGCCATCAGCAGTCCAGTGTCGTTGTTGACGTGCCCTTTTGCTCGAAAGTCGCATGCCCGGTGTTGGCGGACAAATACGATACTGCGGTCCAAGCGTTATTCCGAATTACAATGCAATGTCCCTTTGGACATGCATGCATGGCCGTGAGTCGTGCACGTCATTCTGAAGAGTCGTTCTCTTTCTACAGTGTTTCGATGGACACGCTGTATGTTAATATGATATTGAAGTGACTGTGTTGTTCAGAAGTACGATGCAAAGTTCCTTCGGACATCTATCGCGAGGACTGTGGTTGACAACATATGTGAAGATTGATTCGGGCAGTGAGTCATGCTCGGGTAGCCTAAAGGTAAAGCAATTCCTCACGATAAGGGAGTTATCCGGGTTGAAATGCAGGTCCGGCACAAATTTTCATTGTCGTCATTCCATTTACAGCTGATGGCAGTCCATATCCGCAATTGCGAGTGCATTTCCTGTGTTTCGTGATGGCTACAGTCGGCGCATGTAGACATGTCGAAAAGAACATTGCATCATAAATCGGAATAACACACGCCCTCCGATGTCGTATTTATCCGCCGACACCGGCATGCTACTTTCAATACAGAGCCTCAAACAGCTTGAACAATCGCCTGCTGACATGCAGGGCCCATAAATTCTTGAGGTTGTCTCCACACCCATACACGTCAATAATCTAGATACACTTTGAAACGACACTCGTGCGACCAGGCAATATGTTTCCAGCCATCGGCAGTCCAGTGTCGTTGTTGACGTGCCCAGGTGAGGCGTAAAGCTTCGTGTCGTGCAGTCATCAAGTGTCGCGAGAGGCCATTCGGCTCCGAAAGCCCATATCGATGTTTTTTTCGTTCAGTGGTTCACACGCTGACGATTGTTGATGAACCAGCACTGATGTCTGCAGCAATCTGTGGAAGGCTTGCACTTCTGCCCCGTTTAACGATTCACTTCTGTAATCGTTGGTCCTGTTCTTGTAGGATCTTTTTTCGTCCGCAGCGATGTCTCAGATTTGATGTTTTACCAGATTCCGGAAATTCACGGTACACTCGGGGAATGGTCGTATGGGAAAATCCCTACTCTAACACCACCACGGAGATGGTGTGTCCCATCGCTCGTGCACCGACTATAACAGCACGTTCAAACTCACTTAAATCTTGATAACCTGCCATTGTAGCAGCAGTAACCGACCTAACAATTGCGCCACACACTTGTTGTCTGACAAAGATGTTGCAAACTGACTGCTGCGCCATTTTATGACTTTTACATATCTCTGTATTTGAATACGCGTGCCAATACCAGTTTCTTTGGTGCTTCAGTGTACAACAGGCCGGTACCTTGCAGCGCTGTTACCAGTGGAGCTGTGGGATTGCGTGGAGTTGCAGCATAGAGAACGAACAGAGATTTCGATACACACAATAGGCTACACGTGGTAACAATTCGTGGTAGACAACAGAGTTCTGGGTGCTCCTCAGAAGGGAGCACATGTCAGTTCATCACGCTTGTTGATAGAGGCGAGATTACACTTCGGTTCTCAAAGCAGATCATTTGTCTTAGAGACTTCAGCTGATTTATCGCAGCCTGTGGCACGATACGTTGCCCACCAGGTTCACAAGTCAGAGAACTGAGTGTGGTGAGAGATCGCATTGTTGGCGTGCAATGTGAAAGTATGTACGAGCACTTACCAGACTGTTGATTGGGCTAGGGATATTTCTGAATCTAATACTTTCGTGATCATCTGCAGACGCATCAAGCGGAAATGCTAGTTGCATGTGAACTTTTTCTTTCTCTTGGTGGACACTGGCAAACACTGAGTAATCATCGTGGATTTAACTACTGATAAATCACCTGTAGACTCCAGCTTTATCCCATCCACTTGAATTATCCAGTATTCACGTATTAGTTGTATAGTGACCCATATTAACAGTTAGTGGTTTTCTCATTCTTTGCATTATCATTAATCGAACTGATCCAACAATAAATTTTTATTCATATATCTCAGAAACGGATATTGCAATAAGTAAGAATAAATGTAGACAACTGTTTCACTTTGTGATTAGATGGAAACTCTGTTATACTGCGTGATTTACAGCACCCATGTCTCATGTTTGCTAGGACCATCTTTGTTTCATTAATTATCTGTTGCACGGAATTTGTCTCATTAAATGCACGTGAGTCCGTAGGGAGCAATAGGACTATTACGAGGTCAACCGATGCGGATCACTCTGAGACCCACAGAGGTTTGTCGAATGCCAAACTGTAGTTTCATCTGTGTCAAGACGGGGTGCCGAATATCCAGATGGATGTTTTGGAGGACTTTAAGGGTGAATCTGATAACACCATTAGTGATGGACGGAAGGTGTAACCAATAACTGCCTTCGATGTTCCCTTCTGCCTTCACAGTTTAATGAAATAGCAAGTGCAGGCACGTCCATCAGTTTCAATTCAACAGTGGTCATTTATTTTGCTGCTAATGCACTCTACAGTTTTCTATTGCTACTATGCACCAAAAGTGATTCTGAGAACTGTCATGAACAATTGCACGAAAAGCATTTAGTTAGTTGTTCTTCTGCTTGTATGTAAGCGGAACTAAGTAAAGTGTGTGCGTGTTAACGAATGCAGCAAAATACAATGTTCGGCGTCAGAGAAGATGTGATGCAATGGTTTCTATATATACTGGAAACGAAAAATAACATTGCGTTGAAACAGTTTAGAGCTAGGAGAGAGAATACAACAGAATATAATAAGGACGTGAACAATTCCGGCGGGACGGTGTGGCCGTGAGGTTCTAGTCACTTCAGTCTGGAACCGCATGACCGCTACGTTCGCAGGTTCGAATATTGCCTCGGGCATGGATGTGTGTGATGTCCTTAGGTTAGTTAGGTTTAAGTAGTTCAAAGGTCTAGGGGACTGATGACCTCAGAATTTAAGTCCCATAGTGCTCAGAGCCATTTGAACCATTTTTTTGAACAATTCCGAAGGCCACCGTTTTCTTATCATGAACATGCCCCTTAATCAGTGTATTCGATTGATTTATAGCAGTAACGTGTGACCCATTTTATGTTTACCGTACTCACCAAAGAAATGCGAACAGTTTTATTTTCGAGGATACTGATGTAACCTCTAAAACTCACGTGGACGCCGCGGTATTTGACGAGTTCCTTTATTCTATCGGCGACGTAAAAGTTGCCATCAGCGTCATAGTGGCCCACGTCTCCACTGTGGATCCAGCCCTCCTCGTCTGCGAAGTCTTTGACGACGGTCCATCCTTTGAAGCACAGCTCGCCATCGACTCCTGGACCGAGGCATTTCCCGGTCGCTAAGTCCACCACCTGCAAACAGAGCAGTCACTTACAAACGTAGTGCCCCGAGAAAAATGGCAAGCACTAACACCACTCCTATAATACAACACCTAGAGTGAAAAGGTATAAAGACGAAAAATGTTATTCATACACTCGAAATTTGTAGAAATAAAAATTACTCCCAACTGCTCTGCTAAACGAAAAGACAGATATGAGGACAAAAGGAAGGAAGCTTAGAGGTTAACGTCCCGTCGACAGCGAGGTCACTAGAGTCGGAGAACAATCTCGAAGTTCGGAACGATGAGAAAATAAATCGTCCGTGCTTTCTATAAGGAACGATCCCAGAATTTGCTTTAAGGGATTTAGAGAAATCGTGAATGGCCGAAAGGGAATTTGAAACCCCGTCCTTCCGAATGCGAGTCCTGTGTGATAATTGCTGCGTAATCTCGCTCGGTGACGACAGGTAACGCACAAATAACCATGTTTCTGCCATGTAATAAGGATATGAGTTTCTGTTTTGATAAAACACAAGTTCTCTGCTATTAGTTTCGGAAAAGTTTCTCCATTATTTCCAATGGGTTTCAGTTTATTCACTGTTGAACAACATAGGAAGAATATGCGCCTCTTATCATATCCACCTGTTTTTGATATGGCAGTATTGACATTAAGAAAATTGCTGACAGATTTACTAAAACTAAATATATACCTTCCTATTACTTATTGTCCTTCACAATCTGTTTGGTATTTATGGCAGAGCTGTAATTATTGCCTTCCATAATGTTATCTGCAAATCTAAGCATTTACTAACGTTTTGTTACGTAATTTCGCAAATTTTTGGCCTAATATGACATTACCGTTATCATTTTACCTTTTTTCTATTTCGTTTTTATTGTACTACTGTGATTATATCACGTGGTTTTGTAAGCATGGTTTCACTATTTTACTCTCTGACTAGGACTTTTTAAGTTACTGTACTACTTTACCAAAAAATTTGTTGAGTTGTTTGCTGATTGTGAGCAGGCTTTGTAAATCGATGAGTTTTGTAGATCCTACGTTTTCGTGTTCCTACAGTGTGTCAAGTGGAGCATTTTAATACACACTGTTTCACTGTTTGTGTGATATTTACTTGTTCCATCATGTTTTTCTAGGTGTTCTTGCCGGGAGATTTGAATGTTGTGGTATCGTTGGGGTTTAGGAGTGTGTGGTTTCGTTTGTTTGTTTCTCTCCCTTCCCCCTCAACCCCCTTTCCCCACCACCTCTCTCTCTCTCTCTCTCTCTCTCTCTCTGTGTGTGTGTGTATGTGTGTGTGTGTGTGTGTGTGTATGTGTGTGTGTGTATGTGCCTACTCTGTTAAACATTACGTCTCAGATTACGTTTCCAGTTTCATTGTGGACACTGAAGTATTGTTGGGAATGCACAGCTGAAAATTCAGGGCTTTTCTCTTCACTGTTCACGGGAGTAATTCACCTCTTGCCACAACACACGACTTTCAAACTTACAACATGCTGTCTGAATTAACCACCATCACAGCTTCATCAGTGCTAACCATGTGGAGAGACTATACATGATAGTTGCATTAAGGCTAGTCTTGACAAGATCGCCGCAACTGTGTATAGGGACGATGCACGCTGCCTACAATATGCTTACCGTTTTCACCTCAGCAGGTTGCAAAGACTAATCAGGCCACCTATATTGAAAACGAGACCTGGTGTATCAACCCTAGCAGTGTACAGGGACAGTACATACCATCTACAGTAATAGCTACGATTCTCATATTCACCCCATGTGTACGTAACACCTTGCATACCATCTGCATCAAAGGCTGAAGAGCCTGATGTGCTGCCACGCCACTGTCATCAATTAATGCCTTCCTTTTACCTTCATTCAACATCCTGTCTCAGGACCACTGAGATGCACCGTTCCTACCAGAAATTAGCTACAGCAGCTATTCTACTTCGCATGACAGCTCGGTCCGATCAGTTTTTAGCCTTCTGAGGATCTACTCATATAATAACCGCGCAAACCACCAATCAGAACTTTCCCCGATACACATCGCCAGCCTCTTTTATTACACACTCTCTTCAATGCCTTACACATCTTAACCCCTCACTTACAGTTGCCGACAGCCCATACCAGCACTATAGTCAAAGAACAGAGGGATGCACTCTCCTATCATTTTTTCACATATTTCTGTCGTTGGCTCATCAGATTATATTTCATTTTTACATTTGTTTCGTTTGAAACTCAAAGGTGGAAGAATGAAAACTTGGTCATTGTCAGACCATTCTCATTTTGGGGAATGCAGAAGGTGAACCAGAACTTCGTCTAGAAAAGTTTCAGGATTGCTGATGGATGAATGTGTGACGCTGCAGAGCAATTTCACGGCACTTGTGGCAAGCGCAGTAAACAGGAGTCATGTCGACACCAGAGCATAAAGTCTTTGGGAATTTTATTCCGTGTACTCAGCTGAACAATAACTTTGCCTCGCAGGCAGGCGTGTGAACAATATACACAGATGTCAGCCTTTCAGAGACGACGTGTAGCGACGTGTAGTTTGGCTCAAAGCAGCCTGTCCGAGTAATCGGCTCATCGCTCGACATTTGAAATAGAGCGATGCCACTAGTCGACGATTTTTGGCCGGAATAAGTGACAGTGACCACAAGGATCTTTGATAGGGGACTCGCAGAAAGGGGGCTGAGATCACCGCGCCCCATGCGCCTGTTACTATTGACCTCTGAACACCAACAAACCTTTTTCCAGCAGCGTCGGACACATTCGACGGGGTATCTCATTGACTGAAGTAAAACTGATATCAGCGGTAAACCCCGCTTTGAACTGAGTCTCGAGGACGAAGGAAGACATGTCTGGAGACATTCCAGACAGTGGTGGGATACCATCATGACTGTCGCCCGTCATACTCCACGACAACCAGGGATGATGATTTAGCCTGGCAATTCATTTCATAGCGGAACCGGTTTGGTTGCCATCTGCAGCACTCTTACGGCACAGCGGCACGTCGACGATATTCTAGACCCCGTTTTGTTGCCCTTCGTCGCAAGTCTCCTGGGCTTAGATTTCAGCAAGATAATGCCCTCCCATACACATGAAGTGCTTCGACTGCCTGCCCAACTCTACCTTGGTCAGCAAGACCGCCGTATCTCTTACATGCCGACCGTTGTGGCCGAGAGGTTCTGGGCGCTTTAGTCCGGAACCGCGTTGCTGCTACAGTCGCAGGTTCGAATCCGGCTTCGGGCATGGATGAGTGTGATGTTTTTAGGTTAGTTAGGTTTAAGTAGTTCTAAGTCAAGGGGACTGATGATCTCAGATGTTAAGTTCCATAGTGCTCAGAGCCATGTGGACCATCTCTTACAAACAGCGTGCATTTGGAACACTATGGGCGTCTTGGGATTTGGACTATTTAACGTGATAGTTGGGCAGAATTTAGTACGATATCCTTCAGGTAGCGTTCGACAATTCCATCAGTCAATGCCGAGCCGAATACCTGCTTGCATAGGGGGCAGAGGCGGACCAAGGCACTCAATTTGTCAAGCTCTTTCTCTTCAATAAATCATCCAAGTTTTCTGAAATTGTAATCAGTTGTTTATCTGTACATGTACATGACATCTATTCCTTCGTGATGCGTCATGTTATCCTTTTACGACTTATAGTGTGATTTTAATGTCAGTCCACGCAAGGAGAACATTTCCTTAGCATACAGTATTCAAAGGCTGCAGTGCCATGCTGTGCATTACTGAGACTGTGTGTGCGGGTCGTCAAGCAAGAAGAAACTGAAGCGGTCACCCCTCCGCCCCTATAGTACAAAGCGCTGTACTCCCCCTGCGCTCAGGACAGAATGCATTTCAGCGAAGAGATTGTTTCCACTAGACACAAAGCGTGCATGACCGACTTTAATATGTTGTCGAGATATTTTCAGCGTACTACCGATGGAAAGAAAAATGATTTGCCTTGCGAGGCAGCACGTTTGTACTTCCCACCGCTGGTGACTATATTTCTGGCGGTTTGTGGAGGCCCTCATCGTGAGAGGGCAGCCGCGCGGGATTAGAAGAGCGGTCTTGGGCGCTGCAGTAATGGACTATGTGGCTGGTCACGGCGGAGGTTCGAGTCCTCCCTCGGACATGGGTGTGTGTTTGTCCTTTGGATAATTTAGGTTAAGTAGTGTGTAAGCTTAGGGACTGATGACCTTAGCAGTTAAGTCCCATAAGATTTCACACACATTTGAACTCATCGTGAGAGGGCAATTCATGTGCTTGAGCATCGATGCAAGCGACCCTCTGGCCGATCTCGGTGATCGTGGTGGAGTGAGTGACAGTTTGTTGATTGCCAGAAAGCGAGGAAGAGAGAGACTGAAACGGTGAGAGCTGCGGAACCGGACAGCATGTATGCAGAGCCGCAACGATCTACGCGGACGTGAGACGGGTGCTATCTTTTGCTGTTGTCCATAAGAAGAAAGCAGCCCAAAGCCAGAGACGACGAATGGAGGAGCTTCACCTACTGCAGAATAGTGCAGATCACCAAGTATTATGCTTTTGTGGCATGCATCTATTATTTGGTAGCTGATATCATGGCGTTCTGAAAAGTAATGCTTCCAAATTGTTTATTCTGTTTTCAATACGGGTTGTTATATGTCAACCTCCCTGCTTCGCTGATGCAATTGCAAGCCTCTGCTACCATAGGGTCCCAATTTGTAGCAGGTGACATGACTGTGCGTTATGTCTGTGCACAAAGAAACTGAAAACACGAATTCGAAGAATTCGCCGTCACATGCAGCATCCTCTCCTTCAGCATGAAAATGACCGACCACACGCGAGCGTTTTGACATCTACCACAATCCGATGCCTTGGGTTCAGCATCGGCGATCACCTTCTATACAGCCCCGACTTGGCCCCTTACGATTTGCATCTGATTCCAGAACTTGAAGTACACCTTCGAAGACTTCATTTTGATAATGATGAAGCGGTGCAAGGAGAGGTGAGGTTATGGCTCCATCAGTAACGTCAAACATTCTGAAGTAACGGTTTCAACAAACTGGTATCTCTCTGGAAAATAGGTGTTTGTCGGTAGGTAACAATGTAGGGAAATAAATATATATACAGGAAGATTAAATATGCAGAATAATAATAAAATTTCTTTTATTTAAGAGTTATTAAGAGCTTTAAGGTAAAATATTCGGAGGCTTTACATTTTAGCACGCCCTCGTAGGTTCTGCCAGCGTAAATTATTGCACATTATGTACCAAAGGGGGTTAAGTTTGTACGTGCATGTTATGTTGTTTTAAAATATGCTGAAACCGACTCGATTTTTTGAACTGAAATTCTTTATTGCGTCATGGGCCATTCTATAGAAGAGAGTAATATTTCATTGCATTTTGATAACTTTACTCACGCAGTGATTGTGATTTGAACATTATATACATATGTAAGTTCTGTCTGTGTTGTGATGATTTCCCTAGTATTTGCATTGTCCGTTAGCAACGGTTGAGTAGTCGGTGGGCGTTATTTCTGATAGAGTGTACATATTTCTGTGACAATTGCTATTCTTAAGCAGCATGGTTCTGTGTGCCTACTTTTAAAGCTATTACTGGCCGATATTGCGATATTTGTTTCTCGATTCATGCCCACTTTAAATGTCGTCAGGTTCGAATAAGATTATTGTTTAGTTACATTTGGATCTCTTTAGATTTATATTATTAATTTTTCTGTGGTCGTCTTAAGTAAGAATTACTCACAGACAAAATACGGTACTGTTTATTTCTGATCTTAGCTGATGTAGGTATCTGTGTTGACGTTTGAGCTTCCGTGTTGTAATGTGTGAGGTTCATTCAAAAGGTAATGCTTCCTACTCCTTTCTCCTTAAATATTCTGAAGTGAAAAATATGAATATGGCGGTATTCCGCAAAACGTCTCCTCCAATACACTGCAGTGGTAACATCCAGCAACAACAGATGCAAGTACCACAGTCACTAGCTAAAAAGTCGACATCGCTGCTCGTATCAGACTGCTTTCTGTGATACAGTTCTTGAACTGAAAAGGCGAAACGATTGTTCGCATTCATGGAACAATGAAAAATGTGTACAGCGGTGTAGCAGTGAATATCAACACTGTTAGACGGTAAGTTCGTCGACGTAGGGAAACTAAAGGGCAAACACCATTTTTTTTAAATTTAATATTCAAAAGAACAATTTCATATACAAGCAGCCCACTATCTTACTCATTCTACATAAACATTACAGTTACGTCAGAAACATTATTTGGTACAAGTTGTGTATTTTGTTACGTTATAACTCCACTATGGGCATCTCTTACCTACGCCATGTCCGCTTCCGGTAGCTGAGTGGTCAGCGCGACAGAATGTCAATCCTAAGGCCCCGGGTTCGATTCACGGCTATATCGGAGATTTTCTCCGCTCAGGGACTGACTGTTGTGATGTCCTAATCATCATCATTCCATCCCAATCGACGCGCAAGTCGCCGAAGTGGCGTCAAATCGAAAGACTTGCAGCCAGCGAACGGTCTACCCGACGGGAGGTCTAGTCACACGACATTTTCATTTGCCTATGCCATCATTGTTCATTCTACATGTTACCTTAACTACCGAACAACCTCCAGGGTTAGTATGCCAGTGTATATACTCTAATTCTATACTACATTGTACACATCTTAAAGTGTCTATACTCTAATTCTATACTACATTGTACACATCTTAAAGCTAGCAGTGTTATAGGTGTCCCTGTGTGATATATAAACCTACGGTGTCGGCCGTGTCCACCGAACTAATCCCAGTAGGCATGCCACTGGCACCGGGCTGGCCTAAATCTTGAAATTCGCTGCAGTTTTACGGCAACTGTTCATCCTACCTTAACCTACATCAAACCTAAAGTTTGTATTACTACTGTCGTAATTATTGCTTTGTTGTAATTTGTGATCTATGCACCCTCCCCCAAAATCCGAGACGTGGTAGATCCCAGCCATGAGGCGGCTAGCCAAGTCCACACCCCGGCGGAACAGGTCAGGTGCATAGAGTCTTGATTGATGTGTTATTCTGACTGTTCCTTTGAAACTCCCTTAAGACTTTTTTTGATATTTCATTTGCAAGTTCATTAAGAATTTGGAATATGTCCTGTTCCCTGAGCAGATGGTGTTTGGCGCGAATGGGTAACTGTTGCCTAAGTAGTGATGCTAGGACTTCAAAATGGGGGCACTCGTACACTACCTGGTCTGGAGTGCCCTATGTGGCGACACAGTCACGTGATGGTGTGGCCCACTTCCCGAACTGACATAGACATGCCGGCTACAGTCCTTGTCTGATAAGGAAGTGCAGCTGTCCTCTGGTTGGTTCGAAGTACCTGAGCAGCAGGCGCTCCCTGATATTCGGCAGCAACTCGTAAGTTCTGCTCAAAGTTTCATCAGCATCCCACTGCTCCTTCCATAATTCCTCACCCCTTCTTCTGAATTCTGCTTTGTCTCCTACTTGGATTCCCATTATTTGAATTATTTTCCCTCTTTATTCTTTCTTTGCCCAGTACCATGCTGCCTGCCCCTGATCTTGATATCAAGCGGACAGAGTCCCATTAACACTAACAGTCGCTCTGCCCCTCCCCCCAGAACTCAGCCGCCAGGGCGATTGTGTTAGACACCGATACTCCCAACCGAAAGCCGAGCGCACAGCGCAGAGTGTGCTGTCAGTCTGTCTGCTAGAAGCTTCTCAAGAAGTTTACCCAGGAGGTCCAGCAAATGAGATGGCACCAATGAGATGGCACAACGCTAACTACGTCACAAGCACGCTGTCTCCCTTCAGCACAGAGTTGTGAGGCGCCATATTGGCATTCATTTCAAGCCTATATGTATATATGCCGTTTCTGGGCACCAGCAAATTGAGAATCACTGTAAAACCCTTTGTTAACTGTGTGATTCGTTCCAATAAAATAATGTGAAATATTTTCGTGGCAAAAGAATTTTTGTAACTTGCGTATTATGAGAGTAGGCTATTTGAAGGCAGCGACGCACTGAAGATCCACCCAAAACGCAGTTTCTTGGTGCAATTTGTTATAATTAAACTTCAATTAGTATCATATCTACGATTAAGGTTTTCAGCAAGGGGGAAGATACTATAGTTAGATATAGTTTGGAAGTTGCTGGTGTAATGTAATGACTACTGTCACTGTCTGCTGTTGCGATATGTGTTGGGGCGGTGGTTCGCGTTTTGCCACTACCGAATGTTTTTCCTAACATTCGCATTTTTATTAGGTTCTGGTACTTTATTATTAGTTTAATATAAGTATATAGTATAATATTTGATGTTATGTAAATATAAGTTCACCTTTTTTTGAGGAGTGACTGTTCGATTGGCTTAATCTACACGACAGCTACTTGTATAAAGATATTTTGCTCCTTTTTCTTTTACGCTTCGTAATTCACATGTTGCAAAGATTCTCCTACTGGGTAGGAACAGTGATCAAGTAAGAGTGACCTTGGGGTTTTACTAAAATGTGAGAATGATGAAATAATGTTTATCTTATGCGGAGAAGTATTCCAAATTTGTACCGCACTGTTTGTAATGGAACTTTTATAAGCCTCTGTCCTTACTGATTGGACATGGTACTTTCCTTTTCGTGGACGATGGAGGAAATGTGCGTTTTAACAGAGCTAACGTAAGAATTTTTAGGCACACCCGTTGAGTAAACAATGTGATTTACGAACTAGAAACATCCCTCAACTGCCGCTGGAGCGCGTTGCGATCGCGTATGCTACGTTGGGGCCCAAGTACCGTATGCACAAGTCGCATCGTTCCTGAGCGTTCAGCAGCACGTTGAACTTGGCACGCTCAACGTTAACGTTCGACAGCACGGTCCGTGTGCCGACGGCTTAAGGACATCACACACATCCATGCTCAAGGCAAGATTCGAACCTGCGGCCTTAACAGCCGCACGGTTTCGGACTAAAGCGCTTAGAACGGCTAGCCCACAGCGCCCGGGCTCCGAAACTTCTGTGAGGAAGTGAATCTGTTAAGCCACTCGTACTGCTCACATTGTTTACTTGTACTCGTTTTCTTAGAATGAAAATATGTCATTCTTCTTCATCACTGGTGAACTCCCTGCCACAGGATGACCTCTTGGCCGTTTCCGATCTTCAGAGGACCTCTTTCCCTGGCTTAGAGGAGAGGGAGCTTCTTGCTGACCTCAGGGCTCAGTTTGAACATATACGTCCATCGTCTCTACTTTCCGAGTCGAGACTCGGCAAACATCCATGAAAATTCTTGGAATCTTCTGGTCCTCATTGTATTCCTTTCCCTTTTGCTCGGGCACTTACTCTTAGGCTTACTGTGTTCAGGTGTGGCCTCAGCCATAGTTCATTCTAACGATGAATCGCTGCTGTAGCATCATGTAGGTAGGGAACTTCCTCCCACTGGTGTTGCAGGTCTTCTTTCCTTTTCGGGATCAGGAAACGCTCACCCCAGTTCTACCACAATTTTTCCGTGCATGATCTTCAGCCCTGCACCTAGAGCATTCCGGACTTCGTTCACAGTGCTTGTGTACATGGTCCAGATGGCCACAATGGTGGCATCGGGGTACTACCAGATAATCTATCAAGTTTATTGCATGAAAACCAATGTAGCTTTTGCCCATAGTGGTTAATTTACGTCACAATTTTTAGGAAACCTCGGCAACGTGATGTACAACGTCAGATTCCTGAGGCCCAGTCTTGAAGCGCAGCTTAAACTCCTTTTCAAAGATTTCCATATTCATTTCATCAAAGTTTTGCTGGCATATTGTTTCGTAGATTTGATTTTCCTTTAGTTTAATTGCCACGAAATATAGTATTACCAATGAATTCCGCTTCTTAGGTGGCTCACACTTTACTGCTTAACTTAGTTTTTGGTTATTAGGAATGTTGTTCTCATCTTCCTCTGTCATCTACAATGACACACATTCTTCGTTGCCTATAGTTTATTGATCCTTATTTTGTCTTTTGCAGGATACACTGTTGTTGTGAAGATTTCCTGCAATCTCTTTATGTCGTGACAAGACAGAGGTCTTAGAAAGACCGCCGTGTCCAGTCTTTGTGACACTTTTGCAATGGTTTCCTTTGTTATTTGGGACTTGGTTCAAATGGCTCTGAGCGCTATGGGACTTAGAACTACTTAAACCTAACTAACCTAAGGACATCACACAACACCCAGTCATCACGAGGCAGAGAAAATCCCTGACCCCACCGGGAATCGAACCCGGGAACCCGCGCACGGGAAGCGAGAACGCTACCGCACGACCACGAGCTGTGGACATTTGGGGCTTGAAAGCTGCCCATGTTTTGATACCTAAGCTTCCCAATTTTTACGCTCGAGTCAAGGATCAGACTTATCCCGACATGTTTCTATAGAACAGTTTGTCTGTCCCAGGCCGTCTTTGAGGCAGAAACAGTCAGCGCTGAAGCCCTCAAACGCGCACTCAAATCGCTCGTCTCTTGTTCGGTTCTCATGGTTTTTAGATGATTGAGGAAGGTGGGAGCCCTTCTCTTGCCCGACAACAGCTTCCCTGGCACATAGGGGCGGGAGGGCGGGGTGGGTGGGAATGGGTACTGCTACAGCTCACCCACTGACCTCACCCCTTGGCCAAGGCCACTCCTGAGTTGCCGGGTTCAGCAAGTATACCCCTAACTTTGGAGAGGTGAATGCACCCGTCTTCCTTTACTGCGTACTAGCCCGAGCTTCCATCTCTTGGCCAAGAACCCACTCTTACCCAGTCGTTCAGCCGTCTGGACCTAGCTAACTTGACCCAGGCGATGTCACCAGCCTCTAGGTTTGGTAGAATCCCCCCCCCACCCCAGTTACTCATCGCGGGCTATGCCGAGCATCCTTGCCGACTTGTACCGAGATCCCATGCCGACAAACGACGTCGCTGGCATGCAGAGCACCTGGTGTTCTATGCTCTGCAGCAAGAGGGAGGCGGGCAGCAGACACCCAGCGCTGAAGAGTCGCTCGTGAGGTGAGAAACGCCCCCCGCCCCCGCCGCCCTCGCCAGGCACAGCAGCCCTTTCAAGCCCTCTCCAAGGGACAGATCTTCAGTCCCTGGACACAACTCCCCCTGTGCCACGGACCCTTCGCTTTAACATCGGGATGGGTCGCAGCTATCCCTTCTGACGCAAGGCAAAGACCATGTGAGCCTGGGAAATGCCGAGCTTGACTTCTGGCACCACGAGAAGGCGCAGAAAGAGCCACGTGGGTAGGAAAGGCTATCTATGACGCATCACTCTCCCATGTGAGACCTGCTAACACCTTTTGTTAAGAAAACGCCAAGTGGCATGCCGGTGACTGGAGTGGCTCCACACAACATTCAGCGAGTCGATCGCATCATTGTGGTCACCGGCGGAAGGCTGCAGATGATTCGTCGTGAATTACCTCCCTCAGCAAAGGCAGTGTGATGAAGATTATTCAGCAATGTATATTCAAAGATTTGTCCAACTTGCGTAGCAAGAATAATATCCGACGAGAATACGTACACAAGAAAAACAAGTGCCTCCCAACACTGGCAGCGCTTGTGTTTGGAAGTAGAGGAATGTATGGAAAACACTGCGGCTGAAGACGAAATGTGGGTTTATTTTCTTGAAGCTGAACAAAAAGACAGTCTGTCGAAAGGCATCACAAAATCTCACCAAATAAGAAATAGCTCAAAACAATCCAATCGGCAGGGAAAATAATGGCTCTAGTATTCTTAGACGCAGAGGGTGTGATAACGGTTAAATTTTTGGAGCAAGGATGCACAAAAAATTCTGTCCAAAATGTCACAACTCTTGAACTCAGCGAAGCAGCTGCTTTTTGTACGAAAGCGCAGTATCACACACCTGTCGTCACGCCGCTGAAGAGATTGTGGAGAATGAATTGGAAGTCTTGCCTCCACACAGCCATGACCAGGCACCACCAGATCCATCAGTTCAGGCCACTGAAAGAAGCTCATCACGAGATTGTCTTAGAAAATGAGTCTGTGTGACAATGACTTCTGAAATAGGATCTGCCTTTTACCACGCTGGATTACACGTATTCGTTAAATGGTGGAATGGAACTGCGGAAAAGGACAGAGATTGTATTGAAAAGTCACAAACTAATCGTCAGTGTTCTGGTTTAGAGGTTTCACAGTTACATTTGAAATTGTTGACGAATAATGAAAGCCGCGCGGGATTAGCCGAGCGGTCCAGGGCGCTGCAGTCATGGTGTGTGCGGCTGGTCCCGGCGGAGGTTCGAGACCTCCATCGGGCATGAGTGTATGTGTTTGTCCTTAGTGTGTAAGCTTAGGGACTCTTGACCTTAGCAGTTAAGTCCCATAAGATTTCACACACATTTGAAAAATTTTTTTTTAATATAGAAAGGGGACATTATCTTTTGTATGAGCTCCTATGGTGGCAGATAAAAGTTTCTAGCAGTGGAACCTGGCATTGTCCAGCTATTATTTGTAGCTTTGCGTCAGCACCAATACTGTGCAGTGTCTGGCTTTGTGCTTAATGCATGTGACATGTATCCTGAACTATGTGATGTACAATGAAATAATTTTGTACGTATATTCAGCGGAATATGCGAATAATATCTGCGAAATTTATTTAAACGTCGTGCATGATGTAGTAGTTTTTCACGCATCTTATTATTTATGATCATATATCTCCTGAACGGTGGGCAGTATAATGATATGATTTTGCATTTACTTTCAGTGGTATATGAAAATACTGTCAGTAAAATGTGTCCTCAATGCAATTCTTGGCCCAGTAAGTTATAACGTCATGATATGCGTGGTACTTTGACTGCCTGAACAGTGCGAAAGTAAACATATCTCGTTCCATGATTTCATTTGTCAGCGAGGAAGAACTTAGTAAAGGTTTGAAATAATGTGTAAAGACTGTTGCAAGTCAGTAAGTGCTCTCAGTCTCAAACATTGGACATTCACACATCACGCACTACACTCCTTTTTCACCCCACTCCCCATTTACTAGTTAGGTGGTTCTCACCGTGCCCCCCCCCCCCCCCCCAGCAACGATCACCTATAAATAATTTTTAGGTGTACCACTTTTGGTTGCAGTCGGTTAAGTGGTTTAGGATTAGATGTGCAAGACATCCATTTTAGTACTACGTATAAATGTAACAGTAAGAAGCATCGCTCGCACGACACCAGCCCACCCAAATCCTCTGCTACAATGGAGAAGAGAAATCAAAAGAAATTTAGTTATCCTGTATGAAGCCACTGGTCTCCTCAGGTCGCTTATACCAAATCACTCAGAAAATAACCCGAACGAAGTCTGAGATTTTCTCGATTGATTTCGTGTCCACACTGTGGATAAGAAGTAAGTGAAAAAAGCAGACAGACGCAGCTAGTCACTGTGCATGGTGTGCTGTACCTTGGCCTGTACCCCTGGATCGAGGCGACCCACAGAGCCGGGTGGCGGAGGCGAGTGGCTGAGGAGGACGTTGCAGGCTGGGAAGGCCTCCGTCTGGCCGTACCACTGCTTCAGCGGCCGGCCCGTGCGTCCCTCAATCCAATGTTGGGCCTTAGCGTTGAGAGCGGCGCCTCCCGTGATGCACACGCGCACCTGAGATAGAGCCGAGCGCAACCGACCTTCTGGAGAATGGCGAACCAGCAGCACCCAGTGGTTGGGCGGCATTGCTACACAGGTGGGCTGCGAAAAGACCCAATTACATACACACACATACACATCTACGGACACAGCATCGAACGAAAGCTATCAACACTTTGCTCATAAATAAAAATCTTGAAGGCTTGGTGCTCTGCAGTTTTCAGATACTTATTAAAGGACATCTCCTGTACACCAAGAGCTGAAGTAGTAATGTTTTGTTTGCCAAAATCAGTTTTCATGCCTGTGACCCATCATCAGTGCTATATGATGCAGGGGAACAAAGAAATGTATGATCATCTAACAGTAAGTACCTCAACAGCTATGAAATACATGTCAGTTAAAATGACAGTTTCTGAAATCTGTCTTGTAACATAGGACACAGATTGTGATGTATATAACCGCTGACAAATCTTAGGCAGTGACAATATGGTAATGTTTGACATAACTGTCATAAAATGCAAAAAGGGAACTGACAGGTCAAAAGTCTGTGTTACCTGCCTTTTCAGGACTTCAGTATCGTATTTATATACAGGGTGTTACAAAAAGGTACGCCAAACTTTCAGGAAACATTCCTCACACACAAAGAAAGGAAATATGTTATGTGGACATGTGTCTGGAAACGCGTACTTTCCATGTTAGAGCTCATTTTATTACTTCTCTTCAAATCACATTAATCATGGAATGGAATCACACAGCAACAGAACGAACCAGAGTGACTTCAAACACTTTGTTACAGGAAATGTTCAAAATGTCCTCCGTTATCGAGGATACATGCATCCACCCTCCGTCGCATGGAATCCCTGATGCGCTGATGCAGCCCTGGTGAATGGCATAATGTATCACAGTCGTCCACAATACGTGCACGAAGAGTCTCTACATTTGGTACCGGGGTTGCGTAGACAAGAGCTTTCAAATGCCTCCATAAATGAAAGTCAAGAGGGTTGAGGTCAGGAGAGCGTGGAGGCCATGGAATTGGTCCGCCTCTACCAATCCATCGGTCACCGAATCTGTTGTTGAGAAGCGTACGAACACTTGGACTGAAATGTGCAGGAGCACCATCGTGCATGAACCACATGTTGTGTCGTACTTGTAAAGGCACATGTTCTAGCAGCACAGGTAGAGTATCCCGTATGAAATCATGGCGGTGAATCGACGAAGTACAGTACATACTGACGAAACTAAACAGAGCTCCAACATGGAAACTAATCGTTTCCGGACACATGTCCACATAACATCCTTTCTTTATTTGTGTGTGAAGAATGTTTCCTGAAAGTTTGGCCGTAGCTTTTTGTAACACCCTGTATATGTGACACACATTCACATATGTAAATTACACTTTGACAGTAGGTAGGCCTATATGAAGAGACAATACACGAAAAGTACGAAACAGGAAAACAATAATTTTGGTTTAGTGTTTATGTCCTGGGTCTAAAATTGCCTAATTTGACTTGATACGTTTTACTATTTTGGAATGTTATACTCTTTTGTACGTTATAAATTCATATACCAATAGTGAACAAAAGAAAAACACTGCACGTCACAGATATACATAAATGCTACCTTAGAGGTAACGAAAATCAGGTAACGTAGACTGTTTACACAATGTGACAGTTAGGGAGTCATACATTATCAAGAATTATCACTCCCTAAGATATGTCAGCAATAGCATACATTACAAACTATATACTCCGTGAGCCGTGTTGGCTCATATCGATTGCGGTCTGTAGATCGAATCCTTGTTTCGTTTTCCCTCTGGTCGCCAGGCGGCCCTCTTGCCCATTGTCATCTGGTATGAAACTGAAATGTTTTCGAGGTGAGCGAGTGTGGAACGAACAGTCACCGAGTGCAAGGAGGAAGGAAGTAGGTTGGAGAAAATGTGTGTTGTCAAGCGCCCGTGGTCGGTGTCTTGACTGAATAGGCTTGAGAGATCCGTTACAACGGAACGACTTCCATTATGATTAGCTGTTTCCGGTGCACTGAATTGGCATCTCTTCCCTGTTGTCGAGCCGTTTTGTGTCATCAAGTTGGGCGGCATTAGTCAGCTCTGTTGTTACTGCCTTGCCCTAAGTGATTTTACCGTGAGTGGTGAATCTGTGCTTTCGGAGAAGTTTGGATCCACCATCAGTGCGGTATTTATTTCTTTTACAAACTGTTTGGGCCTGCCTGTCTCGGGGCTCGCGAGGGCCCTGTGTAACTTACTTGTGATCCTTGGGTGTGAAGATTGTGGTGATAATCTTTTAGTGGTTGGTTTGTCCGCTTGCTTAGGTGGACGGCAAGGTGCTTGACTCTCATGCAGCAGGTTGGGGGTTTATTCCCGGCTGATTTGGAGATTTTATCAGCTCGTGGACTGGGTGTTGTATTGTCTTCATCATAATTTCATTCTCATCCTCGGCACGCAAGTTTAGGCAGCTATTTGATGAAAATGTGCTATCGTAACAACTGACCTTTTGATGTTGCAAGGCATCTCCTGATGAGTCAGCTACTATTTCTGCAGTCTATGAGTGCAGTTGGTTCGACGCACCGGTGGCACGATATTATTGACCTGCATTTGGGATTCGCTGCTGCCGTAAACTTGTGTGAAGCTGTTCTTCTGCAAGGCGACAGTTGCTTGAGTTGTCTTTTCTTAATAGGTTTGTGTGGGCCAAGTTCTTTTCAGAGCACAAGTATTTTGGCCTTTTGGCTTGGATAGTATGTGTCGTGGCCTTTCGAGTCAAGCTCTCCTTACTTAGCCAGGCCATATGCTGACACATGTATTTCCTTAAATTCGTCTGCTCGCAAAGGACCAGTTTAGACATTGGTTTGTGATTTAAAATCATTCTGTTAGCTTCGGACATTTAAAACTGTTTAAACATTTTTACTAAATTTGTGGTAGTCGTTGTTACATTTTACCTACAAAAATTTTGATTTAAGTGTGTCAGGTCTTTTAAAAGACTGTGTTAAACCTTGAGTTCTGTAATTGAAAACCATTTTATTAGCATGGGACATTACCATATTTGTTGAACCACTTTCCTGTGGTTGTTAAATTGGTTAAGCCATTGCACTCCTTTGTATTTAAAGCAATCAACTCACAGTGTTAAGAAAACCTGATTTCTAAAAGATTATTTAACTATGTTTTACTATTGTTGCTTCAAAGAAATTGTTTAACAAATGTGAGTCACCTGGTAAATCATAAATGACGGCATAACCTGGGGCCTAGCCCTTGCAAGAATTCCTGTTAACCTGACTTGCTGGAGCTGACTGTGTTAACTATCGTATTAACTGATATGCATGCCACTGCTACAGAGGTACTTTAGTAACTGCTGCTACAGGCACAGTTATCAATTTGTGGAAATCGATGAAGATATAGTTGTTTTGCTCTATATCAGATGTTATAAACCCGAAAACAGGTTTTGAGAAATAAAGTATTTCTAGTTTAGCTCACGGTGTATGGAAGATGTTACTCATAAATAATATCGCAAGTAAGTTATCGTATTCATAGAAGTATCGCTATGTTTATGTATCGGTATTTAGGCTTGATGAAAGAGTTAGGTATTCAGTCTGCTCTAATTTCGCAATTTCTACTTATTTTTTGATCTATTTGTAATAGAGCGTAATCCATATTCACAAATTTTAACTGGAATAATGCAATTTCATTACAGATAATTTTTTTAAAAATAGGAAGAAGAAATTTTAAATTACAGAACAGATTATCAAAAGACAACTGGACAACACCAAAAGCAAAATAAATTAATTCTCACCTTCATTTACTGTTCCGTGTACCGTAGTCACTAAAATACATTACATATGTCCATTCGTTTCGCTGACAATCTTTTACTTAGCACTGACAACGCATTGCTAAACTTTGAAAATAAACGCTTGGAGATTGCTAATGTTGTTGGAATCTTCAGATACTCGTTACAAGCTTACAGAATTGGGCGAATAAAATTATATGTCTTCTCACTGCTCAAAATGTTTATCCAACGGTGATGCCACAGGTATCACAAACTATTTCATTGGGTCATTTTGATCAGACAGAGCAGGTTCGAAAGAGGGAGCTCCTTCATTTATTTTTCTTTCGTTTACTTCTGATGACTGGAAGTCGTATACCATTTGAAAAAGGGATCACAGACTGATTCGCGGCTAATGGTGCAGCGGTTGTAGAAACATTTGTTGTTGATAAACGCCTTGTTGTAGATTTTTCTCCAATGCAAGCTCTGGAATACTGAAAATCTTGGGTGAAGCAAGCAGATTATTGTTACCAAATGATCATCTTCAGTTTTTCCAAAATTGCGTTCTACTTGCTTATTAAGCTCATCTTTAATGTGTCTACTACACTGTCATCAGGGTGATTGTTGAGCTTACTTAAGTCATTTTGTTGTGCTCTTATCAGTAATAATAATAATTCGTGTGCCTCAGGGACCTGGTGCAAGTGTTCCAATTGGACGCCACTTCGCCGAATTGCGTGTGTTATGGACAGCCATCCAACAGGGAAAGGGGACCCACAACGTAACATGTAGCTCGAATCAAGTATCGTTTCTCTTGCTGACTTACATCGTTGTGACATGAAAGCTAGGTTAAAAAGCAGATTGAAAAATCTTCGGTCCGACCGGGACTCGATCCTGCTAGCACTCGATTTCCCTGCAAGCGCTTTGCCGTACGATTTCTTTCAACCATGTGACAACTGATACAATTCTGCTTATGGCCACGCACTCCTAATTGTTGGCCCGTTGGTGCTCGTGCGTTCAATTGTTTAAACTGTTTGAAGTGAATCATGTGACCAAAATTTTAGTTTAGTAATAAAAATGTAATAAAATATTACTAGGATCACGACGTACAAGCTTACTTATCTAGCTGCCACTGGTCCTGTAGACAAAGTGCTATGTCAACAATCAGTTACCATTGCATTCTGTCCATTGCTGTTTCCCCACAACTGACTACAATCAAAGCTTCCGCATCTCTCTATACGTCGTCTTCCATCTGTTTCTTGTCCTACCCAAGGATCTTTTTGTCGTAAAGTGGACAGTGAATGCTTGCTTTGTGATCAGATCTGTGTCCTACGGATTACGTGATCTGCCCGTTGGAGACTTCTTATCTGTTGATGTTGTAAAGCGTTGCTCTCGTTGAAGATCTTACCAAATTCGTTATTATTTCCTGCTCGCCAAGTATCTCCGCCTGCCAGCGGGTCCCTAATTCTTCTCATCGCGATTATCTCTTGTCTTAGGATTTATGCCTCTGCCTTTTTGTCGATGTCCCGCTTTCTGAACCGTAAAGGACAATGAGGCGTTCTCGTTTTCGCAGAATGTGGTATGGCATTAGAACTGGAGATATCTCTGAGGACATGTAGAGATCTCTAGCCAGCAGAAATTCTTTCTGATACATCAATTGGTATATGTGTATAACAACTGTGCCAACTTGCACACACTTTAACTGATCAACAGACTTAAGGTCCTCTTCGCCAACTGTGAAATGCTTCTGTTTATATTTAGTTCTGCCTAGCTGAATAGTTCTACCTACTTGCATGTCTCCTTTTATTTGTTTATTTATTCAGTGCGGTACTTGCTTAAAGTACTGGTATCAGTAAGAATATCTATTGAAAAGTATGGAGAAAAAAGATACTGATATGGAATTGCTCGATACCAAGCATTATCATACTTTTTCCGCATTTCTACACATATCATCATCACTACAATAATTTCCCAGATTCTTTAATTAAAAACTAAACTTAACCTAATTTCAAAAATTTAAATTTTTCCTCTACACTGTAAAATAGCTAATATTGGAATGGTTATCATCACTATCATACACGGTATGCAGTGACATACTTTGCTCTCAGTACCTTTATGAAGAGATTCAAAATCATTACTGTCAGTCGACTGTGTCCCCGAGAAAGATCTGTGTAGGGGATTTCATCTTGGTAGTTGACAGGCTTAAATTATCTTCCCTAATAGAGCATTTACATATAGGAATCAAATTTTACTACCTCTCCGGCTACAACAGATGCATAAATACCACTAAGACGTAACGTGATTGTCATCAGCTTTGACTCTATTAACATTTTCTCCGATCCGTCTATCCGTTTCATTATAATCTGAAGCTTATTCCAGTATCAGATCATGTTCAACATCTCTCATCTCTTATACCAATGTATCATATTTAGAGATCTTTTGTCACATTCCTAAAATGAGGAATTTCTTTATTAAGTATTTCTACACGATAATCAGTTTATACGAGTATAACTGCTCAAGACATACCTGTCCTCTCCTTGGTGCGTGGTAACACTATCATGTGCCCCACCTTCTGTTGTATTCCCGGTCTTTTTATTCTTCTATTCATGTCCCTATTCGATTACTTCCACCAGTATTCTGGTGGTCTTTTTTCTTGGTACACTTTATTTCATGGGCTGTATGCCGTGGTCCAAGTCATATTCCGCTGCCTAACGCATCGTCTCCTAGTCATCACCACAGGGTATAAAGACATCGATAGCAGATTCAGACTTAGACAAGCTGAACAACCCGAACTTTTTATAAGTCCCCCGCAACGATCACGTTTACGCCTGTATCAGGAGGAAAGCTCCAGATGATAACAGAAAGCACTGAAGCATAAATCGTTATAAGTAGTAATGCTAGCTAAAGTTGCAGGTAAGTTCAGCTGAAATTTTTACCACGGACCTAGCGGTGATCAGAGAGGATATATTAAGTCTTAATCGTAACTAACACTTGGTTCAAGAATCATGAAAGAAGGTTGTATTTATGGAAGAAGCCTGGAGATAGATTATATAATGGTAAGACAGTGATTCAGGACCAACGTTTTAAATTGTGACACATTTCCAGGGGCAGATGTGGACTCTGACCACAATCTACTGGCTTTGAACTGTAGATTAAAACTTAAGAAACTGCAAAAAGGTGGGAATTTTAGGAGGTGGGAGCTAGATAAACTGAAAGAACTAGATGTTGTAGAGAGCTTCAGGGAAAGCATTAGGGAACAACTGACAAGAATGGGGGAAACAAATACAGTAGAACAGGAATGGGTAGCTTTGAGAGATGAAATAGTTAAGGTAGTAGATGATCAAGTAGGCAAAAAGACGAGGGATAATAGAAATCCTTGCGTAACAGAAGAGATATTGAATTTAATTGATGAAAGGAGAAAATACAAAAATGCAATAAAAGAAGTAGGCAAAAAGGAATACAAACGTCTCAAAAATGAGATCGACAGAAAGTGCAAAATGGTTAAGCAGGGATGCCTGGAGAACAAATGTAAGGATGTAGAGGCGGATATCACAAGGGATAAGATAGATACCACCTACAGGAAAATTAAAGAGACCTTTGAAAAAAAGAGAACCACTTGCATGAATATCAAGAGATCAGATGGATACCAAGTTCTAAGCAAAGAAGGGAAAGCAGAAAAATGGAAGGAGTATATAGAGGGTTTGTACAAAGGCGATGTTCTTGAGGACAATATTATAGAAATGGAAGAGAATGTAGATGAAGATGAAATAGGAGATATGATAGTGCGTGAAGAGTTTGACAGAGCACTGAAAGACCTAAGTCGGAACAAGGCCCCACGAGTAGACAACACTCCATTAGAACCACTGATAGCCTTGGGAGAGCCAGGCCTAACAAAACCGTATCATCTAGTGATAAACATGTGTGAGACAGGCGAAATACCCTCAGACTTCAAGAAGAATATAATAATTCCAATCCCAAAGAAAGCAGGGATTGACAGATGTGAAAATTACCTTACTATCAGTTTAATAAGTCACGGATGCAAAATACTAACACGAGTTCTGTACAGACGAATGGAAAAACTGGTAGAAGCCGACTTCGGGGAGGAATAGTTTGGATTCCCTGGAAATGTTGGAACACGTAGGGCAATATTGACCCTACGACTTATCTTTGAAAATAGATTAAGAAAAGGCGAACCTATGTTTCTAGCATTTGTAGACTTAGAGAAAGCTTTTGACAATGTTGACTGGAATACTCTCTTTCAAATCCTGAAGATGTCAGGGGTAAAATACAGGGAGCGAAAGGCTATTTTAAATTTGTACTGAAACCAGACGGCAGTTATAAGAGTCGAGGGGCATGAGAGGGGTGTGAGACAGGGTTGTAGCCTCTCCCCGATGTTATTCAATCTGTATATTGAGCAAGCAGTAAAGGAAACAAAAGAAAAATTTGCGGTAGGAATTATAATCCATGGAGAAGGAATAAAAACTTTGAGGTTCGCCGATGACTTTGTAATTGTGTTAGAGACAGCAAAGAATCTGGAAGAGCAGCTGAACGGAATGGACAGTGACTTGATAGGAAGATATAAGATGAACATCAATAAAAGCAAAATGAGGATAATGGAATATAGGCCAATTAAATCGGGTGATGCTGCGGGAATTACATTAGGAAATGAGGAGCTTAAAGTAGTAAATGTGTTTTGGTATTTGGGGGGCAAAATAACTGATGGTCGAAGTAGAGAGGATATAAAATGTAGACTGGTAATGGCAAGGAAAGCGTTTCTGAAGAAGCGAAATTTGTTAACATCGAGTATAGATTTAAGGGTCAGGAAGTCGTTTCTGAAAGTATTTGAATGGAGCGTAACCTTGTATGGAAGTGAAACGTGGACGATAAATAGTTCAGACAGGAGAATAGAAGTTTTCGAAAAGTGGTGATACAGAAGAATGCTAAAGGTTAGATGGGTAGATCACATAACTAATGAGAGGTATTGAATAGAATTGGAGAGAAGAGAAATTTGTGGCACAACTTGACTAGAAGAAGGGATCGGTTGGTAGAGCATATTCTGAGGCATGAAGGGATCACCAATTTAATATTGGAGGGCAGCGTGGAGGGCAAAACTCGTTGAGGGAGACCAAGAGATGAATACACTAAGCAGACTCAGAAGGATGTAGGTTGCAGTAGGTACTGGGAGATAAAGAACCTTGTACAGGATAGAGTAGCATGAAGAGCTGCATCAAACCAGTCTCAGGACTGAAGATCACAACAACAATATTAAATACAATGGTGGCGCCGTGTTTGTTGCTCTTAGAAGTAGTCTGTCTTGTGGCGAAAACGAAGTAGATTCCGTCCCTTACTTGGGATGGTAGAGTTAATATTTAGAAACTGGAATTAATTACAGAATGCTTACTTTCTCCGACCTCTCGACTCAGATGAAGACTTAAGTCTCATCTCAAACGCTTACTCCACTCATGCAGCTACACATGATTTGTGACTTAAATTTACAGTCGATATGTTGGGGCAATTACTTGCTGAAAGTCGGTGGTACGCACAGAACATCGTCTCAATCAGTACTAAATGTGTTCTCGTGAATTTATTATGGATAGTTAGTTCAGAATCCCACTCGAAGTGTAAATAGTTGCGAAAACATACTCGGCCTCTATGCAACAATTAATCCCTAGCAAATAGATAGCATTTTGACAGAGACAGTAATCACAAGGTCGTTGCACCAACACTGAATACCGCAACAACAAAATCAACTAACAATAGACATAAAATGTAACTCTATAAAAGCCGATCAAAATTCGCTTGACGCCTTCCTGAGAGACAGCTTTCATTCCCTCCGGAATAACTATGTAAGTGTAGGCCAAATGTGACTTAAATTGGAAGAAATAGTACCGCAGGCAGTGGAGAGGTTCGTACGAAATTAATCAGTACGAGACGGAACTGACGCAGCTTGGTACAAAAAACGAGTCAGAAAACGTATGTAGGAACGACGTAAAAATCACGCAAAATTTAAAAGAACGTAAAACCTTAAGAGTGGCCAAGTTTTACAGAAGTTCTAAATTTGTCGCAAACTACAATGCGAGACGCTTTTAATAGTTTCTACAACGAAACTGTCTTGAAATCTGGATGAAAACCTAAGGAGATTTTGGTCTCGTCAAGCATACCAGCGGCAATACACTATCCATACTTCACATCATAGCGATGGTAATGTTACCCATGAAAGTGGCACTAAAGCTGAGTTACTAAATACGGTTTTCCGAAGTTTCTTCACCAAAGAAGACGACTAAATTATAAGTAGATGTTCTCGGTGTAGCGCAGCATCTGAAATCACTTAATAAAGACAAGTCCTCTGGTTCACTAGCTTCGTACTTCAAGACTTGAGAGATGCGCGTGTTATACCAGTACCCTAGAAAGGAAGTAAGAGTAGTCCGATGAATTGCAGAACCATTCCGCAGACGGCGATTTGCAACAGGATTTTGAAACGTATACTGAGACGACTATCCGTCAACACACATTCAACACACGTTCAAAATTTATCGTTCTTCTGAAACGCAAGTACCTCTTTATTCTCACGAACGAATGAGTGTCATCCACAGAAGCGTTCACATTTATTCCTCATTTTCACAGTTCCAGAGAGCTATTGATACTGTTACTCCCAAGCAGCTTCTAATCATATTGCGTGCCAATGGCGTATTGTCTCAGTAATGGGACTGGATTCGCCACTTCATGTCAGAAAGATAACAGTTCGTTGTAGTTGACGGAAAGATATCAAGTAAATCAAAAGTGATATCTGAATCTCCAGCGATCTTCCCAAATACGAAAATATTCTTTCATTACCGAAGTACGCGTACATTGAAAGAAACGATTGTCGTAATAAAATAGGAGAAATCAGGTTCCGCAAAAAATTATTTAGGTGTCCGTTTTTCCTGTGGCGCTGTTCAAGAGTGCAACGGTAGAGATATAGAATCAGCCGCATAAGCGTACTGCAGAGTGGTAACGTAGATGTACATCTGCACTGCGCAATCCACCTTACGGTGTGTGGCGGTGGGTGCTTCTGTTACCACTTTCTTTATCCCCATTTCCTATTCCATTCAAGAATTACGAGTGGGAAGAAAACCTGCAAGTAAAGCAGGTGATGTAGTGAGACCACTGTCTAAGATCACAGAGTCGCGCTGACTTCTGTTGACAAGCTCGTCCTGGGAAGATTTGGTGCTGTTTGCTTTATTTAGCCTTAAGACCAATACGCTATCTAACTTGACTCCATCCTGTTTTCCCTGAAAAGTGTTTTTCAATTCGTGTTGCCTAATATATTAATAATGTCGGAGAAACGAATTTGGCGCTTCACTAATCCTTGTGCATAATCTTCTTCTTCTGATTTATTCCTGTTTGGAAGATGACACTTGCTCTTGTGTTCTTTAAACCAGGTGTTAATGCCTGTTTTTTCGGATGTATGTACTCTAGATCGCGTTAACGAGGGTCTCTGAGAACTCATGTTGAGATATGTTTTAACAATGCCTCACATCATCTTACTGTGAACAGTACAAGAAGTTACAAGAGCGTTAGATGGCGTGAGTATAGATAACCCACCGAGCACAGTTGTAGCGTTTTCTATACTGGAAGAAGTTGAATAAACAGCCCCTCAGATGGTCATGAAGAAAAGCCCTCTTCTTTGGTTCCAGTATATTGATGATACTTCCCTTGTATGACCTCACTGAGAAAAAAATTCTCAGAATTTTTTGAATGGTATTAATCCTGATATAAAGCTCACTATGGAAAAAGAGAAAAAGGTCAAATCTCAGTATAGGACATGCAAGTACTTAGGAAACGTGATGGAGCTTTAGGGTCCATACACCATAGCAAATCCATTCACGTGAATTCCTGTCACCATCCCAAACCGGAATGTTTAAAGTACTGGTGGGCTGCGCTAGAAGATTCTAGAACCCACAGTACTTAAAGCAAAAGTTCGATCATTTAAGATAAATAGGGCCTACAGCCTAAGAGATCTAGAGTATCTACTCACAAAAAACCAACGAAACGGGAATTTTTTTCCTATTTCTAGACTCAGTCATCGATAGCATCGTCAGTATTCTAAGAAGTAGAAGTATTGACACTGTTTAAAGTAACAACAAAGATGTGAAAATATTTCGCCACTGCAAAGGACATACGCCCTCCGCTAGCCACAGCAATCTATATAACATCTCTTGAATATGCAGTCAACTATACATAGGAACTACAAAAAGAGCTAGTAACATCTAACTTAAGCAACACGAGGGCAATAATTGTCTGAGAAATACGGATACCTCTGTTGAAGCAGATATTGTAGTGAGGCCAGAGAACCATCAAATTCGTTTTCTCGATACTGTTATTTTATCATGATCCAGTAGATACTATACCAGAATGAAGAGAGAGGTCATAGAAAATCAAAAGAACAAATACAACTTGCAAAGAAGAAAATGGTTGAAAATATCAGTTTGTGGGCCTCAGCGGGCAATAAAACAAACACTGCCAATACTGCCCCATTACGTGCCCCGTAAGACATGGCGGTACAGTTTCCGCAATCTCATGGTGCAATTCCAGTATGACGCCTGAGGCGACACAAGCCACGTGACGTGGCAACAGCGGTGCGCCTGTCCAGCAACTCCCCTTTTCGTATAACTGAACGCAACCCTTATCTATTCCACATCTACAGTCGCACTACAGCAGACCCAACGAGCGGCGCGAATCTTATCTGCACTGCAGTCGCACTACTTCAGACATGCCATTGCAAAGAATTCCGTTCAGTTAAATTAAATACGAATTATAAAGTTGATTAGAAAAACTACTTTTCTATAAACAGCTCACGGCTGTAGCCAGTCATCAAGATAAATTTTTAATTCAATTAAAGGAGTGCGACTGGCGTCTGGGCAGTCGAATGGCTACTCCCGTGCGGTTCGTCGCCAATGACGCCGTTTGCCTGGGATCTTCACTGAAAGGGAGTGGTTTGATGACGTCACGACGCGACTACAGCATGGATACATACAAACAGTCCGGTTTACTGAGATTCTTAAGTCTGAAATTGCTCTTTGAGTCCTCATGGCCACAGATAATATACTTTGGATTGGGAGACGAAACAGCAAGCATCGAATTATGCCTTGGGCCACAGCCTAACGCAAATAAAATAAAATTCTCCTTGGACACAGATACCGGCGGTGAAACCCTACCTTCTTGATGTCTTTGAAAACGTGCTTTCTATATTATAATCTTCTTGGGGCATCTAACTTCGTAAAATTCTTCCACTCGTCCAATCGATGTATGTACTAATATTTTAATTTAATATATTTCTAATTTATCTGACTTTACACTTGACTCATTTTCTTGCTCATCATTCCCAACTCCTCCACGAAAATGAATCTATGTCATATTTAGAATGTGACGTTTGGTTTATTTGGTTACTGAATCGAGAGGTGTGTCTGCTATCTATATGTGACGTTCTCTGCTGTTTCCACACTTCAGTTACACCCAGGAGTGTTCTGGTTTAGACACAGACATGGAAAGCAATATCAACTCAAAATATTATTATTATTATTACTTTTCAGATAAATCGCCTAATTGAATTATGTCTAGAACGATATCGAAATCAAAGAATTAAAGACTCCGACAAATTTTTCTGTCCTACAGAGCAACATTTAAATCATTTTGTTGGCATCATGAGCAATTGGGTATATTTGTAATGTATTAATTAAGGCTTATGTCACACTTCCACGTAATATTTTTATTAGTGACTATTTTCGGACATTTACGTTCATACTTAAACGGTTAACTACATTGTAAGGTACTATGATAAAAGATAGTGTCTTAAACTGGATTCTCCTACCCCCCTCCACCCCCCCTCGAAAAAAATTGTGGTGTTACTGGTTCTTGGCTCTGCATTCTCCTGAACTCTAGAGGAACCAAGTGTAAGTAGTAATTTAGGCTTGCACCATTCTGTAGCGGAATGTACAGACTGCTGCTTCTCTTGTTACTTATCACTTGATTACATTTTTTTGACTACACAAGACCTTTTTATATTGTCCTCTAGGTTTTCGTTATTTCTCCTAACATTTGATAGGTAAGTCTTTCAACATTCATGCGTTCTAGAACCGTAAAGCTTCATCTTAGTGTTAAAGGTTACACGTTATCCTTGAGATGTCTTGGTAAAAAATTATTAGTTAACAAAATATGGGTGATAGTTACGTAAACTGGATGGACCGCTTTGAGTTTATTAAACCAGGCTCCTCATATTTTCATGCTTAAAGTCTGAATTAACACGCACTCTTATTCCCTTGAAATTCTATTGCAGATTTGAAGAAGATAATGGGGAAGGTTCGTGAAAGTGGCGTTCCTCTGGATTAAGGTATTGATAATGTTCAACCTACGTTTCTAGCATTTGTAGACTTAGAGAAAGCTTTTGACAATGTTGACTGGAATACTCTCTTTCAAATTCTAAAGGTGGCAGGGGTAAAATACAGGGAGCGAAAGGCTATTTACAATTTGTACAGAAACCAGATGGCAGTTATAAGAGTCGAGGGACATGAAAGGGAAGCAGTGGTTGGGAAGGGAGTAAGACAGGGTTGTAGCCTGTCCCCGATGTTGTTCAATCTGTATATTGAGCAAGCAGTAAAGGAAACAAAAGAAAAATTCGGAGTAGGTATTAAAATTCATGGAGAAGAAATAAAAACTTTGAGGTTCGCCGATGACATTGTAATTCTGTCAGAGACAGCAAAGGACTTGGAAGAGCAGTTGAATGGAATGGACAGTGTCTTGAAAGGAGGATATAAGATGAACATCAACAAAAGCAAAACAAGGATAATGGAATGTAGTCTAATTAAGTCGGGTGATGCTGAGGGAATTAGATTAGGAAATGAGGCACTTAAAGTAGTAAAGAAGTTTTGCAATTTGGGGAGCAAAGTAACTGATGATGGTCGAAGTAGAGAGGATATAAAATGTAGGCTGGCAATGGCAAGGAAAGCGTTTCTGAAGAAGAGAAATTTGTTAACATCGAGTATAGATTTAAGTGTCAGGAAGTCATTTCTGAAAGTATTCGTATGGAGTGTAGCCATGTATGGAAGTGAAACAAGGACGATAAATAGTTTGGACAAGAAGAGAATAGAAGCTTTCGAAATGTGGTGCTACAGAAGAATGCTGAAGATTAGATGGGTAGATCACATAACTAATCAGGAAGTATTGAATAGGATTGGGGAGAAGAGAAGTTTGTGGCACAACTTGACCAGAAGAAGGGATCGGTTGGTAGGGCATGTTCTGAGGCATCAAGGGATCACCAATTTAGTATTGGAGGGCAGCGTGGAGGGTAAAAATCGTAGAGGGAGACCAAGAGATGAATACACTAAGCAGATTCAGAAGGATGTAGGTTGCAGTTGGTACTGGGAGATGAAAAAGCTTGCACAGGATAGAGTAGCATGGAGAGCTGCATCAAACCAAACTCAGGACTGAAGACCACAACAACAACAACAACAATGTTCAGGAAAAGCAAATGGGTTGGAATAACGCCAGTAAACATCTTAATGTTCCATAAGCTACACATATGAGGATTTTCAACTTGTAATAGGGTACATCTGAGAAAACAGCAAAAACAAAATTGGAAGACCTACAATTGTGGGCAAGGATCTTGAAAAAGATTATTTTGCTATGGAATCGTCTTTCCTTTGGCTTACTCATAATTACTTGTGACAAATGGCCGTACAGTTGGCAGAGAGAAGTAAAACTAAACACTCTTTGAAAGACGCAGTTGCTGGGGGAAAGTGGGTTAGTCTTTTACTTGAAAGCCACAAAACCAAACTCTCAGGAAGAATGTCTAGAGGAACATCCTACAGCAGGGCTGCTGGGTTCAGCAAAAGAAAAACTGAGGAATTCGATAACCTTCTGAAAGATGTTATATTACGTCTACTTTCAAATGATATTATGCTTTCTCCAATTTAATGCCTTTTTCAGTTTTGATTATTGCTATTTTGCTTAGTTTTAGAAGGGATCCGATTTTGGAACGCTCTGTGTGAAATTTCTCTGAAAATGTTCCTTCATGTTATTTCTTAATGATTTTTTCAGAGAGTAAAATGTAAATGGTGTATAACATAATACAGTAAATATTACGTAACTTTAAAAAACCATCTTTTACTACTTTCAATATTTTAAAATCATCAACCAAATAGGTGTCAAGTTTTGGGCACTTTCTGCCACGGATAAAGCGTGAAATACAATACGCTTAGTTACATGAATAATTTTCAAACATTTTTTTGTGCACATGCTCTAGTAGTGCAATAAATCTTTTATGGCGTACCTGAATTTGCTATGTTTGACTGTACATAACAGATTTGTTTTTACATCAGATCAATATAAGAAACATTATTTTGCTATACTACGATTGTATTGGTACATTCAAATCTCGAGACAGACCATATGAATTATGAACACATAACAAACAACTGATGACGTGTGTCGAATTTTAATGTATACAGAAATAAAAACGACAGCAGAATTTTGAATGTACCAAGGCAATGACAATAAAACAGCATTTCTTGTAATGAACCGGTGCAAAAATAACTATTATTTTGAGTCAAAAATTACAAATCCAAGTATTCCATAAAAATATATGCTACTATTGTAAACCGTGCACACAAAAGGATTGAAAATTCCTTATGTAACTGAACATTTTGTATTTTATGTTTTGTTAATGACGTTGTATCTTCTGAAGTAGGTAATCGACTGAGAATGAACGAAAATTTTCGAAGTCAATCACTAATAAAAATGTTATATGTCAATCTGACGAAAACCTAAATTAATAGAAGAGCGAGAAACATCTTAAGAGTCACGAAATAACAAGTGAGACCTGATACCTGACACACTCATTGTGCAGGAGGTTGGCTATTTATTATGCAAGTGTTTGTGATGAATTATGATTTGGATAAATTCCTTCCAGAATCAGCACAGGCTATTAACTAATTCGAAACTTAAGCCATGATAGTTGTTTGTGGATGGCAACCAGGGTTTTTGTGATTCAACCAAAACAATATAGCTAGTAGATGCTCTTCATGTAACAGAGGCCTCATCAGCAGTTTTGTCTGAACCGTGTCACGAACTGATGAAATTGCTATAGAAAATGGAGGATTACCCATCGTGAGATCGTACCCTTTGGATCCGAGCCTGGTACTGTATTAGGCAAGTCACAGTACTACAAGTGACGCGGACGCTCCGCAACTGATAACACAGTATAGGAGACAAAGCATAATTCAACCAAGCTGCGATAATAGGTTCTGAACTGAGTTGTTTTGTTACACAACAAGTAGCTGTAGTCACTGAATCTGAAATTCTCTTGATTTCCAGATGATGAGTAGTGTCTAAGAGTTTAAATTATAATACCTATAGAAAGTATTCCCATCTGAGGATGGACAATACCAGCCTAAAAATTGATATGAGACTTGAAAAAGCTACAAGGATAGGCGGGTCCTTAACCGTAGTAAGTATCCATAACAGATTCCTTGGTTACCCATTTTGTTCTGACTATACTCTGTTAAGAATAGGAAATAGTCTTTCAACTACTGCTACTTAACTCAATTTAGTCTAACCTTGTATCTCTCTATGTCTTGCAGAACAGCTTCAGGACTGAACTCCGACGTCACAATGCATTTCATCCCGGTGCCCACACACCACACTGTGAACGCTATTCCGCTTATCCAGTAGAAGCCCGTCGTAAATAACACGACGTCCTCTCCACCATGAGGGGCATCGCTGCGACTGAAACAATAACACCTAATTACGAGGTGAACTGGATTGCTACATAAACACCTTTTCTACGAGCTAGTGCCTGTGAGTAAAATACAGAAAGGAAATCAACTTTTCATTATTGTAAAAAGCGCCATCTAACAGCTGTCTTTCAAGAATATTACGAGGCTGAGTAAGTTTCACTAATTGTTCGCATTAAAATCAGAACAGGGCAGTAGGATGTGTCGACCTTGTAGAAGCGTTTGAAATCTAAAATTCGGCCAGATGTTCGAAATTCTGAGGAAAGTAAGACGAGGCTACAGGAAGAGACAAGTGTTACACAGTGCGTACAAAGACTAAGAGGTAATAATAAGAGTTGAAGACCACGAACGAAGAGCTCAGTATAATAAGACGGAGTCTTTCGCCTCTACTATTCAATCTACACATAGATAAAGCAATCACGGAAATAATAATGGTTCAAGAGCGGAATTACGAATTAAGGTGAAAGGATACCAGTGATAAGAGTCGCTGAAGACGTTGCTAACTTCAGTCACACTAAACGAGAGTTACAGGATACTTTGAACAGAATGACAAGTCTACTGTGTACAGAACGTGCGTTAAGAGTAAATCGAAGAGAGACTAAAGTAATGGGAGGTGGCAGAAATGAGAACAGCGAGGAAATTGGTGATAACGAAGTTGACGACCTTAAAGGATTCTGCTACAATGGAAGCAAAATACCCGTGGCGGAGGAAGTAAGATGGACATGAATATCAGACACGCACAGGCAAGGAGGACATTCATGACCAAAAGAAGTCTACTGGTATCAAACGAAAGCCTTAATTTGAGGAAGAAATGTCTAGGAATGTGCGTCTGGAGGACAGAATTGTATGTTGGTGAATGACGGATAGCGGAACACCCAGAAAGGAAGAGAATCTAAGCGTATGAGATATGTCGCTAAAGAAAAATGTTGAAAATCAAGTAAAATTGATACGATAAGGATTGAGGAAGCTCTCCACGGGGTCAGCGAAGAAATATAATTACATAAAAGAGTGACAGGGCATGTGGTAAAGGATCAGGAAATAACCTCCTTGGTACTAGAGCGAACTATGACGGATTAAAACGGAAGGAGAAGACAGAGTAGATCAATCAAGTACCTTAGGACGTAGAGACAGCGTCGTATTCTGCAATGAAGGGGTTGGTGCAGGTGGAGAATTCATGTCGAGTGGCATGAAACCATTGAGAACACTGCTGAGTCAAAAAGGAAAGATACCTAAACGTTTGAGGTGATTCATAACGGACCTAATTTCACTGAAAAGAAAAACTAGAACCAGGAGACTGCTAACCCCGCCAGTAAGATACATGAGACCAATCAGGAAGACAATGCAGAGAAGGTGAAACATTTTTTCCTGCGTGTTGGAATTTGTGATGCTAAGACTCCATGTGGAGATGAACTCTGGCACTACTGAAGAAAATATGTCAACATCAAAGGAACAATACTGAAACAAAAAATACTGAAAAATGTTAAACATATTTTTCTAGTTTTACTGCAAGTCATATGACGTGAGTATAGTTTACAATAAACGTTGAACACAATTACCTTTTCGAATCAAGAAAAATTCTGGAAGAGACATTCCAGATGTTGTTTTAAAAGTGGAAATATCGTTTCACATCTGGAAGATCACTTCCATGATGCCCTTTGGATGTGCATTCAGTTCTGAGTACATATGATGGACAGAACATTTTTCCAACCTCCAGTCTGGACATTCTGATGAAGACTTATGTAATAGACCTTGGCCTCATTAAACAGCTGTGCTACTTTCCAGTTCTATTATACACTCTTTGAGTCAGACACAGCCACCTTCATTTGAATCTGACAAATCAAATGTGCTTGTATAACACGTTAACTGCCATGTTATGAAAGCATGGTTCAAAAGAGAATATAATTAACATACCTAGGCAAAGTGAGTCTGCACAGTTCAAGTAATATTGAATGTTTAATCAAATATTAATTTGTTTTACATTTAATTTCGGTCGCTCTGGTATGTGTGGCAAATGTAATATAAATGTAAACGTTCATTTACTTGTGTCTTCAGTATGGCAATAAAGATGGCTTTTCACTGCAACAGTGACTGGACTGACACTGTTTTTAATATAATTTTCCCTGACAAATGTCATAAAATAAATGTTTCATACCTTGTCTTTGAAAAAGGTTATTAAATGTATTATATATTTATAAATAATATATATGTGCGTATATCCAGTACCTCCTCTTATGTGTCTGGATCGAGTTCATTCTCATTTGCCACACAAAGGCAAATTTCGCAAGCATCAACACTGTGATGTCTATAATCTCCTAGCTCCAGTATGAGTGGTGATATGTGCAAAATGCGATTTCTTCAGTTCTTGCCACATAGATAGCTCTGTACAACAGGCATGTTGCGTTGGAATCTGACCACCTCACAGAGTTGCTTTCAGATTAGTCTAGACATCAGTGACAAGAACCAATAGGTTACATTGCAAGCCAGAGGTGCTGTGTTTTAGTATTATTGTAAGAGAATTAAAGCATTTGGGATGTGGTGCTGCAGAGGAATGCTGGAAATTCAATGGACTGATAAGACTCTCTATAGAATCGACAAAGGAAATGCATACATGGAAAACAATGACGAGTCAAAGAAGCATTACGAATGCGCATAGACCTACATCATGTTATAAGTGAATAACTTCCATGGTATTGGTCGAAGCTGTATACAGTAAAAACTGTAAAGGAAAACAGAAGTTCCACTACATGAAGAAAATAATGGAGGACATCATTTGCAGGTGCTACTCTGAGATGAAAAGTTTGGCATAGGAGAGGAAATCATGGTGAGCTGCATCAAAATATTCAGGAAACTGATGAATCAAAATAAGTAAGGAAAAGGTTTTGGCCTGCCTTATCGATGTGCATTACTGGGCGGTCTACACATGAGGGGCAAGAAATTTCTTCTAGCACTGAGAAGTAGGATTCTTTGCATTACAGGCTCGTTTTGGAATTAGTGTCGGGCTGCTTTATAAATTTCTTTGATGAGTCTACATGTCATGTATCCTGTCATGTTGGCTACACAGCGTGAGAGATGTGTTTTATTAGTACAGCCACCTTGTCAACATGCATTGCAGGATAGCCTACACATCAGGTGCAAAGTATGGTTTTACATCTTCTGATATGTATTCTTCCTTGAAAAACAGGTGTGTTTTTGGAGTAGTATCAGGCTGTTTTATCAGACTTCCTTCATTGGAAAAAAACTGTTCTTAAACCTACTTAGAATGTCATTGGTTATAGGCCTGTTGCGAGTAGGGTTGATTCTCTTCATTAACCTGTTTTGCAAGAACTATGTATATATGCGAATGGGCATGGTGTGGGGAAGATTGAGATGGATAGAGGAAGAGATGGACAGAGCGATGGAATAAAAGGGAATACATCAGAAGAGCAGTCAAAAGGTGGAGAGAGAGAGAGAGAGAGAGAGAGAGAGAGAGAGAGAGAGAGACAGCAGGTTGAGATGGAAACATTAACAGGGCAGGAGGACATGGGCAGAGGAGATTAACAGAGATTTACAAGTAGGAGAAGACGGACACAGAGAGAGGGGATGAGGAGGTGAACAGAGAAGAGGAGAATGCGGATTAGGATGGAAGAGAGGAGAAAATAGAGCAATAGGTGGAGGGGATGGTCAGAGAGATATGAAGAAGGAAGAGATAGTCAGAAAGATGGGTGATGAGGATATGGGCATAGACAGAGGGAGCACAAGAGTGACAGACTTTGGCAGGGAGTAGATGGTCACTGAATAGTGCAGGAGGGACGGACACGGAGAGGGGTCAGGCAGAGACAAGGAGAGAAGGGATGGAGAAGTCTTGCAGAGAGGAGGAGGCTGACATAGGGAGAGGGTTTGGAAGGTTGTGATGGGCGAAGAGGGGTTGAGGAGGAGATGACCAGAGAGGGGAGGACATGCGCCAAGAGAGGTCAGAGAAGTTATGTGTACATTATATGCAACATACACATATTTGTCATACAAACAAGAAACAGGAATGAATATCAGCACGGTGGCGTTCACAATACATTGATCCAATATGAATGGAGATACGGAAAAACATTTTTCTCTACCTGCCATAAAGGGTATTATGCACTACATGCTTGTGGGAGCAATTTCTTAATGTTTTACAGGCCTGTTTCTTAGGGATTGCACATGTGGATAGGCATGTTTGGTTAGCCGGAGGAGGGGATGTTGGGAGGTGAAGATGGATAGGGGGAGGCAGGCAGGAGGAGATGGATAAGGTGTCAAGAGGAAATGGACTGAGAGAGAGAGAGAGAGATTGATAGGAACAGATAGATGGAAATAGTGGTTGCTGAGATGGAAAAGAAAGAGAGACTGGAAGGAAATGGAAACAGGGAGAGGGCAGAAGGACGAGAAGAGAGGGAGAAGGAGTAGGGAAAGGAACAGGAGAGTGTCAAAGAGGGGGAGGAAGAGATGGACAGAAAGAGAGGGAGGGACTAGTGAACAGGGTGAAGGAGTTGGACAGATAGAGAGGGTAGGATTCATGCTCCCATGCAGTACTGTCATGCTGTGCAATGAGTACATGTGTGGATGCGCATTGCTGGGCATTGAAATCTGGTATAGATCGATACAGAGATAGAGTGGGGACAAAGAGGCAGACATATATAGAGGAGGGAGAAACGGGACAGACTAAGAGGGAGAGGAGGTACTGGACTTATAGATGGGTATGAATTCATAGGAGGAGAGAGATATGGAGAACGAGATTGACAGAGAGAACAGGGAGGAGGTGATGCACAGAGAAGGGGAGGGGGGGATGGGATGGACAAAACGAGAGGGTGAGGAGATGGATAGAGGTGTCCTTAGGACGCTGATAGAAGGCAGTGAGAGATATACAGAGAGGGCAAAAGAAGGTGACAGGCAGATGAAGTTGGGGAGGGGAGGGGGGTTGAAGGAGAAGGATGGAGAGTGTGTGAAGAAGGTGAGAAGCAGGAGGCGGGTGGAAGGTGTAGATGAGGGAGTGGGAAGGTCGATACTGAAGAGAACAATATGGACAGGTGAGAGGAAGATACGAGTATGACTGGGGAAGAGGGCAGAGTAACTAGTCAGAGAGATGGACAAGGAGACAGAGACAGAGAGAGGGATAGGGGATGAAGAGGCGGGCTGAAATGGGACCATGAGGCGAATAGAGATAGGGGAGGAAGAGATAGATGCAGAGTGTTGCAAGGAAGGGCTGTGTGTCAAACAACTATGTGAGTGAAACTGCAGGGAAAGGCTACTTAAATATAAATCGTGAATGGATTAAAGGAAGAGAAACCTTTACTTATCATAAAGAAACAACAGACATTATGACAAGCTTAAATCATATTATAATATGTACTGTGCCGTTTTAAGCAAAATTCCCTTTGTATCAAGTGAAAAAGTGAATTTGCGCAGCACCAAGAATACAGTAAATAGAATGAGGCAGAATAATGAATCTATTAAATGGTTTAATTTCTTTGAAAGTAAATAATTAACTAAAGAAATTTTCTGTCAGTAACAGACAACATTACATACCCTACGTTTTTGAGAAAAGTACTACATATAGTTTGGTAGAATACAAACACATCATAATATCAAAACTTCCAAAAATTAATTAACAAATATTTTAATAGTATTTTTATAGATAGTCTGCTTATTGCAACAATTTTTCTAGAAACTTGAGGTAGATCACGTACATCTGACTTTGTAACCACCTAATACTGAAAGACATACTCAGTACCAAACACTTAGGACCTAAAAGACAATTAAGTGATAAGGCTATGTTTATCTTGACATATAGAAGAAAGATTAAGGAAAGGCAAACCTACGTTTCTAGCATTTGTAGACTTAGAGAAAGCTTTTGACAATGTTGACTGGAATACTCTCTTTCAAATTCTAAAGGTGGCAGGGGTAAAATACAGGGAGCGAAAGGCTATTTACAATTTGTACAGAAACCAGATGGCAGTTATAAGAGTCGAGGGACATGAAAGGGAAGCAGTGGTTGGGAAGGGAGTAAGACAGGGTTGTAGCCTCTCCCCGATGTTGTTCAATCTGTATATTGAGCAAGCAGTGAAGGAAACAAAAGAAAAATTCGGAGTAGGTATTAAAATTCATGGAGAAGAAATAAAAACTTTGAGGTTCGCCGATGACATTGTAATTCTGTCAGAGACAGCAAAGGACTTGGAAGAGCAGTTGAATGGAATGGACAGTGTCTTGAAAGGAGGATATAAGATGAACATCAACAAAAGCAAAACAAGGATAATGGAATGTAGTCTAATTAAGTCGGGTGTTGCTGAGGGAATTAGATTAGGAAATGAGGCACTTAAAGTAGTAAAGGAGTTTTGCTATTTGGGGAGCAAAATAACTGATGATGGTCGAAGTAGAGAGGATATAAAATGTAGGCTGGCAATGGCAAGGAAAGCGTTTCTGAAGAAGAGAAATTTGTTAACATCCAGTATAGATTTAAGTGTCAGGAAGTCATTTCTGAAAGTATTCGTATGGAGTGTAGCCATGTATGGAAGTGAAACATGGACGATAAATAGTTTGGACAAGAAGAGAATAGAAGCTTTCGAAATGTGGTGCTACAGAAGAATGCTGAAGATTAGATGGGTAGATCACATAACTAATGAGGAAGTATTGAATAGGATTGGGGAGAAGAGAAGTTTGTGGCACAACTTGACCAGAAGAAGGGATCGGTTGGTAGGACATGTTCTGAGGCATCAAGGGATCACCAATTTAGTATTGGAGGGCAGCGTGGAGGGTAAAAATCGTAGAGGGAGACCAAGAGATGAATACACTAAGCAGATTCAGAAGGATGTAGGTTGCAGTAGGTACTGGGAGATGAAAAAGCTTGCACAGGATAGAGTAGCATGGAGAGCTGCATCAAACCAGTCTCAGAACTGAGGACCACAACAACAACAACAATGGCACCACAATACTGGAAGCAACAAACATGAAATGATTATGGTTTAGTATGTTTTGTAAGGTCACTAAGATTTTTATGTGAAATATGATATTCTCATGCCAAGGTTAAAACACTGTGGAAGTGTAAATACATCAAGCTCATGGTTTTTAACTTACTTACATGATGGAAAGCATAGTGTATCATTTCGTTATCCATCTCAAGAAATCAGTTGTGACTTACCATTGAGTTTCGTTTTGAGTTATCCATTTCTTTTATATATATATATATATATATATATATATATATATATATATATATATATATATATATATATATATATATATATATATATATTCTAGTTTGAATTGTTTCATCATACGACACGATTATACAAATCTTAATTATCTGCAAGCACCAAACGTGGGATTAGCATTGAATACTACATTGAATACTAAGTGAAATTCAGTTTGTCACTTAGAATTCCATCAGCTACAAAAAAAACCTCTCTTCAGGAAATGAAGTATATGATGTACAAAGCGTAATTCCTTCGGAATCTCGATGTGAAAGGGCTTTCCCTAGTATATCCAGACACCTTCGCTGAACTACGTTTGTAGTATACATGTTTACTCGTAGAGATGGTTTATATATATAGAAGAATAATTGTTTTGGGTGTAAACTTAGAGGGACAGTGTTTTCACAGTACAGAAGCGTGTTGTAAGTATTATATCTGGAGTTCCAGAACATTCCGCAGTAATTCCTTTGTCTAAGTCTTTATACACTGAAGAGGGAAAGAAACTGGTACACTTGCCTAAATGTGGTGTAGGGCCCCCGCGAGCACCCAGACGTGCCTCAGCACGACGTGGCATGGACTCGACTAATGTCTAAAGTAGTGCTGGAGGGAACTGACACCATGAATCCTGCAGGGCTATCCTTAAGTCCGTAAGAGAACGAGGGGTGTGGAGATCTCTCCTGGACAGCACGTTGCAAGGCATCCCAGATGGGCTCTATAACTTCCATGTCTGGGGATTCTGGTGGAAAACGGTAGTGTTTAAACTCAGGAGAATGTTCCTTGAGCCACTCTGTAGCAATTCAGGACGTGTGGGGCGTCGCATTGTGATGCAGCAGTTGCCCAAATCCATCGGAATACTCACTGGACATGAATGGATGCAGGTGATCAGATAGGATGCCTACGTACGTGTCACCTGTCAGATTCGTATCTAGACATATCAGGGGTTCCATATCACTCCAACTGCACACACCCCACACCATTACAGAACCTCCATCAGCTTGAACAGTCTAGCGCTGACATGCAGGCTCTATTGATTTATGAGGTTGCTTCCATACCCGTACAGGTCCATCAGCTGGATACTGTTTGAAACTAGATTCGTCAGACCAGGTAAATTTTCCAAGTCACCATCAGTCTATTGTCGACGGGCAAAGGAGAGACATAAAGATTAGAGTCGTGCAGTCGTCAAGGTTACACATGTAAGCCTACGGCTGCGAATGCCTATTTCGATAATGTTTCTTTGAATAGTTCGCACACTAACACCTGCTGGTGGCCAGACATTGAAATCTGTAGCAGTTTGCGTATGGGTGGCACTTTGGTCACGTTCAACGATTTTCTTCAGTCGTCATTTGTCCTGTTCTTGCAGGATCTTTATCCGGCCGCAGCGATGTCGGAGATTTGATGTTTTACCCGGTGCGTGATATTCACGGTACACTCGTGAAATGGTCGTACGGGAAATTCCCACTTCATCGCTACCTCGGAGACGTTGTGTCCCATAGTTCGTGTACCGACTATAATTCCACGTTCAAACGTACTTAAGCCGGCCGCGGTGGTCTCGCGGTTCTAGGCGCTCAGTCCGGAACCGCGCGACTGCTAAGGTCGCAGGCTCGAATCCTGGCTCGGGCATGGATGTGTGTGATGCCCTTAGGTTAGTTAGGTTTAAGTGGTTCTAAGTTCTAGGGGACTGATGACCACAGATGTTAAGTCCCATAGTGCTCAGAGCCATTTGAACCATTTCAAACGTACTTCAATTGTGATAACCTGTCATTGTAGGAGCAGTAACTCAGGTAAGAATTACGCCAGACAATAGTCTCATACAGGGGTAGGCGTTGCCGATCGCAGCACCGTATTCTGCCTATTTACGTATCTCTGTATTTAAATACTGCCTATGGCATTTTCTTAGGCGCACCAGTGTAAAGTGTATATTTGCACAAAAAATACCCTTTCTAAATATAATTAAAGTCTGGCTAAGAATACCATCCAGTGACTGCCAACCCATTCTGTGAAAACCACACATTACTAGCATTATCTGTTTCAAGTTTCAGATGATTCACCCTCTATATACAAATTCGTCCAAAATATATATATATATATATATATATATATATATATATATATATATATATATATCATTGTTGGAACTATTCAAAATACGATATCTTGTAAACGAGTCGCTGTGGAACAGAAAACAGTAACATTTTAATGTACCTTTCTTTTATTTGTTAATGTCATTTGGTATTTTTCCGTTTAGAAATGTGTAAGTTTGCGCAAAAATTCACTTTCCATGTATTATTACGATCTGTTTATTGGCTAACAAACGAGCATCTGATTACCAATCCAAAACTGCACGTCAATAGTGCTTTCTATTTCTGCAATGTTTACAGTGCAAGTTATATATAAAACTTGCACTGTAAACATTGCAGAAATAGAAAGCACTATTGATGTGCAGTTTTGGATTGGTAATAAGTTTTATACATATATGTATTTCTGCAATGTTTACAGTGCAAGTTTTACATATATAAAACGTTAATAGAACCCAAAATATCCTCTAGAAAGATATCAAGGCGTTACCATTTGCACAGAAACGAATGGGGAATCTTGCTGTACATGTATCCAACAAGTACTTCCAAAGATTTTACTACAGAGGGAGGCCGTAGAAGGAGAAGAAACTTTTACTTTTAGGTAATACTGCCAAACAAGTTGTTAGCTAGCTGGCAAGTAATCTCCAAACATCCCATTTTTTTTTTTAATTTTACATTTTCAGAACTGTAGTAAGCGACGTTGCATACCACATTACATTCCTTAACCCTTTTTTGTTCAATAAGATTTCCAGGCAAAGAATCGTAAGGATATGCTTTGAGCTCCTGGGCTGTCTTCAGAGGGAATCATAATTCTTAATTCGCGGTGTCGCGGCATACGAAATTTTCGAATATGATCCCTAGAGGAAACGCTGAAGTCGGCGAGGAATAGCAAATTCCAAATTAAATGGATGTTAGTTTGTTGACAGATCGTACACAAGAATTTGTGCTCCCGTTCAACTAGTGACCGACCAGCGTTTTTTATAGCATGTCGCGGAAACACTCAGGAAAACCGATGGCACATGTGCGACAAGTCATTGCGCCACAACAGTGAGAATTACAAGAAATGAATTTTCTGTGGGTCCACGATTCACTTGTTCTCTGGATATTCGTCCCTGTCAGTTCTTTACATTCCGCCCAGCATAGAAGCCACTTGAAATGGTGCCACTTCGATACTTTGAATAATATCCAGAAGAGCGTAATCAACGAGCTGAAATATACTTCACTATTACATGAGGAATTGCAGTTTATTTACAGTAGCTTTTCCTTTAGATTCACATGAAAGAAAAGAAAAAAAATCGATCATCATAAATCAGCAGTTCGTCGTCAACAAAACTTTATATCAGTAATAGTTGGCAAAATGAAGGTGTCACGGATATAGCATGTGATATGTATAAAATTCTTTCAAAAAATATGAAATCCTCGCATGCTGATTAGTGAAGCAATATATTTCTCATATATATATATATATATATATGTCAGTGTCTCTCAAATAGTAACCAAATATGTGCTGAAATTAATAAGCTTGAACGTTCGAAATCTAATTGAAATATATGTTTGAGGAAGTAACTAATAAAGGGAAAATATGCAAATACTTCAGTCTTGCATGTGATTCTAGTACAGATACAGTTACGACGGCTCAGATTTCATTTCTGGTGCGTTATTGAAGAAATTGAAGAAATTATGGGATATTAGAAGACTTCTTGGCGGTATAACTACGACAGATTACACAAAGAACGGTGCAATTAACGATTTTGTACGAATAAATTACTTAATTACAGCTGGTTTAATAAGAGTGTTTAGAGGCACATGTCCGTAAACGATGGGCTTCAACAATTATTTGGTAGCATTGATTAAGAGGGAATGGCATTTAACAAGTTATTTTCCACTCATAGCTTACTGCATCAAGAAAGTTTGACATGCCACATTTCAAATAACAGATTGAAGGATGTTATGAAAATCGCCATAAGCAGTATAAAATTCATTCGTGCGTGTGAACTTAATCACCCTAAATTTTAAAGAACTGCTGAAGGAATTGTGAGCTTGGTACTTTGATGTCCTACATACTGCTGTCAGATGCCTAAGAAAAGGAAAAGGGATCGAATGGTTTGTCAATTTCAGATCTGAAATTATTTTATTCTTACAAGACAGCAATAAAAACTATGCTGAACTTATTTATGATGAATGGAGGGCACTTACAGCTTTTCCGTCCAGTATTATACAAAAATTCAACAAACGTAGTTTGGAATTCCAAGGACGAAGCAAGATAATCGAACACATGACAAACAAAATATTTGCATATGAAGTCAAACTGGAAATGTAAATTAATGGAATTCAAGAAAAACACTCGCCTAACTTTCCAACTGCTGCTGTTCTGCAGTCTGACTTAACTGACCCCGAAGGATTTACCAAGATATGGCTCTGAAAGAATATTTTGAAGAAAAAGAAAGCATATTTGCAATAGGAAGAAATTCTTGTAGGACACCCCAAGCTTGTTGAAGATGATGATCTAAAATTATTTTGCCAACTTGGGTTTTATAAAACTTACTTTATAAACGAAATAAACGAACATCAACACGACAAACAGCTTAAAGCTCTATCTACAGAGTATCTTTAAAAGCAAGAGTGAACTGTATTTTTAAGAAGAGTGCCTAGCAACAGTAAAAGTTTAAGAGCCTGTACGTATTTAATTTTGACACTGTTTCTTCATTCTACCAGTCTGAAGATTCGTTTACGAAAATTAAAATATATTACTTGAAAATACATGTCTCAGTCGGTTGTCCCGACATTTAAAAATCGCAGTGAGGATTGCACGCACTCCAAATGACGAATATTTAGACGAAATAGCCGAAAAGTAAATTACGGATATAATTAATAATATTTTTAATTTTGTACTTAAGTTTGTTTTGCAGTTAGAAAAATTAAAAGCTCACTTGCATGAACTATGGCTTTCTTTCCCACCAGTGAAACCACATGAACATTATAAGACTCTGCAGAACACGTGAAATTAATTTTGATAAGGATGAGGTGGACTGGACTCCGCCAGACAGGGCTCTACATTCTTTCTTTTAGTTTATTGAAAATTCGTCTTCAGCACTTTGTGTTGTTCTCTACACTCTCATACTTGGTGGCCGTTATTTTGTGTAATTCTATCATTTCTATTCCCGAATTTTGCTCATGCTACCACAACGATCATTCCATTCAGCGCCAGCATTTGATTCCAGTGAAAACATTACAAACATTTAATTGTGAAAACGGCTAGTGGCAATTTAAAATACTTATTGCCTACGTTGGAGGATTTTAATATCACAGACATGGTTAATCATTTTCATTAACTGCCCAACAATTTCACTCGACGAAGGAGACAGGCTCAGCCAGTAGTTGCCAATGGTAAGTACTTACTGTTTAGCGGTTTCGAAGATAGGTTCCCATTTTTAGCTATTGTTAACCTTTCATAGCTCCTGAAGAAGCGTAAGTTATGTATATTCGAAACCGCTGAAGAAAACATTCTTACCATTCGCAGCTGTTGGCTGTATCTGTCTCTGTCGTTGAATGGAATACATATTGGAGGAATTACAGTAAGCGTGCAAAAAGTTGTCTGGTTACCACAGGAGCAAGGCAGGGTGTAGGGGCATATACATTTGTCATTGCGTGATAAGGGGACGTGATAGGCGGAATGCTTTCTTCTTTGTCTTCAAGTGGCTATGGCATACTTGTTTTTTTAAACGAAAGTAACACAGATTCGTGAATGCGCGTTATAGAGGCAGTTATCATCATGTGCAGTAAGTATTTCCAGCATGGAATATGAAACTAAATAGATGCTGTGTTAAGGAAATGCAATGAATACATAAAAATCATATTTACAAAATTTTCGATAGTGTCTCATATTGCCTAATGGTGTTATTACTCAGTTAATTAATCCCTCACAGACACCAACAACACGCCACTTTGTCAGGCAATTTCAATTTTGGGGTCGCTGAGGGTGGCACTAATGTGAAAGAGAACAGTCGACACGACCTGTTCCGAGTGGTGCCGAATGTAAATGTTCAGTTCTTGCTGGCGGGAGGTGTATTTATCACGCACTTACTATAGCTAGTCTATTAAGGGCTCAGAATACACTAATTTATGTAACTTACCAATTTTGGCTCCAGAGCACTAGTGTGCATTTAGTCGAAAGTGTCCTAGTCACACTGAAAAATTATTTATGTTGGCGCCAACATTTATTTCCATTTTCCTAGGCGCTTGACGTTTACGGGTTGAGGAAAGTCAGGGTGCTCCACTGTCTTCATTTCTGTTCAATAAGACTGACTTTTAAGATGCACTGTAGAAGCTGCTGATTATTTACCTACACAGACTCCTGCGAGAGAATTGACAGCACATTCCTTGGGGACTCATCAAAAATGCTGTCAAAACAATGCCCCTAATGGGATTAATATTGACAGTTCGAATTGAACACCCTTTGAAGTTACTGGTTGTATTAAGTTTGTCTGTTTCCGTTCTACAGTCCTACCTGAAAAAAACATTGCGGATGCACACGAAGAGGCGTATCAAGAGCGTAAAACACCATGAAGCTCACGAATAAAACAAATTCTATTCCACATCAAATGGATTCGCAATTGCGAATAACGACTATGATCAGCCGTAGGATGGCCGTGAATCGTGCACTGATATGCAAGTGATAAGGCGACCGCTCGCGATAAGCGGGAAATCCGGGTTCGTTTCCCGGTCCGGCACAAATTTTCATTGTCATTCCGTTCTACAGGCGATGGTAGTTCTTACTCGAAGTTGCGAGTTCCTTTGATGTCTTTCGTAACGCCTGTAGTCACCGCAGTGCCGGTTCCTTTGATATGCATATATGCATGTCTGATGGAACTTTGCATCGTAATCAGAATAACACAGGTACTGCAATATCGTAGATTCTGTTCCTACGATCACTCAAATTCAGTGTGTTCTAACGCCCACATAAAATCTTTTTGTGTAATAGGGCAAAGCATTTGCATCCATCTTTCACCCGAATTACGAAAAACTTCACAGAAAAGCAAGTGATGTCATTTGAGGTGTATGGAAGAAAATCTCTTGACTAATGTAAGCCTACGATTTATTCCTGCAACCATGAATGTCAATTTCCTCATACAGCTGTATTTTAAAATTTGCTTTGAGTTATGCAACATAGATTTAGGACGGCCGCGGTGGTCTAGCGGTTCTAGGCACGCAGTCCGGCACCGCGCGACTGCTACGATCGCAGGTTCGAATCCTGCCTCGGGCATGGATGTGTGTGATGTCCTTAAGTTAGTTAGGTTTAAGTAGTTCTAAGTTCTAGGGGACTGATGACCACAGATGTTAAGTCCCATAGTGCTCAGAGCCATTTGAACCATTTTGAACCATAGATTTAGAGACTACACTCTCCCTTCTCAGGGTAGCAAAAGGCTATGGTCACCAGATAAAAAAGTAGAGTATTATAAGTACCACAATTGTCGCCTAGAACAGAAACGTACCATCATTAAGTCAACCAAAATGTCAGATTCAACGTCCAACACAGTAATCTGCAGCAGCAGAAAGATGACTAATCTATCTGTCACAAAGGTATGGGTAAGTGAAAGAACGGTCCCGGATTGGTACTGCAAAAGTTAGTGATGATCACAAGAAAACTCAGACTGAATCTGGTGGTGCTTTAATTGATATGTATATCAGAAATAGATATTACTTGCAAACAGCCATCATACAACAAATCCGTTCAGAAGTAGGGAGAATAAATGTCATAGCCCTATTACACAGCTGTTGCTTCAAATTCTAATCGATATCCAAACAAAAGTAACATCGACACTTTGAATGAATTTGGAAGTAGTCAACGGTGACAGTTTCAATCACCTTTTTCAAAGTTTGCAATTGTGTATTACACCCAACAGACTAATTTGAAGGAAAATTAAGATTTTTGTTTGTATCTTCTTGTTTAATACTATGGTTTACCGACAGTCTTAGAAGCATTTGGTATTTCTTGCAATTATAACACCATATTTAATTAAAAGCTTATTACATGACATGTGATATCTTCCATGTGAATGTAAATGTCGTATGTCATTATTTTCTGCTCAGTTCCACGGGTTATTTTCAGCCGACATCTAGAAGGGTGTTCGTCCTCTGCAGTCACTGGCCATTTTCCATGCGGATGTGTTTACGTCAGATGACAATGACGACGAGAGTAGGGTGAGGGTGAAACTCTGTCAAGTCTCATAGACAGCTCTTCCCGAATAGCACCTGAGAGGCCACCTGCCTCAAAGTCTCCGTACGACGGACGCATTACCATCAAGATACAGTGTCACATACTTTCACTTCATAAGAAATGGTTCAAATGGCTCTGAGCACTATGGGACTCAACTACTGTGGTCATAAGTCCCCTAGAACTTAGAACTACTTAAACCTAACTAACCTAAGGACATCACACACATCCATGCGCGAGGCAGGATTCGAACCTGCGACCGTAGCGGTCGTGCGGTTCCAGACTGTAGCGCCTTTAACCGCTCGGCCACTCCGGCCGGCTCACTTCATAAGACTCTGCTGAGAAGTTTGGGATTTAACACAGAACACTAGCGAATCGACTGGTGAACACTAACTTTTTCCAATCCTTGGCGGTCTGATACACCAATCAGTGGTAACAATATGAAAGAAGAAACATTCTGGGTTACAAAACCACTGTGTTCAGAATTTGGTATTGATATAGATTTTAAATACATGGGAAAGCGCTCCTAAAACACTGCTTACCTCCTTGTCGATCTCCATCATACATGCGTGCGTTAGCGACCCTCGTCTACAGAGGCAAGTTGTCTTTCCGAATCTTCTAATCGTCGTGTCTTTACCAGATATGCGGCGACATCCTCATCCATCCTTACCAGATATGCGGTAACATCCTCATCGAGCCGATATTGATGCATCTCACAGTGTAAATACTTTGGAGGCGGAAATGGAATTATACTTTTTGCAACCAAGATTGTTTTTGCTCTTTCATACTGGTGATCAGGAACTTAACGACACCACCAACCCCTTCCCTTTGCCGGCCTGGTACTAACGGCGAACTGGCTTATCTCCGAGTTGAGCTCCCCCATATATCCGTTTGTTAGCGACCTCGTCTACAGAGGAGAGTTGTCTTTCCCAATCCTCTAACCGTCGAGATCCGTGTAGCAGATACTTCCTCTCGTCGTTTCCTTACCAGATATGAGGCGACATCCTCATCCATTCTTACCAGATATGCGGTGACATCTTCATCCACTAAAACGGAATCGAGCCTACATAGATGCATCTCACAGTGTAAATACCTTGGAGGCGCAAATGGAATATTATAGTTTTGCAACCAAGATTGTTTTTGCTCTTTCTGGTGATCAGTAACTTAACGCCACCACCAACCCCTTCCCTTTGCCGGCCAGATATTAACGGTGAACCGGCTTATCTCCGAGTTGAGCTCCCCCGTACATCCGTGCGTTAGCGACCTCGAGTACAGTGGTGAGTTGTCTTTCCTAATCCTTAAGTTGTCGAGCTACATACAGCAATCATAACACAACATGTCTAGCTTACTGGCATAACTACCAACAATCAAACTGCTAAAGTGTATGGTTAATCGTCTTACTTGAGAATGTGTATTATTAGAGCAATATTGCGACGAGGTATCCGGATGACCTTGGGGTGTCCCGTGGTCCCAGACGTGAGAAGTGCGACCGCGGGGCTCATGTTGTCTCCCTGCAGCCCCTGGGCACTCCTCAGCAGCAGCTGTTGGGCATCCGGTACGGCCTTGGCAGTCCCCAGCACCAGGAGTGGGCAACCAGTCGGCCTGGCGGCTGCAGCGGACTTGGTGGTCGGTGGTTCGCACATCACTGCTGCGGGGTTCAGCTCCTGTAGCACTCGGCGCAGGCTCTCTACCACAAAAAGGAAACTGTTACACCGCAGATTTCCACGGTAATGTCAAGAAGCATGAGGAATCTACTAGACTGAGTAAAAGAAGTTGCCCTTAATTTAGAAAAAGTTTGATGTTCGGCTATCTATACAAAGGTGAAATATGGACACAACTAATCTTTGGCAGTAGCATGCATAGTACCACAAAGATTTTATGTTAGCAATCTTAGGAAAATGGCTTTCATTAGAATGCATGGACCAGAAGGGGTAAAGGGACGAATATTTGCGTTTATCCTCCATTGGCGATAAGGTCATTAAGGCAATATAACTCGGGAATGGCAAGAAGCACAGTATACCATTCTGGGCCCAAAGAAGCCTAGGCATCACTGTGATACTTGAAAGGGCTATTAGACAATTTCAGTAGAGATGAATATTAATAATTTTCTTTGTTTCTTAGATCTTTGGTTGAATGTAGTAGTGTGCGTGATGACATTATTTAAGAGCCCATACAAGGAATCACCACAATCTACCTTAGGTAAAAAAAAATGCCTTAGATGAGCATCAGACGACATCGGATTTTTGAAATAGTAGAGTACGAAACTGGCATACATGACCATTTCAGAAGGAACACGAAGTACAATAGTTGGTTCAGTAGATGGAAGGGTGACACAGGAAGTTGGAAAGTTGGATGTCATTGCACTGGTTACTTGCACTACACAGCGCAATGTCGTTTCAATAGACTTATAGTTGCGAACTGACAAGGAGAAAAGGACAAAATTGTTGAAAAACTGTACATTAGTCGTGGCTCTACCCACCACATCACTCAAAATATGCTACGATGTCACAGATCTTCTCCAAGCTAGATAACACATCATGTTACACCTTCTAATAACCCTACCACAACAAAGGTCAGCATTTTAATAACGACTGTGGTGTTGCTCACGCTGCTAAATACTGCATTTTCGGGTAACAACAGTCAAATTATGTGGCAGGTGTTATTAGAGCACAGTTAATAAAGTCATTTCATGTTATAATCAAAAAACTAGGCACTCATCTTTTTGTGTTTCCCATGCTGGTCTCGTCGTAAAATCATGGCTCAATCGTTGAAATCTAGGTGGTTATGATTCCAAGCTCGGATGCAAAGAGGCCTAGGTTTTATTCTGCTATATTCAAAAGTTTTGTAGATGCGCTTCACAAACCATCCTTGAAGATTACACTTTTGCTGGACAATAGTGATGTAAAAAAATAGTCAACACCCCGATATTAAGTTTCACTTCCTTTTAATTGCTTTTATTGCAATATCACGTAAACACAAAGCATCACTTTACAATACAAAACATACTTGAAAACATCTTCCTCAGAGTCACTGTTAAAGTTTACATTTTATAAGTGGACTACAATACGCGTCTTTCCAACATGACGTCCAAGACTTGACCTTCTCAAGGTCCGACTCTCTAGCAGCTTAACAACTAAATAACTATCGCTTACGCGCCCAAAAATCAGACTTACAAGTACGTCAAAGATCATAGTGACCAAAGAAAGAATACACATAGGAATAATATCATTGGAATATAAACATATCGATGTATCACAAATGAAATCAAATCTGAATGTTGTCTCGTAAATATGTCAACTACTTTGCAGAAACACAGTAGAATATTACGGGTATCGAGAGGTGTAGGAGAGGTGCCGTAATGGTTACGTAATTCAAGTACCATTACACCCTGAAATAAAAGGACATCATTTGGAGAATCATTAGGATGCCTGTGAAAACAAGTCCAACTTTATAAGACTAAAGACGATGACTTGAAAAATTGTCACAGGGATATGTTCTGGTATGCAGTTCTTTCAGTCGAAGATCATAGAAAGGTTAATAGCATTTACTATCACTGAGATTGAAGAAAAATCTTACAGCTTAGTCTCATTTGGGCCTGGAATAGCACATTCTGATTTATATGGAGAGGCGAGAAAACGTGCAGGTTGTTGTGCTCTGGCATTCCGTTATATTATAAGATTGTGGAACAACGCACAGTCGTATTAAGTTAGCGACCTTGCTTTTCAGTATCTAACAGGTCCTCCTTATTCAAGTGAGCCATCACAAAATAACAAAGGTGCATGGGAATCTTGAAAAAGGTTTGGAGTCTTGCGAAAGAGCAAGAAGTGGTCCACAAGTCGTTATGCAATCAGCCTGAAAATTTTACTTACGTTTGGAAGCCAGTAATCGAACTTTGGCACGCTAACTTTGATCACGTACGACCCAGCTTCAATGCAAGACCTGATCACTTTCAAAGCCTCACTTCAATTAGAGAATACCCATAAGCATGGAAAATAACTTTAGTTGTAGCTGTTTAACTATATATTCCCCCTTTATGTAACATTCGTTTAGTGTTCGTTCTTGTTTATCGCTATCATTGTACTCCATAACATTCCTATTTTCAGTTATTTCTATAGTTTCATACTGAATCAGTTTTTAGTGTTACCTCTACGAATGCACTTGCTCTCTGGAGTTTAAATTTTTAATAAGCAATGGCTATGTGAATCTCAAAAACGACAAAAATATCCAAAAGCGCAATTTTATTTTTGCATAGGAAAGTAAATAAAAATGTTTGATTTCACCTTATTGGTAACCTCATAATTGATGGCTGACACATTCAGTGTTTTAGCCATATAAGTGTTGGTGAAGTGAACCCAGCCACTGCATAGTGTAATCTGCTAATAACTATTCTCATTATTCAATAATAACACCCTGTATATAATGGTCCATTTCTGCGAAAATACCGCTGCACTATGGGCGAAATTTTTTGATATAAATTATATTAATTTATTTCTAGTACTTACGTGTCAAGCTGTCTGTATATACAAACATCAAAAACCATTTTACACCACCCCTGTTTCTAGAACTCCCGAAGACAGACGTTGACTGTGGATATTGTTTCACAGACACAGTCCCTTTGACTGTTCAGAGATGTCACTAAACCCGCTGAAAGATATAAACAACCACGCATGAGCTGCGCCTATTAGACGGAGGTTATCCTACAGCCGATCAGTTCCAGTCATTCCTACAGGAAGGAGGTACACGACTCGTGTTGTCTGTAGTTCAATCATCTCTAGACAGTCAATGCTGCGGGTTGATTGCGTCCGCATTGTTACTTTGTTCCAGGAACGGCTATAAGCGAGGGAAGTGTCCAGGCGTCTCGGAGTGAACCAAAGCGCTGTTGTTCGATCTTGGAAGAAATACAGAGAAACAGGAACTTTCATGAAATACCTCTCTCAAGCCGCCCAAGGTCTACTACTGCAGTGGATGACTGCTAACTACGGATTATGGCTTGGAAGAACCCTGACAGCACCGCCACCACGTTGAATAACGCTTTTCGTGCAGCCACTGGACGTTGTGTTACGGCTTTAATTGTGCGCATTAGGCTGGATGATGCGCAGCTTCACTCCCGACGTCCATGGCGTGGTCCATCCTTGCAACCATGACACCATGCAGCGTGGTACAGATGGGCCCAACAACATGCCGAATGGACCATTCCGGATTGGCATCATGCTCTCTACACCTATAAGTTTAGTATATGCTTACAACCAGACAATCGTCGGAGAAGTGTTTGGAAGCAACCCGGTCAGGCTGAACGCATTAGATACACTGTACAGCGAGTGGAGCAAGGTTTTCTGATGTTTTGGGGTGGCATTATGTTGACCCGACGTACACCGCTGGTGGTCATGGGAGACGTCGTAACGGCTGTACGATAAGTGAATGCCATCCCCCGACCGATAGTGCAACCATATCGGCAGCAAATTGCGAGGCATTCTGCTTCTTGGACGATAATTCGCGCCCTCATGGTGCACATATTGTGAATGACTTCCTCCAGGATAATGACATTTCCCGAATAGAGTGGTCAGCATGGTCCCCAGACATGAACCCTATTGAACATGCTTGGGATGTATTGAAAAGGGCCGTTTATGGGCGACGTGACCCACCAGCCACTCTGCGGGATCTCCGCCGAATCGCCGTGGAGGAGTGGGACAATCGGCACCAACAGTGCCTTGATGAACTTGTGGATAGAATGCCACGACGAATACAGGCACGCATCAATTTAAGAGGACGTGCTACTGGGTATTAGAGGTACCGGTGTGTGCAGCAATCTAGACCACCACCTGTGAAGGTCTCGCTGTTTGGTGGTACAACAAGCAAAGTGTGGTTTTCATGAGCAATAATAAGGGCGGAAATGATGTTTATGTTGATCTCTATAACAATTTTCTGTGCAGGTTCTGGAACTCTCGGAACCGAGGTGATGCAATACTTTGTTTGATGTGTGTACAATTTCAGGAGCTCTGGAGCTGGAAATCTTATTGAGCCCAAACTGAGCAGAGGTCATCCAGCATCCCGCCATTACAGTGAGCGGCAGACCTTTCCTAAGGAGAAACTGCGCAAGGGAAAGAAGGAAAGCAGGTAGAAGTTGGGAATGATAGATTGCATGTGGGCTGAACTCTGCGAAAGAGGCGCCATCTCTTTTGTGTTCCAAATGACGGAAAACCATTGAATAGTGTGTTTAAAGTGGGACGTCTGTTGGTGCTGTAAGATTACAATGGGAAGGTGCATGTTTCACAGTGCCTCCCGTATGCAGGAAGCCCTTATTCTCGGAAACGTTAGGAGGAAAGCAGTGCAATGATATGAAAGTGGTGCAGTGAGATGGGAGGCCAGCCGGATCGGTTTTTGTTTTAGAAGGGAGAATGTTTCACTACTAGAAAGTGCCTTATTGCTCAGTACTTAGAACAATCACTGCCATTGGTGCTCACAACCATACAATAGGATCACACGCATCGTACAGCCTTCTAATTCCTGCACAGATCTTGAATAGTGCTGTTCGTGGGAAGTTTCCTACCAGGAGAGACAACTAGCCTCTATAGCCGAGGTCGCTAACACACGCATGTGTGATCGACCTCGGAGATAAGCAGTGAACCGGCACACGAAAAAATTGAGAGTAGAAATTCTGTTTCTTGCTGGGAATACTCTGTGGAACTTCTTTCCATCCAAGTCTTATCAGGGGACTTTCGGCTGAGAGGGACTTAATCTCTGAGCTCTAATGGAGAAGAGCCTTAAGTGCGGATCAGATGACGTGGAATGTTCAGGCATCACAGCTGCCACTCGCCGGAAATAGCAACGCTGAGTACGACGAGCAATTGCAACGTTCGCTAACAATATGATAGGAGCTGAAAGGAGTTTTCAGATTGACATTAAAGCTTTCATGTTTCTGACTGAAGTATGTTTGTTATCTGAAACTCAGTGTGTGCTCAATCAAGACAGTGGGTGCTTGCCTGATTCTTTCTTTTCTTCTTTATTTCCCCACTGATAAATATCCGGCAATCGCTGAGCGATTTCATCTTGCCCCAAATGTTATGTAGACTTCAACGCATTTACGTTATCTTATTACCCACCCATTGCCAAGGTGCTGACATTTTAAGTCCTCTGTGGACTTGCATTAAAACTAAGTCAACGTAACTATCTCGTTTTGTTGGTACTGGTATTAGTTGTGGTTTCATAGTGTTAATAAAAGTAGTTGCTTTCTTATTAGAGAGAGATTATTGAGACCGCTATTGTTAGTTCTATAAATAGTTCTATTCGTGTAACTGTATTAATCGAGGACGTTTAATTTTTTTCAGTAACTGTAAAATTTTAGCGTGAGTGAAAAGTGGGGGCTCTGTCGTAGGTTTGTGAGCAGTGGCTTACAGTGTGGTGGATTTGTTCAAAGTATTTTCATTGGGGGAGGGGGGATGCAGCTGGGAAGGTAGTGAGCATTCTAGGGAGATCCCCTCCTGGGAATGCATAAAATGCAGTAGAAATAAGTTGAAAGAGGAGCAGGAGCGTAAGATTTGTGCCCTTCAGGTGTAGTTACAATACGTGAAAGAGGAACTAGATAAGTTGAAGAGGGTGAAGGATGGTGTGGAATGGGAACTGACAGTTGGAAAGAAGGCAGCTAAGAGGAGGAGGTATTCAGACAGTTGTATTTTGCGTATATGCAATAGATTTGACCAATTTTCAGAGTTCAGTGGAGAGGATCTTCTTCTAGCTGTAGGTATAGGAAACATGCAGCAGTCCTCAGTATTTAGAAGGCCTAGGTCAATTGCAAATCCTAACAGAAAGAAGAAGGTTCAGCTGCATGGTAGTTAGCATGGTAGAACCGTGGGTCAGCAGATGCAGGAAGTGTTGTGGGGGGGGGGAGTACAAGGTCACCAGCATTTTGAAGCCTAGTGCAGGGTTGGCTCAGGAATAGTCTTGATAGAGACGGGGAATATGATGTAGGTGGTGATCTGGTAAAGATAGATACTCAAACTGGCAGCACTAACATGCATTTCGTGCAAATGTTTCAGTGCCATGATCGGCCTCATCTATGCAGCTGTTGGGGTGGTTAACGTAAGGCTGGAGAAGGCACTGATGGCAGAGGGCATGGTCACAATTTGGTGGTTCCAGCTGAGTCTGTTAGTTGATGTTTCGCTAGCCATGACCTGCACATCAATTGGTATGGGAAGGAGAGGCTGTCAAAGCTTATAGGTGACAGTGTAGCGGGTGGTGGTGGGATCACTTATGGAAATATTCCTGTAGTAGTTGGTGTTAGAGCTGCACTTTTTTAGATTGAAGTCAGATGATAGGTATACCTGCTTAAAGGAAGTTCCTCTAACTAAGAGGTCACGTTCAGAGGACGTCATGTTTCCTGGTAGAGAAGGAATTAGCTTACTTCATTAAAATATAAGCGGTATTAGAGATAAAATTAGTGAACTGCTTATAGATGTTGTCTCTCAAGTTGTTGGCATATCGGATCATCACTTAAACACTTTGACAATTAGGAGGCTTCTTTTACCAGGATACAGAATAAGTGGCCGTTTTTCATGGAGTTCCTTGCAGAGTGGGCGAGTGGCCATGTATGTAAAAATCAGTATTCCATTTGAGCCCATAGACGTATCACAACATGGCACTAAACAGGTATTTGAATGTTGTTCAGGGGCAGTGGAATTTAGTGAAACTAAACCTCTAATTTTTGTTGTTTACAGGTCCCATGACTCTGACTTAAGAGCATTTTTTATCAGGCTAGATAGGGTTCTTGATTCACTTTATAGAATGTACGAGAAATTTGTTATATGTGGTGACTTCCGTATTAATTTTGTATATGATGGTGCAAGGAAAAGGATGTTGGTAGATCTCCTAAATTCATAGGATCTGATGCAGACTGTGTTTTTTTCTGCTAGGGTGCAGGGGAACAGTAGCACAGCCATAGACAATACTTTTATTCATTCTTCATTACTAGATGGGCGTTCTGTTAGTAAAAGGGTTAATGGTTTTTCAGACCGTGACAACACTAAAAGGCTTTTGTACTCATTCAAATGTCACATATAATTAAAAACTATGTAGGAAAGTTAATCCAATGCCAATAGCTAGTTTTTTAATCCTCTTCTAGGAACAAGAGTGGCAGGATGTTTATAGTGCTGATAATATAAATGACAAACGTAATACTTTCCTTAACATATTCTCTTTGAGAGTTGTTTTCTATTTGAAGGGTATTAGCAGTATAAGGCCGCCTGTGTGGCTGACTAGTGGGATAAGAATATCGTGTAGAACAAAGCAGGCATTATATCAAAATGTAAGATGTAGTAACAATCAAGCTACAGTAGCCAATTACAAACACTACTGTAAGGTGCTTAAAAATGTTATTAGGAAGGCAAAGAGTATGTGGTACGCAAATAGAATAGTTATTTCACAGGATAAAATTAAAACCATACGGTCAGTTGAGAAGCAAGTGTCTGGTCAGCAGCACAAGATTGACGATATAAAGTAAGTTTGTAGTAAAAATATTTCTGTTACTGAAAAATCAGATATATTTACAGTATTTAACAATCTTTTTCTGAACATTGCTGGTGAATTAAATAAAAATTTAGTCTGTACAGGGAATCATACAACTGTCTTGACAAATGCCTTTCGGAGATTGATGTATGAAATATTCATCTGTGATACTGATAAGGATGAGACTTAGTCAATAATTAAATTACTGAAGACTAAGGACTCTCATGGAAATAATGGAGTGCCTATCGAAATATGAAAGTATTGCGCTGCACATGTGAGGCCTGTATGTAGCCATATTTGTAGTTTTTTCTTTAGGTATGGTCAGTTTCCTGAACGATTAAAGTAGTGAGTAGTAAAGCCGCTTTATAAAAAGGGAGGAAGGGATAAAGTAGACATTTTTAGACCCATTTCTATGCCATCAGTGTTTGTTAAAGTTATTGAAAAGGTTGTGTGTGTATGGATAATTCATCGTTTTATATCACACAGTTTGCTATCACATGTACAAATCGGCTTTAGAAGTCATTTAACAACAGAAAATGCCATAGTCTCTTTTCTCTATGAGGTACTGGATGGGGTAAGCAAAAGGTTTCGAGCCCTAGGCATATTTTCAGATTTAACTGAAGTGTTTGTGTTGATCACAAAGTTTTGCTCCAGAAGTTGGACTATTACGGAATACGAGGAGAAGCTAACAATTGGTTCACCTCTTACTTTAGCAACAGAGAGCAAAATGTAATTATTCACAGTGTTCAGAATGGCTGTTACGTGGGGTATGAGTAGGGTACTGTGAAATGTGGGGTGCCCCAGGCATCAGTGTTGGTGCCACACATATTCCTTATTTATATAAACGATATGCACTCTCTTATTATGGTTAACTCTAAAATATTTCTCTTTGTTGATGACACTAGCTTGGTAGTGAAGGATGTTGTGTGCAACATGGGCTCGGTTTCAAATAGTGCAATTCATGACACCAACTCTAACTCTAAATCACAGTAAGATTACGGTTTTTGCGATTTCTAAAACACAGTTCAACAAAACCCGACTCCTTAATTTCACAGAATGGATATATGATTAGAGAAACTGAACAGTTGAAAATACTAGGTGTTCACACAGTAAATTGTCATGGAAAGCCCAGATTCAGGATCTTGTTCAAAGTTTTAATGCTTCCATTCTTAGTATTCTAACGGTATCCGAATGATAGCTCGGAACGAAATTTACTCTACATTGCATATTTTCATTCGCTAATGTCGTATAATATTATATTTTGGGGTAACTCTTCCCATTGTAAAAGTATATTTTTGGCTCTGAAACGGGAGGTTCGGGCAATAAATGGCGTAAGTTCGCGGACCTCTTGTCAACCACTGTTCACTATCTGGTTATTTTGACATTGGCCTCTCAATACATATATCCCTTTCTGTCATTTCTTGTTAACAATATCAGCTTATTCCCAAGAATAAGCAGCTTTCACTCAGCTAATACTCAGCAGAAATTCAACCTGCATTTGGATCGGACTTCCTCAATTCTTGTGCAGAAAATTGTGCAGTATACTGCTGCATCCATTTTCAATAAACTACCACAAGAATTCAAAAATCTTAGCCTTAATCCACGCGCTTTCAAATAGAATCTGAACAGTTTCCTCATGGGTTACTCCTTCTATTCTGTCGAGGAGTTACTTGAAAAATTAAGCTGATTCTTGTTGTATTTTTGCTTGCGTTTACTTAAATTTATGGCGTGACTTTTTTTGGGATCATAGTCATTTTATTTTCATTTGTTGTTACTTTTACGTTGTAATTTCATGTACTGACACGTTCCATCACATTGGAGGATTGCTCCTCAAGTTGGTCCTACGGAACTTGACGTTTAAATAAATAACTAAATGCAACAGTCCATAACATTGCTGCCACTGTTGGTGTGTCGTTCGGCAATCCTGCTGCTGACCCAACAGCAGAGGGAACAGAAGTCTGCCAAGAACTCCGTCTGTGTGCCGTGGATGACAGGGCTTTAATCTCGCGGATCATTGCCTGTGACGAAACGTAAGTGTACAGGCACGACCCTGAGACAAAGTAACAAACAGTTTTCACAGTTGAGGGGTCGATCATCTCCACGACCGAATACTCGGAGCAGGTTCGCAGTGCGGCCAAATGAATGCTCATCGTCTTTTTGGTCATTCACAGTGTTGTGCATCAGGAAGTCGTCCCCACGGGCCAAACCATCACTACCGAGTTCTGCTAGCGCCTTTTATTGTGTCTGAGGCAGGACTTTCACGAAAGCGCCTGGATCTTTGGCACGCGAAGAATTGGCTGCTCTATTGCGCCAATGCGCCCGTACTCTGCATTCTTTCCAAACGTGTGTTTCTCACCTGAAATCAGATTATCGCACTTCCGCATACACCCTACTCGCCAGATTATGCCCCTGCGGACTTCACCATCTCCAGCCTGATGATCGCCGTTTCGGCGCCATTAAGGACATCCACCACGAATCGCAAAGTTGCCTAACACACAGCGGAAAAAAGATTTCGTGGACACGTGTCAGCAGTGGCTAAAACGCTGGGAGTGGTGAAGTGCTTTACGAGGTGACTATTTCGAAGGTTACGGCGTGTTAACGTAGAAATATAAACCAAGTACATTCCCGTAAAGATAACTATTTTGCATGTTCTTCACATGTGTCCGTTGTGCTCTAGTAATAGCTGTCATCTGATTTCTATGACTCCGCTTTACTGCGTAACCCTCAGCCTCAAATGAAAGACTGCTCCAGCCACGACTTATCGTCGAACATCTTTAAAATCCCTTTTCATGTCTATATAGAACTTCGTCTCCCCTGCCACTCCTCACGTAAGATCAGGACTATGTTTAGAATCATCGCAAATTGATGGAGTTCAATAGTCCGCCAAAATAAATATCTTGAAACATTAATCGTATGGTTTTTTTTACTGATGCCTAATGTTTTTCATCTGGAGATTTAAAGTCTGAAATTACTTTTGCTTTTAATTCTCTGGTTTCCATGCAATTTTGCTGTTAGATTAGTTACTTAGAAAGCCGGCCGCGGTGGTCTCGCTGTTAAGGCGCTCAGTCCGGAACCGCGCGACCGCTACGGTCGCAGGTTCGAATCCTGCCTCGGGCATGGACGTGTGTGATGTCCTTAGGTTAGTTAGGTTTAAGTAGTTCTAAGTTCTAGGGGACTGATGACCACAGAAGTTAAGTCCCATAGTGCTCAGAGCCATTTGAACCATTTTTTTTGTTACTTAGAAAGACTATGGGACAAATAAATGAAAGCAGATTGTTGCTGAAGTATTAAATGAGATTTTCCTGAAGTAATGCACGAACGAAAGAGCGTGAGACGAATTTAGGTCTCTTTCCAAACTTGCCGGTGAAAGCCTCCAGATTGCAAGAAAAGTGTGCGATGAATCATAGTGTAATAGTGTCATATTACCGAAAGCCGGAAGAGGTCTTTCTCGATATTTTACAGAAGAAAATAAGTTTTTTTGTTTCTAAGATGTCTGTGGTCTTCTCCAAAAAACAGGCGTTTTATCGTACAGCCAAAATGACTGACGCTTATATGTAGGCAGTTCAAAATGCAGTCCAAAGTGTGCCCTATTACATAATTGAAATGTTCATGCACCGGGATCCAGATTGTCATAATGTGTATTTATGAGAGGAGCGTAATGACATCCAGACTGTGGTTAAAATACTAAAATAGCAGAAGCTGAATGGTAATATGAGTAGATCCCAAAATGTTTAACTTGCTGTTAGTCATCAGAGAAAATTTACAACTTATCCCTAGTTCATGTGCATATGGGGCAGCCGAGCGGGAGATATTCACTGGGACAGGAGGGAATGGCCCATACGTGAGACTCTTGAAGCTCGTATGACAAATGTTGTCAGTGAACCAACTTTCAGCTGAAGGAAAATATATTTACCTCTACTCCACATCAAACTGGGTTTTACTGTACGGTTTGACAAACATTACATAAAGATGGTGAATCCTTACAACACATAATCAGTGCTCTTCTTACATTGCCCCTTGAGATTATCAAGGCAACAGTAAGTGATAAACAATTTGTCACAAATATGTACATCAAGAAAACGGCTGAATGTGAGTCTTCCGTGGTGGTAATCTGAAATTAGCACCCTTAAAACAGGTAAGAACAGTTTCTAATAACGATGCAACAAATCCCCGTCCCTTCTCACATGAGCTTCTATCCGTCTGTTTCTTGTATAGATTTCCCCTTTTGACTTTTGTCGTCAATTTGGCCTGAGAGCGTCCCATATTTCGTGTACGTCAAAACTACAATTCTTCCTCAAACCCCAGTCGCAACGTAACGAATTCAGTAGGAATCATATCAGCTCTTTCTATATGCCACACGTACTACTTACCTGAAACTGCACTCGAATACATTCCATTGTGGTTGAGGAGAGCTCTACGCCTTCCCGTAGTGTGTCACTTGAACTTGTGAGTCGCCAGATGCGTAAGGAATTGTTTCAGGTGACCTTCCTGAAAAAGTGCCCCAGCCAGCAGGGGGGCTGGCGGCACTTAGGAATTCTGGAGACTCTGAAGAAGGCTTGTGTTCATCTCTTACAAAACAAAGGATGAATGAAAAGGGATTTGTTCCTATTCCTGTATGTCTAGCACACTTACGTAGCGCGTAATAGGCGATTGTGTGAGACCGAGTTGGCTGAGAGAAGCAGTTGAGGTGACGTGCTCACCGAGAGGGAGGTCGGCGTTGACGACTGCGCAGACGGCTCCCGAGCACAGTGTGGCCACCATGGCGGGCAGGAAGAGCGCCGACCTCCTAGAGCAGATGGCGACCGTGTGGCCCTCCCGCAGGCTGGGGACGGATTTCTGCAGTGCCGAAAGCTCCGCCGCCGCCTGCCGCAGCACCCAGTCTGCCCGCGACTCCTGGCCCACCACCACCTGCACCAGAACACGCACACAAACGCAGTCACAGATCTCCCACCCACTACAGAAGTAAACTCACTAGAATAATTTCTAAATTGATGAGTGAGAAGCGCTTGTGGTGCGAGAAGCGGCCTTGCCAGGATGAACGTTACAGCTGGCGAAAAGGATGGCAAGGAATCAACAAAATAATCTAGCAGTGTTATCCAGCGAGCGGTATTTGTCGTAGACTGTGTTTAAGTGTATTCCTCCCACTTGTTATACAATACGTCGTCGAACTTATTATAAAGTTACAGTCTCTCCTCCGAAATTCCTATCCTCATGTGCAGACAAATCTCAGAATATCCTTTAGGGATTTTATACAGTTTTCACTAATAAACAAAATTATTCATGAGCAATGTTTGTGTATATACAATCTAAAAACAGGAAAAAATTGGAATTATCCGAATATAACAGAGATGGGTAGGTGTGATATAAATGTACGAACTAATGATCATAATTCCAGAAAAATTACATAATTTCTTATGATTTATTCCAGAGAAAGTGCTCAAAAATTGAGTTACTCAGTAACGCAATGGTCCACCTCTGTCTCTTATGCAACGGACTGATTCACTTATATAATTTATTACGGCAAGGCCAGACAAGTACACTTATTCCCACCCTTGAGAAGCTGACGCAGTTAGTTAATAATGCTGTATTACATATCACGATAAAACATTCAATGGAAAGTAATCACTCTCTAGGAGACACGGATCCTAGGGAGGATCATGGGTGTCATGGCCCTTTTTCAGGAAATGTTTATCTAAAAGCGTTTCAGATTTTGTATGTGTTAGTAACCAAATTTATCAGCCAAGGCACAAAAGGCTTTTCACTTTATCCATTATGGATGAAGAACTGCAACTGTGATTTCAATCGGCGATTTATTGGGGAAAAATACCTAATGAGTTGCTTATTTCGATTTTTTCATAAGATTTATTTTCTGTACCATCAACTAGTTTTCGAGCCACTGGAAGCTCCGTCATTTGATCCAGAGCCACGACCAAGGGGTCCTGTTGCATGTGATGCACATGAAGCTCTTGCAACACACACCTCAAATGGTGAGCTTCCAGTGCCTTTAAAAAATAGTTAATAACAAAAAAACCAAAAGAAAACGAAGTGGTAGAGTATTTATATCCTACTATACAGTTGTTCGGAAATTTCCGTTACAAACTTCTAGGACGTGTAGAAGGGGGTGAGTGAATAATATTTTGAGTAGGAATCCGTGTCCGGAAACATCACTCAACGACGCTACAGAGTTTCTAATTTATAGGCACCTGCGCCTGTAAATATATGTATATACAAGATGACTCGGTGATCTGTTACAGACCTTCCAGAATGGTGGAGAAGGATAACTGTATCAATATGAGGTAAGTGTCCCTCTACGGGAAACGAACGAGTCGAAAGTTATAAACGAAAACCGGTCTGATACGTCTCACAGTTGTATATATGTACTGGTGTTGTTGTTCCTAAAATTGTAGGGTAGTCAACTCTTAGAAGTGATAGTATATACTTAAATAAGGAAAAGCTATGAGCAGTTGTTCAATGTGTTTCCCAACAGCGAAGACGAACAAGTGCTCATAACTTTTAAGGTATACATTTTAGAGGCCATATTTACTAGGGTTTTTTCTGTTTTGCTCCATGCTACCACCCGTGGAATTTGCATACCCTACTTTCTTAGCAACAACAGAATTGGTACATGTATTCACAAATGTCAGAGGTAGCAGAATGATTTTGCTTGTAACTTTCGATTCGTTTGTTTCAAAACCAGGAATCCTTACGTCACATTCATACATTTATCCGTCTCCATCTTCCTAGAAAGTTTGTAACATCATCGAGGTGTAACTCTGCCTATGCCTACATTTATAGGCGCTGGCGCGTATAACTTGTCACTCTGAAGCATTGCTGGATAACGTTTCCAGACGTGGGTTCTTATTCAAAATATTATGCGCTCACTACCCTCTACAAAAAAAAAAAAAAAATGGTTCAAATGGCTCTGAGCACTATGGGACTCAACTGCTGAGGTCATTAGTCCCCTAGAACTTAGAACTAGTTAAACCTAACTAACCTAAGGACATCACAAACATCCATGCCCGAGGCAGGATTCGAACCTGCGACCGTAGCGGTCTTGCGGTTCCAGACTGCAGCGCCTTTAACCGCACGGCTCCCTCTACAAGTCCTAGATATTTGTAATGGGAATTTCCGAATAACCTGTATGGCTGAAGAAAAATGAAAACAAAACAATATAAAATCAGAGCGTGGGGCTTAGGTGGAGTGTTCGAATTCAAATGGCTCTGAGCATCTGAGGTCATCAGTCCCCTAGAACTACTGAAACCTAACTAACCTAAGGACATCACACACATCCATGCCCGAGGCAGGATTCGAACCTGCGACCATAGCAGTCGCGAGGTTCCGGGCTGAAGCGCCTATAACCGCTCGGCCACACCGGCCGGCAGGTGGAGTGTGGTTCCTACTGGGATTTCTGCGGACATGGAGTTCAGTTTCACAATAGTTTATTCAACATCTACAGAATAACAAATACACTTCCAGTAAACAAAATATTGTGTAGCCTTGAAAGAACCGTAAGCAGGGCTCCACGCAATCAATACAACCAAGTTTCTTCAATGAAAGTGAAAAATGTATAGTAAAATCTTTGCCCTAACTCACGTAACAGGGCAACAACATTAACTATTTACAGTGCTTGATTCTTGGCAAAAATCAGTTAATATATCTGGCACACCTTCAGTAGTAAAATATGAGGTGGCAAACAACTGTTAACTTGGATCGTAACACACGACACGCCTTGGTATACTATTGCAAATGTTACCGGATAGCTATCAACAAGAACTATACACAGTTCTCTACCAAACTACTTATGCATATGCTTAATAATTCTTATGTGATACCACGAATATGAGATTCCTCACAGAAAATAAATAAGAAGATCAATTTATAGCAGAATGTCTCAGTAACTGAGTTCGATCACAGTGTATCTTAAGCAAAACGCTTTAGGATTCACTCAATGGTGCTCACAGGTCGTATTACCAAATTTCAGCTGGTCCCGCTCACCTCGCGCTCAACTATACTCTGTCTGCCATCCGTATGGACCATAGCTTGTCATACGACAACTATGGACCTCTGTGAAGTAATTCTTGCTAGCACACACACTGTTCGCATATCCCACAGTGCAGTGTATCAACCTTGAAACTACCTATGTACACACGTCAGCTGCAAAAGCAGTTGGGTAGTGCTTACTATACGTGACATGCAGACCCCCTTCTCTGCATCGACTGAAGTCGCTGTCCACCCGACTGGAGCGAGACGCCATCCCCTACTCCAGGCTGCTGTGTTCACACAGCAGTCACGCCCCATGCCGACTTTGGAGAGGTCCGGCTGAGAGCGCGGCAGTGCACCAGCTTTCTCAGGCCCTCGCCGACGGTTCCGCCCAAACCTTAGATTGTTCGTCTCCGTCCAGCAACTGGCTACTACACATTCAGGTTCAGTTCGCCGTTTCATACATCTAGGCCGCCTCGCAAATTCGAACCCTGGAGACATGCCGCAGGTCTGTCCACCACTTCCACCACGACGACGGCGCTGGGCTCAGAGGATGTTGCTGCTTCTAATTTCTGCAGCTGCCTGACCTCTCCGCCAGCGTCCTTACCACTAACTCAGCCACTGTGCCGCTCAAGCAATCACGTGTCCTCCCCATCCGCCCTCTCGTAGCCACACCGTGAAAAATGATTCTCTGGGAGTGGGAGAAATAAATCGTGTAACTCGTTACTTAGAAGAAATTAGAAACACTAACTTCCCCGAATATAAGTGGAAACCACTGGAAAAAGTAGCATTCCCCACAACATACACGCTCGCACAGCCATGGTCTGCAGACGTGTGCTGAATGTCATTGAGTGAAGCAAAATTCTAATAGTAATTTTTATCAGGAAAACTCTACCACTGTCTAATTTCTGATAGTTCGTTGCGTTTGGTTGTTTTTGTGGCCTTCAGTCCGAAGACTGATTTCACGCAGCTCCGCACGCTACTCAATCCTGTGCCAACCTCACCATCTGCGAATAACTATTGCAGACTCCATTTTAAACGACTCTTTTGGTCTCCTTCTACAATTTAACCCCTCCACACTTTCCTTCAGTGGTAAAATAAAGATTCTTTCATGCTTCAGCATTTGTCTCATTAACCGATGTTTTATTTTAGTCAAGGTTTGCCACAAGTTTCTTATAACCATGATTCTATTCAGTTCCTCCTCATAAAATACGCGATCTACCCATCTTATCTTCAGCATACTTCTGTAGCACCACATTTCAAAAGCTTTTATTCTCTTCTTGTCTGTTTATCATCCAAGTTACACTTCGACAGAAGGCTAGACTCCAAACAAATACCTTCAGAAAGGAGTTGATAATATTTAAATTAACATTCTCGATAAGAAATTTCTCTTCTTTCGATACGTTTTCTTGCCATTGCCAGTTTACCTTTTATACAACCTACAATTCGGTCATCATCAGTTATTTTGCTACTCAAATACGTAATGTCATCAACTAATTTTAGCGTCTCATTTCCTCTTATATCTCCCTCGGCTTAATATAATTTCGTTCGACTATATTCCATCACCCTTCCTTAACTTTTTTTCATGTACTGTCTTGCACCCTCTTCTCAAGACACTGCTCATTTTGTTTAACTGCCGGTCGCGGTGGCCTAGCTGATCTAGGCGCTTCAGTCTGGAACCGTGTGACTACTGCGGTCGCAGGTTCGAAACCTGCCTCGGGCATGGATGTGTGTGATGTCCTTAGGTTAGTTAGGTTTAAGAAGTTCTAAGTTCTAGGGGACTGATTACCTCAGATGTTAAGTCCCAAGAAACCGTGCGACTGCTACGGTCTCAGGTTCGAATCCTGCCTCGGGCATGGATGTGTGTGATGTCCTTAGGTTAGTTAGGTTTAAGTAGTTCTAAGTTCTAGAGGACTTATGACCACAGCAGTTGAGTCCCATAGTGCTCAAAGCCATTTGAACCATTTGTTAAGTCCCATAGTGCTCAGAGCCATCTGAAACATTTTCGTTCAACTACTGTTTCAAATTCGTCGCTGTCTCTCAGAGAATTATAATATTATCGGCAAACCCTAATGTTTTTATACCTTATTCCTGGCCTTTAATTGCTTCTCCAAAATTTCCCTTTGTTTTCTTGACTGCTTGCTCATTGTACAGTTTGAATGTGATAAGCTAGAACACTGTCTCGCTCTCTTCTCAACCATGCTTCCTTTCATGTCGTCCAACACTTACGACAGCCGTCTGGTTTCTGTACAAGCTGCAACTAATCCTACCGCTACCTTCCACAGATCTACTCCCAGATTATTAAAGAATTACTCCAGTCAACATTGCCAAAGGCTTTCTGTAATTCTTGAAATGCTATAAACTTACGTTTTCTTTTCCTTAGCCTATTTGCTAAGAGAGGTCATAGCGCGATTGTTGCTTCGGGTGTTTCGACATTTCATCGGAACCCAAACTGATCTTCCCCGAGGTCAGCTTTTATCTATTTTTCCGTCCTTATTTCGATATAATGGTCTACTACTGCAGTATAAGTAAGACATTTTTTAACGAGAAGTGTTTGTCAAAACATTTTTGTCTTGTACTGGACACAGATACTGTCGCTGCACTTGAATCTCTCGAAACGTTGCATTTACAAAGAGAGGTAAGCTGGTCAGCTGTGAATTCTCGCAAATACTCTAATCATTTAACGTTCCCCATTCTACTCCCTGCTACTGATATTAGCAGCACCATGGCTCGCAGTCACTCAATTGCTATCTTTAATTTTTCAAGATTACCTCTGACCGAGACAAGTTCAGATCGCCCCGGTTCTGTGGCCTCCGATAATGTTCGCTCCTCCAGAATTATCACTTTTTGACTCAATGAGGTATTTGTTTATTCTCTCTTCTACACACTTTGTGATAGTGAACTATTAGCTTCCTCTGCCTTCAGCAGTCTTGATTCCAGCTGTACCAGCCTGGCCACGACGCTTTACTCAGTTTTAGAAAGCAATTATCCATCTGCCCATTGATTTCAACTCGGAAAAACATTTCAATCTATTTCTGTCAGTATTTTTTCCAAAATTGCTTGTGTCTTGGTGGTTATTTTGCTGTCTGCTTCGTCTTTGTTATCGCTCTCCCGTTGTTCTATCCGCTCTGATTCTTCTTTACCTATCTCTCTCATGGGCTTTTCTATCTCTCTCCTGTGCTTCTTTCAATATTTTTTTAAGCCAGGGAGGACCGTCCACCATAAATCCTTAACTTGAGCTCCTCTACACTAAATTTGACTCCGTTACGCTAACAATGCCACTTTCACACTGCTTGGTTTTCGGTACGTTTTCCTGGGTTTCAGGTAATGGAACAGCTGCTAGCGCCTCTCCCTCAAAAAGTATCAACATAACATCTAACTAAACTGTTAAATCCTTTTGCCTAGTGATTTCTCTAGCTTCTCTAGAGTGCACTCTATCCGTTTTAAACAGCGCAGTTATGAAATCTGCTAATTTAGTGAACATGGGTAAGTACAAATCAGATATAAATTAACACCCCTTACAAATAAACAGATCATCACATACAAGAAAGACAAAACTTCAACGCAACTCGTAAGAGTTAAATCCCACAAAATGCAATCATATAAGGAAAATAAAATACACTTTGTGTTAACAACGCTATGCTTTCTGAACAGTGCGCAAGTGAGACAAAACTGGGACGATAAATGATCGCTGCAACTGACTTCTCATCCTAAAATGTGCCTCACTGTACCGTTCTGATTGCGAAACAAGAAACGATTCCAGAAGTAAGATCCTTGATAAGGGTCGCCAAAAACAACAGCTGTCTAGTAATGACTGTCCTGGATCAGGGTCGACATGACCAATAATTGTCCGCCTACATTTACTTGGTCCTCTCAATGACCTGCCTTTATGACTTCTAAGCTGTACTCAGTGCGCAATGCTCTCAAATCATTATTGGGAATCACATTTCCGTACACATCCATTTTCAATAATTAAACCAGTGGGTGGCACCTGCTTTGCCATGGGAAACCTTCGCAGTGAGGAAAACAGATCAGGAATGCAGGAGCTATAATTGTCAATAACGTGTTGATCCAGATCTGTCCCGTATGCAAGCGTTTATTCGGGTTGGCATTGATTGAAGACTTGCTGGAGGTCTTCCTGACGGATATCGTGCCAGATTCTGTCCCGTTGATGAATAAACCGTAAAAATCCATAGATGGTTGGAGGGACTTGCTCATATTGCTCCAAACATTCTCAGCCTACAAGATATCTAGCGACCTTGCAGGCTAAGGTAGCGTTTGACAAAAATGAAGACCAGCAGTAGACAGTGTTGCCGTGTGTGGGCGGGCAGTACGCTGCTGAGATGTGAGCCCGGGATGGCTTGCGATTTAGGCAACAATACGGGGCGTAGAATAACGTCGGCGTACCGCTATGGTGCAAGGTTGTCGACCAAAGTGGTCCTGCGATGAAAAGGAAAGACACCTCCGGTTATCATTCCTGGTTGTTGGCCCGTGTGATGCTAAAGAACATTTTCCATTGAACACACTGTTTTGTAGTTACGGCCACCACAGCTTAGATTATGAATTGCTAGTGTAAATATTTTTCTTAAAATTCTCCGAAGAATCTTAAGGAAGCTTTAAAAATTATTTTTAAAATAAATGAAAATTCTTCAATGCAATGTCATTACTGCTTTAGCATAGTTTTAGTGGTGACCAACACGAACTACGGTTCTATCCCCGTGACGGAGATGTGTGTGTTAACTGCACTCCTCTTTTAATGGGAACTGCATTTTACCACCAGTCAATTTTTTAAAACCTGTGTCTGTTATAAGACAACTTTGGCACCGGCTTTGCTTACATCTGCGGAATCCACTATCTTGGGATATGCTTAAACTACCGACGGAAGACAGCATCTTCACTGCCGAAGATTTTGCATTTGAGGAAGCCCTTCAATATGCGGCAAATCAGTTCGACAACATCCTTGTTGTGACGGATCCGTGGAGTACACTAGAAACTTAACAATGGGTCCCCAACAGTAACTACCATGTGTGAAAATCGACATAAACTTCTTCAGTTATTATGGATCAAAGGACACTCTGGTACCTATGTCACGAGGTGGCGGACCACAAGGCAAAACGAAGTGTTATTAATGGCCAACCTCATTACATGTGCCTTCAGACACAGATTTTGTTCCTGAAGTAAAGAAGAAGATCCATCACAGAGACATGGGAGGTCTTAAGAATGTCTAAAGGAAGATACTATGCCGCAGTACAGCCGAGTATTCCACGAAGCTATCTAGACGTTATACCACAACTATATCCCGCATCCGGTTGAGTCACGGTTGTTCACATCATTATGGGATGAAAGTTCAGCCATCTGTATACTGCGAAGGTCAGTGAACTGAGATCGCAGGCCTCAATCATGTGATACTAGAGCGTCCACGCTATGAAAAAGGCGTAAGTTGCCTAAGGCCTTGATCAAAGCAGAATTTCGTCAGTCTACATCTATGACGGACCTGATTCGACAGCTGACAACACTGACTATCTTAACGGGGCCCAGTTTCTGTAAGAAGCTGATATTCAATTATAATTTTTACGCAAATGTTCCAGCGTAAGAAGCTTTGACGTACTGACTGTTGTGTGTGTGTGAGTGACCATATAGAGTGTATCATGACGTTTACCTGCAATTAATGCAATTTGTAATGTTTACGCCGTACGTGTTATATACCAAATCTGTGGTTACTCAGTAAATTATTCTAACAAAATAAGCAGCTTTGCGGTATTTTTCGAGCATGAATTTCGACGCTTCCGACGTCGTTCGTCTTACGATGTATAACTCCGAGTTTAGCCTTTCAATGATTATCGATTTAAGAGGTTACGCAACTAATCAGTTTACAACTTGTATGTTAGATTCACTCTAGCCCTTTAAAGTGAACAGTGAATGTCACCTGAAGCCGCACCTATAACGGTGTGCAATTGCAGCGGTGCCTAATAAAGGAGCCTCTAAACATCTAATGCGACGCTGATGAAATTGCATTCACTTCAAAGAAAAACTTTAAACAATTTTTCTTAAATATTTTGGAATTTTTTTTTTGAAATTTCCTTACAGCATCAATGTCTTTTCTTTAACCGTATTATAAAACAGCAAATTATTTTGAAAATTAAGACCTGTAAACCCCTTACATGATACATAATCTTTCTTCTGCAAAGTTGTGATTAGTTTACGTATAAAAGAAAGTTTCATTACGATGTTACCTTCTTCCCGTTTTGGCAGCGTCATGATACAAATATAAGTGCATTTATTGTTCCGTTTTCCCAGAGGCAGTTGGCCCATTTTATTTTAATCTTTCTTTTATTTTGCAAAATGACAAACTCACATTTTCCTACTTTAATTATATAACGCAAGTCCTTTGTGGCATTTTAAATTACGTTATAAGTGACTCGCTTAGAGACGAAACGGTCGAGCGTCATCAGCGCGCTATCGTTAGTTAATTTATTGAACCAGCTTCTAAACTGGAAGCCCAGCTAGCGTATTCCAACATGGTATCCGTTACATGAACATCAGCTACGAATGCAGTTATTCGTCACCAAGCACATTCTTCACCAACAATGACCATTTTCGCTTGAATTTAATTTTGGTTGAAGCTAGTAAAGCCATTGAACCTGATTTGGAAAATAATGAGTATTAAAAGCAACTTCAATTGAAAATGAGAATAACAGCACCTTTTTTGGCGCCTTTGAAGGGGGCCCTTTTCTTTCTGGCCTTACGATACACTAGGGCACGGTACTTATTAAGCTGATACGAAAAGAACCACTTCATGTACCGTAAAAGCAACATAAGAGAAGTTAGATCTCGTGCGGAAGCATGTAGATAGTCGCTTTTCCCTCCATCCATTTGCGAGTGGAACAGCAAAGCAAATAATGGTACTGAGAAGTACAATTGTCACGATACATTATTGTGTCAATTTTATTAAATATTCCTTGTAGGAACTGTAAATAAACAAATTAAACTCTGAGCGCATGCACTAAGATCACGATACTCGTGTTAACTGCCAGACAAACATTGTCAACTGCAAGAAAGAAGCTCTCTGCAGTGTGAAGAATTGAGAGACGTTGTTGGAACGAGAAGAAGTGTAACGGAGACTGTAGCTTTTGTGTTCATGTGATGGCGTGAACAGACGTGGAGACTTAGGCGAAAATATTCCATTCTTTTTTTAAAGGTAGAAGCCTATTAGGCCCTGGGGCGTATAAAAATCAGCTTAAATGCGTTTAAATGTTAGTAAAGGATACAAGAAGATTAAATAAATAAAAGTTGGTGAAAAGGTGAGCTATTTTTCATTCGAAACGAACTTCACTGGATTGTGTGATCGTTGACATGTACTCGCACAGACAGTCGTCTCTCTTGATGAATGAGTGCCGCTTCGAAACGGCGCACGGAACAATTTCGTCGGAACAGGCCTCCTTTCATCGAAACAGTTTTCATTTTGTCAATAATTTTCCCCCAATCTGTCGTCAGCATTAAAGAATCATCGGAGAGTATTACTGCACCTACCCCGTAGTCAAGTCAGCCTATAGTGAAGCTGTGTGTACTAACATACACATAGAACTTTTAGTGAACGACGGAGTCTAGCAGTATCAACGGCGGGGAGCAGAAGAGAGCTGAAACGTTCCAGGTCACTTCTCTTTCATATTACCGTGACTGTGAAGATTCAGTTAATGTAGATATACTTCCCGATGAAGGATACTTCGGCATTGATGAAAATTTTTAGTGTTAATCATGTTGTTGTTGTGGTCTTCAGCCCTGAGACTGGTTTGATGCAGCTCTCCATGCTACTCTATCCTGTGCAAGCTTTTTCATCTCCCAGTACTTACTGCAACCTACATCCTTCTGAATCTGCTTAGTGTATTCATCTCTTGGTCTCCCCCTACGATTTTTACCCTCCACGCTGCCCTCCAATATTAAATTGGTGATCCCTTGATGCCTCAGAACATGTCCTACCAACCGATCCCTTCTTCTGGTCAAGTTGTGCCACAAACTTCTCTTCTCCCCAATCCTATTCAATACTTCCTCATTAGTTATGTGATCTACCCATTTAATCTTCAGCATTCTTCTGTAGCACCACATTTCAAAAGCTTTTATTCTCTTCTTGTCCAAACTATTTATCGTCCATGTTTCACTTCCATACATGGCTACACTCCATACGAATACTTTCAGAAATGACTTCCTGACACTTAAATCAATACTGGACGTTAACAAATTTCTCTTCTTCAGAAACGCTTTCCTCGCCATTGCCAGCCTACATTTCATATCCTCTCTACTTCGACCATCATCAGTTATTTTGCTCCCCAAATAGCAAAACTCCTTTACTACTTTAAGTGCCTCATTTCCTAATCTAATTCCCTCAGCATCACCCGACTTAATTAGACTACATTCCATTATCCTTGGTTTGCTTTTGTTGATGTTCATCTTATATCCACCATTCAAGACACTGTCCATTCCATTCAACTGCTCTTCCAAGTCCTTTGCTGTCTCTGACAGAATTACAATGTCATCGGCGAACCTCAAAGTTTTTATTTCTTCTCCATGAATTTTAATACCCACTCCGAATATTTCTTTTGTTTCCTTTACTGCTTGCTCAATATACAGATTGAACAACATCGGGGACAGGCTACAACCCTGTCTTACTCCCTTCCCAACCACTGCTTCCCTTTCATGTCCCTCGACTCTTATAACTGCCATCTGGTTTCTGTACAAATTGTAAATAGCCTTTCGCTCCCTGTATTTTACCCCTGCCACCTTTAGAATTTGAAAGAGAGTATTCCAGTCAACATTGTCAAAAGCTTTCTCTAAGTCTACAAATGCTAGAAACGTAGGTTTGCCTTTCCTTAATCTTTCTTCTAAGATAAGTCGTAAGGTCAGTATTGCCGCACGTGTTCCAGTATTTCTACGGAATCCAAACTGATCTTGCCCGAGGTTGGCTTCTACTAGTTTTTCCATTCGTCTGTAAAGAATTCGTGTTAGTATTTTGCAGCTGTGACTTATTAAGCTGATAGTTCGGTAATTTTCACATCTGTCAACACCTGCTTTCTTTGGGATTGGAATTATTATATTCTTCTTGAAGTCTGAGGGTATTTCGCCTGTTTCATACATCTTGCTCACCAGATGGTAGAGTTTTGTCAGGACTGGCTCTCCCACGGCCGTCAGTAGTTCCAATGGAATATTGTCTACTCCGGGGGCCTTGTTTCGACTCAGGTCTTTCAGTGCTCTGTCAAACTCTTCACGCAGTATCGTATCTCCCATTTCATCTTCATCTACATCCTCTTCCATTTCCATAATATTGTCCTCAAGTACATCGCCCTTGTACAGACCCTCTATATACTCCTTCCACCTTTCTGCTTTCCCTTCTTTGCTTAGAACTTGGTTTCCATCTGAGCTCTTGATATTCATACAAGTCGTTCTCTTATCTCCAAAGGACTCTTTAATTTTCCTGTAGGCGGTATCTATCTTACCCCTAGTGAGATAGGCCTCTACATCCTTACATTTGTCCTCTAGCCATCCCTGCTTAGCCATTTTGCACTTCCTGTCGATATCATTTTTGAGACGTTTGTATTCCTTTTTGCCTGTTTCACTTACTGCATTTTTATATTTAATATATTAATCATACCACACAAAAAAATGTTTAAAACTGTATTAATTTATGAACAGTAAGTAAATCTACAACCATTAAACTACCCCCCACCAAAACACCAAACGATGGATTGCAGAGTATATCTGTACACCACGTAGATGTACCTATAAATGTAGATTCACCTGGAGTGTTTAAAATGGCTCATGGAGTCGCATGTGAACCGACTACTTCCCGAGAACAAATGCGGTACCTCAGCCATTGTGAAGGCTCCAGTTCACAGCCATTATCATTATGTTTTGATAGAAACGTTGGATGCTTCTAAAGCTTCTGTATTGTTGTTAGAAGTCCCCTGAACTCGCTCACTGTAAATGCTGGATATGCAAGTGCTAGTGTAATCGCCCGTGTACCAACCTGCAGAAGGCGGTCTCCGTAGGCGGCCAGCTTCTGGACGAGGGAGGGCGCCAGGGGCAGCTCCGCCCCCGCCTCCTCCGCCTCCGTCAGCGGCGGACCTCTCAGGAGCTGCAGTCTCTCCTGCGAGCCGCTCCCCACCGTGGTCATGCTGCACTACTAGCGATAGCGAGACTCTCAGGTCGCTGCAACTGTGTTCTTATCTCGTGGACTTCGCTCTTATTTGGATAACGCAACAGCCTCCCACTAGCGGGAGTCGCGCATCCGTTAATTGCAGCACAGTAGTTATTACCTTGAAAGTCCTGTGCAGCGAAGAAGGCATCGGTGGAGAAAGATATTACAATTATACCACGTGAAGCGTCATTCCGCCAGTCCCACGATACTGAGCTTTGCCGGTTTGTTGGTTATTTCCACTTTAGTGTACATGCGTTGACAGCTATGTTATTCTTGTAGTACTGAGTGGTTATAATTAAACTTTCGCTAGTTGAGCCAGCCAGTATTGAATGAAAACTACACTGTAAGTCAAAAAACCGACACACCACGAAGCAATGACTCGAATGGCACGGGAATCGGTAGATATGATGTACATGTACAGGCAAACAAATGACTACAATTTCAGAAAAAAAAGGATGAGTTATTCCAGAGGAAGAGCTTAAAAAGGCGAGCAAGTCAATAACGCATTGGCCGATACCTGGCCCTTATACAAGCAGGTATTCGGATTAGCATTGATTAATAGCCGGCCGGTGTGGCCGTGCGGTCCTAGGCGCTTGAGTCTGGAACCGCGTGACCGCTACGGTCGCAGGTTCGAATCCTGCCTCTGGCATCGATGTGTGTGATGTCCTTAGGTTAGTTAGGTTTAAGTAGTTCTAAGTTCTAGGGGACTGATGGCCCCAGATGTTAAGTACCATAGTGCTCAGAGCCATTTGAACCATTGATTAACTGTTGTAGGATGTCCTCCTGTGCGATATCGTACTAAATTTAGTCCCATTAGCGCATTAGATCGTCAAACTGCCGAGTTAGTTGGAGAGCCCTGCCCGTAATGCTCCAAATTTTCTCCATTGGGGAGAGATCCGGCGAGCTTGCTGCCCAAGGTATGGTTTGGCAAGTATGCAAACAATCACTTGAAACTCTCTCCATGTGCGAGCGAGCACTATACTGCTAAAATGTAAGACCGAAATGGCCTTCCGTGAAGGGTATCAGAAAGGGTAGTAGAATATCGTTGACGTACCACTGTCCTGTAAGGATGCAGCGAATGACAACTACAGGGGTGCTCCTATGAAACGAAATGGCACCCCAGAACATCGCTTCTGCTTGTCGGGCTGTTGTACCATTGCTGTCCGAGGCGTCTCGAAACATGTCGTCGCTGGTCATCGTGGCTCAGTTCGAAGCGGGACTCATCAAAAAGACAATTCTATTCCTGTGTGTGAGATTCCAGGCCAAAGACGTGTCCGAAGACGCCCCGTACAGCGTTGGGGTACCTACCTCACTGTTTCCCGCCATACAACCCGACAACCAGGAGTTTGGGGTGTCATTTCTTTCCATAGCAGGACCCATTTCGTTGTCATCTACGGCACTCTTAAAAAACAGTGGAATGTCGATGACACTGTACGCCCCGTTTCGTAGCCCTTCGTGGCAAGTCATCCAAGACTTACATTTCAGCAAGATAATGCTTGCCCACTCAAGGCGATTGTTTATTCTGCTCGTCTTCCTGCTTTTCAAACCCCACCTTGGCCACCAAGTTTGCCAGACCTCTCCCCAACTGTGAATGCTTGGAGCGTTAAGGGCTAGGTTCTCTGACCGCCTCGGGATTTTTAACGATGTGACTCGCTGACAGGACAGAATTTTGGCACTATATCTCTCAGCATGACATACAACTACGCCATCAGTCAAAACTAACTGCTTGCGTAAGAGTCAGAGGTTTACAAACGAGTTGTTGACTTGCTCAATTTGGGAGCTCTTTACCTTGAATAACTCATCCAGTTGTTCTGAAACTGTAATCACTTGAATGTCTGTACATAAACATCACGATTGCTGATTTCCGTATCATTCGGAGACTTCCGTTGTGGTGCGTCATCTACTTTCCTTGGAGTGTGTCTTTCACATTACGTAATATATAATGTAAATGTTCAGCCTTTGACTCACCTTTGAAGGACAAACAGATTACCTTAGTCTACCTTTCTCGTACATATTTGGAAAAAAATTTCACATACAGTGGACTGCTTGCTGCAGTTTGAATTTGAGCACATCGGCACATTAATCAACGTTCAACGCATTCTTGTCTACTGGCACCAGTTACTCTCACAAAAAAATGGCTCTGAGCGGTATGGGACTTAATATCTCAGGTCATCACTCTCCTAGAACTTACAGCTACTTAAACCTAACTATCCTAAGGACATCACACACATCCATGCCCGAGGCAGGATTAGGATCTGCGACCGCAGTAGTCGCGTGGTTCCGGACTGAAGCGCCTAGAACTGCTAGGCCACCGCGGTCGGCTTACTCTCATAGCTAGATAAAGTGTTGTTATTTCATTATATACAACAACTGTTTACACTTAGGGCAACGTAGTAGATTAGTATTAGCAGATTAGTGACCACTTCGTGATTTTCTTCTGAAATTCAGGTGCTGTAACCTTATTCCCACAGTTTGTAAAGGATATATCAGTTTAGGGCAGACAAATTTCCAAAATGAAGAAATGGCCATCTTCTCGTTCTTCTGAAAACGCTGTAACAGTTCCATAACTGATCAGAAGTGTCTTAATCTCATTTTATATGATGTTAATAAGTTACAATTTCTGGTTTTTCCTTGCAAATTCTATAACTTTATGGATCTTTCCTTCTTTATGCATCAAGGATGTAAATACATTAGATTACAATTTAGCAGTAACCCATGACGCCGATATTACAAGTTTTTAAAACTGCTCATGCTTCATGATGCTGAGCTTTGTTTCCTGAACAAAAATTGTGGGGAAATATCTGGTTTGATACAGCAGAAATATTCCGTCAGGTGTCAAATGTTCTTCCAGTACAATTGTAGCAAATGACACGCTGGTAAACCAGTTGTCAGTAGTATCATTTTTGGCACTACTGGCTAAAGGGGAGGCAAGATGTTGCATTATTTCTCAAGGGCTGTTTGGTGTGTTGAAAGAACCACCCAGCTGTATGCCTACATATGTTTCTAAGTTCATATTAGAAAATTTTGTGCTGTCTACCAAAGCAATAATCATTACATTGTATTTCTTGGGTTCATTGGCGGATATTTCTGGAAGGAACATGGTCTTGGAAAACGAACGACCTACTCGTAAATTGCCACTTATTCAGCAGGAGTATACAACCTAAAAAATTTCTCTTGCAATGGTGCAATACGATCACCCACAGCTTATCTAGCACCGAACAGGGCAGCGTAGTGGATAGCACACTGGACTTGCATTTGGGAGGACGACGGTTTAGACCCTGGTCCGGACAACATGGTCCAGGTTTTCCTTGATTTCCTTAAACGGCAAATGCCGGTATGGTTTCTTCTAAAGGCCGCGACCGTTTTCCTTCTTCACCCTTCCCTAATCCGAGCTTGCGCTTCGTCTCTAATAACCTCGCTGTCGACGGGTCCCTCGTTGTCGACGAGACGTTAAACAGTAACCTCCTCCACTTCGCCTCTAGCGCTTTTATGGTCCTGGGAAAATTCGTAAGTTCCTGCGTATAACAAGAGACACAAAATAGCATTCATCTTCACAATGTCTGTGTCTTGTATGTAATAAGAGCTATCTTACTGCCCACGTATGCTCATGATGTGTATGAAGCGTTAATATGAAAGTCATCCATCAGTTTATCATGAAAGTAGAGAAAAAATCACGTTTGGAGTCATTGCAACTTTAGCGAGCGCTAAGGTGCCAGGCTTATCACATGTGGTTGTTATGCCTTTGCCGGCCGAAGTGGCCGAGCGGTTCTAGGTGCTTCAGTAAGGAACCGCGCTACCGCTACGGTCGGAGGTTCGAATCCTGCCTTGGGCATGGATGTTAGTGATGTCCTTAGGTTAGTTAGGTTTAAGTAGTTCTAAGTTCTAGGGACTGATGACCTCAGATGTTAAGTCCCATAGTGCGCAGAGCCATTTGAACCATTTTTGTTATGCGTTTTGGTTCTTCTCCAGTGACTAAGGTTTATCTGCCATAACACTACCTAACAAAAAACTGAAGCACCCAGAAGTCATAGTCGGATGACATTGTAATTCGTACTCATACACACCATCGGAGGGTAGGTAAATTATTACAAATGTCTCTGAGCACTATGGGACTCAACTTCTGAGGTTATTAGTCCCCTAGAACTTAGAACTAGTTAAACCTATCTAACCTAAGGACAGCACACACATCCATGCCCGAGGCAGGACTCGAACCTGCGACCGTAGCGGTCTCGCGGTTCCAGACTGCAGCGCCTAGAACCGCACGGCCACTTCGGCCGACTAAATTATTACAGTTGTAGATCTCTGTGGCAAGTAGAACGGCCACTAGAATACGTTAGTGTTGTTCGTCTGTAGTGTTGGTCCCATGGCTGATAGGGCAATAAGCGGTGTGAATAGCGTCAGATGTTGAGTGATCACTGAGCAGCACATGGAGGTGTTTTGTACGCGCGTAAGCGTTATCGGAAACTGGCGTAGGCTGAAAGGCTCCCCATTGTGGATTACCATTAGTTCGGCTGGTCTAATCGTGCAGCATCCATATTTGTAGGAAATTCACTCATTTTAGTAACTGGTGGATTACACGAGATCTTGATGGGAGGCATACTCGTCATGGAGTTTCCAGTCAACCACGTCCTGTCCAACACGAGGGACGATAATCATATTGTGCACCAAGCACATGTTCACCCATTCGCATCTGTGACTGACATCCGAGAAAACGTAATGGAACCCAACTGCATCGTACTGTGTAGTCCAGAACCCTTACTCGGAGACGAGCAGCAGCTGTATTGGGGTACTACTCTTCCAAGCGTAGACTGCCGTTAAGACAACAAGACTGAGCTGCGATTGGTATGGTACAGTGACGTTGAAGCATGGACTTCTAATGAGTGGCATTGTACTGTGCTCGTGGATGAATTGGGGTTAGGCTCTACCTCGAATGACCATTGTAAAGGGAGATGCCCAATTCTTCCAAAGTTTTTATGAGAACCGGTGGTGTTACTGCGGCCTTATGGTGCAGGGAGCCATTACGTATGATTTCAGGTCCACATATTTGTTATTGAGGGAACTCTGACGGCATACAATTACGTCTCAAATACACTGTGTCCTTCTTGCGTTACCTCCCAAGCGACAGAATAGTTGTCCTATTTCACAACAGGACCATGCTCTTGCCGGCGAGGCGCGAATCTCTATGATCTTACTGCGTGATACTAAGGATCTTCCAGCGCTAGCAAGATTCCTTGATCTGTCACCAGTAGAATACATGTAGGACCAGTTAGGACGCTAGTATCAGTATCCAGGATCTCAAACACCAGTTACATCAGCAGTGGTCCAGCTTGCCTCAGGGAGAATACAATCGCTTTAAAACACACTTCCCGAATGAATCGGTGCACCCATCAAGATGCATACAGATAAAAAGGTTCATACTGTCAAATTCTTTGTAATTTTTACTCGATTTGGTAGTCACTGAAATAACAACACGTAGATTTTCAGTTAGTGAATCTATATTTCTTTTCCTCCTCCCTTTCTGAGATTTTCAACTTTTTTTGTCAGGCAACGTAGTTGGCCCGGGTTCACACGCACTGCACTCTTCAGTAACAAATGAACTGAAAGATTCATCACTTGAAGAGACAAGCATATCTCATTCAGCATCGTGCTCACTTATTTCAATACTATCCTCTGCGTCTTCAGAAGTTTCCTGAGGTAGAGACTGATCACCGTTACTTCGTGGCAGCTCTGACATCAGTATGCCACGTATGGACTAGCATCACTAGAACATCAGCCCCGATGTGACACAGATGAAGATAAATTTAGCGAAAACCAGTCCCACAGCTAAATCACGGCTCGAACTAGCGATCATAATTTAGAGCCACACAATATTTGTCGTATCTGTATTGTGATATATGAAATTCGCTTAGTAATGTAGTGCAAAAGAATTGATAGTGCATGTTGACACCATTGCAGCTTAGAGCAGAAGTCTAGTTTGTATAATAAGACTGAAACAGTATATCCAAACGAGATTTTTTCCACGACAGTCTTCATTATGTGTCCGTTGCCATGACCACTACACGGAATTCTTCGTCAACTAAAGCTCGCAGCAGTCTTGTGCCATATGTGTAATGAGAAGAAAACTATCGTTCGGTACTATAATTTTCAGTGAGCGACATCTGCAGCCGCTGAGGTGTTGCATGTCAACCAATAATATTAATTAATGTGTTGAGAGGACTGCAGTATAAGCCGGTCATTGTGATAGTTGGAAAAAAGCGTATGTGAATTTAACCTTCGCGACACCTCTGTGTCACAAAGGGCCCATTTAGCGGCCTTGTTTACGCTGCCACGTACCTGTCATGTGAAGATTAACAACCGGAGCCCTCATGAGTCACGTGAATACAGTCTAGGAATACGAACAAGAAAAGCACCACAACTGCATAACTACTTGCATTACCGAGGTCATAGAAGCATTATTTTGCAGTGCCTTTCGACTCGAAGGATCCTATTTAGAATCCTCATTAGTGAACAAAACATTATCAACAAGATTTTGCTTTGAAAAGGAGAAGACTTGTGGTCTACAAATTTTCACTGGTTACATGAAACGCATTAAGAGTTGCGAATACGAGCAACCACCAGCAGTGTAGTTGAATGACGACAGTGAAAATTTGTGCAGAATCGTGACTCGTACCAGAATTTCCCGTTTTAAGCGAGCAGTGGGCTTAACTCCTCTGGTTGTCCATGCGAGTCCATGTGAGTCACAGCCTGATTCAAAGTTCCATATGTCATTGATCCTGCGCCACAGCCTGGGCCCATACAAACATTACGCAATTTTAATTGAAATTCGCTGCCTGGTACTGACAGATAAATATGATACTGAGGTGCCTCTGCTGTTTAAACAAAGTTCCTTCAGACATGCAGCCTTGTGGAGTGGCCGAGCGGTTTTGAGGCGCCATGTCACGGACTGCGCGGCCCCTCCCGCCGGAGGTTCGAGTCCTCCCTGGGGCATGAGTGTCTGTGTTGTTCTTAGCATATGTTAGTTTAAGTAATGTGTAACACTAGGGACCGACGACCTCAGCAGTTTGGTCCAATAGGACTTCACAGACATTTGTTCATTTGAACATTCGAACATGCATCTATGTCTGAAGGAACATTCAGTCGTTCCTTTTAGCAACACAGGCTCTGCAACATCGTATTTAATTACATAATGTACTCCAGAGTCCTGAGATGCTTCAATAGTTACCAGTTGACCCTTGTCCCCTTCGGTGCTATTTCAGAGGAACTGCGACATACTGATACGAAGAATCAAGTTCGATCATTCGATAGCCGCTGAGCCAAACTGTGCACCAGTACTATTCAGTTTCATGCACTCTTCACAGACAGATCAGAGGGAAATGGCTGATTGTCTCCGCTGAGAAATTGCTCAGAACAGTAAAACACGATGTCTCTAATGCCACCACTGAGACTTTGCGACTTCATATTTGATGATGATGGTGGTGGTGATCTGTATTTTAACACTAGAAGGGCGGAAGTGGGCAAATGACCGCTGTCACACTTTTTTCGTTCGTAATCATATCCAGTTTATTTACTTCGTTAATGAACTCATATGACTGCTACTAATTTTTTCTCCTCTTTATGATGATGTATCAAAATTTACGAAATATTTACATTTTCTTCAACACTTCATTCGATATACCTATAGCTGGAGGGTCGGAAGAGGTCAATTTGGCCCCGCTGTAATTTCTCTCCTGAATGTATGGAAATTATCCAAAAACGAAACGGCAACAGTCAGCCGTCTTGCTGGGTGGTTGCTGCTCGTTGTTGCACTTGTAAATTTCAAACTACCACACTTTATATCGTGTCGTTCAGATAATAGTCTTGGTCCGCGAAACACGTGTTCGAACATGTATCGTCAGCGTGAACTTTCTGGTGAAGTTAAGTGTTACATCTCTTAGAGAATTCCGATGCTGTATCAGAAACTGGCTTAACTTGTCTGATGATTATATATCTGAGACCAGTGAAGATGAAGACTTTTTGAAAGACGAGCGATAATGATAGAGGATTCATATGCTGATCTACGTCAGTCTTCACCTCTTTCATCACAGCAAGCGCAGTTGGTAGCGTCTACAAAGGTGATTTCTAGGGACGGAACCGTTTGGGAGAGTGCCAATTTTTCATCTTCTGGAGAAAGGTTGGCTATGGACTTTCTGAAGGAGAGGAGGTTGCACTGCTTACGCTTGCCAGTGAGTGGACGACCCTGTCACGGGTCCCACCGTCGTATTTTTGTCGAAGCATTGCTACGTCTCATGAAGAAATACACAGCACAAAATGCTTGAAAAGTACTAAAAGGCAATGACTGGACTGTGTCTGTTGAGGAACTGGAGAAACTGATAGGCATTAGGTGTGCTCGGGGTTATCATTTGGACAAAAAATATGGCTGTGAATTATCTCTGGTCGCCCTCTTGGGGGAGCTACTTTTATCAAGGACATTATGCCAAGAAACAGAATTCAGGAGATTCTCAGATTTCTCCATTTCGATGAAAAATCAACTCAAGCTGAACGCCTGGCAGGCAACAATTTCGCTCTGGTATCTGAAATTTGGAAGAAGGTAATTGAAAACAATATTCGTTCTTACCGTCCAGGGGGAAATATAGCCATGGAACAGTAACTATTACCAAGCAAAACAGGATGCTCGTTCACTCAATTCATTTCCAACAAATCAGAAAAATATGGTCTCAAATTCTGATTGGCTTTCGATGTAGCGACAAAGTATATATGTAATGCTTTCCCATACGTCGGCAAAGAGAACAAGCATCGGGAGAAGCGACCACTTGGAGAGTACGGCGTTCCGTGTCTCATGAAGCCATCTGTAAATCAAGGAAGAAATCTGACGACCGACAACTTCATTACGTCTCGTTAAGACTCAAAGAAAAGAAATCTTCATTAAATGTTACAATGAGCAAGATCCGTCGTAAAATACCCGATTAATTGAGAAAACGCAATGCTGAAATACACTCCACCACCATCCTGCAACATAATGGCAACACAGACTGCACCATGACTGTATACCAAAGAAAGAAGAATAAAAATGTCAATCCTCTGAGTAAACTGCGTGGTGAAGTAGCAATAAGCGAGGAAGGAAATAAGAATCCTGAAACCGTAATATTCTGCGCATGCAACCAAGTATGGGGTGGACATGGTTGATCAAAAGACCCGTAAATATACTAAAAAGGTTGCATGTAGGAGTTGGCCAATGTATTTCTTCAACAACATCTTGCACATGGCGGCAATAAATGCGTGGGCCATCTACAACGTAGTAACAAACAAGAGAATGGGAAGAAAGAAGTTCATGCCTCAGCTGGCGAACGAAAGAGGAAGAACAATAAGCAAAGGAAGAGGATACATGATTGAAATCACTTAGAAATCGCAGGAAGTGCCAAATCAGTCTCTGCAAAGGCAACAAGACCAGTGAAAACTGTGTAAAGTGCCTCAAAGGCAGATGCAGAAAATGTGCGCTTAAAACAGGAAACATCTGTGCTAAGTGCGCCTAGCAGATTGCAGAGACTTAAGTGAAAAATAATACAAACCTTTTTGTAGAACTCATGCGAGAATATTATGGACCAAATATACTAAATGTACCTATAAAGGTGCACAAATAATTAAAAAATAAAAATCTAAAATTTACGAAACTTGTTAGCATTAGCAACAATAAATTATTAAGATATTTTGTTGTTGAAATAAATAAGTAATCATTCATTATCGTGTTAAATAATTACTGTGCTTACTAGAAAAATGTATGCATTGATAAACACTAAAAGAAATACGAAAATATTTTATGTGAATTCAAAATGACCTCTTTCCACCGGTTTAGGAGTGTCAAAAACTTCGACGTTCTAGTGTTAAGCGTCTGGGAACATGACTGGTCACCAACATAATGTTGTGCTAGGCATGTCTGAATAAAAAATTCGTTCAATTAACTAAAACTTTCCCGTACAGCATTGTCGAATGAAATACACGACTGAAACATCGAAAATTGCACGTTGCCAATATTATTTTTCGTGTTGAACCACAGAAGTGTGTCAACAAAAAACAGCTAAAAGCAATAAGAGTGAATCAAATCAATTTAATGAACAAAATAGCGTAGACCACTTTTTATTAGTTACCTGCTGTTCCGAGTCATTTGTTTCTGTGGTTTAGCGTGGTTAAATGGAAAAAGAGTACACGTTTATAATATGTAATGAAAATACGTCCTAATCGCCTTCTCCGCCCTGACTCTGTCTGTCTTGCCCTCCCCCTCTATTTCTCCACTCTTCCTCCAACACCCTCTTTCCCCCACTCTCTCTATATCCATCACCTCGTCCCCACATTCCCTATCCATCTTCACCTCTCGCTATCTCTCCCTATCCTGTCCTGCCTAATTCTCTCCCCCTTTCTCTGTCCATGGCCTTCTTCCCACTTTCCATATCCATCATATACATCTTCTCCTCCACTACTCCATCTTCCTCCTGCCTCCTGTCTCTGTCCCTCTCCTCCTTTTCACTTTCTATATCCGTCCCCCCCCCCCCCCCCTCTGTACCTCATATCCCCACTCACTCTGACTTTGTGCCTTGTTTATTGTTACTGCAAATGCAAATTCTGTAGTAGTACTCTAACCGTAAGCCAATAAACCATAAATGCAACTTTCCTGTTTGCTAACATAATTTCACTATTCACTATTACATACTTCATAAAACACATTAAAAATATATAGCTTGTAAGTCTGCATAAATTGATTGTAGTAATGTGTAATAATTTGAAATAAGTCGATGAAGTACTTTTAGAGATATTTGGTAACATTGTTTCCCACTTATATGCGTGGATAAACTACATGCATTAAAAATGTATAACTTATGTCAGTGTGAACTTTCATCACAGTGTCATGTAAAGATTTGAAGTAAATCGGTCCAGAACTTTTTGAGATTTTTGGCAATAACAGTTCTCATTAATTTAGTATATACTTATTTATATATTATATATATTAAACATAGCTATATGGAAACACGTACATGTACAAACGTAACGTTGTGTCAAAATTTTGATGTAACTGGTAAAGAACTTTCTGACATATATATCGGATTTTGAACAAAAGAACTTCTACATTCTCGTTAAGTTATCCCCTATATATTTATACTCTGTATGTGACGCTCCAGTAGATACATAAAAGCACGCACGTACTCTAATGCAAATTTGTGTCACAGTTTAGAAGCAGTCGGTGAAGAACGTTTGGAGATTGAAGATTTTGAACAAACTAAAATTTACGTTTTTATTTATGTTCTTGTAAATGTTGATTTGTTCAAAATTTTAAGTCTTCCAGAGTTCTTCACTCTCTGATTTAAAATTGTGGCGCAAAATAGAATTACGTTGTTGGCAAATATCCCATGTTCGTCTGTTAATAACCTTAAATCTCCGAAATCTCTTGACCGAATTCTTGGAAATTTTGCAACAACATTGCATCTGAATCCACGAATAGGCGCATGTTTTTGTATACTTAGGTCAGATCCATTTGTATACCGTATGGCGCTCCAGTGGGTATATAAACAGACGTTAGAATTCGAATGACTTTGTGTCAAAATTTCAAAACAATCATGAAGAACTTTCGGGTGTGTAAGATTTTGAAGAAACGAACATTTAAATTGTTATTTGTGAAGATTATGGCCGAAATACGCCATCTTTGGATGTAATACTAAAATACTGGAGAGCGGTTGCTATCACTAGCGCCAGATGTTGTGTGTTTCAACAGTAATCCTGTATTTAGTGTTAACGTATAAGATTATGTAATTCGTCCGAGACGAGACATGACCGTTAATAAAAAAATTATCTACACTGCTTAGTTCGTTAAGTAATATATCACCGACGTTTACTGTGAGCAGAGGTATGGTTTTCTGCAGATCACTTTACTATTAAATACATCGTTTCTCTCTTCCCATCAGCAGCATACTGTCTTCAGTATTCTGAATATGAACTCTTCTTGTGTATGCTTTTGGGCACATCAGTGATTGTAGGGGTGTATCCCAGATGATGATATAAACTTTCAGGGACGATAGCGAAGGACAAGCGTAGCAATTTCAGTTTAAGTTATAAGCGATGATGACACAATTTCGCTTTAACTTTCAATAGTGATCAACTAAGGATAGAAATCATTCACAGAAGCTTTTCAGTGGCGTCCCCCATTTTCTATGTAATGGCAATATCGACACTACGGTGCAACAAAGCTGTTGAGTATAAAAGCCAGGCAGTTTAACGCCAGTAGCAGCGAAACTGTTCAAATATGCATGGCTGGCCAGTAGGGTGGTGGTGAAGTCATCAGTGGAGGGTCGGGCAGAGTTTTGGGTATAAGCGCTGGCTTCAGGACTTTCGGCGTTAGCATTTCCAAAATTTTGAAATCTTCTGACCATGTTCACCAAGGTCCTGACGTCATCTCTCCTGGAACTCCGACATTATTTTGCCATTATTCTATGAAGGGAACTTCCACACTCCGCACGCTCACTCACTCCACCGCCTGCACCCCCCCCCCCCCCCCCCGCACCAGTGTGCCCACTGGTCCCTACATTTCCACACCCTACGAACAATTTTTATAATCTGATTCTGTGTGTCCAGTATGAGGCGCTGCCAGCAACAGTGAACAGCTGTTAAGCATTATTATTATTACTGTTATTATTGTATATACATGTATGTCGTTGTACTTAGGGCTTTCTTGTTATTGTTGCAGATGAGGAGATAGAGGCGATGCACATGTCATAGCAGTAGTCTCAGTAAAGAGAACGTCTCCCTGTCAACGTCCGTTCTCCTATACAGTACCACAGCTGCAGCGCTACAAAGGTCTGCACTCGATGTTGACACACAGATGTCTCCAGCTGAACCGCAGCAGGAGCAGCACTGGCAGTACTCACCCTCCATTGGAACTCTTCCCAACTCAACGCTGCCAGACGATGGAAAGAACGAATAATTGCGCCGCTCAAAGGCATAGAACACGTCTCATATTCGGCTTCAACGCACCCTAAGACCATTATCAATTGCTTCAAGCGTGTTCCTGGCGGGGAACCGTATTTCTAGAAATATCACCCGATACAAGCGTTGAGCATCACTTCTATTACAGTCTACTAACCCCTCCTCTACCCCCCCCCCCCAACCCCTACCCCCCCCCTTTAATAGGCATATAGGCATATATCAACTCCGAATTACATTACAGTTCCATTAATCTGTACCAGAAACCAAGTCTGTGACTAACACTGAACTCTTGATACTATGGGTTCGCACCGTCCGTGATGAACAATAAACAGTTGACATTACGTGCGTGACTTTTGCAGAGGAATTATGTTAGTTGCATGTCAGCGCGAGTAATAAAGTGAGTCACATATTGACGTTACATTCGTCCATTTGGCCCAAGAAGCACTGGTGGTGAAACCAAGAATTTCAGCTTACTGTTATTTGTAATCAAACTAATCAACAGGATAATTCTAACATTTATGTAAGATAATGTTTCAGGCAATGCTGATAAGTTCTCTTTCTGTGTGTTTTCCCTCATCAATACGATTATGAAGAGTAGAAAATGTACTCAAACAAGGAAATAAAGCATTTACGGACCTATGTCCATACAACAAATTTCATTCCTCTGTGCTTGTGCAATGTCTCCTGAAAGTTTGGTCGTACCTTTTTGTTACTCCCCGTAATCTGAGGTGACAAAAGTCATGGTATACCTACTAATACCGTGTCTGACCACGTTTTGCCCGGCATACTGCAGAAACTCGTCGTGGCACAGACTCAAGAAGTCGTTGGAAGACCCCTGAAGAAATATTGAGCCCTGAAGAAACATTGAGTGTTGCTATCCCTACAGTCATCCTTAATTGCGAAACTGTTTCGGTCCAGGATTTTGTGTACGAACTTGACCTCTTGATTGTATCCTACAAATGTGCGATGGGATTAATGTCGGCGATCTGGCTTGTAAGATCATTCGCTCAAACTGTCCAGAATGTTCTTCAATAGCGAACAGATATGACCCGGTGATATGGCGCATTATCATCCGCAAAAATTCCATTGTTATTGGGGAACAAGAAGTCTCTAAATTGTTGCAAATGGTCTCCAAGTAGCCGAACATAGCAATTTAATGTCAATTTTCGCTTCAGTTTGATCAGAGTACGCAGTCCTTACCATGTGAACACAGCCCACACCATCACGGAGCCAGCACCAGCTTGCACATTGCCTTATTGGCGAGTTGGATCCATGGGTTCGTGGGTTCTGCGTCAAACTCGAACCCAACCATCAGTTCTTACAAACTGAAATCAGGACCCATCTGGCCAATTCACGGTTTTCTAGTCGTTTAGGCTCCAACCGATATGGTCAAGAGCCCAGGAGAGGTGGTGCAGGCGATGTCGTGCTGCTAGCAAATACAGTCACCTCGGTCGTCTGCTGCTATAGCCCTTTAACACCATATTTCGCCTCACTGACATACCGGATACTTTCGTCGTATGTCCTACATTGATTTCTGTGGTAATATCATGCAGTGTCTCTTGTATGGTAGTACTGACAACTCTACGCAAATGACGCTGTTCTCGGTCGTTAAATAAAGACCGTCGGCAACTGAATTGTCCGTGGTGAGAGGTAATGCCTGAGATTTGGTATTCTCGGCTCTGGATTGCGAAATGTTAGATTCCTTAATGATTCCCGAATTGGAATGTCCCATACTTGTGGTTCCAACTACCGTTCCACGTTGAAAATCTCTTAATTCCCATAGTGCCGCCATAATCACCTTGAGTAGAGATGACACCTCCACCAATGCACTGTCCTTTCATACCCTGTATACGCGATACTACCGCCATCTGTGTTAAAAGCTTCTTTCCCATGATTTTTGTCATGTACCGGGTGATCAAAAGGTCAGTATAAATTTGAAAACTGAATAAAACACGGAATAATGTAGATAGAGAGGAACAAATTGACACACATGCTTGGAATGACATGGGGTTTTATTAGAAGCAAAAAAATACAAACGTTAAAAAATGTCCGGCAGATGGCGCTTCATCTGATCAGAATAGCACTAATTAGTATAACACAGTAAGACAACGCAAAGATAATGATCTTTACAGGAAATGCTCAATAAGTCCACCATCATTTCTCAACAATAGCTGTAGTCGAGGAGTAATCTTGTGAACAGCACTGTAAAGCTTGTCTGAAGTTATGGTGAGGCATTGGCGTCGGATGATGTCTTTCAGCATCCCTAGAGATGTCGGTCGAGCACGATACACTTGTGACGTCAGGTAACCCCAAAGCCAATAATCGCACGGACTGAGGTCTCGGGACCAGGGAGGCCAAGCATGACGAAAGTGGCGGCTGAGCACACGATCGTCATCAAACGGCGCGCGCAAAAATCTTTCATGCGTCTAGCCATATGGGGCTTTTTTTGGTTTTAATAAACCCTCTTGTCATTCCAAGCATGTGTGTCACTTTTTACCTCTCTATGTACAATATTCCGTGGTTTATTAAATTTTCAAATTTATAGTGACTCTTTGATCATCCTGTATATATCCTGTATTGACTCAAGTCTCTTACTGTCTAGTATTTTGCAAAGGCTCCTGAAGTTAGAGAGCACCTGCCGATATTTAGGTAGATGGAGTAGTGCCACTCGGCGCTTTGTGTAGCAACTGCGGCATACACAAGTGTCTCCCACGCCTCGGCGCCGCTCCTCGAATGAAGCCGTCGCGAGTTGCGCGCCCCGCAGACAGCCGCCCTAAGCACATTAGCGAGCGGTAGTGCTCGCGCCGCCGTGTGTGTCAGCCCAGGGCCTCGATACGGTGCGCCCTCGCCGCTTGTTAGCCTGCGGCAGGTGTGGAGTGCTGCGGCGCCTCTCTCAGGTGTGTGGTCGCCCTTTCGCCCTGAGGGCAGAGAGCAGCCCTAGGGGTGCGCGTCTGCACTGCCTCAGCATTACGTGCTGCAAGTCCGCGCCGTCAATTCTGCCAGGCTCCCAGCAATGGCACAAACGGCACACCTCTACTGTGCTGTCCAAATCTCTCTCCAAGAGGAGAGTTCATGTTCTGGGCTTTCTCTATGTGATAGTGCTATTGTTTGTAACGTAAGGTTGCTGTACCGGTGCGGCTGTACATCTTACCTCTCCTACAGTTTCTGTTATAACTGGAAACCAAGGAGGGAGATTCCGTCCGTGTAGTGACGAAAGCATCATTCTCGCAGTACCTACGTGGGTGAATCAAGCAGTGAATTGCTTCAACGATAAATCTAGATGTCGTGGTGAGCGGGGGTGGGGATACAATATGACCATCCCAAAAAAATTTTAAAAACTTAAATTGTTGTTGAATTGAATTATATTAACAACACACTTTATAAAGAGTCAGTGGTGTGTAAGTAGCGTCCAGAACTCGAAAATATCTTTTCTTCTCCTGTTACTAACATCAGCGCACCTTCAATAACATGTACTATCGTCTTTATGACCAAAACAAAAACAAAAATACGAAAATAAAAGATACAAGATTCGTTCATTTTTTTTTAATTTTTTCTCTCAACATACTGATGTGAAATAAGGCCCCGATCATAGAAATACTGAATATGAAATTCATTGGTTAAAGCGACTTTTGCCGGCCGGGGTGGCCGAGCGGTTCTAGATGCTTCAGTCTGGAACTCCGCGACCACTACAGTCGCAGGTTCGAATCCTGCCTCAGGCATGGATGAGTGTGATGTCCTTAGGTTAGTTAGGTTCAAGTTGTTCTAAGTTCTAGGGGACTGTTGACCTCAGATGTTAAGTCCTATAGTGCTCAGAGCCATTTGAACCATTTTGAAAGCGATTTTTACTACTGAGACCTCAATTTTTGGGTTAAGTTTAACTTAAAAATTTAAAACATGTGTGCAATCTGGTGGAAAAATTGATTAATAATATAAATATATGTCTTTAATATTTTTACAGTACTTTTAAAAGGTTGACGTGAAATACCTCCGGGTCTTACGTGGGTTAATCTTGGTTATTTTGGAGAACAGAAAGAGCTAGACTCTTACTTGGTAGCTGAAATATAGTCTTCACAAATATTTCTATTTACATCAGTTATAAAACGTATTTTGCCTCGAAATTGGGAGTATGTTAATCTCGATGCTTCACAAGTTGACAACATGTTGGCAAAGAACCTCAGTTAGAGACTTCAACAAAATTAATATCGTGTCATATGCACAAAAGGCGCTAACGGATATAGGCGCGTCAGGAAGACAATCCAGAGCAAAGAGAAGCATCAGTGCATCATTACAATGTTTTCACTGGATAGTGGGGGTAGGCTTTAGAGTTATGGCTGCAGAGTTCGGGCCATTGTTACATCTTACCTCAGAGTAAGTTGTCAAAGTAAATAAATTACCTCGTATAGCCAAAATTATGATTCCTCTAAAGAGGCTCCACGATAACGTTGTTCCATGGTCAAATGTCGTTGATCCACTGCACACTGTGCCGAGTTACAGCTGAATTGATGTCTCATTGGAGGTTTGTATCGATACAGAAGTGGGATTAAAGTTCATTGTGAAAGCATATCACTGATAAGATTCGTGAATGACATTGCCATCCTCTTTGAAAGTGAAAAAGAATTATGTAATTTGTTCAATGGTACGAACAGTCTAATGACGCAGTATATGGACTGAAAATAAGTCGAGGAAAGACGAAAGTAAAGGAAAGTAGCAGAAATGAGAAAAGCAACAAACTTTGCATAGTAACTTACGGTCACGAAATATATGAGGTTATGGAAGTACGTTAGCTAGGCAGCAAAATAACCCATAACAGACAAGCAAGGAGGGCATATAAGGTAGACTATCACCGGCAGAGAGGAAATTTCTGGCCAAGAGAAGTCTGCTAGCACAAGATATAGGTCTTACTTTGAGAAAGAAGCTTCTGAGAAAGAACCTCCGGAGCACAGAAGGGGTATGGCAGAGAGACATGGACTGTGGGGGAAACCGGAACGGATGATAATCGTAGCATTTGAGATTTGATGCTACAAAAAGGTGTTGAAAATTTAGTAGACTGCTAAGGTAAGGAAAAGGAGATTCCACACAGAATCTACGAGGGAAGGAATATGTGGGAAATAATGAGAAGAAAAAGAAGGGAGCGTAAGCCATGTGTTAAAACATCTGGTAATAATTTCCAAGCTGCTGGCGGCAGCAGAGATTGGAATACGTCCAGCAAATAATTGTGAACGTAGGTTGCAGCTCCCGCTCTCAGATGAAAGGAATTTGTGGTTGGCTGTCTCAAACCAACCGGAAGACTGATGACTTAAAAAGAAAATAAATATATCGGGGCAGGCTTGAATGTCTAGGGCGGACGGCCGGCTGCGAGAGGTCAGCACAGTAGTACAGTGGGCCGAGAAGGAGATTTTAAGTATGGCTGACCGACAGAGGGCATTTTTAAATGGACCGCAGGTACGCTGTGGGTGTAAGCAGTTGAAGTTTCACGTGACCATGTGTGTAAGACCGTGCCAGTATATCTATATCCGTGCGGCTATGCAGTGTCTACGGCGGCAGCTGAATTGGGAAGTGTGCGATGTTTTGTGGTTCTCAGATTTGAATTAACCCTTTCTGACACTCTGGCTACAATTGTGCACACCAAATCTTACTGTGTCGTAGCTTCAACACAAGCAGTTTTTCCCAACTGAAACCTAAGGTACATGTTTTGGAATGTTCAGTCTTTTCATCATGCACAGGTGTTGCCAACTGCTCGGCATCACAATGAAAATATAGCAGATCAATGCAACAAGCGCGCAGCAGCTTTCGATGCCACAATGCACGGATGTGGTTGGTTCGTTGTATTCCACAGTATAACTGAATATTCTTATTTTCATTTTGCATAGTAATTAGTTAATGCTCGCTTTTCTACTTATTACAATTGTAAGGTGTATGCTTCGCCGGCGATGGGCGAGGCATGACAAAATCTCTGACCAGAGAGTAGTTTATCGTTAGTTGTTGCTAGTCGCGAGTCTGCGCTAGTCTGCGCGAGTCGACAGTAGTAGTCAGTCAGCGCTTGTCTGCGCGTGTCTGCAGTAGTAGTCAGTCGGATTCGGTAGTAGGGAGTCGGCATGCGTCGGCTGTCTGCTCTGCTCGCGACTGTGGTCGGGATTCTGGACGATGAGTATTGTTGTAGAAGGTAAAGAAGCAGCATTGCGCAAATTTAATAATGTATGTTAATTATAATTTAATTTGTTCAAAAAATGCCCCAATAATTGTTTTTTTATAAAGTAACTCTTTTAAAGTAAAGTATTCATTTCAATTTAAAGAATTTTTCCACTCTTTTGAAGAAAAAGCATTCATTTCCATTTAAAGAAAATTTCCTATGCATTCCTTCCAAGAATAAAAAAAAAAAAAATTATACGCCAGCATTGCACGAAGCTGTGTCGATAGATAAGAGCAGATATAGTTGCAGTTTTTATTGAGGTAAGAATTTTGCTTTTGTTATTCAGAATACAGGGCCGAAGGTCAGCGCTGCTGTCCTTATAAAATTTACCAGATATTATTATTTCTGTTAAGAGGTTACATTTGGTTCATGGTTCATTATTTACTTGATATTATTGTGGGTTTTTGGTCAATTTTCATTTATCAATTTTGTGGGGAGTTTACATTTGGCTCCATTTCACAAATTCTCATTTATTAATTTTGCTGGGAGGTTACACTTGGCTCCATTTTCATATTTTTCATTCATTATTTTTCTGTGGGGAGGTTACACAATAAAGATATTTCGAATTCACTTATTTTAGTCTATAAAACGAATCCAACAGTAAAAATTACGTTTGGCAAAGGGGTACATAATTTTGTAAAAATCTTGCATCTTTTTTTTGGTCATCAGTCTACTGACTGGTTTGATGCGGCCCGCCACGAATTCCTTTCCTGTGCTAACCTCTTCATCTCAGAGTAGCACTTGCAACCTACGTCCTCAATTATTTGCTTGACGTATTCCAATCTCTGTCTTCCTCTAAAGTTTTTGCCCTCTACAGCTCCCTCTAGTACCAGGGAAGTCATTCCCTCATGTCTTAGCAGATCTCCTATCATCCTGTCCCTTCTCCTTATCAGTGTTTTCCACATATTCCTTTCCTCTCCGATCTGCGTAGAACCTCCTCATTCCTTACCTTATCAGTCCATCTAATTTTCAACATTCGTCTATAGCACCACATCTCAAATGCTTCGATTCTCTTCTGTTCTGGTTTTCCCACAGTCGATGTTTCACTACCATACAATGCTGTACTCCAGACGTACATCCTCAGAAATTTCTTCCTGAAATGAAGGCCGGTATATGACATTAGTAGACTTCTCTTGGCCAGAAATGCCTTTTTTGCCATAGCGAGTCTGCTTTTGATGTCCTCCTTGCTCCGTCCGTCATTGGTTATTTTACTGCCTAGGTAGCAGAATTCCTTAACTTCACTGACTTCGTGACCGTCAATCCTGATGTTAAGTTTCTCGCTATTCTCATTTCTACTACTTCTCATTACCTTCGTATTTCTCCGATTTACTCTCAAACCATACTGTGTACTCATTAGACTGTTCATTCAGTTCAGCAGATCATTTAATTCTTCTTCACTTTCACTCAGGATAGCAATGTCATCAGCGAATCGTATCATTGATATCCTTTCACCTTGTACATTAATTCCACTCCTGAACCTTTCTTTTATTTCCATCATTGCTTCCTCGATGTACAGATTGAAGAGTAGGGGCAAAAGGCTATAGCATTGTCTTACACCCTTCTTAATACGAGCACTTCGTTCTTGATCCTCCATTATTATTCCCTCTTGGTTGTTGTCCATATTCTATATGACCCGTCTCTCCCTATAGCTTACCCCTACTTTTTTCAGAATCTCGAACAGCTTGCACCATTTTATACTGTCGAACGCTTTTTCCAGGTCGACAAATCCTATGAAAGTGTCTTGATTTTTCTTTAGCCTTGCTTCCATTATTAGCCGTAACGTCAGAATTGCCTCTCTCGTCCCTTTACTTTTCCTAAAGCCAAACTGATCGTCACCTAGCGCATTCTCAATTTTCTTTTCCATTCTTCTGTATATTATTCTTGTAAGCAGCTTGGATGCATGAGCTGTTAAGCTGATTGTACGATAATTCTCGCACTTGTCAGCTCTTGCCGTCTTCGGAATTGTGTGGATGATGCTCTTCCGAAAGTCAGATGGTATGTTGCCAGACTCATATATTCTACACATCAACGTGAATAGTCGTTTTGTTGCCACTTCCCCCAGTGATTTTAGAAATTCTGATGGCATGTTATCTATCCCTTCTGCCTTCTTTGACCGTAAGTCCTCCAAAGATCTTTTAAATTCCGTTTCTAATACTGGATCCCCTATCTCTTCTAAATCGACTTCCGTTTCTTCTTCTATCACATCAGACAAATCTTCACCCTCATAGAGGCTTTCAATGTATTCTTTCCACCTATCTGCTCTCTCCTCTGCATTTAACAGTGGAGTTCCCGTTGCACTCTTAATGTTACCACCGTTGCTCTTAATGTCACCAAATGTTGTTTTGACTTTCCTGTATGCTGAGTCTGTCCTTCCGACAATCACATCTTTTTCGATGTCTTCACATTTTTCTTGCAGCCATTTCGTCTTAGCTTCCCTGCACTTCCTATTTATTTCATTCCTCAGCGACTTGTATTTCAGTATTCCCGATTTTCCCGGAACATCTTTGTACTTCCTCCTTTCATCACTCTACTAAAGTATTTCTTCTGTTCCCCATTGTTTCTTCGCAGCTACCTTCTTTGTACCTATGTTTTCCTTCCCAACTTTTGTGATGACCCTTTTACGGATGTCCATTCCTCTTCAACTGTACTGCCTACTGCGCTATTCCTTATTGCTGTATCTATAGCTTTAGAGAACTTCAAACGTATCTCGTCATTCGTTAGTACTTCCGTATCCCACTTCTTTGCGTATTGATTCTTCCTGACTAATGTCTTGAACTTCAGCCTACTCTTCATCACTACTATATTGTGATCTGAGTCTATATCTGCTCCTGGGTACGCCTTACAATCCAGTATCTGATTTCGGAATCTCTGTCTGACCATGATGTAATCTAATTGAAATCTTCCCGTATCTCCCGGCCTTTTCCTAGTATACCTCCTCCTCTTGTGATTCTTGAACAGGGTATTCACTATTACTAGCTGAAACTTGTTACAGAACTCAATTAGTGTTTCTCCTCTTTCATTCCTTGTCCCAAGCCCATATTCTCCTGTAACCTTTTCTTCTACTCCTTCCCCTACAACTGCATTCCAGTCGCCCATATCTAGTAGATTTGCGTACCCCTTCACATACTGCATTACCCTTTCAATATCCTCATACACTTTCTCTATCTGTTCATCTTCAGCTTGCGACGTCGGCATGTATAACTGAACTATCGTTGTCGGTGTTGGTCTGCTGTCGATTCTGATTAGAACAACCCGGTCACGGAACTATTCACAGTAACACACCCTCTGCCCTACCTTCCTATTCATAACGAATCCTACCCCTGTTATACCAATTTCTGCTGCCTTTGATATTACCCGATACTCATCTGACCAGAACTCCTTGTCATCTTTCCACTTCACTTCACAGACCCCTACTATATCTAGATTGAGCCTTTGCGTTTCCCTTTTCAGATTTTCTAGTTTCCCTACCACGTTGAAGCTTCTGACATTCCACGCCCCGACTCTCAGAACGTTATCCTTTCGTTGATTATTCAATCTTTTTCTCATGGTAACCTCCCCCTTGGCAATCCCTTCCCGGAGATCCGAATGGGTGACCTATTCGGGAATCTTTTGCCAATGGGGAGATCATCATGACACTTCTTTAATTACAGGCCACATGTCCTGTGGAAACACGTTACGTGTCTCTAATGCAGTGGTTTCCATTGCCTTCTGCTTCCTCATGTCGTTGATCATTGCTGATTCTTCCGCCTTTAGGGGCAATTTCCCACCCATAGGACAAGAGAGTGCCCTGAACCTCTATTCGCTCCTCCGCCCTCTTTGACAAGGCGGTTGGCAGAATGAGGCTGACTTCTTATGCCGGAAGTCTTCGGCCGCCAATGCTGATTATTTATCAGAATTTAGGAAGTGGCGGGGATCGAACCTGGGACCGAAGACGTTTTTGATTATGAATCAAAGACGCTACCCCTAGACCACGGGTCCATAGAGCTGCATCTAAAATCATTAAAATTATGCTCTCAGAGCATTGTCATATTAAGAAAAATTCACCCTCCTCCACAAAAAAAAAAAATCCGCTCTGAAAGGGTTAAGACCTGCAGAGAGGACGCACAGTGGATTCGCTGATGAGTGCACGTTTTGGTGAATACGTCCTGGTGAACAACAGACCTGTGAATTTAGTCACTCTCTAATGATTCAGCATTCTGTTCACAGAGTGTTATTGTTGTGTAGACTGAATACGGAAGCTGTTAGCGCTCAGTAGATTTCCAAGGTTTGTTAAATAGTTTTGCTGCTATAATATTCTCGTCCAAGAAGGAACATTAAGAATGGAAGGCCAAGAAAAACATTCTCGCAGTAAAAAGTATGTTAGACATGGAATGTAGACTTAAGTCCCTGCTGTTCGACCTATACATCGAAGAAGCAATGACGGAAATAAAAGAAAGATTCTAGAGTTAAATTAATTACAAGTTTAGAGGGTATCAAACAATTATAAACTTAACATCATAACTGCTGATCACGAAGTAGGCCAAGTTAAGGAATTGTGGCACCTACGCAGCAAAGTAACCCATGATTGACGGAGCGAGGAGGACATAAAAGGCATAGCAGCTCTGGAAGAAAGGGCATTCCTGGCCAAGAAAAGTCTACTCGTATTAAACTTAGGCCTTAATTTGGGGAAGAAATTTCTGATAATGTATGTCTGTAGCACAGCATTGTATGGTAGTGATGCAGGGACTATGGGAAAACTGGAAGAGAACTGAAGCATTTGAGATGTGATGCTACTGGAGAATGTTGAAAATTTGGTAGACTGCTACGGTATGAATGAGAAGGATGTGTGCAGAACTGAGGAGGAAAGTGATATGTCGAGAACACTGACAAGAAGAAGGAGCAGGATGTTTCCACATCCTTTAAGACATCAGGTAATAACTTTCATGGTACGAGAGGCAGCAGTAGAGGCAAAAAGTTGTGGAGGAAGTCAGAGATTGGAGTACATCCAGCACCTAATTGAGGGCGTAGGTTGCAACTGTTCCTCTGAGATAGGGAAAAGGTTGCCACAGAGAATAAATTAGAGGTGGGCGGTATGTAAAGTGCAAATGTATGTGACAATTATACCGTTAGGTACAGTCAATTTCTATTCATTCTGTGTGTCTGATTTCGTGTCTGTAATTTGTGTCATATGTTTCAGTCACTCAGGACGTTAAGTTTATGAGCCAACAAAACCTTTATATCCGCAATTTGTAGTTACACCACTGACCTTATCCTTTGCTGTGGCTATCATAAACAAGTGGACTTGTTGACTGTACGTTTGCGATTATGAGTGTTATTAAGAAAGTAATTTCCGACCGGTCCCTAAATGGAAACCAAAGTGAAAATCAGTAATATTTTATTTCCGAGAGTTAGCTACACTTTCCTGATACTTGTCTACATAGTCGCCGCTCCGACTTAGACAACTGTCGGAACGTAATACCAAGTTTCCAACACCATCGTCATAGAACGCAGGCGCCTGTGCATTCTGATAGTTCTCTATGCTGGTCTATAGCCTGGGCCCAATTGAGGACTTCGTATCCAGCGTTTCAAGTGAACAGAGATGATACTCAGGACGAGTCAATTAGGGCTGTGTTGTGGGTGATCGAACTCTTCCCATCGAAAAGGCTGCAGGAGCGTCTTCACTGCAACTGCAGAGTGCGGCTGAGAATTGCCATGAAGAAGGAAGTGCATGGCAGTTGTGTTAGGTGGGCTGCATTCATTAAGGCGAAGCCTCTCAGCGGGCCCTCCTACTTGGCGGGAGGCATCGTTGTTCTAGGCACCTTTACTCGCTCACAGTGCACTCACAACTGAAAAGAGCGTCTTAATGCGATCGACGGTCATACTAGAGACACTACCCAACACACCCGTGCAAAGCTTCATTGGGTTTTCACTGTGGTGTCCATTTCGCAACTGATCGATCGGAACTTACTTTCTGGACAACCCTCATATATACCTGTAGCGGCTGCTGCTATCTCCAAAAAAGTATGTTTTCGTACCATTTACTGTTATTTAATCATGTATTGTTAGTGTGTTTAGGGTAGAGCTTAGGTAAATTTTAAGGTTCAGATGGCTCTGAGCACTATGGGACTTAACTACTGACGTCATCAGTCCCCTAGAACTTAGAACTACTTAAACGTAACTAACCTAAGGACATCACACACATCCATGCCCGAGGCAGGATTCGAACCTACGACCGTACCGGTCGCGCGGTTCCAAACTGACGCGCTTAGAACCGCACGGCCACACCGGCCGGCTAAGTTTTAAGGGAAATTACTAACTGATGTACGTGACTAAACTGTGTGACGCTCATGGGCTGTGTTCTCACATACAGGCGTGATACTATTTCTATTATTATTGTTATTAAATGTGTCTGCTATCGACGCTATTACTTACTTGCAATATCACACTTTTCCCAGAACCTGTCCTGTTCACGTACTACTGAACTCCCTTCATTTCAAACGTTTTGGACTGTAATTAATACTTCAGTTTTCCTGACCTTGTGGTTTGGTGGGGTTATGTATTGAAATCTTACTGATTGCGTCATTAGCAGTTATCCGTAACTTTATGGCCGTAACCGATCCTATTGTTAGTTCTAGAGCACGATTAATTCTTAGTTAAATTCCTAAGAATTTTTTATTTTACTAGTGTCATAATTTTAATGCAGACCGCCTGGCCGCGGCAGCAGCGGAGTAGCTGCGTAATGCCGACTAGTCTTTCTCTACTAGCTGGAATCGATTTACGATTAATTGTCATGATTACTATATTTAAAACTTGCTAAGAATCTGTCGATCTAAGGACAGAGTTGTGTAACCGTCAGTGTTGAAAAAAGAATGCTTTCTTTAATCTGTACCTTAACATTGTAATTAAACTTTTGCCTAATGAGTTAGGTAATACTTGCCTCCAACATTTCGGTACTGATACAGGTTATATACTAATTGCTTTATTTTGACAATATGACGAGAAGGAAAGTTGCTACTCAGCGTATAGTGGTTTCAGTTGCCAGAGACTGCAGTCATGTATGTGAGTTGCGTTTGCTTGAGTGTGTGTGTGTGTGTGTTTGCAAATGTGTGTCTGTCGTTGACAAAGGCCATTGACCGAAAGCTTTATGTGCGAAAATCTTTTGGCTGTGCCTCTCTGCGACTCAACATCTCCGCTATATGGTGAGTAGAAACTTTCCTTCTCATAACATTGTTACATTCCGTCCAGGATTTTCCATTATTTAATTGTTTTAATTTCTCATTTTCATTAATCGTGTATTGTTCTGGGCCAAGTTTACTTTTAACTTATACTTTAATAAAGGTTGCTAAATTATAGTTTGGGATTCAATGTGCCGAGCACCCTACCACTCACGTCACCCGGTGGCTAGAAGATTGTATTTGACGATGCCGTACATAACATACTGTTCGTCTGTTGCTTGGAAACGCTGGTGCCTTACAAGCACTGCACACTCTCGTCAGATCTGCCATAAATCGCCTCCTGTCCTGCTTTACTAGCCGGTCGTTGTGGCCGAGCGGTTCTAGGCGCTTCAGTCCAGAGCCGCGCTGCTGCTACGGTCGCAGGTTCGAATCCCGCCTCGGGCATGGATGTGAGTGATGTCCTTAGGTTAGTTAGGTTTAAGTAGTTCTACGTCTAGGGGACTGATGACCTCAGATGTTACGTGCCATAGTGCTCAGAGCCATTTGAACCATTTTAACCTGTTTTACAGGGCAGCCAGGCTTCTCAGCGCCATGTTCGGTGATGAGGCGTGGACCTCAACACAATATCTCCTACTCGCGGATTTCTTCAACTACTTTCCGTACATGCTCACGACGGTAGTACACTAACAGTCGACCAACTTCAACATCCTGAGATGCTCTTTCACGGGCGTCAGGCCACAGCAATGTAGCGTTTATCAAAGCTGGTTACGTCAGTGGATTTCCCCATCTGTGACTTGTATCGCCGCTACAATTACTCTCCGTGAATCTATGCTACCCTCATAGGATGCGCCAATGGTATCAAGGTTTTGTTTTCGTAACAAGGTTGGCACAACTCTTTCTCACTGAATTATTTACTTCAGCTTCATTTGATGTTGTAATAAGTTTTTATGTTGTTGTTGTTGTGGTCTTCAGTCCTGAGACTGGTTTGATGCAGCTCTTCATGCTACTCTATCCTGTGCAAGCTTCTTCATCTCCCAGTACCTACTGCAACCTACATCCTTCTGAATCTGCTTAGTGTATTCATCTCTTGGTCTCCCTCCACGCTGCCCTCCAATACTAAATTGGTGATCCCTTGATGCCTCAGAACATGTCCTACCAACCGATCCCTTCTTCTCGTCAGCTTGTGCCACAAACTTCTCCCCAATCCTATTCAATACTTCCTCATTAGTTATGTGATCTACCCATCTAATCTTCAGCATTCTTCTGTAGCACCACATTTCGAAAGCTTCTATTCTCTTTTTGTCTAAACTATTTATCGTCCATGTTTCACTTCCATAAACGGCTACACTCCATACAAATACTTTCAGAAACGACTTCCTGACACTTAAATCTATACTGGATGTTAACAAATTTCTCTTCTTCAGAAACGCTTTCCTTGCCATTGCCAGTCTACACTTTATATCCTCTCTACTTTGACCATCATCAGTTATTTTGCTCCTTTACTACTTTAAGTGTCTCATTTCCTAATCTAATTCCCTCAGCATCACCCGACTTAATTCGACTACATTCCATTATCCTCGTTTTGCTTTTGTTGATGTTCATCTTATATACTCCTCTCAAGACACTGTCCATTCCATTCAACTGCCTTTCGAAGTCCTTTGCTGTCTCTGACAAAATTACAATGTCATCGGCGAACCTCAGAGTCTTTATTTCTTCTCCATAGATTTTAATACCTACTCCGAATTTTTCTTTTGTTTCCTTTACTGCTTGCTCAGTATACAGATTGAATAACATCGGGGAGAGGCTACAACCCTGTCTCACTCCCTTCCCAACCACTGCTTCCCATTCATGTCCCTCGACTCTTATAACTGCCATCTGGTTTCTGTACAAATTGTAAATAGCCTTTCGCTCCCTGTATTTTACCCCTGCCACCTTTAGAATTTGAAAGAGAGTATTCCAGTTTTTATGTCTAATACCTATTTATTTCAGGTAAACAATTTAGGGATTAATGATGATTTAAATTAAACTTATGATGCGAAATCGTCGTTTACATGTCTGTAAGTGGATGTGACATAGGTGGCAGGTTTTTTGAGACACTGTCGAGGATGCAGACCCAGAAAGAACCAAGTTCATTATGAAAGGGAAGTTTTTAAATGCTTGACTTTTAAATTAGAGAAGATATGTAGTTTTTAAAAATACCCTTGTAAGCATGATGCTTAGACGGTTGTTAATCTCCTTAAATTCTCAACAAAAGGTGTAATATATCTTGTGAACTTTATTTTCACAACTTTTTCACAACTTCCTCTGTTTTCTTGAGCTCAGGTGAGTAGTATTTATGATTTAAGTAATGAAAAACTGCACCATTTGCTTACTTTTCCATGCTTAGTACATCGCGTTTCGAAAATTTATTCTCATTTTGAAGTTTATTTCTTAACAAGAATATTTCTGACCTGTTTCCATGTCTGATCTTTTGCCTCTCTTGCATTTTTAATGTCTTGTAAAGGGAATACTGCCATCAGAATTTGGAATGATTTCATAAGCTAATGCTAGAAACAGTATTTCTGCTTGTTTACTATCGGTATCATGCCATCTCTATATGTATAGCTGTTATATAACAACTACAACTGCGTACAAATTGTTGGTGGAACCATAGTCTCTTAATGTCCTTGTAGGCTATTTCGATTACTAAAATAAACAGAGTACGTGTTAATTTGGATGTGTGTGACATCTTGTATAATGGAGGGGGCATGATACCTGTACATACACAAGGGAAAACACTGTTTCTAGCATTAGCTTATAAAATCACTCCAAGACTCACCTTGTCCCAATTTCTGATTGCAGTATACCTTTAACAACACATCTACAATCTAAGAGAGGCAAAAGACCACATATGGAAACGTTAAAAAATATTCATGTTAAGAAGTACCATTCAAAATGAGAATAAATTTTCGAAACGCATTGTGCTGAGCATGGAAAAGTAAGTAACTGGTGCAGTTCTTCATTATTTAAATCATAAATACCTCTCACTTGAGTTCAAGCAAACAGAGGCAGTTTGAAAAAGTTGTGAAAATATACACTCCTGGAAATGGAAAAAAGAACACATTGACACCGGTGTGTCAGACCCACCATACTTGCTCCGGACACTGCGAGAGGGCTGTACAAGCAATGATCACACGCACGGCACAGCGGACACACCAGGAACCGCAGTGTTGGCCGTCGAATGGCGCTAGCTGCGCAGCATTTGTGCACCGCCGCCGTCAGTGTCAGCCAGTTTGCCGTGGCATACGGAGCTCCATCGCAGTCTTTAACACTGGTAGCATGCCGCCACAGCGTGGACGTGAACCGTATGTGCAGTTGACGGACTTTGAGCGAGGGCGTATAGTGGGCATGCGGGAGGCCGGGTGGACGTACCGCCGAATTGCTCAACACGTGGGGCGTGAGGTCTCCACAGTACATCGATGTTGTCGCCAATGGTCGGCGGAAGGTGCACGTGCCCGTCGACCTGGGACCGGACCGCAGCGACGCACGGATGCACGCCAAGACCGTAGGCGCCTACGCAGTGCCGTAGGGGACCGCACCGCCACTTCCCAGCAAATTAGGGACACTGTTGCTCCTGGGGTATCGGCGAGGACCATTCGCAACCGTCTCCATGAAGCTGGGCTACGGTCCCGCACACCGTTAGGCCGTCTTCCGCTCACGCCCCAACATCATGCAGCCCGCCTCCAGTGGTGTCGCGACAGGCGTGAATGGAGGGACGAATGGAGACGTGTCGTCTTCAGCGATGAGAGTCGCTTCTGCCTTGGTGCCAATGATGGTCGTATGCGTGTTTGGCGCCGTGCAGGTGAGCGCCACAATCAGGACTGCATACGACCGAGGCACACAGGGCCAACACCCGGCATCATGGTGTGGGGAGCGATCTCCTACACTGGCCGTACACCACTGGTGATCGTCGAGGGGACACTGAATAGTGCACGGTACATCCAAACCGTCATCGAACCCATCGTTCTACCATTCCTAGACCGGCAAGGGAACTTGCTGTTCCAACAGGACAACGCACGTCCGCATGTATCCCGTGCCACCCAACGTGCTCTAGAAGGTGTAAGTCAACTACCCTGGGCAGCAAGATCTCCGGATCTGTCCCCCATTGAGCATGTTTGGGACTGGATGAAGCGTTGTCTCACGCGGTCGGCACGTCCAGCACGAACGCTGGTCCAACTGAGGCGCCAGGTGGAAATGGCATGGCAAGCCGTTCCACAGGACTACATCCAGCATCTCTACGATCGTCTCCATGGGAGAATAGCAGCCTGCATTGCTGCGAAAGGTGGATATACACTGTACTAGTGCCGACATTGTCCATGCTCTGTTGCCTGTGTCTATGTGCCTGTGGTTCTGTCAGTGTGATCATGTGATGTATCTGACCCCAGGAATGTGTCAATAAAGTTTCCCCTTCCTGGGACAATGAATTCACGGTGTTCTTATTTCAATTTCCAGGAGTGTAGTTCACACGAAAAATAACGCCTTCTGTTTGAGAATTTTTATATATATACTGAGCAGTGCTGTGGCTCGCGTTAGTGCCATTGCTAGGTTGGCATAGTTTAGTTGGTATTGTTACACTTGTCGTCTTCTTCCTGTGTTCATTGGCGCCACTCCATTTGCAAGTGTTGTCTGTCCGCTAGTGGCAGCAGTGACGTTTATCGATATCTAGTAACGGTGGTACTATTTTTGGGGTGACGTTGTGGTGTTTCCGTGTCATGTGAGTGGTGGGGGGGGGGGGGGGGGCGGACGAGCAGCCAGGTCCGTGTAGGGCAAGAACACGCCGGGACCACTGACTTCATACATGCCGGATGGAAGGGCTGTAGTCGCCAGCGGTACAACCTCGTTGTCAACCGGACCCAGGAAGTTTAAGTTGAGTGGGCCTTATTTCAGTTAGTTAAACCTTCACCATTGTGAGCTCTCGCCATTTGCTTGCGTGTTGCTGCTCGTAGTGTTGCCGAGACAAAGGGGAGGGAGTGGAGCATTTGGAGAAGGTGAACCTAATTAGCCTTCCTCAACTTCGTATTATTAAATTTTGCTTTCCATATGTTATTATTTGTGAAGTTTAACCAGTGGTATTTTTCTGCCTAGTGGCCGCTAACGCCTCAGTTACCTGCCCTGGAACTTAGTGTATGTTACGGCTTGCCGCTGCTGTCCGGTAAGGCGTGTAGTTCGACAGTTTCCTTGATTTGTGGGCCGGGTGTTTGTTTTTTATGTAGTGCTGACCTCCGGTTCCGGCTTGGGTGTCTTATTCCATCATTGCATTGGTCATCGCACGTTAGGTAAATTCAGCAAATGATTATTGGTCATACGTTTAAACAGCCACCAGTCTGAGTTACCATATCATGAAGTGAATGCAACTCTCGGCTGCCTGTCTCATTGCTTGCAAAGTATTAAGGGACTTTCCCAGGTCGATCCTTGGAGCAATGTCTGCGGATCCACCCACCCCCCGTCCCTTCCCCCTTGGTTTGATCAGATTTCATGATTGTTTTCGAAAAAAAAAATATTTTTATGGCAGTTATTTCAAGTTTGAAGATGTTTAACTGGTTCTTAAAAGGATTGCTAGTCAGACCTTCAGCCATGAAACAGTTTTACATTATTAGTAATGGAGCCTTCAGCTGAGAAGTAGTTTGAATTTGTTGTCATTAAGCCCTTCAGTCGTGAGTGTTACTTGTCTTAAAATTTTAATTAGACAATTGAATTCTAGCAGTGAGATACTGGTGATTATTCCTTAAAAATATTTTAATAACTCTATTTGCAAGTTGAAGAAGTTAACTGGTTCATAAAAGATTGCTATTCAGGCTTTCAGCCGTGAAACAATTTTTTAAATTATTACTATTGGGGCCTTCAGCCAAAAAATAGTATTAATTTGTTGTCATTAAAGCCTTCAGTCGTGGAACACTTATTAATTTACTGTCGACTTTTATTTGTTGTTGTTTTCCAGTAAAGTGTACATGATTGAAGAATAAACTAACAGACACTAATTGATTACGGCCCCGTCCACAATCGCAACCCAATCCTGCCTTCCTTGATACCAGGTCTCATGTACACTATGTCATCAAAAGTATTCTGAGACTTGGCTGAAAATGACTTACAAGTTCGTGGCGCCTTCCACAGGTAATGCTAGCATTCAGTATGGTGTTGGCCCACCCTTAGCCTTCATGGCAGATTTCACTCTCGCAGGCTTACTTTCAATTAGGTGCTGGAAGGTTTCTTGGGGAATGGCAGCGCATTCCTCAAGTAGTGCTGCGCTGAGGAGAGGTATCGATGTCGGTCGATGAGGCCTGACACGAAGGCGGCGTTCCAAAATATCCTAAAGGTGTTATATAGGTTTCAGGTCAGGACTCTGTGCAGGCCATTCCATTACAGGGATGTTTTTGTCGATTAACGACTTCGTCACCGGCCGTGCACTATGAACAGGTGCTCGATCGTGTTGAAAGATGCAGTCGCCATCCCCGAATTGCTCTTCAACAGTGGGAAACAATGAGGTGCGTAAAACATAAGTGTAGACCCGTGCTGTGTCAGTGCCACGCAAAACAACAAGGGATGCAAGCCCCCTCCTTCGAATTTTACTGTTGGCAGTACACACGCTGGCAGATGACGTTCACCGGGCATTCGCATTACCCACGCCCTGCCATTGGATCGCCACATTGTGTACCGTGATTCGTCACTCCACACAACGTTTTTTTACTGTTCAATCGTCCAATGAATACGCTACTTACACCAAGCGAGGCGTTGTTTGGCATTTACCGGCGTGATGTGTGCCTTGAGAGCAGCCGCTCGACTATGGAATCCAAGTTTTCTCACCTCCTGCCCTACTGTCATAGTACTTACAGTGGATCGTGATGCAGTTTGGAATTCTTGTGAGATGGTCTGGATAGATGTCTGCCTGTTACACATTACGACCCCCTTCAATTGTCGGCGGTCTCTGTCAGTCAACAGACGAGGTCGGCCTGTACGTTTTTGTGGTGTTCGTGTGCCTTCAAGTTTCTACTTCACTATCACATCGGAAAGAGTGGACCTAGGGATGTTTAGGAGTGTGTAAACCTCGCGTACGGACGTATGACGCAAGTGACACCCAGTCACCTGACCACGTTAGAAGACCGTGAATTGCGCAGAGCGCCTCATTCTGCCCTCTTACGAAGTCTAAAGACTACTGAAGTCACTGATATGGAGTACCTGGCAGTAGATGGCAGCACACTGCACCTATTATGAAAAATGTATGTTGTTGTGGTTGCCCGTATACTTTTGATTACTACAGACATTATATCCAGGAGAAACATTTGAAAAAGATAACCGATTTATTATCTAGTTTCTCACTGACAATTCCTACTTCTTGCTATTACTGCTGTACAAAAATTTCAAGCTCCTCCATTAAATCCACTGCATGAGAAGTGGTGGAGTGTCTTAAGATCTATATTACCGAATGGGTGTCTAGTGTCTTTTATGCGTGTTGCTGTTGGTGATATTGTAAATTGGTTATATGTGTAACAGTTGATGTGTTCGGCGTATGTGTCTTGAAAATTATTGCTAGTTTGCCGATGTAGTAACTGGAGCAATCGTAGTGTAGTAATATTTTAGCCGAATCTTTTAATCACTACAACAAACAGTGTAAGTGATTATCTGTGTGTGTGCGACATTCTGTGTATTGCAGAAGGCACGCTACTTGTATATAGACAAACAAAAATACCATTTCCAACATAAGCATATAAAATCACTCCAAGACTCACTTTGTCCTAATTTTCGATTGCAGTATACCCTCAAAAAGATATCTACAGTCCAAGAGAGGAAGAAAATCACATGTCAAAATATCACAAAATATATTCATGTTAACAAATGCACTTGAAAATGAGAATAAATTCTCGAAACGCGTTCTGCTAAGCATGTAAAAATAAGCAGCTGGTACAGTTTTCATTATTTACACGATCAATGACACGCGTACAGGCTTCCCTAAACATCGAATATGATGGATGAAATTAAGCTACATGAAAGATGTTTGCCTTGATACTCCATGGCGTGATCCAGATTGATTTGTCACGTATGTATTCAGAAGTAGTGATTTAATAAATTTATAAAATTTCTTACTACAAATTCAACACACTCAATCGGCCATCTTTCATCCTACTATCCAGTACGGCCCACAACGCTACTTTCTGCGTCATGTAGACAGTGGTTATAATGTTTTGGCTCCTCAACGTATATTTGTAGCGTGTTGCCTAGAATGCAATACAGTACGGTGATATCCGTTCCTCAGGTCCTGCCCAGCTCTGCAGAATATAGGTCACTGATCAACATTGCATTTATTACTGGATTATTACCATAAACACACACTGACCTTCGTTGCAGGTCTATAACATTAGTAAATGTCCTTTTCAGGTAATTTCTGAAGAAACTGCCGACAAAATTCGTAGTAAACTGATTTTATTGTGACATAGGCTAGCACCAAGGGCCCACGGCACAATTTTCTTTCCATTGCCGTATGTTCCTTCTTGTCGTTTCCATCACAATCGCGGTTAAAGGGGCTGTTCTGTTATTATGTGTTATTTGCATGGGTCCTTTACTTCTGAGTCTTTTCAGCTTCTAGTTATGTCAATACACGTTCATTACGATTGACGACCTGGAAAAAGTGTTTAGCAACCTAAAATGGTGCAAGATAATGGAAATTCTGAGAAAAATGGGAGTAGCTACAGGGAAAGACGAATAGTACAACTAGTACGAGAACCAAGAGTGAACAATAACAATGGAAGACCAAGAAATAATTGTTCATATTGAAAAAGTGTAAGACAGGGATGTAGTCTTTCGCCCCTATTGTTCAGTTTATACAAGGAACAACCAATGATGAAAATAACAGAAAGGTTCAAGAATGGTATTCGAATTCAGCATAAAAGGATATCAACGATAATATTCGCTGATGTCATTGCTGTACTCAGTGGAATTGAAGAAGAATTACAGGCTCTGTTGAATGGATTGAACAGTCTTATGAATAAAGAGTATGATTTGAGAGTAAATCGAAGAATTACGAAAGTAATGGGGAAGCGGCAGAAATGAGAAGTGTCAGAAAACAGTCCCAAAAAACTGGGAGGTCACAGCCAAGTAGCCACCGTCAGTTCCTCATTATATCACCTTGAAGAATTGACAGTGGATATGTGGCTGCTATCTTCCAGGTGTTTGGGACTCTTCATCACATTAGACGACTCCTTTACGATTAGCAAGAACTTTATCGCTGACGTACGGAACCATTGACAGTAGTTATTGGGCTGTTACCATCCGGTTCTATGGGACGTTTAATCAAGTTTGACGCCTCGGTTACGATTAGTTGAAATTTAGATCGGTAAACTCACTTATGGTGGAATATTTTATGAGTTGGAATTTATACCCCTACCACTCCATGAAACTCAAATGTGACCCTTTGCTCCATAATCCAATAGTTGTACGTCTTCCTCTTCTGATGATGCCTAGAGCTGGCGAAAGGCGTCACATGTGAAGATTAAATAAACCTATCTTGTATAACCAAGACTGTTTTCCTTTTCTTTTGTAAGAAGACACTCATAGCGGGCAAAACGTGATAATAGTGGTGAACATCACAACTGCCGATGTATGCGTTATATCTGAAAGCGGGGTAAGAAGAAACTTTAAACCCTATACAGTTTCCTATATCTGTTCGTAGAATATACGAGCTTCTTACACCTGAATTTTGCGACTGTGATATAATAAGATGAACTCCACTCTGTACTACGTAGCAAATCAGGTAAGTGCGTGATCATTGTGGAGTGCAATAATTTAACGAAAAGGCATCATGCTGACACGTCGCGTGAACTAGACGATACTTTCATGTCAGGTACACGTCATGTCGTTAAAGATTTACGTCGTAGCTGTGTAACCGAAGGCAGCGTGTTCTGAAAGCCACGTCCCGTTTTTGTAATCAACAGTGTACCATTTAGTGCTTAGTTATTCCATTCCAGTAGGCTGCTCGGATGTTTACATACTGTCCAAATTCGCAGAAACTTCTGGTATTATAAGATGAGCCCAACCAAAGTTCACTGTTCACGTAATCGAATGGTTAGCGTCACTGCCGTCTGCGCGGAAGGTCCAAGGTGCGATTCCTGCTACTTGCTCAGATTGTCTGAGGTAAATGGTCTCGAACGGGGTCCATTCAGCCTCGTGGGGTAAAATGAGGAGTTACTTGAATGAGGAAGTTGGGGAACCACCAGCGTTCATCTACTGAGATAAAGACTGGTGGCTGTAAATGGCTCTTAGCACTATGGGACTTAACATCTGTGGTCATCAGTCCCCTAGACTTAGAACTACTTAAACCTAACTAACCTAAGGACATCACACACATCGATGCCCGAGGCAGGATTAGAACCTGCGACCGCAGCAGCCGCGTGGTTCCAGACTGAAGCGCCTTGAAACGCTCGGCTACAGCGGCCGGCCCTACTGGTGACAGGGAGGCATAAGTGACATATTGCTCACACGTCCTACGACCATACATGACTCTTCGTACTGTCTTGCAGGTATATGTTTGTCAGTGGGAACAGGCCTAACCGTGAGTGGCGTTAGGTGACCAAAGAAATGCAATGTTCTGGTGTCACATTAAGAAGCAATATACAGGGCGTCCAAAAAAATGTGTCCACTGTTTAAAAGTCCGTAACTGGCAAACTAATTGACGGAGTTGTCTCATCTTTGGTAGTGTAATCTTTTGTAGTTCCGGCAATCGCCGCACAAGCGTTGTATTGCGTTGTTTGGTTTTGTCAGATGACGGTCGTCAGATAGTCAGTGTTTTGTTCTTAGTTGCACCTAGTTACTCGAGTAAACATGGCTGGCGCAAGGCTTACATTCGATGAAAGGAAGTCAGATTTTAGTGGTATTTTAAGTACGAAAACATTACTGAGGTTCAACGGCAATGGCGAAATGAGTGTCAAACAGAGCCAACGACACGTTTAACGATTCGTCGCATTCGAGACATATTTGAAGCTGACGGCTGTGTTAAAAATGTACACCAACAACGATCGTGACGACCTGTAACAGTAGCAAGTCCAGCAAACTCCCTTCGTGTGTTACAACAATTCACTCGCTCACCACAGACGTCTGTGAGACAGTGTGCCCGTGAAACTGGAGTAAGTCGCTCAAGTGTTCGGCGAATTTTGAAGACAGCAAAGTGGAAGTGCTACATCCCACGATTGCTACACGCAATGAACGAGGACGTCCCAGATCGTAGAATGGAGTACTGCGAGTGGTTTACTAACATGGTGCGCAACGATGAAGAGTTTGCAGAGATAATAGTGTGGTCTGATGAGGCACAGTTGAAACTCAATGGTACGGTAAATCACCACAGTTGTATCTACGGGGCTGCCGAAAATCCGAACGTCCATGTAGACAAAGCCGTGAATTCTCCAGGAGCGAATGTGGGGTGTGGGTTGCCGTACCGGGGCTTGATTGTGCGATTCATCTTTGACGGCACAGTTACCGGTGAGGTGCACCTTCAGAAGCTTCAGCCATCCATTTTACCTGCCATCCGAGACTTGTATGGAGACGGAAGAGTTTACTTTCAACAAGATCGTGCCCCAGCCCACTACCAAAACCGTGTTAGGGCGTATCTCGACGATAATCTACCAGGAAGATGGATAGGCCGTAGAGGTGCTGTGATCCACCACGTTCCCCAGACCTAACTCCTCTGGACTTTTACCTGTGGGGAACACTAAAGGACGTCGTTTATCGACAAAAGCCACGCACATTGGATGAACTTTGAGAATCCATCGTCCACTCATGTGCAAATATCCAACTGAACACTTTGCAGTCAGTAGATGGTGCTGCAGTTCGGCGGCATCGTTTGTATGTGGATGTTAATGGTCACCATTTGGAACACTTACAGTGATATCTTTAAGTTGGACTTTAAGCTACACTTTCACCAAAACTGAGACAACTCTGTCAATTAGTTTTCAAAGTTATGGACTTTTAAACTTTTTTGAACCCCTCTGTGTTGTGTACTGATGTGAGGAAAGTCATGCAGCGATGTGCACATGAAACGGCGGCAGTATAATCGCGTACACAAGATATAAAAGGGCAGTGCATTGAAAATCTCTCATTTCTACTGAGGTGATTCATGTGAAAACACTTCCGACCTGATTATGGCCGTAAGACGGGAATTAACAAACTCTGAACGCAAAATGGTGGTTGGACCTACACGCATGAGAAATTCCATTTTTAAAATCGCTAAATAATTTATATTCTGAGATTCACAGTGTCAAGAGTATGCCGAGAATACCATATTTCAGGCATTACCCATCAACATGGACAACGCAATGAACGACTTACCTCCACTTAACGCGGAGATCAGTTGCGTTTGCGTAACAGCATGAAATAACCACAGAAATCAATGTGGGACGTAAGACGAACGCATCTGTTGGAACAATACGGCGAAGTATGACTTTAATGGGCAATGGCAGCAGACGACAGACGCGAATGCTTTTGTTAACAGTTCTTCTCCGTCTCTAATGTCCTCGTTGTCGACGTGACGTTAACACTAATCTCCTGCATCCTCCTCCTTTGCTAACAGCATGACATCGCCTGCAGCTAATCTCTGGTTTGTGACCATATCGGCTGGAACCTAGCCGACTGTAAAACAGTGGCCTGATTACACGAGTCAATGTTTCAGTTGGTAAGAGCTCACAGTAGAGCCAGAGTACACATACGTTGTCGACACTGCACTACGCAAGGTGGTGGCTCCAAAAAAAAAAAAAAAAAAAAAAAATGTTCAAATGTGTGTGAAATCTTATGGGACTTAACTGCTAAGGTCATCAGTCCCTAAGCTTACACACTACTTAACCTAAACTATCCTAAGGACAAACACACACACCCATGCCCCAGGGAGGACTTGAACCTCCGCCAGGATCAGCCGCACAGTCCATGACTGCAGCGCCTTAGACCGCGCGGCTAATCCTGCGCGGCGTGGTGGCTCCGTAAAGGTGTGGCCTGTATTTACATGAACTAGACTGGGTCGTGTGTTCCAACTGCTCCACTAACCCTAACGGTATGGACTGTATTTGCATGGACTAGGCTGGGTCGTCTGTTCCAACTGAACCACTCATTGACAGGAAATGGTTATCTTCGGCTTGTTGGAGACCCAAACGACGATGTACTTTTCCTGATGATAGTGAACCATGACTCCGGGCCACAATTGTCGCGAGGGGTCTGAGAAACATTCCAGGCAACCGGAGCGGATAATTTGGTGACCCAGATCTCCCGTCACGAATTGCATCTAATATGTATGGGACATAATAGAGAGGTCAGTTAGTACACAAAATCCTGCACCGGCAACACTCTCGCAATTATGGATCGTTATGGAGGCAACATGGCTCAATATTTCAGCACGGTGTTTCCAACGATTTGTTGAGCCCATGCCACTTCAAGCTGCTATGCCAAAGAAGATTCGACACGATATTAGGAGGTATCCCATAACTTTTGTTACTTTAGTATATATCGTTCCAGTTTTGACACAGTATATCCGTACTACGTAGTATGGTGCATTGAATTGGCACGAGTAAACAGCGGATCAAACCCCCATAGAGCATTTGTGATTTCGATTTTCCCTTGTTTCCCCAAAATCGCTTAAGACAAATAGCACGATGATTCGTCAGAAACTGACACCCTCGATTTCCTTCTCAATCCTTCCGTAGAACAAGAATTTGCTCTATCTCTAAACTACTTTTTCGTCGACGGGATGTTAAACCACAATTTCCCTGTTGTTTATCACTGGAGCCGTTTTCGAGGTATTATGCTACTACTTTTGATGAGCGGGGACTTCTTGTAATTATTGGAACAAACTTTTTAACAACTTGCCTGCTTCGACATTCAATAAATCACTTTTCACCAAATGCAGTATATTGGTTCCTCGTTAATTCTAAATATTTGGTTGCAACAGTCTTCCGCCGTGTCAGCTAAGCATGCGGTTGATAAAGGGGGGGGGGGGGGGGGACTGACAGGGCTAGAGGTTTCCGATGCGACACCGACACATTGGTCCAGATTGTGACAGCCGTCTCGTATTCAGCGACGTCAATACACTTCGAATAGGTGGGTGTATTGGGGCACATATGAATGATAGACTGCAAATGCTTCTCGGCATACAGAATCGCATGTCTTTTGTACAACTAAAGGTCTATTCAGAACGTGACGCCGCCTGCTCACTCATCGTGTTCCACGTCACGAAGGGTGAGATTTATCACAGTATTAAACTGAAATGACATTTCCGTAGGCGGAGGCCTTCACAGTGCGACATGTTGATGTACGGTTTTAGGGTTCAATGGCTAATGCTTCGATTTAGTGGGTAATGGGCCGATATGAAATCAACTAGAGTTTCACGTCCTAATGCGGAATGGATGGTGGCTTTCAAAATAGCAGACTTTAGTAGGCTCCTTGCCGATCATAAATAAGAGCTCGTACGATAGTACGACTTGACGTGAAACACATATTTATTGTAAAGATGAAAGTAAACAGAAAACAGACTCGTCAAGTACCAATTGTGTCTAAAGATAACACTGATCATATTTTATAAAACAATAAAGGAAGTGAGCAGATTGTGGCATCCGGATGGGTTCGAATCAACAAATAGCGGTGACCGGATTCGTAAGGTACAGAGCCAAAGCAGATTCAGACGTACAGACGAACAGACTAATCATAACTGCAGCTTGCGAGAATTTATTTAAGAACGGTGACGTACACTAACTAAAGTGAAGAAGTAATGCAAATGTGGGTTATACAGTCATTCATGGGACAATTATTTAACATGGGGACTTACGCAAACAGCAAATTAGTTGTAGGTACAAGCACAGCAAAAGAAAAGAAAATCTCAGCTGGAACTAGGCAGCTATTAAATAGAAGGCTAAAGTTTGAAGCAAACAACAATAAAGACTTAAGTGAATACGCAGAACTAAGAAACGGTATTAGCAGCACCCGCCTTGAGCAAACATTTTTTTTAATCCTTTATCCAGACACGTTCTACTGATCTTACAGCATTATTAGCAGGCTTTTATTTTCTCTCTATTAACAAGAAGCAAGAAAGCTCTTCACTACGTTAATGTATATAATTTTCAGTTTTTAAGGATGTATTAACCAATACGAAAACAGACCAGATATTTTATTTACACCCTGTTTCTTTGTGCAATGTTTCCTTTTACGTTTTGCGTTACAGTTGTTTCACCTGCAACCATAAAAATTCTCGTTTCCAGCAACAGTCCCCCCAGAGAATAATAACTGACAGAATTTGACAAATATTGAAAGCCGTAGTCGAAGAAAAAGGAACAATAAACAAATACACACATCTCTGCTACTGAAATATATTCCATGCCCTCAAACAATTATCAGACGAGACTAATCCATAAACACACACACACAAATACACATACACACAGAGTGTCAGATACTCCTCACAAAGATTCAAAACTTCCGCCCAGAAAACATTCAACTGTTGAACTTTAGCCATCTTGTCTTGTAAGGAATGTCCACCATCTTGTTTTCGTAGTCTTGTAAAGAGTGAGAGTGAAATTTTAAAAAGTGCAGTTTTCGTAGTTAAGCTAGTGGGGAAAACCGAAAAATTAAATGAAACATATTGCATACACAGACACAAACACGCACGCATATAAACATAGAATTAATTCATATCAGGTCTAACCTTGATGTCACCAATCCTGAATTTTCGATGTAAACAACTATCTACAGTAAGTTCCATACATTTACAGATGACAGACTGTACAAGGAAAACAATTTTAACGTACAATATAAAAAAAACTAAAAAAACCGCAGCAACTGGCAATAACGTATATATTAAAAAATATTCTGTTTCCAAATTTGTGAATACTTTCCTAAAATCTCGAATGTATACATGTACAGTTAATAAAGCTTATTTTTCCTGCTGTCTAATAGAGATAAAACGAAAAGCCCACTGATGATGTTGGAACATGTGGGTAGATGTTGGAATACCTGGGTAGATAAAGAAAGAACTGTGCCATTTCAGAGGCACATCCCATATAATCACAAATTTGTTTGCGAGCAAATATGTACACAAAAGCTTCAGTCTCAATGAATACTGAAAATTGTGTTAAATTAACGCCACATTCCATTAGTTAATATAACAAGTGGCATTTAACTAAAAGTACAGGTAAAATAGCAAAAGACCTTCAAAGTTTAATATTTTAAACCGTTATCGCATTCCTAGTAAGAGGATCGCAATAGAGCGCACAAATTATACAGTGTTGTATCAGCATTGCAAATAACCGCGTCAATAAAAATCGGAAAACAGAAGCATTTCTTAAGTTACAATAATTAAAATATCCACTCGCGAGTGTTAGTTGATTTCCTATCTGTTTGGAATGGATTGTGTGCTATTCATAAAAAAATTTGAATCCCTATTATGCTGTCTGTCAGACAAAAAGAAGAAGTTATTAATCTCTGGTGTTTTGAATGTTAATTTTCTAAGCAATTCTGATGGGAAAAGTGAACTAGAATTGTTGTTAACAACATATAAGAATCAGTGATCAGTTTCCTTACACGTATAGTTCAGGACAGTAGTACTATAATAGAAAATGTATTTGTACAGCAAGAGGATGTAGAAAAAACATATTTTTTTCCTGTTGTAAATGAATTATCTGACCATAATGCACAACTCATTAACTTACAAACCCTAACCGTGTACACTTCAGAAACCATTAAGTAAAAGCATGAGGGTGCTCAACCCGGTATCTATAGATCACTTCAGAGAAAGTTTAGGAAATGTAAACTGGGAAGATGTATATAATGAGCCAAATTCTAATGATAAATGCAGCATATTTCTTGATAAATTTATATCCCTTTCTGAACATTGTTTTCCAAAGAAAATTACTAAATGTAACATCACAAACTTTCCAAAGAAACCTTGGATTACTACAGGTATTAAACTGTCTTGAGAAAGAAAAAGGAAACCGTATGACACAGCAAGAACTAGTAAAGATCCAGAAGTAGTTTTACACAATACAAATTATTGTAACATATTGAGAAAAGCTGTAAGGAAATCAAGAAGTATGTATGTTAGAGAAGACATTAACAACTCCAGCAATAAAATAAAATCAATATGGTCTGTTGTTAAAAGGGTGACAGGAAAAGAAATCACTGGGCAGGTAGCATTACTGTTAAACAGAATGAGACCATCTTAACCAACAGTACACAGGTAGCTAATGTATTTAACAATCACTTCTTAAGTGTAGAAGAAAAAATTGGTGAGAATAGTTAAAAAGAAAAAGCCAGGCAGTACATGGAAGAGTCAGTTTTGAAAAAGTTGGGTCAGATTAAGTTTCATCTAATAACCTCTTGCAAAACAAAGAAAATTATTAAATCTTTGAGAAATAAAAGTTCTGTTGGAGTAGATAACATCTCTAACAAGTTATTAAAACAATGTTGAGCAATTACGGCTGAGGATTTGAGTCATATATGTAATGCATTACTGGCTCAGAGTATTTTTCCAGACAGGTTAAAATATGCCTTTGTCAGGACTCTCTACAAAAAGGGGGAAACCACAGATGTCAATATTTACCGGCCGGTATCCTTTCTTACAGCATTTTCAAAGATCTTTGAGAAAGTAATGTACTCAAGAGTGGTTAGCCATCTCAACAGTAATGGGATACTTAGTAAATCACAGTTCAGATTTCAGAAATGCTGTTCCACAGAGACAGCAATATACAATTTCACTGTCCACATAGTAGAGTCTTTAAATAGTAAAATGTCGCCAGTAGGAATGTTCTCTGACTTATCCAAAGCATTTGACTGTGTGAACCATGACATTATGTTAGAGAAATTACAATTCTATGGTATAAATGCAACAGCATACGAGTGGTTTAAATCATATCTACATCAGAAAGTCTCTTAATATGCTTCAAGTGATTCAAAGGAGTTTGCCACTTCATCTAACTGGGGTGAAATTACATTAGATGTTCCACAAGGTTCGATCATTGGTCCTCTCCAGTTCTTGATATAAGTGAATAATCTCCCTTCTTATGTGAAACAAGATGCTGAACTGACACTGTTTTCTGATAATACAAACATAATTATTAATCCAGTAAAAGAAAGTCCGATAGAAAATGATACAAATAAGGTCTTTGGAAAAGTTATTAATTGGTTTTCTGCGAATGGGCTCACTCTGAAGTTTGGAAAACCACAGTACATCCAATTTTATGCTGCTAAAAGTATAATTCCTTCAATAAACATAACACATCAAAAGAAGTCAGTAGTCAGGGTTGAGCATACTAAGTTTTTGGGTGTACATATATATGAGAATCTTAATTCTAAAATTCGGATCTCCTAAAGCGACTATGTTCAGCAACTTTTATAATCAGAATAATTGCCAACTTTGAGGATGTAGAAATTAGTAAGCTAACATACTTTGCATACTTCCACTCTCTGATGTCATACAGAATAATATTCTGGGGCAACTCAACACCTAGGCAGAAGATATTCACTGCTCAAAAGAAAGTACTTGGAATAATGTGTGGGGTTCATAGTGGTACATCTTGTAGGCATCTGTTGAAAACGTTAGGAATTCTTACAACTGCTTCGCAGTACATTTACTCAGTAATGAAATTTTTTTCTCAACAACATGGACCAAATTAAATTCAAAAGCGACATTCATGATTACAGTACCAGAAAAAAGAAAGACCTACACTATGCATTACTTAACCTATCTTTGGCACAGAAAGGAGTAAAGTATGTTGCTATAAGACTTTTTGATAAATTACCAAATGAAATAAAATGTCTGAGAGACAGCAGAAATAGTTTCAAAAACAAATTGAAATCATAGCTCCTTGACAACTCCTTCTATACCATAGATGAATTCTTGAATATTAGTAAACAAATCAGGAGATATAATACATGCATTTTGTGCCATTGAAGGGAATGGTATAGTTAATACAAATATTTAGGTATAACACTGTAATGTAAAAAAAACTTGTTTACTGTGCGCATTACTTGTGCATTTAACACGTTCCTTATCATAACGGTATTTCCGTGCTATTGATCAGTGGAACAAGTAACTAACTAACTAACTAACTGCAAAAATAACGAAGCATTGTTTGATTTCCTCTAACCCTCGAATTATAGAACAATGAAACACCGTATTTCGATGTGTAATGAAGATTAGTATTACCATGTGAAGCGATAATTGGCTGGAAGTACCGGATACTCATTTATGGCCATAAAAGGAGAATTAAGGAGTGTGTTATACAGTACTTGTGTCACGTTCCTCCGAAACATTCAGTTTTTTGTCGTCCAGTATGAAAACGTGTGGTAAATGTCATTCGATTTTATCGCTTTAGTTTGTATGCAGTGAACATTCATTAGCTCTCCGCACGTATTCATTTAATCTGCAACACAGTTCATCATAATCAGCACATATGGTTAACTGTCTTAGTTTCATCACTATGCTGAATTGTTTATTGAGGTTTTGCGTCTCACGTTATTTTTGTAAGCACCATCCCATGTTCTGTAAGACCTACAGGTCCTAACCCAAACAAAGTTTTGTAGGTTGAGGCTATTCCTACATCTTGAGTGCGATGTTATTCGACTATTTTCACCATTTCGTATAGCTTGACGAGAACGTAAAAGCCTGCACACCAGGTGTTTCCGGGGGTCTCATCAGTCATAACAGAGCGAGCTCTACCTTAACGTCGTTTCCACGAGGGATAGTTATAGACTCTTGATGTTGTTTGCGATTGAGTAATTATTGTTATCAGACGTCGTTGAAGTAAATAGGATGTGAGAAATGAGTTGCATTTGCACAAATATTTCATCGTGTGTGATGGGGTCAATTTATCGAGACATCCAGTGTTTCAGGAGGACCTTCTAATCGAGCGATTTGGGGAACCTTGGTTATCGAGTGTTATCACACCCTGATTCCATTGTTAAATGGTAGACTGATGGTTAATTGCGTTAGATTAATGTGTAAGCCTCGTAACGTTGCCTTTGGTGCAGTCTTCTTACTAGCTCCTCTCCGGGAAAATGTAAGCAACTTTGTCCTGATACACAATACTTAGTTGTAATTCGTCTAAATGTGATCCAGTATTTATATATGAAGTCCAAGAATTTTTTCTAAAAGTAGGAGTGTTGAGCAAAGTGTAAATCACAGTGCCAAACGCTCGTCATGAGACACATGTGTTATTATATTAAATTCGACACGAACCGTATCTTTTCAAGATAATGAGATTCATTGAAATTCGTTCATCCAAGGCTCAAGACAATCAGTTCAGGAAAATTTAAAATCCTTCCAACGAAATTATCTTTCCGTTCTCAAGCTCAGTTTTACATTTCAATGCGTTTAATAATGCGAGAATATGAAATCGTTTGGTAAATAGCTGCAGACAGAGGATGATAAAATTATACATTAAATCCAATACGGCATGTGTCAGCTGTAGGGTGGAATTTCGTGCTGATGGTTTCGATCTGCTGTTGTAACTCTATAGGTCAATGAATACACTACTCCAGTGCTTGTTGCGTAGATCGATTTGTGGAATGTGGGAATCACTCGTCACTGAAATTTGTTGATTTATTTGAATGTGAATGACATTGCATTTAAGGGCAATTATTATTTTACGTACACGAGGAACAACTAACACACATAAATACGTGAATGTGAGCGAAACGCAGAGATCCCGAGTGTACTACGCTATAATTGAGAGAAAAGGCCAAGGCGTGCGAAAGCAGTCCAGTCAGCAAGGCTGGTGTCGCAGGCAGTTTGATTGTTACTGAGTCCCGCTAGCCGATAACGAGCCCCCCTTGCAGATGAAGGCAACTATCCAAAGTTTCTGCAGATAAAAGTATTAAATTTTTTATATAAGATATGTCAGAATTCATATTTGGCTGCAAAGTGCTTACGTAAATCCGATTGGTGTCTCAGATCACCAAATCATTAAAAATACTAATGATGCTAGATTGACAATACAGTTTTCTTCACGTCTTCATATCACAGAGAGTGTACAATGACAGATCAGTGCACAACCCAAGTTACTGATGTACACTTACATCTGTACGCCGCAAGCCTCTAAACGTTGTATGACGGAGGATGCAGTTGAATCTCTTAAAGTATTTTATTACATCGACAACTGTGAGGCGTCTCTCTGGCGATGTGGGTATAGTAATAGACACTGTTACACTACCAAAAAGCTACGATTAAATTATATTATATTTTGCTAAGAGTATCGACGTGAATGTCAACAGTCATAAATTTACTTTGCAGAAGCAGCCTGATGTGCTAGCTTCTACCTCAACGGAACTAGTTTCACATTGCTGAAAGCTATCTTTGAATATGGGATTTATAGAACACTTCGTATGACTAAGTGACTGAATTGATAAATGAATAAATGAATGAATGATCGATATCCAATTTACATATTCCTCCCTATAAAGCGTCCCCTCAACAAACGCCATAGTTGTAGGGTCGTTATAATCTATAGTTTCGCGTACTATCATAACTTGATTAATGATACACAGTTGGCTGTTGCGCTTCAGCTGTTGCTGCTATTGTAGCAACTTGCCATCACACATGCCCAGGTATTGGACAGATTTAACAGCTAAACAAATTACAAGGGTAGTGAACGTGAGATATGAATTATGGATTGCGAATGTACTATAGTTTCACAACGATGTTGTAAAACCCGGGAGGTTGACGGAATGTGACATAGGCTGATGCTGTGGATAACACGGAGATTTTTCCAGTTTCAGCGCTAGACTGGAGGACATTCTAGCCGTGGTGAAGTAAAGTACTGCAGCACATAAGGCCTGAGTAATACTGAACAACTATGGCGGTACGTTTCACATTTTTGGAAGTAAAAGTTACGCTAATCAGAGGGATAATGGAGGATACCATCCATATGATTTTTCTATGAACCATGGTATAATTCCTAATATGTTTATAGCTTCTCGCGCATCAGTTTAAACTTAAAATGCCATCATTTATGCCCTTCACTTCCGCTTTCCATGTATACGGAAGATTTATAGCGTCAGTGGTGCACAGTACATTGAAAGATTAAGAAACTGCGTCCTTGGGAATGTGGAACGTAATATCAACAGAAAGTGTAAATGAAATCCGATCGGTGCTTTCTGCAAGTAGCCACTATTTCGATGGAGTTATCAGGACCGAACAGGTAATCTGGGTCAGAGGATTTGTGCATTCTCCAACCGGATTAATGAACGGGCTTAGTGATTCTAGACAGCTCCTTCCGTTAACTAAACAACTAGCAGCGCTTGTGGTTCTGCGAAAGTAGCACAAGACGACCAACTATCAGTTTCCCGTCGAGTACCGGACTGTAGCGTGCACTGATCTACATGGCTGTGTTCGTATGTGTTTCTTGCGTTATCAAATTGTTTACTTATCTCTGTAACCCGTACAGTATTAACGCAGAAAAGAACAGAATAAACATTCCGCGAGCGTGTCTCCACGTTCCGGATCGGCGGATTTAAGACACACGTTGTGAGGTGGCAGACATATTCCTCGGAAAAAGCTCATAGTTGTATCTTGTAACGTACCTAGGTAGATAGAGTGCGGTCTGACATGCTCGGTCTTTTATTTATGTATTGTAACCTGATAGAAGGTAATCTAGGTAGCATGCTTAGATAGCAAGTTAATTTTTCCACCTCTGTGAAAGTTACGAGGACCAAGACAAGGTCACAGTAAAAGGCTGGTGGTTTGAAAGGTTTGCAGAGATCCAGAACATATACTCCAGTCCTAAAAGGTTAGTAATTCCGCGGCCACCAGTCGGGTGATTTCACGGCAGGGAGCGGAAACCAGGTCAAGTGGAAGAAAATGTATCAGACGATAATGAAAACGACAAGAAGAGTCTGTTTCAGAGTCTTGGGGATGGCGTCGAGAGGATGAAGTTGGAGGAAAAGCGGCTTAGGAAACAAGCACATACCTGACCGACACAGACGAGTGTTGTGCGGCCGAAAATAAAACACTTCAGCATCAGGTGTGATATATTAAAAGCCGACTGAATTACTGAGATTTCATTCATAGACGGAAGAGGGAAGCTGTACAAACGAAGCGCCAGCTCTAGGGGGTGACACTGAAAAGCATGGCGAAAACTTGATTACATTTTGCTACAGGTGCATACACTCTACGTCAACGAAGTCCTATGAACGATAGACACTGGATTCAAACGAACTTTGCTCACCAATGCACTGTAGTTCGACTTCTCATCCTCACCAAATGGAGTACTTGTTGCTAATTAATTCGACCCTGTGTAATCGCAGTCCTCTCTGACGACATTTTAGACGTTTCTCCCATTTTGTTATTGTTATAAACTGTTGCTTTAATTACAATTTCACCAGCCGATATTGCTAGGATATCCGAGGATTTAGCAGTTGTTAGATGTGAAGCGTTTATTAAACTACTAGAAGTTGATCACCACAGAAAGAAGCAGAAGAAACGACGCTCGTGGACGTCTTCTATTCAAAAAGTAGGGAGCGGTGTGGTGGTTCAAAGTTAATACCTATCTTAAAGATGGCCGGCTGGTGTGGCCGAGCGCTTCTAGGCGCTTCAGTCTGGAACCGCGCGACCGCTGTGGTTGCAGGTTCTAATCCTGCCTTGGGCATCGATATGCGTGATGTCCTCAGGTTAGTTACGTTTAAGTAGTTCTAAGTTCTAGGGGACTGATGCCCTCACATGTTATGTTGCTTAGTGCTCAGAGCCATTTCAATCATTTATCTTAAAGACGTATTGGAATATCGGATATTTCATAACTTAAAAGAATGTTATGGAATTGTGTAGGCCGCAAAATTTTGAAAGCTGATACGGTTTTTAGCAGACTTATAACTGCCGCAGGGAGGTTAATTGTCACTCCTAGTTTTGTTCGTTTCTCTTTGTCGTTCAGAAAGATAACAATTTAGAATTCAATTTCCATTGCACATCGTGCACATACCTTTCTAAAGGTTCTCTTATTTTCCTCCAAGAGTCTAGTCTCTTCGATTTGTTTTTATAATAACAGTTCGCAGGGGTCCATGAACATCCCAGATCATAATAAAACACCATCAGCTTTCTCTCTGCAATTTCCACTCCATACTCCAGTATTTTTAAACACGATAAATACAAACCCTTAGCGAGAGCAGGAATTGCCTGCAAGAGCCACAGCGACGGTTTAAATGAAGTTTTCCAAAACCACCGCCAGTAGCACTCGATACATTTTATTCACCGATTTCTCTCTTAAATTTAACAGATAAATGTTGTACTTGAAACTGTAAATTCCAGAATACCTTACGATACTCTTGTTAATGTAAAGGGCGGTAGAGGCCAATGAAACATGCCAGTTGCAACGTGTCAGTGCCTTCAAAATGTTAAATACCCACCGGTTCTAAGGACACAGGAATTCACTATCAAACCAACGAACACTTCAGCGGGCGTCCACACTGCGAAAGGGTTCTGAAGAGCAACCACCGCTTTGATGTTAGCGCCAGCAGATCAAACCGCAACGAAGGACCACCACTTCGTTGGCTCCGACTTGCTGTCCGTACACATTAAGCAAATCTCGGCCAACGAAGGAGTTGGCTGTTATTCGTTGGCCTTCATTGGCGTAGTGTGTACGCGCCTCACGATAACGCCGAATCACGTGGTATGGCATGAGAATATACATGCGTAGTCATCGTGTTGATGTATTCTTTCGGTTGCCTTGCGTGTTTATATGTGTTGTGACTAAACTAGTCAGACTGAGAAGCTATCTACAGTTGAAAAACCCAACGAAAGATCTCCAGATCGTCAAGTGTTAATTAGAAAACGTAGAGACGTATGGTTGGTGGACGCACCATTTGCTTTGAAGTTTTTAATATAGAGAACGGGATGGTGATGCCTACAGAATCTACACTGATGGCACTGAAATTAATCTGCACTGGTAACTGTCTGAGTTCTGAAATAAAAACGTATGAGTGCTGTCCACTCGTCACCAGATTCGCATGTTATACAGCATTTCGATAGTAATTTTGCCATTATAAACTATGGAAAGACCATCACACTGAAACAACCTCTTGGGGTCACCTATTGCTGGAGTAAATTGTAGGTAATGGGGTTAATAAATGAAGGTCACTATCATGATATTAATCGTTGATTATAATTCACAACCTACATGGAATCGTATGGCGATGAAGCACTTGGAAAACAAAAATACAGGAAGCTACATACTAAGCTAATTATGAGGGGCTATGATTGATACCGTTAGAAAGACTGAAAGAAGAACTAAATTTGAGTTTTTTATCTGCTCAACTCATATTTTTAAATAACCAAGAGAAACGACTAAATGAACTTGGCATTCGAGATGTCCATGGAATCAATTTCATATGAACTGCTCAGTGTTTAGACTTTGAAATATGAAACTAACTTCTCATACTACAGCAAAAAGCGACATTACATCTTTAAACTCCAAAGTCAGCAAATCAGGAATGGAAGGAAGTCACTGACGGCATGGGATAAATGCCAGGAATCTTCTGATAAAGAATGCAACGTTCCAAACGTCTTCGGAGAGGCGACAGCACAGCAGTCTATGTTCCTCAAAGCACGATAATTCAGGGTAATGCTGCAAAAGTTTCCCTGATAGGATATTGTGATTTAAAACCCTGAAGTTCGCCTAAGAAAATCTTAGAACTTGACGTTAACCAAAATTAATTGTTCACAAGGATGGCATACCACCATATGGTACAATGATTACGCCTTAAGTTTTTAACTGTGTGAGAAATGACACAAGTGTTTGTGCAAGTGATGATATACAACTAAATGTACAGGGTCGTCAAAAGAAATTAACTGTTTAATAAATATAATATGACATCATGGTGGCAGATGAGAAACACCCATGTTTAATGATTTAATTTTGTCAAATATAACAGAAGTGATTGGGCAGGAAGAAAAAGTTATGACTAAGCAAATAAAAAATTTAACGACATACTTAATAAAAGTATATGTGGTGTGTTTGTGCGCGCCACCAAAACTACGCAAGAAAATTTCTCTTATATGGTATGCTAATGCTCCATCACCCTCATTCTGCCAACGGCCTTGTCGAAGATGGCGGATGGGCGGACAGAGGTCCAGGGCACTCGCTTTTCCTAGGAGTGGGAAACTGCCCCTAAAGGTGGAAGATTCAGCAATGCTCAACGGCATGAGAATGCAGAAGGCAATGGAAATCATGGCACTAAAGACAAAAAACATGTGTCCACAGTACATGTGACCTGTAATTAAAAAAGTATTATGATGATCTCTCCAACGGCAAAAGATTCCGGAATAGTCCGGGCGGGGACTGCCAATGGGGAGGTTAACATGAGCAAAACACAGAATAATCAACGGAAGGATAACGTTCCTCGAGCCGGGGCGTGGAATGTCAGAAGCTTGAACGTGGTAGGGAAACTAGAAAATCTGAAAAGGGAAATACAAAGGCTCAATCTGAATATAATAGGTGTCAACGAAGTGAAGTGGAAATATGACAAGGATTTCTGGTCATATGAGTATAGGGTAATATCAACAGCACCAGAAAATGGTACAACAGGAGTAGGGTTCGTTATGAACTGGAAGGTAGGGCAGAGGGAGTGTTACTGCGAGCAATTCAATGAAGGGGTTGTTCTTATCAGAATCGACAGCACACCAACAACAGTAACAATACATGCCGACGTCGCAAGCTGAAGATGAAGAGACAGAGAAAGTGTATGAAGACATTGAAAAGGTAATACAGTATGTAAAAGGGGATGAAAATTTAATAGTCATGAGGGACTGGAATGCAGTTGCACAAGAAGGGGTAGAAGAAAAGGTTACAGGAGAATACGGGCATGGGACAAGGAATGAGAGAGGAGAAGGACTAATTGAGTTCTGTAATAAGTTTCAGCTAGTAGTAGCGAATACTTTGTTCAAGAATCACTAGAGGAGAAGGTATACTTGGGAAAGGACAGGTGATACAGGAAGATTTCAGTTAGATTACATCATGTTCAAACAGAGATTCCTAAATCCGATACTAGATTGTAAGGAGTACCCAGGAGCAGATATATACTCAGATCAGAATACAGTAGTGATGAAGAGTTGCCTGAAGATTATGACATTAGTCAGGAAGAATTAATACGCAAAGAAGTGCGATACGGAAGTACTAAGGAATAACGAGATACGTTTGAAGTTATCTAAGGTTACAAATACAACAATAAGGAATAGCTCAGTAGGCTATACAGTTAAAGAGGAGTGGGCATATCTAAAAAGGGCCATCACAGAAGTTGGGAAGGAAAACGTTGGTACAAAGAAGGTAACTGCGAATAAACCATGGGCAACAGAAGAAATCCTTTATTTTATTGACGAAAAGAGGAAGTACAAAAATGTTCCGGAAAAATCAGGAATCCAGAAATACCAGTCGCCGAGGAATGACATAAATAGGAGGTGCAGGGAAGCTAAGACGAAATAGTTGCAGGAAAAATGTGAAGACATCGAAAAAGGAATGATTGTCGCAAGGACAGACTCAGCATACAGGAAGAAAGTCAAAACAAACTTCGATGATATTAAAAGCAATTTTGAGAACATTAACAGAGCAACGGGGATTCCACTGATAAATGCTGAGAAGAGAGAGGGGAAAGGTGGAAAGAATACATTGAAAACCTATATGAGTGGGAAGATATGTCTGATGTGATAGAGGAAGAAACAGTATTCGATTTAGAAGAGTTAGGGGATCCAGTAGTAGAATCAGAATTTAAAAGAGCTTTGAAGGACTTAAGGTCAAATAAGGCAGAAGGGATTGTTAACATTCCATCAGAATTTCTAAAATCATTGGTTGAGTTGGCAACAAAACGATTGTTCACTTTGGTGTGTAGAATGTGTGTGTCTTGCGACGTACCATCTGACTTTCAGTAAACCATCATCATCACAGTTCAAAGACGGCAAGAGCTGACAAGTGCGAGAATTATCGCACAATCAACTTAACAGCGCATGCATTCAAGTTGCCTACAAGAATAATTTATAGAAGCATCAAAAATTGAGGATGCCCTTGATAACGACTAGTTTGACTTTAGGAAAAGCAGAGACACGCGAGAGGCAATTCCGACGTTGCGCTTAATAATGGAAACGAGACTAAAGAAACATCAAGACAAGGTCACAGGATTTGTCACCTTGGAAAAAGCGTTCGACAGTGTAAAATGGTACAAGATGTTCGACATTCTGAGAAAAATAGTCGTAAGCAATAGGAAGAGACGGTTCATATACAATATATACAACAGCCAAGAGGGAATAATGAGAGTGGACGTCCAAGAACGAAGTGCTCGTACTGAAAAGGTTCTAAAACAAGTATGTAGTCATTCGCCCCTACTTGCACTGATGGAAATAAATGAAAGGTTTAGGAGTGGAATCAAAATTCAAGCTGAAATGGCATCAGTGATACGATTCACAGTACACAGTATGGACTGAGAGTAAATCGAAGAAAGACGAAGTTAATGAGAAGTAGTAGAAATAATTACAGCGAGAAACTCTACATTAGGATTAATAGTCACGAAGTAGATGAAGTTAAGGAATTCTGCTATCTAGGCAGTAAAATAACCAATCACGGACGGAACAAGGAGGACATCAAAAACATACTAGCTATGGCAAAAAAGCTATGTCAAGAGAAGTCTACTAATGTCAAATATCGGACTTAATTTGAGGAAGAAATTTCTGAGAATGTACGTCTGGAGTATAGCATTGTATGGTTGGGAAAACTGGAACAGAAGAGAATCGAAGCATTTGAGATGTGGTGCTACATATGAATGTTGAAAATTGTGTGGGGTGATAAGGTGAGGAATGAGGAGGTTCTACGCAGAATCGGAGAGGAAACACTGATAAGGAGAAGGGACAGGATGATAGGACATTTGTTAAGACATGAGGGAATGACTTCCATGGTACTACAGGGAGCTGTAGAGGGCAAAAAGTGTAGAGGAAGACAGTGATTGAAATGCATCCAGCAAATAATTGAGGACGTAGTTTGCAAGTACTACTCTCAGATGAAGAGGTTAGCAGAGGAGAGGAATTAGTGGCGGGCCGCATCAAATCAAGGAGAAGACTGAGGGGAAAAAAAAGCTTCATCTCGCACCCAAGAACCCAAGAAGAAGATTTCTTTTGGACCTGCAGAGGTAGATATGAAGATACGTATGTCTAACTCGGTTATTTGTTTGCGACTACATAATAATTAATGTAAGCTTGATTTGTCCGTGCGAGTTGCCATAGCTCCGCCACGCACTCGCGTAGCCCCATGAGATTTATGTGGTACGGTGTTCCTACAAACCCCCCTCTATGAAGAAGGTTCGGTTTGGAACTGCTGCGGTTGGGTTCGGAGATTCTGGTTAGAAAATAGCGCACTCAACCAACGGACGTCTTGTGGAAAAATAGTGAAGCAGCTTGAAATCGAGTGCCGAAGTGGCCAAGACGGGCCAGAGTATACCTTCTAGAATGCTTGAGACTGTTGTATTGTCTTGTATAATATTCCGGAATGTCACAAGATCTTCCATAAGATTAAATCTAAGGTAATCTGTAACAATGGGAGGAAATCAATACATCCATCAAGATATTCTTTCTTTTGTCTCTTGTGAGAACAGTACAAAACAAAAATGTTCAAATGTGTGTGACATCTTGTGGGACTTAACTGCTAAGGTCATCACTCCCTAAGCTTACACGCTTCTTAACCTACATGATCCTAAGGACAAACACACACAACCATGCCCGAGGGAGGACACGAACCTCCACCGGAACCAGCCGCACAGTCCACGACTGCAGCGCCTAAGACCGCTCGGCTAATACCGCGCGGAGAGAACAGTACAATTAAGAACAAATACGACGGTTCGAGTTTCCAGTGATGCAGTAGGGACACTTTCTGTCGAAAAAGTCTTACAAATTACAGACAGCATTCACTCAGTTTGTTGTGTAACTGGCCTAATTGGACTTGCAAATGATTACTGTAACACTGTCAACAGCCAAAATGAATTAACAGATAAAGTTTTTCCTAACATAATACAAAATCCCTCAAACATGTTATTTCAAACAATCATTGTCTCAGTAAAAAAAGTGGAAATGGACGATGTTAATATCTAAATTCAAATCAAGAAATTGTGATGAATAGTTTTCAAACAGTTTAGTTGAAGCAAAAACAATATCAAGAAAAAAAGAGGGCAAAGCATTTATTCTGAGGACACGGCTCATGTCTAACCGAAATGCCGTTTCATTTCAAGAGGCTGTAAGTTCCAGTAAGATTAGCATTTAGTATCACTATAAATAGGGCACAAAGACAAACGTTGAGATACTCTGGTATTAATTTGAAACAATCAAGCTGTTCTCACGGTCATTTATATGGAGCGTCCTCTTGGGCTGGTTCAAAGTGGTTCAAATGACTTAACATCTGAGGTCATCAGTCCCCTAGAACTTAGAACTATTTAAACCTAATTAACCTAAGGACATCACACACATCCATGCCCGAGGCAGGATTCGAACCTGCGACCGTGGCGGTCGCGCAGTTCCGGATTGAAGCGCCTATAGGAACCGCTCGGCCACCGCGGCCGTCTCTTTGGCTGGGAAACATGAAGAATTCATTACATATTCATTAAATAACAAGTCAATATATGTAGTTCATAAAGAAGTGTTGCAATTTAATGAGTTAGTTAAGTATGAAATACAGTGATGCCAAAGCGAAGTTCTCTTACACAGTAATTCAGTAATAGTTACAACTGGAGTAAACAACAGATATAACGTCTTTGACAGATTACAGATTATGATTACCTGACAAGATCATTCTTTGCAGGAGACGATCTATATATTTCTACTGAAACCTTCTTGTGAAAACCAATTTATTTGGCAACACCGATATATCACCACAATTACTGGATTTTGAGCAATATGTATTGCCGTCCTAAGATCCAAAAGAACAGGTGATTTGTAGTTACAACACACAATGCTTAAACAACTCTGCAATAGATTTTTGTTTCTTTTTCTTTTTTGGCCCTGCACTTTACAGAAGTATCACGGTATTGGCGAACTAGTCGGCTGTTCTTGTTGTACTGTCGCCGAAAGTGGTTGATTAATGGTGACGACACGAGCAGCTGATGAAGTCTTGGACGTCTGCACCTCATCACGGAAATCGGATGCTGGTCCGCCCTGTGAAGCAGGATAGGCTATGATCTATGGCAGATCTGACGACAGACTGTAATACTGGTGCACGCGTAAGTGTCTTGCAACACACCATTCAGCGCACTTTGCTGAAAAGGGGCTCTGCTGCGTTTTCAAGTTGACTGAACGTCAGTTATTAGTGCAGGGGGATCATCGAGACTTGACTGTGGATCAAAGGGAACGTGTCACTGGTCACATGATGTCATGTCCTGATACACTGTCGTGTAGGGATCACACTGAATAATGATTTACTGGCGGGGTAGGAGGGGATGGCCGATAGTTGGTTCATTTGGGAGGAGGGGACCAAATAACGAGGTAATCGCTTCCATCGGATTACGCAAGGGTGAGGAATTAAGTCGGCCGTACACTTTCAAAGGATCCATCAACGCATTTGCCTGAAGCGGTTTAGGGAAATCACCGAAAACCCTAAATGAGGATGATAGGGCGCGGGTTTGAACCGTCGTCCTACCGAATGCGAGTCCAGAGTGCTAGCCACTATGCCGCGTCACTCGGTATATTGTACATTGGAATGGCTGCCCGATACATGCACCTTACTGCAGACAGAGGGCACTAGCGACAGTCTTATGCTGTGAGGACACTAAGTTTCCAAGGGACCGGTGACACTAGTGTCCCATAGTAATTTAGGAATACGTTAATGCTATTGCAGTCTGCCTACCTACTTTTAAACTTCATGTCTTCCTGGATGGCGAAAACATCTTCCAGGAGTATAAGTTAATCAAATAAGTTGGTTTCAGGAGCATTACTCGATTCACGTTGATGTGTTGGTCCCTAAATTCGCCTGATATGAATCTGATTGATCGCACTTGGCCCGTATTTATGAAATCCATAATCGTTACTGTATTGCGTTGCAGAGATCGTAGGCGCTATAAAGCAGCTGAACATACATCTACATCTACATCTACATGGTTACTCTGAAATTCACACTTAAGTGCCCTACAGAGGGTTCATCGAACCATTTTCATACTACTTTTCTACCATTCCACTCTCGAATGGCGCGTGGGGAAAAGGAAAACCTAAATCTTTCCATTCGAGCTCTGATTTCTCTCATTTTATTATGATGATCATTTCGCCCTACGTACGTGGGTGTCAACAAAATATTTTCGCATTCGGAAGAGAAAGTTGGTGATAGAAATTTCTTAAATAGATCTCTCCGCAAAGAAGACCACCTTTGTTTCAGTGACTGCCACCCCAACTGGCGTATCATATCAGTGAAACTCTCACCCATATTGCGTGATAAATCGAAAAGAACTACCCCCTTCTTTGCACTATTTCGAAGTCGTCCATCAATCCTGCCTGGTGAGGATCCCACACTGCGCAGCAATATTCCAGCAGAGGACGGACAAGTGTAACGTAGTCTGTCTTTTTATTGGGTTTGTTGCATCTTCTAAGAGTTCTGCCAACAAATGGCAGTCTTTGTTTCGCCTTCCCCACAATATTATGTATGTGGTCTTTCCAATTTAAGTTGCTCGTAATTGAATTTCCTAGATATTTAATCGAATTGACAGCCCTTAGATGTGTGCGATTTATCGTATAACAAAGATTTAGTGCCCGTGTGGATGACCTCGCACTTTTCTTTGTTTAGTGCCAATTGCAACTTTCCGCACCATACAGAAATTCTCTCTAGATAATTTTGTAATTGGAATTGATCGCCCGAGTATTTTACTAAACGATATATTACAGCGTCCTCTGCAAACAATCTAAGGGGGCTGCTCAGATTTTCATCTAGATCATTTATCTAAATCAGGAACAGCAGAGGGGCTATGACACTACCTCGCCGAACGCCAGATATCACTTCTGTCCTACTCGATGATTTGCCGGCCATCACTACGAACTGTGACCTCTCTGAGAGGAAATAATGTTTGGTCCTTTGTTTATTATAGAGACAAACAAACAGTCGCCGAATAGATTGCATGTGGACTGAGGCCTGTGAGTGATGTGTCAGAGGAAAATAGTATTGTTTACAAAGACTACGAAGTAGTTAAGAAGAGGAAGTTTACAACGGGACACGTTTGGTCTGTGGCAACCAGGTGTACCACCAATGATAGCTCATCTGTCATCCAGCAGCGAAGTGCCTCCTCAGCTGGTTATGGCGTGTGATGCCCTGCACGCCGGCCCCTGGTGGCCGAGCGGTTCTAGGCGCTTCAGACTGGAACCGCGCGACCGCTACGGTCGCAGGTTCGAATCCTGCCTCGGGCATGGATGTGTGTGATGTCCTTAGGTTACTTAGATTTAAGTAGTTCTTAGTTCTAGGGGACTGTTGAGCTGAGATGTTAAGTCCCATAGTGCTCAGAGCCATATGAACTATTTTTGATGCCCTGCAGGAGATGAAGCGGAAGCTACTGTGATAAATCCACTGGTCATGGCTGCTGATTGACGTGGATCAGCACCTTCACAGAACCAACGATTGTAGGATCTGTCATGGTGTCATGTGTGCTAAGTACATGGGCCCAGAGGTACTTCCAAACTTAGCTCTCATGGGGTGGCATGTACTAGGTACTAATGTGCTATTGAACAGTGATACTGAACAGTGGTCGTGGAAGTGTTGGTAAACTGGCTGACTTCTTTGAGTATGACAACATCAGGGAGATTTCGGACATGGTAGAAGGTGCATGACTTTCGGTTCCTGGACAATCGCTTCTTACTGGATGGCTTAATAAAGATGATTCTAGCCACAGCCGTTGCTGACTTGCAAATTCCACTCAGAGTCTTTGTAATAAGGTCACCAGCGATGAAGAGTTTCCCATGCATCTGCAGCAGAGCAACGAAGTCCTGTTCTTTCGGTGTTCCTCTGGATGGACAATACATCATGACGAATGTGATGAAGGTGGCTGAAACATTGCCTGAACAATTATAACTTGCAGTGGGGTCAAGTTGAGCAAATGCACCTGACGATGAAATTGTGCCCAGTTAATGTAGAATGACATGCTACCGCCTGCTGTTAGCTTGTCAGTGCATGTCAGCTATAGTTCACTGCATGCACAGCGACCTCAGGTTTGAGTTGAGTTTCTTAGATGAAGTTGTCCACTGTCTCTTCATGAACTAACTGGCGAAACTGATTGTGGAGCCAGCATTCTACACACAAACTCTGAGACTATGGACGTGGGAGTCACCGACTGTGCTGCTGAGAGTCCACTGGAGCAGTGACAAAAATGGTTCTAAGCACAATGGGACTTAACATCTGAGGACATCAGGTCCATAGACTTATAACTACTTAAACCTAACTAACCTAAGGACATTAAACACATCCATGCCCAAGGCCGGATTCGAACCTGCGACGGTAGCAGCAGCGTAGTTCCAGACTGAAGCACCTACAACCGCTCGTCCACAGTGGCGGGAAGGAGCAGTGTCCTGGGTGGCTGCAGTAACTGGGCTGATATCATTTGAGTGATTGGAGCTCTCTGGCAGCTGCTACCGATTGGTCTCATGCTGGCGCTGGAGGATGCATCTATGGATGGAACTTTTGGTAGTGGCTGGAGTGGGCAACACATGGTGCACGCTGGGGTGGCACTGTGGTGGTATAGCCCCAGCGTTACGACTGTACGTGTATGGAACAGCTGCAGTGTCATGAGAAACTAGCTACACCCTTTGAACATCCGTTGGATGTGAAGTTCCTGTGTGGACATGGGTTGGCACTGGCAGACAAGTTGTTGCTCTCTGCTCCTATGTGGCAGCTGCGAAGCTCATGTCATGCTGCACCTTCCCAGATGGTGATGCCCTGCTGCCTTTCTTCTGGGCCTCTGGTCACTTAACGTCTCTGCAGTTTCATTAGGTGACAGTTTATTGCTCATTTCAGTTGCAACACTGCTATTGCTCCTCTCAAGACTTTGTAAAGTGTCTGTGGTTTGGTGCAGAGTGCTCAATAAATTTGACTGGTATAATGCAATAATGGGCCACATGATGAAGACCCTTGCGCGAGAAGCACTGCATCCAGTGCCCTTGATTCGAAACTCCTCCACTGTGAGCTACACATGGGCCACTGGTTCAAGTTGAAAAAGTTCTCATTTCCGAAATTGTTGACAATAACAACAATGAGGAAGAGAGATATAGCCTTCATATGGAAGTGTCTGGTGTGTTTTCACGCATGAAGTTAAACTCACACCAAAGCCCAGCTCCTTCAGTTCTTTAAAGTGGTCTGGAGCAGATGTAGCAGTGGAGCCCCTTCTTCACTGACACGATCCATCCCCTAGCAGTAGTGCCCATTAATATGCAGTGTAACAATGTAGAAATAGTGCTTGGAGAAGTGGATGGAGAGTGGCAGGCTACCCCCTTGATCTTTGTCTGGAAAGATGTGAAGCCCTTCCACTAGATCACGAAGGCTGAGGAGGGAGAGGTCTTCTCCTCCTGTGCTTTGGCTTCACATTCAGAGATGTGGTCTGAAATGTCTATGAAATGGTTCGCCATTTGCAGTGTCGGTACTGCTTCAACCATAGCTGCCCTTGTAGTATGCTGTGCCTGGGAGTCACAAACCCATCTTCCTTCCTCTGTGGTTCAGATAGATTTGACGCCTTGTCGCTTTTCCTGACTGCCTTCTTTGCAAGCCACATTCTGGGTGCTCCATCAGGTGAGATGGTGACAGACTGTGAGAATGAGTCCTCCTGTTGAGCAGTGGCAGCACACTTTTGACAGGCCTCTGGCACAACCATCTGATTGTTAGTTGGCTCACCTTCAGCGAGAAGCCCCACGAGGAGACCAAAGTTTGCCACAGATGTGTCGGCCACAATAGTACCTTGCTGTAAGACGTGTGTGGAGATGGAAGGTGACGTCATGGTGGAGCCAGCAGCAGCGCGTGCAGAACGACCACTGTGCTCAAAACAACACCAGTCCCATTTGCATCACTTTGGGCTACGCCAAAAGCAGTGGCGGATAACAGTTTTGAAATGTATACACATCAAGCTCCACCTGATGACGATCCATCACTCCCTTTGCTTCCTCACAGCGATTTTTATTCTTTGGCATCATAGCTCGAACTGGAATCAAGGTCTGAAGCTGTTGGTTGGTTGGTTGTTTTGGAGGATAGGATCAAGCAGAGAGGTCGTCGTTACTGATTCTGTTCATGCCCCTTATATACCCTAACAGCCTAAACACGAAGAACGCTAATGTACTCTGGTGGCTATTGTACCTGTCACAGAGAACTGTAATAATATTTACATACTCGTCTTCTGCATGCTTCACCTCTTTTGTTACGTAGCATGTTTGTAGAAAGCCATTTGGAGCATACACATGTATGAATTATCTTTCATAACACCCAGTTGTCAATTTATATCGCCAAAGTTACAGGAATCGGGACAAATCACTCATGAAAGTTATTCGATAAACAGTTGTGCAGTCTTTTACATATCAAATAAATGATCGATGTAGGTGAACCTAGTTGTAATAAGAATAATGTATTTCATCTGCGTTTTGCGTTTTGCGTTCTAACTTTAAATGCAACATGGAATTCCACGTAACATTCAACGTGAATAATAGTACGAAACGGGGACCTATTGAACAGTAGAGTCAAATTAAACTTCTTGGTTCCAGATTCCTTTTCAAATCTCAAACGTCTATGATGTATATATAAGAAGACTGAAGCATTCAATGCTGAAGTGCTATTCAAATACAGATGGGGCGCCTCCGATATGGTCTTCGACTTTAGTGGGAATAGCAGGAGGCTGAGACGTGAACGGGAATTTGGAACGAGGAGGGAGGCATACTTGGATAGTACATATGCGGTTATATGCTGGACACATACAGCTTTGGCGCTGACTATTTCCTTTTATTCAAGAGCTCCTCTATAGTAGAGACAGATTTGTTTCCGAGGAACAACTGAATCTACGTTAAAAAAAATCTTCTGCTGCCTGTCAGACGTTTCATTCAATGGTCTTATTATCAATATATTGTGTAATATTGCACTACATTCGGAGATAATTTTAGATTCACTATAGGAAGGTCCATATCATATGCTGAATATATTACTCTCATCCTGCTGTGGATTAATGTCAATTATTTTCATAAATTTCCTGACTGTGTTTAAGATTTCCAATACTGTCTACAAATACCTCCTCGATTCACTTATGTAAACTTTACATATAATTCTAATAACTTTTTGCATAAATGTTGAGTTACCTCAGAAAATTAATACACACTATATTGAAGAATGAGACTATCCAAAATATGCTATTCTGAAAGTATCTGAATCCGAATGTTTTGCAGATCTTCTACACCTTTTTCTCACATTAATGTTGACATCAATATGCACATCCAAGAACTTAGAACTTTCTGCCATATTTGTTATTTTTCCATTACAAGCAACGTTCATAGTAGGTAGGATACTTTGACAGCAGAAAATTGAATGAGGTACGTTTTTCAAATGATTAAAGCTATTTCACGCCTATACTGGTGCAACATCTGCATCAATTAATACTAACTAGAACTACATTTCATCAAGTTTAATGCTTCAGGACTATAACGATGACATTTTCAACTTACTACAATCTTCGTATTTAAAAATATTTACAGTAAATTAATGTGGTTTTGATAATAATAATTAAAGCAGTCTTTATAATTGCTTGGCAAGTCTTTCTACCTTTTAAATAATTTGTTTCAAGCTTGTATTTTAAAATCCTATTACCCACAATGCGACATATTAGAGCGTGCCTGTAGACATCCTTGGCAATAGCTTGAGTAAGAGAGAGAAAGAGAAATTGTAACGAAGTAAACATAAGCTGTCAACATAAATAACCGTTCCCTAAAGAGAGCTGACGCAGCTTGTATCTTTAAAGCAGGACATTATCTTCATTTCCTTTTGTGATGTTTTTCGTGGAGCAAGTAACAACAGTAATAAGTGCGTTGTTTGAACAGCATCAGTAAATTTAAAACAACATGTTCGCCCAGAGGTAGGGAAATAACATTAATCCCAGGTTTAGCGCAGAATTCGTTTAAAATTTCTCTCTGTCGCTACCTCCCTCACTTCCTCTCTCTGTCTATCTCTGTCTCTCTCTCTCTCTCACTCTCACGCTCTTTCTCTCTCTGTCTCTCCCTCCTCACTCTTCTCTTTCTTTTACTCTCTGCATCGCATCTCTACAGCTCAATTTTTCATTCGCGCACAAACCCCCGCTGCAGCGTAAGTATGCGTTCGTGTGTGTGCGTGTGTGTGTGTAAGAATGTTTGGAAGCCGCTGACATTTCGGTGGCCGCTGAGCGTCCTGCGTGTATGAATCTCTCGTGGCAGGCTGCAGGCGGAGTGGTGGTTTCGCCGACTACGCCCAGAAGCCCCAGAAGAACCGCTTGAGCCGATTGTGGTGAACGATACGTGCCGCGCGCTGCCAGCAGTTTCAGACTTTGGTCGTTAACGGCACAGCACAGAGAACAGCTTTCGGCGTTCGACAGAACTGCAGAGCGAAGGTTTCTCTTCGGAATACCGGTGGAAGCGTAACCTAAGCAAAAGCTTTCTTTTTGACAGTATTCGGCTACTGATATGATTCTAATTACACAAATAGATTTCCGATTTCACTGGAGTGTAGCGTGCAAGCTGCTAATTTAGTGTAACCCTTTCTCTAATACTTCGTCTGCTGACTTTTTCGTTTTGCACCCACGTGGGATAGTTTTCTAAGCTTTTCGACATCATTAACCTCCTTCTATTTGCGTACCTTGTTTCATTTATAGTAATAAAGACAACTTCTTAATATACTCTAGTGTGAAATGTGGGTGACTGTTAATTTATATTGTTTCACACTTTTTTTGCTCTCCTGTTTTTTTATGGCAGCTGACTCGGACTACTTATTTGAATGAGCCATTAACCAAGAGTCCACTTTCCGTGACCTTATCTAAAATTTTTCCTACTTGTTCGTATATTTCTGTGTTACTTCTTCATTTAAAAGATAGTAGTGTTGTGCTGTTTTCAAATATCTACCTCTAAATCATTCCTTCTCTTTCCTTATTATATTAATGCTCTCATATTGGTCCTAAAATTTGTATTTCTGTTACATTAGTATCTTCTCGCCGAATGATTAAATTTTGATTCTCTTGTAGGGTGATTCTTTTTCCAAAAGTACACGTAATTTGCGAAAGAGAATGCGATGAACATTTCTCATATTCTTGCTCTAATTGGGTCGCTTAACAATGCAAGGCATTTCCGCAAAAAAAAAAAAAAATATTTTCTACATTCCTGTGATATCTGTGCTATATCTAGATCATAAAATCATAGTCTCAGTTTCTTTGTGGCCTTATGTACTATTTTTCCTGCTGCTTATTTAACTGTTTATAACTGCTTTACTGGCAAATTTACATTGTCTGACCCCCGTATGTTGCCGAGTGGTCAGTGCATCCGATTCTTTCAGAGGACCCTGGTTCAGTTTCCGTCCTTGCCAAGAAATTATACTTGGACAGTGGAATGGAACAGGGTGCACTCAGTCACGTGTTGCAAAGTCAGTTACTACTTGAATCCGACGCATCGGCTCCAAGATCTGGAAACTGACAAGGACCGAGAAGCTACATATTGACCCCACGCCCCTCCTGTCACAAACCCATGACGCTGCATGGAAGAGGACGAGACATGGAAGTTTGAGACCTTTATATTATGCCCAGAGAATCGCTACGAAACTTTTTTTTTTTTTGTAATATGTATTAAAGTTCCTTGTTGTTCCTGTCATAGTTGGGCCGAGGGGTGAATAACTACTAGTGCGTCTCTTAGCGACTTCTTAGTTGTCTACTTTTAGGTATTCCGTTTTCACTCTCTATTTAGTATGGAACTGAAGATCATTGGATTTTTCTGTTGTGAAACGCTTATCTTGTATTTCTCTAAGCGGTTTCTCGTGTACGTCGTGTTTATTCCAGGGCGTGTCAGTTAAGGTTAGCAACTATTCTGTTACACTATTTCGCCATTCAGACCAATCTGTGTCCATTTGTGCCACACTTCTGTGTATACGGTCGTTATACCCGTTACTCCAACCAAATATACGTACTATACACTTTATTAGACCCTATGTTATTGTTCCACATCAGATCTCTACATATTGTTACTCCCAAATATATGAATGACATGTTAGAGTACACATATAGGGGAGCGCACGACTTTGTATTTTCAACATCAAGATATAAATTAATCAAATAAAACGTTAAAATCACTAACTTATAGTATGTTGGTTCACCTTCATAATGCAACACATCAGCGATTCTGCCTGGCGTGTAATCGATACGACGTTGGTTGGTTTCGGGACATTCAAGGTGACCCAAAAGTCAGTTATCATTTGAAAATGCACTAATTGACGGAATAATACAGATATAGAGGTAAAAGTTGACACACGTTCCCGAAACGTGTCCAAAAACCGGCCAACGAATGGCGCTAGACAGTAAAACGTCCGTGACGCCGCAAGAAAACAATGTGTAAAGACCACTGGACTAAGGGAAGGAGTCAGATGCACTAGCATTCGCGACATGTTGACTTTACCGTAAAAGGTACTGTTAAAGGAACTTCACTATCAGAATGGAGAATCCGACACTGCAGCTTTAAGATCCTTGAGTGTATGCGAGCAGGTGAAGACCATGCAGGAAGAAAGAAGAAAATGATCGCTAATTTTGAAACCCCTGATTGTTTGGACAGTTGGCACCGTAGTGAGTGACCAGACACAAGTGCTACTGCTGTACGAACAGTTCGGGAAGAATTGGAGACGCTAGCGAGTTCATCTCAAAATGACGAAGTCAACGCCCGAGACGCCGTACGTGCCACCGGCGTTCCAGGCACTACTGTTTGGAGAGCTCTAAGGCGTGTCGTCCAATGCTATCCGTACAAAATCCAGCGTCGTCATCAACAGTTAGGCACCGATTTACTGTTTCGGAGAACGTTTGCGGTGTGGACACTTCAAAAAATGGCGGAAGATGACGATTCTTTGTCTAATGCGAGGTGGACCGACGAAGCCAATTTGACACCCCGAGGGTTTTTGAAAATCCTCGAATGCTGATTTTATGCTATCGAAAATCCTAGAACTCTCGTGGAAACCGCGTTGCATGACGAGAGAGACATGCTTTGGTGTGCATTTACCACATCAGTCGTGATCGGATCGATTTTCTTCCGAGGAAACGGCGTGGATGGAGGATTGGGGGAGGGGTGATGGTGGGGTAAGGAGGTAGGAGCTGCTTTTGAAACTGCCGGCGTGACAGATGCGAGGTACTCCGCTATGTCAAAGTACTGCATCATCCCTGGCCTCGCCAATAAACACCTGCTGGATGGTACGAATTTTTCTAAGGGTGGCGCTCTGCACCATATTACTACACGTATGAAAGATGTCTTGTGCACATCTTTTGGTGAGTATCGTGTGCTGAGCCGCCACTTCCTTCACGCTTCTCCAGACCTCAGCTGTTTGATTATCGGTGGTGGGGTTACCTGGTGTCGCAAGCAGAGGCGTGCAGCGAACCTGCGCGGCCCACCCGAGACCGTAGCTTTGACTGCCGGGCGAGCCTCGACTCGCGCTGCCGGGTCAGCCGGTCGGGCAGTACCGGGGCCCGCCGCCCTGAGCGGTGACCCACCAGAACTCGAGTCCGCACGGCCACCAGTGGGGCTCGGCTGCTCGTCATGTCGCGTGCCCGCGAGGCATCAGACTGTTGGAGGCGTCAAATGAAATCTCTGTGGCCTGTTTCCAAGCAGTATTTTACTTCGCACAGTATTTAACGACACCATATCTCACCTCCGACGTTACATTAAAATAACTGATTGCTGTATCGTCAGCAAGAAGATGGTTAGGGAATTTCTACAGTTGCTTGCAGTTATTTGTTGTGACTGACAATTCGCAATTTTTCACAACACAACTTTTATTGATGTATATTCACAAGGTTGATGACTTAACATACAAACGAAAGGTAACAATAAGGACAAAAGGTCTCCTAACTGAGGCAAACAAAAGTTCACTTCTTATTTTCTACAAAGGTTGGTGGTAACACAGTCACACACTAGTAACAGTCCAATTCCGAGACGAAGACATAATCTTCAACGGTTGCAGTACACGAGGTCGGCATCCGGGGTGAACTGAACTTCTGGCCTGGTTCTATCCCCTAAATAACTCCCTCCAGCCAATCATATTTCGGCATAGTGATACTTGCTGCTGGCCGTGGCTCTAGCTCCCCATGCAGGAGGTAGTGCTCGGAATGTCTGTTTCCATTATTCTATCACTTGAGCCATATCCCGCAGTGACGCAGGGTCAGCCATCGTTAATCGCATTTGGCATATTAATGGTGTAGGGGTAGCCGGATGCCCTTCCTGCCGCCACCCCCTACCCCCCGGCATGGAATTTGTGTACCCCAACTGTCTGCAGCGAGTGTAATCCATGGAATAGTGAGAATGTGTTCAGATGCCTGCGAGCCGTGTCACTGTGGCGGAACATGGGAACCAGACCGGCATTAACCTAGCGTAGTGTGAAAAAAAACCGCCTAAAAACCACATCCAGGCTTGCCGGCACATCGGCCCTCGTCGTTAATCCTCCGGGCCCCGAGTCCAGGAAGCAGCGCGTTAGCGCTCTCGGTCACCCTGGCGGTTGTCTGTCTGTTTCCATTACCTTGGGCATAAATAACCGGTGTTTACCATGGCGCTTTTGAGTACGCCTTTGGGCGTAGACAATCTCGTCTTCTGTGATGTTATATGGATTGCCAGTTGCCAGCCCTCAAGGGCTACCATGGCGCCGGTATAGCATTATTAAATCAATTTGTTTTTAGATCCAAGTAAAAAACATCTCTACCTTACGATGCAGTGAAACTAAATAACTTTATTAAAGGTCAAACTGCTAATTATCGAATTTTTGCAGTAACAACCGAAGTATTAACAAGTTTTTTATTCACAGACACAGATGTAAGATGTTTGTATCAGTAGACCTGCGCTCATATTGTGTGATGATTATTTTTCCTGTGTCGTCCGAACAAGTTACAGCCAGGGAAAAAGCACCAAAGGCGAAAGATTTGAGCTAGAGCCAGTCCCATAGAGACTCGTTACTTGTCCGAGTTCCACCAGCGCAACGAGCGGCGCTGAGCATGAGGATATCGACTGCGCCTCGCCCAATAGCCGGCCGAGTACTGTCCGAAAATAACAGGGCGACAATGGACAGAAGCTTGCTCGGAAGACAGGAGAGCAGCTCTCGCCCACTAGGTTATAGAGCGTCGTCCGGCACTGATCTAGACAGGTAACGTAGTTTAGTGAACTGTTATAAGCGAAAAATTGTTGTAAATTGCATTTACTATGTATTGTGGAGTTTACCTACTATTATTTGTACTTGGCCTTTGAGGGCCTTTCTTGTGGTACATTATGTGCACTTTTGGAAACGTCATTATTAGACAAGTAAAAAAGCTAACTAAACCTTCTTAACTCATTTATGTTACTTTGCTATTAATTTGTTGTAGGACCTTCATACTCCTATCCTATTACCTGACGCCGGACGCATAGTGTCAATAGTGGCAGAGAGAAATTGTCTTAGCGGTATTCTGCACCAGAAGCAGTTTCACGAACTGACAAACTCGTCCTACCGTAACAACAATGGCAAATCGGCCTCTACAGCGTCAGCGACGAGGCCTTTACAAAACTGGCTACGAGTGTTTAAAAAAATCTTTTTGTCACCAGGTACGCCTTTTCCCCGGCAAAGTCTGACTTCCGACTGTAGCTTGTTTGACAGAAAAAATTCACAGTTGAAATTTATTACTACACGGACGAAACACAAATCTGTGTAATGTACAAGACCGTACGAATGTTCGATAACAGAGTTGCAGTTTAGGAAATCATTCTAAATTCCTGTCAGCTTGAGTGCTTCGATACCCTTCACGATTTTCTAGCAGAAATTCATCTTACTTCGGACGAAAACGTCAAGAATAAAATGAAGCAACATTTGAAGGGATTTGGGAAAATCACAAACACGATTTCACTGCTGTATCTAGTAATAACAATTGTGTCCGCTATCGATTGGAAGAGACAATAATTTTGGAATGCACATGAAGCGTAAAGTGAAACGAACAACTATTTGAAACTTCCAGTGACTAAATTAAAGAAAATAAATCTTCGCCACCAATAAGTTGCTGGTCAAGCCTAAAAACGGAGTCTTCAATTATATCACATAACGTGGTGACAAGTTTATTACCTGTTTCGTCCACCTATCTGTGCGGAAAGGCACTTCTTTCTTACGTGCGTGTAAAAAATAGATCCAAGAACAAACTTCACAGCGAGAGCAATCTGAGACTGTCTTTACTTTTTGTGCTTCCTGATTTCAATGTTATGTCACAAGGAAAGCAGGCAAATCCTCCTCAAAGAATTCCGAGGAAGCGTAGAGCCAATCATTTCCACATGAAAAACTTTTAAATTAACAGAAAAGTGTAAAATACTTTAATATTGCGTACTAGACCCAACCATTGCGCAAGAGCTTCTTCAGCCCTCATGATATGGTACAAGTGAAATGTAAAGCAGTACAAAACCATTAGGACTATTAAGCCATTGATAAATGCATAAAACTACAACCAGTCAGTATGTGTGTTTGTGTATTATATTACATTCTAAAAATATGTACCAACTAGTCTGCGAAAGTGTTTGTTATCCATCAGTGTAAATTTCCACCACTTGCGGGCGACATTAATACGAACAACGCATAGAGAAGGTGCTCTGCACCTCTGTCATCTCAAACATGTTACCACAACATATTTTACGTTGAGCACAACAAAAGTTACGCACTATGAATTAGGGCCCGTAGCGTCATGGTCATTAAGAACAATATGAATGTTACATTTGAAACCTGAGCAGTAAAATATGTAAAAATGGGGTTTCATATAAAAGAGAAAGAGTAAAAAAAACTTTACATGATTCAGGTAAGAACGGCAATAACTCAGGTTTACTGTCGTGAAGGAATAGTCAGTGCACAGCGTAGTGAAGTGTATATTAAGCGCTAAATCATTTATATACATATGTGTGTATGTCAGGTTACCTTCCATTCAGAAGGGTGTTGCACGCAGCGAATGTTATATCGACTTGTAAATAATAGATTTCAGCTATCAGTCGTCCATTTTAAAATTTATTGGCAGATCGAGATTTCAGCTAGAAACTAGCTGCAATCTAGATCTGCCAATAAAATTTATAAAGGACGACTGCTAGCTGAAATCTATCATATATGTAAGTTTTTTCCTGTGTCAGTCCTTTTGTGCTGTTTCATTGTGATTCAATTGTGTTTGTTTACTGAAAGTGCTGCTGTTCCTTTGTGTGACAAATATGGTTAGGCAAAGAAAATGGCCAGAACAGGAAGCTAACGAATGCTTTTCGGAAGTGGAAGCCTTGCCACATACAGTGCACGAACCCGGCAATCGCTTGGAAATGACTGATGCTGATAGTAAATTACAAACTGAAACTACAAGTGAACTACGTAGGTGCTCCATCTTTTGCCACTGGCAGTACAATGGAAGGCACGAGTTATCAAACTACACCTACAAGGCAGTTTGAGCAAACCAAAAGTGACAGTTTATCGAATACAGCAACGGGTTAACCAGCAACTGTCCCATTTGCAAAGTTGTTACGTAAGTTACAAGAGAGTGAACAAGAGAGGAACAATAAATTACAAGAGTGCGTCCGAGAGCGAGATGCAAAGTGATGGCCGCTCTCAATGAAATTAAAGAACACGAGTGTGTACAAGCAGAGGCAGATACCAAAATTTTAAAAGATATAAAAGATGAGCTTACTTCACTGAAAGATGCGTACAGGGGTCTACCACAGTTGGTACAGACCTTGTCCTTGCAATTAACTGCCCTACAGAGAGATCGGTTACGAGTAAAAGGGTAGATATCAGAACTGACATAAAGATTCGACATCCTAGCGTTCGAAGATAATGAAAAGGTAGGGCATAAATATGAGGGACAAAGTAAGACGCGCGATGAAACTTTCAACGAATGGTTGTGCCAAGGATGGCGAAATCATTCATCACGTAGAGGAGAAGGTGAACGATGTAATACAGAATTTAGTAGGGGATGGTCCTGAAAAACCATTACTAAAGAGAGTTAGAAACAAAACATAACATTACACTATGTCAACGCCACATACCAGAATGTGTAGAATCAGTTATCTGTTCTGTTAACAGCAACAGACAGGGGAAAATGTCCACACAACGAATGCTAATGTTTCAGTGTGAGCATAGGCCCACACACGTTGACAGTTATCCATACAGTTTGCGACAACAGGACACAAGTAACATTCCGCAAGGGGTTACGATAAAATATGTGAGAAACGTAACTGGATCCTATCACTGTCCTTTGCAACACAATGCAGTTGTGGGGCAGCATCTCCAAGGTCGGAATTGGCGATGGAACAAAGTTTGATTAAGGGAAACAGTTCCTACCTTTTACTGACGACAAAAAGCCAGTTCACCTTGTTGTTATCGTACGTAGTCTTCCGAACATATTACCTAAAACTAAGAGTGAAAGACAAAAGGTTCGTTTGATACGATCTCACATCCAAAGTGAACCAGCCTTGTCGGCTACATAAATCTCTCGTTGTTGCCCGGGAGAAGAGAGAGAGCAAACGTACCCGCAATTTTAGTCATGAATTACAATTACTGAAATACAATGACAGATGTGACTTGCTAGGGGAATTATTAGAAGAATGTAGCTCTTGTCCGAGCACAATGAAAGAGATAGAACATATTATGGTGGGAGGTAGTGTTTACTGTATACCCGGGAATATAATAATCGATACCGGAGATTCCACAATCGTGACGAGCGTGAAGTCTTACGACAGGTTAACCCAAGTGCAAAGAATACCCATTTGGCCAGTGAATAATTGTCGGGTAACATAGGACCATAGTCCCAACTGATTAAATATTAAATAAAAGTCGTAATCGACATCGGAAGGGAATCTATATTAAGTAACTTTCTAGTCATCCGGGGACCCCGGTAGCTTGTATTTTGAGTTGTGAGTGTCTAAGGGAGAGAGAGGGACAAATTGACCTATCTCGTGGAGAAGTCAAAAGAGTAGCTTTTTCATTAGAATGTACAAGTTTTATAAAAGGGGGCCTGCCGTATTGCGCATTTGTGATACCGTTGAAAGGGAACTTAACTAGTCTGACAACGAGGAAGCCATTGTGCCCCATATTGAGGAAGCAATAAAATTAAAGACATAGGATGAGCTGAAAAACTTCTTGTGTGCCTATATATCGAAGTCATACCATAAAAGCCCGGAACAGTCAAGGGCTATGAGTACAAAAATGAGATAACGTCTCATGAAACGTACTACTATGCCAATTGTTCTGTACCGTGGAATAAGAAGGACGAAGTAACCAAGGAAATACGCAAAATGGTTAAGTGGGGTGTAATAGAGCCTTCACCTTCACCGTATAGGAATCCTTTGGTTGCAATAGCTAAGGCTGGAGGCAGATTACTCCTAGTCTTAGAAGCTCGAGATAAATAAAATAATAATACGTGTACGAACCACGAACCAGACCTGAGAATCTGGAAGAGCTAATTCAAAGTGTTTTGGTCTAACCTTCATAACAACAATGGATTTAAAAGCCCCGTCTTTTCAGATACTCTTAACAGAGGAATATAGAGATGTAAAACATGGTTCAAATGGTTCTAAGCACGATGGGACTTAACATCTGAGGTCATCAGTCACGTAGATTTAGAACTACTTTAACCTAACTAACCTAAGTACATCACACACAACCATGCCCGAGGCAGGATTAGAACCTGCGACTGTAGGAGCAGCGTGGTTCCGGACTGAAGCTCCTAGAACCTCTCGCCCGGCTAGAAAACATAACCTTTTTTATTTCACGTACATAGTTATCAGTTCCGTGTATTACCTTCGTAAGTCCCGGAGTGTTCATGACAGCTCTCGACACCGTTCTACGCGCATATTTACTAGACAAAGTTACTGTAGATGAGGATGACTTGCTGGTAACTACGTCCACATAGGAGGAACACTTACAAATACTTAAAAGAATATTGCAAAGGTTTGCCGCAGCCAAGGTGATGGCAAACTTAGAAAAATCAAAATCTGGTAGACAAGAATGAAAGATTCAAGATCAAATCATTTCGCTGGTATTTTACCTGACAAGTAAAGGGTTATTGCAATCGAAGAGTTCCCACGACATAGTATAAAAAGACAGTTATCAGTGTTTTTTAGCATGGTGTCAAACTTCCGTAGGTTCCTATCAGGCCAAGTACTGAATTGTGAGTCGATACTAAACTTACCGAAGAAGTGTATACCAGTGGTATGGACAAAGAAATGTATCAATGCTTTTAATAATATCAAACAAGCACTGTGAAATGCGATCATTCTGCATCATCCAAACAGGGAAAAGGAGTCTGCATCTCTGATAAAATAAAAAGTATCACCGTGCAACCAATCTAAATTTTGTTGGTGTAGTGCACTTTCCATCGGTGGTAGAGTTGGGTTTTGATACAGACATAATCATGAAATTGATTTACTTCAGTAAGAAGTCTCAGGAAGTAGACATATACTTTGAACGATAGGGTCTGTAAATGCGTATGAAGATGGCCTGGTTTTCGCGAATAACACGTCTGCATATTAAGCCCCTTTTCCATTTCCGAAATACAAAAAAAGATAGGTGGCGACGAAACTGAGTTATCATTATTTATTGTCAGAATTCAATTATTTAGGTAGTGAACTGAAAAGCAATTTCAAGAGTTTGAAATTACTGAGAAACTCTTTCTTTTTTTTCTTTCTTTTTTTCATGCTTTCTCTTGCCACTTATATGAAACCGAAATATGTTCAAAGAGTGCAGAATTTATTCGAATAAGAATGGAAGTATGAATTAAAAAAATTTTGGACATTCAGAATGATTATGCTTTAAAATCAATTGTATCAGATAACAGATTTTAGAATATACTTGAAAGAATCTAACTTCCATTGTTTAAATTAGTATCACACAAGACAAAGTTGTTTCTTGACCCAACTTATATGTGCATCAATCAATGTTTACAAAAATGAATAACATAATGTCAAAGTACATATCTTGAGCAACAGATGAATATACTAATGATCAATCATACTTTCTTATCTGCGATACAGTGAACAATTAACTGCCATAAACCTCATTTCGTTTGAAACTGATATTTTCCAGCAAGAATATCTGTAACACATATATTTACTGTATATTATTAATTAATTATTTTAGAAGATTTAGCAGCCGAAATTACAATTTTGAAATTATTTGTATGTTATATATGGTATTAAATGTGATCAACTACAAATTTACTGAGAAAAATAAGTAATGCAAATCGTCACACGGATATTCTATAATGTGCTCTTAGATACAAAAGGTTTCCTGAACACCTGTGCAACTAGCCAACAAGCACCAAAATGCGGTAATAAATCGTTATTAACACCTTTTCATATCTACAAACAAAACTGTAATCATTAGCAGCTGATCCTCACTCGTGAATGTATCCTTCTTGAACAAAATTCCCTAAGATTCTAGGGTTTGTTCTATGAAAAATGAGGGACGGAATGGCTTCTATAGACAGTTACAGTATACGTATGGACAGTAACACACCGGCCAGGAGAGTCTGAGGTTTGGATCTCATCTTCTGATTACCTCATATCCGTCTAACTAATGGCTGTCTCACTTGTCACAGATCTACAGCTGACGTGAACAATGGGATTACCAGTTGGGCTCACTCATGTCGCTGCTCCTCCAACGAGCTGTCAATGTTTGCGCCGCTATACAGTCCAGTGTTGCGTGTGTAAACACGTTCGATGACACGCATACATGGGCAGTGATGCGCAGAACCTCTGAGCGTTTCATGTGCAAAGCTACGCTCCCCGGTATGTGGGTCAGACAATAACGGAGTTCGACACGGATTCATTCATGTACGGATGTCATTGTGTATCTGACATGCGCTTTCACTTTGGCAGCCAAGCAAATATCTCTCTAATCAAGGTGACTGCCGCCGAGTTAAATTTACTTTGGTTCATCACAATCATCTTCAACATCAACATTAGACTTTACATTTGAAAACGGCGTTACAACACTTACTGAAAAAGGAAAAACGATCTTCGTTCTTCGGAAAACAAAGAAACGTCGGCTGTAAACATTTGCGGAAACCAAGGATCGAGGATGCAGGTCAACGTACAGCTAAAATTAGCATACAGATTTGGAAAGACTACTCGTTACCACCATGCACTTTTAACCTTTTCAAAGAAAAAGCGCAGTCGATATTTGAAGCAGAAGCATCAGAGGTTAAAGCAAATGGATGTGACATTTGCAGTATGAGATTAGTCCAATGTATTATCTTAACAGCGAGCAGTTCAAAACACGTGCAGAATATGCTTTCTTTGATATAATTCTGCAAAAGTTTGACGTTAAAAATTAATAGTTAATAAACCGCAGTTACGACAGGAAGGAAATAAAAGATGAGAGCATCTGACATCAAGAAATATCTGAAACAGGAAAAGTTAGTAAATTTGTTTATTCAGTCATCTTAACTTGTAAAAATAACGGAAATGCAGGTACAACTGCAACAGGAATGGAAAGGCAACCATGTCATTAAATTCAAAAGAGGAAAATGGTTTCTCAAGTACATCTGGAGTATTCTATTGCATTTCTGTGAACTATGGGCACTACAGATATATAGAGACCGCTTAGAAATGATAGAAATGTGAGTTAGGGGAAATCTGAGGAGGGAAATAAAATCCATTGAGGCCATCCAGAAAGACCAAAGATTACTCATTGGAACTATCAAAAAACGGCAAAATAAAATTTTCGTACTTTTATTTAGAGAGAATACGCTTTAACTAATAAATTAGGAAGACGAATTCTGGAAAAGTTCCATTGTAGGGAAAAATGTGAAACAAGCTGTAAGTGAGAAAGATATTACAAAGTAGACAGGAATGGTTTCATGGGAAAGAATAGACATTGGAAGTCTACGAGTTTTCGTTTATCATATATTATTTCTGAGATCTCATTCATGATGGAGGAAATTTAAATATAAATATTGAATACATCTACTTTTCTACTCAGTGCTCTATATACGACCACAGACTGCCGTGTTGATGATTGACTAATTTTGATAGCAATGTTAGGAAATGTATCATGTGATAGATTTGGCACACAGGATTTGCTACGGAATTCATCGTTGTCTTCGACCAATGATAGCGTACTATCCAAAGGTCAGTTGTAACAAGGCATAATTTTACTATACAGTCAATATACAATTTTGAAATTGCATCATGGAAAGGACACAGCGAATAGCCCCGTACCGCTGGGAAAGCCCGAATGCCACCCCTCTTTACAGACAGGGCAAAGGAACGGATACCCATTATTAATCACCCCCAGTTTCCCAGGTGGTGGTGGCGAGTCTCTCCTAACTTCAGTTATCTGTCGACAGCTGCATGTACCAGTTTCTGCGACGCAAGGAGATTACTTTCGGCGACGTCCTTTTCTATGTCGATCCACACTCTACTTGTCCGTCAAAAATAATTTTTTCTATTTATAGGAATTTCAATGAAATTCTTCCTTGCTCTGGCTTTTTACATCAGTTTCACACGACCATACCACCTTAATTTATATTTTTTAGGTGGAGTTTTCCCACACACACATATCAAAGCACAGATCTCCAGTGAGTAACTGAGTAACTCAAAATTAAATATCGTAGGTAACGAAGATGGCTAATTTTGCCTTGTGCAGCATCTCGTTATCCCAGGGGGTTACAGCGGCTATATGTGTATAGTGCCAAACTTCACTGCTAGCTAAGATTTTACAATCTATAATTGTCATCAAACATGGTGAATATTCTCCAGGGCTCTTACTTCTGTTGGTTGTAGCCCTTAACTCGCTGGCTTTGAGTCCAGACTCCTCAAAGAGATTGTTCTTTATATACTCATGTTCTTTGGACTTCATATGTATCTTGCAAATTCCCTCGAGCTTAAGGCAACAGATTAGTCGTCAATAGAAATCTATTTCTTGATAGCTACTGACCAAAGAGCGAGTGCACAACCTTAAATATGTGTAATTTATCTAATTTACCAATTTGTAATAGGACAAACTCGGACAGTAATGTTACAGTCTGCTCTCAATTCAAATTCATTCTTTTTTTGTTTTATTTTTGAGACTTCAGTCTTCTAACTGGTCTGATGCGCCGGCCACGAATCCTGTCCTGTGCTAAATCTTCATCTTAGAGTAATACTTGCTCCATACGTTTCCAGTTATTTGTTAGATGTATACTAATCTCTGTCTTCCCTTAGAGTTTCCACCCACTAGAACTCTTTCCAGTATCATGGAGATAATCCCCTGATCTCGCGACATATATCTTACCTCGCAGTACCTTCGTTTTGCCAGTGTTTTAGGTGTGGCCCTCTCTTTGTCGATTCTATGAAGAGCCTCCTCATTCCTTATCAGTCAATCTATTTTTCATCATTCTTCTGTAGCACGCATTTAAACCGCTTCGTTTCTCTTGTGTTTCTGTTTCCCAACAGTCAGTTTTTGCGGTAGTAGGTCACTTACTACCACAAAAAGCTGTGCTTCAAATGTACATTCTCAGTAACTTCTTCCTCAATCTAAGGCCCATGCTTGATACCAGTAGGCTTCTGTTGGCCAGGAGTGCAATCTTTCCCAGTATTGGTCTGTTTTTTACGTCCTCCTTGCTTCGTCCAAAGTAGCAGAATTCCTTAACCTCGTCCACTTTGTGGTCATCCAATCTGATCTTAGGTTTCTCGTTTTTCTCATTTCTGCTTTTTCTGAATACTTCTGTCTTTTCCTGGTTACCGTCAGCCATAGTCTATCCCAATTAGACTGTTCATTGCGTTCAACAGATCCTGTAATTCTGATTCATTTTTAGTGATGATGGCGGATTCTTAAGCGAATCTCATCACTGATATTCTTTCACCTTGAATGTTAAGCCCACTCTAAAAAAATTCTTTTATATCTGTCATTGCTTCTTCAATGTAAAGATAGTACAATAGTGATGAAAGACTACATACCCGTGAAACAGCTGTTTTAATTTGAGCAATTTGCCCTTAAAGGGAAATCCATATATCATTCTCGAATAATGGGAGCACATTACATTGGCAAGAATCCCCTCCACTCCCCCCTGTACCAATAAGATTCAAGTTCCCAATCCCTTTCCTCATCCTTTGTGACTAGTTCAATTGTTTAGCCCTCTTCATTCACCATAGAGAGATGTTAATATTTGTTATAAGCAAATTAATATTAACAATAGTTCTACAGTGAAAGAATATGCCGATAATAACAGTGATTTAACAAATTAACTGACGGTTTATTAACAACAATTTTTTGCAGGAGAATTAGTTAAATTTACTGTCAGTTCTATTGTCATCGTCATCGACTATACCCAGATACAAACGAACTTTCATGTGACTAATTCATGCAAATGGGTGACAAAAGTATTACTTTAGGAGAAGAAGGAACTACTACTCATATATTCGCTCGTCAATTACTGGAATCATTCTGAGCTCATGCTGTAAGAATGATGGGATAGCTGCTGCTTAGAGGCACTATGGAGTACTCTAGCGAGTCTGCTCAACACATGCAATAGTGAAATGATAGAACAGCTGCTGAGATGCTCCAGAGAGATGCTCAGGCCAGTCTTCTCAGAAGCCAGAAAGGGGAGTGACTCCTCACAACGCACAGACCTAAATACACTTCCCTACCGAAATGGTCCTTAGCTTAAATCTGTGGTAGAAGGGCTAAGTGCTGGCCATATTACTTGACCCTCATCATCCTCCTCCTCCTACTACTACTACTAACCAATCACAATAACAAACCGGTTTGTGAATTTAATTGATGTAGGACTTGGCAGCACCCCATCAGCCCCCAACGTCACGATGTCATTGCAGAATAGAGTTCCAATAAAGTGCATCAGATATGCCAGTATACTGTCACTTATTAGTTTTGATGGTACATTCCATCTGCAACAGAAGACGAAGAAAGAGACATTGATCTTCAGACTGTAACTAAAACATCCACAACCACAACACCAACAATATGGAGGTAACCCATCACATTCCTGCACAATCACCAGAGTCCCATGTGGGATGCGTACTAGCATCAACATCATCATTGTCAATATGTTTCATGCACACAGATCGCTAATATTGTCTGGAAAAGATAAAAGCCAGGGGAGTAGCAGTTCCTACTGAGTAGGACTGGAGAGTACTCTAGCCAGTCTGTTCAGTGGATTCGAAGGAGAGTAAGATGGGATGATCGCTACGGGGAACCACTACAGAGTACATGCACAGACCGAAATGCGCATCCGCACCGAAGTGGCCCTCTTTCGAATGTGAGAGCCTCTTTCCACTCCTCATTTCAGCCAATAGGAACTGAGTGTGCTTTTCGTCATCTGGGCAGGTAAGAATATGCATGACTAGGTGCAAGCGAGTCAGTGCGTATTCACTGTTCTGCAGTTATGTATGCTGGTCCATTAAATGAGCTACACTGGAGGTTAAAGCATCTGGTGATCAAAGAAAAGTATTTGTTTCCGATGCATTAGGCTCCTCATTAGTGGTGTAGCTATCATGCAAGTGTTCTTATGTTTTACAGATGTGCGCTACATCATTTTCGAGGTCACTCTTGCGCTGTGGTTGAATGCAGGGCATATGTTGATGACAGAGAAGAATACACCTCTGATGCAGCTAGCAGCGCCGTTCCTCGTTAATGTTAGAAAATCGCCCACATGCGGAAGATATGGCCACTCTTCCCGCTGCTGAGTAGCGGATGTTATCTATGGAACTCTACCCACGTTACTTTGACCCTACGGGAATATCTTGGCTCACGATTCTAACCTGTTTTGCTGTTTTTATCTCCGTTTTAATGATATTATTGTTTATACATCAGTCAGATCCTTTTAAAACTCGATTTATAATTATGAGAAATCGTCAGTAACATATGAGCCCGAGAGTATTTCCGCAACTTTTACACCTGCTAAACAAAGTTTGTTACCACAGTGATATTTGGAATTCTGTTTTAAGCTTCCAGACCGGGCAATGCAATACTCCACACACCCTGCTTAGATCTATTCCGGGGAACTAATTTGAAATTAACACAAATGAGCGTTCTTTAAAATTCAGGGTGTATGATATGAAATATAAATATCTATTGATGCCGTTAATTTTTATGCATATTCGAGGAGAAACATTGGAGAAAAATAGCACAAAAGCATGAATCAAAGTTTTGGTAACGTCGAAAACTGTACAACACACGATTGTTAGCGAATTTACAGCGCAGTTCTTCTGGCGGGCATAGATCCCCGTACACATTAAAACAAAACGCATTATTCCACTTTCATTCGACATGAATGGTGTTACGTACGACTTGTGCTGTCCATCCGTAGCGTGTGGCCACGTGAATTGTGCATTGTTAGTCATTGAGATGTACATGTTGGAACCATGCATTGTGAGTCGTTGTGTGGCTGTACAAAGAATGTAATGACGAGTTATCAGCTGTCATGGTTTACGTAACTTTCAAAGTTTTTTACACTTATTTCTGTGGTGTGACCACCTGCAGTAATTCGTACTGATGTTTAAATTTCTTGAGAAGTGCTCCATGTCCGCGATCTTTCTACCACACGGTGGGTCTGTTGTTTAGAGAGCGGCAGTTGTCCTTCTTTCTATTAGTGTGTTGTTCTGTTGTTTAATGGCCGTCAGTAGTGCCTTAGTTTGCGGCTGTCATTTCCTATATCAGGGTAGCTCCAAAGCTGGTACTTGCGCTATTTGTGTGTAGGACGTGTTGATGCTGTATTCACTTCCTCCTATCCATCTGACTGCCACTACAGTGCAGTTGTTACGAACTGTGTCAGTTATGTAAATGACTGGTATTTACACTCCTGGAAATTGAAATAAGAACACCGTGAATTCATTGTCCCAGGAAGGGGAAACTTTATTGACACATTCCTGGGGTCAGATACATCACATGATCACACTGACAGTACCACAGGCACATAGACACAGGCAACAGAGCATGCACAATGTCGGCACTAGTACAGTGTATATCCACCTTTGCCATGCCATTTCCACCTGGCGCCTCAGTTGGACCAGCGTTCGTGCTGGACGTGCAGACCGCGTGAGACGACGCTTCATCCAGTCCCAAACATGCTCAATGGAGGACAGATCCGGAGACCTTGCTGGCCAGGGTAGTTGACTTACACCTTCTAGAGCACGTTGGGTGGCATGGGATACATGCGGACGTGCATTGTCCTGTTGGAACAGCAAGTTCCCTTGCCGGTCTAGGAATGGTAGAACGATGGGTTCGATGACGGTTTGGATGTACCGTGCACTACTCAGTGTCCCCTCGACGATCACCAGTGGTGTACGGCCAGTGTAGGAGATCGCTCCCCACACCATGATGCCGGGTGTTGGCCCTGTGTGCCTCGGTCGTATGCAGTCCTTATTGTGGCGCTCACCTGCACGGCGCCAAACACGCATACGACCATCATTGGCACCAAGGCAGAAGCGACTCTCATCGCTGAAGACGACACATCTCCATTCGTCCCTCCATTCACGCCTGTCGCGACACCACTGGAGGCGGGCTGCACGACGTTGGGGCGTGAGCGGAAGACGGCCTAACGGTGTGCGGGACCGTAGCCCAGCTTCATGGAGACGGTTGCGAATGGTCCTCGCCGATACCCCAGGAGCAACAGTGTCCCTAATTTGCTGGGAAGTGGCGGTGCGGTCCCCTACGGCACTGCGTAGGATCCTACGGTCTTGGCGTGCATCCGTGCGTCGCTGCGGTCCGGTCCCAGGTCGACGGGCACGTGCACCTTCCGCCGACCACTGGCGACAACATCGATGTACTGTGGAGACCTCACGCCCCACGTGTTGAGCAATTCGGCGGTACGTCCACCCGGCCTCCCGCATGCCCACTATACGCCCTCGTTCAAAGTCCGTCAACTGCACATACGGTTCACGTCCACGCTGTCGCGGCATGCTACCAGTGTTAAAGACTGCGATGGAGCTCGGTATGCCACGGCAAACTGGCTGACACTGACGGCGGCGGTGCACAAATGCTGCGCAGCTAGCGCCATTCGCCGGCCAACACCGCGGTTCCTGGTGTGTCCGCTGTGCCGTGCGTGTGATCATTGCTTGTACAGCCCTCTCGCAGTGTCCTGAGCAAGTATGGTGGGTCTGACCCACCGGTGTCAATGTGTTCTTTTTTCCATTTCCAGGAGTGTATTTATCAAAATGTCATTAGTCAACTATACTTAATTTAGTCTTACCCTTCCTTATAGGTTCTTCAAGGAATGTGATGAACAACCTTATGTGAGTGGCAAGTGTATTAATGAATTTTATTAAATTGAACCCGATACTTAGACTCATTATCATGAGTGGATTGTACATGCATAATATATCCTGGCTATTTCACGTTCACGAGTGGTTTTGATGTGCTTGATGGTACTGGGTCAGTAGGTGCATTTGTTCATTGATTTGTGAAATTGACCAACTGAGAAAAACAGTACGTCCTATTATAAGTTGGTGACTGCATATTCTACTTTACTCATTTTGTTTAAAACTTAACTTGTGCTGTTAACTGGCGATGTTTATCTGCTATGTTTTTTGGTGTAATCAACTTTTAGGCGTTCGTATTAGCAACAATCAAAACTTGTTCGACGTTAAACTCTAGATTTACCGGCTGATTCACTGGAAACAATTGTAGGGTTGTGCCATGTAATTCATTTATTAAATTATCACGAAATGTTTTGCCTTCATCACGTCCATTTTCGTTGTCATTGTTTCTCGAGTTGTATTATTGACTAAGCACAGGTACTGCATGCAGGAGCAAAAGAGAGTGTGCACAGACGGGCCTCCTGAGCTCCGTCTTAGCTCTGATGATCATGACTAATGAATCACCAACGCAACAATCCCCCGGCATGCACATAATCGTATTTTACACTTGTACCACTGAATACAGTTCTTGAGTGTGCTACATTTTTCCCGGTAGTGTACTTCATGTAGGGGTCACGAGAGTAAGGTAAGAGGATTTAGGGCACCTACTGACTTATGTCACTTTTCCTACCACACTCCTCGAATGGAACAGGTTCGAAATTCGGTAATACGAGTATGAAGAGACCTCCGACATGAACTGTACAGTATCTTAAAATTCTTGGATGTCCTTAATGCCGATCAACTACATTCATGTTCATAAATTAAGGATAATGCTGATACATAGTGAAACAACGATCTGGTGGGTGGTTTGCTGGTTTAAATAACCTCGGGGTATAACCATGCCGCGCATTTGACCTGCGGTCGTCGCACGGTGGCGCTGGCAGCAGTCCACATACGCTGAGGTGTGTTGGTGCATGTCAAAGTACGGTGCAGCGAGTAAGTGTGCAGACGTTTTCAGATGTGCTAATGGTTACTGTGGGTTGAAAATGCCTCAAAGAACACATATTGATGTTATGAGGGGTAGAATACTAGGGCGACTGGAGGCTGGTCAGACAAAGCAGGTCGTAGCACGGGTCCTACGTGCGCCACAAAGTGTGATCTCAAGATTATGTCACCGATTCCAGCAGACAGGAAACGTGTCCAGGGGCTACAGTACGGGACGTTCACAGTGTATAACACCACAAGAAGACCGATATCTCACCATCAGTGCCCGCATATGGCCACGGAGTACTGCAGGTAGTCTTGCTCGGGACCTTACCGCAGCCAGTGGAACAGTTGTCTCCAGACACACAGTCTGAGGACGACTGATCAGACATGGTTTATTCGCCCGGAGATCTGCAAGGTGCTTTCCACTGACCCCTGGTCACAGGAGAGACCGTAAAGCCTGTTGTCAAGAACACAGTACATGGTCATTGGAACAGTGGTCTCAGGTTATGTTCACGGACGAGTCCAGGTATAGTCTGTACAGTGATTCTCATCGGCTTTTCACCTGGCGTGAACCAGCAACCAGATATCAACCCCTCAATGTCCTTGAATGTGACCTTTATGGAGGTCGTGGTTTGATGGTGTGGGGGGGGATTATGATTGTTGCACGTACACCCCTGTATGTCTTTGACAGAGGAACTGTAACAGGTCAGATGCATCGGGACGTCATTTTGCACCAGTATGTCCGCCTTTTCAGGGGTGCAGTGGGTTCCACCTTCGACCTGAAGGATGATAACGCACGGCCCACCGAGTTGCCATCGTGGAGGAGTACCTTGAAACAGAAGATATCAGGCGAATGGAGTGGCCTGCCTGTTCTCCTGATCTAAACCCCATCGAGCACGTCTGGGATGCTCTCGGTCGACGTATAGCTGCACATCTTCAAACCCCTACGACCCTTCAGGAGCTCCGACAGACAGTGGTGCAAGAATGGGAGGCTGCTTGACCACCTGATCCAGAGTATGCCAGCCCACTGAGCGCCATGTGAACGTGTGCACGCTAATCATATCCCATATTCATGTCGGGGTACATGCGCAGGAGACAGTGGCGTTTTGTAGCACATGTGTTTCGGGATGGTTTTCTCAACTTATCACCAATACCGTGGACTTACAGACCTGTATCGTGTGTGTTCCCTATGTGCCTATGCTATTAGCATACGTTTTGTGTAGTGCCACTTTGTGTGGCACCACATTCTGCAATTATTCTTAATTTAAGAGCATGAGTGTAGTTGATTATCAGTGCCAATATCCTCCTTTGATTTTCTTTTGGTGCCCTTACCATTAATGGACAGATGACTTTATATACTGGCAAATGTGACGTAACACTTATTGAGATTTACAGTGAGTTCGTATTTTGATTTTATATTAACACTATGGGTGCAAATATTTTGGACACCTTTATTTTACAAAGCGGTGTATTTTGATTACCCAGCAGAGTTCTGTGCTTTAGTGTAATATTTGTTCTTTGATTCTGTTATTAATGAATAGCTTTATTTAGTATCGAAATACGATTTTTCAAACTATTGTCACGTTTTAAGCAGTACATAGTTGCTAAATACAATAAATTTTATATAGTTCACAAGAGAAATTCGGTACTGAAAATCAGTAAAATACTGGCAGTCAATGCAGTAACTAGTACTTGGCCAAAAAATAGCAAACAGCATTTTTGAACTGTTTATTTAAATACACAGCTGCACAGCATGCAGTTCAAAATAATAGTTTCTTCTGTCTATATTACAAACATGTTTCTTCCACATCACACAACAAAATCTTTTTTCCCAATTTTCGTTCCTCTTGCAGTCGTAAAATCGCTGTAGCTTTAGCAACTTGGAACACTGGGGTTGCATCACAATTGTTAGAATTTCCATGCCACATTCTTTCAGTACAACTTGTACATCCTTATGCTGAGCGTTGGCATTTCAAGCTCTTTCCTCCAGGTTGCCTTTCTGAGCCCAAATGCACGCAGTCACGAAGAGTTGGAAACCACCCAGTAGGTGTTTGTGTACACGGAGTATGTCCATTCAGTGTTGCAGTGTCTACCATTTCTACGAAAATTGCTTGTGATCATCGCCTGGTTCCCATAACACATTTGTACTCACTTTTAATTTTTTTTCTCCGTTACGGTATCTAAGGTTTTCTTGTGATGAGGTATAACTTCAGTATTTTATTCACTTTTTTCACCAATCACTGCGTCTCATGATGCAGAATATAGAGAAAGATTAGGGACCTGCCCCAGAGGAAACTACAATAAACTCTTTCCGATTGGGACCCTACAATGGAAAATTAAATAATGAATAATAGAAATATGTCGTAAGATCTTCATTTAATAAGAAAATAAGACATTTCATGCCAAATGGTGTACTTTCATAACCCCACTAATCTAGCCCGACAATAACTGTAAGTACAAGACTAAATATTTTTAATCAACATTATGAAACCCCACATAGTTAGCTCTTCAGATAAAGCTAGTATAGGGAATAAATCAACCTGGGGTAGTCTCAATGCCCCAATTGGTAATGAAAAGATTAACTGAACACTTCTCGCATTGCTCACTGAAAATTATTTGGGCTTTTCTAAGTTTTGGTTTGACAACCAAGTTGTGAAAGTGTATAAATTCCTCTGCTTCCGTAGTGACTTACTAACGTGACTACTGAATCCCAGAAAATCTCACCCTTCCTCACCATCTCGCTCAAAACTTACGCGCCTAAAACTTCTCGTACATAATTACCGAACATTTACGTTCCGGTTCTCTACACTTTCAGCCACAGCCGTGAACGATGGGTTGCCCGTGAGATCTAAGAATACCCTCAAGAGGTGACACTAAGGTGTCCAATGTTGATACTAGAGTAGGTAGGCTTCAACACTAAATAAAACACTTTCAATACACAAACTGAGTAGAAACACAGAGAAATATGTCCCTATTCCTAAACACTAATTACCTTAAGAGATCTTAAATTACGAATTAATTCTTTAAAGTATAGTTTAGTTTCCTTAAATATGACAAATACAAAATAAAGTATGTCATGACGCAAGCACATAGTCGACTGCATAACTACTGCCCGAAGTACTTTCCGAAACCGCCCCGTCCCTTGAGAACAAAGGGCATATAAAACGTGTCACACTACTGGGATGGAGAGCGACCACAAGGTTCACTGCGGGGTTTGTTGCGGGTTGGGGCTGTGCGTAGCTAACGTGACTTCTCCTACAATGAACGACACCCTTTTCACGGATAACTGTTAAGTCCGGCTTGCCGACTTATAACAAGCACAGCTACATGTTAACAGCGACATAATTTACTGACATAACGTTCGGGTCAGTGGCAATAGTGGGCGAAACGTTAGTTCAACATTTTACTAAATTTTTGCACCCCCACTTTACTCCTTTAGCAAATTCCCTAACCACTGAAGCCACAGGACGTTCCGTATTAACGCATTCTTCCTTTGTATCGTGTCAAAAATTAATTTTATTCTTTTCCAGCTCGATTCAGTGTTTCACCGTTAGTTATCCGATCTACTGATATAATTTTTAGCATTTTATGAGGCAACACGTTTTAAAGGATCCTTGCCTGAAATGTTTGTCGTCCGCGCTTCGCTTCCGTACAATCTACATTTATTTTTCTGTTATACCAGTTTTTGTTTCTCTTGCTAATGCTGGTCTGTATTTTACAGCCTTCCCATTTCGGCTATCGTCATTTATTTTGTTTGCTAAATCTCTAAACATCTACTACTTTTACTGCATCATTTCATAATCTAATTCCTTCAGCACCGTGTGATATACCGGGTGATCAAAAAGTCAGTATAAATTTGAAAACTTAATAAACCACGGAATAATATAGATAGAGAGGTAAAAATTGACACATATGCTTGGAATGACATGGGGTTTTATTAGAACAAAAAAAAGATCGTGTGCTCAGCCGCCACTTTCGTCATGCTTGGCCTCCCAGGTACCCTGACCTCAGTCCATGGGATTATTGGCTTTGGGGTTTCCTGAAGTCGCAAGTGTATCGTTATCGACCGACGTCTCTAGGGATGCTGAAAGACTACATCCGACGCCAATGCCTCACCATAACTCCGGAGATGCTATACAGTGCTGTTCACTACATTATTCCTCGACTACAGCTATTGCTGAGGAATTATGGTGGACATATTGAGCATTTCGTGTAAAGATCATCATCATTGCTTTGTCTTACTTTGTTATGCTAATTGTTCTGATCAGATGAAGCGCCATCTGTCGGACATTTTTTGAACTTTTGTATTTTTTTGGTTGAAATGAAACCCATGTCATTCCAAGCATGTGTGTCAATTTGTGCCTCTCTATCTACATTATTCCGTGATTTATTCAATTTTCAAATTTATTCTGACTCTTTGATCACCTGGTATTTCGACGACATTCTTTTCAACTGATCTTCCAGCTCCAGTGCTCTCTCTGACTTGATGTCCGTTTCATCAGAAAATCTCAAAGTTTTCTCTTCTTCTCCTAGAATTTCACTTCCTTTTCCTAATTTCATCTTCGGTTCCTTCACCGCTGGCTCAATTTCCAGTCTGAAGTACAGTAGGGATTGGCTGCAATTCCTTATCACTCCGCTCGCAACTACTCCCCTTCTTTGATATACTTTGACTATTCTCTGGTTTCTATGTAATTTGCCATCAATAAGACAAATCCGTCAAACGAGATGTGATAACCTTGTGTGCCCCTGTTCGTATGAACTGATTAACTGTGGTAGTCGCGTGTGTGGGGTTTGAATAATACCACAACTAAATTTGAAGGTAGCTCCTTGTGGTAATGCACAGATTTGAAACACTTCATCATTAATCATGCTACATACCGCTGTATTCGCTAGCGCGTTTTGTACGATTCATAATGGGTATAATGTGATTAATAAATATGATAATACTTTTACGAAATAATATAGTGAGCTTCTCAACTTCAGAATCTCTCACGCATTGAAGTCTACCCGAAAAATCAGTTACAACTTTTGTTTAAATATACTTTGCCTACGGGAAGGGCTATAGTGTTTTTGCAGAAGAAGGCATTGTTGGGCAACACATGTCTTAAGCTAATTAGACGAAGAATATGGTTTTTAACCGCTTCGTTAGTTTAGTGTACTTCTGTGTGTTTCTGGTTGCATCTGTGTGTGAATGTATTTGTGTGAGGGGGATGGAGTATTCCCATGGAGGGATGGGGTGGCTATATGAAATGAATTCTGCGGAAGAGAAGTAAAATTCAGGAGACTAATTATTCACGTGCGCTACAGCCAGTTCTCCTCTACAAAAGAACACAAAGGAAACCGCAGAAGAGCTGGTGGCCATTTTATGTAGAAAGCAAAGCTCGTTTGAAATTTAACTCAACCTGTTTTACATTTTTCTTGGCTGTTTGCATCAAAAAATTGTTTCAGTGGACTGTTTTTAACAGTTTTGTCTATTTTGTTAGATTTTTTTACCGAGCTACTCACAATCAGTTTTAACTCAAAATCATTTTTTCGATACTGTTTAACTCGACCCATTCCGTACTATCTGCTACTGGGTGGTAACAACTGAGTGCAAATTTTGTATATATTTATCTCTTATAGAGAAAAAAAATTTGGTGTAGGACTGGCAGTGAATTTAATGTGAAGTGAACTGTGTGACTGCTGTAGCGAAGACAACTATGAATGACAACGGCAGGAACCTCGAAACGTGTAGAAATTGACTAAACTGAGGTATCAAATCTATGAACTCGTATGTCAACAAGCGACATGAAGTCGCACAAAGGGATAGAGGCCACATCTCTGAACAGGTCGCTAGAATAATTGATCACTTATTATTGAAGAATTCTTGTCTATTGACACGTTCCGGGCACAACCTATCATCGAAACACCAAAAAGACAAGTCTTGATACAGAGTATTAAGTAGAATGTATCAGCCGTCAACTCTGATGCCGACGGTTGATGCATCTGATTCCATAATCTGTATGAAGACCTTTGTGTTTGATAATTCGATGATGGGTTGTGCCCGAAACGCTGCCAATAGATAAGAAGTTTTGAACAGCAAGTGAACAGTTATTCTATCGACCTATTCAGCTTTGTGGTAAATCTTATTAAATGAACTTGTAAATTGGAGATGATAAAAGAGCGAACGTACATCATGCCGTGAAGAAACCAGCATTCTGAAGAAACCAAATTTTAAATTTAAAGGCATTCTTTCAACCATCTGAGACTCTTACAAGAACACCACAGCGAGTAGCGCGGAAATGTCAGTATTTCGAGAAATGGATTAGCCTGCTCCAAAAGAAGAGCTCCCCTTCTGGTCATTCCTAAGAGTGGTCAGAATGGAAGACTCTCAGTAGACTACGCTCTAGTACCACGAGATACAAGACCAATATGCAGAAATAGGACCTTCCTGTAGAGTCAGTTCCTTGCAAGCGTGTGACGTGAAGACCAACAGCCATCTACTAATTGTTGTTCGTCCCCAACAACGTGCACCGTGAGAGACGGGCCTGATCTGGGCAACACGTAATGCGTTCGATGTGGCAAAGTTCTCATTAACCGAAGTGTTAACTGATGGCAACAATCTATTTCCTTTACGTGATTATATAACTTCTGACACAATAATTAATAAATCTACAATGACTAAAGTTTCCGAGCTATTCTAGAAACTTCATCTCTTGCTCTCAATCATACCACATCACCTTTCGTGGGCGTAATCAGTAAAATGTGCTTGAACGGCGTCATGAAACCACAAAAAGCTGTTACAATGTGTAGTTATCTGCCGACAACCAGTTTCGATAAAGCGACCACCTACATCATAATTACTGTCAGTTGTAGTGTTTGTCACTTTTTGAGGGACCGATATAGGCGGCCCATATTGATTTTTTGGTATTTCTAGTGAGAACCAGATCTGGGTTCTCCAGACAAGACTATGTCCTGACACGTGGAAATTGTTTCTCATATTGCTTGTGCGACGGCCAAGCAATATGATGGCAGACACTCTCATGTCGCCTTGTGTTGGCGAGGATGGTAACTATTAGTGGAGGATGGGAGAATAGTGTGTAGTCAACGACAAATGGCCGCAGCGTTCGATTTTATTGAGTTTTGATTTCCCCCCGAAGGGAATGGGCTGGCAGCAGCTTAGTACGCCGCTCTTCAGCCCACAGAATTTGTTCTAAAAAATGAAGATAATAAATAATAAAGGTGGGCGATAAAATCGGTGACTTAAATGGTAAAGTGGCGGATAAATTGTGGAACTTAAAACATAAAACAAAGCGTAGGTGATGGTAATAAAATACACAGGAAGCAGACAGGTAAAATAATAGACAGACAATCGAAAACCACTGCGACAGTCTGGTTTCGGTTTGCAAGCGATATAAAAATCACACCCAGGGACAGCAAGATTTCTGTTCGTAAGACTTTGGAAAGACGCACAACGCGGAACACTCACTTGAAGACTCCACTAAAAAGTTGGCCCAAATATGACAAACCACAGCCGAGGGCCGATGGGGGGAACTTGGACAGATGATGGGATAGAAAGGGGGGGGAGGAGAGGAAAAACGAAGTGGGAGGGGGAGGCGGGGAAGCAGCTGGTGAAGGGTGAGGACTCATAAGAGGTGGGGTGGGTGGGTCTGGGAAGATGTGAGTGGGAGTGGGGAAAGGCAGACGAGGGAAATGCAAAGATACTTGGAGGGGGGGGGGGCGAGAAGGCAGGCAGAGAGAGGGTAGTTGGGGAAAAAACAGGATGGTAGGGGGGAAAGAGGGAGCCAGGGGAAAGGGGACAGGATAGGAGGGCAGGTGAGGATCAGAGTTGGTAGGAGGCATATATAGAGGGAGAGATGGCATCATCTGGGAGATGGTTTGACAGAAGCCAACTTGGGAAAGGAGATGAAGGGTGTAGAGATTGAGGGTAGGGGGGACACAACAGTGAAGGTGCAGCAGAGGGTGGGGGTTGAAGAGGAGAGGAGCAACCGTGGGATGAAGGGGATCAAGGCAGTGGGAGGTGTAGAGTATACGGAGATGTTTGAGAAATAGGAGCAGATGGGGGAAAGGAATCGGGTCGTAGAGGATCCGCGTGGGGGATGGGAGGCGTGTATGGAAGGCAAGGCGGAGTGCATGGCACTTGAGGATCTGGAGGGTAGTATAGAATTTGGGGGGGGTGGATATCCTGGCGGGACTGGCATGATGGGATGGATTAAGGCTTTGTTGGTGTGGAGGATGGTAGAGGGGTTTAACACCCATGTCCGGCAAGAGAGGAGTTTGAGGAATCAGAGGCGGTTGTGGACATTGGATTGGAGGGAATGGAGATGAGGGATCCACGTGAAGTGACGGTCAATAGTGAGGCAAAGGTAGGTGAGGGTGGGGTAAAGGCGGACAGGATGGGCACAGATGGAAAGGGAGAAATTCAGGAGCCGGAAGTAGCGAGTGTTACGACCTACGATGATTGCCTGGTTCTTGGTAGGATTGATTTTCAGGAGCCTCTAGTTACACAATGAGGCAAAAAGGTCAAGGTGATTCTGAAGAAGGCGTTGGGACTGTTCGAGGGTAGGAGCGAGGACAAGGAATGCGGTGTCATCGGCATACTGCAGGAGATGTACTGGAGGGGGGGGGGGGCGAGAATTGGGGCATATCTGCCGGGTACAAGAGGTAGAGGAGAGTTTCGACCAGGGGAATCAATATAACTTAATAAGAACAAACTTGGAGAACATGTGATATATTTTGAACCACGATATGCGAAGTAAAGGAGAAGGCTCAATTGGACAAAAATATGGGAAACACAGTGAGAAATTCATGCTCGAACATAATTGCAGATACAAGTCCATCCGCAAATGGCACTGTTGTATCTGTCCATGAACGTCAGCTGTGCAGTGTCCTCTGTACATTACTAGTGTCAGTCATGCTCAGACTAATATTCTGTATAGTTCTGACTCCCTTAGGTGGGGCTAGGTGACTTTGAAGATCAGCAAATTGTCGTTGCTCGATGGTGGGTGCTTCCGTAACCAAGGCAGCCGAAATGTTTACGATCAAGAGTCACTGTGTCCAACGTTTATACGACATGTACGGAAAGCGTAAAAGCATCGTCCGCTAACTCACAACGCGAACAAAAGGGTGTTTTGAGTGATCATAGTGGAAGTTCATTGAGAAGGATTTGGCAAAACAAGAGGACGACAGCTGCAAAAGTCACTGCAGAACTGTAGTCGGGAACGGGAACCCTGCCAAAACGAAAACAACACGTAGAGAGCTTCATAATCTGGGGATTTCGGGGCGACCTGGATTTCTGAAACCGTTCATCAGCGATGCAAATACCCGGTAGAGAGAATAGTGAGTCTTGCTTCAAACTGTTTTCAACATCTGGCCAAGTTTACTCCCAAGAGTGAAACATGCCGGGGGGGGGGGGGGGGGGTTCACTTATGATTTCGGCAACCATATCGTGGTCTTCCATGGGCCCATGGTTACTCTCAAAGGTCGTATTACTGACAAGTACCATGTGATAATTTTGGCTTATCGTGGTACACTGTTTCTTTCCCGGTGGTGATGCTGCGTTCCACGAAAACAGGGCGACTGTTAACACAGCTCTCTTCGTTCAGGACGAACTGTGGCATCTCCTCGATCACCAGACCTCGTTAAATTAAGCCTCTGGGAAGTATTTTGCGCAGGAAGCTGCTTGATGTCTGTCAGCCCGTCTTTGTTACGTGAACTTGCCCTAGTTTTCAGGAAGAATGGTGTAAGATTCCCTTAAAAGCCACGCAGACCTATATCCAACCATTCCGAGACGACAGGAACCTGTATTAAATGCCAACGGGTATCCTACTCTGTGTATTAGGCAGAGTAACGTGTTGCGGTTTTGGTGTTTGTATATTTTTGTTCATCCCTCTACATATCCTTGGGTGATTGTTAATGCAAAGGGAGTGTTTACTGTAAATATGTTTGATTCGTCTCGGTCTCTCTCCTGCAATCTTTTTATGAAAGGAAGTACGTTATTATACTACACTACTAGCCATTAAAATTGATGCACCAAGAAGAAATGCATATGATAAACCGGTATTCATTGGATAAATATATTATACTAGAACTGACATGTGTTAACATTTTCACGCAATTTGGGTGCATTGATCCTGAGAAATCAGTAACCAGAACAATCAGCTCTGGCCGTAATAACGGCCTGATACGCCTGGGCATTGAGTCAAACAGAGCTCGGATGGCGTGTACAGGTACAGCTGCCCATGCAGCTTCAACACAGTACCACAGTTCATCAAGAGTAGTGACTGGCGTATTGTGACGAGGCAGTTGGTCGGCCACCATTGACCAGACATTTTCAATTGGTGTTAGATCTGGAGAATGTGCTGGCCAGGGCAGCAGTCGAACATTTTCTGTATCCAGAAAGGCCCGTAGAGGACCTGCAACATGCAGTCGTGCATTATCCTGCTGAAATGTAGGGTTTCGCAGGGATCGAATTAAGGGTAGAGCCACGGGTCGTAACACATCTGAAATGTACCGTCCACTGTTCAAAGTGCCGTGCGTGCGAACAAGAGGTGACCGAGACGTGTAACCAATGACACCCCACACCATCACGCCGGGTGATACGCCAGTATGGCAATGACGAATACGCGCTTCCAATGTGCGTTCACCGCGATGTCGCCAAACACGGATGCGACAATCATGATGCTGTCAACAGAACCTGGATTCATTCGAAAAAATGACGTTTTGCCATTCGTGCATCCAGGTTCGTCGTTGAGTACACCATCGCAGGCGCTGCTGTCTGTGATGCAGCGTCAAGTGTAACCACAGCCATGGTCTTCGAGGTGATAGTCCATGCTGCTGCAAACGTCGTTGAACTGTTCGTACACATGGTTGTTGTCTTGCAAACGTCCCCCTCTGTTGACGCATGGATCGAGACGTGGCTGCACGATCTGTTACAGCCATGCGGACAAGCTGCCTGTCATCTCGACTGCTAGTGATACGAGGCCGTTGAGATCTAGCACGGCGTTCCGTATTACCCTTCTGAACCCACCGATTCTATACTCTGCTAACAGTCATTGGATCTCGACCAACGCGAGCACCAATGTCGCGATACGATAAACCGCAATCGTGTTAGGCTACAATCTGACATTTATCAAAGTCGGAAATGTGGTGGTACGCATTTCTCCTCCTTACACGAGGCATCACAGCACATTTCACCAGCCAGTGCCGGTCAGCTGCTGTTTGTGTATGAGAAATCGGTTGGAAACTTTCTTCATGGCAGCACGTTGTAGGTGTCGCTACCAGCGTCAACCTTGTGTGAATGCTCTGAAAAGTTAATCATTTGCATATCACAGCATCTTCTTCCTGTCGGTTAAATTTCACGTCTGTAGTGCGTCATCTTCGTGGTGTAGCTATTTTAATGGACATTAGTGCAATTCATTGTGTCTTACGGAATAATTATGTATATTTGTTATAATATCACAGTGTAAAGCGCAGTAAGCTCTGTAGAAATAAGCTTCGGGAATTATTTTCTGTCACTCTTTTGCAGACATTATTTAACGAAATGAATAGGTTCCCGTCATTAAGATGAAATTATATCAGATACCGATAAAAATTACATCGTGTCACTGGTGAGTCTCCAATTTCGTAGAGGTAAGGTCCACCGACTTTATTAACACATAACGGAATTAAGGTCTCTTCCATACCTCACAATGGCGGTAAAAAGACTAGTTCTGTATGGTACATTATTTCGCTTCTAACGTTTTCTTTTTTTGTTGATGGTCAAAGCTACACATGGAATAATAAATGATTACCTACCGGAGACGGATGTAGATGCAGCAGTTGAAAGCAGTTCGAGGATATAGATGCCCATTATTATTTACAAATCACTCTGTCATTATGACTTTGGGTGTCGGTGTCTGTCACCTCAGCAGAGTGCAGGTCTGCCAAGAGCCTGAACGGCTAGGCAGCAGTCGACTTTGGGGGGCAGCTGCGAAGTAGCTTTTCTCTGCGGCAGCGTCGAGCACAGGATGGGCGCCATTCCACAGCCTAGTTATGCGACGACGAATCTCTAGCCCTGTGGGTGCGAACATTGTATAAGCACTCTTAACCAATCTCGCACTATTATCAGGTAGGATTGATAGAAGAAATAGCGAAGATCCAACGAAGATCGGCATGTTTCGTCACGGGTTCGTTTAGCTGGCGCGACAGCGTTACAGAGATGCTCAGCAAACTCTAGTGTCAGACGTTACAAGAATAGCGTTGTATTTCGATGAAGCGCTTTCCGAGAAGTGTCGGACAACATACTACTTCCTCTCACATACAAAAATGGTTTAAATGGCTCTGAGCACTATGGGACTCAACTACTGAGGTCATTAGTCCCCTAGAACTTAGAACTAGTTAAACCTAACTAACGTAAGGAGATCACAAACATCCATGCCCGAGGCAGGATTCGAACCTGCGACCGTAGCGGTCTTGCGATTCCAGACTGCAGCGCCTTTAATCGCACGGCCACTTCGGCCGGCCCTCACATACATCTCGCGGAATTACCACGACGATAAAATTAAAGCTAATACAATTGTTTACCGACAGCCATTTTTGCCACGCGTCATTCACAAGTGGATCATGGAAAGGGGGATCAGTTAGTGGTCCTCGTGATACCCTCTGTCACACACCGTTAAGGTCGCTTGCGGAGTATGATATAGACGTGGAAGTACTTCGGCCTGGAAGCTATTCGTCCGAAAGGAGCAGCACTGTCGCATGTTACCGTATTCTCGACAGTTAGTCGGTAGCCGAGGACTCGGCTATGGCGACAGGAGCTAGACTGAAGCGCGCAAGCGGCTCATAGCTGCTAAGTGAGCTGCATCGACTTAGGATGTTGATTGCGGAAGTCAGTGTTGGGAACACACTGTTGCAGCTACAGGCAACATTTTGTTCACTACACTAGCAACAAATACAATTGTGCATCCAGTGACACACAGACGGGTCTTACAATACTAAACCAGCACAGTTGTTGGCGGGTATTTTAATGGGAACTTCCTACTTAAATACACGTCGTTCGTCTTATACAATTTCTATTATCCAGTGAAGTATAGGTGTAAAACCTGGTTGATAGGTACTCACAGAGCGCGCAGGATAAGGTTATGATTGTGGACGGGGCCGTTGCACAATGAAACACACAACTTTATTTTTCTAAGACCCACTCATTTACTCATTGCTTTAAAAGATCCCAACCAAACAATATGGCTGAAGGCTTAGTTAAAGAACTTGAGATGCTTCCTCGGCTGAAGGCCCAAAACCACACCAAAAACAAGAATGGCCGAAGGCCTGTATTAGAAATCAAAAGCAATTGACAACAGAAGAGAAAATTTCTTTTAGCTTAAAAAAATCCAAAAAACAAAACAAACATGCAATTGAAAACAGTTAGCGGCTAAAGGCCTATACTAGACGTCTGAAGGACAACTATAATTAAAACACATTAATAAACAGTTTTTCCAACCTAGAAATTTCTTTTTAAAGTTACAACAGAACGGCCGAGAGCCTAATTAAAGAAATATTGATTTATTGCACGGATTAAGTCCACAAAAAAATTCGAAACAACGGCTGAAGACCTGAACAAAAAGTCAGACAAACAATATAACATACACCCCTTCCCTCTTATAAAAAATTTTCCTTTAAAGAATACACACAGCTGAAGGCCTTATTAAAAGGGGTTCACATAATTCCTCGGCTGAAGGCCACACATAACACATGGAATAACTAACGGCTTAGGGCCTGAATTACAGGCTGGCCGTGGTGGCCGTGCGGTTCTAGGCACTTTAGTCCGGAACCGCGTGACTGCTACGGTCGCATGTTCGAATCCTGCCTCGGGCATGGATGCGTGTGATGTGCTTAGGTTAGTTAGGTTTAAGTAGTTCTAAGTACTAGGGGACTGATGACCTCAGATGTTGAGTCCCATTAGTGCTCAGAGCCATTTGAACCTGAATTACCAACACTTTCAGATAGAACCAATTTTATCGATTTATCCTTTTTTTTAAAATAAAAACAGTCTTCAAAATTTTAATTTAACAAGGATGAAGGCCATTAAGTAAAATTTAAAGAGAACTGAATTAATACAAGGCCGAAGGCCTCACACGATATTTCAAACTAAAATGAAAATCACAATCTAAAACAAACAGAAGAAGTGGTGCTCAGAAGTGTTACAAGGGTCAGCCTGAGAAGGTAGCTCAAACGTAAGGTGAGGTGAGACAGGCAGCCAAGAGTTCAAGTTAAATAATTCGGATGGCAACCCAAACTAGGGACGGCCCAACGACCAACCAACAATTTAAGCAATTCCCTTCTGCCCGACCAACGGGACAACGGCGGAAAATATAGGCCATGGACGAGGATACAAACAGCACTACGTCTTCGTAAATTAGCGTCTAAAACATATAAGAGAACAATAACCACTCTAAGCAAAATATGAACTAAACAAAAGGCTGTCGAATTACATTCCGTTCCGGACAGCATCAACACGACGAGGAAAGTCACACTGCCGGAAAAATAGGCTAACGACTAGGGCAGGTAAGTAGGGCGTTAATGGCCACGAGGCAGAAAATACTGCTGGTGCTCAAAATGGTTCAAATGGCTCTGAGCACTATGGGACTCAACTGCTGTGGTCATTAGTCCCCTAAACTTAGAACTACTTAAACCTAACTAAACTAAGGACATCACACACATCGATGCCTGAGGCAGGATTCGAACCTGCGACCGTAGCAGTCGCACACTGCTGGTGCACTTCATTGGCAAGTGACAGTCAATTTAATAGTTAATCACAAAATAGGAAGACGGCTGCAAGATCGCGCCAACACATCATTCGTTGCTGGTAGCCTGAACGGCCCAGTCAGCAACAACCTGGAAATGAACGAAGAGTTGTCCCAATAGTTGAGGTTTTATAACAGGTTAACTGATCACTCAAATTCAGCATCATGTTTCGGCGGGCAACGAACTGTTTTGCTCTCGCAGCTAGCGCCTCACGATCTGACAGCTCGTGCACGTCGCGAGCGGTCCCGGCGTTGCCTTGTACCACGGAGAGTTCCTCGATGCTCCATCCCTAACTTGGAGTACTGGTTTTAGCGACTTGAAGATGGTCGATCGACCTACACCAGGTGTCGATAAATAAATACACATTACAGCGGCTTCTGGTTCGTGATGCGGTTCTTCGAGAGTATCTCATGCTCAACATTCAAAATTATGAACAGTAATTCAATAATGATACTTTGCTGCTTTCAGTCGTTACGTAGTGCATCCAGCTATGTGTTTTTATAACGTAAAAATTTAATTATTTACATGACTATAGGAATCTCTGATGGTTACAATGAATTTTTAGCTTTAATACTAAACAACTGTTTTACTGGAAACATATGCTGCAAATCAGGTTGCTTCTTTCATAGTGTATTAAATTGGGGACGACAGTTGATAAATATTTTTTTATTTACGTAGATTAAAGACTACTGGCTTACAATTTTGTCTACAGTCGACCCTGTTTATAGCCTCTTATTTATTTACTAACGATTTCGAAAGCACTGCTGTTTCATCTTCGGGGAAAACAGCTCTGCGATAAAGATGTTGAGCATGGCTGCAAAACAGCAACTGTGTAAATCTGAAGTGATTGAAACATCGGCCAGCCTTTTGCAATTAATGGTTTAATGGCCCTTGAGCATGGTTTAGGTATTTGCAAAAATATCTTCATCACAAGGTGTGGCCTTCTTACGCCACGTGATGACACGGTAGATTATGTGAAGACGATCGATTCTTGTAATTAAAAAAATCGATAAAAACAAGAATTATTGCAAGCCATGGTTTGAGAGACCGCCAGATTACAGATATCGTACTTATTCTGAAGTACAATATATGTAATCTGGCGCTATCTGAAGCCATGGCTTACAATGATTCTTGTTTTTCAATCTAACTGATTTTTCAAAGCCTTCAGCTTTGTGATCCATGTGATATACCACAACATGTCTATTTGGTTAATGTATTCCGGCCTCCTCTGGTGTATAATCTATCATATTAGTTGCGTAGGAGTGGGGAGGATGGAAAAAACTAATCCACATTACCTACCTAACTACACTCCAGCTACTTCGTTTATTAATTAACAAATGTACTAACGATATCACTATATTATTGGTACCGGCTACATTTATGTACTACAACTGAAAAAGAATAGTTTGTACGAAATCAGTAAATATCATTTTGACATCACGTGGGCTACGGTGAGCTACGCTCGAATATTTTCCATGTGCTCATTTGTAGTACCTACTGACGTTGACCTATAACACAAATATGTATTAACTATAATGGCCAATTTCCACTGCGTGTTGCAGATTGCTGGAGATTTCTTCAGATCCGCCCGGATACCCATGCGTGTTAAAGCACCGCTTAGGGGACATAAAGGTGGACTGGCCCCGGATTGAGCCCTCCCAGTGGATTGACGACGTAGGTGTGCCAGTCAACGTGAAAGTTCTTTTTTAGTTTCCCGTATGCCACAAAGTGAATACCGGGCTAGCCCTCAGGCTACACTTAAGTATCACGATTCGCAAATATTTAGAAAGAAACTTTCAGCTCACGTTCTGATGAATAGCGCTCCCCGTAGACAGTTAGGGTACACACATTCCGTCCTGTGGTGTAGTGGGGTGGTGACTGGAAATTCATCAGACAACCACTTAAACTAATCATACCACATCTGTAAATAATTGTGCTGACACTGCGGCCATGCGGGACAAAGGCACAAGAAAAAGTAGAAAAAGTTCTAGCTTTCTTCATTCTAATACTGAGAGGCAACGTCTGTACGAGAGGGGATCTGGCTGCAAATATCATTTGCAAGGACAGTTTTTTTTTTTTTTTTTTTTTTTTTTTTTTTTTTTTTTTTTTTTTTTTTTTTTTTACGGACGGGAGAGAGGATGCGATTGGGGGAAAACTCTCGGAAGTGGTGTTCATAGATTTCATACATTTTAACGTTAAAAAACAAATCTTGTCCATCCTAGTAAAAACTATTCATAATCAATCGCCAGATATAATCGTCGTTTCCGGTCGATTTATGCTTTGATTGTGATTTCGTTAATTTTTTTTTTATTTTCTTTAAGTTTCTATCTGTCGAGAAGTGGATGCGACCCGCGTGTTTCTCAAACAAAATATTCCTATCCCAAAAGTAGTTACTGCTATGAAGCACTCATTTTAACATTTTTGCCCATCGGGATTGGTTTGACTAAGTGTTTAGTGCACCTTGTATAGAACAATATGACATGTTGAATTAAAGTTCATCAGGATAGCGAAAATTTATGGATTCGAAAGAGGAGTCCTTCCGGACATATTATATCGCCCAAGCTATTCTCAGCAGTCCTAAATGTTATTTCCATGATACTAAATCACGAAAAAAGAAAGAAATATACCTTATAGAAATGTGTCTGAAGCATTTACATTTCGCGTGCAAAAGCGTACTGTTTTCTGTTAGTGCAGATGAAATTCAAGAAATAATGGAAGCGGCTGTCTAGCAATAATGATCTCCAACATAACAAACAACTGTTCGAAAAACACGATTTGTAGTTGAATGATTTCATTTTGTGTCATCCAGTCTAGCTAATTAAGCACAATTTCTTTAGTCGGTCGCAACTAGAGGTGAGCTTTCTTGGTTCTATTGGTTACACTTTTTACCAGTAACAATCTCCATTTAAGTGCGAAAGTATTTTTACAGCTTCAACAGAAAATATGCCTTGCACGAGCTTCAAAATCACTCCCAGCATTACCACTGCCGATTTTACATTTTTAGTGGCTTACTGCAAAAAATGCTGTGGATTTTATTCGACTACAATTTACCAGCTGCAATTGAGTATGTAACAGTGAACGTTAGAAAATGGGAATTTCAAATGTTGACCTTTGGAGAATCATTATCTATCACACACGTACTTGCTCTGAAGGAATGACAATTGTCCGCCTATTGCACGTAATAATTCTTGGCCCTTAGGTACCACCAGCGATCTTCTGCAACTCATTTACCTTTGTTTTAAAGTGCACAGAAGATTTCACAAATGTGAGGTAAATATCTGTGAAAGAGCGTAAAAGTACGCAGAAGATTTCACATATACAAGGTAAATTTCTGTGGAAGAGGGTAATTTCATTTCTGTTAATGGACCAACACTGTGAAATAATATGATGCACATTTGTTACCTGACAAACATTTGTGGTGATTACTGTGAAGATAGTGAAGAAAGAAGAGATTACTGTGCAGACAGCAAAGGGAGATAAGCTTCGTGCTGTTGTTAGATTCTTTCATTTTAATGTCTGGAGAGTAGCGAAAATTAAAACATGTTTCGATTAAGTTAACTGACAGTCAATGGTATTTTTGGTCTAGTTTAATGAACTTAAAGATAGATACAAAATAGTGGTGTTATACTATTATTATGAACAAGAAACGTAACTCTTATATTTTCACTGGTTGCTCTGAATTTATGTCTCTGCTCAAAATACGCTGTGGAAAAATATACCAACGCAGTGTCTACTGACGTCTATCCAAAAATCGTGAGATTGTCAAAGGCGATTCGTGTTCCTTTATTGATCGTGAATTAGTTGTTGAAATTCTGAGTTGAAGTAACGATGGGAACCATGGACAAAGGCAGGACACATCACATCACGAGGGCTTTTTGTCAGGCCCAATCATGAGAGCCACTGCAGTTAAGGATTTGGAAAATATAGTGCTGATGAATTACTCGTACAATGAGAACCCATGAATGCTTCCTGTTGTACATGATTTGATTGACAGAGAAGTTGATGGAAACAACTAATATTTAGACACAAATCTGAACACCTTAAAATTCACCCCAAATCTTATTCATGGGTACTTTTACTTTCTGAAACTTGGTTAAAACAGCACAAACATAACTTGAGAACATATTATAGTGGTGTTAGTGGCAACAAGATACTTTTATCGGTGTTTATGAGTGCTCACAAAAATGGTTTTACTGTTTCAATATACTTTTCAAATATTATAAAAAGAGTTTTACTTAACAAACAATATTGATCAAAACTCCCTTGAATGTTTTTGGCAACTGAAGAAGGACGTTTTAATTACTGTAAAAGACGTTATTCCTAGACCTATAGCAGACTTACAACTTTGTAAATCACTCTAACTCATTCTACCAACGGCCTTCTAAAAGAAGACACAGGTTTAAAACATTCTCCTGCCACTGAGGTGGGAAACTGCCCCTAAAAGGCGGAAGAATGAGCATTGATCAACGGCATGAAGATGCAGAAGGCAATGGAAACCACTGCGTTAAAGGCACGTAATGTCTATCTACAGAACACGTGGCTTGGCACTTGGTCCTTTTAACACTTGCAAACTCCACACTCGTCACGACTCTATATTTCTCCAGTGCAACTTTGAAAGAGACGGAAAATTTTGTACCACATCATCGGAAATCTTCCATTATGTGGCTTGGGACAGCTGCATAAACGTTCCACTGTTGTTGTGTACTGGTTTGACGTGGTCTCCAAGAGAACAATAGACAGAGAAGTGGAGTAGAGATTAGTCTCTGAAAAATCGAATAATTACATAAGTTTGCGTCAACCATTCGGTTGTTTTTACTTGTTTATTTTATTTTATTTTTGCATTAGATTCTCCAGGTATGAAAAGAGGATGGCCACCATACTGCCTCTGTTCCTAACCAAATAATTAATTGGCTCAATGGCTACGAGGCTGGACTCGGTTTCGGAAAGACAAATGTTAAAATCTCAGCCAAGTGTTTAAGATTTAGGTTTCCTGTAGTTTCCACAAACCGTTTCACAGGAATTGCGTCATGGTTCTGTGACGAATGTAAGCACTTCCGAGATACAATAAGGATCTTTCGCTTTGGTTCGCGACTGTGATGCCACATGGAGGCCGTTCCGGAAGCGGCCGTGGCAGCGGGCAGTAACACGGGTGTGTGTCGTGAGCCGCGGAGCAGCTTGGTTGCGCAGGCACTTGTAATGCGGGCGTGGGTTAGCAGGGGCGGCTGCATGAAGTGTGATGTGGCACCGTACACGGCCCCTGGAGCTGGTGGCTGATCGAAACTGTTGTCAGACTCGTCATCGCCGGCCAATATTGCCTGAAATGGAATTACCTACGATACGTTGTGGATACAGCGACCCAGCTGAACATCCAGGAATGGAACTGTTTCTTTTTGGAGTCATGGTATTACTAGAAACATTGAATTTATCGGTGTCTTAAAGCTAAATTGTACTCGAGAGATGTCCTCCGCAGTTCGTGACACCAGTAAATGTAACTGGACTTGTTTGGAGAATTCTACCGTTTGGTTAAGCAAGCTACTGATACAGAGCCAAAGGCGGCACCTCCGTTTTGACTTTGGTAGTTATTCTAGTAATTAATTAGACATTGGGATCCGTATTTATGAACATCTTGTCACTGTAGAAGTTTCATCTTGTCACTGTGTTTAAATGGCAGTAATGTACAATTTACCAAGTCTAACAAACCATTAACCTTCATGAACTTAACCTTAAGTTCAAGAGTATTCTCTGGTGATTGTATTTTAAGAAGTGTTTAGTAGCTATTATTGTTTGAATGTTGGGATTCCTTTTATCAGGATGTCGAGATCTTTTAGAAGACGAACGCAGTTCCTTTCGGCTGTAACTTCGTGAGGCATAATTTTAAATTGTTTTCTTCACCCAATAATTAAAAACTGAACTTGCGTAGTGTGAGTTGGTAAACATCCTATTCTAGAAATAATTCAAAAGCCAAGTTCGCTTAAATACTGTTTGCTGGATAACCAGTTTCAACACACTAAAGATGCCATCATCGGATCTGAATGTAGCGTAACATTTACAAACTATTTGGATATAACGAAACATGAGGCAGACCAGCTGATGTAAAATCAGTGTCACAAAAAAATAAAAAACAATTGCTCTCATGGTCATTCATGTCCATCAGATATGTAAAATTGAACTCACAAGTTAAAACTATTTGGTGCATGACAGCTGCCTAACTAACAACGGTCAGCATCATACTCAGTGTGACTTCGGTTTTACATATATGACGGAAAAGAATGATAATGAGAGCACTTGTTTTCTATTTTTTGTGTCAATGATTTTACATTAGCTGCTCTGCCTCACGTTTCGTTGTATCCAAATGGTTTATAAATGTTCAGCTACATTCAGATCCGATGATGGCACCTTTAGTATGTTGAAACCGGTTATACAGTAAACAGTATTTAATGAATCTTGGCGTTTGAATTATTTCTACAACAGAGTGATCGCCCCGCAACGCACTATGTGTTCACTGCATGTCCTATTGTGCTCAACAGTGTTATTGAAGACGTTACTGAAAATTTCTTGACGTAATTTTGAGTGCCGCTGGCTAGTTCTACCTCGTGTCGTGGCGGGGTCTTGCTGACTATGATAGACACCCGTCCCGATTGGTAGGACAGCGGTTGTAATGGTTGTTACATTAATTCTAGTATTTGTTTTTTTTTTCATATGAGCGCACTTGTAGTCTTATGTGAAGTGGTATGTTAGCCATATGGAATTATGCATTCGGTCTTGTATCCTGTGAATGCTGTTCGTAGTTCTGACTGCCATTTGTCACAGTATGATGCTGTAAAATGTATACTGCTTTAATTCTTTTAAAATCATCGTCAAAAAACCAATTTTATTTTCTTTAATTGCGAAATTTTGGCAGATCCTTAAAATCACCTTCCCGAGAATCATTTTAATCATATAATCCTTAAAATAATTTTTTTACTAATTATATTTTTTTTAATTGTAAGATTTTGGGATGAGTGCTGATCAGATAAACTTCATTATAAAAAGTTGATGATGAGGTCCCATACTCCGAGGAGCGTAGGGGAAGATGCGGAAGACCCGCATTGCTGTCCTAGGCAAGGTCCTAGCGGAGGTGGTTTGCCATTGCCTTCCTCCGACCATAATGGGGATAAATGATGATGATGAAGACGACACAACACCACCCAGTCAACAAGAGGCAGGAAAAATCCCTGACCCCGCCGGGAACTGAACCCGGGGCCCCGTGCGCGGGAAGCGAGAACGCTTCCGCAAGACCACGAGTTGCGGACTCTAAAAAGTTCTCTTCTGTATTTTTTTGTTAATAAATGTCTGAAGTTTTCATACTGCGTATTATTCACCGAGACCTCCCTCCACATAAATCAGTGTTACAGTTCGGAGGAAGACAACATAGTCAATTTCCTTTCTCCTACTTGTCGTACTCAATGGAGCGTGCTAATTGCGTCCAATAATACAACAGGAAGTAGCAGGGCCGCAATTACAAAACATACACAGCTTATGTTAAACAATGGTCATCAGCTTGCACAATTTAAATACAAACAGATAAATTGAACAACCTCACAGGAGCACATTAAAATTTTATCTTAAAGCCCTGCAGAAATCTGCGTAACAAATGCATAAAACATTAAGAAAATTTTCTTTTGGTGTAAATACTTAATACAATCAAAACTTGTCAAACTCTGAACCCTCAAGACTATCCTGTACAATTACTTTTCTTTTGAAATATAATTTCATAGAATGGTATAACAATAAGGCATAACAAAAGGCACACAAGTAACAATAAGGCAACTTCTAAAACTTCAACACTCGGCATGAAAACACCGAGCACACGAACATCTGACTAATGAATAATCCAGTTGATGCCAGTACAGGTAGGCACAAATTAAATAACAAACAATAAATAAAAAATTGCACCTCAGCGTCTAAACATTCCCTGAGAACATGCGCATATGAAACCCTCTTTTATCAAAATTAAACTTCACAATCAGCATACAAGGTACAATATGGTACAAATGGTTGATAATGTAATACAGATTTAATAAGGTGGAGCTTCCAGCCGTCTGATCGGCCACTCATTACAGAGTGATCCAGTTTTACAGTTTTCATCTTTTGAGCGAAAGGTGCATTCGCCAAGGCGGCAAAGGAGAAAGCTGCAAAGCTAACGACCAGACAGAGCCGGGAACAAAGAGGACAGCAACACTCAACGTAAGGACGAAATCGAGACAGAAGGCCAGGAATCTGGAGGCGGGTCTAACGAAACACAGTTCCACTGGCAACGATCAAGTCGTCAGGCCCCGGTGCCAGGTCCCAACGTACTGTGTGAAATACACTGCGATCCCCACAACTGAAACATAAATCGACCACAACAGCACACTTGCAATTGCATATTCATATTACATAAAAGAACAAAACATAACATTAAAACTGGAAGGGTCGTCAAAAAATCTTTTTTTATACTCAACACTTAAGGATTCATTGAAACACTGCAATAGACGCGTAAATAAGATTGTTCCTTCTAACGTAATAACGACATCTTGAGTATTACTTTAAACGGGAAAGAGCTCACCAGAACTATACTTTCAGGGAATCTAAGGTGGTTTTACGAGACGACATAGTATTTCGTTACTTGTTAATTAAGGTGTCAATTTTTGTACTTAATTACCAAGGTAAAAGCAGTTATAGATATACCATCACTCAACAATAACCAACTCACAAGGCTTCCTTACATCTAGCTGCAGATTATTCATGAAGTGGTAGGATAGTAAGATTGAAAGCCCAATCCCCGTTATCATGTCACGTGTAACATAACTTTGACATATCAGACTCGTCACTGAAGACTACATTAGCTAACCATTAACAAATATAGATAAGCACACAGTTGCAACTGTTTAAATTAAACACACACCATATGCTCAATCGAACGGTTGATGCCAGGTGACGCTCCAGTAATACCACGCGCAATGAGCATGCGCACCAAGTAAGGGACAACCTCTCGACCGTGTTGTAACCGCAACCGACAGAGCACACAATGACGCTGCTGCCTTGACGCTGCAGACTTAAATAGCCGAACCCACGTTGACCAACCGACTCGCGGCCGGTCAAAGCGAAAACGATGGCGCCGGCCAGAGTGGCCGAGCGGTTCTAGGCGCTGCAGTCTGGAGCCGCGCGACTGCTACGGTCGCAGGTTCGAATCCTGCCTCGGGCATGGATGTGTGAGATGTCCTTAGGTTAGTTAGGTTTAAGTAGTTCTAAGTTCTAGGGGACTGATGACCTCCGATGTTAAGTCCCATAGTGCTCAGAGCCATTTGAACCATTTTTGAAAACGATGGCACAGATGACGCTATAAGAAAGGAGTACTGGCGGTAGCCGCGCGATGTATCTCTCTAACTTGCTCTCCGGCAAGCTCGTCGCCGGAGGGACCATTTTAGTTTCTTTCTTTTTTTCATTTTCCTGCGCAGATGTACACATTTTGTAATTTGTGTGGGACACCTACTATTATAAACAAGGGTTATTCACTGTCCAGTCCCAATAATGTGGTCATCACCTATGTCCGATTTTTATTAAAAATGAAACTCCTCGAGCTGTACTTAATTTTTCATATTTATTGGCTACTAGTTTTACGTTGCGTCAACGCCATCTTCAAAAAAATCGCTCTAAGCACTATGGGGCTTAACATCTGAGGTCATGAGTCCCCTAGACTTAGAACTACTTAAACCTAACCAACCTAAGGACATCACACTCATCCATGCCCGTGGCAGGATTCGAATCTGCGACTGTAGTAGCAGCGCGGTTCCGGACTGAAGAGCGTAGAACCGGTCGGCCACAGAAGCCGGCTGCCATCCACGGTGAGACCAATACGTGCTCCACATGGATGGCGGGCACTAACTAGCGCCAAATTTATAAAACACTAGTTACTGCCCGCCATCCATGTGCAGCACGTATTGGTCTCACTGCGGACTTCTAGTACTCAGAGACACGCAATTGATATCATCAAAGTGTGCGGGCCTGAAGAAGGCGTTGACGCAACGTCGAAACTAGTGGCCAAATAAATATGAAATCTTAAGTATAGATGGAGGAGTTTCATTTTGAATAAAAATCATACCAGCTGTTGTCGCACTATTACCCAATTTAAATATGGATGTACGAAGACGTATGTCCGATGTCTACGTGCAATAAGCACTCACAGACTTCAGGTGGCAGCAACAGCATTTGTGGTGGAGGAGACCGAGGATAATGCGGAAATTGTAATGCGAAAGTCTGATTTCCGAAAGTACGTGGTCATTTGCTTTTCGTACATGGGAGGGAGTATTTCCAAAAGGACAAACTCTGTAAAGCAAAGGAATGATCGCCTAGACAACGAGAAGCCAGATGGACAACGTAGACTCAGCAGCATTAACAAAGGAGACAATATGGTCAGATCTAGAAAAGTACTATAAGGCCGTAACGGTGTCCTTATGAAGATAACTTTTCCAGCATAGTAGAGAGGGTTCATGAAAACTGGGGCTCGTTCAGGATTAAGACATTTATATGTACTGGATTGACGAAATCTGTTTGGCAGGAGTCTGAGGGCCACGTGGTACAAAGAAGTGCAATACATGGAAGTCAAGGGAGACGAACGAAACAGTAAAGTGGACCGACCAAACGAGTGAGGACCCAGATTGACCCAGACGGCCATGGTTATACATGGCAAAATGGTATACCCGCCGAAAGATGTGTGGTGCACCACGGACCATCTATCGCAGCGGTGAACGATAGCTGTGGAGATGTGTACAAGCGAACAGATGTGCAACTGTTGACCAACTGACCGCCCATATGGACCAAGAAACTACCAACGACGTCTGCTGAACAACCGTTCAGCGATCGTTGTTGCGTATATGCCACCGCAGCAGGCTCCTCGTTCATGCACCCATGCTGACTGCTGTTCATCGGTGACGAAAGCTGGAGTTTTCACACGCCTGTATCGCAGCTGGACGTCCACTGACTGGCGACAGGTGGCCTTTTGGGATGAAACATGTTTTATGCTACAACGGATAGATGGCCATTGGCGTGTACGATATGAAATCATCGTCGGGAGTTTCTAGGCCGGAGGAAAGAGCGTTATCGTCTAGGGAACGTTTTCGTGACATTCCTTCTCGTAATTCTGGAATTCACAAAGGATCAACACCTGTATGGGTCTATCCTTGGCGTTGTAAGACGTGTATACAGGGTGTTACAAAAAAGTACGGCCAAATACAGAAAAGATCTTATGTGGACATGTGTCCATGTTAGAGCTCATTTTAGTTCCGTCAGTATGTACTGTACTTCCTCGATTCACCGCCAGTCGGCCCAATTGGAGGAAGGTAATGTTGACTTCGGTGCTTGTATTGACATGCGACCCATTGCTCTACAGTACTAGCATCAAGCACATCAGTACGTAGCATCAACAGGTTAGTGTTCATCACGAACGTGGTTTTGCAGTCAGTGCAATGTTTACAAATGCGGAGTTGACAGATGCCCATTTGATGTATGGATTAGCACGGGGGCAATAGCCGTGGCGCGGTACGTTTGTATCGAGACAGATTTCCAGAACGAAGGTGTCCCGACAGGAAGACGTTCGAAGCAATTAATTGGCGTCTTAGGGAGCACGGAACATTCCAGCCTATGACTCGCGACTGGGGAAGACCTAGAACGACGAGGACACCTGCAATGGACGAGGCAATTCTTCGTGCAGTTGACGATAACCCTAATGTCAGCGTCAGAGAAGTTGCTGCTGTACAAGGTAACGTTGACCACGTCACTGCATGGAGAGTACTATGGGAGAACCAGCTGTTTCCGTACCATATACAGCGTGTGCAGGCACTATCAGCAGTTGACTGATCTCCACGGGTACACTTCAGTGAATGGTTCATCCAACAATGTGTCAATCCTCATTTCAGTGCAAATGTTCTAATTACGGATGAGGCTTCATTCCAACGTGATCAAATTGTAAATTTTCGCAATCAACATGTGTGGGCTGACGAGAATCCGCATGCAATTGTGCAATCACGTCATCAACACAGATTTTCTGTGAACGTTTGGGGAGGCATTTTTGGTGATGTCTTGATTGGGCCCCATGTTCTTCCACATACGCTCAATGGAGCACGTTATCATGATTTCATACGGGATACTCTACCTGTGCTGCTAGAACATGTGCCTTTACAAGTACGACACAAAATGTGGTTCGTGCACGATGGAGCTCCTGCACATTTCAGTCAAAGTGTACGTACGATTCTCAACAACAGATTCGGTGACCGATGGATTGGTAGAGGCGGACCAATTCCAAGGCCTACACGCTCTCCTGACCTCAACCCTCTTGACTTTCATTTGTGAGGGCATTTGAAAGCTCTTGTCTACGCAATTCCGGTACCAAATGTAGAGACTCTTCGTGCTCGTATTTTGGACGGCTGTGATACAATACGCTATTCTCCAGGGCTGCATCAGCGCATCAGGGATTCCATGCGACGGAGGGTGGATGCATGTATCCTCGCTAACGGAGGACATTTTGAACATTTCCTGTAACAAAGTGTTTGAAGTCACGCTGGTACGTTCTGTTGCTGTGTGGTTCCATTCCATGATTAATGTGATTTGAAGAGAACTAATAAAATGAGCTCTATCATGGAAAGTCAGCGTTTCCGGACACATGTCCACATAGTTTCTTTCTTTGTGTGTGAGGAATGTTTCCTGAAAGTTTGGCCGTACCTTTTTGTAACACCCTGTATTTCTATTGCCTATTGTCAAATCACAATTTATGGAAAATTTTTATATTTTATTAATAGGATGAAGTAGGAATAATTAATATTTGTCATGTTGGAAATAATTGTGACAGCAGGGAATGTGTGCACCAAAGTATTGTTGACAAGTGAGACTGCAAATTGATATAATTTTAAAAAGGGCGGGAGAGACCGCATATGGATACATTTTAAGAAAAGAGCGGGAAAGACCGCGCACCGATACATTTTGTAATGGTAGCAGGGATTGTCTGCACCAAAAAGCATTGTTGGCAGGAGAGACCGCACTTTAGCGTTCGTAGGATGTCAGTAGTAAGCGAGATGTGAAGCGAGTCGGTAGCAGGTCTGAAGCGAGAGGTTGGGAGGAGCGGTGTGCCTGCCAGCCACTAGCTATGAATTACAGGAGATTATAAACGGATGTACAGGACATCAGCTAACTATTGTAATAAGAGGAACTAATATTATTGAATTAAGTTTTTGAGAAACTCAAGACTACTGAAGGTATGTTTGCGCATTGCTAATTGTAAGATTATTGTAAAAAGTAAGTCCCATTTGAACGTTTATAAAATCATTTCATTCAGAATGTAATTAATTTTTGCCAGCAATGTTGCATTACTGATTGTAATCCATCCCAAAAACCATCAACATAAAACTTTGCAGAAATTTTATTGTGGTCAAGAGAAAGTGTAACTATAAATTACGTAACTTCAGTCAAATTAATTAAAGAATAACGTCAGCTTTGCTATTAAAGAATAACGTCAGCTTTGCTATTAAAGAATACAGCCATTTATTATGACATCCCATCAGCAGTTAATAGAGTATAGTAAACCAGAGTAAGTATATTCATGTCGCAGTTCGATGTAGCAGTCAGATGGCGATCCAGTAACAGCAAAAAAAGGTAAGGAACAGTTATGGGTTATTGCAGATAACGACTGAGGGCCACGACGACGACACATTCTATGTTTCGTCGAAATAATCCGAAAATCACTTTTAATAAGCAGCAATTAAATTTGTATGCGAAGCTTGAGAAAGAGAATACATTTCAAAGAGAAGATTTCACTTGTTATTACTAAGCAAGAGATAGAAATCCTATGGAAAGGTTTTATTGTTTATTGTAAAAGGGAAGGTTATCATTAACAAAAGAGGTAAAGAGGAGATGGGAAGGTTTCAGCGTCTCTGCCCATTCCTACATGTAGTTTGTTTTTCCTTTGAAAGATGCCGTCTACCAGCAATACAATGCAACGTCCTACACAGCTCGTAGTGTACGTGCACGGTTTCAAGAGAAACAGGATGAATTTACCATATTCTCCTGCCCACGAAACTACCCGGATTTGAAGGCAATCGAGAATCTGTGTGAGCGGTTAGCGCTAAGGATGAAACGTAGCGCATCAAGTCACGGCACTGCGATCGGCATGGCTCCATATGCCTGTGGATATCTTGCTGGACCTCGTCGACTATCTACCTACTTGTCTCACAGCGGTCCCCCTGTAAAAGGTGGTTTTCAGGTTTTTCAAAGGTGGTCACATTAATGTGACTAGCCAGTGTAGAAACGATCTCCTTTATTGTGGTTGCAGTACTCATGCAGTACACGTGACGGAACGTCATATAAATTGATATTAAGAGAAAAATGAAAAGGGTTTTTGTCCGTTAAATAAGAGTGACGTGTGAGCTATAAAATATTGAAAAACTGCGTCGGTGTGCGCCATAAATATCAAATATTAAAAAGTGTAGTTTATTATCTGTAAAGCTGGCAAACAGCGATGCGTTTAATAAATAACCTTTAGTTTATAGCACCTGTGTAATGTAGATGAAGAAGAACAGAGATAATTTTTTTGGGGGTAAGTTCTTTTTCCTTGCTTGTTTCGTCTAGCGGAAGGCCGCCATTGTATCACAGTCTGATATTTAATGTAAGCCTGTCTGTAAGTTATCAGAATATATGTCCAATTGTTATTAGAAAGTGTTGGTTATTCAAGTAGTGAGTACCTCCCATAATAGCCACCATTAATTGTAATTAATAGCTCTATTTCAGAACTTCGTACTGCGGGGAGCTCTCTTATCCTAGCAGCATCTGGTCGGCCATTACGCTGACGATATTTTTAGTTAGAAATTCAGTGTGTAATATTAAATGTAAATACGGGAGACTTCTCTATTTTGATCTTTAAATAGTTTCAAAGCTAGTAAAATAAAGACAAATGCCAGTCATTAACGTTTTCGTACTGAATGAATTCAGTATGTTTAAGATTGGCCGCTTAACGGCAGATGAGATTCTCCTTAGTTTCTTGCCTTGCAGATAACGAATAATGAATACTGGAAAATATTCCGTTTAATAAGCATAAAAATATCTCAGTTTCTTTGTTAAAGTTGGTACATAAATGACCAGTACCCCTGAGAACCAAATTAATCATTACAGTTTGCGTAAAATCACGCATATTTTCTCTCCATAATAGCAGCGCTCACGCGAACTATCTGTTAGAAGGCGGTAAGTCGGGCGCTGTGTATAAAATATTATTTAGTGCGTACTTCAGAATAGCCGATGTCCGTACGTATGTTATCGTGGTATTGGGTTATTTCAGAGTCTCATGCTCACAGAATATTAAACACAGCATATAATATTGGAGTATTCAGTATTTTTTTTATTAATCACTGCATATATACAGGGTGTTTCAAAAATGACCGGTATATTTGAAACGGCAATAAAAACTAAACGAGCAGCGATAGAAATACACCGTTTGTTGCAATATGCTTGGGACAACAGTACATTTTTCAGGCAGACAAACTTTCGAAATTACAGTAGTTACAATTCTCAACAACAGATGGCGCTGCGGTCTGGGAAACTCTATAGTAAGATATTATCCACATATCCAACATGCGTAGCAATAATATGGCGTAGTCTCTGAATGAAATTACCCGAAACCTTTGACAACGTGTCTGGTGGAATGGCTTCACATGCAGATGAGATGTACTGCTTCAGCTGTTCAATTGTTTTTGGATTCTGGCGGTACACCTGGTCTTTCAAGTGTCCCCACAGAAAGAAGTCACAGGGGTTCATGTCTGGCGAATAGGGAGGCCAATCCACGCCGCCTCCTGTATGTTTCGGATAGCCCAAAGCAATCACACGATCATCGAAATATTCATTCAGGAAATTGAAGACGTCGGCCGTGCGATGTGGCCGGGCACCATCTTGCATAAACCACGAGGTGTTCGCAGTGTCGTCTAAGGCAGTTTGTACCGCCACAAATTCACGAAGAATGTCCAGATAGCGTGATGCAGTAATCGTTTCTGATCTGAAAAATGGGCCAATGATTCCTTTGGAAGAAATGGCGGCCCAGACCAGTACTTTTTGAGGATGCAGGGACGATGGGACTGCAACATGGGGCTTTTCGGTTCCCCATATGCGCCAGTTCTGTTTATTGACGAAGCCGTCGAGGTAAAAATAAGCTTCGTCAGTAAATCAAATGCTGCCCACATGCATATCGCCGTCATCAATCCCGTGCACTATATCGTTAGCGAATGTCTCTCGTGCAGCAATGGTAGCCGCGCTGAGGGGTTGCCGCGTTTGAATTTTGTATGGATAGAGGTGTAAACTCTGGCGCATGAGACGATACGTGGACGTTGGCGTCATTTGGACCGCAGCTGCAACACGGCGAACGGAAACCCGAGGCCGCTGTTGGATCACCTGCTGCACTAGCTGCATGTTGCCCTCTGTGGTTGCCGTACGCGGTCGCCCTACCTTTCCAGCACGTTCATCCGTCACGTTCCCAGTCCGTTGAAATTTGTCAAACAGATCCTTTATTGTATCGCTTTTCGGTCCTTTGGTTACATTACACCTCCGTTGAAAACTTCGTCTTGTTGCAACAACACTGTGTTCTAGGCGGTGGAATTCCAACACCAGAAAAATCCTCTGTTCCAAGGAATAAACCATGTTGTCCACAGCACACTTGCACGTTGTGAACAGCACACGCTTACAGCAGAAAGACGACGTACAGAATGGAACCATGTTGTCCACAGCACACTTGCACGTTGTGAACAGCACACGCTTACAGCAGAAAGACGACGTACAGAATGGTGCACCCACAGACTGCGTTGTCTTCTATATCTTTCACATCACTTGCAGCGCCATGTGTTGTTGAAATTTGTAACTACTCTAATTTAGAAAGTTTGTGCGCCTGAAAATGTACTGTTGTCCCAAGCATATTGCAACAAACGGTGTATTTCTATCGCTGCTCGTTTAGTTTCTATTGCCGTTTCAAATATACCGGTCATTTTTGAAACATCCTGTAGAATTTAGCAAGACTCCCAATCCAGAGTACCGAGATGTACAGTACTTCACGGAAGTACTTTGCTGAGTGATACCATTAAGGCTACTGCACCACGTCACACTAAATACCACTGGTGATATTGAGGGCGTGAGAAACACTAATGAAAATATACAAGCGGTGTACCTACGGATAGGGGATCTTTCTAGCGACTATATGGGCTATAAATGAAGAAATCAAATGTCATTAATGAATCAGACAACTGACAAATTTAATAAGCCTTGGCGACTGGGAAGGGGCATCTCTGAGAAACTGGTCGGCTGTTTGCGTACTGCTGTCGTAGGTACCTTTGGAAAATGGTTGAAGAACGGCGAAATCACGAGTACGTGACGACAAATTGTCCACGCCTCATCAGAGAACCTGGAGATCAGAGGCTTGCCCGTTGCCTAAACCAGGGTGGGCAGTTCTGACGACGGAGTTCGATTCTGTCTCAGGCGAAAATGTTTCGTGGAACACCGTTCATAGCACACGACTGAAAATAGGGCATCAGCGTCTATCCATGTTAACCCAACGACATCGTATAGGATCATTGGATTGAGACCATGTACCAATGGACATTTGTCGGTTGGTTGCATTAATGACCTATCCTGTTACGTCCTGCCCATGATGGTGTAAGTATATGCGGTCATCAAGGCGAACGTCGCTCGGAATATGCACCACGCCACGATCTCTAGACAATAAGGGCTGCACTATGCTATGGGAGGTATTCACCTGTACTTGAATGGGATCTGTGGTAGTAATGAAACTAAATGTGAACTACGTTATCGTTACCGTGCACCTCCTAGTCCATGATTGGTGACTTCACCAACAGCAATGGCATCTTCCAGCGTGTAACTGACCCTTTCACGAAGACAGAAACGTGTTTCATTGGTTTGAGCAAGCGATACTTAAGGCAAATGTATGACAGCCAAATTAGCCTGATCTGACCTCTGTGGAACACATCTGTGGCGCTATGTCGTGTCAGCTCCGCGTTCCGTAATTTACAGAAATTGTGTGAACACTGTGTAGACACATGGTGCCAGATATCACCAGAAACCTACCAATGACTTGTCGAATCCATGCCACCCGCAACTGCTGCTACATTTCGTTCCAAAGTTGAAGTAACACATCATTAAGCAGGTGCTTATAATATCTTAGCTTATCAGTGTTAGTAGCTGAGAACTGTGATCCTATGTGCTTTGAGGCCAGTGTGGATTAGGCAAGGTTTCAGATGGTGATTTTAATGTGGCAATAATATTGTTCGTAAGCCAATGACGGACGTACCTTTATGAAAAGAAATAATTCAAAAGCCAAGATCGCTTAAATACTGTTTACTGGATGATCGGTTTCAACACACTAAGATGCCATCATTGGATATGAATGTAGATTAATATTTATAAACCATTTGGATATAACGATACATGAGGCAGACTAGCTGATATAAAATCATTGTCAAGAAAATTAAGAAACAACTGGTCTCCTGGTCATCCTTTTTTTATAAGATACGTAAAACCGAAGTCACAAAATGAAACTATTTGGTGCATGACCGCTGCGCGACTGACAGGGGTCGGCATCTTTTATGAAAAGAAGATTAGCTGAGTACTCTGTGTACCCCGGGTATGTATGTTTCCAATAATGGTAGTCAACTTCCACCTTCCCCTCTCTCTCTGTGTTTTCTCTTGCCCTTCTCTCTCTTTCTCTTCTTTCCCATGTCCCTTTCCCCTATCCCCATTCCTGTCTCCGGCCCTTTTCTTTCTCTATCCATCTCCTCCTGCCCTCCCCTTATGCAACCCCCCAACCCCCCGGTCATCCTCCGGATACTCGCCGCACCGATATTCACTCATGTACGTAACCGGTGGTGTTATATTTAATTGGATTTTTTAATAGGAATTTCACATTAATTTTTATCAGTGGCATAGCTGTTACATCAAAGGACTTCCGAATTTCACACACGAGTCTTGTTCACTGAAAACACAGTCAGTAAATCCAGATTCACAAGCAGAAGGCAAAATCTCAGCACTGTGACCCGTAACTACGTATCCTCATAATATGCTACCAATCTCTGCCATCGCCAAAATGAAGCCACTTTCCTAAGACGCCGACAGCCTTTTGTGTGTCAATTCTCCAACACTGTTACAAGTGCCGGCCGTTGTGGCGATGCGGTTCTAGGCGCTTAAGTCCGGAACGGCGCTGCTGCGACGGTCGCAGGTTCGAATCCTGCCTTGGGCATGGATGTGTGTGATGTCCTCAGGTTAGTTAGGTTTAAGTAGCTCAAGGTCTAGGGGACTGATGACCTCAGATGTTAAGTCCCATAGTGCTTAGAGCCATTTGAACCATTTTTTGAATCTGTTACATGCACTGTGCCCCGCGAATTGTTGCTTGTAATTGAGATAGCAATTGGTTCAATTGACTATGAGCGCTATGGGGCTTAACATCTGAGGTCATCAGTACCCTAGAATTTAGAACTACTTAAACCTAGCTAACCTAAGGACATCACACACATCCATGCCCGAGGCAGGATTCGAACCTGCGACCGTAGCTGTCGCGCAGTTCAAGACTGAATCGCCTAGAACCGCTCTGTCACACCAGCCAGCTTGAGGTAGCATCGGGGATATTGTGTTAAGTGTACTTCACCCTTACACCCTTTGTGGTACAGTGTTCTAATTTTGTAGGTACTTTCAATAGAAATATGGATATTGTCTGCCAAATGTGTTTCGAATAGAGTTAGTAGCAAAGAGTATTAAATTTAAGCGTCGCGACGTCATGCCTGATGCGACAGTTTTACTGTGTGATGAAAGAAAATGTAGTAAGTGATAAACCTTTCATCACTTTATGAGAGTTGTAAGTGAGAAAAAGGTCCGTCAAGATTTGACTTTGGGTGTATATTTGTTGCTCTCGTTCTCAAGTAGTGGACAGCACTCTTAATAACTGTAAATTATGCAACGTATATATTAAGCAACAAATAGCTTAAAATGCGGATTAAACGTACTGAAGATATTGTAGGCGTTGTATTCGTCACTTTGAATCTTATCACGTAGCACGTATCGACTAATATAGGATTTTCCACAAAGATGATGAATTCAAAAGTCAAACAGGAAATAGATTTTTCAAACAGACTTTTTTTCTAATTCGCGTAATATTCCTCAGATCAGTAAGTATCTTGCACTATACACTTTCTAAAGTAGCCTATATTCTTCCTCGGGGTTCAAGCTACGAAAGTTTTTAAAACGGATCAGCGGTTTATTAATAATAAATTTAAACGTCATGCATGATGTGGCAGTTTTTCAAGCATCCCTTAAGTGTTTATAAGGTCATATCTCCTGATTTATGTGTCATACAATGGTATAATTTTGTAGGTATATTCATTGGCCTGTGTGGGTGCTGTCTACAAAATTTGTTGCGAATAGAGCTAGTAGCGAAGAAATAATAAATTTAAGCGTAATGCAGAATGATGCAATTTTTCACGCATCTCGGTGTTTATGATGTATCTCCTGAACTATGTGTGGTACTGTGGTATAATTTTGTATGTGCATTTGGCTGCACGTTGAATACTGTCTGCGAAATTTATCGCAAATTTAGTCAGTAGCACTGACGTAATAAATTTAAATGTAAAGTATAATGCGACAGTTTTTCACGCATCTCATTGTTTTTGATGTGATATCTACCGAATTACGGTAGGTATATCGTCCTTAATGTCACAGCTATTGTTATCTGGATATGTGTACCAAGTATGGCTGAAATTGATTTAGTTTTTAGGAGGAGAGGTGGAACATACATACGTATCCACGTACATACATACATAAATCCATTTTTATAATACCTATGAATTACAAATAATATGCTTCACTCTGAAATATTTGGAGAACATATATAATCAATATCGTATGAAGCTGTTTATGCTACATTCTAAATGTCAATGTGTTGAGCTTTTCTGAATAAGTGGAATGTTCTCAGATTCTAATCTGCTCTAGTGCTCTTTGGGACAGCTCTTTTGGACTGGTGCCTATGAGCCGTGTCGGTGTAGCCGCGCTGTCTGGGGCGCCTTGCCACGGTTCGCGCTGCTCCCCCCGTAGGAGGTTCGACTTCCCCCTCGGGCATGGATGTGAGTGTGGTCCTTAGCGTAAATTAGTTTAAGTTAGATTAAGTAGTGTGTAAGCCTAAGGCCCTATGACTTCAGTAGTTTGGTCCCTTAGGAACTAACAACAAATTTCCAAGTTTCCTATGACCCGTATGTATGCGAGTGCGCAATAGCGTTTCCATTGCGAATACGCAAAGTTGAGTCCAGACATAAACAACAGTAGAACATCTTGTGTACCGGCAAGTAAATAGTCTGTCGACAGTCGACTTACAGCAAAGAAGGGGACACGTACTAAAGTGCTGCTGTACACTGGACGCCACTTTAAAACCAAAATAGGGAGCCTCGGTTCAGTGTGTTTTACATTTTAAGCGTAATAATGAGTTTCATGAAGAGAAATAACTTGATACTTGCTTGGATACTTTATATGTCTGAATGCTAGAACTTTGTTATTGTTTAAGTAGAATAACCCTTGTTTTATCCTCTAATGAATTCTTTGATCCTTTCCTCAGACACTACCATCCTTTCACTTTAATTCAATCCAATATTTCACAACTCATCTCGTTGGAACTATTTTCCAGCCGTTATGTCACGAGAAAATAAGATGAGCAGTCATAAAATTTTAATTATCACGATTGACATATAAAGTTACCTAAGAACTTATCTTTGTTTGGAGGTACATACCTACCTCAGTACACCTTATAAGAGCCAAAACAAAATAACGCAGCCCATTGACAAAGTGGAATCTCGTGCTGTTATTAGTTACTTGCTTTTTAAAGGGAAACGACACTGAAAAACTGGATGCTGAGTTAACTGAAGTGTGCTGCAACAGTGAATCAACTTTTAATAGAGTACCTTTCTGTCGTAGGCACATCCATTGTGGTCGCTCAAATCTGATGATGAACAATGAATTGGGGTACCATCTCTCTCTGAAGAACCAACCACCAAATGAGAAGCAGAAGCTAAGGTGTTCGAAGATCGACCTATCACAGACGCGGCCATAGTACAAAAAAACTGAAAGTTAATCATGGACCAGTTTTCAGTATCGAGATTTTAAACATTACGGTGGTCGTTGCTTGCTTGATTCCACCATTGATCACACTCTTTAAAACGAACGAAGGCTGCAGCGGATTGGTTGCAGTTGTCAGTAAAATGCGTGGCTCATTGAAAATTTCATGGTGACAGCATGATTCTGTTTGGCATCAGAATCAGATGTCTAGATTATTAATCACTTTCTGCCAGTACAGCATCACACTTGAAACTTCTTAATAAAGTCTCTTTTTACTTAAACTGCTGAGTGAAATTGAATGCAAGTGTCACTTTCCTAGTTTTTATCATTTCATATACGACATACAGAATCTTCCCTGACTAACAGAACTCAAACTTTTCCTATTCATTAATTACCCGCAATATTCAACGGTAACACGATCTGACTGCTTTAAAATTAACTCAAAAGAATGGCCCTGAATTAGAAGAAATCCTGACAATAACTCATACATATCGTAAGTCACTTACCTCACAGAAAATCTTCATGACACGAACTACAGCGATACAAGCGCCAGTACTGCCAGCTAAATAAGAGATTCTTACTACTTGCGGCTCTAACTACTAATAGGCATGTGGTCAGCAATGGAAAGATTTTGTGGCAGAGCAAACAATGTATTTAGTAGATTTTACCTAAATCAAGTGATGACCAGTTTAAAAACAAAATTATATAATCATCAACCTTCCACACTGCTAATTACACTCCTGGAAATGGAAAAAAGAACACATTGATACCGGTGTGTCAGACCCACCATACTTGCTCCGGACACTGCGAGAGGGCTGTACAAGCAATGATCACACGCACGGCACAGCGGACACACCAGGAACCGCGGTGTTGGCCGTCGAATGGCGCTAGCTGCGCAGCATTTGTGCACCGCCGCCGTCAGTGTCAGCCAGTTTGCCGTGGCATACGGAGCTCCATCGCAGTCTTTAACACTGGTAGCATGCCGCGACAGCGTGGACGTGAACCGTATGTGCAGTTGACGGACTTTGAGCGAGGGCGTATAGTGGGCATGCGGGAGGCCGGGTGGACGTACCGCCGAATTGCTCAACACGTGGGGCGTGAGGTCTCCACAGTACATCGATGTTGTCGCCAGTGGTCGGCGGAAGGTGCACGTGCCCGTCGACCTGGGACCGGACCGCAGCGACGCACGGATGCACGCCAAGACCGTAGGATCCTACGCAGTGCCGTAGGGGACCGCACCGCCACTTCCCAGCAAATTAGGGACACTGTTGCTCCTGGGGTATCGGCGAGGACCATTCACAACCGTCTCCATGAAGCTGGGCTACGGACCCGCACACCGTTAGGCCGTCTTCCGCTCACGCCCCAACATCGTGCAGCCCGCCTCCAGTGGTGTCGCGACAGGCGTGAATGGAGGGACGAATGGAGACGTCTCGTCTTCAGCGATGAGAGTCGGTTCTGCCTTGGTGCCAATGATGGTCGTATGCGTGTTTGGCGCCGTGCAGGTGAGCGCCACAATCAGGACTGCATACGACCGAGGCACACAGGGCCAACACCCTGCATCATGGTGTGGGGAGCGATCTCCTACACTGGCCGTACACCACTGGTGATCGTCGAGGGGACACTGAATAGTGCACGGTACATCCAAACCGTTATCGAACCCATCGTTCTACCATTCCTAGACCGGCAAGGGAACTTGCTGTTCCAACAGGACAATGCACGTCCGCATGTATCCCATGTCACCCAACGTGCTCTAGAAGGTGTAAGTCAACTACCATGGCCAGCAAGATCTCTGGATCTGTCCCCCATTGAGCATGTTTGGGACTGGATGAAGCGTCGTCTCACGCGGTCTGCACGTCCAGCACGAACGCTGGTCCAACTGAGGCGCCAGGTGGAAATGGCATGGCAAGCCGTTCCACAGGACTACATCCAGCATCTCTACGATCGTCTCCATGGGAGAATAGCAGCCTGCATTGCTGGAAAGGTGGATATACACTGTACTAGTGCCGACATTTTGCATGCTCTGTTGCCTGTGTCTATGTGCCTGTGGTTCTGTCAGTGTGATCATGTGATGTATCTGACCCCAGGAATGTGTCAATAAAGTTTCCCCTTCCTGGGACAATGAATTCACGGTGTTCTTATTTCAATTTCCAGGAGTGTATTAATCTTTAACCACCATCACCGCTGACTACTCACTCCCAACTTTCATGACTGCTGGCTGTTCACCTCCAATAGCGAGTCCGACCGGCCACATAGAGTTTCTTACAGAGTGGGCACACCGCTGTCAGAGTTATTAATGTAGAGCGCTACATAGCGCTGCCATCATTTTTTTTTTTTTTTTTTAGTCATCAGTCTACCGACTGGTTTGATGTGGCCCGCCACGAATTCCTTTCCTGTGCTAACTTCTTCGTCTCAGAGTAGCACTTGCAACCTACGTCCTCAATTATTTGCTTGACGTATTCCAATCTCTGTCTTCCTCTACAGTTTTTGCCCTCTACAGCTCCCTCTAGTACCATGGAAGTCATTCCCTCATGTCTTAGCAGATGTCCTATCATCCTGTACCTTCTCCTATCAGTGTTTTCCAAATATTCCTTTCCTCTCCGATCCGCGTAGAACCTCCTCATTCCTCACCTTATCACCCCATCCAATTTTCAACATTCGTATGTAGCACCACATCTCAAATGCTTCGATTCTCTTCTGTTCCGGTTTTCCCACAGTCCATGTTTCACTACCATACAATGCTCTACTCCAGACGTACATCTTCAGAAATTTCTTCCTCAGATTAAGGCCGGTATTTGATATTAGTAGATTTCTCTTGGCCAGAAATGCCTTTTTTGCCATAGCGAGTCTGTTTTTGATGTCCTCCTTGCTCCGTCCGTCATTGGTTATTTTACTGCCTAGGTAGCAGAATTCCTTAACTTCATTGACTTCGTGACCATCAATACTGATGTTAAGTTTCTCGCTGTTCTCATTTCTACTACTCCTCATTACCTTCGTCTTTCTCCGATTTACTCTCAAACCATACTGTGTACTCATTAGACTGTTCATTCCGTTCAGCAGATCATTTAATTCTTCTTCACTTTCACTCAGGATAGCAATGTCATCAGCGAATCGTATCATTGATATCCTTTCACCTTGTATTTTAATTCCACCCCTGAACCTTTCTTTTATTTCCATCATTGCTTCCTCGATGTACAGATTGAAAAGTAGGGGCGAAAGGCTACAGCCTTGTCTTACATCCATCTTAATACGAGCACTTCGTTCTTGATCGTCCACTCTTAATATTCCTTCTTGGTGGTTGTACATATTGTATAGGACCCGTCTCTCCCTATAGCTTATCCATACTTTTTTCAGAATCTCGAACAGCTTGCACCAATTTATGTTGTCGAACGCTTTTTCCAGGTCGACAAATCCTATGAAAGTGTCTTGATTTTTCTTTAGCCTTGCTTCCATTATTAGCCGTAACGTCAGAATTGCCTCTCTCGTCCCTTTACTTTTCCTAAGGCCAAACTGATCGTCACCTAGCGCATTCTTAATTTTCCTTTCCATTCTTCTGTATATTATTCTTGTAGGCAGCTTCGATGCATGAGCTGTTAAGCTGATTGTGAGATAATTCTCGCACTTGTCAGCTCTTGCCGTCTTCGAAATTGTGTGGATGATGCTTTTCCGAAAGTCAGATGGTATATCGCCAGACTCATATATTCTACACACCAACGTGAATAGTCGTTTTGTTGCCACTTCCCCCAATGATTTTAGAAATTCTGATGGAATGTTATCTATCCCTTCTGTCTTATTTGACCGTAAGTCCTCCAAAGCTCTTTTAAATTCCGATTCTAATACTGGACTACCATCATATAAACACATAAACAGCCTACTTACACACTACAAAGTCTCGTAGCTGTGTTGATCCTCCTGGAAACAACTTTTATTGTCCACGCCTACATTTCCTTTGGTTCTGGTGCAGTGTGTCCAGCAAAGAAGACCATGATTTCAAAGTTATATATCTCAAAAAGTGTGTTTATTGCGAAAGCTGTAAGGATTTTGTACAGATGTTATACAGAAGTTTTGAAATAATTCGAAAATCTGGTAACACATGTCGCTGTCCACTGTGCCTCTCGTACAGAATCAGCGTTCATAATTAAATTCGTTCTGTGTAAGCTGTCTTTGTGATAATGTCACAATCTATTCGAGAGGTCCACCACTCACAGTACGAAGGAGGCGTAAACAAAGAATGAAATCTGACATCACATCCTATAACGTCTCAGCGGAAATGGATTTACATGCTACACAGGTAGCCGATTCCAGTCGTCCAGCTCAGTGGGATGGTTCCGACAGACAATCTCTTACACTGTCCCCCAGGGAAGTAGTGACAATGAGTCATATCTGGCGAACATGAAGGCGACGCCATCCCTGGGCCAGTAAATTAGCAGTAATCCAGTGAAATGATTCTGTTCCGTAAATGTTCATCAAGAAACCGGAACATTTGTTAGATGTGATGTGGTCTGGCCCCATTTTGTATGAACGGCTCGGTAACTAGTCGATCCTCCAGAAGTAACTGTGTGAAGACAAATTGATCCAAAATTGCTACATAACACATAGTACTGACTATTTCTCAATTGAATAAAGGGCCAATAAAGTATCTGCTGCACATCACTGCCAAAACAGTAGCTTTTGTAGAATACAGTGGTTTTCGGAATCCCAAAATCCCCAGCTTTGTTTATTCACGATTTCATTTAGGTGGAAGTGGGCTTCAGGTGTTAACCACACGTATACACTATCAAATCACTTATTATCAGTCGTTGTGAGAATTTGATTTGCATTGTCAGCCACCTGTCGCACAGCTCGTACGGACTGGTGGATTTGGATTTTGAATGGGAACGTATGTAGGATCCGTCTCAGTATTTTCCGCGTGCTGGAACACGTCAAACCAGCTCCCGCTGCATTTGTTCAGGCGGATTTCCTTGTATTTTGCTGAATTATTCCAGCAACAGTGCCGCCATTTTCTGGAGTAACTATAGTATGCCAGGGGCCAACATTCCCAGCCAGATCATCAGCCACGCTGCCTGTCCGTTGGAACCCGGTGAAGAGCTTGCGAATGGTTTTCGCTTCGGGCTGTCCTGGAACACTGTGTTTGATACTGTGCCTTATTTCCGTAGGCCACTGTTCTAACTTGTGGTATTCCAGTACCAGAAAAGCATATTGTTTACTGACATACATGATTTCAAACTTTTTCTTCGGTCACTAACCTCTTTCCACATTCCAGTGGAGGAACTGACCGATCTCAGCTACGGTGTACTATCGGTAGGCACCACGCATTGCGAGTGGTGGACATTTCGATAAGATTCTGATGTAACTGCAAAGAACGCTTTCGGAAGGCAAAACTGTACGAGCTGCAGAGCGTACAGCGCCATCGGTTTGCAGCTTTTTGAACTGTTTCGAAACCTGTATAATTTTGTACAAACTCCTTACAGTTTTCACAATAACCACACCGTCTGTTGCACTCCTCCCCTACCAGTCTTAGTTTCCTTAGGTATTTTATTTTGAAATAAGGCGCTCCTTCGCTGGGCAACCTGTAATTACGGTCTGTGGAGTCTATAGAACGTTCCAGCCCCGATGCGAAAGCTCGATGTGCAGTGACAGAAAAATGGGAAACAGCGCTACCTCCTCCTTCCACGCCTAAGGGCTGAGCCCCGTCGAGTTTCTCCCTTCGGTAAGAACGCAGAAGGAAGCTGTTTTCCTGCGGCCACATCCCCACGGCTGTTAATGAGAGCCTAATTAGCTCTCAAGTCGCGCCGAACCCACCCCACCAGCCCCCCCTGCTACGGCACCACACTGCTCCGCCATAATTGTGATTTATTAGAGACGGAGTGTGATCATAATTTCTCTCAAACGCTACAAGTAAATCTCCCAGTGTCGGGTACGAAGAGACCGAACAGCGCTAAGCGTCTGGTTTTCTACGATAGCTCCCATCATTGGCATTTCACGAAGAGTTTTATTGTTGTTCATTATTCCTCAGTCAGCAGATTCGTTGGGACAAATAAACAGGGGAACATACACACAATATAGGGTCTTTGAAAAATATACTGGATGGGACCTCAAAAAGAATGGAATAATCTTTGTTCCAAAGAAAGCAGTGCTGACGGGTTATCGAACTGTCACATCATAAGTCATTCTTGGAAAATATTAATACCAGTTATCCACAGACCAATGAAACCACTGATAAAAGTGGACGTGGGTGAATACCATTTTGAGCTCCGGGGAAATGTGGGAACACATGGAACGATACTCACTCTACAACTAATTTTATAGCACCGTTGAAGAAAAAGTAATCTGCAGTTATAGCATTTGTAGATTTATAAACAAACCTTACGGATATAATCTCGTATTCTCCCACGGCCACAGTCGGTTGAAACAAAAGTTTAAGTATTGCAGTGCATCATGATGTAAAAAACTATACTGCAAATCCACTGTTCCGGCCACGGTTACAGTGGTCTTCTTCTGGTGTTACTAATCAAGATCTAGAAGGAAGCGACTGTATTCGTGGGCGAAACGTTGGTTTTCCAGTACAGTTTTTTAAATTATGACGCGGTACGACATTCAGCAAACTTTAATGTCAAAACATACGAAGATCTACTCCTGTACTTCTGATCTCCATAGATTAGGCGATGTTTCCTGTTCGGGCTTCATATCATATCTGAGCAGCGTTTCTTTGGTCTTTCCAGATATCTTCTTCCCTTAGGCCTATAGTACGACACTGTTCTCGAGAACTTCTCCTTCAGCAGTCTGTCAACATCTCACTTCTGCATTTTACAGTTTTTCTGTCCAAAGAATTTATTCCTAATTATTCCCTTTTTTTTATTAGCAGTTTCACCTAAACGGGTATATCTTTTCACTATTCTTAAGAATATCATTTCGGCGCCGTGCATCTTGTTTCTAAAAGCTTTTGTCAGCCTACATGTTTCACATCTATAGACAAAATCAGACAGATACTTCATTCGTCTTTATTATCTGGTTATGGTTTCTAGGCTTCTATTTATTTTCTCCAAGTTTCTCGAACATGGATAATTGCTTTAATATCCTTTTCACTTTTATAACTATATGTTCTTAAGCTATTAAAACGCGTCATTTGTTCTAATATATTATCGCTGGTTATAATCTCCATCTTAGAATTGTTTTTGCATTTGAAGGCCATTGATTTCGTTGTTTTATTTACGAAAATTTTAAAATTATAATTCCCACGTAACTGCTGTAACATATATACTGCTCTTTCCAGCTCCTCTTCAGTTTTACTTACAATAATCAGAAAATAGAATAGTCTTAAGCGTAAAATTTGATGAAATACAGATGTCTCAGTTAAGTTTATACATCCATTCTCTAATTAGGTCACCAGCGGAAACAGTGAACAAAATAGGAGACAAGCTACAATCCTATTACGCTATAATCACAAGAGGCAGACCTACCAGTATGAAAATAGGCGAGCAGTATCGTGGTGTCAGTAGGGAAGGAGAGAAGTAGAATGGTTCGGCCATTAGAGCTCAATGGCATAATCTGCTCCACCTATACCTTGCATTTTCCGCATTAACGCCGACTGCTATATACACATCTTAGTACATTAATTAAGTGATTCGGGCATCATTTTTGAGTTATGAATTCCCACATTTTCCCCACATATGCTGTCGAATGCTGTATCATAATCAATAAAAATAATATGAATTTCATGGTTAGATTGTCTACTTTTGTCTGTCATCAGCTTAACAGTGAAAGTGGCTTCCGTCCTGGGTCGCCGCCCCCCCCCCTCCCCCGCCCCAAAAGCCGTTTTGTCCTTCTGGTCATAAAATATCTGTGATGGATCAGACACTTTTAGTTAACATTTTGCATGTATTTTATTGTTATTAGCACTGGTGTCAGCGGAGATATTGAAGAAAGTCCTTTCTCTTAGTAAAAAAACATGTACTTTTTATAACTGCATTCGATAGCTCTTGAGAAGACAATTACATTGATACAGCACTTTTAATGCCGACATTGAAACATGTCCTAAGAAATTCGAGGAATGTCCTAGAATTTGAAAGTACGGTGACCAGAATCAGCATTAGCGGTGCAAACACCACCAAGCAGAATTCTCTAGCTAAGCTGTATCAGAATGTGAACACATTTGCATGTTTACTTGTCTACCCTGCAGGCAGCTCTTTTTTGCTTTAACATTCGTTGCATACAGACATGTACACTGCTGAGAAGTTGGATGTACTACTTTTATACTCAAGCGCCCAAGAAAATGGAACAGGCATACGTATTGAAATACAGAGATGTGTAAATAGGCAGACTACGGCACTGCGGTCAACAATGCCTATATAACATAAGTGTCTACCGCAGTTGGTAGATCGGTTTCTGCTGCTACACTGGCAGGTTGCCAAGATTTAAATGAGTCTGAACGTGGTATTAACAGTCAGCGCACGAGCGTAGGGACAAAGCATCTCCGACGTAGCGGTGGAGTGGAGATTTTCCCGTACGGCCATGTCAAGAGTGTACTTTGAATATCAGGAATCCAGTAATACAACAAATCTCCGACATCGCTGTGCCCCCAAAAAGATACTACAAGAACGGACCAACGACGACTGAAGAGAATACTTCAACATAACAGAAGTGCACTCCTTCCGCAAATTGCTACAGATTTCAAAGCTGGACCATCAGAAAGTTTCAGTGTGCGAACCATTCAACGAAACATCATTGACATGGGCTTTCGGAGCCGAAGGTACAAGAGTGGGCTTTCGGCTCCGTAGCCCATATCGAAGATGTACTCTTGTACCCTTCATGACTGCACGACATGAAGCCTTGGAAATATGTTGCCTGGTCAGACGAATCTCGTTTCAAGCTAGTGGAGGCCCTGCAATTGTGTGGGGCGTGTGCATTTGGAGTGACATGGGACCCCTGATACGTCTAGATCGGACTCTGACAGGTGACACATACGTAAGCGTTTTTGTCTAATCACCTGCACCCATTCATGTCCATTGTTCATTCCGACGGACTTGGACAATTCTAGTAGAGCAATGCGACACCCCACACGTCCATAACTGCTACAGAGAGGCTCCAGGAACACTGTTATGAATTTAAACACTTCATCTGGCCACCAAACTCCCCAGACATGAACATTATTGAGCATAACTTTGTTGCCTTGCAACGTGCTGTTGAGAAGTGATCTCCACCCGTTCGTGCCCTTACAGATTTTGGACAGCCCTCCAGGATTCATAGTGTCAGTTCACTCAAGTACTATTTCAGACATTAGTCGAGTTCATGCCACGTCGTGTTGCGGCACTTCTGCGTGCTCGCCGAGACACTACACGATATCAGGCAGATGTGCCAGTTTCTTTGGGTCTTCAGTGTATACGGCGAAGGCAAAAGAAGATCCGCGAAAACAGTACAGTGGCATGGGGCTACCTATCCGGATAGCCAATGACTGATGCCCCAGGAAATTGCACAAATTTTTAATATGCTAGTGCGGACAGACTGCTTGAGAGTAAAAAAAAAAAAAGGACAAGAAAGCAGACCGCAACTGATAGAGAACACGAAGGGACTCTTCTGGCTATGACGCTAATGAATCTGCACATTGGTACGAGATATATTGCCATGGAAGTTGGAATCAGTCAGACGAGGGTCATTAGCGTCCTGTATCGGCAGAATTTCCATACCTGTCGTCTGACATTACATCAGGCACTCGATGACCGTGATTTCTAACGTCATACAGAACTTTGTCGGTTTGTCCTTCAGCAACTGAGAGATGATATTTAGTTTTTCCTAAGTGTGCTCTTTAGCGATGAAGCAACGCTTACTAACCACGTTAATGTGAATTTGCCGAAAATCCACACTGATTTCGTCAGGTGCAACATCAACGGACGAGGAAAGTAGTCCTACGGTACGTCACTATTGGAAATTACATGTGGAACCTTACTTCATCCAAGGCGTTGTAAGTGGACATTAGTAGGCACACTTTCTGATGAACATTCTTCCGCTTCTTCTACAATTGGTACCACTGGACATTCGACAGTGTATGTGGCTGCAACAAGACGGTTGTCCAGCTCGCTCGTCCCGTGTTGCAGTGCAAATATTGAAAGTGAAACTACCTGGACGATGGCTATGACGAAATTCTGTTGGTAAATGGCATACAAAGTCCCCCGATTTTACTCCTCTGTCTTTGGAGTGCACTAGTAGATGCAGTCTATAACGAAGCCCCATCTACGCCAGGCCGTATGTGTCGTCGAAACGCCGGTGCAAGCTCTACCATGCCATCCACTGTAATGACATCTGTTCACCGTTCTTTCGAACAACGATTGCACATGAGCCTTTCAGTACATGGTCAACAGTTTGAATACATAATTAAATAAAGAATAAAGTAATTTAAAGCAAAATTTGTTATATGATTTGGTTGGTTACCAAATCATTTTTAGTAACGTAAGCTGCGATATGGTCGTGAATGGAGAAGTGGTCAGAAAATGTAAGATGGTCGTTCAATAAGTAATGCCCCGCAGTTTTTTTTCTCAGAACATATTTATTGTTAAGAGTCAGAATTTGGTGGCAATATTCATCAACATGTCTTGCCGATCCCGTATAATTCTGCGTACTCTGCATCACATTCTATGGGCGTACGCCAACGTTGTGGAAGAGCGTGTATTCCCTGCTGCAATAGGTCTTGTCCTGTAGGCGTGGCCATGTTTTCACTGCATGACTGACACTCTCGTCATCTTTAAAGTGTGTTCCCCGTAGAGAATCTTTAAGTTACCCAAAGAGATGGAGGTCCGAGGGTACGTGGTCGTGACTAACGGGTGGGTGAGGCAATGACGTCCAACCCAATTTGGCGACTTGTTGCTGGGTAATCAGATTTGTGTGTGGGTGTAAATTATCGTGTTGGACCAAGATTTCTGCTGGATTCTTGTCCGATCGTACACATCAGAAACGGTTCTTGAGTTTATTCAGAGTCTCCACGTATGCCTTTAAATTGATGGTTGACTCTCTTGGTATCACATCCACGAGAATGACGCCATCACAGTTCCCGAAGACTGTCACCATGACCTTTCCGGCAGAAGGGGTTATCTAGAATTTCTTCTTTTGTGGTTTCCGCCGCAAAGTATTGCACGCAGCTTTCGTCCCCCGTAACTATCCGTAACAGAAAGGTCTCTCTGTCCGTCTCAAAACACTTCAACGATTCAGATGGAATGGCCTTTCTCTGAATGTTTTGGTCCACTGCGAGCATTTATGCAACCCATCGTGAGCACCTCTTTCATTATCCGAGAGTCTCGATCATTGCAGGCGTACTTCGAGTGCTGACAGACAACTGTAGAGCAAATTGTGGAGTTGCGATGCGCCGTTCGGCACGAATAATGGCATCCGCACGATTCAGCATGTCTGAAGCAGTGGCTGTGACAGGACGTCGCTAGCGTGGCTAATCATGGAGCTCTATTTCCTGAGGCTGTAACTTTCTTTACCCATCGCCATACACTGCACACAAACGTTTATGGATGTTCACCACAGTTTCTTTTTCTGTAAACAAGAATTCAGTAACAGCACAATGCTTGTAATGTGTGTCATTTGTAGGCGCCATTTTGACGCTGTACTACTCTTCTGCCATCTGCCAGAACGGTTCGAAACTTCACCGGTTCATAGAACAAACATCAAACGTGAAGTATCAACAAGGACGTCTGTCTATGTATATCAATGGCTTAAAAATGTGGGGAATTATTTATTGAATGACCCTTGTAGGATAAATTTCTTTATTTCACGATTAAGACGACAAATATTATAGGTACTCAGACTACCAGTTTCGGTCAGCAATGATCATCTTCAGGTATGTTTAATTCAAAGCACGTCCTAATATACTAGACTACGGCTTTGATGAGCATATGTATAATGCAAAATGAATATTCTTCTTAACGAAACGTCGTTTAAAGCTAGTGCGTGATGACAGTATTACCAGCCATGTTCAATACTCGCTGTCGACTAATATGATACTGCAATTTAATCTCTTACACACGCAAATGAAAAAAAAACGCAAACAATGACTGCTAAATTCGTTCAGCAATGACCATCTTCAGATATATCTTATAAAAAAGTGACATAATATACTGGACTACGGCTCCAATATATGCTGTATCACATGGAGGCAGGTAAGCTTGCAGTGTCACCGAGAAGTCGAACAGGTCGGATTCGACCGGATGCCTCAATAGATGTGGTCTGGTCGGTGGCTGATTAGATGCGTGTGCTATTGGAACAGTGAAAGTATGGTATTCGCGATGCAGTCTGTTCCTAGCAGTTTCTGAACAGCATCGTGACCTGTGTGAGAGGTGCTTCCGTCACTGGTGATGTAAGTTGTTGTGAATTCTCTCCGTTATATAAAAGGTACTGTGCTTGTACGAAAGAGCTGACAGTGCGTTCGTTGTCTGTACAAAGCCGAATATTTATTGGTGTGTGGCTGATAAGCGTACTGTAATAGGCTACCCGCGGTTCTGACTATTTGTAATCATTTCAGTCAGTTGTACAGTAGCACTCAGTAAACCATCGGTTTATTGATTGGCGACTCCAAGGAGTTATTGTGATCGCTTCTCAGTTTTGGTTATTGATAACTTGATACCAGTGTCTGAGTTTAATTTGTACAGCACTGAAGATGATCACTATGTGATCGAAAATCGATTCTGCTATCAATAAATCATCAATATTACGGCCAACCCTCACCGTCCTTTTAATTTAATCCATCGGTTTATGTTACTGCACCTTTGACCAGATGATGTAAACACGGCTAAGTGAAGCAAACCCTTGGCATATTTTAGTGCCTTCTTCTAGTATTTTTGAATTACCGTTCTGGTTCCTTTTTTAATGAATGAATTATAAGTCTTGCGTATTTTTGTTAACGTTGTTGTCCATAACGCCGGTTATCTGTACAAGGCCTAGAACTATTTTGGGAGCTATTTGGAAACTTTTTCTCAACTTGAAGTAACTTTGAATCTTAACAAAATTCATTACCCCGTGTTTAATCTCTGAGTTTTTGCCGTTGTGTTGTTTGGCAGAGACTGTAGACACGATTATAGGAGAGAACTTTCAAATATGTTTTCAGTGTTACAGTGGGAGTGTATTTGGTGCTCTGGCCGTGTGTACAGTCAATGTATTTTCGAATCTGGTGTGTGTTTTAGTAGTTCTGATTAGTGTGTTGCCCCAGTGTAAATTTATTTTTATGTTAAGTATCGTTGTAGCCTATTACTTGGTTGTGGATCTTAGTTAATTGTAAAGGCTCTAACATTTAGAGTGGCACTGTGATCTATCACCGATCAGCCCAGCACTATCGCGTCCTATCTCGTCTTAATATGGAATAATAAACATATTGTGATATAGGTATATTATATGCGGAAGTACTTAAAACTATAGTTGAACGGAATATATACTGTCTTATACACATCAACAAAAGTGCAGTCGAAATAATCATGAAATTCTGACGGAGTTGTGAAAGAATATGAGACACTGAAAATAGTGGATGAATTTTGCTGTCTCGGCAGCAGAATAGTTGAAAAGGACCAAAGAGGATATAAACTATATACTTGCAAAATCACGAAAATCTTTTGTGAAACTTTGTGAGCATTGAATATTAGTTTAAGTGTTAGAAATATTTTCTATGGCTATGTGTTTGAAGTGCAGCTTTGTATGGAAGTGGAATGTGAACGACCGCCAGTACAGACGAGAGGAGAACACAGCCCGTTGAAATGTGGTGTTACAGGGGAATGCTGAAGATTAGATGGGAAGATAGCATCCTCTGTTCCGATAATTGCTTATCAATTCATTCCGCTGCAGATGCGGATTCCGCTGTGACAACTGCGCAGCACGCCAGAACGTTTCAATCTGCACTTCGTTGGTAAAGCTGATGATCTCGTCAACATAGCTAACGTATTATTAACATACCTCATCCTTCATTACTGCAAAGGGGTCCGGGGGGTGAGGGGAGGAGAGTTTTTGAAAGTGACCTTCAAAATGGTAATCCTCACCGAGATGCCGATACGACACTTTTCGTAAGAAAAAGCGAGCAGCTGCTTGAATGTGAGTTTGGCGTTGCTCATTACGAAGTCAAGTTCTCTCCCTTATAAAGTTCCCGATATGGAGTGCTTGAACTGTGTTGATACCTGTATATCCCTGTTTAAATAACGTGCATAGCGCTGGCTTATTTTTATATGATACAATTGTAAACTTGCCCTTGGCGTCACAGGATGCCCGATTACGTGCTTTGAAGGGAAGAAATGGTCCGAGTAATGCCGCTTTGCATATCTCATTCATGATGTATTTCTTATCAGTCCCTTACTCTGCTGTTGTGGATTCCGCAATGACAGCTCCACACCACGGACAAATAGCCAGTAGTGTGCAGACCGTTCTCATAAACAAAATGTGTCATAGTTCCTGTTTTGTAGCGAGTTCCGTGCTCTACTTCCCAGGTTCCTATGCTCCCATTAAGTTACATAGCCTCCAGTTTGCGTCGTTGGGTGACGTACAAGATTATTTGACTTTGCGTTTACTTTAACTCACTGTACATTTATTCTGCCTTGCAACACGATTATGTTATCACAGCGTACAAAGGACGCACTGTTTCGAAACCATCCGTATTGGTATACATTCCAAATATTCGACGATTTCATAATTGAGTGAGATGACGGCATGTGGGTGGAGGATGGTTAGAAATTCAAAAGTGCAATATGACACCGGCAGAATTTTAAAGATGGCCTTGATGGAGAATCAACAACATAAAATGCTGGAAAATTCAGATTTCAATAATAAATTAAAGACAAATTCAGAAATCGAAATTGGTGAAACTAGCCCCTTGTGTTTTTTAATCCATCCCAACCCCTCTCTTCCAATCACCTCACAGTACTTTACAGTCATTAAAGGGAAACAGACAGTTACTATATAACCCCAGAGCCAACATCTCGGCGGTGTTCAAAAGTATCTGGACAGTCTCAGATTTATTGCACCGTGCACAAAAGCATTTATGCAAAAGATAACATTAAGGGTATACAGAGCAGTATTACCATATCTAAATTTCGTCAGGAAACACACACACACACACACACACACACACACACACACACACATTCGTCTAAATTCCTGCCTGAAATATGATTGTCAACTCTCAAGGGAAGTGCCCTAACGTTGTTTTTATGCCTGACTAAGCATATAACTGCAGAAAACATATAGTATCTAAAATGCTACACTAAGCAAGAATGAACGCAAGCAAACTGTTAGTCTGCTTCATTCGCGATTTGGAAGAATGTAATTAATTCGGTTTTTAGGCATACAGTTTGTTAAGGTGTAATGCACCCGCTGCTGCTACGGTCGCAGGTTCGAATCCTGCCTCGGGCATGGATGTGTGTGATGTCCTTAGGTTAGTTAGGTTTAAGTACTTCTATGTCTAGGTGACTGATGACCTCAGATGAAAGTCTCATAGTGCTCAGAGTCCTATGTGGCTTGTCAATTCTAGCATACGTAAAAAGTTGCGGTCATTTCAGTTTTATGCTATGTTATTGGTGGTTTATAGAGCGAACTGAGATCGCTCAAAGTTTTTAAAAATTCGCAGTAATGTTTCACCTTAGCAAGCAAAACAAGCACCAGTTCAGGATGGCGGCGGAGGTGTGGTGGTGGTGGTGGGGGCGGATGGCGGGAGAGAAGGTAATTTATCATTCTCTACACAAGATAAATGTAACTTACGATACTGAGTGGTAATTATCGCTTTCTTTTAGAAATTATTTACGTTTATTACACGTTATGTACAAAAAAAATTCCTGGGAAGGCTACAATATTTTCCAAGACTCCCAGAAACTCTCTTTCAAATAATCAACTGCTATACAATAACCAAGATCTTATAATAATCACATACACAATCGCACACACACAAAAGCATACATATGGACACACAAAAGTCCGCGCTCGCACACGCATACGCACACACCCACACACACATACACACACACAAATTCATACAGACATCATAGCCAAGAGACAACACTGTTCAAGTAAGAAAGAAAGAATGTGTTCTGACATGATTTTCAGTGCAACATACGCATGAATTGAAAGTTCTCTTAAACGCAAACATAGCTTCATGGTTGAATACGGGATATAAACAAACAAGATGATGAATGATGGAAGTGACGGAACTAGACAAAGATGAAATATAGTCAAAGTTAGTGGTGTACCAAGACGAACATAAAAGGGTTCAAATGGTTCAAATGGTTCTTAGCACTATGGGATTTAACTTCTGAGGTCATCAGTCCCCTAGAACTAAGAACTACTTAAACCGAAGTAACCTAAGGACATCACGCACAGCCATGCCCGAGGCAGGATTCGAACCTGCGACCGTAGCGGTCGCGCGGTTCCAGACTGTAGCGCCTAGAACCGCTCGGCCACTCTGGCCGGCAACATAAAAGGGCATATACCTCGAAAATACAAACTTTGGCACCAAAGCAAGTACGTGCATCATAATAAATAATGATTTCAAGTACAAATACACACACACACACACATACACACACGCATATGTTTGTTACTGTAGTATGGAAGTATAATTACATGTAACTAATTTCAAACGAAAATTCGAATTTAGCAGAAAAATAAAATTGGATTCTTTCTCTAAAGATGTAAAATGTAGAGAAAAAACACATGCAGCACTAATCTCATAAAATAATTGCTCTGTTAGGTTTGTAGAAAGTGCATATGGCTTGAATATTGGTACTACAGAGAGAATTTCCAGTTTAGGCCACACTTGCTGACAACCAAAGTGTTACTGTTGTACCACATTTTGCTAGAACAATAGAGATCAAAAGTAAATGTTTCCACATTTATATTGTCTGTATAAAATTTTAAAAGACACACAGTTAGTTTGTCGACTCCAATGAAATAAACTGCAGGTAAGTAGATACGCGACGTTCGATCTCTGTACCTCGCATTAACATCACACATGTAATTCATTGTCGCTATTGAAACAAATCACAGATGAGTGGATGTGTGTTGTTTGAACCTTTACCATGCATTAATATATATTTAACTAGTCAGTATACTTAATTCTATGCAAAAGAAAAACCAGTGCAATTGCTGATCTAAAATATAACTTCAAGTGGAACTGTCGACAAGAATTTCCAAAGCAGTTAGAGTTACTTCCACGTCTAAATTCATCGAGAAATCGACTGCAAAACAGATAGCAAAAGAAGGGAAGTATTATAGTAACCCCACATACTAACAAGAATGAAGTTTTTTATAGATGCCAGTGCGCAATATTGCTGGGCCACAACTGTTCACAAATGTTTGGAAGAACGTTCTGCGTTATTCTTGCGAATGAATTGGCCACTCAAATGACACTACATGAATCTCTTCGTATGTTTGTGGAACATAGTCAAGAGGTCAGTTCGTGCACCAGCTCCTGCACCGGCAACACTTTGGCAATTATGGATTCCTGTAGAGTTATTACGGTTCAATATTTCCGCAGTTGACTTCCAGCGACTTGTTGAGTCCATGCCATATCGAGTTTCTGCACGATTCTGACCGAAAGGAGGTCCGAACCGATAATAGGAGGTATCCTATGACTTTTGTCACCTCAGCGAATGTCCGGCTGAACTAAGAGCATAACATCTCAGTTACGAATGAATAGTTCAGTTAATCTAAATCTTGATGACAGAGAAATGTCTGAAGACGACTCATTTTTTGACATTTCTGAGCACTTAGGCGACGCAAATGAGAAACCAACAACGTTATAGATGTATGCACACAGTACCGCTTCACTTGACAAAAAGAAAAAAAAAAATGATGAGATGAATTTTGTGTCACTGTTCTAACTGCAGGAACTGTATCAGTTTTGCCATGTTTCAGATCTAAGGCTTTAAAGAAATGTTTTAAAGAATGGTAGCCAAGGGCCTGACTAGTGAGTGGGTATGGATAGTGGTGGCCTCACGGAATAATTACCGTGAGTGAAGAAAGTGAAAATAGCTAAGGGCAGCAAGGAAGTTTGGCCAAACTAGAAGACCAGCAGCAGTGAATGAGAAGAAATTTGGCAGAAACTAAGAATAGATCCTGGAAAAGTATTTAAATGGATAGCTGCCAGTTGTGATGTGACTGAGTTACTAAGTATGAGATTGAGAATGGTCGCTGAGGAGCCTTCATCTGTTGTATGTAGTAGCTACCATATCAGAGCAGTTAGTTCAGTCTTTGAAAATATGTATAGTATGAGGCTAGTAGTTGAAGAATTAATTGCTTGAGTACGAGGTGTTACCTTGTCACTGCATCAATGAGTGCAGCGCTCAGGTTCATAGATCAGCAATTGTAAAAGAGCGTGTAGTTGGGCATGTTCAGGAGTTGATGGATTTGGAGACTCCTTTTCTCCCAGCCATACCATTGAAGGTTTTAAATCCTGTTGTAGAGCCTATTCTTTGCCAAGTAGTACACGCAAGAATAAGTTGATGGATACTATAGAAACGTGTCGCTGTTTCTTGTTGTAAAGAAATATTGTGAATTTTCCATTTTCCTCATTTCTCTAAATGCTGTCAGATACGAAAGCATACGTGTACGAGGATGCCACTTTTGTTTATTTTTATACTTTTTTTTCTTTTATAGAAATATTTTGTGTTCAATTACAACATGTTATGCAAAGCCTTGGCATTCGGATCCATATTTTCAATACTTGTAAAATATTTCGATAGAAGCTTACATCTCTTGCAAGGTACTGATACGACGCTTTCCTTTTTGTAAATTTGGTTGTAGGTGTTTTGTTTAGTTAAGATAAGAGAACAATTTGGTTTTTATAGACACATTATCTGATTTGGCATTACAGCACCTTATTATAATGTTTCCTGTGTCTGACACTGGACACAATGAGGCTAGAAGTCCAGGGCTTGTTTCTGAGGCAATGTTAGTACAGTGCAGTCCCAGGCTCTGACGGACTCCCAAGGGGACAGGTGGCACACATCAAGGCAACCCGACGCGCCCATACACAGGCCGACTAGTCCTCCATAACAAACCTGATCAGCCCCAACACACTTTCCTGCATATGGTGATGAGCTGACGCTTCGGATGTTGGTCCATTGATTCGACTGGCAAGTCGTCACCATCTTAGCGTGACCGCTACCTGCCATCCGTCGATCCATCAGCAATACCAATGGCGTCTACAAGTGGTCGCCAGTGTCGACACAGGTGGATGGATGTGGCACATAAATGAATTCTCCGCCCTGCGAACATTTGCCCCGCTAGAAATCTGCGAACTCTCCGCCTCGTACCTGCGTCCATTGTGACCCGTCTTACCTACATCCGGACCGTCCTAATCACCTTGCTCTACCTGTTCCCTGGACTCGGCCGAACTCCAACCGCACAGTCCCGTCTGCCTGTTAGTATCGCTCTAGTTTTTGTAGACGTCACATCGTGCCACTTGGATATTACCATCTCAGTGGTTGTGATATCGAAGTTTCAACGACAATTCGTGGTGAGCCTAGTTTCCACTACGAAAGTTATTCTTACATAGTGAAGAAGACGAAGGAAGATGGGACTGTGATTTGGCGCTGTTCGAAACAGAAAGAGAAGCATTGCCGAGGAAAGCTTAAAACTAAGGATTCTGCAGTGCTCTTTTCGCAAGAGCATCAATGTGGAGCTCCGGATAAGGCAAGGTTGGGAGCACAGAGGACTCTGAACCAGGAAAAGAAGAGGGCACGAGAGGAAAATACGTCTATTTCCAAAATCTATTCAGAGAAGCTAGGTAGCTTGCATAATCGAGTGTACGACTTTGTGGCAGAAATGGCAGAGCAGCGAACAACGAAGAGGACGTTATACAAGCAAAGAACAAAGTCTCAGGGAAGTGAGAGGGATCTAGAGACAAGAGAAGACAATGAACTTAAAGCAGAGCTTTTAACTATGAATGATGGCAGCAGTTTCCTATTAAGCGACAATGAATCAGGAGACAGCATGATAGTTTTTTGTGGAAGAGCGGGGAGAGAGGCTCTGAGAAGTAAACGAGACTTTTTTATGTATGCTACGTTCAAGTGCTGTAGCAAACAGTTTTCACAGATATATACAATTCATGCAAGTTTTGGAAGTAATAAAAATGAGACTAATATCTACCCACTTGCATTTGTATTATTACCAAATAAGGGGAAAGAGACAAACATCCGACTTTTCAGAAGTGTGCTGGAAAATATTCCAGAATTGAACCCTGCAAGTGTGACTGTAGATTTTGAGTCACCAGCGATTTCTGCAATTATACTCGTACATATGTTACCAACTTCCTCGGTGCATGGACGCTATTTCCACATGAGAAAGTCTCTCTGGAGAAAAGTACACGATCTTGGACTCACTCGCGAATATAAAGAAAATGAAGAAGTGAGACAACAAATTCGCATGTGTGCTGCGCTGGCGTTTCTACGGCCTGAAGATGTATGTGATGGCCCTCTGGAGATACATTCACAGGCACCGCATGTTCCTAGGCTTTCTGACTTTTTCGACTATTTTGTAGAGAGATGGTTGGAGAATGAAGAAAACCCTATCAGACTTTGGAGCTGCTACAACAGGGTCCATCGAACAACTAACTACTTAGAGGGCTTGCATAACAAAATTAATAACATGTTTTCAAAACCAAATCCTAAAAGTAGTGAAGTAATTACTTGCATGAAAACAGAAGCGGAAAATTCAGCTTGTGCATTAATGAGGACAGAGCTGAATATGGAAAGTAAAAGAAAGAAAACAGTGCACATGAAACAGGATGAAAGGCTGGAGAAAATATTGAAAAGGTACGAGGAAGATGCTGAGATAAGGGCTTGCTCGATGGCTACCTCCTACCTTCAAAACTAGACGAAAAAATGTATCAGAATATGTATAGAAATAGAGAAATATATGAAATGGAAATAGCAATCTTTAAAAAACAATACAAAAAAACGAAAACAAAAAAGATAAAAATTTGATGAAGCTTATAAGCTGATTTTAAACACACGTAAATGACAATAAAATTACTTTTGCTGTCTAGCCAGTCCAAAGCCTGGATAAAGGGCGATGAGGATCAGACTACTTTTAAAAATGTAGGTATGTGATTTCTAACGCATTTAAACCCAAAGAGCAACTAGTACCATGCCTCAGTAGTGTTTAGAGATTAACAGATAAAATTATGCTATGTGTGAACATAATGCCACTTAATACTTCCGTACTAATGATCGCAGCTCGTTGTCTCGCGGTAGCGTTCTCACTTACCGAACGCGGTGTCCCGGGTTCGATTCCCTGCGGGGTCAGGAATTTTTCCTGCCTCGAGATGAGTGGGTGTTGTTGTGTCGTCCTCATCATCATCATTCATCACCATAACAGTCGGAGGAAGGCAATGGCAAACCACCTCCAGTAGGATCTTGCCTAGTGCCTGTGGTAAAGAGGCTACAACAAGAATAGTACAAACCGTGATTTTTAGTTGAATGTGCCATCCAAGTTCTAAAAACATTCTCACGCTGTGGCTGATATAGAAAGAGTCAGACGTCAACTGTTAGTTAACGCTTTTTTTATCTCATTGTCTATTACACGAAAACGAATGAGTAACGTTTGTTTTTAAATTTTTTGTCATTTACTATTTTGATGATTCAACTGCAAGATTTCGAAGAATGTCAAAGGTCACTGACAGATGTCAGAAAAGAAAAGATTACTACTACTTTCATTGGATTCTTCTTCATTTGCTCTTTCTTCAACTAATGCACTGTATTGTTTTGCATGACAGTTATGGGCAAGATTTACTACATTTTCTTTAAGTCCTTCAGTTTTATCAAGAACCACTGCGTCAACAGTTTCTTTATTTTTGGTAGTCTCGTCAGTTTTTTGATCATCTACAAATGGACCCTTGAACTATAATATTTTTGCGCCTTCTTTCATGTCCTTTGGGTCAAGTGCTTCTCTGACGTAAGTTTAACAGATTTCAGCATTGAACCATCCAACAAATGGCACTTCAAAAACCTGACCGCAATTTACTTGTTTACTAATTTATTTACTTATTTTGTGCTCCACTTGGCCAATGTCGCTGTATATGTGCTCTAAACCAAATTTCTGTATAAATTAATAGAAACATTTTTTTTTTACTTTTAGTCAGTAAGAACTCTCTACGTAAAAACATATACATATCAGAACTAATAACACTGAAACTGTTACGTGCAACATATAGTACGGCTGGTGCCTTACGGCTTGAGCATGCTAGTTCGCGTCCCCAGGGGATTAGTGAGCCGTTCCTCGACCTTTTCTGGGCGTATATTTCACAGGGCGGAAAATTCACAGGGCGGAGGATACATTACATCGGATGCGGCTGGTGACAGGGTCAGCGGACAAGCTGAGCTGTGAACAGGTGTTAGTCGCCTCCGCCAATGCAGCAACCGTGAGTAGGTGCAAGTGAACGACTCATGCAGGGGCTGTACACGTTACGTGACACGTCGTCTCCCCTTGAGTCTCCTTGGTGGCGCACCAAACTATGCAATCATCTGGAAGACCTGCTGATGTCAAATGATCAGCACATGTCTAAAGACTCGCCCCTCGCCTCCCCACCCCCGAACCGGATTCTGACGTCATCCACAACCGCAAAAACTCACTTCTAACTGCAGGAACCAGTCGTTCGAGAATGCCAAGAGAATGTTGACAAAGAGAGAGCGGGGAAACAGTGACCAAGAGAAAGACTTGATGGCCTGTCTATAAGATGTGCACACATGAGCGAATCATAACAGGTGATGAACAGGGGCACTATTCACGTTATTTACAGAAACAAACTTGCATCAAATTGTGACCGAGACTTAATTGTATTTTTGGCTTCCTAGTCTTACTTTTGAGTGTGTGTGGAGGACTTGTTTTCCTTTATCGTTGTTGTCCGAGATTACAATTCATTTTACGCATGTTTTGTCTTCTTTCGCCACCTGTGTATTACGAAATGTCATTGTGATATGAAAAGCTGCATTTAAATTTGTTGACCACTGCTTAATTTGTATTTAATTTACTATCTGTCATTATTTGATTTGCTATTGCAGGTTATTATTTAATCCTGTATGCCCATACTGAATTGCTTTTATCTGTAAGTAATAGCAGTAATTAAGAGTTAGATCAGCAAGCTAATGATCAGTGACACAAAACAAATGCTGATTGGACACTACACACACACACACACACAGGAGTTATTAAAATAAATTAAATGAAACTAGTAACATGCTTCTGCATCTTCCTTTAATATTTCGTCATTTTGGATTGTTTGTCAGGCGTAATTTTCCTTCAGATGCCTCTGGTCCATATGTGGTCAACAATGTCACGTTTTAGTTTTTATTTCATGTTTTAATTGCATTTACGCAATTGCCAGTTTGTTGTTACATTCAATCGTCAGGCCAGATGGGCCAAAAACTAGCTCCATTATTTATTCTTGGGTCTTTACTTGCACCGCTCTTAGTCAGTACTGAATGAGAAAGGAGGAAATCAGTTTGATGTTTCGTAGTAAAAGTACGAAAGTGAATTTGAAATTGACATCTTTTTCAATTTATGAAGTTTTGTAGACGCATAAGAAATTTGTTAGAGCCTATTATATTCATCCATTACAGTGATGAAGGACGTACGTCTTTCGCATTCACATTCATAGATTTTGGATTTCTCGTTTCGCGCTTTTGAATCACTTCTTTGACTGTCTGTATTATAAGTAGATCACATGCCAAAACAAGATGGAACAATTCTGTGGAACTTCGTGTTTTGTTTTTGGTTCTTGTATTGATAACAGCACTCTGTTCCTTTCCGATGTCAAGTCCTGCTTGAGTGGACTGCGTGAGAAAGGAATATCGCTGGGTAGTTTCAAGTTGGGGAGGCTTCCTTTCTTCGTATGTGTTTAAGTCTGGGAACGATCATTATTTCGAACACCGCTTCGAGACATGAGTTAATCGATAAAGGAGCACTTTACCATCTTTCTTAAAAAAAAAAAAGAAAAAAGAAATGTCTCGCAACCGAGTCGAAGCGAGAATGGGAGTACTTTAGAAAGTTAAAGTCCGATTTACGTGTTCAAAAGTTTTTTCGGATGAGATAATGCAACGAATTCCCACGCTTTTTCTTGCATCCTGCCAATTGGCCTAGTGCCTGACGTTGCTCTGTAATTTTCGGGAATTAGCAGTCGTCCTCTCACTTCCTAAAGAATTCATGTCGGACACTGTGTCTGGGGAGGCTTTCTAAAATCCGTTAGAAGGACACTCTGCACAGAGATCTCAGTGAGTAGGGATGTTCCTTTAGAGCATGGCTTACATCATGTCAGTCTGAATTGCGTACGTTATGCCATTGTCAGACTTGGAGATACCAGCACATTCGTTATTAACCTGTGTACAATCAATAATATCTCATTTATATTTTACGTGTGCTGATTAGTAATTTTCGTGAATAATTTTCAATCTCGCGTTCAGGAGTTGGTTCCACGATGTGTTTTCATATGAGTGTGCTACAATCTACCAGCGATTAGTTATATCTGAACTTATTTTCCAGCAAATCGCATAATGAGATTAAGTGTATGTAGTGTTCATCAGGAGGATGTCTTATCGATAACGAAATTCCGACAGCAGAGTGGACTTGTCGGCTTGCTTGAATGAGGCGCTCAACGTGTGTGTTTTAGTGAGTCTCTGTTCTTTACCTCACTTAGTAATCGAAACGAAGCGGTTGGGTAGATTGAATTCCCACCTTTGTTAGGTACTGGACACTACCTGGCAGCAGTCTTGTGCCTTTAGATCAGCTTTTTTTTTTTTTTTTTTTTTTTTAAATCAGATATGACTCGTATCAGCGAATCTGCATCCACAACTTTAAGCACGTGAAGTGAATTCAGTTAATTTCACCGCCCTTCATCTTGTCAGCTGGAAATGATTTCGTGTAATATACTAAAGATTTGTTATGAAATTTAGTGTCGATCTGAGTCACTCCCCCTCTGATAGACAGACACCTGCATTGTACAGACTGTGGTATTTGTGTTTAGTGACTATGAATAATTAATGACTCACCTCACGTCCGCACCAAATAACATCCGATTTACTGTTACATAGTTCCATTGACATGTCAGTCTAAACAGATCAGGACTTAAATTTTCTCATTTATTAAAAATTCAGTGCCTCCCTTGCACATGCGGTTGACGACATTTTTCTTTTCTTTTTTTTTTTGGCCTGTGAAATAAAGAAATGGCCTATCCCTCCCTGGAACGCCCCCCACTACCCCCTACACACCCCTTCCCGCCCAACGCCCAAAAGATAACTTAGAATGAAACTTGAGGAGAGTTTAGAGTTTCTTTATGTACTGATAATGAAAAAGATCCCTTTTTGTTACTACCGAACGCAGGGACGAGAAAAGATGTGCATGCACATAATCACGAGATGTTACAAATTTTCATCTACAATTTACTACGTAACCTTGCAAAACCACAATTTTCAAAGTTAACACATAATGTCATTGTCACTTTCTTTATTGTGTAGTTGTATATGTCAAAGGAAATCGTGAAATGGTGTATCTAAAGTAACCTGACTTACGTCTCTGCTTCATTGACCTTTTGTATCCGTCACCTTTGCTATTGTGTAACATGCGTATACCGCCTGACTATTAGCTGTTGTCTGCTCTTGTAATTCGTCACACACTTTTCTGTGTTAAAGACCGGATTGCATTTGTGTATAGTTGCAATTGTGAAATGTTATACGTGATATCCCGTTTGCCGTGTCAGAAATTATTACATGTAATATTAATCTAACTAACTCTGATTCCCCTCCATTTTGTCTGTCTCACGCTGCAACCTGCTATATATATTTTTGAATGAAAACAGTCTCAGTTGTAAAACTGTATTTATTAACAACAGTTATGTTTTCGCCCTTATAAATTATCATCAGATGATTTGGAGACAATAGAACAACATACGGTCTCCAAATGGCTTATGAAATTCGTAAAGAACTCGAACTGAAAGTAAAAGTTGAAAGTAAAACTAACTGAGAATAATGGTGGACGGTGGAGGAAGTGAAAATCTAAGACAGATAAAATACTGCATCAGTTAGGTGCGTTACGTGTACTAAAGTAGTCTCTGCATGGTGTACACAGCACAGAGCCACGCGTACAATATTTGGATATAGAGCAGAAAAAGTTCGGCTAAGCAGACCCGTCCAGAACAGCAACAAAACTGAAGCTGGGATGGCACCACGGGAATGGGCTAGATGGCGGAAATACCCATGCCTAACAGCCTACACTGACTGAAGTGCTTAAAGCCAACAATTTAAAAATTATTGAAATATGTGCGATACCACATTAAAAAGAAAACAAATCACATTGCAGTTACAAAACTGTACATAACTAACGGAAACTTAATAATAACAGTTAAAAATACACACAAAATTCCATATCCAAAAAAATCTCACAATAGCAATCCAGACATAGATACAGCAAATGCATAAGGGAATCTTACGACTTGGCCAAAAAGACTACCTGCACGATCTGCGTGTAACAAATTTCGGTTGACTATGGAGCCAAAATGTTAATTTTCAAACTGCAGTAGTTTCTAAAAGGTCCAAGAGATATTTTAATAAAGCCATACCGAAATGAAAAAATAATAACTAGATTAATAAATATCCTCGATGAATGCATATTATCTGTGACATCATAAGTAGAATAAGAAAAGTGTAAGAAATGTTGATTTGCATAATAATCCCAGAAACAGAAGAACAGGTGCTAAGACAAAAACAGGTAGTGGCACAGAAGAGAAAATGAACAAAAGTTATGCTGTCGAAATATGGAAGTAAGCAATGTCATGTCAGAGATCTTATAGTCGGCATCATTGCATCGTAAAAATTCTAGTTTTTACTAAGCAACTGATCGTTGAACAGATAATCTGATGAAGCCTTACAGGACGAGAAACTCGCAGTTGCTACTAAAAATACAATTTTGCAAACGAGTCTGTTTTCATTCAAAAATAGTGTTAACCTTTTCGTTTCACTCATATAGAGCCTATAAGCAAACGATTTACTTTCCAATTTTTTCTGTAGTTGTTTTGCTTTGTTGTAGTTAACATCGATACCGAGATCGTGGTACAGTACCGAAGCCGGTAGCAATAAAGAATATTTAATGGATCCCTGTGTTATGCATTAGAAAAGGCTGTTTTCCACTGGCAACACAGACGCGGGTAGACACGGGCGTTAGTGCTGCTAATTATGATCTGACACCACCGCTGTCTGGGGAATTCGTGTTGATCCTTACAGAGTACAGTTTTGATATCGGAACAGATCACAACACTCGAGCATACAAGGAGTTAAACGGTTCTAAGCTGGACTGACTTATGAGGAATATGCCTGTACTTCTAAGCATCTTCCTGTAAACGATAATCAGAACGCGTAATCCTCCAGTCTCCTTATTCTAAGCTGCTGCTGGAAGGGGTGTTTCTATCGGCTTTACTTACTTCAACTTTAGTATATTTTGCTGCTCCAAAATTACAACAGTGCGTAAATAAAAACAAGCAGCTACATTAATTTACTTTGGCGTCGTATTTTACAGTTAAATGTTTCGATTACTTTTGAAGTGGCCTTTATGGAGGTAGTTCGTGTACGGAAAAGTGTTACTCAAAGTAACAACGGTCGTGGATAATTTTTGTGAATGAGAGTATAGTTACTCTGCGTATGGCGTAAGTACTACCAGATATAATCGCGCTTTAGCTGGTATGATTAACATACGAGGGAAACTGCGGTAACCAAAAGGCGGTATCACATAATGAAACAAAATATACCGAGACAAGCGAGACAAATCCGTGAGCTCACTGCTAGAGATAATTCAGGTTCCTTTTATTTTCGTTCACAAATATCCAGCTACAGCGGGCAGTTTGTTATTATAATGGTGCAATGCACACGCGCCGGTGTAGTCCTGTACGCTAAATAATTAATTTTCCAATTAAATTGCGAGATCTGCATAATGTACTGTACGCGCGGGATCCACGGGTAAGCCATATCTATTCTGTGCTCGCACGTATTTTACCGAACTGCATATGATAGCTCGTTCTTTAATGATAATAAATGCAAATTTCATAGCTCTGTTCCTATATGGAAGTGAACGTATTTGAAACTCGTGCTGGTACACACAGAAAAACGAGAGATAGGGAGAGAGAGACAGGGAGGAGAGAGAGAGAGAGAGAGAGAGAGAGAGAGAGAGAGACATTTTGGAGGGGGTGTGGGTGGGGGGCAAGAAAGAATGAAAGAGATGAAGTGCGTGGTAAATGTGACTATAAGAGGGCAACAAGGAAACTGGAAGGACGGTTTAACGTTTGACGTAAGGGCGAGGGAATCAATAGTCAATAGATTAGACTAGATGCAGAAAAACTTTATGAGAGTGCGGCAACAAGTCTGAATGTGTAAAAGGGAATAAGACGTTATCTACAACTTGTTCAGAAACGACTGAAGAGTCGCAGGACATTAAATAACGATAAGTTGTCGAGAAACGAATAACACAGTGCTATAGTTAGTCCCGTTGGTTGTTAAACCTATACGGAACCAAGGGGAAATTTGAAAAGAAATTAAACTCCAAGAAGAAGGAATAAAAACAGTGATGTCTTCCGAAAACACTAATTTATACGAGCCGGCAACCGTCTTAGATCGCGTGAAGGGAACGGCTGGATGTTTTGAAAAGAGTTACGTGATCAACAGAAACAGAAGTGAAACAAAGCTGGCGACGTCCAATCACGTTACGCCAGGTAATAGGATTAAAAAATGAGAACACTAGACGAGTTTGGCTACTTGAGCAACATAATAAACTATAACTATAGAGGAGAAGATGGTGTAAACAGCAACTTGGCAGTAATCTCATAAGGAAAGAACGATGAGTCAAAATAAAATATTAATTAAAATTTGAGGAAATGTGTTCCGAAATCGTTTATCTGGAACATAGACGTATTCTGAAATGAAATGAGGACGACAAACAGAGGAGGGATGGAAAGAGTAGAAGCGATTGAAATGTATTATAAATGAATACAGTTAAACGTAATGTGTGTAGATTGGGTAACAAATGAAGAGTTACTGCAGGAAATTCGGGAGTAAATACAAATATTTCACAATATAAAATAAAGTATAGGTTCACAAGATACATTCGAAACCATCAATTAATACGTTAGTTCACTAACGGACGAAAGAGCGAGATGTAAAATGTCTAAATGGTTACCGAGTCTTCAAGGCAAACTCGAGTTCTAACGGACAACGTATGCAGTACTTATGTGAATGTGAAGAGACTTCTAAAGGATACACTAACGTGGAGGAGAGTATATATTCAGTTTTTGGTCTAAATATTACACACCAACTCTATCAAGATACACAGTGAAGAAATCTAGGTTTTGTGACAACTCTGAGCTCCAGCAACATAAATTTGTGCATTTGGTGACGAAAGTGGGAGATAACTGATTTTGTACGCGAGTGATTCCATGTGCCACCAGATTGAATACAGCCTTAAAGTCACTGGTGTTAGGACTGTATACGGTTCAGTTCCACAATGGCAGCTTGTGGAAAAGGAAGATATCCGGCTAAGTCAAGATGTGAGCTACCCACTGAGTTGACGTTAGCAATAACACGACGTAACTTAATTTTGTTTATCACAATCGACGTCTTTGGAAAGCAAGCAACTGTGTCATTAATAGATTAAATAATGGAACACTGCTCCATTTACTTATTTTTTCATGCTTATCATAACTCGTTTCGAGAATTTATCCAGATTTTTAAGTGCATTTCTGTTATGACTTGATGCGAAACATTATCTTGTCTTCTTGTCAACACACTGTGCGTGAGAGTAATACTTCCCCGAAAGAATCTTCACTCTGCAGTGGAGTGAGCTCCTCACTTCCGACAGTCGGCTCGTGATATGAGTTGTGCCTGTGTAGTTTTGACGGCAGAGAAAAGTTTCCACCTTGGAAACCCGATCAGGCTTAGAGTAAACCCTGCAGAATGAGTCGTTACTTTTGTTCCATCTGGTGGGGCGCTGTGTTCTCAACACTCAGAAGACGTGGCACTTGATGACTCCTACGAAAATATTGTGCTGGTGACATCCAAACTATATAGGAGTATCTCCCCGTATTTGCAACCCTCTGCTATTTTGTGTCTAAGAGAACTTAAATTTTGCGTTTTGTACTCTAAAGACTTGTCATTCATTTTGCAGTAAATCTTGTGACAGTTAATGTGAGGACAAAATTGAGGACAAAATCATATCAACTTGCTAGAGATGGATATCGAAGGAATGTACTCGGTGCAGTAAAGGTTTGTGTGGTCCTTCTTCGTACTGTTGTGATGCTAAATTATCTTTTATAATGATATATTGAACTTCGTATGTTCCAAATTTCCTATAGAACAGCAAATTACAATCGAAACCCATATGTCTGATACCATATATAGTGTGATGGTTTTAACCTGAGACAGTTAAATGTCTTGAAAACGACGCTTGGTACAGAAAAAATGTTATAGCTGAAAAGTTTATTTAGTAAAGGGAGTATCTGTCTGTGCTACAACTGGCCATCTCCTACCCACCTCCGTTGCGTGGACGCGATCAACTTTGTATTTCCAAATAGAGGCCACCTTATAACACTCCCCGTCTGCCATCTACTGTACCATAACCTCAATGCCAGAAGCAGGTTGTAACATAAAACAATTTTGTAAAAGTAACTATGGCACAAAGCAACAGAGAAGTGTTACCCTCTGAGAGGAATTTTGTTAAGTTGACCGTATTGTTCCTAATGGAAGTGGCTTATCGGGAATGAAAGTCAGAATTACGTTAATATTGGAATAGTGACAAACAAAATTTTGCCTAGCTATACTGTTTATAGAATAAGGGAAACGGTCGCCAGCCTAATTAGGCAAGAGAAAGATTAACATTCTCGTTTATGAAAGTAGGTATAAGTAACTATAATGGACAACACAACAGACACAACCTAGACTTAGCAACACGCGAGTGCAATGAACTCTAACACACATATGTTTTAAGATTGAAGCTAACAGTTAGAGCAGCAGGAACTATTTTCAAAATTATAACAGGTACAGAAAAACACTATCACTTTCAGGGTTTACACAAACTGAGTGGTCTTTATATTGTTAATATGCACACAAGAGAGACAAACACTTGGCATACATGAGAATGTAACGTTTCACAACTGCAGCTTTCTCACTTTTACTACAACGAAACACCATGTTGACAAAATTGCAAGGAACTGACTCTCCTTTTTAGAATTTACTACAGACAACAACGTGATCATTTACTTTATAAGACTCAGCCTAAAGTTTGAAGTTGGTAACAGCACTTTAAATAACAGTTTCAATAGGAAAATTATTATTGGACAAATAACATTAGCTTTAACTATCTTTCTAATAAGTTCAAGAGGCATTATTTAACAAAGCTCTAGGCTTCAACGTACTTTCAGTAAGGACACTCGGTAATCACTTTACTTCAAACGGAGAGGACCCTGAGAGGTGTTATGATGAGGAGTAAAATCAAGGTAGGTAAATAAATTCCGATATGAATTACCTTATATTTCAGCACATTAACAAATCCATTAGGCTGATCCTTCACTGTACATCAATATAGTATTACGTTACAGTGATTGCGCAATGTGGTGGCAACTGCATGTTGGTAGGTGGAATTACAGGTAGAATTGCCGGACTTTATCATATCTTCATGGCGATGATTCATACAAATTCCAGAATAGATCCAGCTATTTATCCACCCATCTGAGGCATTGGAAAGAAGCAGTAAAAGCCTCTCTCTGAATCAGCATGATATGCACCTTTACATTGACAGTGCACAGACTGGTAGCTCCTTCACGACTAGTGGCTCGTCTCCGACTGACTATCAGTTCCACCTTTTCCACCTAGGCCAACCACAATTTGCGCGCGCTACACAGTTCCGTTCCTGAGGGGAACCACCCTACCTCTTATACACCAAACTACTAAGATTCCTAAGTGAGGATCAGCAGTTTACATAACAGCTAACAAACGTATTGAATAACACAGAACATTTGCACATATTAACATGTCTACAGAAAATTATTCACACAAAATTACAATCATATACAGTAAGTATTGTTCCCTCCAAATGGGTCAAAGCATTTAAACGAGAGATATGTTACACAGCATACAATCACATCATGACATCAAAGTTGGACAAAGAAAAGAGTACACAATTTTATGTTATTGATTTAAACACATTTACAAAAGATCAACAATGTGACATTAAATAAAACAAAAGCAAAAATAAAACCATACAGCATAAGAGCTGTGGTGTTACACATGCCCCATGTTTCGTTGAAGTTTCCCGTCAGGGATACTTCAAGGAAACATCCATAACACCTAAGTGGTGCTGGTGGTGAAAAAAAAAAATTATTCCATCCAACTTCAGTTGGGAGAAATAAAAAAAACACACAGATTACAAGCATACAGTATATACACTAAGAAATTGCTTATTTTTCTTCCAAAAGATTTTCAAAATAAGACATTTACCGAAATTTTCATATTCACCCTGGTTTAAAGATACTAATTTTCATCATTACACAAATTATCTTTAAGCATGTTTATTTCACACACACACAGTTCAATTAATAGGCAATCAGTACACAAACTGATCTACATATAAGTAGAATAGGAAAAGCGCTTAAATAATATGAAAAAAAATTTAAACACATATACAATAACACAGGACATTCTAAGTTAGCAAAACAGAATTTTGTCTCTCAATAATTATAGAGGAATGTAAAATTTCGCAGACACACAAGCATATTAATGATCACAGTATATTTTACAAGGTTCAGCAATTAATGAAATATTGAAAATTTCAGTTTGCATCCGGATATGCACAATTATTTATACAAACAACTATGAGAAACCTTTTCCAACTGACTCCTTAAATACCAAAGTAACTTTGCAAGGGTGTTTCAAAATAATTAACTTTAAAGCTGCTCTTCATTAATAGCAGTCCAAAATATTTGTTACACATAAACACACTAACATATTCAGAGCCTATCTTTAATCATCACTGCTGTGTTTCAAAATAAGGCAGTCCAAAACTTTACGTTATTTCAAAAAACCTAGTATCAAAAACATCTACATCCATTTAAATAAGATTCCTTATACATTTTATAATAACTTTTCACTGACTTCAATAAGAATAGTCAGTTTATAACATATTGCTCAAAAAAACCTAACTTAATTCACTGCTTGCCTCAGCACTAGCAGTCCATGTTACACATTCTACCCATTATTGGTTTAGCAGTCTTTTTACATACACATTTAGACACAAAAACACAATTTAGATTAAGAATACACAAAAAACACATTTTTAAATTGACACACTGCCCCATCCTCTAGGTTTGGCAGTTCGTGACCGTTTATCAACTTCTTGCCCCACAATGGCAAGTCCTTTGGCTATTGCTCACATAGCATATTTTGTAGTCCTCAACTTCAGGACCACAGCATTTTTATTATTTTGTCTTGTTTCACTGCCCATCAACATATTTTTGAGCAGTTTATTGTCATAATTTCCAGGTTTTTTATCATTCTGACACACTTTTGGTAAAATTTGCATTAGTGGTATAAAACATGAAACCTGTAACTTTGAAACAGCAATTAGACACTGGTAACAAAACCATTTCTTTTCAAGTGACACAATCAGGTAACATATACATTAATCGAGAAAGAATTAAATGTCATATTCAGGATCAAGTTAGGATAAAGTATTTCTTACTACTCCTTTATCATTGCTTTTCCACACACAGTTAGGTCATTACATACATCAAGATCAGGACAATAATTTCATATCCTATTGCAAGTGATTTCTGCCAACTCTTTTGCTGGCACTAGACACATACCTCACATCTACTTTACACATACCTTAGCCAGGTTCATCTCCTCAGTTTTAAACACATATACAGTTTTTTCAACACCATACTTGCCCCTTTCTTTTTCAAAAACATTTACATTTAATTGTATTATGGCATTCATTTACCTTTTCTTTTCAATATTCTTACCTTTTCTCATCTATATTTCTCTTTCCAATTACTTTTTAATTTCATTTTTCCTTTACAGTACCCACTGTATTTTCATTATTCTTTGCCATTTTCTGGTGTACCCATATTATTTTTCCATTTACTTGTCCACAAACAATACACAATATCTTACATCATTGCCACACTATTCAATACACTCTGATAGAGAAGAAGGAAAGAAGATAGTAAAAGTTCTGAATGATGAAGAGGAAGGTTGGCAGCATGAAAAGAAACGGAAGTAGTGCTGGCAACGACTCGGGTCCCTGGTGCTCGTCAGGCACCTGACAATGCAAAGAGTGCATTGCCCCCTGAGGGTTCAACAACCCTCATCTGAGGACATGTATCTTTAAATACACAACATGGTGCAAACATAAGCCCTTTCTGATTTTTAAGTATATTAGAAATAAATTATTATCTTGAAGAGTTCTTTGCACTTTCATTAAGTTACCATAAGCATATTTATTCATGAAGTTTTCATGTTTCTCACACTACATGACCCTCTCATCATAATTAGACTGGCAACAGTAAGTGTTCAATTGAAAATAAACATTTCCTAAGCAAAGTTAAACAGTACACTATAATAAATAAGCAACAACCTCCAACAGGCCTGAAGATCAACAAAACAACAATCCACTTTCAGGTAACACTCAGATATAATAATAATAATAATAAAGTCATGCATTATATTAACAACATATATACAAATACAGCACCCTGCCTCCAGTCTCTTTATTAACAAGGCAGTCTTTTATGGTTCATAAAACAGTTACTAAGTCTGGTGGCTTTTTAGGCCTCCTACTTTCTACATCCTTCACTAACCTATTCAGATCTTGCCAACGTTTTGTTTCATCAGGTGGCTTTTTAGTTTTTGGAATTTCAAAGTCTTTTGCAAGATACAACATCTCCTGTCCTGCTATTATTTTATCTGGTGGTTCTTTTTGTTCCTGTAATTCACACCCATTCAAAACATTGGTTAAGGCTTGCCCCAGTATAGTATCATCTGGAGGTTCCTGGAAATTATGCCCCTGTGTTACATTACTAAATAATTCATTCGGTTTTGGCCCAGTTCTACTTCCTGTATCTTGCTTTGGAAAAATGTCACTAATTTTCTCATACCCTCTTTCAGTAAAAGTATATTCACTTTCATTTACACCTGAGAATTCATCTTCACTGGAGTCATCACTACTCTTTTCCTCACCATCAGAATTACTTAAGTACCCGACTTTTGAACAATAGGGAAAGTTGATATATTCATTCTTATCTATATTCATATACCCTTCATTATCTGAACTATCACTGATTTCATTTTCGTCATCAGATTCCAGGAGGAAAGCAACTTTTAGACAGTGAGGCAGATTATCACTAGATGTCTCAGCCACTTCGTTTTCCGACTCCTTTTCTACATAATACACATCGTTTGGACACGCAGGCACTTCAGTTATATCACTTTGAACGATTTCAGCCTTAACTTCATATTTAGTATAATCGTCATGTACTTCGATAACTTTCATTCCATTTTCCCCTTTGTTATCATTCTCAGGTAATCGTGCGAAATACTTACTAGACCCTTCTGCATTAGAATCATAAAACACTTTTCCATCAACAACAATTTCATCTGCACTGTTCATAATGTCATGATTACTAACGTCCTCCTCTACCTCATTTTTGCCTATTATTAATTGTGCACACGTCTTTTGCGTGGCATATTCTACCTCCCTTTCCTCTTTATTCATCACAACCTCCCCCACATTTACGTCTTTTACTTCATACACATCATTAACAGTACAAATGTTCTCCTTTCCACTCGCCTTTTCTGGCTCCCTTTCATTCTTTAAAAAAGTCTTTTCACACGATTCCGATACCGAGTTATCATTATCATATGACATATTAACTTTATTTTCATCTCTACATTCATCTACTACTGAAACCGGCCATCGGAAGTGTCCGATCCCGCCTCTTCTGTCTCTCTCTACGGCAGCCATCTTGTTCTGACGTCTGCCATTTGTGTCTGCTGCCAAGTGCAATGTACGCTGCTTCGGCAACGGCTGGCCCGAGCACGAACGGTCAGGTGACTTCGCACTGGGAACGCCACTATGTATCATTCCGCGCCCGTCTGCTATACGCGCGCCCTTAACCTTCCTGCCCCATAGTTTACATCTTTCCCTCTCGAATCTAATATTTGGCATCTTTTCTTTGGGCCCAAAACCGGTTTCCGCGTGAATCCGGCCCGTAACACACGCGGTTTTTAGTTTTCCATTTCGTCTCTAGTTTGGGAATTCCGTGCTATGTATCCTCTGCCGCGCGTCGTATAATTTCCTCTACCTCTCGCACGACCTCTTTGAATCGTGTTTACACGAAATCTACCGTTTTCCTGTCGTTCAGCTTGGTCATTACTTTCTCGCGAATAATTATTGCTATTATGGGGACGGTACTCGCGATTTCTTCGCCAATGATCTTCATCTTCTACCCTTTCCAAGAACGCAGAAAAACTACTGTGTGTACTCCCAACATATCGTTTCGAATCCTCAGGCAGTTTCTGCCAAAGAACCCAAACGATCTCAGCTTCAGTTCTTCTAGCCTTCAAATGTATCAGTTTTCTGTACCATGATTCGCAAAATTCTTTCATGGTTTGCCTACCTCTGACATCATACAGTCTGGCCATTAGGAATTCACGCCACAACTGGTCTTGTTTTTGTTCTGACCAGTATTCGTCAATAAATTTTTGTTTAAACGTTTCAAAATACATCTGGTTAGTATCCAGGTTCAACCCCCATCTTTTTGCTTCTCCCGTTAGTGCACTAATTAAAACATTAATTTTTTCCTGATCAGACAAATATTCAGGAAAATTTCTTTCGCAATTCTTTACAAAGTCTAGGGGGTGCCATCCATTATGCCTCTTTGCAGGGTCGAATTTCTCTTCGCCCTCTAATATTTTACTGAGAGGCATTCTTTCAGTAATATGTGTAGGTCCGGTTTGTATTTTTCTTTCCAAGTCATACATTTTGCCTTGGATTTGTGTAGTGTTATGTTCACACTTCTTTTCGCAAGTAAGAATCTGTTTGGTTAGAGCCTTGCTTGTTTCTGTTACAGACTGTTTGATCTGTGCAAATTCCGCGTTACACTCTGTTTGTATTGCGGATTTAATACCGAATACCTTTTCGCCCACTTTAGTACAGACTAAGGGTTCTATTTGATCTTGAATTTTAATTACTTCCGTGTCGAATCTTTCGTTAATGTCATCAACTTGTCCCTGTATGTTGGCAATATTGCCATTGATGACAGTAATTTCGCTTTTAAGGTTTTTAATTTCATTACTCACAATGTCTACTTTTACATCAACTTTCTCAATCTGTTTACTAATATCGCTACCTTGTGTGGTAATTAACTGCCCTTGTGCTGCAATTTGTGCATTAATATTGTCATTTTGCGCTGCAATTTGTGCCTTAATATTGTCATTTTGTGCAGACAGTATTTTAAGCAAGTCAGTCAGATTTAATGTCTTTTCACTTTTAGGTTCTACTGCCTTTTCGTGTTCAGATCCTACACCCCTTTCTGGTTTTGGTGATTCAAACATATCCCTCGATTCATCAGCATAGCCACTATCTTCGACAACATCGCCTACATTGTCTTGCTTAGTACGCGCTACACACATAGCTTCGATCTGTTTATTAACGTCTGCGTGATACCGTACGTAATTTAACTCGCGCGTCATGCCATCTGTTGGTGTGCTGCCTGAACTGCTCTCGGTTGCATTCTGCTCTCGCGCGTCTAAATTTATTTCTAATTTCCTGTCCATTTTAGCTATTATTAAGTACTGATACCTTTTATTTTTAATTTAAACTGAACTTTCACTACTAGTTCTGTCAAGTAATGTACAGGTTCGTGCCGCTGGACGTTTCATGTTCACTCAATGTTTGTAAAATGCTAACTACTTATAATTTTTTCCGTCTGTAGGTGCAAACTGAACAACGTCCTGTCACGCGGCGCCACGTATAACACTCCCCGTCTGCCATCTACTGTACCATAACCTCAATGCCAGAAGCAGGTTGTAACATAAAACAATTTTGTAAAAGTAACTATGGCACAAAGCAACAGAGCAGTGTTACCCTCTGAGAGGAATTTTGTTAAGTTGACCGTATTGTTCCTAATGGAAGTGGCTTATCGGGAATGAAAGTCAGAATTACGTTAATATTGGAATAGTGACAAACAAAATTTTGCCTAGCTATACTGTTTATAGAATAAGGGAAACGGTCGCCAGCCTAATTAGGCAAGAGAAAGATTAACATTCTCGTTTATGAAAGTAGGTATAAGTAACTATAATGGACAACACAACAGACACAACCTAGACTTAGCAACACGCGAGTGCAATGAACTCTAACACACATATGTTTTAAGATTGAAGCTAACAGTTAGAGCAGCAGGAACTATTTTCAAAATTATAACAGGTACAGAAAAACACTATCACTTTCAGGGTTTACACAAACTGAGTGGTCTTTATATTGTTAATATGCACACAAGAGAGACAAACACTTGGCATACATGAGAATGTAACGTTTCACAACTGCAGCTTTCTCACTTTTACTACAACGAAACACCATGTTGACAAAATTGCAAGGAACTGACTCTCCTTTTTAGAATTTACTACAGACAACAACGTGATCATTTACTTTATAAGACTCAGCCTAAAGTTTGAAGTTGGTAACAGCACTTTAAATAACAGTTTCAATAGGAAAATTATTATTGGACAAATAACATTAGCTTTAACTATCTTTCTAATAAGTTCAAGAGGCATTATTTAACAAAGCTCTAGGCTTCAACGTACTTTCAGTAAGGACACTCGGTAATCACTTTACTTCAAACGGAGAGGACCCTGAGAGGTGTTATGATGAGGAGTAAAATCAAGGTAGGTAAATAAATTCCGATATGAATTACCTTATATTTCAGCACATTAACAAATCCATTAGGCTGATCCTTCACTGTACATCAATATAGTATTACGTTACAGTGATTGCGCAATGTGGTGGCAACTGCATGTTGGTAGGTGGAATTACAGGTAGAATTGCCGGACTTTATCATATCTTCATGGCGATGATTCATACAAATTCCAGAATAGATCCAGCTATTTATCCACCCATCCGAGGCATTGGAAAGAAGCAGTAAAAGCCTCTCTCTGAATCAGCATGATATGCACCTTTACATTGACAGTGCACAGACTGGTAGCTCCTTCACGACTAGTGGCTCGTCTCCGACTGACTATCAGTTCCACCTTTTCCACCTAGGCCAACCACAATTTGCGCGCGCTACACAGTTCCGTTCCTGAGGGGAACCACCCTACCTCTTATACACCAAACTACTAAGATTCCTAAGTGAGGATCAGCAGTTTACATAACAGCTAACAAACGTATTGAATAACACAGAACATTTGCACATATTAACATGTCTACAGAAAATTATTCACACAAAATTACAATCATATACAGTAAGTATTGTTCCCTCCAAATGGGTCAAAGCATTTAAACGAGAGATATGTTACACAGCATACAATCACATCATGACATCAAAGTTGGACAAAGAAAAGAGTACACAATTTTATGTTATTGATTTAAACACATTTACAAAAGATCAACAATGTGACATTAAATAAAACAAAAGCAAAAATAAAACCATACAGCATAAGAGCTGTGGTGTTACAACCTCTTCCACCTTTCTATTCCATATTCGGGTTCTACGCCAAATTTATAAACTGATTACTCAAATCATTGTTTTCCATTCGTGGTAGTTGGCGCCGTAATCTGCAAATATGAAGTAAGCCTATTTTTGGAATTAAGAACCAATGCAATTGTTTCATATTTCATTTATAAAGTAAATGTACACCTTTATGTTTTAACTGATGCCAAAACGTCACTTGAGCGTTGCAAATGTGATTCTACAGTAAAGATAATAGGTCAATGTCAAGACATTGACATTTGTGGCATATAATCTACTGATATGGTAACGTAGTTTCCTGTTCCCTAAGGGGTTGATTGTGACGAGTCAGCTTCCCATCGGAATGCTTGATTTCTGTGGCCCCCCTCAAACCCCGCCATCAGGATGATGCAATTTCGGTGTGTGTTTCCATCCCACCATCGTAACTCTTGTGCTGGCGCTACGCGGGTACCAGCGGAATACAAACCACATACGTTGGAATAAGGTAAAATCTTCTAATGTTATAGTGACAGGTACTCACCGAAATCAAGCACTTCAGTGGTGACAGGTATGGGGACTCACTGAACTCAAGTACCCCTATGGTTAGAGGCAAGGGGACTCAGTGAAATGAAGTACGCCAGTCGTGTGAGGTAAGGTAACGCACTGATATAATGAATCGAGATGGTAACAGAAAACTATTACATCCATGTCATTGTTCCTGATTCACGTTAAACAAAATTTCTAATCAGATATTGAAACGGCTAACGATATTGTAGTATGCAATCAAATTTGCAACACTCAAGTAAATTTAGAACATAAATATCAACTGTCAGGATATAACGCTTTACATTTACTTCGTAAATTAGATATGAAATCAAATGGTTCGAACCTTAACAGCAAAGACATGCTCACTTGATATTTGCTTAAAAACGTTCAACAGTCGAGCTGGCATAAAGATATTTCTTTATTTAAGACAACAGATATTAAAAATCTTTTGTTGCAAAACAGGTTCACTTTACGTCGAACCTCACGGCATATTGTCAAGTGGGAAAAAAAATCAGCTCATTATAAAAGGTTTGATTTTTATCCACTTTACAACTTGGCATGAGATTCACCGTGAAATGATCACGTTTCACAACAAAAAGATTTTTAGGACCTGAAGATGACAGCAAACTCAATTGAAACCGGTTGTGTAACTAAAGAAATATTTTATGCAATTTAGGCTACTGAATGCTTTTTAGGAAACAAAACATACCGATCAGTACTCACAAAATTAGGAAATTTGCACTTCTTACTTGTCGATTACAGCGCCATCTACCACAAATAAACAATGGTTTTAGTAAACAACTCCGCCCATACGGGAGGGATAGTTAGGAGATGGCTATTTGTAACACAGACAGAAGTCCCTCTTACTAACATTACCTTTTCACCTACAACATCTTTTTTCGTACGATACTGCAACTGTCTGCGTCGAGTGTAATCTATGGAATAGTGGGAATGTGTTACATGTCTGCGAGCCATTTAACTAAGGCGGAACATAGGGACCAGCCCGGTATTCACCCAGCTGGATGTGGAAAACCGCCTTAAAACCACATCCAGGCTGGCCAGCACATCAGCCCTCGTCGTTAATACGCCGGGCGGATTCGATCCAGGGCCGGCGCGCCTAGCCGAGTCCAGGAAGCAACGCGTTAGCTCTCTCAACTACATTGGCGGGTTATATATATAAAATAGAGGGAAACATTCCACGTGGGAAAAATATATCTAATAACTAAGATGATGTAACTTACCAAACGAAAGCGTTGGTATGTTGATAGAGACACTAATAAAGACAAACACGCACACAAAAGCTTGAATTTTGTGTGTGTGTTTGTGTTTGTGTTTGTTAGTATCTCTATCAACATACCAACGCTTTCGTTTGGTAAGTTACATCATCTTTGTTTTTATAGATATTGCGTCCAGAGCCTGTAGGATCACTCAAAGCAGTATTTCTTATTTGAGCATTCTCTTTGCTATTCCATGGTTCTCTCACCTTGAGACTTCAGTGTCTGACTCCATATTCCACTCATGTCTTGTCTCTGTACATGTTTACGTCTTCTGTATCACCCTGTGCATGCACCCTCATGCCCCATTGTGTGAGGAGATTGGTACGTTACTAACTATGCTCACAACAGCGAATAAATGTAAATTAATTTCGAGAGAAAGATAATACATTTGTTAAGAGACGTGACGAGCTTAAGTGACAGCTGTCCAGCACTGTATTTTTCTGATCGCTCAGGAATGCGCAGCTATGAGTGAACGATACACCACAGGTGTGTAGCGTTGCGCTAGCGGAATGTATCGGGGGGCTCTGCAGATTATTTTGGGACGCGGCGTGACCGATGGCCAGCGGGGGCGGCAGTGTATGGCTGGCAGGGGGAGGAAGGCTGGCCGACTGCGTGGGCGGAGGGAGGGGGGGGGGGAGAGGGGGCGGCTGGCGCCGACACTGACAGAGGGCGCCGATCGGGCGGCGGCACGGGCCATCGATAACAGTGCCGGTCCGGCCGGGAAAAAAGGACCACCGGCGTGCCCCGAGTGCTGCCGCGGGCCTCCTGATGATGGGGTCGGCTTCACGGCTACCTGCAGCGCCGCAAAGGCGGCTGTCATAGGTGGCGGCTGCAGCGACTGGGCTCTATCTGCCAGCTATCATCCAGTGTGATACAGCCTTTCACAAGCAACCTCATGTGTTTATTCTCTCGCACATATTCACTTCGTCGTTTGTATGAATGATGTATTCCTGCCAGAAGAACGTTCTCTCATGCCTGTCACAGGGTTCAGTCCTAGGCCCACTTTGGTTTTCCTTGCGCGTTAATGACAATCGTCGGCCGTATACTCTTATACACTGCCCAAAACTTCCAATATCTAAAACTAATTACCGCAGAATAATGAAATGTTTGGACTGTATTTGCCTAGTTACCATATGTAAGTTATTAACTTTGCAAGATCAAAGGATAATGTAATGATGGTGCATTAATAACTTGTGCAAGCGCGTGACTGTTGAATGAAAGCATGCAAACGTGCATGCATTATGTCGGACAGTGCTGGCTGCAAATTTTGCGATGCACTTCCATGCCTGTTGCACCTGGTCGGTCAATACAGGGACGGCTAATTCTGGTTGAGGACGACGCTGGGGTTGTCGTCCGACGATATCGCATACATCCTAGACTGAAGACAGATCTGTTCTCGACCTGGCCAAGGTAATATGTCGCCATTCTATACAGCATGTTGGATTACCGCAGCGGTACGTTGGCGATTGTTATCATGTTGGAAAACTCCCCTGGAACGCAATTCAAGATTGGCTGCAGAACAGGTCGAATCACTAGGTGGCCGGACAAAGTTGCACTCAGTGTGCGTGGGATGACCACGAGAGCCCTCCTGTTGTCATAGGAAATCGCACCCCAGATAATAGCTCCAGGTGTAGGTCCATAGTGTGCAGCATGCAGACAGGTCGGATGCCACCCCTCATCTGGTCCTCTAATAAACACATGGCTATCACTGGCGCCGACGCAAAACCAGCTTACATCAGAAAATACAACAGACATCCATCATGCCTTCCAATGAGCTCTAACTTTACACCACTATAGTCACCAAAGGCAGTGGTTAGGGGGCAGTGGGATTCACGCTACAGGACGTCTGGCTCGTAGCTGTCCTTGAAGTAACTGACTTGTAACAGTTCGTTGTCTCACTGTGGTGTCAACTGCTGCTCAGATAAGTACTGCAGGTATATTACGATGCACCGGAGCAATACGCTGAGCATGATGGTCTTCCCAGTCGGTAGTTCCACGTGGCCATATGGAACCGGTACTTCTTGTGACGTTACAATTCATGGTCACCACTGCGAGAAATCATGTACAGTGGCTACATTCCTGGCAGGTCTTTCTGCAATGTTGCAGAAGGAACATCTAGCTTCTTCTTAGCCCTGTTATGCACCTTATTCAGACTCAGTGAAGTGTTATAATTGGGTCTTTGTACCTTTAAAGGCATTCTTGACTAACAAACTCACCACACCCGTCCCTAAATGTAAATAACCTTCACGACCGTTACAGAGGTTGTTTAAAACATATCTGATTTGCATCTTCATAGGGGCGCAACCAGCTCCACTGTTTCGCGACTGCTGGGGTACTACAGCAGGAATCATGTTTGAGATGTATAAACACGACTAGCAACTTTCATTTATGTCGCACAACTTCATGTAGGTGTTGCAATTTTTCCGTCAATTTACCATTTCTATGCCGACGACCTCCATGTTTAGATAATTGCCGTACCTGAAGTTATCAATATGGGGCAGCTTTGATAATTCATGTTCAGTGATATAGATGGACTGGGACTTCATCAACATTTGAAAATATCTTAAGTACTCAGCCAGTTGTAAGTAATGCCTTTCGTGCAATAACAGTAAACAAACTAAAATACTAATCCATTGCCAGCATAGAAAAATATGTAAAGTTCAGTGAACCTACAAACAAGACGGAAATTGCGAACTGAGGCGTTCCCGGCGTATATGATGCTACCATGGTTCTTGGGTTACTGCTAAATGCAATCAGCGAATAACCATTCCGGTACCATCAGGTGGTACAGATGGAATGAGGGGTCTATAATATATACCTGAGGGTCCAGAGTTGTGGCCTGGACGTGTGGCTACGCGGTGCCGAATGTTGGGGTGTGCGGGGGGGGGGGGGGAGCATCAGTTTCTGCCGGTCCTCATCCGCATCGCACACCTCGCGTGCTACGATTCTTTTTCATTGAACTAAGTGCTGGCCCCTATGACTTACTTCGTTAGAAATCCGTGTCCCCGTTTATTAAATTATCCGTCACACGCAATTCAATAGCTTCTTTAAAAAGGGAATCCCCAAATTAGTTTGCGTTGTCCGACTCTCGTTTGCTAATAAAACAATGATTGTCCTTTGTCGATGCAGTGTTAGTAGTAGTAGTAGTAGTAGCTTTATTCATCCGTAGATCTCATTTTAGAAGGATATACGACATGTCAAAGTATTTACAAGTTTAGATGAATTTAAAATAAACAAATTCGTATACACATATATTTACAGACTTCTAGTTAGAGACAATCATAAGATTTACTCATGTTACACAATACGTTTTTACAAATAACTTATTAAATAATGTAATGCGACACTGTTCACTATCAGTCGCTGAACACACTATACACACTTTGTTTCATAACACCTCACTCACTAAACACACACACACACAGACAGACACACACACACACACACACACACACACACACACACACACACACACACACACACACACGCACACTGGTGATCTCTGGGCCATTTACTGTCCAGAAACACTGGGTCAGCATCCCTCCATAAAGAGTGAGATGTTGACCTCAGAAAGAGGAAGAGGTGCTATTATTGTGCTATGCATAGTTTGGGGTAAGTATTTCTAGAAAGGAAAAAGGAAAGATGTTTTATAATCATTATTATTATAATTTATTTGTATAACATTTTTTTATTAAACCCCTACTCTCTTTTATCTAAGTAATCCTTCAATGTATAAAATGTATTGCATAACAGGTAATTTTTAGCTGCCTTTTTAAATAAGTTTATTTTTGTTATTTCTTTAAACTCTTTTGGTAATTTATTGTACAGTTTTATTCCTTGGTAGAGAATGCTATTTTGAATTTTATGTTTAGTTTTTCTTGGTAAATGTAAGTTGAGTCTGTTTCTTGTTGCATGGTCATGGATAGAGCTGTTTGTACAGTAATTACCAATGTTATTTTTGATGTGTACAACTGACTGGCAAATGTATTCAAATGGAGCAGTTAAAGTCGCCAGTGTTTTGAACAGATCTTTCTCAATGAGCACGACTAGTATTTATGGTTATTATTGTTATGGCTCTTTTGTAGAGTTTGTAAATTGTGTTTATATTTTGTGCGTTTGTTCCCCAAGAAAGAATGCCATACCTAATAATTGAGTGTACATATGAATATTATGTAACTAAAAGTTGCTGCATATTACGAACTGATGATAGGATTCTAAGGGCATAACATGCTGATGACATTCTGTTTGCAAGTACCTTTGTGTGTTCACACCACTTCAACTCAGAATCAATATTCATGTCTAGAAATTTGGCATTTGTTACACGGTCTTTAGAGGTGTCATCTACATTTAATTTAACATTTTCATTTTTCCTCTTAAAACTGAACTTAATGGCATTAAATTTCTTTATGTTCAATGCCACTTTAATGCTTATTGACCAATCGTAAACTTCCTTGAGAGTTTCATTTGCTTTCTCGGCAAGGAATTCTCTTGTTTTCTCAGTGACTATAATATTGCTACCATCAGCGAAGAGAATGTTTTCACCATGAGTAACACTACTGGGAACGCCACTGATTTATGTCAGGAACAGTATTGGTCCTAATATGCTGTCTTGCGGAATCCCTACATTAATATATTTTTGATTCTATAAGTGTTTTATTGTTTAGATCTATCTGAAGTATGTATTATCTCAACTCTTTGTACCCTATCTGTTATGTATGATCGAAACCAGTCATTAGCTACCCTTCTTATTCCTAATGCTTCTAATTTATTTAACAGAACCTTGTGGTCGATTGTATCAAACGCCTTAGAAAGATCCAAAAATATGCCTGTGACACACTCATCTTTATCAAGAGCATCAAGTGCAACCTTTGTGAATTCTACTATGACTGGCTCCGTATTTTTGCCACTTCGAAAACCGAAATGTGATTCGCTTAAAAGATTTTATTTATTCAGGTATTCATTAAACTGTCTTTCATAATTGCTTCCATTATTTTTGAGAATGCTGACAGCAGGGAAATGGGCCAGTAACTTTCCATGTCTTCTGCATTACCTTTCTTAAGCAAAGGTACAACTCTTGCCTGTTATAACTGCTCTGGAAATGTCCCTGATGTGGAGGATTCATTTATTCTATTTGTTAAAGGGCCTTGTATAAATCTTATATATTGTTTCAGTAAACACATTGATACTTCATCTGAGCCTACTGACTTCTATTTTTTGGCTTTTGAACAGTTCTCTGTGGTTGGAAGTAACATCATTCTCTTTAGTGCAACATTATTTACAGGTGTTATATTTGCTTTGCGGAATTTTTCGTGTAACTTCTCTGCAGTACTTGAAAAATGCTCCTTTACATAGTTTGCTAAGTTTTGTGGATCATTTATCCTTATCCTCCTCCCTTAGCAGTATGTTATGCTGCTATTGTTTGCCACTCCCCGTTTCCTTTTTGATAACATCCCACATTGCTTTGCTTTTATTCTCTGCATCATATATTATTTTGTTATTAAATGACCTTTTTGCAGCAATCAGCTCCTTCCCATAGATCTTTTTGTATCTGTGATATAAATTTAAGAATTCTGGATCACTGCGAGTCTTTTTCATGGAACTGAGTTGTCTAGGAGTTTGGGAGGACTTCTTAATACCTGCTGTTGTCCATCTGTTTTTGTGTGATGTTGGTACAAACATGCACACTTTTGGAAGTGCCTTTTCAAAGTTCAATTTAAACAATGTGGAAAATTTTGAGAATTTCATATTCACATTGGTTACTTTATACACTTCATCCCAGCTTTGTTTTTCTAGTTGTTTTGAAAAATCTTTTCTTTTGATTTCTAATAGATGTCGTTTGTACGGTTGTAGATTAGGGAAGTATTCGATGCCCGATTTACTGTTGTTAATTGACAGTCGGCACGGTGGGCTGCAGTAAGAGTGAGTGTCGCTCGTGTTCTCTGGATCCATCTTCAACAGTGTAGATTGGTTCACCAATATAGGTTTTCCCGCATTCACACGGGACTTGGTGCACCCCAGGTTTTTTGAGATGCAGATCGTCTTTGACCAACCGTAACAGGGCTTGCATTTATCCCGGAGGATGGAACACTGGCGTCATTTCGTGTTTTCGCAGTAGTCTGCCAATTTTTGATGATACATTATCAGCAAATGGCATGAGATCTGTCCTCTTACTGTCTTCTCCTTCCGGGTTTTCGCATTCCGTGGAGTTTTTGGTGTTCATGCGTTGTAGGGCCATACGAAACTCTCGGCGAGTGAGCCGTAGGGTCTACACTGAACTAGATCATCTAGGAGCGGAAGTTTGCCATTTTTTGTTTCCATGGAAAATTTAATACTTTCATGGATTGAGTTCAGGTGTTACAAGAACTTCTTTACCTCTGCGGATCCATGTGGCCAAATGACAAACGGATCGTCGATATAAGGGAAGAAACAGACAGGTATTAGTTCCAAAGTTTCCAGTGCTCTTTGTCCTAAGTGACCCATAAACATATTTGCTATAACCGGCGGGAGAGGGCTGCCCGTTGCTACGCCATCGGTCTGCTGGTAGTACTATCCATTGAAAACTAAGTTGATCATAAGACATGCCTGAAAGGCTGTGTCGGCTCCGGCCCGAACATCTCGCTGGTTAATTTTATGGAGTCTTGTATGGGAATCCGAGTGAATAGTGAGACGACATTAAAGCTCAACATGATGTTAAACTGCTGCAGCCTCAGCTCCTTCAGCCGACCTAAGAAATCTCCCGATCTCCGTATGTAGTGTCCAGACTTTCCGACACAAGGGCTAAGTATACCAGTCAGGTGCTTCGCCAGAGAGTATGCCGGTGCCCTATATTTGCTCACTATTGGACGCATGCCTTCCTTGTGTGTTTAGGGCAGACACACATCCTGGGTGGTACCGAAGGGCGCTGGCGGAGTGATTTGCCGACTTCGCCCTCGAGCGTCCCCTTTTTTTAACAGACCTGAAGTACTTTGTTGGACTTCCTTTGTTGGATCTGCTGCTATTTACCGGTATGCTGGATGATCCAGGAGTCGAAGCATTTCCCGCTCGTAGTCTTTGCGTTGGAGGAGAACCGTAGCGTTGCCCTTATCGGCTGGAAGAACAGCAATTTCATTGTCTTTTCTAGGGTACGAAGTGCTTTCCTTACTGCCCTGAAAATGTTACTTCGTGGTGGAGCAGAGCTGTTGAGAATTCAGCTGGTTTCGCGACAACTTTTCTGTGCGTTATCACTTCGTACCCCTCTGAAAGTCTCCTCCACTGCGCTCAAAGTCTCAACGGTTGGATGAGATGTAGGTGTCGTCGCAAAGTTTAGTCCTTTTTCCAGTACTGCCGGCACAGCTTCATTCAATTGCTTTCCTGTCAGATTGTTCACAGTGCGCCTGTAGGCTGCAGCTTCTTGCACTGCTTAACTGTAAATCGAGGAAACTTAGCGATTGGCCTCTCGGTTGATTACTTGCGCATCCAGTCCAACTGGGCCAAGGTGACTCCGTCGACCCATCCCCAAGAATGTGAAAGTAGGATAGAGGATATCCGCAGATGAAGTGTTAAGAGCTCCCTCGCGTTAACATTGAATTTTTTTCTAGTGAATGAGGTTCTTTCCCTGTCAGGCGCAACCTGGCACTTCGTTTGATGCAGCTGGCTGCTGAGCTGCTGATGTGATGCACCACTTTGGTGAATCCCGACACCCTAATAAAAAGACGAAACGGCTGAGCAGACGTCCTTTCTGGTTTAGATGCTTGTCTAGATTTATCACAAGGTGATACATATCCTCCTGTAGAGATGGGTAGTATACGATCTGAGGCTTCTGCGGCGTAAGTAAGGCAAGCGTCCTATAGTGAGCAACGCTGAGGCACAAGCATACCCTCTGGTGAAGATGGTTTACTGAGTCCTTATGTCGGAATGTGTATACACCAAATACCGAACTCTGAAGATTTCTTCTGTCGGCTAAAGGAGCTGAGGCTGCAAGAGTCTGACATCATGGTGAACTTTGATGTTGTCTCATTTTCTACCCGTATTCCCTTAGGAGACCCCAAAAAATTAATCAGCGAGCTGACACAGCCCTTCAGACACGTTCTAACATCAACTTGCTTTGATTTCCATGGACGCTGCTCTGAGCAGACCGATGGCGCAGCAATTGGCAGAACTCTCTCGGAATTATGTTTATGGAGCACCCGGAAGAGAGAGCAATGGAAACTGTGACACTATAACTCATTTGTTTCTCCCATTATGTCAAGGATACGTTTGTCATTTGGCCACAAGGACCCACAGTGATAAAGAAATTCTTAGAAAATTGAGCCGTGCACTGCTCGTGTTCATGCCATTTATGGTTTGTAATCTTCTATTATGGTATTGCCGCCTCGTTTTCTTATTCCATTTACTGGTGTCACTAACTTCCTGCCTTACTTGCCCGTGAGCGACAGGAGCGGCGCGTATCGGTAAATGCACTGTCGTACCATCTCTGGAGAGACCGATAGTATTTCCGGGTCGACGTGTGTTTGCCAGTCAGTTCGGGAAGGACCAGCAGTGCAGTCGGGACGCAGCAGCATTGAAGTCGGGATGGAGCGCTGGTGAGCCTGGAGCGGGACGACAATTGGTTGGTCGTTTGGTTGGTCGACTCATCGGCCGATATATATTTGGTCCTTTCACCGATTCTGGGCCTGGGCAGTTGGTCGGTTGGCGTGGAGCAGCGAGGAAATCTCCACGGCGCACAGTGTGGCTGGGCCTGCGGGCGGCTTCTATGTGGTGTTGGAGTGTGTGGTGCTGTTCCTACTGCTACGAGCTCGTGGCTCACCGATCCTGGACATGAAAGTTGAGTTGTGACTTAATCTACCAGAAAGTCACGATTGTTCAGATTGTGTTGTTTGGAGTTCGTTGTCAGCGGTTGAGATATTCCCACGAGCAACAACGTATGTTGCCCCCCCCCCCCCCTGTGGAGTTTAACTGTGGTTGGTTATTTGAAGTGAAGTGCACCAGTGGAACCTTCTATCTTGTATTGGTCATACAATCTGTAGTATTGAAGATCGCTGCGTAGAACGCGAACCCCACACGCGTTTACTGCAGCGCAGCCAGCCCTCAATAGCAGAACCCTGCATTGAGTATGGACATTCAATGAATTATCAGCAAACAAGTCCTGGCCATCGCGAAATCATTTTGGGACTCTCTTTTCAAAGAAGCTACTGCAGTAGGTGTGACGGATAGTTTAATAAAGAGGGACACGGGATTCCAATTAAGTCAGTATTGGGTGCCAGTACTCAGCTGAAACAAAGGAAACCGTAACATCGACACTCAGGATGCGACCCCGGACGGCGGCCGACTAACAACAGAGGTTTTGCCTTGCCGCTGCTGCATCCGCGCGTATCCCCCCCCCCCCCCCCCAAACGTGACCATTCGATCGAGCACGGAGCACGGCGAGGAGCCTGCGAAGTCAGAACTCGGCCCCGCAGGTATAATAGCTGGAGCACTCAGCAGACCTCGCATTTCTCGGTACCACCTGACGATGGCGGAATGGTTGTTCGCTGATATATCGTCGACGTTCGACGATTGCATTCGGCAATACACCAGAAAACCCTGGAAGCATTGCTGGAATTGTATACAAGCAAGCGTTACTTCTCGTCCATCACTGATTTACACATTCTGTCGTTAATTTTCTGAGATTGCAGGTTTTCAGATTCAGATTTGATTCGTTCCTTCAGATGCTCAGCATCAAAGGATTCTGGCGGAACGAACCTCAAATTTCAGTGTACCCCAAACTGGAAAATCTGTGGTTGTAATACCTGGGAATAGTGGACTGCGTTTAACAATATCCCTTCTGCCAATGCGTTTATGGAATATTTCTGGTAATATATAGTATTGATAAACCGGGCACATGGGCTGCTGGAGTTGAATGCTGACCTCATTTGAAGATACAAAAATTATTTTCAACACGTTAATTAAAACAGAGCAGTGGTAACAAAACAATGATTAACTAGCATTTGCAAATTGTGGTGATCTACACCAATTATTCAACTGTATAAAAGCAATAAGAATAATTAAAATTTTTTTTAAGAAAAACAGCTTTATGGGCGCAACTTTACTTTAATAAAAACTACTTTACACAAACATAGTCTTTACATAACTACAGATAAAAGCTCACTTGTCAATTATTAGGCCTTATGAATATGAAAAATAAATTTGGAAAGGCTAAAGTTTAAAAAAAACTCAAATAGCAAGATCTTATAAATACGTGAATTAAATATTATGGACAGCATTCAGCAATATGGTGTGATAGCCTGAAAGGTTTACACAGCAATCAGCATATTCTCGACGTTTGGCGTTCACATCGGCAGCGCGTCTGAATTCCGAGCCTGAGAGCTCAAGTGCCAACAACAGGCAGGAGCAACTGCGCGTACCAATAACTGCTTCTAGAACACAGAAACCCAGTTTTAATACACAGTTCACTAAAATACTAAAACCAACTGGCAAGCACTGGGTAGCGCCAATTGCAGGAAGAGATAAACAAGCCTTAGAGTGTGACATGCATTAATATGCATTAGATGAGTATGTGCCAAGCAAGATCGTAAGAGATTTAAAAGAGCCACCATGGTACAACAACAGAGTTAGAAAACTGCTGCGGAAGCAAAGGGAACTTCACAGCAAACTTAAATATAACTAAAGCCTTGCAGACAAAAATTACGCGAAGCGAAATGTTGTGTGAGGAGGGCTATGCGAGAGGCGTTCAATGAATTCGAGAATTCGAAAGTAAAGTTCTATGTACTGACTTGGCTGAAAATCCTAAGAAATTTTGGTCTTATGTCAAAGCGGTAGGTAGAACTAAACAAAATGTCCAGACACTCTGTGACTAAAATGGTAATGAAAACAGAGGATGACAGACTAAAGGCCGAAATACTAAATGTCTTTTTCCAAAGCTGTTTCACAGAGGAAGACTGCACTGTAGTTCCTCTAGATTGTCGCACAGATGACAAAATGGTAGATATCGAAATAGATGACAGAGGGATAGAGAAACAATTAAAATCGGTCAAAAGAGGAAAGGCCACTGGACTTGATGGGATACCAGTTCGATTTTACATAGAATACGCGAAGAAACTTGCCCACCTAATTGCAGCGGTCTACCGTATGTCTCTAGAAGAGCGTAGCGTTCCAAAGGATTAGATAAGGGCACTGGTCATCCCCGTTTTCAAGAAGGGACGTCGAACAAACGTGCAGAACTACAGACCCATATCTCTAACGTCGATCAGTTGTAGAATTTTGGAACATGTATTATGTTCCAATATAATGACTTTCCTGGAGACTAGAAATCTACTCTGTATGAATCAGCATGGGTCTCGAAAAAGACGATCGTGTGAAACCCAGCTCGCGCTATTCGTCCACGAGACTCAGAGGGCCATAGACACGGATTCCCAGGTAGATGCCGTGTTTCTTGACTTCCGCATGGCATTCGATACAGTCCCGCACAGTATTTTAATGAACAAATTAAGAGCATATGGACTATCAGACCAACTGTGTGATTGGATTGAAGAGTTCCTAGATAACAGAACGCAGCATGTTATTCTCAATGGAGAAAAGTCTTCCGAAGTAAGAGTGAATTCAGGTGTGCCACAGGGGAGTGTCGTAGAACCGTTGCTATTCACAATATACATAAATGACGTTATGGCTAACATCGGAAGTTCACTGAGGCTTTTTGGGGATGATGCTGTGTTATATCGAGAGGTTGTAACAATGGAAAATTGTACTGAAATGCAGGAGGATCTGCAGCGAATTGACTCATGGTGCAGGGAATGGTAATTGAATCTCAATGTAGACAAGTGTAATGTGCTGCGAATACATAGAAAGAAAGATCCCTTATCATTCAGCTACAATATAGCAGGTCAGCAACTGGAAACAGTTAATTCCATAAATTATCTGGAAGTACGCATTAGGAGTGATTTAAAATGGAATGATCATATAAAGTTGATCGTCGGTAAAGAAGATGCCAGACTGAGATTCATTGGAAGAATCTTAAGGAAATGCAATCCGAAAACAAAGGAAGTAGGTTACAGTACACTTGTTCGCTCGCTGCTTGAATACTGCTCACCAGTGTGGCATCCGTACCAGACAGGATTGATAGAAGAGATAGAGAAGATCCAACGGAGAGCAGCGCGCTTCGTTACAGCATCTTAGTAACCGCGAAAGCGTTACGAAGATGATAGGTAAACTCCAGAGGAAGACCTTGCAGGAGAGACGCTCAGTAGCTCGGTACGGGCTTTTGTTGAAGTTTCGAGAACATACCTTCACCGAGGAGTCAAGAAGTATATGGCTCCCTCCTACGTATATCTCGCGAAGAGACCATGAGGATAAAATCAGAGAGATTAGAGACCCTCACGGAGGCATACCTACAATCCTTCTTTCCACGAACAATACGAGACTGGAATAGAAAGGAGAACCGATAGAGGTACTCAAGGTACCCTCCGCCACAGACCATCAGGTGGCTTGCGGAGTATGGATGTAGATGTAGATGACAACTGCAGTTATTATTAAAGCAACAGTTCATTGAACAATCTCCAATGAGGTAAAAATTCACTTGATAAATTTATAAACCACATCTAGCTCAACCACAACCTTAAATACCAAAGCACCTTTTGACGACGCAAAGTCGTTGCTATTATAGCTTCCAACAATGAACAAGTTTGCAATAACAATTTAAATTGGCGGCTGAAGTTTTATACAGAGGATAGTCTTTTATTCATAAAATTTATCACTTAACACATCAACAATAATAATAAAAATTAAATCGCAGCATATCGGCCACACTTGTAATTCAAGCTAAATGCAAAGGAACCACGGCACAGAGCAGTTACATGGACTTGAAATAATAAATACCCGGACGACGTCCAAGTGTTTTAAGTAATGATTTGCGAAAATAAAAGTGGGTACACGGAGAAATTACATACAAAATTTCCACCACTAAATGGTTCGCCATTTAAAGTTAGCCCAGGAGCTGGCTGTTAACACGCACGCCAAGGTTAACTCCCGCGCTCTCCTCAGGATTCGAGAGAGCCTGTGTTGACCGGTGACTGTTTCCGCATTCCAGTTCCGCTCGCCGGCAGACCCAGGCGCCGGAATGTCAACGCCGTGCGTCCTCCCAGTACACCAAGCGCCGACTGACTACTAGCGATGCTCCATGCACTGTCTTTCCTCTGTCACTGTCATTTACTGAGTCTCCCTCACTGTCCACGACCGAGTCTCCGTCACTGGCCCGACAGAGTCTCCGTCACTGCCACCGACAGAGTCTCAGTCACTTCGCGAGCCGCGGACATCCTAAATAGAGGACGTTAGCCAACCAGGACGCCGCAAAGCGCGAACTTCGACAGAGGAACTATCCTGCCCAGAACATCGCTGAAATTTACGGCTCAACTCCTCTTCGAAAGTCTCTAAAAAAACTACACGATACGGGGGTGCTCCATTTTGTTCACTATCAGCTTTTCCTTTCCTTCTTTTTGGTCATCAGTTTTCCGACTGGTTTGTTGGGGCCCGCCACGAATGCCTCCCCTGTTCTAACCTCTTCATCTCAGAGTAGCAATTATTTTCTGGATATATTCCACTCTCTGTCTTCCTCTACAATTTTTACCCACTACAGCTCCCTCTAGTACCGTGGAAGTCTTTCCCTAATGTCCTATCATTCTGTCCCTTCTCGTTATCAGTGTATTGCACATATTCCTTTCATCTCCAGTTCTGCACAGAACCTCCTCATTCCTTACCTTATCAGTCCACCAAATTTTTAACATTCGTCTGTAACACCACATCTCAAATGCTTCGATTCTCTTCTGTTCCGTTTTTCCCGCAGACCATGTTTCACTACCATAAAATGCTGTACTCCAGACGTTCATTCTAGAAATTTCTTTCTAAAATTAAGGCCGATATTTGAGATTAGTAGACTTCTTTTGGCCAGGAAGTCCTTTCTGCCATTGCTGGTCTGCCTTTGATGCCCTCCTTGCTCCGTCCGTCATTGGTTATTTTGCTGTCTAGTTAGCAGAATTCCTTAACTTCATCTAATTCCTGACCATAAATACTGATTAGAAGTTTCTCGCTCTTCTCATTCCTACTACTTCTCATTACCTTCATCTTTCTTCGATTTACACTCAGTCCATACCCTGTACTCACTAGTCTGTTCATTCCGTTCATCAGATCATGTAATCCTTCTTCACTTTCTTTCAAGACAGCAACGTCATCAGCGAATCATATCACTGATATGCTTTCACCGTGAATATTAATTCCTCTCCTGAACCTTTCTTTTACTTCCATCATTGCTTCCTCGATGTACATATTGAACTGTAGGGGTTAAAGCCCATATCCTTATGTTACACCAATTTAATATGAGCACTTCGTTCTTGATTGTCCACTATTATTATTCCCTCTTGGCTTTTGTACATATTGTATATGACCCGTCTCTCCTTATAGCTTACCCATATTTTTCTCAGAATTCCGAATATCTGGAACCATTTTGCATTGTCGAACACTTTTTCCAGGTCAACAAATCCTGTGAACACGTCTAGAGTTTCCTTTAGTCTTCCATTACTAACCGCAGCGTCAGAAATGCCTCTCTCGAGCCATCACGTTTCCGAAAGCTAAACTAATCGTCATGTAGCGCAATCTCAATTTCCTTTTCCACTCTTCTGTATATTATGCTTGTAAGCAACTTGAATGCATAAGGTGTCAAGCTGATTGTGCGATAATTCTCGCAGTTGTCAGCTCTTGCCGTCTTCGGAATTGTGTGGATGATGCTTTTCCGAATGTCAGATCGTATGTCGCCAGACTCATACATTCTACACACCAACGTGATTAGTCGTTTTGTTGCCACTTCCACCAATGATTTTAGAAATTCTGGTGGAATGTTTTCTATCGCTTCTCCCTTATTTGATTTTAATCCCTCCAAATCTCTTTTAAATTCTGATTCTATTACTGGATCTTCTATCTCTTCTAAATCGACTCCTGTTTCTTCCTCTGTCACATCAGACATGTCTTCCCCCTCACAGTGGCATTGAATGTATTCTTTCCACCTATCCGCTCTCTCTTTCCATTTAACAGTGAATTCCCGTCGCACTCTTAATGTTTTCCAGTTGCACTCTTAATGTTATCACCCTTGCTTTTAACGTCGCCGAAGGTTGTTTAGACTTTTCTGCATGCTGAGTCTGTCCTTTCGACAGTCATTTCTTTTTCAAAGTTTTCACATTTTTCCTGCAGCCATTTCGTCTTAGCTACCCTGCACATCCTATTTATTTAATTCCTCAGCAACTTGTATTTGTCTATTCTTGAGCTCCCAGCACATTTTTGTACTTCCTCCTTTCATCTATCAATTGAAGTATTTCTTCTGTTACCCATGGTTTCTTCGCAGGTACCTTCTTTGCCCCTATGTTTTCCATCCCAACCTCAGTGAGGGCCCTTTTTAGAGATGTCCATTCCTCTTCAACTTTACTGCCTACTGAGCTATTTATTATTGCTGTATCTATAGCTTCAGACAACTTAAACAATATTTCGTCATTTCTTAGTTCTTCCGTATCCCACTTCTTTGCGTATTGATTGTACCTGACTAATCTCTTAAAGTTCAGACTACTCTTCGTCAATACCACATAGTGATCTGGCCGGCCGAGGTGGACGAGCGGTTCTAGGCGCTTCAGTCTGGAACCGTGCGACTGCCACGGTCGCAGATTCGAATCCTGCCTGGGGCATGGATGTGTGTGATGTCCTCAGGTTAGTTAGGTTTAAGTAGTTCTCAGTCTAGGGAAGTGATGACGTCATACGTTAAGTCCCATAGTGCTCAGAACCATCTGAACCATTTTTGAACATTGTGATCTGAGTCTGTATCTGCTCCTGGATTCGTCTTACAATCCAGCAGCTGATTTCGTAATTTCCGTCTGCCCATGATGTGAATTAACTGACATCTTCCCGTATCACCCAGCCTTTTGCAAGTACACCTCCTCCTCTTGTGATTCTTGAACAGAGTATTCGCTATTACTAGCTGAAAAGTGTTAAAGAACTCACGCTTTCTCCTCTCTCATTCCTTGTTCCAAGCCCATATTCTCCTGTAACCTTTTCTTATACTCCTTCCCCTACAGTTGCATTCCAGTCTCCTACGACTATCAGATTTTCATCTTCCTTTACATACTGTATTACCCTTTCAATATCCTCATATACTTTCTCTATCTCTTCATCTTCAGCTTGCGACGTCTGCATGTATACCTGATCTATCGTTGTCGGTGTTGGTTTGCTGTCGATTCTGATAAGAACAACCTTATCACTGAACTGTTCACATTAACACACTCTCTGCCCTACATTCGTATTCGTAACGAATCCTACTCCAGTTATACCATATTCTGCTGCTATTAACGTTACCCTGTACTCATCTGACCAGAAATCCTTGTCTTCTTTCCCACTCAATTCTCTGACCCCTACTATATCTAGATTGGGCCTTTGCATTTCCCTTTTCAGATTTTCTAGTTTCCCTACCACGTTGAAGCTTTTGTTATTCCACGCCCCGACTTGTAGAACGTTATCCTTCCTTTGATTATTCAATCTTTTTCTCATGGTAACCTCCCCCTTGGCACTCCCCTCCCGGAGATCCGAATGTGTGATTATTACGCAATCTTTTGCCAATGGAGAAATCATCATTACACTTCTTCACTTATAGGCCACATGTCCTGTGGATGCTCGTTATGTGTCTTTAATGCAGTGGTTTTCATTGCCTTCTGCATCATCCTCGTGCCGTTGGTCATTGGTGATCCTTCTGCCTTTGGGGACAGTTTCCCACCCCTAGGAAAAGAGAGTGCCCGTAACCAGCCCGCACCTTCGCCCTCTTTGACAATTCCGTTGGCAGAATAAAGTGTGACTTCTTACGCCTTAAGTCTTTGGCCGCCAATGCTGATTGTTAATCAAAATTTAGGCAGCGGTGGAATGATTCGAACCCGGGACTGAGGACGTTTTGATTATGAATAAAAGACGCTGCTCTTTTTTTTTTCATCGGTGTGTCATAAAGTGAAATAGTTTGAATCTGCGCTAGCATTACATTCACATCTTCAGCATTCAGAAAGAAGAGGCTACAAAATCTTTTTGCGCCATCTGGTCTCCATCCACAGACTTTGTAGATAGAAACAACGCGCACTAACGCCTTTTTTATATTATTATTATTATGAGTAAGGAACACACAGACTTCTAGAAAACAAAAATGGAAAAATGGAAAAAGGATTTTGGAAGGTTTTTTGTTTTTTAATACAAATGAATAAAGCAATGGCAGAATAAGTCTCCCCGTTACGACATAAGGATGCTCCAGTCTACAGCCCGCTGCGAATTTTTCGATAACTGTTGTCTCACTGTTGTGTTGTTTCCGTTGTTTGTTCAATCTCATAAAAAAAGAAACTGGAAGGACGTGAGATGGTTATCTTCTCATATCATCGATAATCCAGCTGCGAGGCGGATTATGGAAAGCGTTCCAAAGAAAATAAAAAAGAAATATTGCCTGTATTTAGTGTTCTTGACGATCGCACAATGTCTTTCGTTGAGATAATACCAAAAATCGGGTTCTGTCTTATTCCTAGACTGCAACTGTTCAGTATGGGCTCCGTTACAGATCTAATAACACTTCTTGATCCATAGTTAGGCAATTTACAGAAATGACGGTACAGTTGGAAACATGAGGCCATGTTAACCTACCGTTGAAAATCTCTCGTAATACACTTTCACAAGGTGAGCTAAGCTCTGTCTTCATCCCCACAAGCGGATTCATTTTGAAAATCATATAGTCGCTATAAATAACGTTTTTGTAAAACTTACAACAGTGTTGTTGTCGGATTGAGTAGAAATCGCAGAATTGCTTTCTCCTGCCTGAATCGTCAATATTGAGTCCTTGAAGTAAAGTAAGCCTATACAGTCTCAATTTCAGCTTTTTCGGAATCCTTCGTAGGTTTATTCTTGCTACTCTTGTTACTCAATATTTATCGTACACTTTCGTTTGAGATTTGGTTCGTAATTGTAGAAAACACTGCGCAACAACATGAAGATTATCGTACGTAGTAACAGACTTCGACCCACCTGAGAGAGGAAGCTCCGCTACCAACCAACTCCCTTTAATTTAATTTGCTGATTCCTTGTCGAGATCGAGACTGGACGTGTGGAAAACATGTCACAAACAATTCACAAAGGTCACGGTAATTGTGGTCATGTTTCCACCACGTCTGCTAAACAATTACACGCTGTTCTGTGGTTAAGTTTCTACTCATTGTTTCTCGGATAACCACAAACAACTTCAAATTGCTAGTGTCAACTGACTTATGAGAGCTACGCACTAGTCAAGTTCACAACTGAGTACCACTGCACTAGGCAAAATATAGTCCAAAGGATGTTAAAGACTAATGGGTTATGACGAACCCTCTAATATCCCATGTGAATTTAATAAATTCATAATTCCGGAAACAGCTACCTCCTATTCCTCTCAAACCATGGATGAGCATCTGAACTGGAGAAAAAAAAACTGTCACCACCCGCAAGAAGACTTTCGCTTGTCCCTATGCCAACTGCAGCTAACCCTGAACGTTTGCGAGTGTCACATGTGCATCATTCATCTACATGACCCAGGGCAGTGCTTCGTACACCCAGTTTGAGTTCATTGCGGCCAGGCAAGTTAATTGACGACCATATGCTATGTCTACTTCATCGGCTTCTCAGTGCACAAGTATACCAGTAATTCGCACCAGAGGTTGCATACCTGTCATTTCGTCACATGGGCTCACGTATCTAGTGACTTAGGTGAGAACATTCAGAAAACCAAAATGTTCGCAAATTCCTTCTCTGTTGTTGCCGTCCACCTCTGGAACAAACTGCCCTACTTTCGGTGCAAAATTCAATGCGCTGTTGCGTTTTTTAATGGCAGGAGAGTATGTCAATATTATTGCTTTCGTTTAATACATATAGTTACATCATTATTTCAAGGAGGGGCCTATAGGTCCCACTCGTCTCGAGATGGATAAGCTATGGAACCATTTTTGGAAGAAAGAGTTTGTGACCCATTAAAGGAATAGAACAACTACATTAGCAGTCTTTCAGCCAGAGGGATGTGCTCGCTCCTTTCTCCTTTCACTGTAGGCGGTCGCTGACGATGGTTGCTTCTACTGATAGTCTAAATAAGATCTGGATATTAAAAAGATGAAGTCCCCATTACAGTGACGGATTCATAATGGATTACATCTAATTATAGTTATAATTAGTTGTTTTCGTGTGACGCATTTGCTATAGCGTCTCTTTGCGCTCTTTATTTGAAGACTGTAGCCACTCTTCTTCTGGAGATCCACCAACTCCTTATTCGAGTTGTGAGAGAAAAGCTTCCTGAAATTTGGCTATAAGTTTTTAACCTCTCACATTTCTGATGTCTGGCCTGAAGTTAGAGACTAGTGACATACATTATCGATCCATATGCATGCACATATAATAAATTTTTTATTCTTTCATTTTCATCCTTCGAAGCAGGAATCTTTCAGCCGGAGGGGTGTGCTCGTTCGTTTAGCCTTTCTCTGTAGGCGGTCACTGATGACGGTTGCTTCTGCTGATGGAGGCAGATATACGTTTTGTTCCAACAAACTCTTGCCGTTGGGCTTTAAAAATGAAAAGTAATTTGGGCCACAGACTGCTAACTGTACTGTCTAGATTGAGATGACACAAAAACTCTGCATCTCATTGAAGAGCTTTTATCATCTTTCTCCTTTGAGAGGACGGAAAAACAGATACCGTGATCATTTTTAATATGAGATCGCGGTCACTGATCCTCAATTCACACGTTCGGCGTCCACGTGAGCTATAAACATAAATACTGTATTGTTCTTTGTTATCTGTTATGCTTTAGCAATGAGTTTTGAGTGTAAAGGTGATTATATGTTTTATAGCGCCAATGTAGATACGACTAACACAACGAATGAGTGGCTGTTCTGAATCCGAGTTCGTACTATTTTATTGTAGAATCAATTATAAACGTATATCTCCTTTGGAACAGATGTGGCATTGGATGCAACATATGACAAGCAAGGTACCGTCAAGACTGAATGGGAATTTCACTGATAGATGAAGAAGAGAGAGCGAATAGGCGAATGAGTACACTGAACCTTCTTTGAGGGCGAGGATTTCTCTGATGACTTAATAGAAGAAGAAACTGCAGGCGATAAAGAATAAAGAGGGGATCCAGTCTTAGAACTGGAATTTAAAAGAGTTCTAGAAGACCTGAGATCATATAAAGCACAGGGGATACATAACATTGAACCACAATTCTAAAATCATTAGGGATGAGATAACTAAGCGACTACTCTAGTTGCTGCGTAGAATCTATGACACTGACTATGTGCCATCAGATTTCGGAAAAATATTCATACAATTTCCAAGATGTCAAGGATAAACAGATGCGATAACTATTGCACAACGAGCTTCACATCTCATGCAACCAAGCTTATGACAAGAATAATACACATAACAGTGAAAAAGAAAATTAATAGTAATAATAATAAATAGTGATGATTAATTTACTTTAAGAAAAGATAAAGGCAAGAAAGAGGCAATTCCGACTTTAAATGAGATAATTGGTTTTGTTGATCTAGAAAAAGTGTTTGATAATGTGAAATAGTGCACTATATGAAATACTAAGAAGAGTAAATATAAGCTATATAGAACATCGGTAATACACATTGTGTACGAAAAACTAAGTGGAAAGCATAAGATTAGCTGATGAAATTGCTATCACTGTGAAGGTAAAGATGAATTAAAGTACGACTAACAAGTTTGTTTGCGTGGCCATGCTCCGCAGCAAGCACAGGAATACTCGTTGCAGCAGGAAAAGGCGGTTTTATTTACAAAACAAGAATTACAATATCTGTTGAACGGAACAAACAGTCTCCCGAGAACAGAACATGGGCTGAGTATAAACCGCAAAAGGACAAAAGTAATAAGTAGCAGAAACGAGAAAAGCAATAAACGTAACATCAAAATTGGTTGCCGCTCAAAGGGCAAAGTTAAGGAATCGTTCTACCTTGGAAGCAAAATAATCCGTGACCGACGAAGCAAGGAGAATAATAAAAGCATATTAGTGCTGGCAAATATGGCATTCACGCCCAAGAGAAATCTACTGGTTTCAAACACTGATCTAAATTTGACAAAGAAATTTTTGAGAACGTGCGTTTTGAGCACAGTGCTGTAGAGTAGATGAAACTAGACAGTGGGGAAAGGGGACCAGCAGTTAAAGAGTTTTTGATGTGGTTCATGGTTCTACAGAAAAATGTTGGAAACCAGTAGAGTGATAAGTAAGAATTGAGGAGGTTCTTCACAGAATCGGCGTGAAAAGAAACACACGGAAAACAGTGACAAGAAGGGACATGATTATAGAAGATGTGTGAAGGCAGCTGGGAAAACCCTCCACGATGCTAGAAGGAATTTGGAGCGTAAAATTTGTGGGGGAAGAAAAAGAATAAATGTAGCTAGCAAATGCAAATAACTGGCGACTTAGGGAACAAGAGCTATTCTGGAACGACAAGGTTGGTGCAGGAGAAGAATTCGTGGCATGCCACATCCAGTTAGTAGATAACTCCAAGATATTCTTTGAAGTCCAATCGCGAAGTGAAGATGTGGTGAATGAGTGACACTCGTCGAGGACTGTTTTCAAGCTGTTCTTCACTGGCGTTGGTCGTAACAAGAAGGCTCCAAAAGCAGATTCGTCGGCTGACTCTTCAGTCGATTATGCTTGTCGGATTGTGCAGCCCATATAAGTGCCTGGCGGACAGAGTGACACTGAACAACGCTGTATTTCTGCCCACGTGACACACGATGTGAAGTAAAGTGTCGAAGGTGTCGGCATCCTCATTGGGCCAGACTGGAGCTGCGTCTTCTGTCGTAAGCTATCTTGTCGCTAAATGCCTGCTGAGCAGGCAACCAAAATTACACTCCCGTGCAGCAATTGTGGAATGCAGGAAGAAATAAAGAAAGTGACGTGGGAAGTATTGTCTCCAAAATTTTTTATGTGAAAACTCTTGAAACGTTTCAAAATGAAATAAACTGTGTTGACATTTAACTTCTTTATTCTTCACGTCTGCCTATTTACATCTCAACACAGTCACCCTGGCGACGAAATTATTTGTCGCAGTGAGCGAAAAGTTTGTTGTAGGATGTTTGACATTGTTGATGGAGCAACAACCTTACCTCTGAAACTGTGTGCCGGACAGAGATTCGAACTCAGGACCTTTACCTTTCGTGGGCAAGTACTCTACCGACTGAACTACCCAAGCGCAAGTGCCGACCCGTCCTCCCGGCCTTAATTCTGAAAGTACTTCGTCACCTACTTCCAGACTTCACAGAAGCTCTCCTGCCGACCTTGCAGGACTAGCATTTCTTGAAGAAAGCATACTGCAGATATATGGTTTAGCCACAGCCTGAGAAATATTTACAGAATAAAATTTTCACACTGCAGCGGAGTGTGCACTGACATGAAACTTCCTGGCAGATTAGAACTTTGTGCCGGACAGAGACACGAACTCGTGACCTTTGTCTTTCGAGGGCAAGTACTCTACTGAAGTTTCATATCAGTGCACACTTCACGGCAGAATGAAAATTTCGTTCTGGAAATATCTCCCAGGCTGTGGCTCGGCCATGTCTCCGCAGTATACTTTCTTCCGGGAGAGCTTTTGTGAAATCTGAAAGGTAGGAGACGAGGTACTGGCTGAACTATGGCTGTGAGCACGGCTCGTGACTCGTGCTTATGTACCCCAGTCGGTATAGCACTTTCCCACGAATGGCACACTGTTTCAATCTGAAAGCTCAATTTGCTGGTGAGTGAAAATTTCTGTTCTGGGACCTTAGCTTTGATTGCACCGCTTCATCACTGCCAAAGGAAAGACCTCAAATACGCCCTTTGCGTTCTGGAAAGAGATGAAAATAGTGTGGGTCCATGTCAGGACTGTGTGTAGGATGGTCGATGAAGTAACCCTAAGCCGTCTGATTATTGCAGATGTCGGAGGGGTCAGGCGTGGTCTGGTGTTATCATGCTGAATGGAAGGGTACTCAATATCTGGACAAACTGTCGAATTCGAAACTTGATTACATAACGCGGTCTCTCACCAAGTGACACAGTTGACGATACATACCACCGTTTAACACGCTACAGTTTGGAGCCCTCTTGCGTCAGAGGGCTGCAAATATGGTAGAGATGAAAAATAAACATGTGGAATGTTCATGACTTTTCCTTTATTCAAAGAAATATTCGAATAGAAATAGGGAGGCCTTACTCTTCAGCATGCCTTCAAATTTCATGGTTTTTTCCTTTAAGCCACCATTTCCCGTAAGACCGCCAGTCTTTTTTGTTAATAAATGGGAGCTGTTAAATTGATAATATGATCAAAATACCGAAAAGGATTTTATGGCTGGATATCAGCTTTCTACTGTGCACTTTTGTAATAAAATTAACTGTTGTAATAAAATTAACTGTTGATTGACCTATGATTCAGTTTATATTATCAACCTTGAGACATTTCAATTCCTTTCGTGGTTGCCATATTGTTTGACTTTGGCTACATGTTATCCTTCCACGCTTTTCTGGTAGCTACGGTTTTCCCTAAGAAAAAAATGAAAGATGCCGACTTGAGTTAGCAAACATTTCGGTAGTTTCTGCAATCTGTTCCAGCTGGACCAAACGACTGTTGTATACTATAATCTCAGATACCTAATAAAATCTGTCACGCAACTGATCGCTTACTAGGAAAGGAAATGGATGTCTTAAATTGATTCTGGCTATAGGTTCATACAAATATCATCAAGGATAAATACTTGGAAGAGTTCTCTATCTAATGAATTGATAATATCGGTCTAGCTTAACTCCAGGTTTATTTGCTCTTTGTGATGTAACAGGAGGCTGGAAATCAGGGAGCGGAACGATTGATTGGGCGTTAAAAAGCCTTAATTTTTCACACAAATTTAAAAAAAAGAACAAAGACACTCCAAAAATTAATAAAATCCAACACACGATGGTGTCTGAACTCATTCATTAACAAAAGTTACCCATAATTTTTGAAAAACGCTACAGTAAACAGACTTGTAGCACCTCAGGCTCCGCAAAATCCGCAAATGTTAAATAAGAAAAAATTCCAACTGGTATTTCATGAAAGATCACCAGCTGGCTGCAACAAAATTTGCACAGTGTCGTCCCTGAAATGACGTGGAGACTTGCTTATAATCAAACGTAATAACAATACAAAACGTGACTCTATGCTAGTCACCCATGCTGTACATCCAATCAATGATGCCATTAACAGCAATACATGAAAGACAGAATAGCATTTAATGATGGTACACTAAATTAGCTCTTCAAGAGAGACAGTATCATAAGCATCGAAAAAAAAAGGAAACCTTTCAAATAGGTATAAATGAAAAACATTATACTGCAACTGTTCATGAAATAACCAATGAGTCTTCCCTTCTGTCAGTGGTTGCTGGGAGTCAAATACTTCCATACGTGGTCAATCTTTCCTCTTACTTCATGGGTTTCCCGCCAATAATAACACCCCCATGCACTTATGCTTTAGTGCTTGCGGAATAACACGATGCAATAAAATGTCACCTGCAACAAACTTGAGTTAATAACTTTCACTGACAGTCTTGAAACGTAGTCAGTTTCACAGTAATCCTCAAGGGTACCTCGTTGGAAGCACGATAAGAACTATGAGTGTCTCACTATGACACCACGACCAATGCCAATCTCCGACTTCATAAACACTTTGCGATCTGTGCACACCTTGGGCACATAATCATAACGCGTGTTCCAATCCAGTTTCCGTCATACGTTAACAGTCGTTCGTCAAAGGCGTCGCGGTCACCGAGGTCGAGGTGCACCGTCTTAACGCCCTACTCGCCTCGTTGTATGCCTCTCGCTCCAGCGAGACCCCTGGCTGCGAACAGCCGCGTCCTCTGTTTGCGTCAGACACGAACCCGATACCCTCCGGAGGTGAAGTCGCTAGCTGCATGTGAAACCAGTGCCGACACGGCAGGGTGAGCATACAGACATCAGCGGGAAGCAGCCATTAATAAGGCTTAAGAGTACAAAACAAGAACGGATATACAAGCACCGAACATCGGGATAACTGATTTTTTTCCTTTAGTGTATTTCAGTGCCCCATCTGGGGCGGACTGGCAGCAGCATATGCGCTGCTCTTAAGCCGAAAGACGTTATTCATACAATAGAAGGCATTTAAAATAACATAAAGGAGAGAATATGGCGTACATAGATTAAAAACGGGGGAACATCATGGAAGAGAACAGACAAAAAGGGGGGCGACTGTAAAATGGAGATAAAAACCGCAAAGAATGAGCACACACAAAACAAAACAACACACTGGATCAGAAAAGTATCGACGGACGGTGTAGCACATAACACCTTCTTGCACTAAGGTTCCCTACTTTTTCAGTTAAAGGGTCCCACTTCATATGCTCACTACCACGATGAAGTCAGTTGCAATTATAACCCTAACGTATATAGGCTGTAATATACTAATTCAGACTCGTCAGTACTTTTTTCCAAACGCCCATTTGCAGTTATGTGAAACTGAATCATAAACGTCCTCGTAATCTCTAAGTAAGTTACTATATATATTTGTTGCTGCGTTTTATAATTCAATTAATGACTTGTAAATTGTTTGCTGTACATATGCTCTTATAATCCAATTTGTTCCTCTACATGATTAAAATGTTAAGCTTCCTTTCCTATGGTATTAATGGTATAGTGTATATCGTGTACAGGAGGCTGAACGCGCTATGGTGTTTTATGCCTTGACTGTCTACTTTTCTGTGAAGCAGAATAATTTCGGAAATATTCCCGCTCTGGACAACTTTTTCCGCAGATCTCGTATAAACGAATTTGCATGTTCCACTTAAGTCAGCCTCCTGGATTAACCCTTTCAATGGTAACACGACCACAGTTCCTATCATTTTACCTCATGGGGTAATGTATGAACAAGAAAAATTTTTCAGAATGAATTTAAATTCTGCAGCGGAGCGTGTGCTGATCTGAAATTTCCAGACAGATTTAATCTCTGTGTGAATCGGGGCCTGGAACTGAAATCGTAGCCTTTCGTGGGATGGCAGTCTACCGACTGAGCTGTCCTACCACAACTAATTTTCCGCCCTCACCAACGCTCTTCCTTCTGTATCTCCTCTTCTACCACCTATACGGCATACTTCTAATGGATGTCTTGCGAGCTGGTAGTCCTGGGAGAAAGCATACTGTGGAAACGTGACTTAGACACAGCCCAGAGGATTGTCTGGAAAATAGATTTTCATTCTGCAGTAGAATGTGTGCTGGCTGGCAACTGCCTGGCAGATTAGAACTATATGCTCGGTACTTGAGTATGGGACATTTGCGAGTCGTGCTTGGATTTGTATGCAGTATTGAAGATTTATTTTATTTTTGTCGATAATGGATTGAACATTGGGGACGAAAAACTGCATCCCTGTCCTATACTTTTTTAATCGGAGCATTTCGTTCTTGGTCTTCGATTCTTGCGTTGTAGACCCTTGATTGAAACAGATCAAAATGGTTTCAAACACCTGAATTTTGTGACCATTTGTCATTGTTATTGCGTGACGAAATTAACATGCGTATCGATGTAACAAATTAAAAGAACAAGCTGCCAGTTGGTTTCTGTCTAGGGTTCCTCTGCTGAGGCTTCTTTGATGATTTTTCTGACGTTTCGCCAGCACGAGTGGCTGGCATTGTCAAAGCTTCACCCTCCATTGTTGGTAGTGTACTGATGTCGAGCTCGCGACCGCAAATAATATGTATCTGGTGCGCCAACGTTATTTCCGGTGTGGTTCTCCTCTTACTACCAGCCAGCTCGACTTCAGTCCACCACCAGTAATGGAGGATGAAGCTTTGACAATGCCAGTCTCTCGTGTTGGTGAAACGTCAGAAAAATCGTCAGAGTCGGCCGAAGAACCCGAGACAGAAACCAACAGGTGGTTTGTCAACAAGTGGCCGCGAAAGCCTTAACAATTTTAGAAATTAAAAGTAGTTTTACGTCATGAGTATTCCACATTGGCGAAACGATCATGCTGCTAACATGTGAATCATAATGAAACGAAGGCATGAAAATGTTTTATGTAACTGCTTTCACAAAAAATTTTGACAACAAGAGAAACTGAGAAAAGTGCGAAACTCCAGACTACGGTGGGTATCCCTTAAGAAGGAGCGTTTGCTTCCAAGTACATATAGGTAAACGAAAAGCTGTAGGGGAAAATAGGCGTAGATGGTCGTGATTTAATCAAATGACAATGCCAAAAGTAAATGACAATACCAAAAATTAAACCACAGAAATTACTAGGATATTTATAAACAGTGCTTTATCTTTTCATAAAAAAGTAAGATGTCGTTCACGAAGAGAGACCAAATTTGAAACAATGATGTCTCAAAATGTCATATAACCCTTTGTCATCTCATCCATGTATCGGGGTTAGTTGGCCAGACACGCGTGGTTTAGATGGATATCTGGCAAAACACTTTAAAAACAAAGAGGAAATCGTATTAAAAGAGTATCCAGTAATCTTAACATGTTTTTATTGTACTACTGTTGTTGTTGTTGTGGTCTTCAGTCCTGAGACTGGTTTGATGCAGCTCTCCACGCTACTCTATCCTGTGCAAGCTTTTTCATCTCCCAGTACCTACTGCAACCTACATCCTTCTGAATCTGCTTAGTGTATTCATCTCTTGGTCTCCCTCTACGATTTTTACCCTCCACGCTGCCCTCCAATACTAAATTGGTGATCCCTTGATGCCTCAGAACATGTCCTACCAACCGATCCCTTCTTCTGGTCAAGTTGTGCCACAAACTTCTCTTCTCCCCAATCCTATTCAATACTTCCTCATTAGTTATGTGATCTACCCATCTAATCTTCAGCATTCTTCTGTAGCACCACATTTCGAAAGCTTCTATTCTCTTCTTGTCCAAACTATTTATCGTCCATGTTTCACTTCCATACATGGCTACACTCCATACGAATACTTTCAGAAATGACTTCCTGACACTTAAATCAATACTGGATGTTAACAAATTTCTCTTCTTCAGAAACGCTTTCCTTGCCATTGCCAGCCTACATTTTATATCCTCTCTACTTCTACCATCATCAGTTATTTTGCTCCCCAAATAGCAAAACTCCTTTACTACTTTAAGTGCCTCATTTCCTAATCTAATTCCCTCAGCATCACCCGACTTAATTAGACTACATTCCATTATCCTTGTTTTGCTTTTGTTGATGTTCATCTTATATCCTCCTTTCAAGACACTGTCCATTCCATTCAACTGCTCTTCCAAGTCCTTTGCTGTCTCTGACAGAACTACAATGTCATCGGCGAACCTCAAAGTTTTTATTTCTTCTCCATGAATTTTAATACCTACTCCGAATTTTTCTTTTGTTTCCTTCACTGCTTGCTCAATATACAGATTGAACAACATCGGGGAGAGGCTACAACCCTGTGTTACTCCCTTCCCAACCACTGCTTCCCTTTCATGTCCCTCGACTCTTATAACTGGCATCTGGTTTCTGTACAAATTGTAAATAGCTTCTCGCTCCCTGTATTTTACCCCTGCCACCTTTAGAATTTGAAAGAGAGTATTCCAGTCAACATTGTCAAAAGCTTTCTCTAAGTCTACAAATGCTAGAAACGTAGGTTTGCCTTTCCTTAATCTTTCTTCTAAGATAAGTCGTAAGGTCAGTATTGCCTCACGTGTTCCAGTGTTTCTACGGAATCCAAACTGATCTTCCCCGAGGTTGGCTTCTACTAGTTTTTCCATTCGTCTGTAAAGAATTCGTGTTAGTATTTTGCAGCTGTGACTTATTAAGCTGATAGTTCGGTAATTTTCACATCTGTCAACACCTGCTTTCCTTGGGATTGGAATTATTATATTCTTCTTGAAGTCTGAGGGTATTTCGCCTGTTTCATACATCTTGCTCACCAGATGGTAGAGTTTTGTCAGGACTGGCTCTCCCACGGCCGTCAGTAGTTCCAATGGAATATTGTCTACTCCGGGGGCCTTGTTTCGACTCAGGTCTTTCAGTGCTCTGTCAAACTCTTCACGCAGTATCATATCTCCCATTTCATCTTCATCTACATCCTCTTCCATTTCCATAATATTGTCCTCAAGTACATCGCCCTTGTATAGACCCTCTATATACTCCTTCCACCTTTCTGCTTTCCCTTCTTTGCTTAGAACTGGGTATCCTTACATTTGTCCTCTAGCCATCCCTGCTTAGCCATTTTGCACTTCCTGACGATCTCATTTTTGAGACGTTTGTATTCCTTTTTGCCTGTTTCACTTACTGCATTTTTATATTTTCTCCTTTCATCAATTAAATTCAATATTTCTTCTGTTACCCAAGGATTTCTACTAGCCCTCGTCTTTTTACCTACTTGATCCTCTGCTGTCTTCACTACTTCATCCCTCAAAGCTACCCATTCTTCTTCTACTGTATTTATTTCCCCCATTCCTGTCAATTGCTCCCTTATGCTCTCCCTGAATCTCTGTACAACCTCTGGTTCTTTTAGTTTATCCAGGTCCCATCTCCTTAAATTCCCACCTTTTTGCAGTTTCTTCAGTTTTAATCTACAGGTCATAACCAATAGATTGTGGTCAGAGTCCACATCTGCCCCTGGAAATGTCTTACAATTTAAAACCTGATTCCTAAATCTCTGTCTTACCATTATATAATCTATCTGATACCTTTTAGTATCTCCAGGGTTCTTCCATGTATACAACCTTCTTTCATGATTCTTAAACCAAGTGTTAGTTATGATTATGTTGTGCTCTGTGCAAAATTCGACGAGGCGGCTTCCTCTTTCATTTCTGTCCCCCAATCCATATTCACCTACTATGTCTCCTTCTCTCCCTTTTCCTACACTCGAATTCCAGTCACCCATGACTATTAAATTTTCGTCTCCCTTCACAATCTGAATAATTTCTTTTATTTCATCATACATTTCTTCAATTTCTTCGTCATCTGCAGAGCTAGTAGGCATATAAACTTGTACTACTGTAGTAGGTGTGGGCTTCGTATCTATCTTGGCCACAATAATGCGTTCACTATGCTGTTTGTAGTAGCTTACCCGCATTCCTATTTTCCTGTTCATTATTAAACCTACTCCTGCATTACCCCTATTTGATTTTGTGTTTATAACCCTGTAGTCACCTGACCAGAAGTCTTGTTCCTCCTGCCACCGAACTTCACTAATTCCCACTATATCTAACTTCAACCTATCCATTTCCCTTTTTAAATTTTCTAACCTACCTGCCCGATTAAGGGATCTGACATTCCACGCTCCGATCCGTAGAACACCAGTTTTCTTTCTCCTGATAACGACATCCTCTTGAGTAGTCCCCGCCCGGAGATCCGAATGGGGGACTATTTTACCTCCGGATTATTTTACCCAAGAGGACGCCATCATCATGTAATCATACAGTAAAGCTGCATGCCCTCGGGAAAAATTACGGCTGTAGTTTCCCCTTGCTTTCAGCCGTTCGCAGTACCAGCACAGCAAGGCCGTTTTGGTTATTGTTACAAGGCCAGATCAGTCAATCATCCAGACTGTTGCCCTTGCAACTACTGAAAAGGCTGCTGCCCCTCTTCAGGAACCACACGTTTGTCTGGCCTCTCAACAGATACCCCTCCGTTGTGGTTGCACCTACAGTACGGCTATCTGTATCGCTGAGGCACGCAAGCCTCCCCACCAACGGCAAGGTCCATGGTTCATGAGGGGGTGGGGGGGGGGGGTACTACTGTTACAGGCAAGTTTTGAGGAGAAAGTTATAGGAAATCAGAAGTCTTTCCCGATGGGCAAAATCCAAACAGGGACCCGGTTCCATTGCAGTTTTTGAACAACAAGTGGTTTATACGTCTCGCTTTAGGGATTACCTGGAATGTTAAATTATTATAGAACGTTTCCTGACTGAATGACTATCTTTTTTACTTTATTAACACTAATCTGAAATCGTCTTCCCTCCATATGCCTTTAGTAGAACCAATCTTGGGAACTCATTTCGTTAAAATTTGTAAAAGAAAGTAAATTGCCCTCAAAAGTAAAGAATAAAAAAGTTTTACAGTGCACGTTATCATTGTGGTCTAGAACGCAAAGCGGAAAAACGTGAAGGTATGCAGCTTGGCCTATGCAGTTTTGACATGTAAGTTTCCGTAAATACTCACAGTCTAACATAAGGAAAAAGAAAGTATTGACATCCTATATAATATTAAGGTGTATTAAAGCTAAAATCATGAACATTACTTCCTGTTTGTTGAAATAAAAGAGTCAAGGAAAGCGATATCGAGTCACTCGCGACGAAGATAGACTGTCGACTGACCGGCAGCGGTGTAAAGCGGGTAGTTAGAAAACCACAGCCGTTGACCAGCTGCCCCGTATGGTCATTTATCCATACTTCCCCCTAACACAGACTGCTGACGAACTTATATTCGTATATTAGTTGTTTCTGTTGTATTCATCATTTCACATTACAAAGACATTGATCTTGTTTTATACCTATTTCTGAATATTGTTTTGTCTTCCTTTCTTTTCCGACGTGGAAACATGGAATCCTCCGGGGGCAGCGAGCAGCTCCAACATCCACCGCGAGGCTGTCCCACCGCAAGTGTGCCTAATGAGAAGGCCGCCTCAGCTTAGGGGCAGGGCCACGCTTTGACGTCGGACAGCCTCGCCACCATCCCCTCTCCGTCTGGCGCGCTACAAGCAAACTGCATTACGGCCTACGACGCTTTCGCTTTCGCGGACGAGACGGCTCTGTGATTTACTGGTAAAGCTCTTGTGGCCTCCAGAAACATTTATCAGTATCTCTAAAGCAGCTTGTCTGGCATAAACGAGGCATAGTAGTCAAGAGTAACACCTGTCATACACTGAAGAGCCAAAGAAACTGGTACACCCGCCTGTCGTCGTGTAGGGCCCTCGCGAGCATGCAGACGTGTCACTACACAACGTGGCCTGGACTCGACTAATTTCTCAAGTACTGCTGGAGGCAATTGACACCATCAATCCTGCACGGCTGTCCATAAATCCGTAAGAGTACGAGGGGCTGAAGATCTCTTCTGAGTAGCTCATTGCAGTGCATGCCAGATATGCTCAATAATGAAAGTTCCTGGCAGATTAAAACAGTGTGCCCGACCGATACTCGAACTCGGGACCTTTGCCTTTGGCGGGCAAGTGCTCTACCACCTGAGCTACGGAAGCACGACTCACGCCCGGTTCTCACAGCTTTACTTCTGCCAGTATCTCGTCTCCTACCTTCCAAACTTTACAGAAGCTCTTCTGCGAACCTTGCAGAACTAGCACTCCTGAAAGAAAGGATACAACGGGGACATGGCTTAGCCACAGCCTGGGGGATGTTTCCAGAATGAGATTTTCACTCTGCAGCGGAGTGTGCAAAGGCCCTGAGTTCGAGTCTCGGTCCGGCACACAGTTTTAATCGGCCAGGAAGTTTCATATGAGCGCCAACTCCACTGCAGAGTGAAAATCTCGTTCTAGAAACATCCCCCAGACTGTGCCTAAGCCATGTCTCCGCAGTATCCTTTGTTTCAGGAGTGCTAGTTCTGCAAGGTTCGCAGGAGAGCTTCTGTAAAGTTTGGAAGGTAGGAGACGATATACTGGCAGAAGTAAAGCTGTGAGTACCTGCCGTGAGTCGTGTTTCGGTAGCTCAGATGGTAGAGCCCTTGCCCGCGAAAAGCAAAGGTCCCGAGTTCGAGTCTCGGTCGGGCACACAATTTTAATCTGCCAGGAAGTTTCATATCAGCGCACACCCCACTGCAGAGTGAAAATCTCATTCATGCTCAATAATGTTCATGCCTGGGGAGCCTGGTGGCCAGCGGAATTGTTTATACTCAGAAGGGTGTTCCTGAAGCCATCCTGTAGCAATTCTGGATGTGTGAGGTGTCGCATTGTCCTGCTGCAAACGCCCAAGTCCTTCAGAATACACAATGCACATGAATGGATTCAGGCCATCAGACAGGATGGTTACGTAAGTGTGACCTGTCAGAGTGGTACCTAGACGTATCACTCCAACTGCACAATCCTCACAGCCTTACAAAGCCTCCAGCATCTAGAACAGGCCCCAGCTGACATGAAGGGTTCATGGACTCATGAGATTGTCGCCATACCAGTATACGTCCATCCGCTCGATACAATCTGAAGACGCGCTGTGTAGCCACGCGGTATGAGACGCTTTGCCACGGTTCGCGTAGCTCTCCATGCCGGAGGTTCCAGTCCTCCCACGGGCATGAGTGTGACAGTTGTCCTTAGCGTAAGTTAGTTTAAAGTCTGATTAAGTAGTGTGTAAACCTAGGGACCGATGACCTAATTAGTATGGTCTCATAGGAAATTACCACCTCCAGCCAAATTTGAAACGAGACTCGTCTGACCAGGCAACATGTTTCCAGTCGCCAACAGTCCAACGTCGGTGTTGACAGGTCCACGCGAGGTGTAAAGCTTTGTGTCGTCCAGTCATCAAGGGAACCCGGGTGTTCCTTCGGCTTCGAAAGCCCATATCGATGATGTTACGTTGTGGAATGGCTCGCAAGCTAACACTTGATGGCTCAGCATTGAATTCTGCAGCAATTTGCGGAAGAGTTGAACTTCTGTCACGTTAAACAAGTCTCTTCAGTCGTCGTTGGTCCCGTTCTTGCAGGATCTTATTCCGTCCATAGCGATGTCGGAGATTTGATGTTTTATCGGAATCCTGGTATTAACGGTACACTCGTGCAATAGCCGTACGGGAAAATCCCCACTTCATCGCTACCTCCGTGATGCTGCGTCCCATCGCTCGTGCGCCGACTATAACACGAAGTTCAAACTCACATAAATCTTGATAACTTGCCAGTGTAGCAGGAGTAATCGATCTAGCAACTGAGCCAAACACTTGTTGTCTTATATAGATGTTGCCGACCGCAGCGCAGTAGTCTTCCTGTTTACACATCTCTGTATTTGAATACGCGCTTTAGCCCTTCAGTGTAGTTCGGTACCTTCCATTACGGCACATAGAGTATGAGTATTTTGTTGCACTACCATGTGGCTGAACTAATAATCATATTTAACAGTTCTTTGTGATTCTCAGTATTTTTATTCGTCATTGAATTTGTTGTAAATAACATACTGAAATAGAAGTCACTTAGGGATGAAATAAGTACTAAATGCAGGAATGTTAAGGTGAAATGGCTACATGAAAAATGTGAAGAAATCGGAAAATAAATTATTGTCAGAACGACTGTGAAATTAAAACCAAGGTCCGTAATATTAAGAGTGCGATGGAAATACCACTGTTAAACGCAGAGAAGAGAGTGGACAGATGGAAAGAGTATTGACGGCCTCAATGAGATGGAGCACTCATCCGGTGATGATACAAGAAGAATCAGGAGTCGATAGGCAAGAGATATGGGCTCCAGCAACAGAATCAGAATTTCGAAGAGCTTGGGAAAACTGAAAGTCAAATAAGGCTGAAGAAATAGGTAACATCCCATCGGAAATTCTAAAACCATTATGGGTATTGGCAAAAAACGATTAATTACATTCGTGTGTAGAAAGATGTACCATCGGAGTTGAGGAAAATCGTCATTTGCACAATTCACTTGACTGCAAGAGCCGTTAAGTTCGACAATTATCTCACAATCAGCTTAACAGCTCATGCATTTAAGTAGCTGGGAAGAATAGTATACTGATGGATAATATGGGGAAGAATAGGAAAGCAAATTGAGGACCTGTTATTACGATCAGTTCGGCTTTAGGAAAGGTAAAGGCACCGTAGAGACAGTTCTAAACTTGTGAATGATAATGGAAGCAAGATTGGAGGAGAATCAAGACATATTCATAGGACTTGGCGACCTGGAATAAGTGTTCGACAGTATGAAATGGTACAAGATGTTCGAAATCCTGAGATAAATGGGTGTAAGATCTAGGGGAACTAATATTTAGCACATACTAGATACAAGAGCGGAAACCCAAGGACAGAGTGCACTTGTTAAAAAGGAACTAATACAGGGATGTAGTCTTTCACTCCTCTGTTCAATCTACACGTCGAAGAAATGAAAGAAAGGTTGAAGAGTGGGATTAAAATTGAAGGTGAAAGGATATCAATGGTACGGATTGCTGATGGCATTGCTATCATCAGTGAAAGTGAAGAAGAATTACAGGATATGTCAATTGGAATGAACAGTCTAATGAGTTCAGAATGTGGACTGAGAGTAAATAAAAAAAAAAAAAAGAGGAAAGTAATGAAAAGTATCACGAATGAGAAAAGCGACGGACTTGCATCATTAGTGCTGATCACAAAGTATATGAAGTTAAGGAGCTCTTTTAGTCGCCAGCAAAATAAACTATGACGAACAGAGCAAGAAGGGCATAAAAGCAGACTAGAACTAGCAAAATGTGCATTTCACGCCAAGAAAAGGCTAAGAATCAAACATAGGCCTTAAGATGAAAAAATTTATGAGGAAATATGTTTGCAGCAGATCGTTGCATGGTAGTGAAACATGGACTGTGATAAACCGAGCAGAGAGGAAAATCTAAGCATTTGAGATGTGGTGCTACAGAAGAATGTTGAAAACAGGTGGACTGATAGGGTAAGGAATGAGAGGTTCCTCCTCACGAACAGCGAGGAAAGGAAAATATGGAAAACACCGATAAGATGAAGTGACAGGATGACAGGACGTCTATTAAGAAATCAGGGAATAACTAAATGCCACTAGAGGGAGCAGTAGAGGACAAATACTGTAGAGGATCCATACAGAAAATAATTCAGGTCGTAGGATGCAAGTGCTATGCTGCGATGAAGGGATTCACACAGGAGAGTAATTTTTCTCCAAAAGCAGCTCAATTTTAGTCATGGCAGTGAGATTTCATTTCCCTGCCCACGATCATTACCGACATTAGTATTACGTACTAACTCAGGTACAGTTGAAGAATAAATTACTGTTTACCAGGCTAGATTGAAAACGTGCGGGGGAGAATTTCCAGTTTGCTGAAGCAATCTGCGTAGAAATTGAAGATATAGTTTGATTTCTATTCAATTTTGAAGATAGAGAAGCGGCAGAATCCAAGGACTAACGAGGTTGTAGCGTTTACTATGGCTTTGGAGGGCTCGTAGTAGAAACGTTGGGGCAAGCAGCGGTGACACCGGCATGGGCGAAACTGTTATATTCGTACGTAGAGGTGCCAATATGGCTTCTCGCACGTTTTGAAAGTTTGTCTTACAGATATAAAAATTGTTCAAATGGCTCTGAGTACTATGGGATTTAACATCTGAGGTCATCAGTCCCCTAGACTTAGAACTACTTATACCTAAATAACCTAAGGACAGCACACACATCCATGCCCGAGGCAGGATTCGAACCTGCGACCGTAGCAGCAGCGCGGTTCCGGAGTGAAGCGCCTAGAACCGCTCGGCCACGTCAGCCGGCTCTTACAGATATACTTCTGGTAAAAGGAAATGTATCATGCAATTTTATGTGAAGAGATGCATCTTGAGGCTGGAGGAATAGACTCGTCCATATCCCTGAAGTGGGTGAGGTAAAAAACGTGGTGGCAGTAATTGCACAATTTGGAAGACAAATATCGATTGCAAAATTTTCGTAATAGATGAACTGAATGAATTACACTCTCTACTAAAACAGGAATTTTGGTTACATTACCTAACAAAATTCAGATATCTGTGGCCACTGATGGGGATATATTACTGATGGAGGCAGCTGCCATTGTTAGAGGTGCCGGAGAGAGATCATGGCAATGACTCAAGGTAAACAGAGAATCTGGTTGCTGTGCAAACTCAGTGGCATAATAAGCTGATGTAGTAGATTAATTGCTGTTGTCAAGTGAACATCCACCTTGTACCTGGCTGACTCATTTAATGTGATACAAATTCCGCCACCATGATAGAATGAATATCTATTTGAAGACAAGCAGCGATGATCATAAAAGGCAAGTAAATAGTAGCTTGCATTTCCCATTTCTCGAGTGTAATCTGAATGCACTTAGCATTTCTTCACGTTAATAACATAAGATTTTGCTTGAAACTAAGTGCTTTTGGCCAGTTAGTTATAAGAGTAGGAGGGGCCTCGCAGCACCTAAGCATTACCACACACAGGTGAGTGGTGTCGTTTCGTGTCTTGGCACAAAAGGGCGGCTGGGTGCATTTTCAAAGGCTTTAGCGATGGAGAGCTTCAGAAAAACAGCACTTTCTGTGTCCTGTGTGGTAAGGCCGGTAACACAGTACTGCGTAGCACTTTCAAGACGCGCCCTGCTCTTGTGCACTGGTGAACTTATTACTTGCAAATGTGGGAATTGTGTAAGACGCGAACGGCTCCGGGGGTCTCATTTACTCGCAGTTTTCTTTTTTCCTTTGTAAAGACAAGCCTGTCTATGGTTTGAATAGCTGAAATAGGGGGAGTAACCCTTGTGTGGCAAAAGTCATTTTTCAGGCTATGGCCAGGACGTGCTCTGAAGTTGGCTGCTACACCTGCGGAATCCTCTTTTATTTTGCCACAACAAATGGACAATAGATTTTCAATGATTTCTGAACACTGGTATCCCGTGACGTATTGGCGCCTTACTGGCCTTAAACAGCTGGGTCTCTCCTTCTCTCTCTCTCTCTCTCTCTCTCTCTCTCTCTCTCTCTCTCCCTCTCTCTATTACTTCCCCGCTCTCTGAGTGGATACTTTCATTGAGACATTTTCAAAGTTTTTATTAGGAAGTGTGCCGACGTCTCGACCTCCGTTCGTCAGTTTACCGTTCGAGGACGCTTAGGTCCGGTATTCTTTTTGCAGAATAGTCAGGACAGTAGACAAGTGAAGTTCCTCGTTACTTTGACTATGGTTCTCCCCTATTTGTCTCCAATGGTGGCAACGTCCTGCATCGTTTCTTCAAACTCCACCTCTGATTAAATTTCGGGTAAGAATCATTAGCAATGGCGGCCGAAGACTTTCGGCATAACAAGTGAACCTTGTTCTATCAACGGCCTTCTCAAAGATTTCGGAGAGGAGGACTGAAGTTCAGGAAACTCTCGCGCCTTTGGGTGCGAAAGTGCTCAAAATGGAGGCAATGATCAATAGAATGAGGTCGCAGAAGGTAACGGAAGCCCCTTCATTACAGACACACAACGTGTAACTGAGAAATATCACGATGATCTCTACACTGGCAATGGACTCCCTATTAGTCCCCCTGTCGGATCTCCTTGAGGAGACTGACAATGGGGACGCTGTTGAGAGAAGAAGATGTCAGAATTTTGAACGTAGTAGGAACGCTAGAAAATCGGAAAACGGAAATGCAAAGGTTCGCTCTCGATATAGTGAGTGTCGGTGCAGTGAAATGGAAAGAAGATAATGATTTATGGTCAGACGAATATGGGGTAATACAAACACATGGCAACGTCGCAAGCTGATGATGAAGAGCTGGGACAGTATTTGGGGATATTGAATGTGTAATCCAGTATGTAAAAGGTGACTGAAATCTGATAATCATGGAATCGTGGTGACAGAAACTTGGTTGTAGGGGAAGAAACGGAGAAACTCTTACGATACGATAGTAACAGCGAATACTTTTTCCAAGGGTCACAGGAGGACGAGATATACTTGGAACAGACCTGGAGACACGGGAAGATTCAATCTGGATTACATCATGGCCAGAAAGAGACTCCAAGATCAGGTTTTGGATTATAATACATTCGTCAATTACGTCACTATATTCAGTGAAAGTGAAGAGGAACTACAGAACATGTTGAATGGAATGAGCAGTCTAATGAGCAAAGAGTATGATTAGAGAATAAACCGAAAAAAAACAGAGTTAATGGGAGGTAGCAGAAATTGGAAAGCGATAAACTTAACACCAAAATTGGTGATATAGACTGAGTTATGGAAGTCTACTACCTTAGAGGCTAAATAGGCCATAACAGGAGAAGGAAAGACGACATAAACAGCAGACTAGCACAGGCGAAGCGGACTTTTCTGTTCCCTGAGATTTCTACTGGTATAAAGTATAGGCCTTAATTTGAAGAAGAAATTGCTGGGAATGAACGTTTGGAGCACAGTATTGTATGGATATGTATCATGGACAGGAATGAGAAGGTTCTCCTCTGAATCGCTGAAGAGAAGAATATTTGTAAAGTACTGTAAAGAAGAGACAACAGCATGGCAGGACAGACATCAAAGAATAATCTCCCTGAAGCTAGACGGAGCTGTAAAGAATAAATAGTACCGGGGAAAACCGAGATTGGAAGATATGCATAGAATAATTGAGGAGGAAGTGGGCAAGTGCTACGCTGAGATGAAGAGGTTAGTGCTGGAGGAAAATTCGTGGCGAGCCGCATCAAAGAAGTCGGATGACTCAAAATAAAACTGCTCGTTATATGACTGATTAACAGACCCATATAATATGATCAACGGAATTGCTTCTGTTCGACCGGTGAAGGAATGTTTGAGACGATGATTTCCCTTTTTGTTTTCCCCGTTACTCGACAATTATAAAGCAGATAAACGTAATTCCTCTTCCCTCCATGCAGTGTCGCCTTGCAAATTCAACAATCCCTGTCCCCTTTTGCTTAATGATTGTGCAAGCCTAATACGCATGGTTCATTTGAGAGGTTCCTTCTGAATTATTCGTGGCGAAAAGTTTTTACATTTTCTGAACACTTGAGGATCATTCTGTTTTCCGGGAAGTCGAAACGGGGTCAGGCACTAGACCGAGGATATAAGTCTCCCGATCAGTCTCCTGCAAAGTAAATTCGTACAGGAATTTGCTTTGATTGGTGAACGAACGCTCGTTTTTCATGTTGACATTAATTCTACCAGTAGACGTGATTCGATTGTGATAAACAAACCGTATCCCTCACCAGAGGGGCTACTATGAAAGTAAGCTATTTGATCAGTACTTCACTGATAAGCCAAAACATTATGAGCACTATCCACCGCGACGCTATATAACGCCTGGTGGCGTTCCGGGCACGTGACGCGGTAACAGAAGTATGTAAGCGGAACAAACACGGACGGGGGATCACCCTAACAAAAATGTGAGCTATAAATGGGGAAATACGTAGAGATATGAAACGTTGACAAAGAACCAATTATTATTAAGCAGAGCCTGTGAAAGAGTAGCTAGAAAAGTCTAAGTTAGTCGAATGTTCAAACACTGCTGTCGTGAACATCTACGGAAAGAGGTAGGACAGGCTCTGCTAAATGGTAGGACGTCCACGGTTCTTCACAGAACGTGGAGATCCGAGGCTTGTCTGCTCTGTCAAGTAGGACGAATGGTGATATGCGGCATGTCTACTGAAAGACCACAAATGCTGTTACACACACAGGTGTGTCGGAACACACTATTCGTCGTACACTGTCGAACACGGAGCTCATCAGCAGTCCGCCCATACAGGTACGCGTTTATATGTTGACCCAACGACTTCTTCAACTGCGATAGAAATGGGCATGGGACCATCAGGATTCGACCATCGATCAATTAAAACGTGTTATCCGGTAAATCACAGTTTTTGCTACACAAGGTCGTTGGTCGTCACCACAGACGCCTTCATCTAGGTGAACGGCGGCTCGAAACGTACAGTGCGCCAAGCGCGCCACCGACGCATGCCGATGGGAGGAGAATTGTGCTATGGCAGAAATTCCCCTGCTTGTGCATGGGACATGTGGTAGTGATGAAAGACACCTTGACAGCTACGAACCACCTGCATCCCTTCGTGGTTCGCGCCTTTCCCGACGGCGATGTCACCTTTCAGCAGTACAATTGTCCGCGACTCCGAGGCAAAACGTTCTACAGTGGTTTGAGGAGCTTTATTGTGAACTCTCATTGATGTTTCGGCGACCAAATTCGCCTGATGTTTATCCTATCTAACCCATCTGGGTCGGTATCGGGTACCATCACCGTGTACGCAAATCAGAGGCCCGTTATTTACGCGAATTACACAACCTGTGCGTAGATAGCTAATGCCACAGAAATGCGAAAACGTACCGACAAACTGTCGGATTCATAATTCGCAGAATCAGTAACGTATTACTTTCTAACGACGGACAAGCAAGCTGTTAAGTAAGAGGTCATAATGTTTTGGCTCACAAGTGTATATTCCCAGCTGTGTTTGCACAATCGCTGATGGTCGGAAGTTGACCATATCAGTAACAAATATTCGCCAAATATTCTATATTCTCGTACACAGATTATCATAATAATTCTATATGAGGCACACGAACTGACAGACATGGTAAAAAGTTAATGAAGTCATCAGTTTAACAAATGGCCCTCAGGTCAGCCAGAGGTAGATGTGGTAAGTGAAAGAATGTGGATTTGATAATAAGTAAATATGTAAGCATGGATCAGTAGCCGGAATAGCAGCAATATACATGAAGAAATGGTCCAAAACCACTCCAATTAATATAGGAATACACAGTATGTTACGTTACTGAAACCACAAAGGATTAACTTCTAGTAAAGTATAGTGTAATGATTTATTGAATGCAAATAATGCCACGTACAAGGTGATCCCCTATACCAAGTCTCGTTAAAAGGTAATGAGCTGATACAGGTAAGGACACTATATTATTTTTTATTCAAGAAATTGTCACTAACGGTGGAAGAAAGAAATTAAAATTCGGAAGGCAACGAGAAACCATGTATTGAAGATCCTAAGGACTATTCTACTAAATTCATATACAGACATAAAAAAAACTGCATCACCCCGGTTACCAGAACTCCTGAATATAGACGTTTACTGTGGATATCGTATCACAGACACTAATAGTGTATTTTAAATACGACAGTATGCCATCTTAGGCACTGTATAACGACTTGATAATGGCACTTTGAAGCCTAAATCATGATTGTGTAAGTGTAAATTTAACACTGTAAATAAAAAAGTCTATTGGCAGGACTGACTTTAAAGAAATTTATTATGACTGTGGCCCCGTGTTATGAAAAAAAATATTACCTGACGTGCTGTCCAAAGGATATTAAGCGTCAATGGCTTGCTCTTGCCACACATGCTTGGAGGTACTACACAACTTAAAAACACACGACTTGTAATAGTTACAATATTAGTAGCCTGCAAATAAAGTAAATGTCAATGTAATGTCGTACAGTACACTTTCCTTTGTCACCAACACAAATAGCTGCACTTGTCCCCTTTACGCCCTGTGTAAACTCTGATAAGTAAACTTAGTCTTTGTTATGGTGTTTTAAATTCTGCTTCTTCTAACGACACTGTTTACAAACCTGATGATTTAAAAGTGAATCATACATTCATTTGATTGCTGACAAGCAATACACTAACAGTTCCAGACATTTACTTAGCGAAACTGGTTTCCTGTGAAGAAATTGCGGAAGCTACAGAAAAAAATGTAACAAGCTGTACTAGATGCCACTTCAGAATATAATAGTGATACGGCTATGTTTAGTACTGATGATGATGATTATGACAACCATGTACTGAGTGACCATTCAGACGTAGAAGACGTGAATCTTGTATCTGAAAATCAAGAGAGTTCTGACACAGATTATGAAAATGTTGAAAATGCAGAATCTGCTGACAAAGGAGTGAGAGAGAATTGCACAGCAAAACCGGCAAATTATGGAAAAAGAGAACTCCCCCTCAGAGTCAACGCAGTAGCTTAACAATGTTACAGGTAGGTGAGGGTTGACGGCTTACCCTGAGAAAATTTCAAAATTAGGTCGCACCATGAAACATTTTTTAATGACGAGAAATTAAGTGGCATTTGCCTGCATACTGATTCTGAGAGTACTCTGGAAATTCAAAAGTCGTGGAACGATATTGCTACAGAAGAACTGCTAGCATCTATCGGATTGTATATTCTCACGGATGTTCAGAGACTGACGAAATAATCTGCAGTAAATCTATGGTCCATAACCCTTCATCTTCAAGGCCATTATTTTCTGCAATAATGGATACAGACAGATTTGTTCAAATTTTATGTGTCCCTCGTTTTGTCAATGAAACCTCAAGACATGAGAGTAGAATCTCAGACAAACTAGCTCATATCAAAAAAGTTTTTGACAGTGTAATTAGCAGATTTCATATGGCTTGTAAACCAAATCATTATGTTACAGTAGATGAACATTTGGTTGCATTTAGGGGAAGGATGCCAGTTTCCTGTGTCCATGAATACAAAACCAGCAAAATATGGAATGACAGTTTGGGCTGAAGCAGACGCTTGAATTATCTATGCACACAAAATGCAAGTTTATACTGGAAAGAGAAAAGGATCTTGTCAGTAATTTATACGGAACGGTCAGTGGCGTCACTACGGATTTTTTTTTTTTTTTTTTTTTTTTTTTTTTTTTTTTTTTTTTTTTTTTTTTTGAGTTAGCCGAGTTCCTTGTAATATATGACGTTGGTAGGCACAGTGCACCATAGATTACAGGAGGATTATTTTTGAAAAATAAATCAAATGTGATACAACGTTCTACCTTCGGTTTTACGAGTGAACTACGGTTGGCGTCTTATGTGCCAAAAAAG